>NC_138352.1:56157602-57549602 GCF_046562875.1 Panthera onca | reverse complement strand
TGACTCTGGACCCCACGCCGAGGGAGCCGGCTCACTCAGATCTCTTGGATGCTGCCTCCTCTTCCTCTTCTTCCTCCTGCCCACCCTGCTCTCCCGAGCCTGGGAGAGAGGCACCAGGGCCTGAGCCCGCAGTGGCTGCTGTGGGAAACGGTGTGAACGGGGAGGGCAGGAGCGAGAAGGGACGCCTCTATTGCCCCACGTGCAAGGTGACAGTGAACTCCGCCTCCCAGCTTCAGGCTCACAACACAGGTCAGTGCCGTGCCCCTCTCCCTCCCCCACCACCCTCACCGCCCCCCCCCCCCCCAACCAGTCCAGGGAGGAGTGGGGCAGGGAGACCCCCTCCACAGCTGCAGGCAGGCTGGAGTTTCTGGGCACTTTGCCCAAGGGCTTCATGACAGAGGTGTTGTGTTCAGCTGTGATTGGGTGGTCATTTGGGGTCCTCCCACTAATGCTTGAAGCGGGAGAATTGGGAAGAGAAGTCTGTGGCAGCAGGAACTGAAGGGTCGCTGGGAGAAGGCAGGAAGCTCCTCCTCCATCTATCTTAGACCCAGAAGGAAAGCACTGAGATGGGAGCAAAGGGAAGCCACAAGGCTCCCCTGCAGGGAGCCGTTCTGGGGAGGCTGGGGGTGGGGGGGACAAGAGAAGCTGGGAGGCCCCTGCGGAGGTGGGGAAGAGAACGCTCAGGCGGCTGGAGGGGAGAGCGTGTGCAGGCGGCTTAAGGGGGCAGCCAGCCTGACCTGGTTCAGAGGCATCTCCCCTGCCCTGGAGCCCTTCTTGGGTGCTGACAGGCTGGGGCTGTTGTTCCTTCTCTCTCAGGAGCCAAGCACCGGTGGATGGTGGAAGGTCAGCGAGGTGCTCCTCGAAGGGGCCGGGGCCGCCCTGTGCCCCGGGGAGGTGGACACAAGGCCAAGAGAGTGGCAGGGGGCCAGGGCGGCCGACAGGGGCCCAGCCCCCCCTTTCACTGTGCCCTGTGTCAGCTCCAGGTCAATTCAGAGACCCAACTCAAGCAGGTGGGAGAAACCAGAGCAGGGCTGAGGGGTGGGACCGGTCCCAGGTGACAGGAGGGAGCCAGGGAGGAAGAAGAGGGAGGCTGGAGGGGCAGTGGGCTCCTGGAGGGGCCAAGGCTGGGTCTCACCTCCCCTTCCCACGGTGATACCCAGTAGGTGTGCATCCGACGTGTGACCCATGGGTGAGGAAGGGTTAGCTAGTGGAGGATGATAGTCATCTAGGGGTCCTTGGGCTTCCTTATCCTGTTGCCAGTTTGTCTGTCTGTCCATTAGCACCTGAGCAGCAGGAGGCACAAAGACCGCCTGGCTGGGAAGCCCCCCAAGCCCTCCAGCCAGCACAGCAAGCTGCAGAAACATGCAGCGCTGGCTGTGAGTATCCTCAAGGTATCTGTCTCCCGGCGACAGGGCTGGGCCCTGGGTCAAGAGGGGAGAGGATGGGCCAGAAAGGCAAGCTGGGGGGGACTGGTGGGGTGGGGCAGGAAGGAAGCCACCCCCCCTTTAAGGCTGCCTGGGCAGAGAGTCGGGCTGGGGTTTTGGACCATCTTGGGATCTGCCCAGTGGAATTTCCGGGGAGGTGGGCCGAGGATAGTAATCTCTGGGTCAAGAGCGAGGAGTGGGCGTGCATCTCCTAGAGACCATCTCTGCCCCCACCCCCCATAGCCTCCTTCCTCTGGGCAGGAAGACAGGTGCTGGAGAAAGCCCTTTGGAATGATGTTTTGGGGGTGGGAAGGGTTTAGGTTTGGAACCCTAAAAGGCACGTCTTTCCTGCAACAGAACGCCCAAGGATGGGGCCCCGGGAGGGCTGGGATTTTCCTGGGTCAGACTGTGTCCATTCTCTCTCCTCTGCAGTCGAAGCTAGCCTTGCAGAAGCAACTCACCAAGACACTTGCAGCCCGCTTCCTGCCCAGCCCGATCCCCGCCGCTGCCGCAGCCATCTGTGCGCTGCCAGGGCCCCTGGCCCTCAGGCCTGCCCCCACAGCAGCCACCACCCTCTTCCCAGCTCCCATCCTGGGCCCGGCTCTGTTTCGCACCCCAGCAGGAGCCGTCCGCCCTGCCACAGGGCCCATCGTTTTTGCCCCCTACTAGGCTTCCTGGGGAGGCCGGTGCTTGGCACCCAGCAGTCGCTGTCCTTGCCTCCTCTTCCCGAGATGCCTCAGTTTCCTCCATCCCCTAGGAGACTGCCATTTACAGCCAAAGCTTCCTGCCCAATCTAGGAAGAGCTGGGCTAGTTTTAAGGGCAGCTGCCCTTTGCCCAGTCTGGACTACGGATTCAACTACAACCCTCCTGGCCCAGGACCTTCCAACCCTCCTCTCCCCAGCCTCCTCAGGCTGGCACTGGGCTCCCCTGCATTGCCCAGCCTGATTTACAGGGAGCAAACTGAGAAATCCCAAAGATCTATGCAAAATCCTAGCCCCAGCCCCATGGTGCTCTCATTTCCCCCACCTGAGACCTAGAACCCCATGGTCAGAGGTCCTAGGAATCTTAACTTTGAGCCTGGCAAGAAGTCTAGAGAAGAGGCCCTCTCTCCATTCACTGGACTCTCTGGAGAATCACTGGAGGTGGCAGATGGGGTCTCAAGCTGGACAGGGTTCAAGGCTATCTGGACAAGGTGACCCTGGGGGAGTGGAAGAAGACTGTGGAGGAGAAAGGGGGGGCAGGGAGCAAAGCCAGGGTGGGGCTGGGGCTGAGAGATTTTGGGGTTCCTCTGCTGTGATCAGACAGGGCTGGGAGAGGGGTAGGGGAGGGTGATTTTCCGGCTGGGCCCAGTTTTAACAGAGGTCATCAATCCCACACAAGCTCTCTCCTCAGCCTTTCATTGATTTCTCCTGAACCCCAGCTGGGGGTGGAGGGTGGTGGTGGGCATTGGATCTTTCCAGACTATGGACCCAGCTAACACCAACCCCCCCTCCCCCAGGGCTCCCAAAAGAGTTTTCCCCTCAGGCTCCTCACCCCAAACCGGTCCCCAGCACTAAATCCAGCTTCCCCTCCTCCCAAGCAGAATCCTGCCCCCTCACTGTGAAGCTGAGTGTTGGGATCCAGGCTGACACACTCAAGACCCATTTTCATGCTGTCAAAGTTAATGTCACAACCTCCATCCCACCCCCCAGCACTGCTCTGTCACCCCACAATATGGGACTTTGCCAGTATCCACCTGTATCTTTTCCTTTTTTAGATATTTCCAATGGGAGGACAAGAAGGGGGGAGGGGAGGGGAACCTTTTGATAACAGTTGTGGTTTTATTGTGTCCAATGCATCAATAAATGAATTCAAGCCCGAGCCTGTAGATGCCCTAATTTGACTCACCCAGCCCTGCCCTATTCACCTCTCCCATCCCGGGGAGAAGGGGTGTGGACTAGAGGTCACCTGGCTCTGGCTCTGGTGTCTCATCTCTGCTGGGTGTGCACATTAGAAGCATGAAGTGGACACGGGAAGTCGTGGGTTACAAGCTCACTTGATAGCATGTTGAAAGTGTAACCACCCTTCTGAGCCCCGACAGATCTGTCAGCTCCTGAGAAGCTGCTACTGGTTTGCCTTGTTCTATTCAGGCATCTGAGGTAAGGAAGGGCTAGAGGAGCACCTTGTCCAGCCTTCACCATGGCAGCAGGCATATAAACACAGGTAATTTATAAATAGGAGTCCAGCTATCAGCTGAAAACAACCACAGGAAGGGGTGAAGGCCAGGCCCCACCGGGTGTGAGGTGGGCTGATCGGGCACTGGGCGGGCGGCCGCTCTGGCAGCTAGAGGCAGTGCACGCCTGCCCCCTGGTGGTTGGGGGAGAGCAGTGTCTCAGCCTCCAGGGCCAGTGGGCATAGCACCTTGAAGAGGGAGAAGCAAAGGGTACAGTAAGAGCCAGCCCCAAGCCACAGGTATTATAAAATCAGAGGGCTGGAAAGGATCCAGAAGATCATCTAAGCAACTCCCGTCACCTTACAGATGAGAAAACTGAAACCCAGAGAGAGGAAAGGACTTGCAGGGTCCCAAAGCCAGCTGGTGAAGCCCAGCCATCCTTCCTTTCCACCTCAGCCAATAAGGGCCATGTGCTCCCTGAGCAGGAAGAAGAAGCAAAACAATTGGGGGGTGGGGGGGGGGGGGAGTTAAAGCAGAAAATTACACTTCCCAGGAGGCTGGCTTCTTCCAGCCAAGGAGAGGACAGGAGAAAGGTGAGGGGGTCAGAGTTGGACACCAGCATGCACACACATGCACTTGTGCACACGTCTACATGCACATACATAATACCTGGACGCCCTTCCTCTGGAGTCCAGTCTGGTGCCATGAGTATGAGTGTGTGTGTGTGTGTCTGTCTGTCACTGGCAGAAAGCTCACAGGTGGGGGACCCCTGTGACAGGAACCAGAGCCTAGACTGGGCACTTGTGCATGGCAGCTCAGCTTCCCGTCCAGGGCAGGTGGAAAGGGACATTGACCACAACTGCCCCAGGTCATGGAGGGCAGGTATGATGAGAGCTGGTGGGGAGGGAGGCTTTGGGGGCACTAACCTAGATTATCTCCACTTCCCAAGGCTGGGAGGGAGCAAAAGCGACCTGAGCCTGGGACAGCCCAGCTGCCTGGCCTGGGAAGGACAGCTTGTCTAACCCCACCCCTGGATATATCTCCCAGAGCCCCAGAAGCTGGAAGGAGGCTGGGAAGGTGGAGGAAGGATGACAGGTCTTCAGCCATCCAAGGAGCCGCTGCCCTTGTTCTTGCGGCTGAGGGGGAAAGCAGACTTGCTCTGGGGCTGGGTCATCTTGCTGGCCAGGTAGACGAAGGGCTCCAGCAGAGAGCGGCGGTCAGCCACAGATACCTCCCACAGCTTCACCTTCTCGGACTTGGCCCAGTGCTGAGCCACGTCTGGGTCTACACGCCGCTGCTCCTGTAGGTCACACTTGTTGCCAAGGACCACGATGGTGACCTGGGGAAGAGGGACAGAGTAGAGGCCTGAGGATGTACCATGGGCCTCAGAGTTGGGTGTGAGGGTTGGCAACGACCTAGAAGTCCTAACAGAAGAAAAAGTCTCAATAGCTAACGTTTTGCCTCTTCTTATATAGGAAACAATGACTGGGGAGAGGGAGATGGTTGCTTTTTATTCTCCTTCCTCTGTTTAAGTTCTACCCTCCATCTGGCCCTCCCTCCAGGAGTTCTCTTATAAGCCCTGTGTCACCCGTGCCTGCTCATTACGAGCAATCAGTCTGTTTCTGGCTAAACAACTGGTGAGGGAACATTCCCCAAACACCTGCAGCTTAAAGGGGGATTTGGGAACAGAAGGATAAGAGCAAAGAACCATCATAAAGAAAGATCAGTGGGGGCTCCCAAAGTTAGGTCAGAAACCTCTAAAACTAAAGGAAAGCCTCTTTGGTTGAGCTGCCTCAACATACAGCCACCTGTAGGGGTGAAGACACCCTCCAGTGGCCTCCATCCCCCCTCTAGCTCCTACCCTACCTCCTGGGATAGGAATGAAAAATAGCCATGCCAGGCTCCCCAGAGCCAGCCCAGGGCCCACTCTTTCTCCTAACCCCACCCGTGGATATGTCTTTCAGAGCCCCAGAAGCTGGAATGAGGCTGGAAAGGTGGAGAAGGGATCCCCACACACACCTCCTTCTTGTCCTTGGATTTGTCGATCTCCTTCTTGAGCAGCTCTACACGCTGAAAGGACTCTCGGCTATCCGTGCTGTAGACCAGGACATAGCCGTCAGTGCAGGAGAAGCAGTGCCGGGGTAGCTCGGCCCCATCCCGGAGCCCCCGGGTGTCGTAGAAACGCACCTGCTCCCGCACCCCCCGGTCGGTCTCAATGGAGCCCACGTAGATGTCTTCCTGTGTCTCAATCATCTCAGAACCTGGGGCAAAATGAGGAAAAAACTTGTTTGTAGAAAGAAGGAAGATGGGAAACGTGGGTGACTGAGTATATCCTAACAGGCCAATCAGCCAGGGAAAGAAAGGAATGTGGGGCTGGGGACAGAGGGCCAGGGACTGACAGGCAAGACTGGATGACTTGGGGAACAGCATGGATCTCATGCTAACGCCATACTAAGCAAAAGCGTGACCTGAGAGCTTTTCCTTGCTATCTCAAATATTGGGTTTCCTCTTTCCAGATTTCAATATGCTGGGGTTAAGGTCGTTATGTAGATTTCACTCTTTGGGGGTACAATAACCATCAGCAGCAGCTTTTAGCCTTTTCATGTTATGATCACATCCTACTTATTCTTCCACCATGTCCCTACCCCCAACAACACTCACCTACTACATGGTTCCCATATAGAAGCTGCTCCAGGATTGAAGTTTTGCCCACAGATGCTTGACCACACACGACCACCTTGCAGCTCTTCCCCATGCTTAGCCTTCTGCCTTGAAGAAGAGAAGCACACTGGGTGAGGTGGGATGAAAACAGAGGGCAGATCTCCTATAACTGAGAGCCAGGTTCTGAACCTCAGAACTTCAGGGATTCAGCACTGTCTGTCCCCTACTGTGGTCAGGGTGTATTGGAGTGATGTGTCTCTGGCCGCTACTGGACAGTGGGCTGTACTTTACTCATCTTTGTCATTCCAAGCACCTGATCAGTAACTGGCTCAGAGCGGGTTTTCAGTAATTGTTGCCGTAAAGGGGGAAGAGAGTCTTTGGTTTAAAGGAACCACTGGCCGGGTTCCTTTCTGTGCACAGGATGTGGAAGACCAGTAGCTGGAGGGAGCTCCACTCAGCTTCCTGTCTTGAGCCATGCCTCCATGGAGAAATAAACAAGAATGCTATATTGTGTGGATTGGTCTTAAGCCGCTCTTCGTCTGGAGAGTGAGCTAATGAGAATGGGATTTTGCTTTCCTGTATGATTTATCTGGACAATTAATTCCCTCTAATTCCCAGTCAAGTCCATGGCTAAGATGAAGAACATCACACAAGAAAGAGTGAAAGAATCTAAGGGGAAAAGGAGAAAATCTGTGATGCCCTTGAACTCATAAGCCAAAATGAGGCTCAGACACAGAAACCTCCCGGACAGAGATCTTGTCGAAGGCATTCCAAACACAAGCTTCCCAGAAGAAACCCCAGACAAGGATTGCCTCAGAGAGCAGATACAGAGGGCACTCCCAAGAGGTGTCTTAAACAGAGACCTCTCGAGTAAACTCCCGATACAGACCGCCTCCCCGCTCGGGGACCCCGCTATTTGGGCCCCACAATGAAAGGATACCCCAAGTGAGACTGCTAGAGGGGCTTCCGCCACCGATTTACCCCCGAGGGGGCCCCTAGAGGGAATCGGAGGCAGAGACCCGCCACCTAAAGCGGCCCGGATGCGGTGACCGACCCTGGCCTGCCACCTCCGTACCTCCCGGAGCCCTCGCAGCACCCCGGCTGGGCCCCTCCAGGCGCGCCGGGACTAGGGGAGGGGCAGCACAGCCACAAGCACTCCGCTTTTCCTCCCGGGTCCTTCCAGGCTCCGTCTGGCCCCGCCCCCCAGCTTCCGTCCTTCAGGACCAATTCCGGCTGCAGCTTGCAGGAGCCGGGCACACAGCGCCCCCAGAGGCAGGAAGGGAGAATGACGGGGAGAAAGCTGGCACCAGGGCTGGCCGCACACGCGAGCACAAGGTTCTAGGCAACTTGGACACAGGGGGCTGGTGTCTCTAATGCCCAAATGTTCTTTCTCTAAAGGCTACCATAGTGCAGTAACGCTTCATTTATTCAATCGTTTATTAGTCAGATGTCTTCTGAGCAGCTACTCTGTGCCAGGTATAAAACCACATGCTGAGAAAAAATGTAATTAGACAAGGTTGCTGCTGCTCATGAGAACGTCACCGTCTAGAGGAGCTAGATATCTACAGGGCAGCATGGTAAAAACTATTTTGGAGGTGCTATGGGAGCATAGCAAAAAACATTGGACTTCAGGGACAGTGGGCATCACAGAAAACTTCCTGGAGGAGGTTATGCCTGTTTTGAGATTTTAAGGGTCTGGGAGGAAAGAGTGGAGGAAACATGGCAAAAGTCATGGCATTTTTCTGGAACTACAAGTGTTTTGGTTCAATGTTGTTGGTGGAAAGGAGGCAAATAATCGAAGACCTTGTGTGTTAGGTCAAAGAGTTCAAACTGTATCCTAACAGCAGTGGAAAGCCATTGACAGGTTTTATGCCAGTGAAGTGACATGATCATTTTTGCTTTTAGGAAGGTCATTGGCAGAAGAGTAAAGAATGGAGATGAGACAAGGGGCCAGTTAGGAGACTATGGTAGTATTCCAAGTTTTAAAAATAAAAATGAGGAGAGCCTGATTTGGTATGGAATGGAGACAGATAGATTTGGAAGACATTTGGTAGGAAAATCAACAAGATTTGGTGATAAATTGGGAGTCAGGAGTGAGAAAGGAGGCGTTCATGATGTCTCCTATCTTTCTAATTCGGTGGCCAATTGGTGAACCCACTTGACAAGATAAGGAATTCAGGAAAAGAGAAATAAGTAAAGCATTTGTTGTTGTTGTTGAGGAATGAGAGAATGACAAATTTGACTTAAATATAAATGTCTCCAGGATTTGTGAAACATACAAGACATCCAGTAGATAATTGGATATATTGATCTAGAACTCACAAGTGAGAGGTCTAGGTTGGAAATACTGACAAAGTTGAGGGTCATCTACAGCTCAAATGAAAGCTATGGGAGCAAATGAATTGGCTTAGATGCAAAGAACACACAGTGGGAAGATGGTCCACAGACAGGTTGGCTTCCTGCATTAGACCATAGATTGTGACCCATTGGCAGGCAGGGCAGGTGGTCTGTGAGTATCCGCCCAATCTAGCACACTCCCCAAGTAGGCCATTTGGAGAGACTAGTGAATGATTGGCTGGCTGAATGACTTCTCTTCCCACCCACTGAGCCTCTCCCAACCTTCTCTAGCCAGTGGTGGGTGTGGTTTCTGCTCCCTTAGCACTGCCATAGGCAGAGGCCTTTCAAGAAGCCTACTGAGGATGACACTATTTTACTGGAGGAAAGGAGTAGATCCTTTCCAAATTCACTTGTCCCCTTCTTTAGTTCTCAATTAAAAAGTTTTAACCTCAAACTCCTCCAATTTAATTTAACCTCAGAAAACCCCGGTTTTATTCAAACCCACGAATACTCTTGGTTCGAGTTCCCAGTCCAGACTGCATTCGGCAAAACAAGCGTGCTGAGCAGGGTGTTTCCATAAAGGATGAGTACTGGGGACACTATGGAGCAGGGACCTCACCCTGAGAGCTGCCTTATAAACTCCAGGGCAGGGTCTGGGGCGCCGTGCCACCCTTCCTAGGCTTAATGCTGAGATGGCACTCCCAGGCAGCTGACATGAAAGCAGCCTCATTAAAGGGTCAGCGTCATTAGGGTGATGAACCAGTTGTTGCTTGGAGATCCAGTGGGGATGAAAGGCGCGGGGTGAAGACGCCCTGCGTTCCCCTGGCTTGGTTGGGCAGGGCTTCCAAGGGCCGATGAAAGCTAGGGGAACTGGGCTCAAAGTGTCTCTTCTTGCCTTTCCCGGTAGGAAGCTGTGAACACACTCCAAGGTCAGGAAGGTAGTAGTGGGGCTCTTTCCCTCCAGAGTCCTGGGTCACCGAGTCCCCAACCCAACCCAGACTCTCCTGAACCTTACTGGAGACTCTCTAGGATTGGAAGTTGCTATGGCAACGAGGCTCTCAGAATACTGAGAAGAGCTCAGGCCTAGAGAGGCATCACCCTCTTGTAGCCCTCACTTCCGACGCACGGGTAAAGTGGCGCCTCCTACGCACAGGAACCGTCCCTGGGCCACCGGCCCGGCACGGAGACCACCGTGGACCTCCGGAGGCGGGAGGCCTCTCTGGCCCCAAGCGGAGCCTCTCGATGGTAGACGGGCCCGAGGGAGCCCCTCTGGGCGCAACGCCGCCGAGCTGCTCGATGCTCCAGCCGGAAGTGCTCTTCACCGCCTGCCTCCCACCCGCCTCTTTGGTCCCGGCGGTAAGATGGCGGCTGCCGCGGAGTGCGATGTGGTAATGGCGGCGACCGAGCCAGAGCTGCTCGACGACGAGGAAGCAAAGAGGTAACCGGGTAGCAGGGTAGTGGAAGGGGCGAGCTTCAGCTCCGTGGCCCCGGGAAACCCGTCCCTTCCGTGATGCAGCCCGTGTTGAGGCGACGCCCCGCCCTCCGCGACCCCCCCCCCCCATCTGAGATAAGTCCGGATGGACCCCCTGAAGGGGCGCTCCCGGAGGTCGGCCCTCCCCTCCTGCTTCCGCCTGGCTGGAGAGCTGAGGCACGGCCTGGTTCTCCAAGCAGGGAGGAATGTCGCCCTTAGTGTAGAGGCCGGGTCTCGGAGGGGACCTCAGAGGTCTGTTGTGGGGTGGGGGAGGCTGCGCGGCGACGATGACGACTTCCTTACATCGCCCCCGACCCCCGCCTGCTCTTGTTAACTTCTGTGCATTGTTGTCTGTCAGCATTTTGCATCTCCGAAGCCCGTGTTGTCCTCACCCCCTCTCCTCAGTAATGTATCCCAGCGACCACGAGCCTAGGTCCGAGAGTGTCTCCATTATTGACCTGGTGCCCCCTCCCCGTACCCCAGAAATCGGAGATGAGAGAGAAAGAAGGAAGAGTGAGGGGTTTGTCTCATGCTCTACACGTCAAACTCCGGCCCTTCCGTCCTTCCGGAGTAAGATCCTCATTCTTCCCAGGACTGTTCATTCTTAAGTTAAGCAGCAGAGAGGAAGGCAACTGCTTGGGCGCTGTTGGCACCGCTGGGCCGCCGCAGTGGCTCGAGATTGCCAGTCTGGACTAGCCAAGGGAGCTGCTGAGTGAGTGGTTTTCGAGAACACTCTGGATTCTGGCTACAGCTAAGGCAGGTTATTGGAACACAGTTGTGGGTAGTCATACTTGTCCTAATCCTGAAGGAGAATTAACGAAATGGTTCTGGAAGCGCGGGGCCCTTTCCTTATCAACTGCAGATTAATTGACTACAGTGCCCTCAGTCTCCTTCCCTTGCCTTTCTTATCTTTGTACCAAACCCTGTCTGTATGGCTTCATTCTGGCTGCATGAGATCTGAAACCAGGGTTCTGAGGATTTTTTATTATCCAAGTTAAAATACGGGGAGGTACTCAGGGTGGCAGAATGAATAGTTATCAAGCTTCAGGGTAGTTTACTGCAGCCTGTGTCTCAAGGTCTGTTGAGAACTGAGAGGCTTGACACAGTGTTGTAGTAAGTCCTTGGGACGATCAGAGAAGGCAGGACGCCAGAGTCTAGTCTCTTTCTCTTCTTGGTTTTGAGTTTTCACAGCGTACCTATTTCTCAGGTGTTGAGGATTAAGCATCATTAAGGAACTACACAACGGGAAACAACCGCCCCCGCCCCCTCCCCCTCCCCCTCCCCCTCCCGTACATACCGAGCTTACGTTAATTGCAAGGATTTACTTTACTTGGGATTATGAAGAATTCAGTGGGGTTTTTTTTTTGTTTTTGTTTTTGTTTTTGTTTTTTTTTTTGGTGCTATAGAGACTTGGGCTATGTGTAGTAATTTGAAAAAAACCTTCTCTTACATAATATAGATCTCTGATGTAGGGACTGTCCCTAATTTGGGTTTTACTTCACAGCCCTCTATCTGAAGCAGGTCCTTTTCCTTAAAAAACAGAAACAAAAACAAAACAAAAACAACACACAGCCTTAGAGGATATTCTAACATAAAATTATAGCAAATGAACCTGAAGATACATTAAGAAACACAAAATGGGTGATGCTGTAATGTGACCACATCACACAAAAACATGGTATTTGGTAGAAGAGGTGTCAATGTAGGTTAACTCTGCCTTATTACATGGAATTTAAGATGTCATCGATTGTAAAACGCACAGTTGTTTTATCTGCCACTAAGAAAAGATACATCCTTGCTAAATAGACTTCCATGTTACACATATTTATATAGCTCTCTTTTAGATACGGCTAAAAATGGATATTTATTATATATCACTTATGTGAGCCAATCAAAAGGAAAGTATAGTGAAATTAAAAAAAAAATTACAGTTTGACTTTCTGCCATATAAGGCATCCTTGGAGAGTAAGTAAGCACTGGAATCTAAAGAAAAAACCATGTTATGTATGGTTTTCCAATGCTGAAAATGGAGTGATGATGTAGAAGTTTTGGAGGAAGGTAGTTTTACATTTTTCATGTGTCCTGGAATCCTGTGTACCCATAGCAGAAGGCAGGGATAGTAACATCCCTTACAGATGCCCTTTACTATCTGGCTTGGTTAGTCATTTGGCCAAGTTTGTGTCTCTTATTACAGTCCTACTACCAGTTCACTTGGGGACACCGGAGTTGATGGGTCTCTTGGGTTGTTTTTGTGAAGTCCAGCAAGGAATCCTTCCTTCTGTGCATCTTGGTTCAAGGGCTTGCTGCTGCTGCTAAATTGTTATGGTCCCACAGCGGCAAAACGAGAGGAGCTTTCAAGACTTGGGGCCTCATGGTTGCAGCATTTTAAAGGGCTACATGTTTTATTTCATTAATTTTAGTGTCTCTAGAGAGAAAAGAAATGTACTTCAATTTTTTTTGCTTGTCACTCTGACAGAGTTCTTTTTCCTCCATAGCAGCTGAGAGGCTAAAATAAAAGATGTATTAGTTGGCATCCAAAATAGATCAGCGTTCTGAACATGAAGATTATTTATTTCTCTTGGCCCACCAAAACAGATAAAGCTACTTGGGGAGCCAGAGAGCTAAATTTCAGAGGTTTTACAATTCAGCTAATTTAATTTAATTTCAAGCCTTACATTTTCCTGGGAAGATGCTGATTACTTTATGTAATGTATGAATACCGGTCTTGAATGAAGGCTGTCTGGTCACATTTCCTGGGCTGGGGAGGTCACCGTAGGTAGTCTTTATTATGGTAATATCGAAGGATTTCAAGTCGTTCCTCCACAGAGGAAACACTTCTGTATCTCAGCGTATATCAGGCATGACTGGACAGTAGGGTCTGAAAGAAAACAGAAGCCATAGATTTAGAAGACAGAACATCCTTTTCTGATTCTTTGATAATCTTTTCCATATATGTGTGAATGCACGCAAGAACATTAGGTCCCTTCTTAGTATCCAGGTATTGTAAGCTCTGTAGAGTTTGCTTTTTATTTCTCTTCCTATTGCTGCTGGGAAGCACTGAACCCTGAATCCATATCCCAGGGTCTGCAGTAGGTGCTATTTATTTTACTACAGATTCCTGGCACATTTTGGTGTTTGTGGCCATAGCCGAAGAGCTTGTAGCGTTCGTTGTCTTCCCCAGCTCTTCTTCCTCACTTTGTTTTAAATTCTTAGACATTTATCTCTCTAAACTTTGTCTTCAAGGTCATGAAATGAAGCTAGACGTTTCAGTAAGCCTGCAAGCTGAATGGGATATTATCTTTGACCTTAAACCCAAATCAGTGAAAACACTGTTTGCAGCCTTCATTTTCATTTTGGTATACTCTAAGTGCGGGGTCAGTGGTGAAGAAATGAGAGGTGGGACAAATAAGTCATGGTTAAGGAATGGATAAACCTAGGAATACAGAATCCCAAACCAGCAAATGAATTGAATCTGATTTTAACAAGTGGCAAAATTGTTAAATCAGGGGCACGTGGCTGGCTCAGTGTCACTTTTGATCTCAGGGTCGAGTTCAAGCCCCACATTGGGTATAGAGATTACTTAAAAATAAAATCTTTAAAAAAATTGTTAAGTCATAACTAGAGCAAAGGTAGAGCACAGAGGAAGAGTCTCTCTGTCCTTGCTTTAATTCAGGTCCACGTACTAACCAGAACCAGATACCAACCAAATTGAGCCAAGTTGAATGGCAGTTGCTCTAGTGTCTAGTCCATTCCAACGACCAGAACTCTGATGGCTTAAAACCCAGGCTTTTTGAACATTCTAGCCAATCAGGGATGAGTGTAGCCATTGAAGCTAGTATTTTAAAAGTTTTTAAAAGCTGAGTACTGGGCACTTGCCTTTGCTTTTTTTCTCTAGGACTTTAGAAGATTGGAGAACAATGGTCAGCGGCTGCCTAGGTGCCTTGTGGTCTGATGCACAGTCCCTCTGAGAGCCCATTTCTCCCTTACTCCACTAATGTTTGGTCCCTTTTCTTCAGTGCTGAGTGATGTGGAAGTTACTTAGAGGTCATTCCAGGTATTCTTTTAAACTGTCTGAATTTCAGCAGTAAGACCGGATTCATCGTGCAAATTATCTCAGTGTTTATTCATTTTATTGGATTGACAATTTGTTTTCTTCCCCATCCAGATCAAAATAACAGTTCCTCTGTTTTATCCCACCATTGGCAGGGGGATGAATGTTTGAAGCTTTTGAGAATGAAAATATGAGGGGGAATATTCGACTTTCAAAGTCTAATTCTGACACCTAATATTCTGGTGTTGTGTGACTTAAAGTTTTTGTGGGGAAGCTAGATTGTCAGATCAACAAAGTGTTAACCATTTCTTCTGATTCTATTGTTAGCCTTTGGGGGAGGGGTGTATGAGGCAAGCAGCATTTTCTCTTGTTTTTGGTCTGTCCTGAGTTTTTCCTCTGGCAGTTGGAGATAGTCATCCTCCTGTTAAAATAAGGAACCAAGAGAACTCTGGAAGCAACATACCAGTTGACAACCTAGACTCCCCACTCTGGTTTTCATCTCTACCCACTCACTCCCCCCCTCCCCCCAAGAAAAAAACCTCAGCAGCTTTTTTCTTAATTATAGTTCCTAAGTTCTAGATTTTTGTTGTGTACTAATGTCCCCTTGAGGGAAATAGTGGGTCTCACAGAATGGGGAACCAAGGGATAGAAAATGGTGGGTTTGGGAGTGTGTTATGAAAACAAGCCTCTGGCTATTGCTGAAAGGCCAATGCCATGTGGACTCAAGAGTGGCTTCTGAGAAGCTTGTTTCCCCAGGTCTCCTCTTCCCCGGAGTAAAGAAGATTAGGTAGATGCCACAGATTGTGATACCTCCCATTTAAGGAACTAGCATGAATGTATTACGGTTGAGTCAGCTATTTCATATGACTATCTTTTCTGCCTGCATTAATGGGATTTCCGTCTGGATGGATCCATTAGTTGGTTGCCTTTCCCGCCCCCCCCCCCACTGAATAAGACATTGCCAACTCCATGGTGTTGCCTGGTGTCCTTCCCTGCTTGAGCAGTAGAGAGTGCTACTGCCTTGTGTAGCCTGTATCTGTGACTCCACTTGGTGCCTCTTGGTCCCTTCTGGTTCTGCCCCTGTTGAGGCTTCCCCCTGAATGTCCAGAAAGAGAACACTTTGAACTGGTATGTTGTTAATGAGTTTTCTTCATCTCGATCTCCTCTCTTTTAGGAGAAGGCTGGGTATTTTAATTGTGCTTTAAAGTGAAAGCAGAAGCTGTTTATTCTAAAGCAAATTGGGTAAAGGATGCTGGGTAGCCCACTTTTACCAACTGGTAGCCATTGGACTGCCCACCCTCTGTTTTCGCTGGACCATTATGAAGCCTTTATTCACACTCAGCATATAGCACTTGCATTTAGCAAGCACTGAATCTGTGGAATTGTTCCAAGTCATATGTGGCTTCCACCTATAAAACTTGTCGCTTCATCCCTAGACTAGTTACAAAAGAAAGAACAGTTTACTCATTTGGTGAGATGGAATAAAAGTAAGGCTCCTGGGCTCTTTTTACTTTATTGTCGTGGAGGTCAGAGAGAGTACAGCATGAAACAGGCCCATGACATGTCTTCGGGGACAAGAGGTCTTGGTCTGTGGGAAGGAGGAAGGAATTTCTACTCTGAGACTGGCCAAGATCCCGTAAATTCTAAAGGGTGGAGGACATTTCTAGATCAACGGGCAACTAGTAAACTTGACTGAAAAAAAGAAATGGGTGCAACAATCACAGAGTGAAGGTGACATTTTGGAATTAGTAATTATAATAAGATTGCATAAAGGTTGATTTATGGGCAATATAAAGTATTGTTAGTAGATATCTTTTTTTTTTTTTTAATGTTTATTTATTTTGAAATAGAGTGCAAGTCGGGGAGTGGCAGAGACTGAGGGAGACAGAGAATCCGAAGCAGGTTCCAGGCTCCAAGCTGTTAACGCAGAGCAGAGCCTGATACGGACTCAAACCCACCAACTGTGAGGTCATGACCTGAGCACAAGTCAGATGTTTAACCAGACTGAGCCACCCAGGTGCCCCTAGATATCTTTTTTTTAAGATTCTTTCTGCCAATAAAATAGTCTCCAAAATCAAAGGCCCTGAAACACTCCTTTGCTCTAACAAAAATCATCTTGTCCTGAGTTGTAATTTTAGCATTTAGATGTTTCTTCCACATTAAGAGTAGCAGAATATGTCAAGAAAATGCAAAAAAAAGAGGAGCAAAAAAAAAAAAAAAGATTCAAGCTTCTGCATTTCTTTTGATTTAAACTATTATAAATGGTTTTTGGAGAACTGAATGTTATTAAAAGTATATTATTGTAGCCAAATACTTGAAATAGATAAAAGCAGTCTGGTATGTTTTTGTCATACAAAAATCAGATTAGTGTTTCCTAGGTTGCAAATATTACAGAATAGTGACCTATGTTAGTCTGTATTTTTCATGCACTGAGGTAATTAAATCTTAAAATGATACGGTACAAGTGATGAAGCATCTCATTCCTCCTTTAATAATTCACAAATACTGAAACATGAAACAGTTCCAAAGAGAGCCAAGTCATTGAGGATGTTTTAAAAACTGCCACCCAGTGAATCCTGCATTAATGAAAGCGGATGAGTAAAATTCTCTGCATAACTCTTTCATTGCTAAAAGACAGACTAGTTTGCCTAAGGCAAAGATCTTGTTTAAGTGTTCAAGTTGGAATATTTAGAGAGAAAATGAAGATTTTTGTAGAGCATCTAATTGGGGTCATGTCGCAATGTCAGCTGCAGTGTTTTAAGGTATGTTTAATTTAGCTGAGCTGTAAATGTGCAAAGTTGACTGGTGATTGTAAGCCCTAGTTGTCTGACTTGATCACATAATGCTGAGCCCTACTAAGACCTGTGTGATACCAAATGATTCCCTTGGCCTTTTGTTGGAGTAATTAGCATCTGTGATGCTAAATTGGGAGAGAGAGTATAACTGCATGATCAGAGGACACACAGATTTTTCACACATGTGTAGTGTAGAAGAGCAGGTTATGAGGCTGCAGTTTGCTGAAGTTTGATGAAGTTATTTCCAAAAAATAAATACATTTTAAAAAAGCAAAGCAGACTAAGAGCAGAATGTAGTCTGCTTATCTGTATGTTTGAGAGAAGGCCTGCCGGCCCTCTGGTGCTATCCTGTTGTTTGGGACCCTCCCTATAACCTCCAAAGAGGATAGAGAGTTTTGAAAATCTTTCAGTGGCTCTTTTCACAGGAATTTGTTGCTGGCTGTTAAAGAGAAAGGACTGGTTTGGTGGAGGCTAGAGTCTTTCTTTCCCTGTGTCTCCTGGTGAGTCAGAGTGGCAAAGCTTATTCTGCTTAGAGATTGGGTGGGAAACTAGATAAATTAGTTTTAATCTAAAAACCTTGATGCCAGCTGACAGGATCTAGTGGGCAAGAAACACCAGACTGTTGGAGTTAGGGAATGCGTGCAGCTGCCTTGGATGCCTCTCCGGCTCTTCCTCTGCCGAAGGACATGTGATAGTATCACCATAACCACTTCAGGAGGCTAGGATCTTCCTTGGAAATGCTTTGAAAATCTGAAAAAGCACTAGAGATACAGTGTGGCTATTAATAGCTCCATCAGGTCAGTTAGGGCCAAGTCTATATTTTGATGTGATATTATATTTCAAGGTTTGATCTGAATTCCGTTTTGTGGCCTTAGAAAATAATTGGTAGCTTAATTAGTCCCTTTTGGAATCCTTTCCTCTTTTTGGTTAGTCCAGGTGAGCCTAATTAATCCTAATTCTTCTTTCTCAGTGCCCATGTGTTTTGGTAGGTACGTGTTGTAACCTCACTTTGTTACCCATCGACTCTGGCAGCAAGCGGTGTGACAGATACCAGTGCCAGATTGCCCTCAATTCCGGTGTTAACCAGCTCTTCTCCTTCTTTTCCAGTCCCACGCCTTTGACATCTCATCCTTCAGTCCCTTTGCTGTAAGGGCAACTTGAACAAGCTTCAGCCCTTTCTCAGACTCCCAGGGCAGGACTTGAATGGATTTGACCCTGGAATTGTTCCTGATGCAGCCTTGTTCAGTTCTTGCTGCTGCCATGCTGGATTCCAAAGATCCACTTTTTCCTCGACTGGTCTCACAGGGTCAGGCCCATTGGTTAAAGCTTGTCGCGTACTTGGTGGGGAGGTTCAAAATGGAGGAGGGACTCCACTTTGGGAGTTGGACCTGGAGGCAAAAAATAAGCCTTCAGCCTAAAAGCACTAAGTGCCCATTGTTTAGGCAGCTGTTAATCAACCATGTTTCTATGAAAATAAGTCCTTTTCATGAGGCAATTGTGTGGGAATAGCTAATTCTGGCCTGATGCTGTGCAGTGTGAGGTTAAAAACATGGTAACTTGTCACAACACAATTCTTCTTGTTCTTTCTGCTGTGGGCTGACTCTACATTACTCGCTTTGTTTGCTCTAGAATGGAATCTACTCACCATTTACTAAAATGAAATGCATTTCTTGGGGGAGGCAAAGTCCAGTTCACTAGGTCTTGCATCTTAAAGAGAAAGGAGCCCTGCTCTCTGTGACTAATTGTTAGGAATGTCATTTAGCTTGTTTAGATCCAGATTGTAGTCCTGGAGTTGGATTTTACATGCTGTGGCTATTTTATGTCTTAGTTTGAAGAAATTCACGCTCGTTGCCCATGTCTTGTTCCTAGCAAGACAGATTAATTTTTAAAGTCTTAGTTAGGCAATAGATAGAGATGAGCATTAGAGAGAAAGCTAAGCGTAGTAGATAGCTCAGCGCACAGGCTTTGAAATCTGACAGGTGTGGCTCCACATCCTGACCTTGGGCCAGTTTTTAACCTCTACCCCTTATTTTACTCCTATGAGAAATGGGAATAATGTGAAACACCTGATGGGAAGATAACATATGGAAAGTACCAGACTTCAGTAATTAATACTGACTTCCCACAGAAATCATCCTTTGCCTTTTTACTAAAAGCCAGTGCTGAACTTCCTTGTATCCATGGGTGTTAGTGTTTCAGGAAAGAAAGAGCACCTTTCTGTAGCTCTGCAGATTGCTTCACCTTTGACTAACAAGCTTTATACTGCTGATAGTGTCTGTTCACGTGCCTGGATGCCTTTGGCTTTCCTCTAGGATTTGCGTATTCTTAGCCACTAGCCTAAAAGAGGAGGCTAGATCTTTTCAGGTACATCTTCAGTGTTTGCTTTGAATTTACCACTTCACGTCTTCACAGTGGTTTGACTCAGCTTCTGGCATCCAGGGTTGGGGAAACCCTTTCTTCAGATCTCTTGGCATGTCTGCTCTTAAAAAATAGGCTCCTCATAGTTTTTATAGTGCCTTGCTTAATTTATAGAGTTACAGGATGGTGTCTGCCATGTAGAAAGGTTGCAGTTGGTCCTGTAAATCTTGCAGCTGGGGGATCTTTCTTGAGGACTTAATAACAGATGGCCTCTTTACAGCATTGTGACAGTTGGTGTAATAAAATTATTCAAACAGATTCATGTCCATCACAGTTTAAATCTGTCAGCATTTGTAGATCATTCCCATTTTGTTTTTCCTTTCTTCTGGCAGCCTTTTCACATTAGTAGGGCTTGCCAGAACAGTGATGGAGAAGAATAGAAAGGGAGAGGGCCTCAATCTAAAAGGAGAGCAGCTTTGCTACTTTGTAGTTTAAAATATGTAAATAAAAAAATCACAAATCTTCCCAATGCTGATGTCTGTAGAATCAAGCTGTAAACTCCCATACCATCACCAAAGTTAACTAGGTACTTTTGTCCTTGCTTCCCTTGAACTGCGTTCTCTTGTGTGTGTGTAGAGGACAGAAAAAGAAACAGATTCTTCCTTATAGCAAAAATGCTCAGATATTTAGTTATATTGCAGTAATCATTTTGGTAAAGAATTATCTTTGTCACTCAAAGATAATTGAGTCATTAGAATGATTTGGGGTATCTTTGATAGAGGTTAGTAGTTCTTTTGAAACATTGTTGGTCATGTCCTAATTCTAGTTCCTTGGTCTGGAGTAGAATTCTCACATAACATTGTTCCTTTTGGAAAGAACAATTTGTCTAATGGTACAGCTTCAAAAAATGGATCTTGGAGTAGGGCAAAAATTCTGATACTACCCACTTGGTGGTTATACAAGGTACAGTAGGAACGGTATAGGGGGCAGTAAGAACCCACCCAGATGTGATAGGCAGAGTGTCAGTAGATGGGTACTTCTCAAAGCATATCCCCGGCAGGCTGTACCTCCTATGTCCCTGTTACCCACGTTCTTGGTCTCTGCTGTCACTCAACTCCGTCCTCCATCTTAAACATCAATATGCTCTGCTTTTAACTCCTTTGCCACCTGCTTTTGCTCTGCTTGTCCTTTCAGTGACAAATGCATGAGCCAGTTTTCAAGAGAACAGATCATTAGAACTCTAAAGATGTGACCCATTTCACATTAAGAAGTCATTGCCCCAGAATGGAATGATCTGTAACTGATTTTTTATGGTTGCTAAAGAGGCAGAAGTTGTGGCACAGTGGAAAGGAAATAAATAGAAAAATTCTGGGGCTCCTGGCTGGCTCTGTTGGAGGAACATGCAACTCTTGATCTCGGGATCACGAATTCAGGCTCCATGTTGGGTGTAGAGATTACTTAGGTAGGTAGATAGATAGATAGATAGATAGATAAACTTTAAAAAATTTTTTAGTTTCTGTGAGAGGATGTCTAAATTTGCCTGTTGTATGGGGTGTGACTGTAGGCCAGAATAGTGAGGAAAGGCAGGCAACACAAGAGGGGTTTTCTTCATTTAGTTTAAACGTATCTGACCAAAAAAAGCCCCCCCAAAAAACAGCATCGAACAAATCTATAAATTCCTTCAAGTATCGCACTAACTTTCAGCTCAATATGCCCAGAGCTGTAGACCAAAGATTGCTCCCATGAGATTACAGAGGTTATTCCCTGTGTAAAATAACGTGCCCTTCTTTCTCTTTCCTTTTCAGGGAAGCAGAGTCTTTCAAGGAACAAGGAAATGCATACTATGCCAAGAAAGATTACAATGAAGCTTATAACTATTATACAAAAGCCATAGGTGAGAAGGACCTACTGCCTATGCTGAAAGATAAATTTGCTGAATACCATTATAAGTAGCCCCTCTCGAAGAAGTAGCCTTTGGCGTAGTGGGTTCATAACTGTTATGAACTCTTTTGGACTTAATGGCATGTGAACTCTTTTGGACTTAATGGCTTCATGAGGGATGACGCTTTCTAGCTCAAATGGGTAGTTTAAAGGCAATTCCAGAAATTCTAGATCTAATGGCAAAAAGATAACCGCCTAAATGCATCTCAGCCATTTCCAGTTCATTTAACTTTCTTAGAAAATGGCCCTTGTAGATATTATCAAGCCTTAACTACTTCCGTGCTCAATTTGCCAGCATATTTTAATCCCATGTCAGCATGTTTCTCACCTAACTTGCTTACAGGTTCTCTACCCCTAATTCAACAAATGCAAATTCATTTTCATGTCTTATTACATAAAATACAATTCATTAAGAAGATGAATATGCTGACATCTCCCATCTTTATCCTGAAAAGATAGTCAGAGCACTTTAAAGCTAAGTGTAAATTATTTTTAAGCAACTTCCTTTTTCATTGGTTGCACCATTGCTGCTGTCCATTTGCACAAGTAGTCAAAAATTTGGCCATGGCCTTTTAAACAGAGTATGTCTGCATTCCTGTTAGAGTTTGATTGCCCTAATACAGTTCTGAGGGAGATGGCCCCGCAGTTTTTGAGGCAGTGACTTGGCTAAGCTGTATTTTACTTTCTTCTGCCCTTCCTGTAGATATGTGTCCTAAAAATGCTAGCTATTATGGGAATCGAGCAGCCACCTTGATGATGCTTGGAAAGTTCCGGGAAGCTCTTGGAGATGCACAGCAGTCCGTGAGGTTGGATGACAGTTTCGTCCGGGTACGTGATGTGACCACTTGGCTGGGGCAGTGGGGCAGCAGTTGGGGGGGATTGACTGGGGAGAAATGGTTGGGGAAGGATCAGCTGGGGAGGACCGGTTGTTTCAATTAAATTCTCTGTCCTAGAGCTTCTCAGTCTAGACACTGTAGACATTTGGGACCAGATCATTCTTTGTCATGGGGGGCTATCCTGTGCATTATATGATGTTTAGCAACATCCCTGGCCCTTAACCACTGGGTATAAGTAGCACCCCCCCACCCCCACCCTGGCCCCAGTGGTGACAACCAAAAATGTCTCTAACATTGCTAACCATCTAACCATGCCATGGAGGGCAGAATCTCCCTTGGTAAGAACCACTGCTCTGGCCATTTTCATCCCATGTCGGTTTTCTGTGGGTGTTTCTTGCTGCTGTTGATTGCTTTTTGCTTGGCCAATCATGCTCCTTTTCTTCCCTCTTTCTGTTTCTTCTAGGGACATCTACGAGAGGGTAAATGCCACCTATCTCTAGGGAATGCCATGGCGGCATGTCGTAGTTTCCAGAGAGCCCTAGAACTGGATCACAAAAATGCTCAGGCACAACAGGAGGTATGGTTCTGATCTTGTGTGTATGGAAAAAGACAATGTGGTATAGTGACCTGAAAGTCAGAACTGAGAGCTGGAAAAAAAGAACTGAGCTAGTTTCACTCCTGCCACCGGCCACACCTGGCTAACTGTAGGCAGTCTCATAGTCAGTCTGAGGCTTGATTTTTGTGTATGTAGACAGTTTTGAGTATGATTTATAGGTTTAGGAATCTGTGAAAATTGGAGGGTTTCTGAGACTCCTGGGGGGTGGGCAGATGCTGTAAGGAACTGATGTGAATGAAGTTGAAGAATCTGAGTAAGTTCAAATCCTGATTAAATTGGTAGCAGCTAAAACATGTTTTAGTTCCGTTTCCATATATACCCTGTTTACCTCTGGTTGCATTTTAGTGAGAATCTGGAAACTTCTGCTCGACCTCTGACAATGCCTTGCCCTTGTTTTATATCTTTCAAGGCATGATTCTTGTGTTCTTGACTTTAAGTTCAAACTGAGGGTGCAGGTTGGGCTTTACCCTTTTAGCTGCATCTTCACCAACTTGATTTGTAAAGTCTGTGGTTCTGATTTTCTTGAACTAATAATTCATCAAAGCCTTAATTTTTGTGTTTGTTGAACCTATAACTTCATTAAAACTTTCCTTATCTGATTTTCTGGTATAGTTCAAGAATGCTAATGCAGTCATAGAATATGAGAAAATAGCAGAAACGGATTTTGAGAAGCGGGATTTTCGGAAGGTAAAGTATAACTATGGGGAGATCTCACCTACCCTTTGTCACAAGGTTTCGTGTGTGCGTGCGTGTGTGTGTGTGTGTGTGTGTGTGTGTGTGTATGTGTGTGTGGTATAGTACACAAGATCCAGAATAATAAGTTACCACTTTATTTTGGCTTTTTTTTCTTTTTTTTTTTCTCTCTCTTTTAAAGACTGTTTTTTTAAGAGCAGTTTTAGGTTCACGGCAAAATTGAGAGGAAGGTAAAAAGAGTTCTCCTATGCCCTCTACCCCCCCTCCCCACATACATAGCCTCCCCCATTATCAACATTCCCCCACCAGAGGTACGTTTGTTACAGTCACATTTTTGACAGTTGTGAATAGAGCTGCTCTGAACATCTGTGTGCAGGTTTTTGTGTGGGCATAAGTTTTCACCCCTTTTGGGTAAATACTAAGAAGTGCAGTTGCTGGATCGTATGGTAGAAGTATGTTAAGTTTGCAAGAAACCACCCAAATGGCTGTACCATTTTGTATTCCCGCCAGCAATGAGTGAGAGTTCCTGTTGCTCCACATCATCACCAGCATCTAAAAATTTTTTGGGCCAAGGTACTTATTTTCTTAATAATATTTGGCTTTATGATGAAAAGCAGTAATAGTTTACTTGAGTTTGTTCCTGGTTTTGATATAAGATGGTAGCCTAAAAGTGTGCTGCTAATAGAGGAAACACTGGTTGGAATTAAATATTATGTTTGGATAATCCATTTTTATTTAAACAATGGGAGCTAGCTCTAACTCTTGCTTTATGTGAACTGGATGCAGCTGTAACTAAAAAGGAGAGGCTCCTTTTAGATTCTTGAACAGTGTATGTAACCTGTCATCAGTACCATTTTGATATTAGGCTTTTTTGCTTTTTAAGTTTTTATTTAGAGAGAAAGCGTGAGTGGGGGAGAGGCAGAGAGAAAGACTCCCTAGCAGGCTCCGCACTGTCAGCGCAGAGCCCAGTGTGGGGTTCAAACCCACGAATTGTGAGACCATGACCTGAGCCAAAGCTGGACGGTTCACCGACTGAGCCACCCAGGAGCCCCATTGCTGTTAGGCCTTTCTATGAAAACCCACTAGTCTCCTTTATGGGGCCGTGTGACAGTCCCATGAAAATTAACGTGCCAAAAAGATTGCCCTGTCTGAAAACATGCGAAGGGTATAAAAGTTTGAGATATCTTTCTAGATCTTGTGTATAGTGGTTATGCCTCATCTGTATAGTTCTGAATTCTCTTCTTTAGATGATATTTTGACGTAGCTTTCATTAGTTTCACAAGGGACGGTGAATGGCTCCCAAAAAAGTTAAAAACCACTGATCAGGATCAGTTTTCAGGATCACTTAAAAGAGGTTTGTATTGGATCGGTTGAGTGGTCGACCCTTGATTTTGGCTCAGGTCATGACCTCATGGTTGGTTTGAGCCCTGAGTCAGACTCTGTGCTGGCATTGTAGAGCTTGCTTAGGATTCTCTCTCTCCCTCTCTCTCTCTCTCTCTCTCCCTCCCCTGCTTGTGCTCCTGCTCTTTCTCAAAAATATAAAATAAACTTTAAAAATTAAAAAAAAAAAGTTTGTGTCATCCAGGGAACATGTGAGAATTTGCTCAGTGCTTTCTGTAAAAGGGACTCAATAAATGTTTGATAAAAGGATACAGTTAAGAATTATTCATAAGTCAAAAACTGTGCAGGTCTTTTATTTGGTAATAAGTATTTCTGATTAGCTTATGCAGAGTCCCAGCATTAACTTATCAGCATCCCTCTTCTGTCCATTGGTTTTAATAACCACAGTGTCTTTGTAATAACCACAGTGATTCATAAGTTTTTTTGTTGTGTGTGTGTGTGTGTAGTTGGAAAGCGATTCTGCCTTCTGTCATGTTTTCTGAGGTTTACATAGGCAAAAGCTTTGTCTCAAAAGGCAATCTTTTGAGTTTCTTTTCTCTCTTGCCCACTCTGGAGCCAGAATCCCCAGTTTGTGACAGAATCCTCTGTTTGTGACATCCCAGCCCCCCCCACTGTAGCTCATGGTGATGTCACAAATGAAGAATTATGATCCTGGCAGGGGAAGCAGATGAACTTGGAAGAAACAAAGATCTTCTTTGCCTGCAGCTGTCCCTGGTCGTGGGGAGATGGGGGTGGGAAGTGAGGCACTGAGCTTCAGCTCACACTCCACTGACCCGACGGGCAGAACCATCTCCGCACAGAGCTTTGCGAAGGCAGCAGGGTGTGGCTGCTTACATTTGACTGCTTCACCTCCCCCCCAATTATTTTTCTGTCAAAGGGAGAAAAAGTCAGCACCATGACTCTACTCTACATCATATCTAAAACTTCATACAGTCCTGGGACTTCCAGGATAGTAACCCGTGCCCTGAAAGAGAGGCGCCCCACCACTGCTCTGAACCCTGCAAGGAGTCTTCCCAGTGGAGCAGAGCAGCTCGTGGGGTTTCCCTATTTCCACATATTTTCAAATTAAAATTTTTGAATAGGTGCCATTCATTGTTAAAAGAAGTGGAAACAGATACTCAGTGATAGGTATTCCCCCCGAACTTGATTTCCATCTGCCTAGTTCTCACCCACTAAAGTAACCACTGTTCTTGTTTCTTCTGTTCCCTTCCAGTTCAGTTGTACACATATAAGCAAAGAGAAGCATAGATTTCTAATTTTTTTTTTTTTTGCATGAGAGGAAGGAAATAATGCTGTATACTGTTCTATACCTTGTTTTGTTTCCCCCCTCCCCCACTTAGTAGACCTTGAAGTCTTTATTAATATATGGAGAACGTCTTTATTGTATTTTAGAGGCATGTAGTATCCCATTATATGAATGTCTAACCAGTTGCCTGTTTGCTGGAATTAGTCCTATTTCTGCTTCTGAGTTTTCAGACTTCATCTCTTCCTGATCCCCAGGGCCAGATTCTGAGAGGAAATGGGTGTCCCTTAATTGCACATTTCTCCTTTGGGTCATTTATTACTGGACAAGAAGGTGATTCAGCAAGGATCTCCCAGGAATAGCAGCTAACCCAAAACTGAAAGCTCAGAGAACAAACTTCTGAAGAGAGAAAAAGGGTGAGGGCGGGGGGCACCAATTTCTGCTCAGGTCATGATCTCACAGTCCGTGAGTTCGAGCCTCGCTTCGGGCTCTGTGCTGACAGCTCAGAACCTGGAGCCTGCTTCGGATTCTGTGTCTCCCCTCCCTGCGCCTCCCCTGCTTGCGCTCTCTCTCTGTCTCAGAAATAAACAAACATTAAAAAGAAAACGGGGAGGCACCTGGGTGGCTCAGTTGGTTGAGCGTCCAACTTTGGCTCGGGTCCTGATTTCTTGGTTTGTGACTTTGAGCCCCACGTTGGGCTCTGTGCTGACAGCTCAGAGCCTGGAGCCTGCTTCAGATTCTGTGTCTCCCTCTCTCTTTGTTCCTCCCCTGCTCATGCTCTGTCTCTCTCAAAAATAAAGTTTAAAAAAAATTTTTTAAGAGAAAATGGGAATACATGGAGAGTCTTTATCAAGCTGAAAGATTGAAGTAATCCCAGCCACGTGCGTGTGTGAGAGAGAAAGAAACTTGCCTTTTAGTTTGTGTAGCAACATGTTGGGTACAGTACTCTGATTAAGTCTATTAGGACCATTTAAAATGCGCCATTTTATTGGTATATTCTGTACTAAGATAGAAGTGGAAGGGTGGCCACCAGGGTACTTAGTGAGACATGAGGCTCATGGCACAGGGAGGAAGGAACTGTGAGCCATTCTGATCATACAAGGAGTAATGAGTCTACATCAGGTTATTTGGGGTATCCTTGTCTTACATAATAGGCTAAACATGGTGAGTTAGGCAGAGTAGCAAATGAGTCTACATTAGCAGAATGTGATTCTGACCACAGTCACTGGATATGATTCAGTGTGGAGGCAGCTTAGCATGGTGATTACAGTTACAGGCTCTGAAGTCTCAGTGTGAGACCCAATCCTGTTTCTGTCACTTACTAGCTTTGTTGACCTTGAACACATTACTTTATTTCTGCGTTTTCATTTAGTTTCTCATTAACAAAATAAGGAATTTCATGAAATTACTGTATAAAATTGTTGTGAGCATTAAGTGGGTCAGTATATAAAGTACTTAATGTTTGCTGTCATCATTATCATTTGGATCACCTGCTCTCCTTGTTTCAGTGGTTTAATCAAATGACTTAGATATGTTCCTAAACTCTGATATCACTTTCCTTTGAATCTGTTTGTTGCCTGTGGCCAAACTAAAATGAAGATGTTTCTGTAGAGTCCAGAATGAAGAGAGTTATTTGCTTTCCTTCTCCCCATAGGTTGTTTTCTGCATGGACCGTGCCCTAGAATTTGCCCCTGCCTGCCATCGCTTCAAAATCCTCAAAGCAGAATGTTTAGCAATGCTAGGTCGTTATCCGGAAGCACAGTCTGTGGCCAGGTATGAAGTCGGGCCAGTTCGGCCTTGACGCACCAGATACCACTGGACAGGTGCCGTCTGGCAGCTCTCTACAGCAGGAGCTACCATATGTCCTGTAGGTAGGCCAGCTTGGGCTGATCAGTCCTTTGCAGGTCATATGGTCTCTGTTGCAACTGTTCACCTCTGCCACTATAGTGCAGATGTGGCCATCGATGATAGATAAGTGTATGATGTGGGTAGGTTTCAGTACAATTTTATTATATAAACAGTAGCAGGGAGGATTTGGTCCTGTGGGCTGTAATTTACCAACCACTGTTCTAATAAAGACTGAGATGCATGAAGTGTATTAGAGATAAATATAGGTGGTTCATTTGGGGAAGGTATTGGGATCTGTCTACCTTTGGATACTTCCATACTAGACACATGGTCAGGAGAAAAACTGGCTATAGTAATCACAAATGTTAGCGATGGTGGAGAGATCCAAACCACAGCTGAGCATGTCCCTTTACGGCTATTGCAGTGACATTCTACGAATGGATTCTACCAACGCAGATGCTCTGTACGTACGAGGTCTTTGCCTTTATTATGAAGATTGTATTGAGAAGGCGGTTCAGTTTTTTGTACAGGCTCTCAGGATGGCTCCTGACCATGAGAAGGCCTGCGTGGCTTGCAGAGTAAGTTCTAGGCCCCACATCTGAGTAGGAAAGAAAGCTTCCTTTTTGAGCCTTTAAGAAAGTCACAAATAGAAGATTCTAAGACCACGTGAAATGTGAGCATGCTGGACATGCTTTTTCCACCTTGCCAGGATGCTTGGTCCTTTCCTTAGAAATTATTTCAGAACTACTTTTATTTGCCTAAAGGCAGATGTGATCATATATGATCCTCCTGATACTAGGTGTGTGTTTTTTTTTTTCTTCCCTCGGTAAAGAAAAAATAGTAATGCTTATTCTGGGAAGTGGAGGTAAACCCCGGGTGACACAGGTCTCATTGGTATTCTCTTGTAAATCTTGGTTTCCCCTGTCCACTCCGTAGGAAGCACCAGTGAACAGCAAATAGCCTAGGTGGTGGGGTTGGAGGGGAGGGGGATAAGGATCTGTAAGATGCTAAACAACAGGGATCTGAGAAATTGAAAATAGACTCGGGCCTCTCTGTACGGTGGTCTGAGATTTCCTGGATGTGAACTAACCTCCCTTTGCTTTTCCCTGTAGAATGCCAAAGCACTTAAAGCAAAGAAAGAAGATGGGAATAAAGCATTTAAAGAAGGAAATTACAAGCTAGCCTATGAACTGTACACAGAAGCCCTGGGGATAGACCCTAACAATATAAAAACAAACGCTAAACTCTACTGTAATCGGGGTACGGTTAATTCCAAGGTAAGCACTCGGTCTGGGTCTTGGGGCCTATGGAGATATGTTTAAGGGGCATCAGAGAGGTCTTGGGGAGTCTGCTTAATAAGGACAAGCCACACGAAAGGAGAATAGTGGTTTTGGTTGAGATCTCAGCTTGTTAGGAACTTCCTTTTGAGAAGCAAGCTTTTACCTTTTTCCTAGAATTTCAGGGCACTTGAGGGACAGCTGGGAAGGATATTCCTATCTGGTCTTCCTCAAGATCCCTTCCTTCCACTAAGGGAATGGCTAGAGGCTTTGGGATAATTTTTTAAGCAAATATTGTTGCTGCTTTTTGCCAAAGCGAGTGATTGTGGCTTCCTCGGGAGTGATTTGGAGGAAATTAGAGTATGAAGCAGGCTTAGTTTTTTTTGTCCAGCATGCTCAGCTGAAAATGGTCTGAGCGCCCACTGCAGTGCTGCATACCATGAGAAACCAGAGCAAGCTCTTGCTCTTGTAGCGTTCCAGTGGTCAGAAATCAGTGATTCTTACTCCTGTAGTTAGCCTTTTGGAGAGTGGAGGGCAGGAACCACCCTTAAGTATTTCCATGTCGTGTTTGGGCACCACCCTGGAATGGCAGAGGTGGCTTATCCTTGCCCATAAGTGTGCCTGGCTTCCATCCCTTAGAAGAGAAACCAGTTTTGAAGCCAGTGTCCGTAGCCCTCCGAGATACTGGAGGGCTTTCTCAGTGACCAGAAATGAGTGTGACAGGGGCCTGGTATGACTGATCCTCTTAGAATTGTGAAGCCGTGCTCACAGCTTCTGGGCTCCCTCGGTCACCGAAGGTGTGAAGTATGACTGCTCTCTCTCTCCTGAAGCTTAGGAAACTAGATGGTGCAATAGAAGACTGCACAAATGCAGTGAAGCTCGATGACACTTATATAAAAGCCTACTTGAGAAGAGCTCAGTGGTAAGTGGTGCTGGAGGGTGAGGGGAAGAGGGAGTTGCTGCCGGCCTGCCAGGGGGATTGCGTTATGGATGCTGAAGCAGCCCCAGGGATGTTGTGAGGTCATTTGGTCCTTCCCCCTGCCTCTAGGTGGGATTGTTCCAGCCCTAGACTCTCTTTATAGACCTCCAGCCGAGGAGATTGCACAGCTCCCTCAGTCTCCCATGCCTGTGTCTTACGCCCCTCACGGTCAGTAAGTTTCCTCTGATGCCTGACCCAAATTCCTTTTGTTAAAGTTTAAATCCATTTCCTTTGGAGATTGTATTTTGTATTGTACACTTTTGCTCTAACTTGGCACAGTGCTTGGCACACAGTAGGTGCTCACTCAATAAATGTTTTGTCGAATGAATGTATGTTGCTTCAAAGAGGAAGACAGAGACAGTTGAGAGTTCTGCTTCTCCTGTTTGTTCCGGGTTACAGAAGACAGAAAGGAGTTTAAGCTGGCTCAGCCTCCCAGCAGTATAAGGAAACCCTTTTTGAAATACCTCTGTGACTTGGAGACTTATGAGCCAGGATGTGCCTGCCTAGATCTAGTGCCCGGATTCACCTTCAGAATCGGGGTGCTCCCCAGCTTACATGTCCTTCTTACTCTTGGACCCACCAGACTCTTTTCTGCAGACAGGAACCTTAGCAAGGGCTAGGAGAGACCTCCCCCAAATCCATTTCTTCTTATTTCAGATTATTTCCCAGACAGAGAAGAACAATTCTATCTTAAAATTCCAGAAGGAAGACCTATTTGTTGTATACTAATTCTCCAGCATTCGTTCGTTCCGTTCCTTGTCCTGAAATGTCACATCCAAAGAAGTGGTGCTGCTACTGATGCCTGATGAGCCCTTCATTCTTCAAGCTCCTCAGTCTCATTGGTGCAGGGTGTGGCCTGCCTCCCTTTTAGTTTTCCCAAAATGATCCACTTTTTTTGAAAGCAGGAAAAGTGCTCCTGTATGTGGTGCTTTTTTTTTTTTCCAAGTGGATTTCTAAGTAGATGAGTAAGTCTATCAAACAGAAACGTACACAGAATTGTATTATAGATCCTGAAACTAGCTGTCCATCATCTCATGTTTGCAAACTGCTGGCAGGCAAACATGGAAGCTTTGGAAGACAGCAGGCACCCTATGATCCAGCTAAAGACTAATGTTAACAGATCCAGAATGCTATGTGCACGTTTACCGTGATGTTATCTGAAAGAGCAAACAAGGAGAATCCCCTAAGCGTCTAGTGGGGCGGGGGTGGCTATATATATGACACTGTGTCAACTCAGTGGATACTCTGCTGTGTTTGAACAGAGAATGGGGAGAGAATATTCTTGGTTTGTTAGCAAGATAAAGGGGTGGACAATTCTATCTTGATATGTGTTCAATGAAGAAAAATCAAATGGCTTTAATCAGACAACTGACAGCTTATCTTTGTGGTAGAAACAGAACTGTCCTCTGAGTGGCTCTGCCTTTGAGATCCCACCACGGGGCACAGCGTGCACTTTGGGGCACAGTTGGCCAAGAACTTGGCAAACAGTCCCCTCAAGCAGCTGGGACTGACATGAAGTAGTGGAGATTAGTTCAGGCCAAACCCTTACCAGAGTCCTGACTGCTACCTCAACTTATCCCTAAAGACGGGGAGATGCCAGATTTCTGCTACATCTCCCATCATGCATTGCAGTTTCCCATTTTCCCTAAAGCTCTACTTCTCTGCATTTTCTTCAACTTAAAAAAAATACTTTTTAAAAAATAGATGTATAGTTTTCATACAGTGTTGTAATGTTACAGGTGTATGACAATAGAAAAAAAATTTAAATGGAAAGATGTCCTTGAATTTAAAAAACACATTAAGTAAAAATGTAAATCATTGTAATACAAGCTTGTTTAATACATTCCAAAAGGGCATTGAAAGTTCATTAAGGTTATGTATCTGACAGATCATTCTACACCTGGGACCATCAGCTTATATTACTCTTCATGCTGTAAATGGGTTCTCTGAGCTCCTGGTGACATTTGTGCCCAGTGTCCACAGGGCACTGGTTTTTGTCACCATTGTTTAATTAAAATTGTAAATCAAGATGTTGCCAGAAAATCAGAGATGCCTAAGAAGTTGGGCTCTGTCTTGTCAGCCACATCAGCAGCACCCCTCTGCTCTGGCCTCTAAGCCCACCGGGGCTCTGATGTTTGCAAAGATGGGACGTGTGGTGGCAGTGTAGTAAACTTGGTCTTTGTTGGGCAGCAGCTAGCTGTGCCGCACAGTCACTCCTGCTGCCCAGCCGATGGGGTCTGTCTCTGGAACTCCTACACAGTCTGTTTAATCGGTAGGCCAGTCTTGGCACCAGTGATCTCATCGGGACATGGAAAATGCCACTTTGCTTCTGTGGAAAAGAAGGTCTTAACAGGTCTGGCAATCAGCCTTTCAAGTTAGATTCCGCCCATCTTGGGGCAGCCCCCCCTCCCCTTTCTTCTACACTCCTGAAATAAAAGCAAGCCTGCGTTTAGAGTCTCCTTTTTCTCTCACTTACCTCCATCTCTCAGATTGATTAGTCTCAGTGGAGGCATTTGCCAGCAGCCACCATCTTGAACTTGATCCTTCTAGTGGCTCACTAATCCCACTTGTACTCTGGATTGGAGCTGGCCCTGCATGTTTATGGCACTGCAGGTTTCAAAGCTTTTCCATATTCACCGCTCTCACTTCATGATCTTTTTCTGTTGCATTTTAATCCCAAGTAATCAGTCAAGTAGGAGCCTTCACATTGCCTTGTCCTGTGGCAATCCAGATGCCTTTTGGTGGCTCTGAAATCAGAAGGAACTTTCTCCCCTTAGTTGCTTTCTGCTCAAAGCAGAGTATCACTTTGCTGGTTGGGTGCAAGTGGCATGAGACCTGTCTCTTTTTACTTGAGGAACTGGTAGTTAATTTTTTCTCACAGCTAGCTTAAGGATTCCTGTTTCATGAAGCATCTCAACCGAAAGTGTGTGTCTCTTGCTTGAGCCGTGCCTCTTCTCCCAGAGTGATACTGAAGGTGATTGCTGTTTATGTTGATGGACCGCCCTGTATTTCCTTTTCAGTTACATGGACACAGAACAGTATGAGGAAGCAGTGCGGGACTATGAAAAAGTGTATCAGACGGAGAAAACAAAAGGTAAAGGTGTTTGAGAGCCTGTTTCTCAGGGAAATGTGAGGTCTTACTCATAGGCCCTACAACTGGACATAGGAGTAGTTTGATTCACGGATCAGGGACATACCTGGGGCTTATTTGATCACCAGCCAGGAAGAAATTAACAGAGACCCCAAGTGCAGGACAAGGCACTTATTTTCTGGTCCTATATCCTGTCGCTTTTACTTCCTTTTATGTGTAATGAGGCTGATGTGCAGAACTGAAGTATGAGTAGATTTGTTTTTTAATCTTCAGAAAGAAAACACCATAAAAGCACCTGGTATGTATGGTTAACAAGGCTTCTGACTGCAAGGCATCTGGGTTAGTAAGGGAAACCAGAGTCACATTTGTCCATTGACTCTAGATGTCTCCTTCCAGAACACAAACAGCTCCTAAAAAATGCACAGCTGGAACTGAAGAAGAGTAAGAGGAAAGATTACTACAAAATTCTGGGAGTGGACAAGAATGCCTCTGAGGATGAGATCAAAAAAGCTTACCGGAAACGGGCCTTGATGCACCATCCAGGTAGAGTGGGTGTGGGGAGGGGACTTGGTGGGAAGAACGAACCAGGACTCAGTCCAGAAAGTTCCCAGCTCTTGGGGCGCCTGGGTGGCTTAGTTGATGGGGCATCTGACTCTTGATTTCGGCTTAGGTCATGATCTTGCGGTTCATGGAATTGAGCCCCGCCTCAAGCTCCAGTCTGACAGCACGGAGCCTGCTTAGGATTCTCTCTCTCCCTCCTCTGCCTCTACCCTGTGCTCACCTGCTCTCTCTTTCCCCCTCTCCCTCCCTTTTTCTCTGAAAATAAGTAAACTTTTAAAAGGAAGAGGGGCGCCTGGGTGGCGCAGTCGGTTAAGCGTCCGACTTCAGCCAGGTCACGATCTCGCGGTCTGTGAGTTCGAGCCCCGCGTCAGGCTCTGGGCTGATGGCTCAGAGCCTGGAGCCTGTTTCCGATTCTGTGTCTCCCTCTCTCTCTGCCCCTCCCCCGTTCATGCTCTGTCTCTCTCTGTCCCAAAAATAAATAAAAAACGTTGAAAAAAAAAAAAAATTTAAAAGGAAGAAAGTTTCTGGCCCTTCAGCGGATAGGTAATAAGGTGTTGCTAAGTTCCATACCCTCCAAATTTTGGAAGTACCACATTCTAAAATTGGACATAAAGTGGTCTTTCTCTTCAACTTTTATTTTCTTGTGACCCTGAGTTCTTCCTATACTCCTCCCTTTAGATCGGCACAGTGGAGCCAGTGCCGAAGTTCAGAAGGAGGAGGAGAAAAAGTTCAAGGAAGTTGGAGAAGCTTTTACCATCCTCTCTGATCCCAAAAAAAAGACTCGCTATGACAGTGGACAGGACCTGGATGAGGAGGGCATGAATATGGGTGGTGAGTTGGTTGGGGCAGCCTGGGACGAACCTGACCAGTGTGGATCTTTAGAATTTTTCTTAAGACACTCCAACGGAGAGTCTATCTAGTAGCTAGTGATGCATAGTGATTTGTAAGGCACACCCTAGATAAATACCTGTAACGTGTGAGGCTCTATGATGGGTGCTGGAAATAACAAAGGTGAATCAAACAGGTTCCCTGTGCTCTGAGAACCCAGTCTAGGGCTTTGCAAACTGGCCCACAAGCCACTTCTGACCTCTGACCCCTGGATGTGAAATCCCAACAAGTACAGTCAAATGTAGTGGGTGCCCAGGGTGCAGAGGACATAAGCACTAGCAAGGGAAGGCTTGGAAGTGCAGAAATAATACCGTTGGGGAGCTGTAAGGGGCTGAATGTAGAAGAATAGAGGGTGTTTGAGGCAGGGGGTGCTAAGGCATGAAGCCCCAGAGTAGCTGGATCCCCCTGCAGGGGCTAGAGTAGGCAATATGGGTTTTTTTCCTGTTGGTTAGAAGTTCCCCCCACTGTTGAAGGATCCTAAGTAGGGGAACTATGAACCAGAGTTAGGTGGCAGAATATTTGTGGTGGCGGTGAGGAGAGGCGCTTTGGTGCGGTGAAGGGGGAGAGAATCGGAGGGCACAGTGGGAGGGCAGGGCTTGATTCATGTCTGTGTTGGAAGAGGGGAAGGATGAACTTGAGTGGCTTTGGACGGCTGACTGGATGGAGCCATTACCTGAGCTAGGGGGCCCGAGATGAGCAGATACAGAGAGGCAAGGAAGAATTTGCATCTGGATACAATGTGCCTGCTGGATCAACTGATGGAGATGCGTCCTCTGTGGACTTTAGCAATGGAGGCGCGGGTAGGGGCAGCAGACCTGCTGTGGCCTGGTGATGAGGGCACAGTACTGGAGTCAGGCAGGAGTTGGAATGTTCAGTTCTATTGCCTTCACTGGCCACGTGATCTTGAGCAAGTTACTTGAGCTCCTGCCTGGTTTTGTTGAGTATAAACTGGGGATGATGTAAGGCATGCAGAGTACCGAGCACCACGACTGGCACCTAGTAGGTGCTTCATAAGCCATGGCGCTTTTTTTCTGGCATTTAGTCTAGACAGCATGGAATCAAATGAATACAATAAATCTTAGAACTTACTCTTCCATTTAGTGTTGTTAGCACTGAAGTGATAGATTTTAGCCTTTTCAGTAGCAGCCCAGCATTATAGAGAGACAGTGTGAGGAAAGTCTTATGTAAGTGCAAATGGCATCCCACTTGTTGTGAAGAAGATCCAGCAAAGTAGGTGGAGGTGAAGAAAGCTTTCCTTCAGGTTTGCGCTGGGAAGAAGAAGGGAACATGTCCCAGGAGTGGGATTAGGCATGGGGGGTGGGGATACGTGTGCCCACCCCCATCAATGACTTTAGGGAAAGGAGGTGAGGGGTGTGTCTGGGAAAGCTTGGGGGCCCATCTGCCATGTCATCCTAAGTTCCTTTTCAGACAGGTCTAACTTGTTCACCTTTTGCCCCTTCCCTGTTTCTCATTTTGCTGCACAGATTTTGACGCCAACAATATCTTCAAGGCATTCTTTGGCGGTCCTGGGGGCTTCAGCTTTGAAGGTGGGTATGCCCACTGCTCTTGGGAGCTTCCAGATCACAGGCCCATAATGCAGCTCCCCGCTATGGGAGAGTCAGGGGGGCCCTTAAGTAGAGGCGACAGAACCCCCATCCAGCAGGGTACCGATCCACACAGGTGCTGCTGAGGATGGTGGTAGGGAAGTTCCTGGGTGTACCATGCCTCGGGACCATTGGTGCCCCACCTCTGCAGGGCCAGGGAGGCGTTCACGCGGTCTAGTACCAGGGCCTCTCCAAGAGTGAAGGTTAGAAGCTGCACAGACAGCTGCTCACCTGCTCCCCTTATACCCCCAGGCCCAGGCTTGTTGATTGACTTGGCAGCTTTTCTGTTTGAACTTGAAGCAGCCCTTGAAGACTTTCCCGTCATCAGAGCAAAGTGATCTTCCCACACAGAGCCAACTAACAAGCCCTTCTTTTCCCTTACAGCATCTGGTCCAGGGAATTTCTTTTTTCAATTTGGCTAAGGAGAGGAAACCATCCAGAACCCAGAAAGTGGAGACTTGCTCAGTGTAACCTTGAACGTGGGCACAGTTCACCTCCTCCCTTCATCTCATCTCCCCATCCTTAGAGCAGTTTCGTTTTCTTAGTTGGATGCCCTGTGTCTGTGTGAGTGGGGGGAAGGAGAGGGAGCCAGCGCCGAAGACTGCGGGGAGGGGAGGGAGGCGGGGGGTGGACAGGGAGGCAGCTTGTGAATTTTTGTTTTACTGTTTAACTTTATTAAAAAAGAAAAAAAAATTAAGAGAATAAAATGTTTTGACCCTTTCTGGCACTTTGCTCTGGCAGCTGCTTTGTGTCACTCCAGACCCAGTGGGCCAGAGCTGAGCCCCCAGCACGGAGCTGGTGCTGGCATGGATTTCAGGCTCAGCAAGCTGCCCCACAGGGGATGTGGGCACCTAGGGCCTGATGGCAAGGGGATGCTGGCCGCCTCTCCCAAACCTGTTGAGCCATGTGAGTACCCAGCAGGCCCTGAGTATGTTGTTGGGCCCAGCCTGATGTCAGTCATGGGGAAGTTGAGTTCAGAGAACGGGTTTATTTGATGTAAGGGCCACCACAAATCACCAGAGGCTGTGTGTGTCCAGAGCTCACATGGAATGTGGCTGGGCTGACCCAGACCCCCTTGCTGTCCTATTGCCAGTGTAGGCTAAGGGAGCTGGGGACCAGGACAAAATCCTGGCCTCCCTGACCCCCAGGCCCATTCCAGGTGGGACGTGCAGCTCCTGGGGCACAGACGTTAAACTCACACGCTTAGAGACAGCATTCTTAGCATGTACTCCTCACTTTCTCCACTGGTGTCCCTTTCTGTGTGGGTGGCAAACTGGGGAAGGAAATAGTGGTCAGGGTCCTGCTATCCGGGTCAAGTTTAGTGTTTGTTGCAAGTAATCTTTCTAGGAGTTCCAGGCAGAGACACTTGAGACTTTGGCTGAAGCTTAGACTTTTGGCGCTTCGGTAGTAGCGATGGCTGGGGAAAGACTGTGGACCAAACAGGTAACTTAATTTCTCTTCCTTCTGAGCCCCTGCCCCTTTCCAGTCTTCCCGCTTTGTCGCCGAGGCCATGGTGACAGGATGCCCGAGGTAGGCCTGAGAAGCTCCTACTGGCCTGTACAAAACTCCTCAGTGTCAGGTGTTGCCTTGTGTTTAAGGGTGGCCCGTCCCTAGAGGACTGAAGGACCCAGACTAGGGACCGTGGGTCTTGCTGGGAAGGCCCTCTCCTTGCTTTGGGCTGGCACACCTATGGGCCCACTGCTGCAGTCAGTGGGGGAGACAGGCTCTGCTCCACGTCTCTCAGACCCAGGCAGCCCCCACTTTCTGTGCCCGTCTAAGATCAGCCTCTCTCCGTTCTGCCTCCTCATGAAAGCCAACACTGTTCAGCTGCCCAGCCTCACCACAGCTGTGCCCGGCCAGCAGAGGGGAGACAGGACCGATGGCCCCACGCTGCGGGACAAAGCCAGTCCTGATACGCCAACCCCGGCCCCAGGGAGGCCTGAGCTGGGCACAGAAGGGGTGAGAGAGACTGCACGCGGCCAGGATTAACACGGTTTATTTCATTGTCAGTCTTACAAGTCACTGAGGTTGGGCAAAGCCAGGATAGTAACTCGAGCACTTTCGTCCAGTAACAACTCAATGAGCAAGGCCCTATTACTGAGCAGGGGGCAGCAGAGGGCACCCCAGGAACCGCAGCACAGGCACCGATGTTCCAAACCCCTTCCCGGAGGCACCAGGCAGGGCTTGGCCCTTAACAGCCAGGCGTCCGCCCCACTGGCTCTTGGTCCCCACCAACTGACGCCCTTTGGAGGAGGCACATGGGCCTACAGCGGCATTAAGGGGGCAAGTTGGGCTGGGCAGACGGCAAGATAGGAGCTTCCCCACCGAGGTACTTTCTCTGGCTTTGATCTCCCCATCCCCACAGCAGAGCCACACCGCTGGAAAGGATGGCCAGCCCATCCCCATTCCAGGAAGGGGGAAGCCCTGTGGCCATCCGGGAGTGGCTGTTGCTTACTGTTCTCTTTTCTCCCCTACTTATCCACCTGTTCCCTAGTTACAGTGTGGAGGAGGAGAGGACAGGCACTTAGGGCCAAAGGTGGGACGTACACCCCTTTTTCTACTCTGGTAAAAAGCCCCAGACTTCCTGGGGCTGCAATGAATAAGATCCAGGGTCTAAGCCCAGGGATTCCCCCCCACCCCGAATCCATCGCCGGTTTCCCACAGCCACAGTGACCGCCCTGTGGGTACCTGCAGCTCTGAGGTGACCCCCTCCACCCCGCTGGCCAGCTCTGGGCAGGGGAACCAGTAACAGGCAGCTGGGCTCGGGGTTGTGGCTGCAGTTCCAGGCCCAGCTTGGCTCAGCCTGGGCAGCTTTGCTCTGGGTTCCTGAATGGTGCCTCCTACCCCACCTTGTGTTGAAAGCTTGGGCATTAGCGGGAGGAGGGTGGGCAGGAAAAGTTACAAGTTTTTAAAAAGTTACAAGAAGGTTAACTTTGAGTAAAAAAAAAAAAAAAAAAAAAATCTTAAAGATGAAGCAGAAGGCATGCTTCCCTCTCCCCGCTCTCCCTGTAAGGAGCAAGGGGCTGACCGCGGCAAGGACACTCAGATGACGGTGCAGGACTGGAAGGCACCCCCCTTGCGGCTGCCGTGCGTGGGCACAGGTTTGCCCTTCCCGTAGTACCCCGTGAAGATGGCCCTGACCTCCATCTTCTTGGCCAGGCTCAGCAGCCAACGCCCGCTGCCCAAGGAGTAGAGTTTGCCCCGGTGTAGCTCACCCACCTCCTCGCCTCGGCTGCCCCCCTTCTCCTGCCGCACAATCTCCAGGAGGTCAATGCCCGTCTGCACGGCCTCCACGTCCCCCGCGCAGCCGAGGGTGATGTGAGCACGGCTGCCCCGGGGCAGGCTGTCAGAGGGGGACAGCTTGTCCACGTCATTTGGCCACAGCGGCAGCTCCTGCTCGCTCAGCTCCACCCGGGCTCCGGCAGTCTTGGGCGTCACGAAGAGGGCAGTGACAGTCAGCGTGAAGGCCTTGCCGTAGGATTTCTTCACCACCTGTGGGGAGAGGACGACAGCTAAGCTGGAGGTGGTGGCCCCTGCGGTGGACAGCTGACCAAGGATGGACCTGACAGAGGTGAGCACGAGGCAGCCGAGCCCTGGGGGGAAAGCCGCACGCAGCCCGTGTGTTCCAGGAGGACATCTTTCTACGGACACCGTTCAGGCTAATGTGACAAAGCCAAGGTGCCAGAGGTGCCAGACATGGGCAGAGTTGGAAGCCAGACTCCCTGAACTCAGCCATCCCCCTGCCCACCAGCTGCAGGGCTCCGAGCAAGCTGTTTAACCTTGCTGTGTTGGCTTATTCACCTGTAAAACAGGGATGATACTAGAACCTACCTCGGTGCCTGGATTAAAGAAGTATCTGGGTGAAGACTCTAGAAGAGTAACAGGCATGTGACAAGTGCCAATGCCACTGCTATTCGGTTCATCCTGGTAATAAGCCACCCTGGTACCCAGGCAATATCCCAGAGGACAGGGTGGGGCCAGAAGTCAATGCCTTCAACCAGAATCTACCCCGTACACCTTGGTTTACATCTGATTACATGTCTGGTTATATCTGATTCTCTGAAAAAGGCCATCTTTCCCGACTGACCATAAACACGTCTCCACTTTTGCTCACAATCCCTTGTGTCTAGCGCAGAACAGGTGCTTAATAAATATTGTTACGCGCACGAGTGGTTGGGATGGTAGTGGACAATGTTACGTATTCGTTCATGCAGCTGTGCTAGGTGCCAAGAACACTACCACAAACCAAAGTAAAGAATGCAAGTTGGGGAGACCAATAAACAGGAAGATGGCTGCCGCGTCAACCTAGGCAGATGAGCAGGGGAGACACCGGGGAGGCTGGAGACAGCAGCGTGCGGCCGGGCGACACCTGCTGTGTAAGGACCACACGGCAGAGGCTAGGGCGGCAGCAGAGCGGGAGGGAGGGGTCTGGCGCCTCAAAGCCAACAAGCCTCACTATCCCTCCATGCGCCCTACTCCAGGGCAAGACCAGGCCTAGGACCCGGGGACAGGGATGTCAGAGCACCAGGCTCCCTGGGGGCAGGGGACACCTGGCCTTCCGGACTCCACACAAGCTTAGGCCAGAGCACGAGTCTGCTGCCGGGCATCAAAAGTAAAATGCTCTGGTGGGCGGGCCTTCGGGGTGAATGCACAGGCCGGTGGCGTGCTGGGCAGGGGGGTGCTCCCCAGAAAGGGTAGGTGACATCTGTGTGACTAAGCCTGTGGAGGGATGAAGGGAGCAGGAGATGCCATTTCTTCTGAGAGGCTGTCTGGTTTCTGGTCCCTGCCTTGAGCTGGCACCCATCTCCAGGAGACCCTGCCCTCTCCCCACCTCAGCTGGGTGTCCCTGGGGGGCACTCACATCCTGCTGGGCATACTCTTCTGCCCCAGCAGCCTTCCCGTAGTCACAGAACTTGGTTGTGCAGTGCAGCACGCCTGGGGGTCTCTTCCCAAAGTAGGTGACCAGTTCAATCTTCTCCCTGGGCTCATCCCCAGAGACAACTGCAGGGAGAGAGAGTGGGGCAGTCAGGGCAGGAGAGCAGGGGCCATCCCAACATCTGTCACCACAACCATGGAGGCTCAAGAGGAAAAAAAAACAAAAAACTGGAGATCAAACAGAAGCTCCTCAGTAATCCACAATAATTCACTCATTTACTAGGTGGTCAAACAGCCACGCCAGAGCTACAAAAAGGTGTCTAAATTCCCTGACTTCACATTAGTTATGCAGATTTTTATAGCTCTTTTCCAGATTTGAAAACTAAGGCACTTATAACCCAGGGACAGGCAGCAGAGGCCAAGGGAATCGGCTTCAGCAGCTACACGTCTGAAAGAGGGAAGCAAGTCATGAAAAATAGGGTAGAAAGGCAAAGGAGTGTTGGAACTGTGCGGTATGACGGAAGGAGTCAGAGCATAATTAATATCCCAGCCCACTCATAAGCCCTTCGGCCTGGGGCAAGTGATCGACCCTTATCTGTCTTTATCAAGTACCATCAGGGTGACTATACACCCATTTCCCCAGGGTCACTCCGAGTCGTGCCTCACTGCACTCAGAGCTTCCTGGACAAGAAGTTACCTGGTCACCAGAGCATGTACCTTGCAGGCCTGTTTGGTGGAGGAGACCATGCTTGGGATATGAAGAGATATTACGTGGCGAGACTTGGAGTATCCGGGGTTTCAATTTCCAGACTCTAGGCCTGTGGCTAGCTTCCGAGTCACTAGGTCTGTCCTATTTACTCCCAGAGTCTAGTCCCTGTGAGGATGTCGCTTACCCTCCCCAGGGGAGGGAGACCCGAGAGCAGGCCCATTACATTTCTCCTGCTGTGTCGCAGGCAGAAAAGGATTGTAGTTTTTAACGGTAAAAGCAGTTTCAAGAGGCAGCCACTCTCCAAGGCAGAGCCACCAGCTCTAACCAGGAGCCCTGCCTGGCCGGTGCTTTTCTGCCAAGCCATTCCGGGCACAGGGGTCACAGCTGGACGATGTCACCGTAGGCTCCACGGCTTCCTGGTTTCCCAGCATTCCAGCCTTAGGAGCCAAGAAGGGTCTCTGAGCAACGCGCAGGCACAAATCACCTGCCTCTGAGTGATAACACAGAAACATGGGTGGGGACACTGCAAGTAGAAAGATGGTCCAAAATGGGGGGAAACCAGTCTGAGACCTGGACCCATCCTCAGTGAGGTCACAATAGTCCTGTCAGTTTTGGGCAGCTTAGGATTCCATGGAATATTTTAAGTTTATATTTTTAGTAATCTCTACGCCCAACACGGGGCTCAAACGCATGACCCTGAGATCAAGAGCCAGGTGCTCTTCCCACTGAGCCAGCCAGGCGCCCCCTCCGTGGAATACTTTATCTCAAAAGATGGTTCTGCGGCTAAAAACAAGTTAGAAGACAACGGGACCAGATCCTCCCTCTAAGGTTATACGAAATGTTGATGCATTTCCTGTCTGTGTTTCCTGCCCCGAAGACAGGGTCAGTGGTCTCTATGGGGGGGGGAGGGGGGAGTAGGAAGGGCGCAGTGAGAGCAGAGGTGCCCCGGGGAGCGCCTCCCCCCACAGCCCACCGTGCCTCACACCAGGTGAGCCTCCACCTGCCTGCCACAGCCGGCTCCCAACGCGGGGACACCACGCGGTCCCGGGCACACAGCACCCCGTGCCCAGCGAGGGAGGCTCGCGAATGAGGCTAACCGCCCGCACCCTGGCCAGCCTGCCACCTACAGTGTCGCAGCTCCTTCTTGAAGGCCTTGTGGTTCCCCAGCTCCTCCAGGAAGGCCTGGCTGGCTTTGCGGAGGCTCTCGGAACTCTTCTTGGTCAGGAACCAGCCGAAGTAGAGCGGCAGGAAGTCCTTCTCCAGCCCCGGCTTCAGCTTCTTCAGCTCGTCGGCCGACAGCTGCCACTGATTCTTCTCCTTGAGCTGGGCACAGTCCAGCCGCCACGCCGTCTTGGGCTCCACCAGCACCACCTGGTACTGGTACTGGTCGGCCATGTCAAAGAGCTGCTCCAGCCGCTCCCGCTCGTGGTTGGTGTCGTCCAGCACCAGGACGCGGATGTCCCGGCGGCAGTAGGCCGCCAGGTCCTCGTCCAGCCGCTTGTACTCCTCAGAGAAGTCTCCTCGAATGCCGGGGTTAATCTTGTACGCGTCGGCAGACACCATCTTGGTGCCGTCGCGGTACCTGTCCACAATGACCCGCGCCAGCGTGGACTTGCCGCTCCCCGGCAGGCCTCGCAGGATGAAGAGCGTCTTGCACTCTTGCAGTGTGGCCACCGTCTCCTCATCCTGCAGGAAAGGAAACTGCAGCTCAGGCTTGTCCTTGGCCCCTGAGGATGACATTTTGCGGAAGAAGATCTTGGGCAGGAACGCGTGGCTCTTTCGGGAGAAGCTTCTATTCTGTGTGAGGAGGGGAAGAGCAGAGTCAGCCAGCTCGCCTGGGGCCACCCCGCCAGTCTCTCGCCCCTTGTCTCTGGCCTCCTTCGAATCGGGGCTCCCAGTCCTGAGTTACAAGCAGCCCCGGGGTTGCGGGCACCCTGCCGGGCGGCAGCTCAGACCTTTCCCTTCTCTGTAGTATGTAGCGGTCAGCTTCTGGTTGTAGAGGAGGGAGGGGAGAGCTTGTCTGGGCGCTCCTCGACTCTTAATTCCCTCTGGCTGGAGCTATAGCTTCAAGGATCCCCCACTGCTGCCACCTCTCAAGGGAAAGCGTGAAGTGTGCGCCTGTGGTTCTAGGCGAGGACCCTAATTTTATATTCCTGGCACCTATTAAGGATGACCTCTTTGGAGGTGGGGCTGCTATGTCTGGGCAAAGCCACAGCTGCCCTGGCTCTGGGTGTGCAGAGGAGGGTGGGGGTGGAGAAGGGTTACCCAAAGACTGCCTCCCTCCCCCGAACAAGGGCAGCAACAGATAATACTCTCTTGTCTGGGATGGGGGGGGGACAATGGTCCCACAGAAGGCCTGGTGGGGGGCAGGGCAGGAGAGCGCCGCACAAAGGGCCTCATTCACCACGCCTGCCACCTCCTCCTCTGCCCTTGCCCCCTCCCCCCCCCCCCCCCGCAAAGTCGTGGTCTTTGTGCCTGCCCCAGGACCGCGCGGTCCAGGGCACCTGCGTCCAGGGTCCAGCTCTGTCCACCACTTTGTCAGCGGCACCTCCCTGAGCCACTTGTTTTCCGCCCCGCTAAAAGCCACAGGTGGTAACGCTTGTTGCGGTACGCGGTCTCCCACAGCGGCTCCGCCCCCAGGCAGCAGCACTCCGAGCGCTGCGCTGGCCCTCGCTTTTCTCAGACAAGGCCCGCGGGCCGGAGAAGGCGAGGAATGCCCACCCCGCGCTACCCCCGACCCAGACTCGGTCTGCCCGGCTCCCGCGGCGCCCGGCACCCGCCCTCCTGCGGCGGCCGTGCCGCCCTCCCACTCGGCTCGCGTCTCCCCTACCTCGGGCTGCACTCCACGGCCCAGAAAGCCAGAGCTCAACTCCGGAACTTCGAGTGCTCATTTGCATGGCACTTCCTCCCGAAAATCCCCCCACACTCCCGTTTTCCGTAAGGGTACTTCGCCGGCCCGGCCCGCTCCCTCCGCTCCCGCCTCCCCGCGCCCGCTCACCATGATGAGGGGGGCGCCGCCGTCGCCGCCTAGGCAGGCACTAGCTCTCCGGGACCGCCCGCCTGCGCGGAGGGACACGGAGCCCAGCGGTGGCACGACCCCCGCGGGGCAGCCTTATATAGCCCGGGGGCGGAGCGCGCGGCGGGCCGGGGCGGGCCGGGGCGGGGCTCTCGGCGCAGGCGCGGCGAATCGAAACCCGAAACTGACTGCGCGCGGGAGGAAGCGGCCGCCCAGCGCCCAGCTGGGCCGCGGCGCACCTGTGTCCTCCAGAGTTCCAGCCGAGCTCTAGAAAGAGGGAGGCAGTCACCCTTCCCTGGTCCCACAGAGGGATTAGGGTGAAGCCAGGGAGGCAGGGTCGTGCAAGGGCAAAGGCAGATCCTGTCTTTATTTAAAATTTTGGTATTTTATTCATCGTGGGGTTTTGCGTTAATTTTTGTGTGTTTTACAATATTATGTTAAAATACTGTTATGTCGCTTACTGAGTTTCTTGGCACCTTATGAAAAATTGCATCTGAAATGCCTCACTCGCCTCACCCTAGTCGGGGCCTGGTCCTAGCTAGCGTCACGTCAGCCCTAACGCCTACAAGGACTGCAGAAATGGAACAAGGATGGCAATAGCCAAGGGACAGATGGATAACGTAGTGAAATCCTAGCTTATCCCCTGAGGTAGCTGTTCAGCCACCACCACCTCTGGGAAGCCACTGAAAGCTCGGTTGGATTTTTGAGAGCTTCCCGTGTACCAAGTGCTGTTGCTAAGCACCCCTAGAAGCCTCACACCAACCCGGGAGACAGATACCCATTCTACAGAGGAGGAAACAAGCTTGCGGGAGCCTGATTTACCTGACCATGCCGCCCGGAAGTGGTGCAGGTGCAGGCGAGCTGCCACTCCTACTTGGGGCTGCTCCCTGCACTTGGGCAGGAACTTTCTCCAGCTGGGTTTCTAGAACACAGTGCCCCTGTCAGTGCCAGCATTCACTTCTTTCTGCCTTCCAGGCTTCAGGGTTTACAAGTAGGGCTTCCTCACTGTGACGGCTGAGGCTGTCCCATCATTATTTCTTCCATAAAGCCTCCCACAGTGCCCTGAACACAGTAGGCACTCAGCAAGATGAACAGATGGCCGGTGCCTGGGCAGACATACCTCTATTCCCGTCTTTAAGTTAGCCTGGTTCCTTGGAGCTTACCTGTTTCTTCACCCTCCTGAAACCCTTTCTTCTTAGCACCTCTCTCATTTCTTCCATGCGGTCCTTGGACAGGGCTTGGGGGAGAGGACCACCTGTCCCACCTTGAACACGCTCTGGGTCAGCCCTTGCTTGGGGTCTGTTTTGTCACCTGGTCAGGGTCAGGTCAGAGTTTCGCTTGGAATACGGTACCTTGAGCTGGGTTGAGCTGGGTTATTCGTTCTCTAAGGCTCTTGTGGGAGAGGAGGGAGGCTAAATGACAGACTCGGGGTTTGTAAGAATGAAAGGTATCTATTTAAAGGGAAAACAGTAACAGAATTAGGCAGAAGTGACCTGCGGAGCCTAGGCCCCATGTTCTCCCGTTAAAGACAAATCTCAGCTCGAAAGTCCAGTTTAAGATCCCCACAGCCCCTGGGAACACAAGCCCCCTGATTCTAATGCCAGCTGCTGACTGCTTCATTCATCTGCTTTTTTGTCTTTTTCCATTTCTTCAGCATCTTCTGCTGTGGTCATTTCTGCTGTTCCTCCCAGTTCCCTTTGCTCTACTTCTGACTCTTTTCTGCTGGCTTCTGAAACTTTCCTCTCCAGTCCCTCCGACTCCTTTCCACTTAAGTCCCCTGAGAGTTTCTGGTCCAGCTCTGAAGGCCTCCTGTAAATTTCTCTCGATTCCCTTCTGCTCACATTTCCCGCTCTTTCTGCGCCTGCTTCTCTGGATGCTTTCTTGGCAACGTCTCTTGAATCTTGCCCCGTGGCTCCCAGCCCTGTTCTCTGAAAGGAACGGGCTCCCCCTACTTCTCTCTGCCCGTTTTCTTCTTGTCCAGTTGCTGTGATCCTCAGAATCTCCTGAGACAACTTGTCTTCTGTCTCTTTCTCGTTCTCAATTGGCTCTCGTTCCCAATGCTTCATCACCTTCTCAGGCTCGTTTCTTTCTCTTCTCATTGTTTCCTTCTCCCTTACCATCATGATCTTATTTTCCAATGCAATGGCCTCTTCTGAAAAACAGGAAATAGGAGGGAAGAAAAGTAAAAGTTTGTTCATCTCTGGGCCTGGGTGAACCTCAACCTATAGGGGCCTGTGCTTCTGAGAGATAGCACGCCTTTCCAAAAGCAGAGAAAGGGGATCATTGTTTCCTGAGCGCCAGCCCTGTTCCAGACATCGTGTGAGCTACAGAGGTGATACCATTCGGTTGTCATGGAATTGCATAGTGTCAGTGATTCAAGTTTGCAAAGGACCCGAGACTGATGACAGAAATCACAGCCAGTGGTCACACTGCAGATAAATAAATGGCAGGACCAGAATTTGAACCCAGGACGGTCTGCCCTCGGAGCACATTCTCTTTCCCTACTAAAAATAACATAGGAACTGGAAAATCACAGAGGGGTTCTTTTCTCCAGCACCCTTATTCTGCATTTCTCTTTGTCCCTGGGAAACACATTCATCATTTATTGGGAGGTTCCCTATCAAAATATGAGCAGACTGTTAGCAGGAAGTTCAGCTGGAGAGCTATGTTTACGACCAAAGTGATCCTTGCCCCGTTTTTATGAGCTACAGAGAAAAGTCACAATCCCCTCCTGAGTTCCTCCATATTCTCTTTCTGGAAGCCCCTGGTCTCTAAGATGCCTACAAGTACGCCACCCCCCCCCTCCGCCCCACCCCCACCCCAATACCCAAAGTTCACAGCAGGGAAAAGGCCTTCATTTGGTGGTGAAGACATGTGCAATGCTGCCGCCTGCTGTTCCCGGAGGGAAGTGCCAAGCAGTACCCGGCCGCTGGCCCCAGGGCCTTCCCAATGGGTTTTCAGGATACCTTCCCCGGCACGTGGCCGTGGCCCGCCAAGGGGATGGGAAGCTGCAAGGTGCATCTCCCCTTTCCCTGCTGTATCTCTTCACATCGATTGCCCCTGCGGCTTCTGAGAGCAGCTCTAAGGGCCTGTGGGAGCAGGGGCAGATTCCCTCCCTGGGGAGATCCAGCCACCATATGGCAGGCTCTGGATAATAAAGGGCTGTGATCTGGCTGCTTGGGTGCCCAGAAACCTCACACCCAGCTTCCTGCTGCTGCTACTGGAGGACTTCAGCCTTGGTGTCTGGAGGGGGCTCTGTCCTCCTGGGGACACGGAGCGCAGACCTGGCTACGTGTCACTGCGATGGAGCTGCAATGATACACCACCACAGAGGGGGAGGCAGAAAGTGGGTAGAAGTATGGGTTCTGGGCCAGGCTGCCTGAGACTGAAAGCCACGGTGGGACTTGAACCCTTCTGCCTCTGTGTCCTCATCCATAAAAGCAGTAATACTTATTTCATAGTGTTCTCGAAGGGATCAGGAGAGTCAGCTCACATCAAGCCCTTAGAGGACGGCCTGGCACACAGGAAGCACTGAATGCAGAACAGCCTCTTTCATCACCCCACCCCCCTGGGGCCCATCCCTGCTGACTACCGTGGGGCCTGGGGTTCCAGCCACCTCCTCTTCCCTCAATCCTTCCTAGAGCTGGGGGATGGGCGAGGGGGGGGGTTTCAAGGGGGGGTTTTCGAGGCTTCCCTGGAGGCCGGACTCCTGCGTGCCCTCACCTGGTCCCTGCCTTAACATGCCAGCCAGGAGAGCAGTGTGATGCAGCAGGGGACAGTGTGGCTCCAAGTCAGACTGCTGTGTGACCCAGGCAGGTTACCCAACCTCACTCAGCCTCCACTGCCTCCCCAAAATAACCAGTAGCTACTCCTAAGGTGTGAGGACTGAGCCAGATCCTTCCTGTCTGATGCTTAACCCTGTGCGGGAATGCAGGAAGAGCCCCCAAAGTGTAAGTGTGCTTACAGCGTAAGCTGCTGTCATTCTGCCGCTGTGTGTTCGCCCCTGCTATTTCCCACCAGAAGTGCCCTCCCCCTTCCTCCTCATGCCTAGAAAGCCCTTGGGCATCTTTTGGAGCCTAAAGCAGATGATTCTTCCTCTTTGGAACCTTCCCGCTCTCCCCAGAGACAGCCGGAGTTCTCTGCTGGTGCCCACAGAAGAGCGATGCCTCCCGGTCAGTAGTGCTTGCTCCGCAGGAGCCCATTTGCTGACAACTCAAATCGCCTGACTTCGCCCCCGGGCTGTGGGCTCCTCTGGGGCAGGGGCTGAGCCTCTGTCTCCCCCAAATCCCACACCTTCCCAGTGCATGGCAAGTGTTTAACAAATATCTGATGAATCAACTGGAGAAATACAGGGCTGGACTCTCGGGGAACACGGTGTGGGCTCTGACCCCCCCCCCCCACCCAGATGGGCTGGACCGCCCGCCTCTCCTGCCTCAGGGAAGGCCTGGGGTTTGCAGAGGGAGGGGGGGCACCGCAGCCAGAATGCTCAGTGGGCCGTGCCAACCTGGCACTGGAGGAGCTGCTGGAAAGTGCGGCGGAGGACTGACAGAAAAGAAGGCAGAAGAGAATCCTGAAGCTACCTCCTGGCACTCACCTTTCTCCCTCTTTTCTTTCAGTGTCTCCCTGTAGTTCGTTTTCTTCAGCTCTTCAATGATACCCTTGTTGGCATCATCCAAGGCCTGTGGGTGGAGAGGAGCCGGTGAACTCTTTTTTTTTTTTAATGTTTATTTATTCTTGAGACAGAGACAGAGTGTGAGCAGGGGAGGGGCAGAGAGAGAGGGAGACACAGAATCTGAAACAGGCTCCAGGCTCTGAGCTGTCAGCATAGAGCCCGACGCGGGGCTCGAACCCACGAACTGTGAGATCATGACCTGAGCTGAAGTCAGACGCTTAACCAACTGAGCCACCCAGGTGCCCCCCCGGTGAACTCTCTTAACCCCTGTTGGCACCAGCAGCTCCCTTTCTCCACCCAGGCCCCCTCCCCAGCAGGCAAGGCTCTGCACCAGCCTTGCCACCCTCCCTTGTCCCCTGGCTCCTCTGTAGACTCCTGCCCTGGGGCTAATTTAGACTTCCGGACTTGGAATTACCCACACTAAGTGGCAGGGGATACTTACTGCGGGGAACAGGGGATACAGGGGATACAACTGCGGGGAACTCGGACTTCACCTCCCTTGGGCTGAGCTGTGTATTTGGGAGCTGTCTCTGCTCATTCTGACCTCCTTACCAAAAGCTTCTTTTGGCTTCAGCCAGTGTAGAGTGGAAAGCCTCTAAGCACTCAGCAAGGCAGTGAGCCATGGAGAGGCCTCAGAAACACACCGGGGGTGGGGCTGGGGTGCTGGCCTGTCTTCAGAGGGGCTTCCGGGGCATCTGCAGCTCCCCCAGGGGCCTGGGCCTCAGCCTGTGTGCGTGTTGTTGCGGGCAGAGCAGCAGTAAGCACGTGGGAACCATCCGCAGAAAGACCACGGGCCTGGATGCTCCTGTTCAGCGTTGGTCTGCCCACTAGTACACATTCCTGCCCAGGGCTGCCAGTCCAGGAAGGTGAGGCGGCAGGGACCTGGTCTCCTGAGGTGTCACCTAGGGCCGAGACTTCCCCGTGCCTCTCATTTTCAAAACACTACCCTGCCTTCAAGGCGACCCCAGACCCTCCAAGATGGGAAAGCCCAGCCCTGCCTCCCGCCCTGGGCTCTCTCACTCCAGATCCCCTGGTCCCTGCAGCACTGGTCAAGAATAGGGATTTTTGTCTTAACCTTCCCACTGACAGCAAGCTTCCCGAGGGCCAGGACCATAGCTGTCACCTTTGGGCTGGGCAGCTCAGAGCCAGCTAGTGGTCCGCAAATATTTACTGGACTGAACTGTCAAGCTCCATCTGCAGGGCAATCGCACAGAAGGACATCAAGTGGGAGAAATCATGAGTGTGACTGGAGAGCTCTTCCTCTGGAGGGCAAGGTGCACATTTGGGGAGTTGACCCCCCAACAGAGGAAGAAGACAGCGGTATGATGGGCCTGAGCTGCCCTGGGACAGGTGAAGGGAGGGCACAGACTGCCTCATGGTGGACTCTCTTGGGAGCAATCTCCCCCTGACAGGAAAGGGGTAGTCCCACCAGGGTCCTCACAAACCACGAGCTCACGTCCTAAAAAACCGAGTATATCAGGTCTCTCCTCTGCCATTCCCAGCCCTTCGAGTCAAAGCTCGTCCACTGACCGTCTAGGGTCCTCTGGCCCTACTCCTACCACAGTGAGCCACCCCGTGTACCCAGTCCCAGGACCTCTTCTCTGCCTCCCACAGACTCCTCAGTGCCCATGGCCTCCTGTGCCTTCAGAGCCCTCACCCCTTCTCAGCCCAGCCAAACCCTGCTGTCCTGGTCCTTCGAAGCCCAGAATGAGGCCTGCCTCCAACTGCAGCATCCTTGGCTGTCACTTCCCAGGGTCCCTGCTCCCTTTCGCGAGTGCCTGAACCTTCAGTCTGGTCCCTAAGGCCACCCATGCCCTTCGTGGTACCCCTAGTTACCATGCCTGGCCTCTCCTGACCACGGGGGCAAGCTCCCCAAGGACAAAGCCCTGCTTTTTGTTGTTGTTGTTGTTAAGTAAGCTCCATGCCCAGCATGGAGCCCAACTTGGGGCTTGAACTCACACCCTGAGATCAAGACCTGAGCTGAGATAGGAGTGCCTGGGTGGCTCAGTTAGTTGAGCGTCTGACTTCAGGTCATGATCTCGCGGCTTGTGAATTTGAGCCCTGCATCGAGGCTCTGTGCCGACAGCTCAGAGCCTGGAGCCTGCTTCAGATTCTGTGTCTCTGCTTCTCCCTGCCCCAACCCCAGTCACACTCTGTCTTTCTCTCTCTCTCTCTAGAGAATAAACATACATACATACATACATACATACATACATACATAAAAAACCTGAGCTCAGATCGAGAGTCAGACGTTCAACCAACTGGGCCACCTAGGTGCCCCGGGACAGGGGCCCTGCTTAATTCACACCAGCAGATGCTTACTGGGGTCCAGACAGGTGCTTGCTGGTCGTAGCTCTGGAGTTTCAACACGGGGCAGCTTAGGCGGGCAGTGGGAGGTGGGGAGGCCAGGGGATTCATGCCAAACTGCCTGTGTTGCCGGTGCGCAGACCCTACTAAGGGTGTGTATTTGCCTGGAGTGGTTCTGGGAGCAGTGGCCAGCCTGATGCACCTGCAGGCTTCCCTGGATTCCCCTCTGGTCTCTGTGTCCTGAAGCTTGCAGTCTAGGCCGGCACTATCCAACAGAAATTTCCACCACCGTGAGAATCCTCTAGATCTGCGCTATGTGGAACCTGCAAGCCACACGTGGCTACTGAGCATTTGAAATGTGGCTCGTGTGACTGAGAAACTGAATTTTACATTTTAGTTACTCTTAATGCGTTTTAATCTAAATAGCATGTGGCAGGCGGCCGCCTTAATGAGAGTGAGCAGTGCGGGTCTAGGCGTGGGAGGCTGTCACACTGTATTTCTTGTTGTCTCCTGGAGGAGGCAGCATTTTACAAACTGTTAAGTCCCAAAATCAACTGAGAAGATTTCAACCAGCATTAAAGAAAAAATGAAAACTGTAAGAGAATATGATAGGAAATATCAACATACATAGTAATGGGAAATAGGTTTTGTAAAACGTTCGTTTCTGTTATTTACTTCAATTAAAAAAAGTTTTTTTTAATGTTTATTTTTGAGAGAGAGAGCAGAGCAGGGAAGGGACAGAGAGGGAGAGAGAGAGAGAGAGACAGAGAGACAGAATCTGAAGCAGGCTCCAGGCTCTGAGCTGTCAGCACAGAGCCCAACGCAGGGCTCAAATTCACGAGCTGTGAGATCATGTCCTGAGCCGAAGTCGGACGCTTAACCGACTGAGCCACCCAGGTGCCCCTCTATTGTTTATTTCAAATAGAAATAGGGGCGCTAAGCGTCTGCCTTCGGTTCAGGTCACAATCTCACGGTTCGTGAGTTCGAGCCCCGCATCAGGCTCTCAGCTGTCAGCGTGGAGCCTGCTTGAGATCCTCTGTCTCCCTCTCTCTCTGCCCCTGCCCCACTCATACTCTCTCTTAAAAATAAATAAACTTTAAAAAAAAGAAAGAAAGAAGAGTATCGGGGTTGCTGAATAAACTGACGTCAGTAGCAAGCATTCGAAAGCCACTATCCCTCCTAGAATGTGGCCTGCAGTTGGTGGGTAATAAATACCTGTGGACTGGCTAACTGAGGGGCTGAGGGGCTTAGGGGCTGAGACCCACCCACCCCTTCCCACAGCCAGGGCCCAGGGGGGTGGGCAGCTCACGCTGATGATGGCTTGCTGCGCCTCATTGTTATGAACCAGCTTCGCTCTCTCCAGGGCCTTCTCAAAGTTGCTCACAGCCGACTCGAAGTCTCTCAGCTTGACTGGAAAGCAGGGAGGAGGCACGGCACAGGTAGATTGTGACACTGTGTGTTGCACAGTGCAGCTGCCTGGCTGCTTCCGGGGTCAGTGAGAAGCCCCAGGCCTCAGGCAGCATCACTGGCCAGCACCACCCTTTCCATCACCTTCCTGGGCCATCTCACCACTAAGGACCAGAACCTAGGAGCCTGAGTCTTGGACAGCAGGCCATTCAGAGAGGTCAGAGAGGAAACTCCAGGGCAGTGGGACAACCCCATCTTCTCCCAACTTAAGATTGTTCCAGAAGTGGAAATCCATATTTTAAAAATGTTCATTAAAATTGTGCAAAAACGCTGCGAAGGCCACGGAAATATCAAAAGGCTGGATGCGACCCACGGGCCAGCAGCTGGAGTCCAGCCCCTGCACCTGCGCTATCTGAACCCAGAGAGGAAGTGGCGCTGTCTGAGCTCACTCACCCAGCTCGTTAGTGCTGGAGCTGGAACCCAGTCCCTGACTGACTGGCCAACTCCCCAAGGTTCTGAGCCTGGAATGCCCAAAGCCCAAGCTCTGCCGGCAGGGCTGCACGGCCTCTAGAACTCGGTGGCTCCCAGGTGGCTGCATCTGATTTTTTCCATCCCAGAGTGGGGAAGCTGAGAGGGGCCCAGCGGCCCTCGGGGGCAAGTGAGTCAAGAGTCGAGAGTCGAGAGTCGACTCAGGGCAATGTCAGCTCTGATGGGTACACTGCATTTCCCCTTGAGCTTATACCATGACCTCCTAAGAAAAGGAAAGAGTTCTAGGAAAAGCTCCAGTCATCACACCTTCCCCCAGTTTAAAGCTTCCACTGGAAGTTTCTACCTATATTTTTAGGGAAGAATCTGATTTGTAAATGAGGCCCATGAGGCCCTGTGGATCTGCCCCTCATCACCCCCACCCCCGGCCCCCAGGGGCTCCAGCTGGAACTGGTCTCCCCCAGCTTCTTAAATCAGCCGAACTCCTAAATGCTTCTAAATGCTGTCCTTTTGGCTGGAAAGCTCTGTCCTCAGCTCTTGGAGCAGCTGGTGCCTTCTCATCCTTCAGGTTTCTGCTTAAAAGTGACTTCCTTGGACATGAAGGCAGGAAACGGTTACCAGTGGTCATCCCTACTGTATGCCCAACTTGGTGCCTAGAAGGTGCCAAGGAAGTATTTGCAGTACGAGTGAGTGAATGATGATGCCCTTGATTATAGCACCCGCTGCATTTCCCTCCTTACTGGGGATCAGCTGCTCACCTGGGGCAGGCACTGAGCTCTGGTCGCGGCTTCATTGCGTCCTAACCCGTGACCTGCAGCCATTTCTTTTTCAACTTTGTGTTATGAAATATTTCAAATATACACGAAGTAGATGGAGTAGTTTGATGAGCCCCCACTACTCACCCAGCTTCAACAACGATCAAGCTACCACCGATCTTGTTTCATCTATTCCTCCTCACCCCTGCCCCTTGCTGGCTTGCTTTTTACGACTTCATTGAGATGTGACTATCATATTATAAAGCGCACCATTTGTAAGTACACAGTTCAGTGATTCTTGGCAACTTTATGGAGGCGTGGGATGATCCCCATGACCCACTTTCAGAATACTTCCGTTACTCTGTAAAGGTCCCTCAGCAACCTGCTGAACCACTCAGTGCCTCGTTTACCCCTACCCCTCCCACCCACTGTCTGCAAAATGAGGAAGATAACACCTTCATCATTGGCTCACATGGTGAGTAAGTGCTAGAATGCATGTGCACAGAGCACCAGGGCTGGGGGAAGTGGCGCTCTTCTGACGATGGCACAGTGCTATGCTGGTCTGTGGCCGAGCTCTTCAACGGCAGGGCCAGCTTCCGGGGTGCCCCGAGCTCTATCTGAGCCTAGCTTAAAGAAGGCACTTACCACACGCTGGGCAAAACGGAGGGGTTTATCGTCCACCCTCCGAGTCAGAATTAACCTGGCCAGACTAAGGGGCACCTGGGTGGCTTAGTCAGTTGCGCATCTGATTTCGGCTCAGGTCATGATCTCACGGTATGTGAATTTAAGCCCCGTGTCGGGTTCTGTGCTGACAGCTCAGAGCCTGGAGCCTGCTTCAGATTCTGTGTCTCCCTCTCTCTGCCCCTTCCCCACTCGTGCTCTGTCTCTGTCTCTCAAAGATAAATAAACATTTAAAAAAATTTTTTTTAAACAAATAAACATTAAAAAAAATTAACCTGGCCAGGGATACATTGACGGTAAAGCTTCTGGCCATGGCATGGCAGTGGGCCCTGAGGGCTGGGAAAGGTAGGGCAGTCCTCTCTGTGCCCATACCTTGTGCCTGTGCCACCAGAACGCTGGCGTTCAGCTGCCACTCGATGTCCCCTTCTTCCTCAGCACACTGCTGGGACTTCTCCCCGTAATGCTGGGCCTGCCAGGCCTGATCCAGCTCCAAGTAGCAGCGGCCGATCTCATGGAATAGCCAGGTCTTCTCCAGCGTGGTTTTTGCCAGAGGGATCTTCTCCTCCCACCTGGGAACACGAAGAACCAGGGTCGGCTCTTTCCACCCAAACCCTTTACTCGGCCACAGGAGGCCAGGGCTCCTTCCCGGGGCAGAACAGAACTTGTGCTCCAACTACCAGCTCTTTCAGACCCGGGGATGGAGCCATAAGCGTTAAGATATTTTCAAACTAACAAAGCTATTTTGGTACATTTACGGAATCGAATCTGATACAATTGGAGATAATGTTTACAAACTTGGGTTTCAAATAACATAGGGGCACCCAGGTGGCTCAGTGGGTTAATTGTCCAACTTCGGCTCAGGTCATAATCTCAAGGCCCCACGTCGGGCTCTGTGCTGACAGCTCAGAGCCTGGAGCCTGCTTGGGATTCTGTGTCTTCCTCTTCTCTGCCCCTCCCCAGCTCATGCTCTCTCTCTCTCTCTCTCTCTCTCAAAAATGAATAACCATTTTTTAAAAATCTTAAGGGGTGCCTGGGTGGCTCAGTCACTTGGGCATCTGACTTCAGTTCAGGTCATGATCTCACAGTTCATGAGTTCGAGCCCCACATGGGGCTCTGTGCTGACAGCTTGGAGCCTGGAGCCTGCTTCAGATTCTTTCTCCATCTCTGCACCTCCCCTGCTGGCTGTCTCTGTCTCTGTCTCTCTCTTTCTCAAATATAAAACATAAAAAAAATTTTTTTTATCTTTAAAAATAACATAAAAATAACATTGAAGAATCTCATTAAGTATACAGAAGACAAAATCAATACCGAGAAAAGATTAGAGTAAAAAAAACTTGAGACCTCAATAAAGTAAGCAAGATTAGAGTTAATCATTGTCTCCAGGGGGGTGAGATTGAGTAGTTTTTCTGCTACTTTTCCATATTTTCCAAATTAATATTTTAACAATAAGCACAGATTTACTAGAAAACATTTTCTTTCTTTCCTTTTTTTTTTAAAGTAGGCTTCACACCCGGTGTAGAACCCCAATGCAGGGTGTGAACTCATGACCGTGAGATCATGACCTGAGCTGAGACCAAGAGTCTGATATTTAACGCACTGAGCCACCCAAGAGCTCCTAAAACATTTTCTTATAAAAAGATGCACATGGATGGGTGAACTCTCAAACTCCTCCATCTTTTGGCACATAGACACCAGGGGCCATTCAGGAAACCAAGTTGCCTGGAGCACAGGGTCCTGGTGAACGAGTCTATTTCGATCCAGCACTGAGCACCGGAAGGACAGCTGCTCTCAGGGCTAAGCGAATGGGCCCATGGAACCTCTCCATGCAGTCTGGTCGCCAGGCGGGCCAGGCTCTCTCCGGAGTTTCCCCGGGGCTGAGCTGCCCCATTGGAGCAGATTGTTGGCCCAGGGTTGCACATCAACACTTCAGTGATTGGGTCACCTGGAGAACTCAGCCTCCCTTCCCAGCGAGTCCACGTTGACTTCCCAGAGTCACAGAAGAGCCTCAGAAGAGATCCTCAAGGTCAGGCAGTTCCTGAACTTGCCCAAGGTGAGAACCATCTGGAGGGCTTTGTTAAAACCAGGTTCTTGGGCTCTAACCCAGACCGGTAGAATCAGAATTTCCAGTGCAGAGACAGGTATTCATATACCTGTACTGCAGGGGATTCTTGTCACTGGGAAATTTTGAGAAGATTCCAAATTATTCCAGCCAATTAACAAATGAGCCTCAGAGCTTACAAAACGGCTTGCCCCTGGTCACCTAGCAGAGCCTGGAGCCAAACTTGGGTCTTCTGATGCCTCATTGCCTGGCATGCTGGCCCCCGGCTGGGAGTCTGGTGGGAAGTGGGGAATCCTGGCCCGAGGGTGGGGCAAGGACAGCCCTGAGCACTCACGTGTCGATGGCTTGCTGGAATTTCCCAACTCTGGCAAAAACCCTGCCGATGTTGTCAAGGGCTCTTGACTTAGCATCAGGAAGGTCACTGTGGGGAAGAAGCAGAATAAGTTGTTCACTAGAAGTTGGCCATTCTTCGAGCTGTAGGAATTGAAAAGAAGCAAAGACAGGGCCTCTGGCCTCCAGGACTCGGGTAGGGTGGGTTGGAGGGATGATATCCAGGAGGAGAGGCTGTGGCACACAGGCCCTCTCGTGCCCTGTGGCCACGAATGAACACCTTTGGAATCTTTCCAGAGAATAATCACTCAAGAGCTTACCACATGTCCTTTGATGCAGCAATTTCCCTTCTAGGAATTTACCTGGAGAAGGGCATTCTTTAAAGCACTCTTTATAATGGTAAACATCAGAAATAATCTAAACCAGTGCCCTAGTGCTGGCAATTTTTGTGTATAAAAAAAAAAAAGTCCCTCACATATTAAGTTAAAAAGCCAGATTATAGGGGCACCCGGGTGGCTCAGTCGGTTAAGTATCTGACTCTTGATTTCGGCTCAGGTCATGAATCTCACAGTTTGTGAGTTCGAGCCCAGAATCAGGCTCCATGCTGCCAGCATGGAGCCTGCTTGGGATTCTCTCTCTTCTCTCTCTCTCTCTCTCTCTTTCTCTCTGCTCCTCCCCTGCTTGCTCTGTCTCGCTCTCAAACTAAATAAATAAACCTAAAAAAAAAGTCAGATTATAGGAGCATATACTAGGTCTATTGCCCTGTTTGTGCCAAAAATAAACATGCAGGCCTGAGGCACGATGCTGTGCCCCTGGCCTGACGATGGAGGAAGGAGCCATGGATGAGTTATGCTCAATGCACGGAGTACAAGTGTAGAAGGTGGAAAAGGCTGGAAACAGATTCTCCCTAGAGCCTATAGAGGGAGCACAGCCCTGCCAACACATTGGTTCTGGCCCAGTGACAATGGCTTAGGACTCTACCCTTCAGATCTGTAAGAGAATGAGCGTGTGTTATTTTCACTCACCAAAAAAGAAGTGAATGAATAAAAAGTGGGCATTTTTTAAAAGATTTCCTCTCTCTTTTTTTTTAATAAGGTTTATTTATTTACTTTGAGAGAGAGAGAGAGAGAAACAAAGAGCACAAGCATGCGTGGGAGGGACAGAGACAGGGAGAGGGAGAGAATCCCAAGCAGGCTCCACACTGTCAGCACAGAGCCCGATGTGGGGGTCAAACTCATGAACTGTGAGATCAGGACCTGAGCTGAAATCCAGAGCCGGATACTTAACCGACTGAGTCACCCAGGCACCCCTAAAGATTTTATTTTCAAGCAATCTCTACACCCAACGTGGGACTTGAACTCAACCCAAAGATCAAGAGTTGCATGCTCCATGGACTGAGCCACCCAGGTGCCCATTTTTTGGCACCTAAAATGAGCACCTGGGTGGCTCAGTTGGTTAAGCGTTCGGCTCAGGTCATGATCTCATGGTTCGTGGGTTCGAGCCCCACATCGGGCTCTGTGCTGACAGCTCAGAGCCTGGAGCTTGCTTTGGATTTTGTGTCTCCTTCTCTCTCTGCCCATCCTTTATTCTCTCTCTCTCTCTCTCTCTCTCTCAAAAATAAATAAACATTAAAAAAATTTTTTTTAATGGGCATTTTTAAAAGAAGTTGAGAGGTGGGCGCCTGGGTGGCTCAGTCGGTTAAGGGTCCGACTTCGGCTCAGGTCGTGATCTCTCGGTGCATGAGTTTGAGCCCCACGTCGGGCTCTGTGCCGACAGCTCAGAACCTGGAGCCTGCTTCTGATTCTGCGTCTCCCTCTCTCTGACCCTCCCCCCATTCATGCTCTGTCTCTCTCTGTCTCAAAAATAAATAAACGTTAAAAAAAATTATTTTTTAAATAAAAAAAAAGAAGTTGAGAGGATGTAAGTCTAACTATTAACAGTGATTACCCAGGGGAAATGAGAGTATGAGGAAAACTATTTATTTATCCATATTGTTTAAATTGTGTACAGTATTCCTGTAACAACAAAAAAGAGAGTAAGATATTTCCATAAAGAAAAACACAATTGTTCCCCTTACATTGGTTCTTTACCATCACCACCATAAGAACACTCTGATCTGTCAAAAACTTCCTCCCCAACAAAGAAAATAAGAAAACCCTCCTCCAATGCTCCCGTCACCCCCAGCATCTCCTCCCACTCTTTCCCTCGTCCTCACCCAAGGCCCTGCCATCCAGCGGGCTCCTGTGTCCCCCATGAAACTTGGCACCTTGGACTCATTCTCCCCAGTGTGAACAGAGCCTGCCTTTCAAACATGCACATCTCATCAGGCCATTGCTCTCCCCGCAGAAACATGCACACAAAAGCACCGAGTTGCACTGTATTGCTGTGCATGATGACAAAAATGGAACATCCTGCATGTCTGCCCACAGGGACACAGTGCAAGAAAGTACGTTGTGTGCTGAAATTCCTTTCTCTGGAGCCATTTAAAGGACGAGACCCTTTCCAAGGCACATGCTTTTTAAAAACCATAAAAACGAGTTGCTTTTGTTTTGAGAATCCTAGGTATGTGCTTATGTACAGAAATACACAGGTAAATATATCGCAAAGGGGCCAGAAGGCCACATGTCTAGATGACCCCAGGGAAGTGAGGGGGGTGTGGTCCTGGGAGTGGGGGAGGAGGGGGGGACTTCCAAGTTCTGCTCTCCGTGCCACAGAGCTCTAGACCAAGTACCACACTCCCACTAGTACTTGTGTAAAAACAGACTCGGCCCTCAGTCCTCTTCAGCATGGGATCTAGACTGCCACTCCCCATAGGTCCTGCCCCATCCCCCACAGCTTCCACCCCTGCTGCTTCTCTCTCTCCACCTAGGGTGCCCTCCTCCCTCTCCGCTGGTCCACTTGGCTGACCTGTCCTCTCCGAGGCCCCCTCAGCTCCCGCCAGTGCTCCCACCTGCCTCTCCTTGGACCTTCACCCACATTGTGCACCTGCTGCTCTGATGGCACCCCCGATGGCAGCCTCCCCCTTCTAGAGAGGGTGCTCTGCTATGGTGTGATGAATGAATGAATGAATGAATGCTAACTTATTCATAATACCGTGTAACAAGAAATAATAGCAATGATAAAGCATGCAATCTAGAGTGTCTGAAGGGAGAAATGAGGGCTGGCAGGCTCTGGAGGTGGGAGGCACATGTGGGGCATTGCTGATTACAACGAGGGAGGACCTGAACTCACAAACAAGACTGGAGGCCCCTTCATGGGTGTTAAAAAGGGCCTAACATTATCAGAAGAACACCTCTATTTGTTTAGCCACTTGGCGTGCATTTATCACATGCCCACTAAGTGGCAGCTGCTGGAAAGGGAAAGGGATATATGATAGTCCCTTCCAAAGTCCAAGGGGAGCCAAGATCCACATGGAGTGTGGAGAGGGAACATTAAAGGGGGATTTCTATATCACCCAGGGGGCACACATTTAAAATTTGAAGGGGGTGGTGGTGCCTGTGCCTGAGTGGCTCAGTTGGTTAAGCAGTGGACTCCTGATTTCAGCTCAGGTCACGATCTCGCGCTTCAGGATCAAGCCCCACATTGGGCTCCACAGTGACAGTGCATGAAGCCTGCCTCTGATTCTCTCTCTCCCTCCCTCACTCATGCTCGCTGTCTCTCAAAACAAATAAACTTGAAAAAATTGTCTTAAATAAACAAAATTTTGTTTTGGGAAGGAGGGAGCTGATAAAGAAAGTGCTGGCTAGAGAGAAGGAAGTCCTCTTTAGGGGCTGCAGGAACAGAGCCACAAGGTGCTGGCTGAGGCCCAAGATGCCCAGGGGCCTGGAGAGAACTAGGTCAATTGGGGCCAGGACAAGTCAGGTCAGGAAGGGCAGACCAAGCTGAGCAGAACTGGGAGCTGGAACTTCATCCCGACCCACGACTGGACTTGTTTTGCACAGAAGGGCCAGGTGGGCTCCAGGAAACCCAGGATGGAGGAATCAGTCTAGAAATGAGGAGGGTCTGGACTGAGCTGTGGGAGGGAAATGGAAAAATACCGAGGAGACAGGAAGAAGGAGGCCCAGACAAGACGTAGGCTGGCTGGGCATGAGCACGGAAGGGAGGGAGGAATCTGAGAAGCTGCCTGGGCTCCTTCTTGGGGACTGAGTGGCCAAGAGAGCCATCCCTGCAGACAGAGAACCCTGGAGCAAGAGGTTGGGGAGGAAGATAAGGGGTTCCACTTTGGACATGTTAAATTTGGGATTCCTGTGGGACACCCAAGTGAAAATGCCTGGGATTCGGATGGCTATGTGGGCCTGGGGCTCGGGAGGGAGGGGTGGTGAGAAGCAAAGGTAATAAGTAAGTCCTCAGGGCCTGGGAGACAGCTGGATTCACGGCACTGTCAACACATATCTCATTTCATCCTCATAGTCCCTGAGTCGGTATTATTATGCCTTCATCAGAGATGAGCAAACCGAGGAGATGAGCAACTTAATCAAATCCACACAGCCTCGGAGTGCCAGAGCCGGGAATCAAACCTGGGAATCAAACCCGGCCCTGTCTCCAAAGCTGCTGGGTTGTTTTCTACTTCCAGAACAGCCGCTATGGGATACTTCTGCTCAGCACGCAAAGGCCAGTGAGAGATGAACTGGGAACGAATAGCACATGGGGCTCCGGTGAGTGAGGAGAGGGTGGGAGGCAGGAGCCTTCAAGGAGTATGGTTTGACCCAGGGGCGCCGGGGTGGCTCAGTCGGTTGAGCATCCAACTACGGTTCAGGTCATGGTCTCATGGTTTGTGGGCCCCGCGTCGGGCTCTGTTCTGACAGCTCAGAGCCTGGAGCCTGCGTCAGATTCTGGGTCTCCCTCTTTCTCTGCCCCTCCCCCACTTGCACTCTCTCTCTCTCTCTTTCTCTCTCTCTCTCTCTTTCAAAAATAAATAAACATTAAAAGATTTTTGAAGAAGAAGAAGAAGAAGAAGAAGAAGAAGAAGAAGAAGAAGAAGAAAAAGAAGAAGAAGAAATAGGGTTTGACCCAAATGGAGGAGTGACAGGGAGCGCTATGCAGAAGTGGGTTCACAAGAGGCCTTGGGTGCCAAGTGAAGGCAGGTGGTTTGAACCTGCAGACAGCAAGGGGCCAAGGCCAGTGTGTCAACAGGGTTAGAAGGGTTGGGGGATGAAATGCAGGTCGCTGGAGGTGAGGTGTGGAAGCAGCTGGAGGCAGAGACAGCCGAGCCCCTGACCTGTGACCGGAAATGGATAACGGGAGGTGGGAGAGAGTCTCAGACTGTGGGCAAATGGGAACCGAGCAGGGGAACGTCATGGAGGGCTCTACAGGTTAGATTCAGGATGACTGGAAACTGATGGCACCTTGAGAGGGACCCTCAAGTCTTGGGAAGAGCTGATAGCTGGTATTCGTACTATTATGGATACCTGGCATTGTCCTGAGATCTTTACATGGACTTCTGCATGGTTTCTTCCTTCCCCCCTATCAGGAAGGGGCTACTGTTATGCCCATTGACAGAGGACACCCGGCTGGGACAGGGGAAGTCCCTTGCCTAAGGCCCCACAGCTGCGGTTTTGGCTGCGAGGTACAATTCCAAAGCCCAGGTGAGGTGGACTCTAGAGCCCCGTGCTCTTGGTCAGCACCATAGTTTCCAAGACCCTGCTCGATCTGACCCCTGCCATTTGGCCTGGCTTCCTCTTGGTCACTCTTCCCCTGGCAATACTCTGTGCTCTCCAGCATCAAGCTTCCATTGGCCTCCTTCAGGGTCCTCCCACAGACCAAGTGTGCTCCCCAGGGCCCAGTCCTATCCTCCTGGAATATACTCCTCATAGCACTGGGTCCTGTACTTCTCCTTTGTGACACGTCCCACAATTACCATTTATTAGCTATGTCATTTTTTTGTTTTACATCTGTAGGGAGATGACCCTTATTTTGGGTCACTGCTGTGTTCTTAATGCTAGCAACATGTGGCAAGTCTGGGGTTCATATATGCTTGTTGAGATGATTTAAGAACAGAAATACCCTTGGGGCACCTGGGTGGCTCAGTCGGTTAAGCCACCCACTCTTGATTTCGGCTCAGGTCATGATCTTGCAGTTCGTGAGATAGAGCCCCGAGTCTGGCTCTGCACTGACAGTGTGGGGCCTGCTTGGGATTCCCTCTCTCTCTCTCTCTCTCTCTCTCTCTCGCTCTCTCAAAATAAATAAATAAAAACTTAAAAAAATAAAGAATAGAAATACCCCTCAGAGCCAAACCTCTGGGAGCTTTCTGGCATCTGGGGCCACTTCCTTCCTCTTTGTGGCGAAAAAGCTGACAGTCTAGGTCCGCCTCTTAGCCTCGGTCCTAGGAGCTCACCCTCCAGCAGTCCTGGCAAAAGGCCAGGCACAGCCCCTGCCCCCCTCGTCTTCAGGCCCACGGGCCTCAGCCGCTCAGCTTTTCCTGGACACTCACTGTTCCTTGGCGATCTCCAGGTCCTTCCGGTGGCTCTGCAGGGCTGCGACCATCTGCCCCAGCTCAATCTGGGCGTTCCCTATGCAGCTGTACAAGTTTCCAAGCAGCTCATCCTTGTTGGGCACCTCCTCTTTGTTCCATTCCAGCACCTTCTTCAGCACCTTCTCAGCCTTCTGAAGGCTCCCTTCAGCATTGCCGCTGCTCAGCACTAGGAAGGGGAACAGGGGACATGGAGGCGGGAGCAGCCTCCTCAGGCTGAGGGGAGAACCCACCTCCCCACAGGGGATACCATCCACAGGCCAGCAAAACCAGGGTCTCAGCCCACAGTGCTGCATTCCACCGCCCGGCAAAGGCCTCACCCTTCCAAGAACACTACCCACACATGTCAATGTCCTCGAGGCTTTTGAGGATGTAGCGGGCTGTCTGTGAGGGCTGCCGTTTGCGGTCTCGCAGCCATTTCTCTTGCATCAGCTTCCGGTCCCGCTCCCTGGCATAGATGGGCTTCTGCTGTCTCCAGAAGTTACTGCGGGTGTCCAGGTAGTTGATGCCTGTCATGATGAGGTCCTCCACGGTCAGGCCGTGCTTGATGGTGCCTTTGATCAGGTCTGGGGAGAAGGGTGTGAGGAGAAATCAACTAGAACAGGCATGTAAGGGAGCTACCTCCTCTTGGCTGGGGATCCTTGCTGCGGGGGCCCCTGTGGGGCTCTCTGTTTTGAGTTGGAGAAAGCAAGGGCACATAGGTGACAGAGTAGCTCTATGTGGACCCAGGTGAGGCCAGAGCCCCCTTTCCAGGCACTCCCAGGGTGCCGAATTCAGTGCACAGGCCTCTTATGGCAAGATAGAAGGAGCTAGCAGAAGGCGCAGCTGGCGGATAGCTTTCTGAAAGGACCCCAACCCGCAGGGCTCCCTTATTTCAGGTTGTGTCCTCTGAGAAGACTAAGTATGAATGCACAACCTGGTCCAGGTTACCAGTGCCAAGTGATTCCCCAGGTGCCAGTGGGTCAGTGCAAGCTGGGAGCCGGGGTGGGGGAGTGGGGGCGTGCCCAGGCTCTGCCCGCCTGCCTGATCCGAGGTTAGAGCTGGTAGCAAAACTGCAGGGCTTCTTGGGGATAACTTTCAGGCTACCCCTTCCTCCACAGAAGATCCTCTGGAGGGAAGGAAGTTTTCAGGCCTCTTTCAGAGATGGGCCAGCAGCGAAGCTGCTCGAGACACAGACCTGCAGGGCGTTCTGCAGATGCCCTCAGGAAGTCAGTTCTGGAGAAAAGGCATTTGACTCAAGGATGAATCCTGCTTAGGCTTATCAGCTAACGGCAAGACTCCCACCCTCCCATTTCATTTCAAGGCTCTGCCCTATTTTCTGCCACCGCCAGCACAGTATGGTGGAAAGAGCGCTGGACCTGAGGTTAGGAGGCCAGCCTCTGGTGCCAACTTTGCCATGAACTTGCTTGTCACCTTGGACAAGTTACTCCATTCAGGGTCTCTCTTTCCTTATCTATAAAAGGGGGGATTAGACCAGATGAGGTTTCAGAACACTCGAGTACTAGTATTGGGGGATTCCCCCCAGCAAGTCCCAGCTAGATTCCTTTGCCCGTTGTACAAATTGAAGGCTCAGAGGATGCCCCTCCAAGGACCCACATCTCTGGTGTTCCCTCGCAGGGCACCATAATGCCAAGAGCACTGGTTCTGCAATTGGACGTCTTAAGATTCAAGTCCACTGTTTACCTATGTGCCACCTTAGGTGAGTTACTTAACCTTTCTGCACCTGAGTTTCCTCATCTGTAAATGAGAACGCTAGGAAAACCTGTCCATAGGAGCATATCGGCTCATGTTACACGACAGGCTCTGTCTCCCGCTCGTGCATTAAGCACCCGTCCCAGATTTCTTCTGCCCCAAGTTCCCTGTCGCAAACAAAGTGTCTGAAACCTTCATCCAAAAGGAGCTTCTCCAGATACTCCTTGTCCACGTAGAGCTCGCCCAGGAGCTGGCGGACAATCTTCTCACTCTTCAACGAGCCCTTCCGCTTGGACTCTATCTTGGGGTGGTGTACGAGGTGTCTCATGGGATGAGGCTTCTGCTGGGCTTTCATACTCTGGGAAGATGGAGTGACACCCGACAGAGCCTCAACAGGGATCACAGAGTACCCAGTCATGGCCCCAGAGTCCATGATCCCAGACATCTCCTCCAGGGCCCTCTCTGTGCACCCAGAACCACGGAGTGTGTCTAGTCTGGGAACAAGACCGCTCTGGGGCCGGGGCAGAATCCCATGGCCGCCCGTGATGGGCAGGAGCTGACCGTCCCCAGGTAAGAAGGCCACCGAGACCTGTGCTGCTCAGGTCCATGTGGGCTTCTCCTTGGGCAGGCTGTGGTGTCAGAACCAAGGCCCTCACCTCAGCCTGCTTGCTCAAGAAGGAGACGTCCCCTTTGTTCTTCAGCTTAATTGAAGAAGGACCTGCAAGGAGAGAAGTCTGGCTCAGGTCTGCCAGGCCCTCAGGCATGATCTATCCCCTACTTTTAGGTAGAAATGGCTGCCTTTGGCAGGGGGTGGTGGAGGTTGTGGCAAAGCTGGCTCTGAGTGAGCCCAGCAGGTTAGTGGTACCCGGGTGCTTGGAAGGAATTACAGCCTCCTAAGAGCTGGGCACCCCCCTCTAGCCCAAGGCCAAGGCCGCCAAATTTCCAAAGGAAGGCAGTCCTTAAGCACTGGAGGAGCTCTCTATCCCCAGGCATTTCCACACTCTGCCGCCCACCCAAGGAGGCAAACTCGTGCTCTCCTCCTGCCACCAACCTGCCACCAACCTGACAGGTAAGTCCAGTCCTTGGTGCAGATGTGGTAAGAGAGGAGGCCAGGTCCTAGGGCAGGCTATGCTCAGAACCCCAACCTACCCTATGAAACCAGGCCAAAGACAGGCCTAATGTGAACAGCCTTCTCATCTGGCTTGGAGGAGAACCAGAAGTTGCAGAGCTGAGCACAGTGGCTCAGGAGCTGGTCCTCTGGGTAGACAGTTCCTAATCTCCAACAAAATCAGCAGCAGCTAAATCCAAGCATGCTCCCTGCAGGCCTGGTGGTGGCTGCTCACTCGTATCTCCAAGCCTAAGGATTCCAAGAGCCTCCCTGGATAAGGGCACAGGTCCAATGGTCACTCACTTCCCACTGAGTTGTTGATGGCTTCCTGGGCTTTCTGAATTCCAACTTTGAATTCTCGGTCAGGCCGCAGCTTGTAGCCTCGATGATAGAACACCAGCGCAAACTCAAAGTCCCCCATGGTGTACAAGGTCTCAGCCTTTTGTAAAATCCCCTGAAATGAGAGAAGTCAAACTGAGGTGGACAGACAAGGCTTTATGGGACTTAGGCGTGGTGGAACAGGGAGGGTCCTGGGTTGAGGATCCAGGTTGGGATGCAGGGGCAGGTAGCTAGATAAGTGACCTAAGGCGAGAAAACGGCACCAAACCCTAGGCAATCTGGTTAGCCTAAGTCCTCCCACCCATACGTAAAGTCACCTTACAGAAAGTCGGGTCACCCTGGAGCGAAGCCTCAGCATCCTGCAGGGATTTCTCCAACTCTCCCATCTTCAGGAAGCATTTGGACCGGGCAACCAGGCAGTTCTTATCTCCATTCTGAAGGTGAAGAGCCTAAGAAACGAACCACCCAGGTCGACAGGCACCAGGCAGCACGAGGTAGAAGCGGGACCGGAAAGGGCCTCCCAAACCCTCCTGCCAGGGCTTCGAGGGGATTCCTCAGGCCAGCAAACATGTCTCTGGATCTGATCAGACCAGAAGCAGCATAACACTGATCTTCGCTCCGCCAACTTGACTGTCTGCACGTAGCTCCTCTCGGACAAGGTCAAATCACTAGCTGTTGTGGAAGCGACTGGCTGAGAGAGATGCAGATACCACTCTGTGGATATATGGAATTTCCCCCAAAACATCTCGGATTCCTCCGGTCCACTCAGGTGACAGAAGCTTAGGAATTTTTTGCACCTACTGAGTTCACCTACAAACCTCAAAAGGATGCACTACACTCAAAATACATTTGTGAGGCTAAGCACTCTGAAGGCTAATGAAATGAGTTTTAGGACACCTGCCACTTGAGGCATCCATTCCCCAACTCTCTCTTCTTTACTCCCTTATTGAGAAGGAATCACTATTTCAGGAGATCAGGATGAAAATGCCAGCAAAACTGAAACTGTGATTTGGGGAGTAAGGCGAGAATGGAACACTTCCCCCCATGTCCTCTCTTCTGTCTGAAATCATCATAGGTGCTTTGACGTACTGTCCTTCCTGAGGCATCAGACTGTACTCACACCTTTCTAAGACCTACTTTTTACAGGAAGCAACTACTGGCTTTTCCCGAAGAAGGCTACTTCTCAACCAAAGCTATTTTCCCTCAGGGTGTTCTTTTCACTCTGCCTGAGCTTCTCTAGGATGGAATGCGATCCTGAAAGAGGAGACTGGGTGGAGGCAGGGATCCTGAACTCAACCCTTCACCCATCTGGCCTACCAGTTCTGGTTTTAGGGTGTGGTTGGTGAGCCAAAGGGACAAAAGACTTTGGGTAGCAGTGGAGAAGCTTGACTTTAGGGGGAGTCTTGGGACTGGTTAGAGGGCTATCCTGCCACTCCCTTTGGAATAAGAAGGATTGGTTGTAAAAGAAATTGTGGTAAGAACATCTAACAGCTTACTTGTGAGGGAGTATGTATGGTGGTTAGTATCTAGTCCTGGAATCTGACTGCCTGGGTTTGAATCCTTTCTCTTGCCAGTTCAATGAATCTCGGACATGTAATCCACTTCTACATCAGTTTCCTCGTCCATAAAATGGATTCATAACAGAACCTCCCTCATAGGGTCATACTGTGCTTAGCACCGTAGGACGGGGTGGATCGAGTCATACTAAGGTTATGTATAATGCTAGTGATATACTGACCATCTGTGAGCAACTGTGTGCCAGAGATTGCACCACTCGTACATGCAGCCTCCAAGGGTAATAAAGGCTGCTCTGTGGAAAGAGGCCAGTGAGTCACAAAACATTCAGCAAAAAGTAGAAGTCCCTGTTAATGCAGAGAATGGTTATTAACAGCAGAAGGCAAGTGAGAATTGGTAGAAAATGGCCAAGCGGTGCCAGTAGTGCGTCAATTAGGCACAAATGAATCATAGAAACAATAGGGTCCTCCAGCACCACGGGAACCTCAGTGTCACCGGGAATTAGAAGGGGTGATGGGTAATTGGTACGTTCAGAGCGCGACTCACGTTGCTGAAGCTCTGGGCAGCTTTAGAGAACTCCCCGCACAGATACAACCGCTCGCCTTCCGCCATGTAAGAGGGAAAGGTGCTTCGCAAGGTGTCAGCTTCTGGGTCCGACATGGTGACCGCATGCGGTGACGCTGAAGCAGAAAAAGGGAGGAAAAGAAGCCGGAGAACCTGTGTGTGGCGTGTAGAAGCCCCGTCTCCTAGCAACCGGGAAGCGTAGAGGTGCTTCCGGCCCCTCCCCTCGCTCCTTAGGGGCGGGAGTCCCCGGGACAACCGCTTCCAGCGTGCGCATGCGCCGGCCCAGCAGCGCACTGGGTGAGGGCGTGACCAGCGCGTGGCTGGTGACTGCAAGGTGGCTGCAAGGCGGCTGCGCTAGGCCGTGTTTACTGTTGCCTGCTCCGTCGGTTTTCTCCCAAGTTGCATCGTGTCCAGAATTTCCAGCCAGCAAAGTGGGAAGAGGATTGGAGGCAGAATTCCAAGTAGGGATAAGGCATACGTGGCAAGGATGTGTGCACCATGTACGGCCACATTCAGGATGTGAGGATTTGCAAAAGACAGCGGAAGATACTGTTGGGTTGAACCTTACTTTAACCCATTTATTGAGCACCTGCTAGGGGCAGGGTCTGATCGAGGCCTTTCCTGACTTTCCCCATTCCCTCACTCTCTCTGTCAACAAGGTAGACTAGATTATTTCAGATTACAACAAACAACCTGCCTTTGCGACATTACTTTTTTTTTTTTAAGTTGATTTTGAGAGAGAGAGAGAGAGAGAGAGAGAATCCCAGGTAGGCTCTGCACTGTCAGAGCAGAGCACTGTGACGCTGGGATCCATTTCACAATCATGAGATCATGACCTGAGCTAAAACCACGCGTCCCGGGCTTAACCGACTGAGCCATCAGGCACCCCTGCGACGTTACTTTTTAAACGTCAACTTCCAGCGGCCCCTGAGGCTCAGTCGGCTGAGTGTCTGACTCTTGATTTCAACTCAGGTCATGATCTCGCTGTTCTTGGGTTCCTGTGTCCAGCTCCATGCTGGCAGTGTGGAGCCTGCTTGGGATTCTCTCTCTCTCCTCTCTCTCTCTCTTTCTCCCCCCAACTTGCACTGTCTTGGTCTCTCTCAAAAATAAATAAATAAACTTTTTAAAAAAGTATATATAAAAAAAAACAAAACATCAACTTCCAAAGCCAATGAGATTGTGACCTCCATTAAGGCAGGGGCCTTGTCATAACCTTGTATTTCCAAAAGTCAACTGTCTGGCACATAGTAGGAGCTAAATAAATCATTGTTAAAATTTAAATAGTAAAAAGATGGTCTTAACCACACACATGTACACACAAATGGATACATGGAAAACTGAGGAAATCTGAGTAAGATCACTGAATCCTATCAGCGTCTATTTTATGTTGTGTTATTGACTGTGCTCAAGTTTTTCAAGGTGTTACCATTGGGGGAAAATGGGTAGAGGGGTACCTGGAATCTTTTTATTATTTCTTACAACTGCCTATGAATCTACAATTATCTCAAAATAAGTATAATCAAGAATGTCTTTAATATCAAGATAAAAAATAGGGGCGCCTGGGTGGCGCAGTCGGTTAAGCGTCCGACTTCAGCCAGGTCACGATCTCGCGGTCCGTGAGTTCGAGCCCCGCGTCAGGCTCTGGGCTGATGGCTCGGAGCCTGGAGCCTGTTTCCGATTCTGTGTCTCCCTCTCTCTCTGCCCCTCCCCCGTTCATGCTCTGTCTCTCTCTGTCCCAAAAATAAAATAAAAAAAAAAAAAACGTTGAAAAAAAAAAAATAATATGTTTCCGGGGTACCTGGGTGGCTCAGTAGGTTAAGCATCAGACTCTTGATTTCAGCCCAGGTCATGATCTCATGGTCCATGGAATTGAGCCCCACATCTGGCTTGGAATTCTCTCCCTCTCTATTTACCCATCCTCTACTGGCACACACACACACTCTCTCAAAATAAATAAAACAAACTTAAAATATTAAAAAAATATATTAAAAAAACGCCCACAATCAGAGGTGGTGCTGGGCCACCTGACCCGCCAGCTGATTCAATTCGGGTGGGGAGCTGGAGCCCCAGGCCCTGCCATGCTGGAGCGGTGCTCCACAGGTGTTCACGGAGGACCTGAGGACATGATGGTGGCATTGCACAGGTGGCTAACGGCCACTGGCTGAGGAAGCCACAGCAACTTCAAGGATATCACCCCTGACAAACTTCTCTTGGCCGTCAAGACCACAGTTTCCCTGGACGTCAAGCTAAGCCAGGCCCAGCTGGGGGCTATCTGCGTGGGAAATGTGCTTCAGCTCAGGACCAGAGCAATCATGGCCAAAGTCACTCAGTTTCTGAGTGACACCCCAGAGACTGCCTTTGTCCACTGTCATAGACAGTTTTCATCTGGGCTCCAGGCAGTGGCCATCATAGCTGGTGGCCTCACAAATGGGTGTTATGATATTGGCATGGCTTGTAGGTAAGAATTTCTTTCTGCCAGAGCTTACCAACCAACTTCTAACAATAAAACTAATCTTCATCTCCAAAAGCAAGCAAACAACAACAACCACAAAACACCCCACAATCAGGCACCACTACACAGCCTGACTAAAATAAAAGACTGACTTTATCAGATGTTGGCAAGGATGTTGAGCAACTAGACTCTCAAACGCCGCTGGTAGGAATGTAAAACGGTATGATCACTGTGAAACAGTCTGGCAGCTTCTTAAAATGTTAAACATATGCTTACCCTATGACTCAGCCATTCCTCAATTTTTGGAAATTTATCTAAGGGAATTCAAAGCTGTACACAAACATGTATAGCCGCTTTATTTTTATAGCCTCAAACTAAAAACAAACCATTGGCAGGTAAATGGATCAACAAACCATACTTAGACCACATAATGGGATACTACTCAGCAATAAAAAGGAAAGAACTGTGGTACATACATAATATGGATAAATGTCAAGCTAATAATGCTGAGTGAAAAAATGCAGATGAAAAAGACTCTATGATTCCATTCATATAAAATTCCGGAAAATACGGGGGCACCTGGGTGGCTTCGTCGGTTAAGCCCAAAAGAAAAGGGTGCTTCCTAGGAATATGAACAGAGGGCAGGAAGGGATAGAAGACGCAGGAGCACAAGTAGCCTTTGGGAGGTGGTGAAGGATATGTGCGCTATCTTGATTGTGGCGATGTTCTCACGGTGTATACCTGGGTTAAAACTCATCAAGTTGTACGCTTTAAATATGGACAATTTATTGTATATCAATTACGTATCAATAAAGTCATTAAAAAAAAAAGCACAGTTAAATAGCAATAACAATGTGTGCTTTGGGCAGGTGACAAAGTATTTTGTGGTCTTGACAGCACCCAGATGAAGAAGGGAGCCAGGCACTATTTTCCTGGTTTCACAGATGGAACAGTGAGGGTGAGAGAGGTGACAGAGTTTTCCAGAAGCCACAGCACCAGGAAATAGGTGATCTGGGCTGGGGCCCATGCCTTAGGTTGGATTGGTTAGGGTTCAAAGCACTGGCATTAGTTCCCAACATATCTCAGCCATTTATTAGCTGGGATCCTTATGTTACCTGTTTATATCTCCGTTTTCTCCCTTTACAGCTCCTTCTATGGTGAAAAATAGCACAAGTACAAAAACACGCATAAAATACACAGTTTATTAGATAATTATAGAATGAACACCCATGTAATCATCACACAAGTAAGTCAAGAAACACTGCCAACAGGGGGCACGCTGTGAGGCCTCTCCTCAATCACAATCTCATCCCTGCACTAGCTCCTCCCTAGGTAACCACCACCGTCCTGGTTACTACCCTAGTCTGAGCCCACATGGGCTCCCTCCAGGATTACAATATCTTTTTTTTTTTTTTTAACGTTTATTCGTTTTTGAGAGACACAGAGACAGAGCATGAGTGGGGGAGGGTCAGAAAGAGAGGGAGACACAGAATCCAAAGCAGGCTCCAGGCTCTGAGCTGCCAGCACAGAGCCCGACCTGGGGCTCGAACTCAACGGACCACAAGATCATGACCTGAGCCGAAGCTGGTTGCCCAACCAACTGAGCCACCTAGGTGCCCCTATTGCAATATCCTTTAAACTAGATCTCTCTCTTTTTTTTTTTTTTTTTAACCCTTGCCCCCTTCCTTCTCAGCATAGCAGTTAGGATATTCCTTTAAGAGGCACCTGGCTGGCTCAGTGGGTAGAGTAAGTGACTCTTGATGTTGGGGTCATGAGTCCAAGCTCCACGTTAGGCATAAGCCTTACTTAAAAAAAGGTGGGGGGGGGGGATGTAAAAAAATAAAGTTGTCCTATTAAAAAATATATGTATTCCTTTTATTTTTTTAATATTTATTTTATTTTTGAGAGACAGAGAGTACAAACAGGGGAGGGGCAGAGAGAGAGAGAGAGGGAGACATAGAATCCAAAGCAGATGCCAGGCTCTGAGCTGCCTAGTGCAGAGCCCAATGCGGGGCTTGCACCCATGAACTGTGAGATCATGACCTGAGCAGAAGTTGGATGCTTAACTGACTGAGCCACCCAGGGACCCTTATATACAGATATTCCTTGTAAAATACAAGTCAGATCCTGTCACTCTCTGTCCAAATCCTACAATGGTCCCCCCTTTCATTCTGAATAAAAGCTACTCTGTCCATCACTCCCTGTGCCACGTGGTCTCTTTACAGTTCCTTGAACAGGAAAATAGCAGACATGCTCCTTCACAGGGCTCTGGGTGTTCTCTCAGCTTCAAATGCCTTGGAATTGATCTGGAATGCTCCCTCCTAGCCACTTAACTGACCCCTTCCCCTCCACGTATTTGTTCAAATTTCTTTGTAATGAGGCTTCCCCCTACCACCCTATTTAAAACTGCAACCTACTTGCCCTGTTCATTGCTGTTTTGCCTGATGAAATGTGAGCTACACAAGGCTTAGCATCTTTGCTTATTTCATTCATTGGTGCCCCAGTGTCTAGAATAGTACCCGGTACACTGCAGGCATTCAGTAAATATTTATTGAATAAAAGAAGTAGAACGCAGTTTTTGGTGATAATCATTTCCTTGCTTTTCTTGGTAGTTTTTCCACCTTTGTGTATCCATTCTAAATAATATAACTTAGGTTTGTCTCTTTTTTTTCTTTAAATGTAAGGAAAGTGATTTGACTTTATATGTGATGTATCGGTTTTTTTAAACGTTTATTTATTATTGAGAGACAGAGCGTGAACAGGGAGGGGCAGAGAGAGAGGGAGACACAGAATCGGAAGCAGGCTCCAGGCTCTGAGCTGTCAGCACAGAGCCCAATGCGGGGCTCGAACTCACAAACCACAGGATCGTGACCTGAGCAGAAGTCAGATGCTTAACCCACTGAGCCACCCAGGCGCCCCAAGGTTTGTCTCTTTTTAACTCTATGTAAATTGAAACATCCTATATACACACCTTTTATGTTCCACTCTTTTGCTCAACATTATGTTTTTGAGATTCATTCGTGTCGTCGCATATGGCTGCAATTCATTCATTTCCCCCAGCTGTCAAGTTTTTCCTTGTATGAGCATATCACACCCCATCCAACCATTCAACTGTTGAAGGAAATTTGGACAATCTCCCATGTATCTCCTAACATGTATGAGATTCTCCTGGGTACATACCTAGGAGTGGAGCTGTATGGCCTTCATGTATGTGACTCTAGTTTTATGGGATAATGCCAATGGTTTCCAAGGTAGTTGAATCCATCTGCCCTCCTATCTGCAGTATGGTTATCTCTTTGGGCCTCAATTTCCCCTGCACCTCCTTTGTAAAATAAGAGGATTGGACTAGGGTATTTCTGAGGTCTCTTTTGGTTCTGATGTTCTGTGTTTCTGTGATCAAGGAGGCCTAAATAAGCAGCACTCATGGCTTCACAACCTCAAGGCAGGACCTAAGTTATTAGGGAGAGAGACAGACACAACCTGTGCTCGGGATGAGGCCTTCAAAGCCAACTAGGGTGAAGCACAGTCCTAAACTCTTAAGACTGGTGTCAAGGTAGAGACAGCTTCATGGAGGCTGACAATTCTCATTCATATACCATGACTCCTGTTTCTTTCTTTCTTTCTTTCTTTCTTTCTTTCTTTCTTTCTTTCTTTCTTTCTTTCTTTTTTCATGCAGGGAGGGCCAGAGAAAGAGGGACAGAGGATCCTAGGACCTGAAGCAGGCTCTGTGCTGACAGCAGGGAGCCTGATGCAGGGCTGGAACTCACAATCCGATCTGTGAGATCACAACCGGAGTTGAAGTCAGACACTTAACTGACTGAGGCACCCAGGCGTCCCCATACCATGACTCCTGCTTCTGCCTGCCCTTGAGAGAATTTCCAAACACAGAGCGTGGCAAAGAGAGACAAGAAACAAAAATAATGGGTTCATTTAGAGAGAAGGTTAAAGACGTCAAGTGAAAGTCAAGGTTAAGTAATGTGGGGGGGGGGCTGTGTAGGTTCTGTTTTAGGATAAGAAGTGATAAAGTGGAGGAGTGCCTCCTGAAAGAGGAGGCAATTAAAGAGGAACACACCTGGTGAGCACGAGGCAGTGACAGTTTTTAAGACAGGGTGAGGGCAGAGTTGGGGGGGTGACTCTGGAAAGACGCTGGACAGGAGCTGGTTGGGCTGGCTGGAGAATGTTTCCTGAGCACAGAAGCTGGCTCTGGCTCTGGCCATACCTCCTTGGGGAGCTTACCCCAGGATACATGGGCTCTTGGCCCTTGGCTCCAATTAGAGACTGCTCAGTGCTGGGCAAACAGTGAATGCTGCAGGAGTGAGAACTTCCCTGGTTCCTCACAGGGTGGGTCATGATGGGCCTCTGCTGTAAGCCCTTGTCTCTGGTTGTCGCAAGGGGACAGGTGGGTTTAGAAGTGCACCCTCAGGTAGACCCCATCTTGGCTGCATCTTCTCCCTCTTCCCCTGACTTCTACAATTTCCTTCCTTCCTTCACATGTTCTTTCCAGCATTTATTCAGTCATGTATACAGTGAGTGCCTAACGTGTGCCTAGCACCATGCTAGGCCCTGGGGATGCCAAAAGGAACAAGGCATGGTCCTGGGTCTTGAGGAGCTTCTAGCCAAGTTGGGGAGACTCACTGGATATGATTTCCTTTTCTTCCTTCTCACCTGCAGCAGGTGGTAGTGGACAGGGCAAGGGACCTGGCAGCAGAGGGCCAGTTGCCCATCTGCAAAATGATGACGCTTAGCTCAAGCGGTTGTTGTGAGGAGTATGCATTAGCACCCATGACTTTGACATAGTAGGTGCTCAATGAATATTAGCTAAAGTGGATTAAAATCCAGGAGGGAGCCACTGGATAGTCTAAGGCCACTGAAACTGTTGTGGTGTGCCTGAAATCCAGGCACGGAGATGGTGTCCATATCCTATCTCGGGGGGCATGGACTTGTCTTCCAGCTCGATCTAGAAGAGGAGAGAGGTGATTCAAATGGCAAAAACAGAGGCACCTGGGTGGCTTAGTCGGTTAAGTGTCTGACTCTTGATTTCGCCTCAGGTCATGATCTCACCGTTTGTGAATTGACCAATTCAGAGCAGAAGAGCCTCTGTGGGAACATGGTGGAGTAATGAGAGAGTATTTCCTGGGGAGGTTGAAGGCTGTGGGGAAGGACCTAGCACTGAACCACTCAGAGAACTGAAAAATCCCGGTGCTTGGCTGGCTCACGGACCCTCGGGCCAGCACCTCTCCTCCCCTCACTCCCTGGACAGTTCCTTTCTTGTTGCCCCCACCTGGGGCTAGTCACATTTGGGCCCAGCAATAACTATATGGGGGACTTAATCACTCAGCAAATATTTATTGATTGTTTATTATGTACCAGGCCCTATTCAATGTGCTGGAGACACAGCAGTGAACAAAGCAAAGAGCCTCATCTTCGTGCACATATGCAGGTATACGTGAAGGATAAATTGTTCGTAATGAAATTGCTGGGGCAAAAGAATGTGCATTTAAAATTTTTATCGATATTGCCAAATTGATGAACATTTCTTACAGTTTATGTTCTACCTGGATGACTGTTTCTGGATGAGTTGTATCTTTCTAGCCAGAGGGATAATCAGGGCACCTGACTACAATCTTCCTGCTAGCCCCTGAAGACCTGGAATTTCTGTCCCCCAAGGCTAGGAGATGTTTTCTTTCTTTCTTTCCTTTTTTAAAAAATGTTTTAAATGTTTATTTATTTTTGAGAGAGAGACAGAGACAGAGTGTGAGCGGGAGAAGGGCAGAGAGAGAGAGAGAGAGAGAGGGAGACACAGAATCTGAAGCAGGCTCCAGGCTCTGAGCTGTCAGCACAGAGCCCATTGTGGGGCTTGAACCCCTGAACCACGGGATCATGACCTGAGCAGAAGTTGGATGCTTAACCGACTAAGCCACCCAGGGGCCCCTCATAAGAGATGTTTTCTTTACCTACTGAGAGGTGACACTTCCCTGAGATTTGTGATCTTTGGGGAGATTCTTGATACGGTTGGAGCTCAATCCATAGATTGATTGTTGGTCAGTCTCCAGGACCAACAGGAGAGAGGATGTGAGGAGTTGTTCTTTGAAAAGGACCATTGAGAAGGAAGCAACCAGAAAGTGACATCATCAGGGATCACTTAGTTCAGGCATGGGCAGTGAGTGACTTTAGCTGACCCACTCCTGGCTACAGCTGAATTGGAGGAAAGAGGGCTTCCAAAAGTTTTTGTCCACAAGAATGTCGCAACACTGTTGCAGTGTGTCAGTGGGACCCAGAGTGCTTGGCAGTGGCTCAGGCATGGTGATTCTCTGCATACTGGGCTGACCCCTTCACCTGAGTTGATCAGTGCTCCATTGAGACTCCTTCCTGGAGCTAGTTAGGCAGCTGTTAGGGTCCTGGAGCGGCTCCCGAGACCTTCAGGACTGGGGTGAAAGCTCCAGAATGTCAGAGCAGTAAATATATGTCCTGGTTTTCAGGACTGCTTGATTTCAAATATTCTGCTCCACCTAATTCACCAGCACCTGTCAGACCGGGTGTCCCAGTTTTGGGTTTGGAAAATAGCCTGTCTCACAGGTAATGGAGAAGGAGGAGGCAACAGTTCATTCTTTCCAGTGTGGAAGCTTCCGATGGTGGGTAAGGGAAAGGAGACCTGCAGAGATGACCCCAGCCTTGTGCTAGAACCTCTCCGTTGAATTCTCAGCTCCGCCTGGAGGTGAGGTGAGTGGGACGCAAAGCGATGTGACTGGCACCCACCTAGCCCCACCCGCTCACCTCATCCCCTGCCCTATCCCACATTGGCAGGTTTACCTGATCTCTCAGTCTAGCCCCACCGGCTCAATAGAGAGAGCCCACGTTCAAATGCAAAAGCAGTCTGCCATCGCTACGTAAAAAGCGGGTTTAAGCAACTGTGTTCAGTGTCACCAATTTTAGGAGGCCGGGATGCGGAGGTTAGTTTCTCCCAGGGGAAGAGAAGGAGACTCCAGGTCTCTAAAACTGTGCAACAGCCAGTTCTGCCAACCCTCCCCCTCACCCCCCACCACCGCTTCCTTCGGAGTTGCGGTCGGCCCAGCCCCTAAGTGATCAGGCCACGGCCCCCCGCCCCGTCCGTTCTCCTCCCGGCATAGCCCGGCCCATCTCCCCACCCGAGGCCCCGCCTCCGGCCCCGCCCCCGGCCCCGCCCCGGCCCTACCGGATCCGGAGAGGCGGCGCCCACCAGCCCTCCGGACGGACACGCCAGCTGGACTTCAAGTCCCAGCAGCCCCTGAGTCCCGCCTCCGGGGGCAGAGCTATCCCGGGCAGCAAATTCGGAGGAGCCTTGGCGCTCAGGCTAGGGAACGCGTGTGACCAATCGCGGGGCCGCTTGCGCCGTGTGCCGATGGGGGCGGGGAGAAGCCCGCAGGGGCCCGGACAAAAGCCGGCTCCCCGGCGACTGCTGGAGGCTGGAGCGCTCCGGGCACTGGGCGGCGAGGCGGGGCCTGCGGAGGGAGCGCTGCGCACGGGCTTTCGCAGAAAGGTGAGTGGCGGGCAGCTGCTTTCGCGCGGGATACTCCACCTGCCCGAGGAGCTTCCCGCCTCCCTCCCCCAACCCGGAACCGCTTTCCCCGGCGCCGTCTTGGTGCTCACGCGTCCTCCCTGCTTCTGCTTGGAAGTTTTTTTTTTTTTTTTTTTGGGGTGGGGGGGGGACTTCGCTTTAGGTTAGCCTTCGCTCGGAACCCCGACTGGTGGCAGCGTGTCGACCACCCCACCCCCACTCTCCCACATTCCAGTTTCAGGGAGTTTGCATAGGGTGTGCCGCCGCCCTGGCTTCTTTTCCCTCCGCTAAATTGCATTTGCACCAACCAGGCCCCTCTCACCCCCACCGGGGCCAGTCCTCGAGCCTCTTCGGGCTTTAGCGGGCCTCCCTCTTGTCCCCATCGGGGTCACCGGTGGCCACTCGCCCCACTCCTATCCGGGCTCGGGCGCTTCCTCTCTTTTTTTTGTGAAGAAGCGACTGAGTCCCGCGCCGAAAGTGGAGGGAGCGAGCCCGGCGCGTAGCCTTGGCGGGCCACGCGGCGCCGGGCTGTCCCAGGGTGCCCGACGCCTGGCCTCGCCCGCAAGGACCGGGCCGTGGAGCACCGGCGCGGGAAGGACCCTCCTCGCTCAGGAGGTGCCGTCGGGCCCAGCCTCTAAGCGACAGATGGCCGGGGTGCCCGTCTCCCTCCCACCCCTGGCGCTGACGCCTGTGCCGAGCCTGGCCAAGGCAAGGTCCCGGAGAGGGCTGAGGATGCTGCCGCCGCCCTCCTGTAGGGCCTGGCAGAGGGCCAGACCCAGCGCCTGCTGCCCTCTCCAACCTTGGCAGATACTGTGCAGTAGCGAGGAGTTCTGCCATTGGGTGGTCCCCAGGGTCGGCCTGGCAGGAGGATTTTGGAGAGGGGAGGAGCAGTGCATGGCACCAGTTTGGCCAACCAGCCCACGCCTTCCACCCACTAACTTTGCTCTGAGGTCTTTCAGCCCGCTCAGATCTTGGATTTCTGAAATACTGCTTGAGGAAAACCTGGTAGACCCCAGCTACCCAGGGCGGGGGTGGTAATTTTTATCTCTTAGAGAACTTCAGAAGCTTGGGCCAGATGACAGGAAGAGCCCTTGGAAACCAGGCAGCTGGTGTCTCCATCCCATTCTGACATGCTTGCTGCACTAGGGGGACCCTCACAGAATTCTGCCTCTTCCCTTTATTCCAGGAATTGCTTGTCCTCTTAAAAACAACCCTCCCCTCCAAAAAAAAAAAAACAAAACAAAAACAAAAACAAAAAAACACAAAAACCAGTCCTATGGATACTGACCTATAAAGGAGTGCTCTTTGTCTTTCCCAGGGGGAGACCCTAAGTAGCATCTCCATTGGTTCCTCTGCACTGGCTATGTCCCAGGGATACATTCCTGGGAAACAGTCTGCTTTCATTCAGCCTTCCCTGTGGGCTGCTTCAGTTCTCAGTGGCTGCTGTGGATGAACTCAATCCTGGGTCACTCACCCTGTCTGCAGAAAAGACCCCATTCAGCTCATAAAGTCCTTCCCTTGAGGGGAGAGAGAGGATATGTGTGATGTGTGTGTGTGTGTTCAGGTTCCTCGGCATGATATCCCCCAAATGGTTTACATTTTACTTGTTATTAGGTGACAGTTCCTAGGGCCCCAGAGCGGACCCCTGGGGTCTTAGCTTTGTCCTAAAATCACCTATCACCGGTTCGAGAGCATATTCAGTTCCTGAGGAGGCAGCCTAGGACTCTGGGGGAGTGGATCCCCAGATCCAGATTGGTATACACTTTCAGCCGCGCTGTCACTACAGTAGATGCTCTTAACTGGTGGTCTGTGGTCATAATCATAAGCATCTTGAAATGAGGCGCACATTTTTCGGGGCTTTTCTTCATGCGCTCAGGAATCTGAGACCTCAAGTAGGTTAAGAGCCACTGCCCTAGAGAGACTTCCAAGACCCTTCTGAATGATTAATTTTGCGAATTTTCTCCACCGAGACCCCTCCCTGGGTTTGTGAGCCTTCTTTCCTGCATTTGGTGAACATGCAGAGACCAGATTTTTTCCCCATTTTATTCCATCATATAAATCCTGTCTTGGCCTTGAAAGGGCCTGCCCAGCCATCTACGCCAAAGTGCTCTGGTGGCATATCTTATTTTGGTAAGCTGGCGAATCTGTTCTATCCTATATCATCCCCTCGTTGTGTCCACCCCCTGCCCCCCTCCAACCATCCTGTGGAAATGAACTCTTGTCTTGCCTGGGACTCAAGAAAGTTGTGATTTTCCAGCTGCAGAACAGGCCTTTTCTTACCCCTTTCCTTTGTCTGCTTTGGGAGGTGCCAGTTTTGAGGGGGTTGTTGTTCTGGTAGTGTCAGACTGTTCTCTGCTTGGGGAGGCTTAGCAAACTCCTGGAGTTTGTGATCACAGGTGCTTGATGTTTCTGAACCACGGAGCATGGCCAGCAGCTGCCGCCTCCTTTTCCTGCTTCATCTGCCCTAGGTTGCGCTCTGTTTGGGAAGGGGGTGGGGGCAGGTGTACCCATCTGATTTCAGGACCAGTTTTTCTGGTCTGAAGTCAAGAAGGTTGGGAAATAGAGCTGGAGTGGGTGGGGGGTGGGTGGAGGGCTGCAGGACCCAGGGGCTGGCTGAAGCATCACCTTTGGAAACTCTTGCTGAGGAGGAGCCGGAAGTCATCCCAGGGGAAGGCCAGAAAAGGGAACATCTCTTCTGAGCCCCTTCCCAGCTACCCCACTTTGGGCCAGACACCAGACTGAAAGCACCCATTGTGCTGAGTTGGAGACTAGCTGGGAGGCCGAGGGGGCCAGCCAAGCCGGTTGGGAGGGAGGTGGAGAGTAGCCTCTGAAACTTTGGCCTTCCCTGAGCTGGAGATGGAGACCCACCTTCCTGTGTGTATAAACCAGCTAGTCCCCCGGGTCCGCCTTCTTTTATTTGAACTTGACTTTTCTTCTCAGCAAATTCAGCAACTTCAGTTCTGGATCTCTGTGGAAGAGATTGGAGTGACTTTTCCTGATGAGGCCAAGTTCTTAGTCTGAATGACTTGGTTTCCTTTCCCTCCCCCTTCCCCTGATCCTCTCCCCAACTTGCTACCATGGGAGAATGGGTGTGTCAGGACAACGCGGTGGGGACGGAAAATGAAGAAATTGTCATCACAGACCCTTCTGTGAGGTGAAGGGGGGGACATGGCCTGGTCCTGGGAGAAATGGTCTTTTCTCTCGGGCTGACGAGTGTGGGGTTTTCTGGGGAGCAGGAATAAGAGTATTTGGGTTCAAGTCCTGGGTCCCCTGCTCATTTGTTTGGCTTTTTGGGCAAGGTATGGTAGCTCCTCTGAGCTGCTATTCCTCATCTAAGAAATAGGATTATGAATCTCCGTGTACCTCACAGGGTTCGTATGAGATGACTTCTATATCCATGTGACCTGGGATGACTGCTGCCTCCTCCCTCAGCTTCGGCTCAGCTAGAAGTGACCAGTACAGGGTGGTCCCCAGAGAGGCCTCTGTTTTGCTCTAAATTAGCAAGCTGAGTGACTCAGTGGGGCGGGTGGGATGTACTGAAGGTCACAGTTTCCCTGCCCAGTGCCTGCTCTGAACTCGGGGGTGGGAGTCTAGTGTCCTGGGAGAAATGGACTCTGAGGTGACTCTCTGCTCCTTGAGGGTTTGATCCTGCCTGGGGTTAAGTAAACTCACCTGCCTGGCCTACAGCCTGATGGTGAGTGTAAGTGCGTGAAATGGGTGAGTCTGGATGTGGGGGAGACGAAACCTGTAGGGGGAGGGGAGTAAGGGCAGGATTGCATAATTCTGGCTGTGCGCCCCGTAGGTCACAGAACCAAAGGGTGTGTTTCAGTGTCTGTGTGGGACCTCGGGTGGGACCAGCACATGGGTTTGGGTCATACCACTGGTATTCCTGTCTCCCCAGCCAGCTGCCTTTTGCTCCAAGATGAATGTGAGCTGGTTTGTCGAGAGGAAGTAGAGACAAGGTTGAGGCCAAGAGACCTGGGGAACATGCCACCTTTGTTTATCTCCACCTTCTCTCTCTCTTCACTTCCTGATCCTCCTTCCCTGATGTCAAAAGTGCTCATTGAGTGGGAATGCAAACTGGTGCAGCCGCTCTGGAAAACGGTGTGGAGGTTCCTCAAAAAATTAAAAATAGATCTACCCTATGACCCAGCAATAGCACTGCTAGGAATGTACCCAAGGGATACAGGAGTGCTGATGCACAGGGGCACTTGTACCCCAATGTTTATAGCAGCACTTTCAACAATAGCCAAATTATGGAAAGAGCCTAAATGTCCATCAACTGATGAGTGGATAAAGAAGATGTGGTTTATATACACAATGGAATACTACTTGGCAATGAGAAAGAATGAACTCTGGCCTTTTGTAGCAACGTGGATGGAACTGGAGAGTGTTATGCTAAGTGAAATAAGTCAGGCAGAGAAAGACAGATACCATATGCTTTCACTCATATGTGGATCCTGAGAAACTCAACAAAAGACCAGGGGGGAGGGGAAGAGGGAAAAGTTACAGAGAGGGAAGGAGGCAAGCCATAAGCGATTCTTAAATACTGAGAACAAACCGAAGGTTGATGGGGGGTGGTGGGGAGGGGAAAGTGGGTGATGGGCATTGAGGAGGGCACCTGTTGGGATGAGCACTGGATATTGTTTGGAAACCAATTTGACAATAAATTTCATATTAAAAAAAAAAAAAAAAAGAAGAAGTGCTCATTGAGATCTCCCTTCCTTCCCTCCTGCTGGGCCAGTCCTCCTTCCGCCTCCTGAGAAGTGCTGAGATCTGGTCTTACTGTCTGGGGGCAGCTGGACACGGGTCTCTTCCCCTGCCCACCAGCTCCTGTTCCTCCCAACAGGTAGAGCAGGTCCCTCTGCGGCCATGTCGGCCAAGGCGATTTCGGAGCAGACGGGCAAAGAACTCCTTTACAAGTTCATCTGCACCACCTCAGCCATCCAGAACCGGTTCAAGTATGCCCGGGTCACCCCTGACACAGACTGGGCCCGCCTGCTGCAGGACCACCCTTGGCTGCTCAGCCAGGTGAGCCCACCCTCCCCAGGCCCTTCTTCCGGGTCCAGGGTCAGAGGAATAGAGACGGTCGGTTTGGTGGAGATGTCCCACCGGGTCACACGATGGCAGACTGCCCACATCAGTGGGCAGCGTGCAGTGGGCTGAGTGGGATTTTGTGTTCGGCTCCGGGCCCCACGTGTTGAGACGCCCCAGCAGGGAACACAGCGCAAGGGCTTGGAGCTTGACTGACTGGAGTCCAGACCAAAGCTCTCTGTTGATTAACCGTGTGGCCTGGAGCAAGCTGTTTTACCTCTCTCGAGTGGCAGATTCCCCATCTGTCAGATGGGCGGAACACTCACCCTGTGAGCTATAAAGATTAGCAATAATGTCTGGAAAGCATTTGGTGTGCCACCTGGCACTTGTAGGTGCTCAGTAAAAGTGGGTGTGGGCTCCACTCTTCCCAAGTGCAGCATGTTAGGAATGTGTTCGGGCCATGAGGAAGCGTGCTGTGGACTTTGTGTGGCAGCCAGCCCAGAGTAGAGGCTCCTCTGTCCGGGTCCCTGTGGGACCATTGTTGGGAGGCAGAGACTTCTTGGGCAGGGCCAGGAGAGCGGGTTCTGGGGGTGCACGTTCCCTCCCAGCACAAGGTAGCCCACCCATGAAAGGAGCTGCCTCGGGAGGTGGCGCATTTCCTGGCTGGCAGCATGTGAGCAGTGCTTAGGGGCTGCTTGCTGGGCCTGTAGACGGGGTCAGGCCCAGGGATGGGATTGACCAGAACTCTAAGGTCCTTGGTCACCACAAGGCTCTGTCCCCCTGTTCTTCCTTTTGGAACACAGGTGCTGGTCCATATTCTGAGGGCTTCATGGTTTAGTGGAGCTAAGATGTCGCATAGGGAGGGTAGGGAATCACTCATGCGGCAGGTATGTGGTAAGTATCTACACTGTGCCAGGCCCCATTCGGGGCACGGATGGCTCCAGATTCCTGGATGTCAAAAGAAAGGTATAGGCTTGGATAGGTGAGAAAAGCTTCTAGGAGTTGACACTGAAGAACGGATGGGTGGATAGGAAGCCATGCAGGCTGTCCTGTGCTTCGGGTCCCCAGACTGTAATCTCTTACTCTCCCGTTTCTTTCCTTTCCCTCTTGTTCCAGAACTTGGTGGTCAAGCCAGACCAGCTGATCAAACGGCGTGGAAAGCTGGGCCTCGTTGGGGTCAACCTCACTCTGGAAGGCATTAAGTCCTGGCTGAAACCACGGCTGGGACAGGAGGCCACCGTGAGTACGGCTATAGGTTGGGGTGGAGGTGCTGTGGGAACAGAAGTGGATGTGGTCATCTCCAGATGAGCAGCCCTGTAGGCTCACTGCCTACTCGGCCACACTGCGGCCTGGGGAAGGCCACACTGCAGCCTTGGGTCCCGCAGAGCTGCCTGGTAGCAGGGCCAGTCTTGGTGCTCGCTCCCAGCTCTGCCATCAGCGAATGGCAAGATGGGCTGCAAAAGTAACCCCAGTCCAGTTCATGGCCAGGTAGAAACGGTCTGTTATTGGTTTGTTTGTTTATTTAGAGAGGGAGAGCGGGCGCGCAGGTGGGGGAGGGGCAGAGGAGAATCCCAAGCAGGGTCCACACTGTTGGTGTGGAGCCCGACGTGGGGCTCCAACCGCGAGATCGTGACCTGAGCTGAGGTCGGACACTTAACTGACTGAGCCACCCAGGCGCCCCGGAAATGGTTTGTTTCTTTAACAGACCCATCACGGAGATGAGACTCTGAGGCTCATTCTGGGAAGTCCTTTCTTTTCCGTTTCCAGAAAGGGCACAGCAGCTTGTCGTGACGTGTATGCCTAAGAGGGCCGGCAAGAAAAAGTTGCAGAAGGCAGGTGCAGAATCTTTTAGGCAGAGACGTTATTAGACCAAGAGCCGAGGATGAGACTGGTAACACTGAAGAGGAAATTCAGTTCTTGGCTTCCCCCAGCTTGGTGATTAATGTCAACTCTGTAGATGAGAGAGCTGAAGTGAAATGTGGTTTAGGGAAGGCTAGGAGAGGCTCAGAAATAAAATTGCACTTCTTTTCCTTTTTACTCCTGGACGGGACTGGAGAACAGGCGAGGGGGAGCGGGCTGAGGCGGGCCTGAGGCCGGGAAGGGTGTGCTGTCCATGCGCAGCTTTGCCCCATCTTGGGTGACTGTCACCAGGGCTGAGCTGTTCTCTTCTTTGGCCGTCCTGGAAGCAGGGTGAGGATGACAACGAAGCTGTCTTCCTCTCTTCCTGGGCTCTCTCCAATCAGCTCTTTGTGGTAATTTCCCAGTTTTTGGCTCTTGAACTAAAGAGGACCTCTTAAACTCGTATGTGGACCTGGGGCCGGAGGGATCTCTACTGGCCTTTTTGCTTGCAGGCCTTTGGCGAGAGGACGGCAGGACTGGGGGCTGAGTGGTGTCCCCAGAGAGGTCCTTGTGTTCTTTCTCCTCAGCTGCTGTTGGGAGGGGGCTGTCAGCCATGTCGGGGCCGGCAACAGTGTCCGCCTCGGCAGAAGCGGCTCATTACCTCTGAGGGATCACTGTCTGGTCCCTGACTCAGCAGTGACGCACACGGGCTGGGGGGGAGGGGGGGGCGGGGGCTTTGAGACACTCTGGGATGAGGGCTGTCTCGCCTCGGCAGCCGCCAGGGACCCACTCAAACTGATTAGCTCTGCAGGCCTGTTGTCCTCAGCCAGGAAAGTGTGCGTGAAGTTTTCCCCGTCAAGCTCTCCCTCCCCCCGCTCCCCCCCATCCCTGCTGTTCCCAGGCCCAGACTTCTGTCCTTGGGCTGGGTCTCTCTGCTTGAGCTCAGGGATGGAGAGCCTTGATTTGTCTGTGCTCTTTAACTTGTGCTACTGATGGCAGGAGGGAGAGGAGTCCTGATGTCTGTGCTGTGGGGGCGGGGGCAACATTTGTTAGCCCAGCTCATTTGTCACCCTCCAGAGGAGGCAGAGAAAGAACGTGTGAGGTCAGTACACTGCAGTGTGGCTGGCAGTGGGTGAAGGAGTATCTCGTGAAGACTTCTTCAGCTTAGGGTCTGTGACCCCATTGCCCTGGTTTCTGGAAAATCTCTCTCTGCCAGATGTCGTGGCAGTAGTACCTGAGCCCCGGCTCCGGTGGGACAGCCAAGTAGAGGGAGCAGAGGGCAGTCCTCCTGCCCTGGGGGACAAGACCCGCTGGTCCATCTAAGCTTTATTTTTCTCAATCTCAATAGGTTGGCAAGGCCAAAGGCTTCCTCAAGAACTTTCTGATCGAACCCTTTGTTCCCCACAGTCAGGTATGTGTGACGTGGCTCCAAGCCGGGTCTTCTCCCCCACTTTGTGTTTGTCGACTCTAAAATGATGAAAGGAGAAATCAAGCTGCTGGAGAAAAGTGAAAAGGACCAGACTCTCTGAGGGTCTGAGGGTGCCATGGAGCAGGGAGTCCAGAGATGAAGGGAAAGGCTTAGTTTGTAGCAGGGAGGAGTCAGGGCTGGTAACAGGGGGCTTCTCGGTGCTGGGATGAGAAAGACTTGAAGGCAGGCACCCTCCCCCAGATCGGGTCACAGTGGCTGAGTCTGGACTGTCAGCTAGGCAATGGCCTCTGCTCTCCTCTTGTCCCTGAAGGGAAGACAGTAACTTTTTACATTTATTTATTTTGAGAGAGAAAGGGAGACAGAATCCCAAGCAGGCTTCCCACCGTCAACGCAGAGCCTGCCTCAGGGCTCAAACTCACGAACCGGCTCATGACCTGAGCCGAAACCAAGAGTCAGATGCTTAACTGACTGAGCCACCCAGGCGCCCCTTTACTAGGGTTTTAGAAATGCACCCAAAGGGGTTGGGCTTGCCAGTTCAGTGCCCCTCCCCCACGTGGTACTGTCTTCCCCTGCAAGGCGGAGGAGTTCTACGTCTGCATCTATGCGACCCGAGAAGGGGACTATGTCCTGTTCCACCATGAAGGTGGGGTGGACGTGGGCGACGTGGACACCAAAGCCCAGAAACTGCTCGTTGGCGTGGACAAGAAACTGAATGCTGAGGACATCAAGAAACACCTCTTAGTCCACGCTCCTGAAGAGAAGAAAGAGTTGAGTGAGAGGGAGGGCAGGCAGGTGGCAGTGGGGGAGCGGGGAAGGTCGAGAGCTCCGGACACAGGGCAGGGAAAGCAAGGTGGTCTTCCCTGTGTGGGCATCCGCTGCCCTGCCCCAGCGTCTGGGTGAGAGGGAAGGCACAGCGCCTCCCTGTCCCAAGGAGGGGAGCAGGGGGCAGACAGGAAGCTGGCTCAGACTGAAATATGCCGTAAGCATCCCTCACCCCACTGGCCCTGTCTGTCTGGTACCAACACCTCCGGCTGCATGCCTGACAGCTCCTTTCCGTCTCAGTGGCTGAAGAGTGATGTCCAGGGAGCAGGGCTTACAGAGGGAAGCGAGAGGTTGGCAGGGCAGGCTTTGGGAAGAGGAGCTGTCAGTAAGAGATGGCCGTGGGGAGAGGGAGGTTTGGGACGTGCTGCCGAGCCTGTTGCCCCTCCCTGAAGATTGACCGTCTCTCTCTCCCTTCCCGCTCTAGGATTCTGGCCAGCTTTATCTCTGGTCTCTTCAATTTCTATGAGGATCTGTACTTCACCTACCTCGAGATCAACCCCCTTGGTAACTGGCTCTGCTGGCGTGGGCCTGGGCAAAGGACAGTTATAACAGGGTCTCAGTGCCTGTGGTAACCCTGGCCTTGACGTTCGACACACCAGACCCCCCCCACGCGTAGAGGGCACTGCCGGGTGTGCGGTGTGTAGAGGGATGTCTGGGCTCGTGGAGTGCAGTCTCTCGTTTCCGAGCTCTCAGAAGACAACGATAATTCCTGTTTAACCACCTCCAGCTTTCTTTGCTCTTATTTTGTTCTGTGATGGGGAAGTCCTGATTTTGATCTGACTCTGCTTAGTGGCTATTCCTGGCAGGGGTTAGGCTGTTCTCCCAGGACCTGGGCTGCCCCTTCACTGGTCTGACCGTTCAGGCTCTTCTTTCCTCTTCAGGCCCTTGGAGCACTCCCCAGGAATTGGTCAATCATTGATCCCCAAGCTGGGAAGATCTTGGTCCAGGCCCCTCAGGCTGTGAGGGAGGCAGGTGGCGTGAGCTGGCTCTGGCCAGGGCTGTTCAGGGCAAAGTCCAGATTCCAGATTCCAGCTGGGGATGCAACCCCTCTAATGGACCAGATGGCTGTTTGCTGACTTCATTAGTTAAACGACCCAGGGGTAAAGGGAAGATGGATGTCCAGTTAATGGGCAGTAAATGAATCCTGCTGGCTGGGGGCTCAGTGTACCCAGTGGTTTCCCACTCCCACAGGCAACTAAGGCTTCTCCTGGCCAACCTCGAGAAACCCAGATATATACACCTAAGGGTTGGGGTCGGGGTGGGGGGCCTCCCAACAGCAGCTCGTACCTTAACACTTTATGTTTTAGTGGTAGGGCTGTGGATGGGTGAATGGTTAGATATTTAAGGCATGGAGTGTCGCTTTTCAAAAAATGTTAAAAAATTGCCAGGGCAACTAAACACGACATCCCTGTCACATTACCTGTAAGTCAGGGAGGGAGGGGAGTGGTCTTAATTAATTTATTTCTCTTCTAACGGGGGAAAAGCTGTGTGGAATGGCCGTCCGGTTTCTTGCAGAGCTGGGTAGTTGTTAGGTCTGGGTGGGACCTCGGGAGGTGGTGATGGGGAAGCCTGTGGAGGGGTTTGGAGGTTGGTGGTAGACGCCTTTGCCGGGGGGCTGGCATCTGAGTACCTCTGCTTTTCTCACAGTTGTGACCAAAGATGGTGTCTATGTCCTTGACCTGGCGGCCAAGGTAGATGCCACAGCCGACTACATCTGCAAAGTGAAGTGGGGTGATATAGAGTTCCCTCCTCCCTTCGGGCGGGAAGCTTATCCAGAGGTAAGGCTGGCTGCTCTGGGGAGGAGATGGAACATGATGGGGACCTGGGGGAGGGTGACTAATCTCAGAGGAGCATCGGGCCCCCCTTGTGCGCTGTTTATTTGGCAGGAAGGGAAGGTCGAGAGCCATTTAATTTTCTTAAAACCCCCAAAGGAGGTGGGGGTGGGAGTCAGCCAAGCCTCTGAATCCCGGCCAGAAATCCTTTTAGACTTCTCTCTCAATCAACCTCCCTGGGCTCTTAACTTGATTTGTTGATAATTCCGAGTGGATCTTGCTCATCCTGCCGGGGGAAGGTAGTTCTCTTGGCCGCTTGCTGAGAATTTTAATTGCTCTTTCCCACCACATCATCTGAGAGGTCTTCACAGCAGGATTAGGCCTGTGAGTCATAACCCAGGCCAGGGCAAGAGGTTGGGCCGGAAGAAGGGGCGTGTGATGAACCAGGCAGGCAGACATTGGGATTGGGGGCTGTTTAGAAGCAGGGTGACCTAGTGAGACCTGGGACTTGGGCAGAGGGTCAGGGACTTGAGGACAGAGAGAAAGGAGTTGGGAAGTTTGTCCCCAGGCAGCGACTGTGGCTATGGGTGGTTCTGGTCCTTGAGGACATCATCGTGTTTTGTCCCAGGTACATAGGACCCTGCACAACCCCTCTCCCTGACCCTCTTGAGACAATGGAGGACCGCTTCATGTGTCTTCAGGGAAAGGGACAGGGTCCCAGGTGCTGGGACCTGGTGAAGGGGGTATCCCCAGGACCCACCTGTTGCTGTCTGGTCCCTAGGAAGCTTACATTGCAGACCTAGATGCCAAAAGTGGGGCGAGCCTGAAGCTGACCTTGCTGAACCCCAAGGGGAGGATCTGGACCATGGTGGCCGGAGGTGGTGCCTCTGTTGTGTACAGGTGACTGAGGGGCTACTGAAAGGATGGCAGTTGGGCCTACCCCGAGTCCATGTGCGCACAGCCTAGATCAGATTGCCTTACCTTGGAGTGGGGATGGGGGGGGGGGGTCTTCATCTTCTCCCCTTGGCGTAAAGCAGGGCTCTGGTAAAAGCCTGCCCTGTATGTACACTGTCCCCTTCAACTTTCTTACTTAAAAAAAATTTTTTTAATGTTTATTTTTGAGAGAGAGAGGCAGAGCACGAGCGGAGGAGGGGCAGAGAGAGGGAGACATAGAATCCAAAGCAGGCCCCAGGCTCTGAGCTGTCAGCACAGAGAGGGAGAGCTAGAATCCCAAGCAGGCTCTGTGCTGTCAGCAGAGTCCAACGATCCCATGAACGGTGACACTCCGACCTGAGCTGAAGTCAAGAGTCAGACATATAAGCGACTGAGCCACCCAGAAGCCCCTTGTTTATTTTTATTTTTTAAAATCTTTATAGTTAGTGCTATGGGCTTCCTGCAGAGATACAATAAATGCAGAAAAGAACCCAATAGTAAACATCGCTTGGCTGTCTCCCCATCTCTCCTGCTAGTAGGTCACCACAGTGAACACGTTGCTGTGTGTCCTTCCAGCTGTTTTAATGCCTGTATAAGTATCATACTTTAACAGTTTATAAGAATATTGGGATCATATTCCACAGTCTTTGCAGTAATTGGTTTTTCACTTAAAGCACAGTAGACATCTGTTCGTTTCCAGGCAGTAATCTGCCATGTTCCCCTCCACGCCTGGCTGAGCTCTCCTCTAGTTGCAACCATTTTACTTCTCCGTTGGGCAGCCAAGCAGGGACTCCTGGAATATGTGATTCTTCTTTGTATTGGGAGGTGCTCCTTGTTCCTTTTACTTAATGTTGTCAATCCAGGACCCCACTGTGGCTGGGGGCTGGCAGAGAGTGCTGCCCGGGAGAGCCTGATGTGACTTCAAGTGTGACTTCTCTGGACCTTGAGGGTCTGAGGCCCGAGAGGTCGGTTCCATAAGCTGACTATGGGGCTTTCGGGGCATCTGTGTGTCCTCATCGGCACCAGGCTGCCACCCTCAGCCACTAGAGTCAGAATCAGCACTGACTTCCGTGTCTTCCTGACAGTGATACCATCTGCGACCTAGGGGGTGTCAATGAGCTGGCAAACTATGGGGAATACTCAGGCGCCCCCAGCGAGCAGCAGACCTATGACTATGCCAAGACGATCCTCTCCCTCATGACCCGGGAGAAGCACCCAGATGGTGAGACACACACGCTCCTTTCCCAGGATGGTCCATTGTGCCACAGTGGGAATAGCTTTGGGCGAGGAGGCACTGGGGTTGTGGCCCTGCTCCTTTGCGGCCTGGGGCTATTTAGCTTCTGGACCTCTGTTTCTCCCAACTGTACAGTGGGTAGTGTGGCCTCTGTCAGATGGAGGCTGCGGGGAAGCAAGGAAGCGATATGTACATAAAGTCCTGTAGGCAGGTGCAAGGGAGGAGGTAGCAATGTGCTCTTACTGACTTGTAGAAACTCAGTTCTTAGCGGCCCACTTCTACACTTACTGTTTGGGCTGTGGGATTCCCAGCTTCACTTTACCGCCTGTCTAGTGTTTGGGGGCTACACATACCAGTTCCCTTTCCTTTGAGCCAATAGAGATTCCTACCCAGGAGTATCCAGAAATTAAACCGGGTTTCTCAGTGGCAGCCAGGAATGACGTAGAGGTTCTGTGGGTTTGGATTAACCACCTGCTCAGTGGCATGGGTAATGGAGAGCTGAATTGGTTAAGACTGAACGGATGTCAAGGGAGGTCAGCCTGCTCCCCACCCCACCCAGCCTCTGCACTGACACCTCCTAACAGTTGAGGGATCCGTGCTTAGAGAAGAGAGAACGCCCTCGGTTGGATTTCTGGTAGGATGTTCTACTTTTCTAACCCTTTTTTGACCTCTCTTACTCCCAACACAGGCAAGATCCTCATCATTGGAGGCAGCATTGCAAACTTCACCAATGTGGCTGCCACATTCAAGGTAACCAGCCACCGGGGACCGTGTAGTCTCTGGGGAATGTGGGTTTGGGAAAAGCCAGGAAGGGAGGTTTCTGTAAGCAAAGTTTGAGGCAGAAGCAGGTTTCCATGACTTACCCAGCTGAGTAGGGGCTTTTGTCCCAGGGGCCCTTGTTGGGGATGCAGAAGACGCTGGGATAGATTTGGGTCTTCTCCAAAAGGTCAGAATGAGGAAAATGGATCGATGATCGGAGGCTCTTGCTCATCCAGCTGAGGCCTGTCAGCCTGGTCCCTGTGCACAGGTCAGGGGTGAGGGCACACAGTTCTGAGTGGGACTGCTGGTCAAAAAGGGCAACAGAGCTAACCTGGCTCGAGAGTCCTCAGGAGGCCATTTCTTGTTCTGTACTGTCCGACGCTCAGGGAATGTCCCTTCTGGTAGCGCATATTTGAGAATGATGGATAAATAAATGTCCACCTTGAAAGTCTGAGCTCTCATGAAGTGGGGGACCAGGCCTCGTCAGTCTTGCCAAAAACAGAGTCTCTCTAATGGGTCCTGATTCAACAGACCAATCTGAAACAGGTGAACCTTGGCAGTTTTATTTTAACTTTTGAGCAACCCTATAATAAAGGCAGCCCTGTCGATATGGATGGTTACTTCTGGAACAGCAACCAGGTGACATGCCTTGGGTGACAGAAATTAGACTTCTGACCCAGGAAAGACCGCATTGGTGCACACCTGTTCATTCTCCCAAATTGTTTCCAGAGTTGATACCCATTGCAAGGGCTGTTCTCCAAAATCGCTGGAAGAAACTTTAGTAGGACTTTGATATTTAAGTGGACTAGATCCTGATACTTCTGAGAACCCTTGCATAGGACCCTGGTCTAGATCCTCACCACCTGCCCCGGCTGCAATAAGAGATAACAAGAATGCCTGGAGACGGCACCCTATGCATTGAGGGGTGTGACTCCCAGGGACTCCAAACTGCTGCCCCAGCAACATCACAAGCGACTGCATGTCCTGGGCCTTTCGGTTGCTTGTGCGCAGTCCAGTCCACACGTGTGAATTCTTTTTTTTTTTTTTTTTTTTTTAACGTTTATTTACTTTTGAGACAGAGAGAGACAGAGCATGAACCGGGGAGGGTCAGAGAGAGAGAGGGAGACACAGAATCCGAAACAGGCTCCAGGCTCTGAGCTGTCAGCACAGAGCCCGACGCGGGGCTCGAACTCACGAACTGTGAGATCATGACCTGAGCCGAAGTTGGACGCTCAACCGACTGAGCCACCCAGGCGCCCCAACACACGTGTGAATTCTTGACTGCCGGGGCCTGCCATGCTTCTTCGTGAGAAGCAGTCCTTGTTAGGTACCCCTGGGATGTTCGTTCATCGTGATTATAAATAATTGCCTTATTTTTAGGCACATGTCTGTCGTCCCTTCCTGCTTCCAGGGCATCGTGAGAGCAATTCGAGATTACCAGGGTCCCCTGAAGGAGCACGAGGTCACGATCTTTGTCCGAAGAGGCGGCCCCAACTATCAGGAGGGCTTGCGGGTGATGGGAGAAGTCGGTAAGATGGCGACCTTTTCTGTCCCCAGCGCTCTGTGCCGGGTCTTCGGACACTTGCTTCTACTTCCAGTGTGTGCGCTCCTCTGATGCAGAGCTCGACCTGAACTTCACAATGGCTCAGAAAACATTTCCATTCAGCTGTTCATTTAACAGATATTTGCGGAACACCTGCTCTGTGTGGCCTGTGTGCCAGGCACTGGGGTTGCAGCTGTACATTTGACCGACAGCAATCCCTCGTGCTGTTGAAAACATCGACAGTAATGTCAGGTGGCGCTAGGTGACATGAAGGTAAACAAAGCCGAGTAAAGGGATAGCTTGCGTGGGAGGGGACAGGGCCGGTTTTAATGGGGTGATCGGTGGAAGCCCCCCCAAAACGGTGACATTTGAGCAGTGACCTGGAGGAGAGGAGAGAGCACTTAGCAGTGTCTGCAGAGAGAAGGCCAAGTTCCAAGGCCCTGAATGGGAGCGTACTGCTGTGCAGGACCAGCAGGCAGGGCCGAGGGAGCGAGGGCAGGGTGTTGGCAGGTAAGGGTGGGAGGCAGTGGGAGCTATGTGGGACTGGTACAGGTACGGGGGAGCACTTGGCCGTGACCCTGGGCTGGCAGCCTCTGGAAGACTTTGAGGAAGTGGCACAACTTGATTTTGGGTTAGAAGGGTTGTTTTGGCTGCTGGGTGGAGCACGGGCTCAGGGGCAGGAGGGTGGAGACCCCTTGGGCTGTGGGGGGAGAGGTGGGGACGATTGGTTAATTGGTAGAACAAGAGAGCAGAGTGCAGACCTCATTGCTAGGAGCACTTATGTGGGGAGCAGGAATTCACATGAAGCGTTGGAGGGGTGACAGACGCGTGCCATGCCCTTTGATTGGAGGGGCAAAAGCTTGCCATCTTCCCATTTTTGCAAATCTGGTATCCGTGGCAAATAGGAACCTGCCTCAATCACCTGAAGGGGTGCCAGGTCCTCGTTTTCACCTACAGCTGAGTTCCTGCCATGGGCCCAGCCTTCGGGACAGCATGGTGAATGTTAGTCACGGTCTGGCCATTAAACTCACAGAACATTAAATAAGTAAACACTTACTAAGAGGTTGATCCCTCTCAGTTAGGGATGTGTACAGTGAAGTGGCAGGGGAGACGGAGGAGGAGGTGGCGAGCGACGAGAGAGCTCCACACAGAGGACCGAGGGGGGCTGGAGCCCTGAGGAAATGAGCCCAAGGCCCAGGCACAGAGGCCAGGCCGGGCGGAAGTCGAGGTTGAGGGATGGGAGGGCCAGGGTCTCGCTGCCCACAGCAGGACGGTGCTTGTGGTTGCACTTCAGGGTGTCAGTAAAGCCAGGCCTTGCTCTTATCAAAGCAGGTGGTCTTTATGGAGATTTGTTTGGTGGTAAAAATATGACGGTTGGTCTATCTTGGATAATTGGCCTTGTGCAGAAGGCACTAGATGCCAGGCAGGGCCCCTTGCAGAGCAGTGTGGACGTGGACACTTATTTGAAGACTTGAATGATGGATTCTTTTCTTCCCTCACAGGGAAGACTACTGGGATCCCCATCCATGTCTTTGGGACTGAAACTCACATGACAGCCATTGTGGGCATGGCCCTAGGCCACCGGCCCATCCCCAACCAGCCACCCACAGCGGCCCACACTGCAAACTTCCTCCTTAATGCCAGTGGGAGTACCTCGGTAGGTGCCCCCTCTCCTCTGCCTTAAAACCTGCCTTGTCATCTTTGTCACCCTCTCCTACCTCCCTCCCATCCAGGACACAAGTGCCCCTCTTCTGTTCCTAGTCGTCTGTGGGCATTGGAGAAAGACGGGTTGGTTTCTAGATCTCTGCTGGCTTTTTTTCTGCCCAATCAAGGTAGTATAATGGAAAGCCTACCGGGTTTTATTAGTTTAGTTTAGTTTAGTTTCTTAAGTAAGCTCTTTACCCAACGTGAGACTTGAACTCACAACCCCGAAATCAAGAGTCTCATGCTCCACAGACTAAGCCAGCCAGATGCCCCAAGACCAGGGGTTTTTAAATCAGACTGGAGTTCAAATCCTGTTGAGAGAGAGACCTTGGCAGGTGTCTTACCCTCCAGAGCCTCAGTTTGCTTATCTGTGACCTAGAACAATACTAATTCCTATCTCAAGAGGGTTGTTGTAGTAGTACTTTTGCAAGCACTTAGTAGAAGATAGTGCTGTACAGGATTCTTATTACCTGATTTCTTTGGGGCCTTAAGGCTCCAAAGCTCAAGGACTAATAGTTCTTTTTCCCAGTTGCTACCTGTGACTCTTGTCTCCTTGTCCCACCCCAGACTCCAGCCCCCAGTAGGACGGCATCTTTTTCTGAGTCCAGGGCTGATGAGGTGGCACCCGCAAAGAAGGCCAAGCCTGCCATGCCACAAGGTAAGTGGCAGCCAGCAGATTCAGGCACTCCCTGTCTGCCTGTCCTTTCTGGGCCCTGCTGGGGTGGGCCCTGCTGGGGCGCCGGAACATGGTTTGGGCTGTGCTGTAAGAGTGTGCATGGCACATGGGCCAAATGGACACGAGGACATGAAGAGTTGAACCTTCCTGAGCCTTTCTGTGGGCTCCCCACGCTGCACCTGGGTCACCTCGCTCCCCACTGTCTTCCCCTCTGTCCCCTTACTTCCGTGGGGCTGTGTGAAGTGGCGAAGGAGACAGGGCGACAGAAATACCTGGGGGTGGCAAGGCCTCCCAGACTCCACTTCTTTTTTTTCTTTCCTTTTTCTTTTTGTTAATGTTTATTTATTTTTGAGAGAGAGAGAGAGAGATAGAGAGAGAGAGAGACAGAACATGAGTGGGGTAGGGGAAGAGAGAGAGAGAGGGAGACACAGAATCCAAGGCAGGCTCCAGGCTCTGAGCTGTCAGCACAGAGCCTGACTCAGGGCTCAAACTCATGAACCGGGAGATCACGACCTGAGCCGAAGTTGGTCATTTAACTGACTAAGCCACCCAGGCGCCCCTCCCAGACTCCACTTCTAAGTGGAGAGCAGGAGCCTAGAGCTGGTCCAGCAGAGCAAGGGCCCTCACAGTGGTTCCTGCCTGCCCAACCTCTTGGGGCTCCTACAAAGACCCCCCCTTCCTGTGAGCCCACCGTAAGAGCACACGTCATTTACCAGCCCATCCGCAGTTTGCCTTCTGTGTCTGTCCGTCCTCTGGTTCATCAGATGCGACCCCTGCCACCACCCAGCTCTTACAGCCAGTGTTAATTAATGTAGCCCCTTCCTGGTACAGGAAGTCTGCACTTGAGGCATTTTGGGAAATAGTTACACTGGCTCCAGGCACTCAAGATTGCACACTGTTTCCCCGCAGTCCCCAAACCAGCAGCTTTGTCCACAGAATGACAAGTCCAGCTCTACGATAACCTGATCCTCTTACTGGGCTTCATGGGGACAAAACGGGATTGGCATTTCAAGGGTGTGATGGGGTCAGCTGTCCCTCCACCAGGCCTGGGGGCTTTGGTGTTCAGCACACCTTCCAAGCCTTCTGGCTCCTCCTGCCCCCTCTCTGCCCCTTTGGCCCTTTGCCCTCTCTTGCTTCTGCTGTGCTGATCAGCACTCTCTCCTCTTCGGTCGGCTTCACTCCTGTCCATTGTGGAATAGACAAGACTTGGTGAGGGCGTCAGCCCTGTGAGGCTTGTCCTTGGGATCCTTCCCTTTTCCCACCCTCTCCCTCTAAAGCCTCCAACTACCAGCAGGTGACTCAGTTGCCTTGGTCATTTTCTTTGACAGATTCAGTCCCAAGTCCAAGATCCCTGCAAGGTAGGATGCCCCTGCCCTGCCCCAGCTCTGTGTGTGGCTTTGTTAGTGGGTTATAGTCTTAACTGTGTGCTTTGTTTCCCCCCCCCAAGTCCTAGTCCTTGCTCTCCCTCCCCTTCCCACCCCTGCTTAGTCACTCCCACCCCCACTCAGCACTCTCCTGGCCGGCTGTCTCTGGCTCTCCACTCAGGACAGGACATGGCGTGGAGCGTAGGAGCAACAGCTGGGCCCAACGCCTTGGAGAGTAGGGGTGGCGCCTGCTGAGGAGGGAGGGGAGTCCTGGGAAGGAGGGAGCCATGGACACTGAAGTGGGGTGGAGGGTGGTGGCAGCACAAGCGCACGGAGGGCAGCCTCAGCTCTCCCGATTCCCATCTGGGTCTCATGGCCTCTTTTCCTGCCAAGCCTCACTCCTGCCTGCTGCATCCCTGAGCTCTCAGTGCCAGCCATGGGTTTAGATTTCTCTGGGTTTTTGCGGAAGACAGGCTGGACAAGGGGAGATGTAGAAGCCTGGATGGATGTGCAGTAAATCTGTGGAGGGGATCTGGGTTTGGTCTGGTGAATGAGGTCACTGCTTACAAGGGACATTTTCAGTGCTCACTCACACGTTCACGCAAAGACACATTCGCCTATTGCCTAAAGTGAATGGATTCATTGCTTCAAAGTGTCAGGGTTTCTGCTTCTGCTTGACTTTTTGACTTTCACAGCTATGAGAGATTTTGCTCCAGGGGAGGGGGAAAAATTTTCTGATGATGACCTTTGATACCTTGCTAAGGGGAGGGGAAGGGGCACCTAGGCTAGGGTCAGGTATCCCCCTGGAAAGGCCAGGAATGCAAACCTCTGACCATCTGCCTTTAATCCCTCTGGTTCCTGTCTCTGGCGAGATCCTTTGTTACCTGAATGACCCAAGCACTGTGCCGAGAGAACAGGGGTCTACTCCGGTTCTGAGAGCTCTTGCATCCAAGGGGTGGGCTTATCTTATTGTTAGTTCCTGAGCCAGACTTCGGAGGGAGAGGAGGACAGATAGTGCAGCCAGCAGGGGCGTCTGGTGGGGATGTTAGGCCTGCAGCAGGGGTTCTCTGAGGCCCTTGCTGCTGGTTAGCTGAGGATGACAGCCTTCTCTGTGCTCTAATTCTGCGCCTTTCACGCTGGAGGTACAGTTGGGCTTCTAGAGATTCCAGGCTTTGTCCCTTTCTGTAGTCTTTTGGGTAGACAGATGTGTGTATGTGTGCTTGCTCGCACTCTGACTTGGGTCCGTCTGGGCCCCCCTCCTGCGAGGGTGGGGAGGGGCCGGGCCACCCTGGTTTGTATCTCCCCTCCTCCTTTGCACAATTGAGCTGCACCTTAAATTAGTATATAATCTGGCTCTGATGCTAGATGACAGGATCTCTGTCACTTGGCATCTCCAAGCTTCCGGTTCCTGGGACTGGGAAGTGAGGGTACCGGATTAGGTGGCTTCCTTTGTTCTGTGATCCCGTGTCTTGTGAGAACCCAGATGGGTCCGGTGACAATAAGTCCTAGGTATTTGGAACAGCAGGAGCCTTGTGCTATGGGAAGCTTACAGCTGGGAGGGAAGAAGCAAGCCTGTGTAGGGATGAGAACCCCACATGCCTTGGGAGAGTGATCTCAAATTTATTAAATCACATCTTGAGCCTGATTAGCAAAGCCCACACTAGACTAGTACACTAGGTTAATTAATACCAGATGGCCACGGAGCTCAGTGCATTGATTTCCCTGGGGGAGCTGAGAACCTCCCTGGGGGGCTACTTTCCTCCAGCAGGACTTGCAGAGAAGGGAGAGTCCGGTCACCTGCCTGCAGGGTGGCGAAGGAGCGTTTCCCTTCAAGGCATGGAAGCATTTCTGAGCCCTTTCTCCCCCCCCTTCTTTTGCCTCTCCTTTCTGCCCTGCGGGACCAGCCAAGAACATTGTTCTGATCAGGAAAGGGCCAGAGGGAGGAGGGCAGGAGGAACAGCACAGAGAATGTGGGGAGGTGCTGAGAGCCAGTGTACCTAGGCCAGAACCTCAGGTAGAAATAGTAAGGCCATGGCCAGCCTCTACTTTGGACCTACACTGACCTAGAATCATGAGGATTCGGATCCTGACCCAAGCTGATTTATGTCCAGCTTTAGAGGTGGTGATTGTTGGGTTGTTTAAAATCCTGCAGGCACTAGAATTAGGAGAGCTTAGTTTTTTCTTGGTGACTTTAAAAATAATTTATCAAGCCTTTGTTGGCATATAAGCAAAATGCTGATTATACTCCTTTCCTGTGAAGGTGAGCAGGTCCTATAGGGATTCTCTGCCTGTGGACCTGTTCTCTGCATGGGAGTCCTTTCTGTGTTCGTTGCTAGCTCTTTACCAGCCAGGCAGGTCCTCTTAGCTCTCTTTGCTCTCTCTGCCCCCTCTTTCCAGAAAAAACAAGGCACCTCTTCCCCAAGTTCTCAGAATCCCATCCTCTTGACGCTGCTCTGCGGTGGTGATGAGCCCCCCTCCCTGGACTGGGCATGGAGGGGTGTGGCAGCCCCTGAGGGTCTCCCGGGGGTGTGTGTTCTGGGTGCACTCGCTGTGTCTTTGCCCACCAGGAAAGAGTGCCACCCTCTTCAGCCGCCACACAAAGGCCATCGTGTGGGGCATGCAGACCCGGGCTGTACAGGGCATGCTGGACTTTGACTACGTCTGCTCCCGAGATGAGCCCTCCGTGGCCGCCATGGTGTACCCTTTCACGTGAGTCCCACCAGGGCGGGAAACTAGAGATGGCTGCCAAGTGGGATTTCCTCATCTCATCCCCCTCACTAAGAGCTGGGGGGAGCCAGCAAGATTATCCCCTTGGGTGGGGAAGCACCTGCCATCCCAGACTGGGGCGATCCATATTCCTGGGGGATCTTTTCCCCAGAGTTTGGAACTCTTTGAGGACAGAGGCCCTGTCTTTCCACCTTCTAGATGAAGCTCCTCCCTTGGCTCCACCCTCCCCAGCCCGGACAGTTTGGGGCTGTCCTGACCCCTCCTCCTTCTCTCTCACAGCGGGGACCACAAGCAGAAGTTTTACTGGGGTCACAAGGAGATCCTGATCCCTGTCTTCAAGAACATGGCTGATGCCATGAAGAAGCACCCAGAAGTAGACGTGCTGATCAACTTTGCCTCTCTCCGCTCAGCCTATGACAGTACCATCGAGACCATGAACTACTCACAGGTAGATCACTGGGTCCTGGGGTGGGGAAGCAGGGAAAGCCCTTGAGTGGTGTCAGCCGGCACTGCCACCTGGGCTAAAGGGCTTGGCACTCAGGACTGGCTGGCGATCGAAAGTGGTTGGATACACTTGATCTTCGGAAGGTCGGGTTAGGGAGGTAGGGTGGTAACTGAGGGCGGGCAAGCCAGACAGGGCTGCTTACCTGGGCTAACAAAGAGTCCGTTCAGGATCATCTACCTCTGCCAGAACCTCCCTGTGCTGCTAGGACTGGCTCTAAGAATAGAATCAAAAGCAATTTCTTATGAAGTCATTACATATTTATTACAAAGAAAACTTAAATACTGTTAAATAAAAAGAAGAACATAAATGCTTCAGTTAAGTAAGTCCTATTTCTCAGAAACACGGTTGCCAACGTTTGAGTGTATCCTTATCAGCACCTTTTTCTGGATTTGAACAGGTGGAATAACACTGTATGTAACTATTTTGTAATCCATTGTTTTCAGTTACTTTTTCTACATCAATAAATATTTATTGGCAACATCGGTTTTGCTTTTTCAGGTCTTATGGTGAGCATCTTAGATGAACATTTGCATATATCCTTAATTATTTCCCCAGCGCAAATGTCTAAACCAGTCAGACTGCTGCATCAGAATATACAGATTTGAAAACCTTTGTTTGATCCATCCTGCCCAGGTGCCCTCCAGAAAAGTTGTATGGACATAATCTCCATCACTAGTCCAAGAATGCCTGCTTCCCTGTACCCTGGCCAACACTTGAATGTTCGCGTTATAAAAACACATATTTGACGAGTGATAGGCATTCTACTTAACTTGTGTATCTTTGATCATTAACTAAGATGAACTTTCAAAAACATTTATTGACCATTTATATTTTACGAGTTGCTCTCCCTTCCTTTTTTTCTGTTGAGGTATTTGTCATTTTTGGTACTGATTTGTACGAGCCTTTATATTTTTTTTAACATTTTTTTAACGTTTATTTTTGAGAGAGACAGAGTGCAAGCGGGGAGGGGTAGAGAGAGAGGGAGACACAGAATCTGAAGCAGACTCCAAGTTCTGAGCTGTCAGCACAGAGCCCGACGCAGGGCTTGAACTCACGAACTGTGAGATGGTGACCTGCCAAAGTCAGATGTTCAACTTACTGAGCCACCCAGGTCCCTCTGTACGAGCCTTTATAGATTAAGATATTGATTCTTCTGTTCAAAATTATTGTCTGATCCCAGACTGGCCTAGTTCAGCTTATGATTGGAGAATGTAAACTTTTGTTCCCATCTCAGTGAAACAAAAACGAAAACACACCTGCTGAAAATGAGTTGTTTTTTTATTCTTGAGCAAAGGTTAACAGACTATAGCCTAAGGGTCAAACTTAGCTCTCTGTTTTTATAAATAAACTTTTATTGGAACACAGCCATATTCATTCATTTACATGTTGTCCATGATTGCCTTCATGCTACACAGGCAAAGTTTAGCAGTTACTGCAGAGACCATATGACCGACGAAGCCAGAAAAAGTTTGCTGGCCCTGAGAGCCAGATAGAGATGGTTCTTGATGTTTCCTGCCCAACCCTCCTCCCCACTCCCCCACCCCCCCACCCCTACCCCTTCTGGCTTTCTCCCCCAGCCCAGTCTCTGGTCTGTGTGTGGAAGCAGCTCGTGTCCCGTGCTGGCCCTGGGACATAGAGTCGGAGACTCAGAGGGTACAGCGGAGAAAGCCGTAGATACTTGCTTTATGAGCAGGCATCAGGACAGGTGGGGGGGACAGGTGGGTCTGAGTCTTGAGGGTTTTTGGATGGGAGAGAATGTAGCCACTTTGACGGTCATGGGTTTTCAGAAACATTTGTTCCTGCTTGGGTTACTGAGTTACTGTGGTGTTAACCAATGGAGATTGGTTTCGGGTATCTATGCCTCTCGCCTCTCCTTTTGGAAGAGGATTGGAGTGATGAGGCTAGGAACAGAGGTCTATGGGAGGAAGGGGTGCATACTGTTAACATTACTTTGTTCTTAGAGCCTGGAAGGGGGCATGGAAGGTTGGTCCTGTATAGGTTGCTGCCTCGTTGCTTCATCTGAGGCACAGAGTTAACAGGAAGGGACTGTCCTTTAGATCCGGACCATTGCCATCATAGCTGAAGGCATCCCTGAGGCCCTCACAAGGAAGCTGATCAAGAAGGCAGACCAGAAGGGAGTGACCATCATTGGACCTGCCACTGTGAGTGTCCTTTTCCAGAAACCCTTTTCTTTCTTTCTTTCTTTCTTTTTTTTTTAATGTTTATTTATTTTTGAGAGAGAGACAGCGTGTGCGTGGGGGAGGAGCAGGGAGAGAGGGAGGCCCGGAATCTGAAGCAGGCTCCAGGCTCCCAGCTGTCAGCACAGAGCCCGACTCGGGGCTCGAACTCAGGAACTGTGAGACCATGACCTGAGCCGAAGTCAGATACTTAACTGACTAAGCCACCCAGTTGCCCCAAGCCTTTTAAGTTCAAGGCTATCTTATAAAGTTCTGGGCCCACAGAAAACTAAGTTGTTGACTCTTCTGTTTCCCTGTTAGGTTGAAAAGATTCAGAGAGTACCTATTGAAAGTGCATATCTACTTTAAAGGGCCATATCTACTCTCTCCAGGCCATGTCACTTTCATAGTTTTAAGGGGCTAACTGGGAGATTTTCTCTGTCCACCTCCATACAACCATAGCATAATCTTTATTACTTTAATTGTAAACCAAAGGAAAATCTACCTAGGGGTTTTATTTGCCCAAAGGTCTTCAACATAGAAAGAAACTGCTCTGTGACAATTTTGTTGTTGTTTTTACTTAGTGGTTGAGTTAAAATTTTGTCCGAAGCTAAGATCTTTTAGTTAAGCAAGGGGGCTTTCATCTCAGAGGCAAGGGTGATTTTGAGCAGAGGCATACACCTGTGTTTCACACTTTAATGGGTGCTGTCACCCTTTTAGAGCCAAGGTGACTTAACCCTGAGTATACATATCTGAACGTGCAGTAGTAGTGAGCCGTGTTTTACAAGTAAGGTTCTCTTTTTTTCCGCATAATGTCGCTCGCGGGAGAGATGAGATTCTTAAGCCAGAAACTCAGTGTGTAGGTGTTAACTCTCTTGGAACATTTTCTCCCCGTCCTGACCACAGGGGGTTGAGCAGGTAGTGTTGGGCTTTGGGATTCTCCTGAGCTCTGTGGGGAGCTTACCTTTCCTCCCTGACTGCTGTTTCTGCCCTTGCAGGTTGGAGGCATCAAGCCTGGGTGCTTCAAGATTGGGAATACAGGTGGGATGCTGGACAACATCCTGGCCTCCAAGCTGTACCGCCCTGGCAGTGTGGCCTACGTCTCACGTTCTGGGGGCATGTCCAATGAGCTCAACAATATCATCTCTCGGACCACTGATGGCGTCTATGAGGGTGTGGCCATTGGCGGGGACAGGTGATCAGCTGGGCCAAGGCGGGCCTCTTACATTTGGGAGGGGCAGGCTGGGAGAGGGGAGTGGGATCCTCCAATCTCTGCTTGCTACCACTGAGTTAAGTCCATAAAACGGGCCATCTCTACCCTGTCTCAGGTCTGACATGGGCATAATATCAGAAGAAAACAGGAAAAGGTGTTTTTCAAAGGTATTTGGGCTTTGGGGGTAATTCTGTACGCTGTCTCTGTGTTGTGGCCATAGTGAGGCAGCAGAATGCAGGGGTTGGCAGGACCAATTCTGAAATCAGACCATGGGGTTCGAGTCCCAGTTTCTCTGTTTACCAGGGAGGCGTTCTGGACAGGTCCCTTACCTTCCCTGGAGCTCTAACATCCTTACAGATCACGTGGGTAAAACAATAGCACCCACCTCATGGAGTCATTGGGAGGATTTAGTGAGGTGTTTCTAGAAGGTAGCCTGGCACTTAGCAAGTACTCAGCAGGTGTTAACTGTAGTCGGTAATAGTGAAAGGAAGAACTGTTTCTTTACTCTCTACCATGACCACACTCACACTTCTGGCTACCAAATATTGGGATTTTTTTTCCCCCCATACCAAGCAGTTCTCCAGTTCTCCGCAGATACCAGCTGGGTGTTCTACAGTTCATTTCAGTTTTGACAGTATCTACTTGGAGTCAGCACCAGATCCCACAGGTGAAGGGCCCAGTCCCACAAGACTGCCCCCACTTCAGATGCCAATCATGAGTCTGGGCTTCCGGTACTCCTGAGCAACCAGCTATACACTGGGGGTCCCTGTGCCCCACTTCTTGGGTTGGTAATTTGCTAGAATGGATTGTAGAACCCAGGAACAATCAGATAAAAGAAATGCATAGGGCAAATTATAGGGAGCAGTGCATGGAGCTTCTATGTCCTTTCTGGGCATGCCACCCTCCCAGCACCTTGGTGTATTCCCCAACCTACAAGCTTTCCAAACCCCTTTCTTTAGGGATTTTTATGGAGACTTCATCATGTAGGTGTGATTATTAATTCAATCTCTAGCCCTTCTCCCTTCCGCATAGAGTGGTGAGTAGGGCTGAAAATTCCAGGACTCTGATCATGTCTTGGTCTTCTAAAAAATTTTTTTTAATGTTTATTCATTTTTGAGAGAGAGATAGAATGGGCAAGGAGCAGAGAGAGAGAGAGAGAGAGAGAGGGAGAGAGAGAATCTGAAGCAGGCTGCAGGCTCTAAGCTGTCAGCATGGAGCCTGATGCGGGGCTCAAACCGACGAACCATGAAATCATGACCTGAGCCAAAATTAGACGCTTAAGCGACTAAGCCACCCAGGCGCCCCATGACTTCAGGGTCTTCTAGAGACCAGCCCCCACCCAGGAACTATGCAGGCATCCACCAAGTTGCCTTGTGAGAACAAGACACTCCTGTCACCCGGGAAATTCCAACAGACTCAGGAGCTTTCTGTAGCACCCCTGTCACTCAGAAGATTACAAGGGTTTTAGGAGCTCTGCATCAAGAACTGGGGCCAGAGACCCAGTAGATATTTCTTATTTCACAAATAGCATACTCATTGTTTTTGTTGGTGGGAACAGTAATAGTAATCAGTAGGGTCATCAATAGGGTACTATTTTGGAGTAATGCCTAGTACTTAATACCATAACACGTGTTAGCCATTGCTTTTTTTTTTTTTTTTTTTTAATGTTTATTTTATTTTTGAGAGAGTATGAGTGAGGGAGGGACAGAGAGAGAGGGAGACAGAGAATCCCAAGCAGGCTTCACGCTGTCAATGCAGAACCCGACTTGGGGCTCGAACTCACGAACCTGTGAGATCATGATAGAATGCTCTTGAAGATCTGTAGAGAAGCATCCTTTGCCTTAAACAATCCTTTTGTAAACTCCTATGACAGGAGAAAAAAAAATACAGGTGACCCTCGAACAACATGGGTTTGAACTGCACGGGTCCACTTATAATATGCAGATTTTTGAAAATATAGTACAGCACTCCACATGTATTTTCTCATGGTTTTGTTAATAACATTCTCTTTTCTCTAGCTTACTTTAGTGTAAGAATACAGTATATAATGCATAAACATACAAGATGTGTGTTAATTGACTGTTTTTGTTATCAGTAAGGCTTCTGGTTAAGAATAGCCTATTAGGGAGGTGCCTGGAGGGCTCGGTCGGTTAAACGCCCGACTCTCAGTTTCAGCTCAGGTCATCATCTCAGAGTTTGGTGAGTTCGAGCCCTGCATTGGGCTCTGTGCTGACAGTGCGGAGCCTGCTTGAGATTCTCTCTCTCTCTCTCTCTCTCTCTCTCTTTCTCTCTCTCTCTCTCTCTCTCTCTCTCTCTCTTTCTCTCTCTCTCTCTCTCTCTCTCCCTCCCTCCCTCCCTCCCTCTCTCCCTCTCTCTCTCTCTCTCTCTCTCTGCCCCTCCCTTACTCATGCTGTCTCTGCCTCTCTTAAATAAAGAAACTTAAAAAAAAAAATCTTTAAGAACAGGCTATTAGGGGGCTCCTGGGTGGCTCAGTCAGTTAAGCATCTGACTTTGGCTCAGGTCATGATCTCATAGTTCATGGGTTCGGGCCTGGTGTTGGGCTCTGTGCTAACAGCTGAGAGCCTGGAGCCTGCTTCAGATTCTGTGTCTCCCTCTCTTTCTGCCCCTCCCCTGCTCGCTCTCTGTCTCTCGCTCTCTCAAAAATAAATATTAAAAAAAAAAAAAAGAATAGGCTATTAGTAGTTAAGTTTTTGGGGAGTCAGAAGTTATAGTTTGATTTTCTTTTTTTTTTTTTTTTTAATTTTTTTTTTCAACGTTTTTTATTTATTTTTGGGACAGAGAGAGACAGAGCATGAACGGGGGAGGGGCAGAGAGAGAGGGAGACACAGAATCGGAAACAGGCTCCAGGCTCCGAGCCATCAGCCCAGAGCCTGACGCGGGGCTCGAACTCACGGACCGCGAGATCGTGACCTGGCTGAAGTCGGACGCTTAACCGACTGCGCCACCCAGGCGCCCCTATAGTTTGATTTTCAACTGCATGTGGTGGGGGTTAGCATTCCTAACGCCCACATTGCTCAAGGGTCAACTATGTATATGGACCTATATATAGACCTAGCAATAGCCTGCCAATCCTGGGACATCAGGTGGCACACTGTATTATCTATTGCTGTGTTCGAAGAAAATCATGCAAACCAAGTCACTTCAAACTATAATAAAACACTCGTGGGACATCTGGGAGGCTCAGTTAGTCGAGTGTCCGACTCTTGATCTCAGCTCAGGTCATGATTCCAGGGTCATGGGATCAACCCCCCTCTCTAGAATAAAGGTTTGAAACAACAAGAAAACCCCACATTTGTCCTTATAGTTTCCGTGGGTCAGGATTCAGGGCAGCTCAAGTGGGCATTTCTGGCGTGGGGGAGGGGTGAGTTGCAGTGATGTGTGAGGTGTCAGCGATGCTGACGGCGGGCCCGAGGTGGACGTCGCTCATCCACAGGGCTGGTAAGGTGGTTCTTCTCTGTGGGCTTCTCCATAGGCTGCTTAATGTCCTCAGGACATAATGGCCAGCATCCCCCAGAGTGAGCAGTTCAAGACAGAGTGCCAGACAAGCTAGTCTTTATAACCCTGCCATGGAAGTCACTGTCCTAGAATCGCTTCTGCCACATTTTGTTTATTAGAAGCTAATCATTAAGTCTGACCCGTATTCAAGAGAAGCATGAGGTTCTACCTTCTTAAAAGAATTTGCAGCCATATTTTATTTAGTTATTATTTTAGAGAGAACATGCGAGCAGGAGGGAAGGGCAGAGAGGGAGAGGGAAAGAAAGAGAATCTGAAGCAGTCTTCACGCTTAGCTCAGATCCTGACGTGGGGCTCGATCCCATGACCCTGGGATCATGACCTGAGCTGAAATCAAGAGTCAGATGCTCAACTGACTGAACCACCCAGGCGCCCTGCAGCCATATTTTAAAACCCCCAAACATGTGCTCTCCAATCATCTCTTACTGCCAAGCAACCTCCCCTCCCCTCCTTCTCTTCCCTTGTGCCTCATTTACTTACCACCCTCCCCACCCCCGCCATTATTCTTGAGGCATCTATGGGCCTTCACCGGACACCCACACTCATGAAGAACCTCAGAGCATTCCTGGTACTAGCATGCTTCCCACACATGTACACACACCTCCCCGAGCCTCCTGACCCCGTGTGTTCTCTCTGCTGTCACCAGGTACCCTGGCTCAACATTCATGGATCACGTGCTACGTTACCAGGACACGCCAGGCGTCAAAATGATTGTGGTTCTTGGAGAGGTGAGTTTTGGGTTTCTTTAGAGAGAGTGGTTGTGATCGGGGGAGGGGGGCAGAGGGAAAGAGACACCTAAGCAGGCTCCACGCTCAGCATGGAGCCCAACATGGAGTTCAGTCCCATGACCCTGGGATCATGACCTGAGCCCCTGTTTTTTGTTTGTTTGATTGATTTTTAATTTTTTTTTTTAACATTTATTTATATCTGAGAGAGTACATGCGCATGCAGGGGAGGGACAGAGAGAGAGAGAGAGAGAGATAGAAGATCTGAAGCAGGCTCCATGCTGTGAGCACAACTTGATGCGTGGCCCAAACTCATGACTGTGAGATCACTAATTGAGCCAAAACCAAGAGTCAGATGCTTAACTGACTGAGCCACCCAGGCGCCCCTGGTTATATATAACGTAAAGTGACGGTCCCTGGTAATTCCGCTCCCTGCCTACACTCTGGGGCTTAGAGGTTGTCACTGTTAACACTGAAAAAGTTCTTGCTTCTTGGTGCCACAAGACATTTTAGTGCCAATAGGGGGTGCCTGGGTGGCTCAGTCGGTTAGGCATCCAACTTCGGCTCAGGTCATGATCTCACGGTTTGTGGGTTTGTGGGTTCGAGCCCCGCATCAGGCTCTGTGCTGTCAATGCAGAGTCTGCTTCAGATCCTTTGTCTCCCTCACTCTACTCCTCCAGCCTCTCTCTCTTTCTCAAAAATAAACATAAAAAAAAATTTTTTTTAATACATAAAAACATAAAGAAGAAACTTTTGGCTGGCCTTGGTCTCTTGGGAAGTGCATAGCTGGAGTAAGAAGTGTACTTTTTTTTGTTTGCTTTTTTATGTTTATTTTTGAAAGAGAGAGAGAGAGAGAGAGAGAGAGAGAGAGAGAGAGATGGAGCACCATGGTGGGGGGGTGCGGGAAAGGGAGACAGAATCTAAAGCAGGCTGTAGGCTCTGAGCTGTCAGTACAGAGTCGACATGGGGCTCGAACTCCTGAACTGTGAGATCATGACCTGAACCACCTGAGTCGGATGCTGAACTGACTGAGCCACTCAGGTGTCCCAGAAGTGTACTTTTTTAGTTTGAGAGAGTCCTAGGACCTCTGTCCTTGCCTGTGCCTCTGAGCAGGTCAGATCCAATCAGATTAGATTGTGGTTAGATCAGGGACTTCAGAGGGTACCCACTGCCCTTTCACAACTCTTCCTTGCACCCCATCTCAATTTTCCAGGCTATTATTTGACCAAAGCCAGCATCTCTTCATTTTCTAGCCAAGTTGTCAGTTAGGACTCTTGGTGCCTCTGAGCCCTGCCTGATTTGGAACAGATTTTCCTGCTGCGGTGCTGCCCACAGCAACTCTGGATGGGTTCCACTAACTAATGGGCTTTTTTTTGTTCCTTGGCAGATCGGGGGCACTGAGGAATATAAGATCTGCCGGGGCATCAAGGAGGGCCGCATCACCAAGCCCGTGGTCTGCTGGTGCATTGGGACCTGTGCCACCATGTTCTCCTCTGAGGTACGGCCGGGACAGGTCACTCCTGGACAGGAAGGCCGAAGAGGGGCATTCGAGGTGAACCGTGTGGTCCTCTCATTAAGCAGCTGGTTCCTGCAATGAACATATTTATTTGCTTGGTTACTGCAAGGTCTGGTCAGGGTCGTGCTCTCTAGGAGGTTAAATCCAGTTGGGGGAGGCAGTCGTCAACAGATTAAGGCCAGAACAAGGCTCTGAGTCCCTGCTTGGCGTGGGGCACACTTCTGTCTGGAGGAGTTGAGATGGCTTCACAGGGAAGGTAACGCTTGCACTGAGAAGGAGTTTGCTGAGCGAAAGGGACACAGAGGAGGGAGAGCACGCACCCCAGACGCATTGCTGGGGCAGGGCGTGGGGAGAGGCTGTACGTGAAAGTGCCCGGAGGCATAAAGTGAGTGCAGCTCGTCACCGGCATCCAACAGAAATGCTCCCGGGTCGCCTGGCTCCTGCTGAGTATGGCAAGCCAGGCTGCGGCCCCAGTACTCCAGCTCACAGGACCCTCTGTCGTGAAGATGGCCCATCCAGTGATGACAAAACCGAGGAAACAAACACTTGTCCTTGATGAGTGATCAGTAGTTGGGCAGGCTCTGAGTGTGAGGCCATAAGTGCTGTGTGCAGATGAAGATAATAGTTGGCCAGAGGGCTTCCTGCAACAGTGATAATCCCTACGCTGAAGCCCTCCACCCTTCCTGCCAGTAAGCCTGTCACCCTGTTCTTTCTCCCTGGAATGCCTGCCTTCCCCTCTGATATTCCATACCCACGTCACAGGGGCAGTATTTGTGTAGTTGCAAAATGCTCCTCTCCTTCAAACCAGCGGTTCCGTTCCTGCAGATTTACCGTCGGGGTCTGCATGCAAAAATATTTCAGCATGCGTGCAAGGATACTCGCAATGTTGTAAGGGCAGAAAGCGGAACGGCCTGAATGCTGCTGGCCAGGAGAGGGTATGTCATCCTGGCGCCAGCCATGTGATAGAAACCCAGGCAGGCAGGAGAAGAATGAGGTAGATCTTGATGTGTTGGTATAGAAAGAATATGTTACATCAAGTATTAATGGTGCGAGGTGTTTTTTTTTTTTTTTTTTCTTCCCAAGTAAATAAGAGGAAAGGGGCAGGTCATAGAATCATGCCTGTCTTTCAGACGTGACCTCTACTCTCACAGGCTAGAATCAGCTCTAGGTGGATCTGTGTGACCAGGGCAGGTCATTTGGCCTCTCCGTGCCTCAGTTTCTCGAGGTGTAAAATGGGGCTGATTCTGGGTTGTTGTGTGGCTTACGTAAGAAAGTAATTGAGGGGCGCCTGGGTGGCTCAGTCGGTTAAGCAACTGACTTTGGCTCAGGTCGTGATCTCACGGTTCATGGGTTCAAGCCCCGCATCGGGCTCTGTGCTGACAGCTCAGAGCCTGGAGCCTGCTTCAGATTCTGTGTCTCCTTCTCTCTGCCCCTCCCCTACTTGTTCTCTCTCTCTCTCTCTCTCTCTCTCTCAAAAATAAATAAAATGTAAAAAAAAAAAAATTTTTTTTTAAAAGAAAGTAATTGGAAAGGTCTGGCACATGCAGGTTTTAGCAGATACTTGTTTCCATTCTTTAATTCACCTATTCCATGAAGCTCTTCATGATCCTTCTGGACTGTTTTCCTCTCCACCTCAGCAGCCAAAAGTAATTCCTCCCTCCCCCTGCATTGTTTCTCTTAACCAGCTCTCCATTACCAGCCCTTCACCTCCCTACCCCTACTATGCTGAGGACACCCCCAAGAGGTCAAGGACCTAACTCTTCTGTTTCTGGCTGGGCACTGCTCATCACCCCAGGGATAGGACAGGTCCTCAAGGTGTTTTATTTTTGTTTTTCCATTAATTTTTTTTTTAATGTTTTATTTATTTTTGAGACAGAGAGAGACAGCATGAGCAGGGGAGGGGCAGAGAGAGAGGGAGACGCGGAATCCGAAGCAGGCTCCAGGCTCTGAGCTGTCAGCACACAGCCTGACGTGGGGCTCGAACTCAAAAACCGCAAGATCATGACCTAAAGCGAAAGTCGGACGCTTAACCGACTGAGCCACCCGGGCGCCCCTTTCCATTAATTTTTTAAAAGTTAATTTTAAGAGAGAGAGAGCACATGTGAGTAAAAGCTGGGGAGGTGCAGAGAGAGAATGCCCAAGCAGGCTCTGCACTGCCAGTGCAGAGCCCTCTGTGGGGTTCGAACTCACAAACTGTGAGATTGTGACCTGAGCCAAAACCAAGAGTCAGATGCTTAATGGACTAAGCCATCCAGGCATCCCTCAATTAATTTTTTAAAACATTACAAAATTTCAGGCCTATATAAATGGAGTATAGTACAGTGACTACCCAGCTAATGAGTGATTTTTGATTTCTTAAACAGGTCACATGACCTTGCAGAACTTTCTGCCCTGTAGAGGAGGTAAGATAGGTATACAACAAAATCTCCACATGTTGGCAAGCAGAGTCGCTCCTCAGGAAGACAGAATTCAGAACTGGGCAATGGGAGTAGAGACCAGGGGTATTGGCGAGGTGGCGCTTTTCAGAACTGTGTTCCATAGAACACCGGTCCAGTAGCAGTGGTCCTCAAAACAAAAACCAACCAGAAAGGGGAGCTTCTATAAATTATGAATATGTAGTGTAATCTCCGTTTTTAAAACTTTGATTTTAGCTTTGAGGAATCTCAGAATTAAACCTATTGAACTTCCTTGAACTCAGCATTTTCTATTTGTTTGCATATAGAATCTCTTTTCCTTCCCACCCCTTCCACCATGCAGGTTCAGTCCTATAAAGAATGCATTGGGAGCCTGCGATTTAAAGCATAAGTTTTTGGGTTGGGTGTTGCTAACCAGAGCTGTAGTTCAGAAGTGATTTTCTTTTTTTTTTTTTTAATTTTTTTTTCAACGTTTATTTACTTTTGGGACAGAGAGAGACAGAGCATGAACGGGGGAGGGACAGAGAGAGGGAGACACAGAATCGGAAACAGGCTCCAGGCTCTGAGCCATCAGCCCAGAGCCTGACGCGGGGCTCGAACTCACGGACCGTGAGATCGTGACCTGGCTGAAGTCGGACGCTTAACCGACTGCGCCACCCAGGCGCCCCCAGAAGTGATTTTCAACACTTAAGGCCCCTTTTGTTATGCCTAGTGGGTAAGAGCACTGGGAGAGGCCATATTGCCTGACTTCAGATGCTACCATATCCTACCTGTGTGGCCTTGGGCAGGTTACTTTACCTCTTTTATTTACCACTTTTGTTTCTTTTCTTATTGGAAGTAGCCGTAGCTACCGAAAGATGAAGTGAGTAAAGCACATAGAAGAGTGAGTGGATGTAGTTATTCAAACAGATTAAGTATTTTTATGATTACCTGCCTCCCCCCACCCTGACTGGGGCTTTGTAGTACATCTCATGTCGTTACCTCATTTTCCCCATTGCGTGGTCAAAGACACAATTACTTAGCTCTTCGCGTTGGTTTTCTCTTCCCTGTTGCTCCCTTCCCGTAGCCAGTCACCCCCTGTGCCCTTGGGCTTAGAGTTTACCTCACTGTGCGCTCAGGCAGAAGGGGGCATTGCTTATTGGCTCCAGGTGATTGTTGCCCTGTGGGAATATAGACCTGGTGGTGCACGATCTGACTTTTTATTTATTTATTTATTTATTTATTTATTTATTTATTTATTTTATTTTTAAAAACCATTTTATTTTTTAAGTACTCTGCCCCCATCATGGGCCTTGAACTCATGACCCCAAGATCAAGAGTGGCATGGTCCATGGATTAAGCCAGCTAGGCGCCCCACAATCTGACTTAGAAAAAAAACTTTTTAATATATTTTTTTAAATGTTTGTTTATTTTTGAGAGAGAGACAGAGCTCTAGCAGGGGAGGGGCAGAGAGAGAGGGAGACACAGAATCTGAAGCAGGCTCCAAGCTCCAAGCTGGCACAGAGCCCAACACGGGGCTTGAACTCATGAACCGGGGCTTGAACTCATGAACCGTGAGATCATGACCTGAGCTGAAGCCAGATGCTTAACTGACTGAGCCACCCAGGTGCCCCTCCACAATGTGACTTTTTAAAAAGAAGCTAGGGGGCGCCTGGGTGGCTCAGTCGGTTAAGCGCCCAACTTTAGCTCAGGTCACGATCTCGCGGTCCGTGAGTTCGAGCCCCGCGTCAGGCTCTGGGCTGATGGCTCAGAGCCTGGATCCTGCTTCCGATTCTGTGTCTCCCTCTCTCTCTGCCCCTCCCCCGTTCATGCTCTGTCTCTCTCTGTCCCAAAAATAAATAAACGTAAAAAAAAAAAAAAATTAACTTAAAAAAAAAAAAAAAAAGCTAGGAATTTGTACTTTTACGTGAGAATTTTTATTTTTATTGGACTTATTTTATACAAAGTATGTGCAGGACAATCAGATCCTGTTTGTGAGGATCAGCTCAACTGTGGTTGCCAGCCTGTGCCTTCACTTCTCACAGTGGTTCACAACTACCAGCCGTTCTCCATCCTCCCCCTCAACCGCTGCCAGGGGGGCAGGGGGAGCTGAGTGCAGGTGTTTGTGGAGTTGGGCCGCCAGGCTTTGTGTTCTGGCTCCGATATACACCAGCAGTGTGACCCTCAGTAAGCTCCTGAACTTCTTGGTGCCTCAGTTTCCTCTTCTGTAAATCGAGCGTTATTTGGCGTCCCTGTTGAGTGAGCCTGTGTGAGGTTTGAATGAGGTGATTCACTATAGAGTGTTTAACAAGGTCCGGCCTGTAATCGGTACCGACATTCCGGAGCCTTTGTGGCCTTTCCCCGGAGGGATTCACAAGCTGGGTAAAAGCTGCTCCCCGTTGCCTTCCAGGTACAGTTTGGCCATGCCGGAGCTTGTGCCAACCAGGCTTCTGAAACTGCAGTAGCCAAGAACCAGGCTTTGAAGGAGGCAGGGGTGTTTGTGCCCCCAAGCTTCGATGAACTGGGAGAAATCATCCAGTGAGTGGACTGTGGGGAGGACACCAGCCTCCGGTTCCTTTTCCAGAACACCCCCTTCCCCCTTCCCCCCCACTCCGGTTCCCTTTCCAGAACACCCCCTTCCCCCTTCCCCCCCACTCCGGTTCCCTTTCCAGAACACCCCCTTCCCCCTTGCCCCCCCCCCCCCCCCCAGGATAGCAGCTGCTGTGACCCAGAGGTGACAGTGTGTCAGCGTGCTGGAGTGTTAGAGGTGTTAGGTATGGAGTGTAACTGTTGAGATAGTCTGAAATCTTTACCCTCTTTTTGGTTTTTGTTTTGTTTGTAGGCACAGCAGTTACAGGCCATTCAGACTGCTATTAAAACATGTTCGCTTTCTGAGCCTACCTACTTAGCTGTCCCTTAAATAAGAGATGAGCATAGAAACATTTAGAAAGTGTCAGCCCTAATCGATTGATAAACAATGGCTACCCATTGTGTCTTCTCCTTCCTCCCCTCTGTCCTTCCTTGGCCTCCAGATTCAGCTTTCTATAAAGCCCCATGGGGTTGGGTGTGGGGGTGGGGGAGAGTCTTGGCCAGAACCTGTTTTCATTTGGTCTGTAGGAATCCACCTGGTGTAGGGCATTGCCAGGAGGGGCTACAAAGCTAGGAAACCTGGAGTTTTGGGGTTAGATGGAGCAACGTTCCTAGGATGGCTTAGAAGAGCCCAGAAGCATAAAATGCACATGGATGTCTTCTCTCCTTGCCTTCCCCCGCCTCTCAGGTCTGTGTACGAAGATCTTGTGGCCAAAGGAGTCATCGTACCTGCTCAGGAGGTGCCGCCTCCAACGGTGCCAATGGACTACTCCTGGGCCAGGGTAGGTGACGCTGAGGGGTGGGTTTCCTGTTGATTTGGCTGCAGTCCCTGGAAACCAGGCCCTGCCCTACTAGCTGGGGGCAACCCTGTAATCACTGCTCTGGCCTCCAAACCATGCCCCCGACGGCAGCTCTACTCCAAGGGCATAGATTAGAAAAAACCCACAGCAAGTATTCTTTGATTCCAGACCCTCCTTGTGTCCTGGAGCTTGTGAGCTGGCCCCTTCTGACCAACGGGTAAAACAGATACAGGGCCCAAGAGGGCGAAGGGCAGCATGTATGTCCCACAGCCTTGTGGCCTGGTTGGAAATGGGGGCTGAGGACAGACAATGCCCCCTAGAGTTGTTTGCACTTGCTGAGGGGTTTCTGGGTGAAGTAGAGTGTCTACTCTGCCTGCTTGTCTAAGCGGCAGAGATGAAGAGCTAATGTTCAAAGTACACGAGAACTCTCTGAGATCAGATCAGTTTTTATTTATTTATTTATTTTTAATGTTTTATTTATTTATTTTTAAAAAATGTTTTATTTATTTTTAAGACAGACAGACCATGAGTGGGGAGGGGCAGAGAGAGAGGGAGACACAGAATCCCAAGCAGGCTCCAGGCTCTGAGCTGTCAGCACAGAGCCCGACGTGGGGCTCGAACTCACAAACTGTGAGATCATGACCTGAGCCGAAGTTGGACGCTTAACCAACTGAGCCACCCAGGCACCCCAGTGTTTTATTTATTTTTGAAAGAGAGCAGGAGCAGGAGCGGGGAGGGACAGAAGGGAGCAGAAGATCCAAAGCGGGCCCTGTGCTGACGGCAGCAAGCCCGATGTGGGGCTCGAACTCACAAACGGAGATCGTGACCTGAGCTGATGTTCGGACGCTTAACCAACTTAGCCACCCAAGTGCCCCTGAAATCAGTTTTTAAAAGACCACTACAAAAATGGGTAGGAAATGGCCTTTCAACCTGAAAAAATGCTCAGTCTCACTCATTATAAGAAGGTGCCAAAGTAAAAGCTGTGATACCAGTTTTCCCCTTTTGAGGTCAACAAAGAAAACAGTTCTTTGATAATATGTTGTGTTTGTATGGGTGTGAGGAACTTTGTGCGTTTGTTCCTTGAAGGTGGGTGTGGAACTTGGCACCACCCTTTCTGAAAGGCCATTGGGTAATATCAGATTTCAGAGCGCTGGCACCTGGAGTGCCTGGCTGTGTCTGTTGGTGGAGTGTGCGACTCTTGACCTGATACTTGTGAGTTCAAGCCCCGGGTTAGGTGTAGAGATTACTAAAAAAAGAAAAGAAAAGAAGTGCTCACACCTGATGGCGTAATTCCTATCTAGAAAGCTATTTCAGGGAAGTGCTCGCACATTCACAGAAATGTGTTCAAGATTTTTCCACCTGATGGTTATCAGCGGAAGAACGGCTAACTTGTGGTTTTGCCATAGGATAGGATATCATACAGCAGTTAAAAGGAATGAACCAGATCTATGTATGTGCCTACATTTATGGAGCTCAAATTCATTGAGTAAATGGAGTATTATGAGATAGTATATCACGATTATGAAAAACCTATGTACACAAAAACACTTTATGTATTTCTCCATGTGTCTATATATAGATAAAAGTGGAGAAAGGCCAGACAGATGGCCCTTAAACTGACAAACACTAAGGCAGAAAGGCATTTTACAATGAAAATTGATCAGGGATAATTGGAGAAATGGGCTTATGCAGAGTTGGCAACGATGTTCCCATGGTACCCCAACTCTGGAAGCTGGAAGTTCAGCTCAGTCCCTTCCCCCGGGTGAAGGACATCTTGAGGGAATCCCCTATTTGCACAGCCCCCTGCTCATTACGTTTAGGTGGGGGCTTGGCAGCTGAATGTGGAGTGCTAGAAAAATTTCCCTTCAGATTCATGCTTGCATTTCTAAGCCGGGTGAGTTTGGGTTGGCTTCTGCTGGGACATCTTTGTGAGGCGAAAATGAACCTGTGGGTGGAAATCGCGCATGGCACTCCTATATTCTATGACTGAAATGATACAACGAAAGGGTTTTTGTGCTTCTTTCTTGGGAGGAGTTTGAGCGTCGGTACCTGGAACACTTTGGTTCTGGCAGTGCAGACAGTGAGGCAGTTCTGGAAGAATCTCTGTGGTCATATCGTGCTGCTTCCCCCTGCCCCCATCTTTGCTCAGGAGCTGGGCTTGATCCGCAAACCTGCCTCATTCATGACCAGCATCTGTGACGAGCGAGGACAGGAGCTCATCTATGCGGGCATGCCCATCACCGAGGTCTTCAAGGAAGAGATGGGCATTGGCGGGGTCCTCGGCCTCCTCTGGTTCCAGAGAAGGTGAGGCATGGAGGTCAGAAGATGGCTGGACACTGCCATCTTTGACTCAGAATTAAGGATTTTCCCCTGCAAAGGGAGTGGGGGGTGGGTAGCCTTGGGGAATACGTCCAGGACTAATCTTTATGGCCACAGATCAATTGCAAGGCCAGAAGAGATACTGGCTGTTCCTAGGTCTTCCAAGGACAGAAAGGCCAGTCTCAACTATGTAGAAAGCAGTGACCTCATCAGGGATCTTGGATCAGCCCCTGTCCTTGGCGCTCTTAAAGAAATAAGAGTAAATGTAGGCCTCTTGAGAGAGGTCTGGATGGGTCTGGTAGCTCAGAGTGCAGGCCTGATAGAGTTGCTAAATAGGCATGAAGTACCTTATATTAGGTTGTCTCTCTTATCAGCCTGAGTGTTAGAATAAATTGGTTTCTCTGCAACTCCCAAACACAGCCCTCCCCTGGGACTGACAGCTGGGCAAGGGGGCCAGTGAATAATACTTAATTCACAGAGCCCTGGCTTGGGGTGGCCTTGGGCTCTGCCCAATGTCTTGGTTTGTGTCATGCCCTCAGCTGCAGAGATAGTTCTTGGCCCAGTTTTGGGCCCTTCCTGGGAGAAGTTCATGGCGTTGTAACACCTCTGCAGATTTCCCTGTCTGTTCTTGCATTCCTATATCTCCAGACTTCATTTTTTTTTTTAATTTTTAAGTGTTTCTTCATTTTGGGGGCGGGAGGGGCAGAGACAGAGACACAGAAAGCAGGCTTCAGGCTCTGAGCTGTCAGTGCAGAGCCCGACGTGGGGCTCGAACCCACGAATTGTAAGATCATGACTTGAGCCAAAGTCGGACACTTAACCAACTGAGCCACCCAGGCGTCCCCAGACTTCGTTCCTAATCAGTTGAGAGGTTGAACACTGCAGGAGACCTGGGGCTTCCTACACTGGGAAAGGGACAGGAGTCTCACTTCTCCGTATGGCACGTAGAAGGAAGTCACAAGTATAGGTTAAATTCTGTTGCAACGACTCATGCTGGAAGCCATTGTCTAAAGAAGAGATTGTCAACCCCCAGTGGCTAACTCTGTATTAAAAGCAGTATTTGCTGGGGCGCCTGGGTGGCTTGGTCGGTTGAGTGTCTGACTTCAGCTCAGGTCATGATCTCACAGTCCGTGAGTTAGAGCCCCGCGTCGGGCTCTGTGCTGACAGCTCAGAGCCTGGAACCCGTTTCAGATTCTGTGTCTCCCTCTCTCTCTGCCCGTCCCCTGTTCATGCTCTGTCTCAAAAATAAATAAACGTTAAAAAAAAAAAATTTTTTTTTAAAACAGTATTTGCTATCAGTAAGTTAGGAGCTGCTCAAGAATTGGAGGTTTTTGCCTCTAGAGTTGCTTGATATAGTAATAGACATGGGAGCCAGCAGGTGCTTGGCTTTGTGGGTCAGCGTAGCTCCTGTTCAGCGGCTCGCCTCTGTTCCAACCCTCGTCTTAGTGCCCCTTTCCTCCCCCTCTAGGTTGCCCAAGTATGCCTGCCAGTTCATTGAGATGTGCCTGATGGTGACGGCGGATCACGGGCCAGCCGTGTCTGGGGCTCACAACACCATCATCTGTGCTCGGGCTGGGAAGGACCTGGTTTCCAGCCTCACCTCGGGGCTGCTCACTATTGTGAGTACTGGCCTCCTGGGAGGTGAGATCCTCAGGGGACACATGGTTATGCTGACATGCACTTGGCTGTCACAGGGTCCTAGAAGGAGCCTCAGAGTGTAAAACCCCGTGCTGGGGCGGTTCAGGGCATGCTGGATCGGTCTGCGAAGCTGAGGGAGTCTCTTCCAGCTCAGGGCATGTGGGCTTGCTTATCCTGCAGGGGGACCGGTTTGGGGGTGCCCTGGATGCAGCCGCCAAGATGTTCAGCAAAGCCTTTGACAGCGGCATTATCCCCATGGAGTTTGTGAACAAGATGAAGAAGGAAGGAAAGCTGATTATGGGCATTGGTCACCGAGTGAAATCGGTAAGTCGTGGCTCTCCTTAAGGACTGACCTGCATGCAGGTGGAGGCATTATTTTAGTGGGGAACACCCAGGCCCTTGACTCTCAATGTGCAAAGCTTTGGCTGTGTTGACAGATGTCAAAGATCAGGCAGCTGTTTTTCCATTATAATGCAGAATGCCTTTAAACAGCTTTCCATTAGAACCACGTCAGTATGGACTCCAGAAAGGAAGGAACGTAGAAGCCTGAGCGTGGCAGTATAAGTGTGATGTTCTGTCTGAAAGAGGCCCTGTGCCATGGACTGGAGCAGTGCTATCTGCTTGGGAACTGGGTGTTGGGAGTTGGCTGTCATCTGAACCACTTCCCTGCCCCACTGACCAATTATGGTTTAGTGTGGGTCTCTTAGCAGATGGTGCAGGCGCAGAGCTTTTCTTGAGATTTCAGGGGTGCTTTGCTGCCCCACGCCAACAAGTGCTTGCCAGTCTAAAAACTAAGAACTCTGTAGAACTTTGTTACAGCTGGAGGAGGCCGGGGCCACTGAACTCTTGGGCAGCATGGTTCGTGGCTAGAACCTAAGACTTTTGGTCGGAGAGTAGGTGAGCCCCAAGCCCCCTGCTGCTTAAACCGAGGCCTGTTGTTGAACTCAGTTAACATCTCCAGGTCTCAGTTCCTTGTCTGTAACACAAAAGGGAGAACCTACAGTTTGTTTTGAGGGTCAAGTGAGATTCAAGAGGACTTTAGAAACCTTAAGCCCTACAGCAGGGTCATAATCTGTGCTGCATGGAATCAAGACACATGGATCAGGTACCTAAAACACACCTCCTGGATAAAATATAAACATTTGTGTCCGTCTGTGGCAGGAGCACAAACATGTCTTTTTTTTTTTTTAAGTTTATTTATTTATTTTGAGAGAGTGTGTGGGAGGAGCAGAGAGAGAGAGAGAGAGCGAGCGAGAATCTGAAGCAGGCTCTGCACTGTCAGTGCGGAGCCCAGTGCGGGGCTTGAACCCATGATCCATGAGATCACGACCTGAGCGAGATCACGACCTGAAACCAAGAGTGGGACGCTTAACTGACTGAGCCACCCAGGCGCCCCCAACAGGTCTCTTAATGGCAGTGTCAGGGTGGGTTCCTCTGTAACTTTGGGTCACTTTCTAGATAAACAACCCAGACATGCGAGTGCAGATCCTCAAAGATTATGTCAAACAGCACTTCCCTGCCACCCCCCTGCTTGACTATGCGCTGGAAGTCGAGAAGATTACCACCTCGAAGGTAAAAGAGAAAATATCCCTAATTCCCAATTCACTGTTGTGGGTGAATTTCTTGGGGAAAACAAGAGCCAGCCTAGCTTCTGATTGTGCAGCCAAAATCAAATCTGGTGTTCTGGGAAATTTTATTTCTGTTGTACTACTAAGTTCAACAAATACATACTGTCAACTAGGTGTTGGGTCCTTTACTAGACATTGGGAATTGAACTGACTCTTTCTTTCCTAACCAGCTATGATGTTTTGGTGGGAGGTTTTTAAATTGTGGTCAGAATTTGTAGTTCTATTACTAGTAGTAATTGTGGAAAATTACAAAGAAAAAATGAGAAATGATGATAAGTGCTTTGAATTTTTTGCCTTCCCAGAAACCAAATCTTATCCTGAACGTAGATGGTTTCATCGGAGTTGCCTTTGTAGACATGCTTAGAAACTGTGGGTCCTTCACTCGGTGAGCTCTGTGGTCATTTTCTTCTACTTTATTTATTGATTGATTCATTGATTGATTGATTTAAATAAATAAGAGACAGACAGACATTGAGCGTGTTGGACAGAGGCAGAGAGAGAGAGAGAGAAGGAGACAACACTCCAAGCAGAGCCTGATGTGTGACTCAAACTCACAAACTGTGAGATCATGACATGAGCTGAAGTTGGACACTTCGATTAAGCCACCCATTTTCTTCTTCTTCACATTTATTGATGCTTGCTTGCGGTTTCCTTCCAGTTCTGAAAGCAATACATGCTCATTACAGAGGATTTAGAAAGTATGGAGAGGTATAAAGAAGAAAACAAAAATTGTCTGTAGTCCTACCACCCAGAGCACCCTTTTTCTCCTTTGATACCAAAGAGATCTACTTTCTCGTTCCTCGGCAGAAGTCGTACTGTCTGTGGGGAGGAGGGGGGGGGGCCATGTGAGCTGTTTTAAAACCACAAGTTGATTGTGTGTTTGCAGGGAGGAAGCTGATGAATATATTGACATTGGAGCCCTCAATGGCATCTTTGTGCTGGGAAGGAGTATGGGCTTCATTGGTGAGTTGGTAGTTGTTGTTATTAAGAGTTTGGTTTGGTCCCCGCCCCAGCCCCTCCCCCCCCCCCCAATGGTTCTGCTGTAACACCTGGGTGGCAAGTTTCTACTAGAAAGATGTCACATGATCTTCATCATCGTTTCTAATCCTTCCTTTCTTACTTTAACTTCCCCCTTTATATTCATTCCATGGTTCCTTTGTTCTTGGAAATGGCTGATTGCTAGTCCAGGAAAACAGAATGAAATCCCACAGTTGCCTTTTAGCCAGGCTGGTATCTGCTTATGTGTTGGATCTGGATTTACTTCCTCATTTTTTTTGTATTAGATTTTCTGTCCTCATCTTCTCCCCCTCTCCAAACTTTTAGCAGATCTCTCACCAACTCTCTTTTTGTTTGTTTGTTTATTTTTGAAAGAAAGAGAGAGAAAGAGAGAGAGACAGAGGGTGGGGGAGGGGCAGAGAGAGAGAGGGAGACACAGAATCTGAAGCAGGCTCCAGGCTCCAAGCGGTCAGCACAGAGCCTGACGTGGGGCTCGAACTCAGGAACCGCGAGATCATGACCTGAGCCGAAGTTGGAGGCCTAAGCAACTGAGCCACCCTGGCGCCCCCGACTACTCACCAGCTCTTAACAAAAAGATGCCTTTGCCCCATTTCAGGACACTATCTCGATCAGAAGAGGCTGAAGCAGGGGCTGTATCGTCACCCTTGGGATGATATTTCATATGTTCTTCCGGAACACATGAGCATGTAACTGAGCCCGGAACCATATGTCAGTGAAGTGAAGACAAGAACTCATCCCCTGGGAAGTAGCGTGCACACGGCTGGCACTGGAGCTTGCTAGAAAACGGGCCTGGAATGTAAACAGCTGCTGGTGTACAGGCACTGATGACACCCACAGGCTAACACTGTTCATTCCACACCAGGAAGCTTAGTACTTTTTTTATAAGCATAGAAATAAAAACCAAGCCAATACTTGTGACCTTTGCTCTGCTACCTGCTGTATTTATTATATGGAAGCATCTAAGCACTGTAAGGATATTGTTCCTCATTGTAGGGTGTTACGACGTTGCTTTCTTTTTTCCTTTAGTTAAAATTTTTTTCCCTTGGAGGAAGAGAATGAAACTTTTAAGACCTCAAGGTACTGTCAGTTTAAAGCATCCCTAATGTCTTATTTTCCCACTTTCCTTTCCTCCTCATATAACCTGAAGAACATTGTGTTAATCTGATTTTTAAAGGTCTTTTTGTATGTTATGTGTTAAGGGTTTGTTTGGTATCTCACTGTAATGTTCTGTGTTGCAGACCAAACTCTGTTTATGTCAGGGGGATGGGGCCGTTGCATCCTTAGCCATTGTCACAAAACATGTGGAGTAGTAATTTAAAATGTAAAGTTGTAACATACATATGTTTAAAATGGAAACGCAAAGCAAAAAAAAAAAGCTGTGAAATGTTTCGTGTTCTATGTCCTCTGTATTTATGCAACTGAAGTGTGGGTTCAAGGACTCGTCTCCAGCCAGTTTGCATCTATAATCCAGCAAGATTCTGACAGCTGCCAGCTCAGTCTCTTCTCTGTATTATCAGTTTGGTTTCAATAAACTATATAGTAACAATAAAGACACACTACTGTCTCATGCCATCCATATCCTTTCCTCTGCATTCCTTTGAACGGTGCTAATTGTTTCACTACATGTCATTTTAAAAATGTTCATCCATCTCTACACACACACAGAACTCATCAAAACACTAGCTTCAACCCACCTGCTCAGGGGGGCCCTGGCTGGCTCAGGAGGTGGAGCATGCAACTGGATCTTGGGTTCGTGGGTTCGAGCCCCATGTTGGGTGTAGAGATTACTAAAAAAATAAACTTCTTAAAAATGTTGGGAAAAAAACAAAAAAACAACCCTGTCTTCTCCCTTGAATCGGTACCTCTCCATTTTCAGTAAATAGGAACAAAGCTGTAACCCGGATGCTTAAGCCAAAAGCTCAAGAGTCCTCCTCTCCTCCACTTCTGTGGTTGTCCCACCTTATGGATTCAGCCTTTCATTATCCCTCTGATCTATCTATATGCTAACTAATGCCCCTACTTCCACTTTTTCATTATTTCTTCAGCCACCAATGATATTTTAAAGCATGCATCTAATGGAGCCACTCCCTTGCTTAATAAAACCCCAAAGTGACTTTTATTCATCTTTTAAACAAGTATGTTTGGAACAGTAACTACGGACCAAACATTACGTAAAACACAAGCATCCCTAAGCGTTCTCCTAACAGATAACTATCCTATTTGTAGAAGATGAATTGGTTCCGAGATACTGAGTAACTTGCTCGCCCTCGTCCACTGAGCGGGGGCTCAGTCTCAAGGTTTTTTTTCATGTTTACTCCAAAGCCATTTTAAATCTTGAAAAATCCACTGTCGCCACCCGAGACACTAACAATGGGTGACGGGCCAGGGTGGCTTTTGTCCTACAAAATGACCACGAAGAGCGTGCCACTCTGACGGGAAGGAGACCCGACACGTGGGAGGGAGGTCGGCGGGGAGGGGGGGGGCAGCCCTACCCAGCCCTCTCCAGCTCTCTCCACCTCTCTCCACCTCTCTCCACCTCTCTCCACCGTGGCGCGGCTCCGGGCGGGAGCGGCCGCGCGTGCGCACACTAGCCGCGCCCAGCTCCGCCCTGCGCCCACTATTTATTCCCAGAATTCCTCTGTGTCGCACCAGAACGGCTGAATCGTTCCGAGACTGCGGAGGTCGGGCGCGGCGGCGTCAAGATGGCGGCGGCGGCGGTGGCGGCGGCAGCGGCGGCGGCAGCGGCCGCATCTCTTCAGGTGCTGGAGATGGAGAGCATGGAGACGGCCGCCGCCGGATCGGCAGGGCTGGCCGCCGAAGTCCGAGGCAGCGGCACGGTGGACTTCGGGTCCGGGCCCGGCATATCTGCAATGGAAGCGAGCGGGGGCGATCCGGGCCCGGAGGCCGAGGATTTCGAGTGCAGCTCTCACTGCTCGGAGCTGTCGTGGAGGCAGAACGAGCAGCGGCGCCAAGGCCTCTTCTGCGACATTACCTTGTGCTTCGGCGGCGCGGGCGGCCGAGAGTTCCGGGCCCACCGCTCGGTGCTGGCCGCCGCCACCGAATACTTCACGCCCCTGCTCTCGGGCCAGTTCTCGGAGTCCCGCTCGGGCAGGGTGGAGATGCGCAAGTGGAGCTCGGAGCCCGGGCCCGAGCCCGACACGGTGGAAGCCGTTATCGAATACATGTACACCGGGCGCATCCGCGTCAGCACGGGCAGCGTGCACGAGGTGCTGGAGTTGGCCGACAGGTAGGCGGGATGCGGGGGGCCGCGCGCCGGGCGGCGGAGAGGCTCGCCCACCGAGGGCCGCATCCCGGGAGGGGGCGGGGGAGGCGGGGAGGCAGGGCCTGCGGGTGGGACTCGAGGGAGCCCGTACGAGATGCGTTTGTTTGCGGCTTGTTGAGCGTCTACTGTGTGCGGTGGGGCGGCCACTGCGCTGGGCACCGAGGATGCGGCCGGTCTGACGAGGGCGCCCTGCGCTTAGGGAGCTCAGATTCCAGGTGGAGGGACAAAGGCAATGAAAAAGAAAGTCTGCCTGTAATCAGCGCTGTGTTGACATTTAAAAAGGATGAAAGGACAGTGATTGGTAGAGGAGAGACCTTTCTGAGGAGGTGACGTTTAGACCCATCTCTAAACGGCAAGAAAGAACTGGCCATGCAGAGATGGGGGATGAACATTCCAGGCAGAGAGCGCCAAGGCCCTCAGTCAGGATCCAGTTCGGCTTAAAGAACTAAAGGAAATACCCAATGGAGCTGGGTCTAATGGGTGAAGGGTTTGCGAAATGCGCTGGAATAAGGAATTTGGTTTTTACTGTGAGGTGGGAAGCTGAGTAAAGAAACTTCCTGATTTCATTATTTTATTTTATTTTATTTTTAATTTTTTTTAACGTTTATTTATTATTGAGAGACAGAGAGACACCAGAGTGTGAGCAGGGGAGGGGTAGAGAGAGGAGGAGACACAGAATCCGAAGCAGGCTTCAGGCTCTGAGCTGTCAGCACAGAGCCCGACGCGGGGCTCGAACTCACAAACTGCGAGATCATGACCTGAGCCGAAGTCAGATGCTGAACGGACCCAGCCACCCAGGCGCCCCTGATTTCATTATTTTAAAAGAGGATTCTGCTACAGTGGAAAATGGATTGTACGGAGCAGGAACGGATGCTTCAGAGACTGGTTAGGAGGCAGGTGAATGCCATTTTTAGAGATGTGGAGGACTCCCTTTTGGCAGTATTATATTACCAGGAACATGATTTTAACAAATACCTATTGAGTGCCTGTTAATGCATCAGATCAGACACTGGGTTCTAAGGTGCTGGGACTTCCCGGTGAACAAAACAGACAAAAGTCCCTTTCCTCGTTGCGCTCACACTGGTAGATGGGCAATAAATAATTAAAATAGATGGCATGTTGGACGATTGTTACGGCTTTGATGAGAAATTCAGCATAGAAAGTGCTCGTAGAGAGGAGCTGTGTTTTTTAATTGGGTAGATAGAGAATGCCTCATGAAGAAGACATTTTGCAAAGAACTGAAGGAGGTGAGGTAAAGAGTGCTTCAGGTTGAGGACACAGGTGGAAAGGCCTGAGGTGGGGCTTATCTGGATGTCAGAGAATAGCGGGAGGCCAGCATGGCTAGATCAAATGGGTGCAGGTTGAGAGGGGTGGGAGAGGCCCCAGGGTGGTGATGGGGGATGGATCCAGATTCCATAGGGCTTGTTGGCCTGGTGAAGGACTTGAGCTCTTATTTTGAATGAAAGAGGAAGGTTTGGGGCAGAGGAACAATGAAATGTGATTTGAAGAATTCTGCTGTGATGAATAAAGGATGGGGCAGTGAGGAAGGGGCTGCAAAGGCAGAAGCAAAAAGATTAGGGGGTTGTTGGAATGGTGACAGAGGCTTGGATTGAAGAAGGAGAAGTAAAGATGATAAGTGCTTCAGTTCTAGATATGTTTGGAAGGTAGAGGGGACAATTTTGCTGATGGATTTGATACAGAGTGTAAGGGAAAGGACTGCTGGTTTTTGATACAAGCAACTGGAAAGATGGAGTTATTTATTTATTAAGATGTGGGAGAGTGTAGGAAAGCAAGTTTGGGAAGACCAGGAGTTTGGTTTGGGTCCAGGAAATGTCTGAATAGGCAGTTGGATATAAGAACATTGGGAGGAATATGGCATATAAGATGGTAATTAAAGCCATGGGACTGGATGAAAAATTACTTAGGAAGAGAGTGTAGACAGAGAAGGGGCAGGATTGAGCCCTGGGGTTCCAAAATGTTAAAGAGGAACCAGTAGAGGAGATGGGTCTCACAGGAAGCCTTTAAAAAAAAAAAAAAAGGTATAGAGGAGGGAGTAGCCTATCCTGTCAACTGTCAACCGTAAGTGATCCCTGCATTTGGCAATATAGAGACCCTCGATGGCATTAGCAGGAGCCATTTAAGTTAAGTCTTCCTATAAAGAGGGTCAGAATAATGGTACACATGGAAATGTTTGGAGAAGAGTCCAGGGAGGTCTTTTTCCCCCCATCTAAGATAGGAGATACTAGAGCTTGTTTGTGTGCTGAAGAAAAATGAATCAGTGGAAGAGGAGAACTTCATGTTACAGGAGTGGGGGAATTCTTGCAGGAGCAAAGTCCTTGAAATCAAGAAGGGGATAGAATCAGTATTAATAATGGAAAAGTTGGACTGGGAAGGCAGAATATAGGGTAAAGCTACAGGCACATTGGGTGGTGGTAAGATGAAGTTTCTGATTGCTTGTTTTCTCATAGCCCAAGTTTGGGTCGTTCATGAGAGGGTGGGGTAGGGTGGGGCAGGTGTAGATTTGAGAGAGAGGTTTGTTGAATGAAAATGAGTAGAGAAAGGTCATTGCACCCACTCAAGCTATGTTTGTGTCTCACGTGGGCTCATTTTTCAGATTTGCTCCTGCTTTATAGGGGAGTTGGGGGTTAGGAGAGAACATCTCAGGCAGTTGAACTTCTGTCCATCTGTCAGCTGCTTGAGCAGCTGCCTTGTGATGGGCACTAAGTGCCTGGCAACCGTCATATCTAACCTTACCCATGAGCTCTGAGGCAAGAGCTCTCTCCCTACCGCCCGACTACTCTGTCGATCATACCTACCTTCAAGGGCACTTACAAGGAAATAATAGGAAGTGCCTAGCACATGGAACATGCCTAGTATACATTAGCTCTTATTGTCATCGAGCAATGTTTCTAAACACCCTATCCAAGGGAATATGTGTCAGAATTATCTGGAGCGCCATGCCAAAGATAGGAGTTCCAGGTAGGGGGTGCGAGCAGCCTGGGAATCTAGTGACCCTGGCACCCAGACATCTTTGAGACTCACTAGAGCTCTTACCACTCTACCTTGTCTTTGTCTTCTAAGATGGCATGTTCCCTGAAGATGGTGAAGGAAGCCTGTCGTACTCATCTTTATATCCTAGTTAGATGGGTACTAAGCGCGATAACTGTAATAACAAATGGTTGAATTGAGAGCCCTGGACTGATAAAGTCCATATTTTGTTTAAAGTTCTCAGTTCTGGGGACTTACTCTTGTTAAAGCAGTGGTCTCAAAGTGGCCATCCTTGGGACTGAGTTCTGCTAGATTTATGGATTTAGCTGAAACTTGTGGTATGTAATTTAACTTCAAATGAATTTAGGAGGGCAGACAACTTCTAGTCAGCAACATGCCAGACCCCTTCCATATGTTCGTTACTGTTGTTTGAGTTTGCCTTGCCATCCCCTCCCCCCATCATCTGCTGCCCAAGGAGAAAGCTGTAGTGAAGAGGAGATTGAAACCTTCAACACAAGGCCTCCACTGCTCTTCCTTCTGATATTTGAACAGACAGAGCCTCCCAGGAACCACAGTTCCTATACCATCTAGTCAAGGCTTAATAAAGTATCTTGCTGAGACCCTGCCTCAAAGAAAAGGCTGGTGACTGACAAGGGATTAGGACAGGAATAGCATAGACAAGTTTGGATTGGGAATTGCCTTTGCCAATAAAAGTAAAGTATGGAACTATTGTACTTTATTTTTTATTGTTTTTTTTTTTTAAGTTTATTAATTGATTTTGAGAGAGACAGAGACAGCACAAGTGGGGAAAGGGCAGAGAGACAGGGAAAATGAATCTCAAGCAGGCTCCGCACAGAGTCTGATGCAGGGCTCGAACTTGAGAAACTATGAGATCATGACCTGAGCTGAAACCAAGATTCCGACGCTTAACTGCCTGAGCCACCCAGGTGCCCTTATTAAGTTAATTTTAATTCCAGTATAGTTAACATACAGTGTTCTATTAGCTTCAAGTGTATAACATGGTGATTCAACAAGTCTGTACATTACCCAGTGCTTACCATAATAAGTGTACACTCCCCAATCTCCATCACCCATTTCACCACCCCCCCACCATCAGTTTGTTCTCTGTAGGTAAGAGTCTGTTTCTTGGTTTGTCTCTCTTTTTTTCCCCTTTGCATGTTTGTTTTGTTTCTTAAATTCCACATAGGTGTGAAATCCTATGGTATTTCTTTCTCTGACTGTTGTACTTTTTATTAAAGGATATGTTCCAGAAAAACTTACATAATGAAAAGCACCACTGTGTGTATGTTACATGTGTCATGTATAATTGTATATATATTATATAATATGCATAATTTAAATATATATATATATATATATATATATATATATATATATATATATAAAGATGACTGTATATATGCTTTTAAATATACTTTTCAGCATAATGGGGCGCCTGGGTGGCTCAGTCAATTGGGCATCCGACTTCGGCTCAGGCTCAGGTCATGATCTTGTGGTTCATGAGTTTGAGGCCCGCGTTCGGCTCTCTGCTGTCAGCACAGAGCCTGCTTCAGATCCTCTGTCCCCCTGTGTCTCTGCCCCTCCCCTGCTTGTTCTCTCTCTCCTCTCTCTCAAAATAAATAAACTTTAAAAAATTATTAAAAAATAAATACGCTTTTCAGCATGTTCTCAAAATGCAGCCACATAAAATGTGCACATTTGAAAATTCTTGTTTCTTTTCTTGATTTTAGGTTCCTGTTAATTCGTTTAAAAGAATTCTGTGGAGAATTTCTCAAGAAGAAACTTCATCTCTCTAATTGTGTGGCCATTCATAGCTTAGCTCACATGTATACTCTGAGCCAACTTGCTCTGAAAGCTGCCGATATGATACGGAGAAATTTCCACAAAGTAATTCAGGATGAAGAATTTTATACTTTACCTTTCCATCTCATTCGAGACTGGCTCTCGGACTTGGAAATCACGGTTGATTCCGAAGAGGTTCTCTTTGAAACAGTGTTGAAGTGGGTTCAGAGAAATGCTGAAGAGAGAGAGAGATACTTTGAAGAACTGTTTAAATTGCTCAGATTGTCCCAGATGAAACCTACTTACCTTACTCGGCATGTCAAACCAGAGAGGCTGGTGGCCAATAATGAAGTTTGCGTCAAGTTAGTGGCCGATGCAGTGGAGAGGCATGCTCTGAGAGCTGAAAACATACAGTCTGGCACCTTCCAGCATCCTGCCTCTCATGTCTCATTATTACCTCGCTATGGGCAAAACATGGACGTGATCATGGTTATTGGAGGCGTGTCAGAAGGAGGGGATTATTTAAGTGAATGTGTGGGGTATTTTGTCGATGAGGACAGATGGGTAAACCTGCCCCATATTCATAATCACCTTGATGGACATGCCGTTGCAGTAACAGAGTCCTACGTGTATGTTGCTGGATCGATGGAACCAGGGTTTGCTAAAACTGTGGAGAGATACAACCCAAATTTGAATACGTGGGAACATGTTTGTAGTCTGATGACAAGGAAGCATTCTTTTGGGTTAACAGAAGTCAAAGGGAAGCTCTACAGCATTGGAGGACATGGCAACTTCAGCCCTGGCTTCAAAGACGTGACTGTTTATAATCCTGAGCTTGATAAATGGCACAACTTGGAATCAGCACCAAAGATCCTCCGGGATGTCAAAGCGCTAGCCATCGAAGACCGGTTTGTGTACATCGCTGCCCGCACTCCCGTGGACCGGGACACCGAAGATGGGTTAAAGGCTGTAATTACCTGCTATGATACGGAGACTCGACAGTGGCAAGATGTGGAATCTTTGCCGCTTATTGACAATTACTGCTTTTTCCAAATGTCTGTGGTCAATTCAAACTTTTACCAGACGGCATCATGCTGTCCCAAGAGTTATTCTTTAGAAAATGAAGAGGCAGTAAGAAAAATTGCCAGCCAAGTGTCCGATGAGATCCTTGAGAGCTTACCTCCCGAAGTCCTAAGCATCGAAGGAGCGGCTATCTGCTATTACAGAGATGACGTTTTCATTATTGGAGGCTGGAAAAACAGCGATGATATCGACAAACAGTACCGGAAAGAAGCCTACCGATATTGTGCTGAAAGAAAGCGGTGGATGCTTCTTCCTCCCATGCCACAGCCTCGTTGTAGAGCCACTGCTTGCCACGTGAGGATCCCGTACCGGTACTTGCATGGCACACAGAGATATCCTATGCCTCAAAACTTAATGTGGCAGAAGGACCGCATCAGACAGATGCAAGAAATACATCGGCACGCCCTGAACATGCGAAGAGTGCCAAGCTCTCAGATTGAATGCTAGGTGCTCTAATAGGTGCAGCTTAAAACAGTTGTACCTGTCTTGTGAGGCTGAAGATCCCCAGACTGTTACTTGAAAAAGTATGTCGATAACTTATTTTCTACCTAACCTGATTATTGCCCCATATAAAGGAAACACAGTTAAAAACTGAAGAATGGGAAACACGATTTAATATGTGGTAATTTTTGTTGGTGTGCAGTCTTTGTCTGTCTTCGGTTTGTGTGGATGTGCTAGCCAAGTTAGATCTTATTAATGACAAGTGGAAGAACCAGGTATAGTTACTTGGCTGTTTTTCTGCCAACAAGCGAAAACTCCTTTGTCTTAGGGACTTGATGTTTTGAACATGCTTTAAGCAACAGTTTTATTTGCACGTTTACTTTGATACTCCTTTTAATTTTTTCCTGAATGGTTGGTGGTTTTGAAAAGAGCAGAACTTACGCATTGAGCCCTCATCTGCAGGAGGTATGTGCAATAGTGAGACTGAGATTTGAAGGGAAAAGCACAATGTTTCGGCAGGATGGTTTCTGAATATTTGCATTGATGTTTTGTTGTATGTGTTTATCTAGAAATGCTGTTTTGTTTATTTTTAGAAGAGATGACTGGTGAGAAATTTGTGATTGGCCCCATTATTTTTTGAGTATTTTCCATTTCTTCAGCAACCGTTCTAGACCGGGAGCCATCACTCTCAGATGATGGTAGTTGGCAAGAGTGTTGATCTTTAGCTCATTGATTTAATACAGAGGACGTTATGTATATGAAATCTGTTTTTCTAAGAAGAAAAGTAGTATTATTAGGTAGACTGAGCAAAGGCATTAAAACATGTAAACACTTTTTTCAGAAGTTGCAGGAGTATTTGAGGATAAGTTAATGAGTGTAAATAATGCCTATGACAATCGATACAACCATGCCTTCAGTTTTAAATTGTCCTCTAAAGTATATTGTATAGCGTCCTCTTCATTCTTTCTAAAAGAAGCTTTTCTCAAAATGGGAAGGAAGTGACAATTGAGAGAAATGTTGCGTAAGAGAAGCCTTACTGTTTCTCAGCCCTGACTGTTCTAGTAGTTTATCCAGTTTCCCTAGACTTTTATTCAGACTTTACCTGAGCCTCAGATACCAAATTTAGGTGCATAATTAAGGCTCTTAAAAATTTATTGCTTTAGTTATCTTTTATTTATTTTTATGCATTCTTCTGATTCTCTAACACACTCCCAAGTTTTATACAAGTGAGAACTCAGTTAACATAAAGGACTCCTGCTCTAATGGTTTGCAAAATGGCTCCATTATATATGTTTCTTATTTCTTTCAGAATATCATCTTCTTAGACATTCCAGGATAACTGTTTTAGGAGTTGAACTCCAAGTGCAGTGATTATTTTTTTCCCTAGACCATTATACTTAACCTTCTTACTGTATCAAACATCAAAAGGAAAAAAGCACAACCAGAAATTTTGGCTCTCAATTTACTGCAAGACTATTAATATCTAGTCCCTGGACTCTATACTAAGAGCTTTCCTGAAATTTTTAAGTTGGTATCCTTGCCTAGGACAAAGTTTTTCAATAAATGTGTCGGAAATCTGCTTTAAAACCATTTAATTTAGATTGGAGTGGGGGTCGTAAACTTCAAGTCCTATTTCTGTATGAGGATATATTATCCTACACCACCTCTACCATTTTATCAATTTCCATTTGTAGTTATTTTAATAAAAGCCATTTCAGTCCTGAGAAGTCCTCATTCTTAGTTGTGAGAGGTCTGTGCACGTGAGGCAGAAAAGCTTGTTGAGTGATGTTCTCATCTCTGATAGACTATGCCGCCTAGCAAACTTCCTCTTCTTAGTGGTGAAGTAACTCAGCAGCTCACTAAAATGGCAGTTTCTGTCCAGGAGGTGTGATGTAAGGTTTTTGGATCTTATCTCTGAGTTGTCTTCTAAGACTGTCACTACCAAGTTTTTGGAGGGTGGCCTTTTTTCACATGATGCGACAAATTGTAACTCACAAGATTTAGGTATAATCTGGTTCTGAAAACTTGATTGAAACTGTTGTTTTTTAACTCAGCAGGCAGCGTAGGCCATGGCTGAAAAGAAGGGGTAAGTCCTTCCTTGCATGATGATGTGTGCAGGTTTTCCTGATTACTGAATTTCTAATTTTCATATTTGAATTCACACGTGTGACTTCACATCAATAACTTGTGTCTCTGAAATATCCTAACTAACTTGTTAATAGGAAAGGAAACCAGATTTGCTTAAATCTGTTCAAGGCTGACATTCTGAAATTCTAAACTGGAAATAACTTCCAGAGTATTTGGAAAGGTTTTGATTATGACAACCAGCCTAAAGTGGCTCTTTGGGAAAGAAATTTCCTTTCTGATGAAAAACTTAAAGAATGTGTTTGGTCATTTAAACTTCTAAAAAGACAGCTTCACACGTATTCAAGCGAACCTTTTGTTGTTGTTGCTTTTGTTTTTGTTTTGTGGAAGGATAAAAGAGGACCAAAAAGTAATACCTTTACCTAATCCCTAGCGTGACTTGTATCTTGGAATGGAGGTCCTCCACCTCCACCTACCCCACCGTGGTTTTTAAAAAAACAAACCCGTGGTGTATATTGAGAATGTCAGTCATGAGCTTAGTGTGTAAGTAGTACATCTCACTTGCAGACGTTTGCATGATGTCTTGTAGATCTTGTATATCCAACTTTGCTTTTGCTGTGCCAACTCAAAAATATTTTGCTAAAAAAAAATCTCAAAATTGATTGACATCAGTTTTGTTTTTATCACTTAGTTTTATATAGTATTGCTGGGACCAAAAACTTTTAAAATACATAGAACAGAAGTTTGAAGTTGGAAAGATAGTGTTGATCGAAGACTTGTGTGCTTTTGCTCTTTAAACTCTTCAGGCTACTGGTAAGGCAGTTTCTAGGGCACTCTTTTTTCTCTGTTTCTTGACTAGCGTAGCATGTCATATGTTTAAAATACTTCATTCTCTGCTTCATAATTCTAATGAGACACTGTACTGTAGGTAGACAAGTAAACTAAACATACATTTTAGTTACTTGGCCTAATCAAACATAGATAAAGGGACTTTTTTGTACTTTCCTCAAATTAAGCTTAAATTAAAAGGGTGTGTTGGCCACATTTCCTGTCTTTTGAAAGTCTACAGAATGGTGAAGTAGGTTCCCTGCCTCCATTAGCAAAATAGGGTATTTCTAGGTTGCCATTTAACTGTAGAATACTTGAGAAATGCTTTGGTCTCTCCTTTAATTATCAAACATTTTGGCACAGTCCATCACTCCAGTTTGTTGCTTTCTTGAGAATAGTCCATTTTTGTTGTTATAATGCTTACATTATAACGTGCTCTGGTCATTGGAAACCAAACAGCTCATAGTTGAGTGACATAATACAATAACAATAACATAATATAGTAGCCATCTCGCTTCAAGGAATTTAATTAGATAGCCAAATAACTGCTCTTTGTTGATTACCTTCGTAGGGCTTTTGTCTTACTCTCTGAGCATCACTACGAATGTCTGACACTGAAGCACATACAGTAGAGCACTTGTTCACTTAATCCTCCTGCATAATGCACTTGTGAAAAATTAAGCTTGCTAGATGTTTGAAGACTATGGTCCATGTGCTAGGGCTCACTGAGTTATTTGTAAAATACATATTTAGTTCAAGCTGATACACAGTGACTTTTGGGGGCTATCAGTATCCAAGCCCCTACTCTACTCAAAGTATAATCTTGGCTATCTCCCTTTAAGTCAGAGGAGATGTAGAATTTAGGACGCTTTTGAGACATCACATTGTAAAATAGCCTGTTTTATGTTCCTAAAACTATCTTGTTCTGTGTTGAAGCTATCAGTTGTCTCAATGTAAGTTTTAAATAAACATATTTCTTTAGAGCTGGTTTGTACCGTGTGACTTTTCCCTTTTAATGATACACTGTTGGATACAAATGCTTGCTTCCTTCCCTCTTACTCCCTCATTCATCCAACCTTTGGCTCCCTTAAGTTGAACATTTTCCAGTACTCTTACAAGTTTAAACACTGCATTTATTTAAAAAAAAAAAAAAAAGAGGTAATTCTTATTGCTTAGACTCTTTATTAGCTAAATGAAGAGGCTCATACAGGTAGGGTACTTGTCGAAGCGGAGTATTTTACTTCATCTCGCAGTGCTAATCCTGTGAAGTTGTCCCGTCTAGCCGCATATTCCCCGACGTTGGCCAGCCCTGGCACCACACAGCAGCTCAGGGCGCTGCGGTAGATGCTCATGTCATGGGCGTCATACCACTCGTCTGTCTTTTCATCATAGCATTCCACGTTAAAGGTGGTGGTAAAGCCGTTAAAGCCGCCCACCACAAACAAGAGGTCGTCTACCACCTCGATGCCAAAATTGCTACGAGGATTAAACATAGTGGGTATCGTGCGCCAAGTGTTAGCTACCGGGCTGTAGGCTTCCGCACTCCTAAGTCGATTTGCTCCGTCAAAGCCACCTACCTATGAACGGCAAGGGAAACATGGTTGACTGTGAGCCATTGCTTCTGTTCACCAAGGAAGAGGCCTTCTTGGGGCGGCGGGGGGGGGGGGGGGGGGGGGACGACCAGTGATTTTATACCTCCCACTTTCCATTATTCTCCATGGAAAAAAATGCTTTCCAAATGCTGGCCGATAGTAGCGTAAACCAATTTGCGAACAAAAAAATCCAGAGCTATCGTTTTTGTGTGGTACAAGATAAACTCACCGCATATACGTGTTCTCCGTAGGCAATTACGCCTATTCCACTCCTCCTGCTTCTCATGGGTGCTATGACTGTCCACTGATTGCTCTCAGTGTTGTACACTTCTGCTGTGAACAGGCACTCATTTCCATTAAAACCACCACATATGTAGACCTGTGTGACGAGCGGCCCATGGTTATTAAAATCGTTACTTCTGGGGAGCAGAAAGAAAGGGTGTACGCATGGTGGTGGCAAAGGGACCCCTCTGATACCAGTCTGTACACTCTGAGTATCTTTTTCCCACGTGTGCACGCGTCGCTTTTTTCGTTGAATGTTTATTTTGAGAGAGCGTGAGAGGGGAAGGGGCGGCGGGGGGGGGGGGTTGGAGAGCAGTGGACAGAGGATCTGAAGCGGGCTCTGCACTGACAAGAGAGCCCAATGTGGGGCCGGAACCCATGAACCGTGAGATCATGACCATCATGACCTGAGCCGAAGTTTAACCGACTGAGTCACCCAGGTGCCCCGCCCCGCATGTATTGGTTTTTAGTGAGTAAAACCTAAAAGGACAGTTACAAAGGGGCACTAGTTGCGGAGTCAGTACTGCAGCGTGGGTGCTGCCACGTCTATTTTCCATCCACCCCCAAACAAGTACTTCTGGGCCTGGTCTGCCCCCTCCCAATTCTTACCTTCCCATAGAGCGTGGTGGCACTGGCGTCACTCCTCTGCTCGTGCATGGGGGCGATGAGCGTCCACTGGTTGGTCTCTGGTTCATAGCGCTCAGCAGTGTTGAGACGCACGTAGCCGTCAAATCCTCCCATGGCATAAATAAAATTGCTGAGGACTGTCACACTGACGTAACAACGACGGGAGTGCATCGGGGCCACCTGGTGCCACGTTTTCTTGACTGGGTCAAAACGCTTAACGCTATTGAAATAGTCTACACTGTCAAACCCCCCAATGATATAAACGTAACCTTTCAAATAGGCTGCCCCATGGTAGGCACGGGGACTCTCTTCCTCACAAGTGACATTCACCCATCTGTCTGCCCGAGCATCATATGCCTCAATGGCATTGGTGGGGCTCCCACCACTCCAGCCACCAATTGCAAATAGGATGGCGTAGGGCAGGCGGGGCCTGGTGAGTGGGTTGGTGAAGTCAGAATTGGAGGGTCCATTCATGTTTAGATCATACATGGCCTTTAGGGCATTAATGATGACTGGCTTGCATTCCTCGCTGTCTTTGACGTAGTCGTTCATCTTAACATTGTTCATGAAGTACTCAGCATGCATTAGGGCCAGGCGAACCTGAGAAGGAAACACAGAAAGTCAGATGAGGTGAAGTTACCTGGAAAACCCATGTCCTTAACTCCCTGTTTACAGTCTGCCTTTGAATTGCAGCAGGGTCCTATTTTACTTTGTGTTTGTTTACTTGTGTTTACTTTGTGTTTACGGCTCACAGTTTTAAATATTTGTTTTTCAGATGTGGTATACATTTGGATGCTGACAATGAGCTAGATAGAAGGTCACAGAGCTAGCCCCTTCCTTGGCCACTGGGCAGTACTATTAGACCATAAAAGGCTGTAGCAATTGTTCAGTCATTGAATATTTACGTTTCTCTGTATAAATAACCCAAATTAGCCCCGGATGGCTACAATTGTGTATGACACTCGTGGTTTGGTGTCTAGTCCCACTTCTGCCTGGGGTTTGGGGAAACTCACAATAAAAAAGGGTGAAAAGAAGGCCCTTTAGAATTCTTTTGAAGGCCTTGCCGTCTCTTTCCCCCACTACCAGGGAGAATTTTGGTCAAAGAATATAACAGAAGGAACTAGCAATGCCAAGAGCAAAGAAAATTGCACAATTCCGCAGAATAGTAGGAGATGGCCTTCTATGTAAGTGTGTGTAAATACAGCCCCGGAATCTGCCAAACATCTGAACGCGGCTCTTTGCACAGTCCCTCCGGGATAAATGAACCAAACATGAGCAAGTAAGCATCCCACAAAAAAATAACTAAACTTGACCTTGGGAAGCAAAACTGAAATATGCTGCTTCCTGTTTTGGGGGTCATGAGAAATCCATTTTAAAATGGCCTCAAATACAGCATCTTCTTGTTTGACGTTGAGCTCGTCTTTCTCAATGATATCCTTCAGTTCACTGACTGAGAGCTCTAAAAACTCGGCCGAGACTTTCACCATCTCCTCAAAGTTGTGCAGTATGAACATGTAGGCCTTCTGCCTCAGCTCGGGGCAGTAGTAGTAGTCTGTGAACTTGCAGATGCCGATACAGTTATCCAAACACAGCTCCGACTTGAGGAACTCACAGCAACCCCTAACAATACCCATGATGTTGAATTGGTCTGCAGCAGCCAGCAGTTTCTCCACATTGTCCGGCGTGATAGGGATGGTCCGGGTGTATGCATATTCAATAATTAGCTTCATCATGTCCGGGGAAATGCCAGGAATGTTGTATACCTTCTTTTCAGTGTTGTTCCAGCCACTTGTAAACAAAGCTCTGGAAAGAAGAAAGAAACTAGTAGCCACTGAAACATTTCTCTTCAGTTTCTCTCCCACCTTTGTTTGTTGAGAGTTTGGAAATTTCTCAGCTAGTGCACAGTGAGTATGCCGGAAACAAATTGGTGCGAAGAAGGGGAAGGGGAGGGTAGAGTGCGTGCTTTATACAGTGGGCAAGAGAACCTTGCCAAGAACTTTGACTTTGGTCACTCTTCTTCTCCTCACGGTAACTAAAACTTTCCCCCATTTTGTGGATGGAAAAATTGGGCTCTAGACCTGGAAGTAAGACCTAGGTCTCTTCTATCCCAACTGAAGTCTACCTTCCTTCAGGAAATTAAACTTGAGCAGTAACGCTTTTTTAATGAGCACTGTTAAATTGACACATAACCTAGAATCTGATCACACCTCTTACTGCTATCTCCTGGGTCCAAGCCACCACCATCTCTCACCTAGATGATTGGGAGTAACCTCCTAACTGATCCCCGTGCTTCTGCCGTTGATGCCTCTGGAGTTTACAGTTCTACCCCAACCTCCTTACGAGTTTATGTTCCTCTTCCACTCAGAACCTTCCACTGAGATCCCTTCTGGCTCAGAGTATTATTATACAAAGCGCTTCTCAGGGAGCACAGAAGTCCTCTGAGATCTGGACCAGTAATACCTCTGGCCACTTCCTCCCACCTTCCCCCTTATTCCATTCCAGTCCCACTCGCCTTGCTTTCCTTGAATGCACCCAGAGGTGCTTCATTTTTGGTCCTTTGTACATGCTGTTGCCTCTTCCTGGAAGGCTCCCCCTCTGCAGACCTCATTTCTCACTCCCACGTCCCCTTAAAGTCTTTGCTCAAGTGTCATTTTGTCCGCAAAGAGATCATCCTATTTAAAATCTCCACCCTCCTCTCCATACCTTCCTTTTTTCCCCCAGCACTTAATCTGCTTTGTGTTTTATTTATTGAACGCCTGTTCCTCCTACTAGAAGGTAAGCTTCATGAGAACAGAAATATTTCTCTCTTTATTCATCATTTCCAGTACCCAGAATAGTGCCCGTCACAAAATAAGCACTCAATAAATAATTATCGAATGAACAAATGACTACGATCCCAAAACTATGTATTGGGCTCCTACTGTATAGCTAGGTACTTTTTAAGTTGTTGAACAAGACAGAAGTCCCTACCCTGATAAATTTTTGCTTCCTTTTTCTAGGTGGTTTAAAGAAATATGGATCAGATTCTTCTCTAGAGCAGGGGTCTACAAACCTATAGCCTCTGGGCCAGATTCGATCCGCCTCTTTTTTTTGTACCGCCCATAAGCTAAGAATGTTTTTCACATTTTTAAATGGGGGGAACAGAATACAAAGATTCTGTGACACCTGGAAATTGTAATAAATTCAAATTTCTGTGTCCGTAAATAATTTTTTTGGAACACAGCCATGCCCTTTCATTTAGTATTGTCTATGGCTGCCCTCCCACTATAAAGGCAAAGTATAGTCATTGTGACAGAGGCCGTATGGCCTGCAAGCCTTAAAATATTCACTCTCCGGTCTTTTTGTAGACCCTGTTGTAGGTCTAGATGAATGAGCATTTTTAGCAACAGATGGGACACATTTATCATATGTTCATCGGAATTGATTACTCAAACATTTTCGGCTCATGAACAAAATAGCTCTGCCATTTCCTGGGTGACAGTGGTTGTGGCCTAAACTCCCTTTATCTTCTGGTAAATATTTCCTTGATGCTTTCCCGCATCCTCCTTCCCATGTCCTCAATCCTTGTTAATTTATCACCCTGTTTGAGATGGTCTCTACTGGGATAGGGGCACACGGGGCAGCTGAAGGGGCACTGTCCTCTAGGTTTAAGTAGGAAATCCAGTATGGTTGCCTTCCCAAAGGTATGCTAGGGTGAGAATCAAAGGGAAAAAAGCACCTGGCCCACCAATAGTTGGTTGGAATCCAGTTGAAAACCAGAGAGAAGAGGCCCCAGCCCCAGTTGTGTCTCTTCAGAAGAGACACAGGAAGACAAAGGAACCAGGCTACAGGAGCCCAGGGTTTTGACAGTGTCCCTCATGTAAGGTGACAGGTTGGGAAACATGAAATGAACCAAAATGTCTCAGAATAAGCCTAAGTACCCCTTCGGCTTAGTTTGGCAACCCTGTTATACCTAAAGTAGGAACTGCAGCTACAGAGGATGTTCTTGTGGGCATTGAACTCAAAGCCATTGACCTTGATGACCACGTCGCAGAGCTTGCCCTCCAGTCTAAGCTCGTTAAAGATCTCACAGGTCATCGCGCTCATCTTCCTCTCCATGTGAGGCTGGTGGAAACGTGTGGAGGCCGCCGCGCTCTCCATCTCCATGGCACCCTGGGACCAGCGGAGAGAGACTGCTCTCCTAGGGTGTCGGGAGGGTTGTGGGGGCCCCTTTAGCCTGCTGTCGCTCCTTTTCCCTACTACATCTTTCATATAGGGCCCATCAGGCAGCCCAAGTTCCAGGATCCTGGGCTCGCAGTGAGCTCACTCTCAGGATTGTGCTCTCAGATTCTGGAACTCTCTCCTGTCCCTGTCTTCCTTCCTTCTCCCCTCCCCCACCATTCAGGCTGAAGGCCACCCCACACCTTCCGAGCCCTTGAATCCAGAACAGGACTGTGATCACCCACACCATAGAAGAGTTTTTATTTATTCCAGTTCCTGTTGCCCACTTCAGTTGTCCAGTTCTGGATGAGTGTAGCATCAAGCTGCCCTCTTCCACTGCTGAGCACTTGTCTCCCCAGACCCTCAATTCCAGGAAACCAAGTCAGAGGAGGCAGAAGGGAGTAAAGCTGATTAGAGTTCACGCTGGCCCAGCTGTCCAGGGCCTTCCTGCCCTGCGGACTTGTGTCAGCCGCGCGTTTTCTTCTGTGATGAGGAGTGGGGCCGGTTAAGGACCTTCTGGATGTTTTCCAGAAATCACTCTATGGCTCCTTCAGATCCGCTCCTTTCCTGCGGCTTTTTTGTCATGCAAACTTTAAGTCGGGAAACGACCTCTCCGGCCAGGGGTTTTGCTCTAGGCAGTGGTACCCGGTAACCCCAGCTCTTGGGACCCTCACCCGCCTCAACACAGAGCCCTCAGCCGGGGTGCTCCCCGGCGCGGGCGCCTCCCGCCCGCGGGCGCCTCCCGCCCCCGGCCCCGCCTGCCGCCCGGCCCTCGGCCCGCGGTCCCTCGGCCACCGGCGGCCGGCGACGCCTGCGCAGTGCGGCGGCGGGGCGGTCGTTGTCCCGGCGCCGTCGTCCCGGCAGCGAGCGCCATGGCAGAGGAGGTGAGGCGGGAGGTAGCGTCCGGCGTGGGGCGTGGGGCGGGCCCCGACCCCCGGGGCGCTCCGAGGCCCCCAGCGGGCCGCCTGGGCCGCGCCGCGCCACCCCGGCCAGTAGGCGCCGCGGGCCAGGCCGAGCCCCTCCTCCGCTCCCCGCACCCCGCCCGGCCTCGCAGGCCTGTCGAGCCGGCCCCGGGCTCCCCCTGGGCCCAGCGCGGTGCGGGGGTCAGCGCTTCTCTCGGGTCTCGGGACAGGTGAGCACCTTGATGAAGGCCACGGTCCTGATGCGGCAGCCCGGGCGGGTGCAGGAGATCGTGGGCGCCCTCCGCAAGGGCGGGGGAGACCGCTTACAGGTACGGCCCGGGGGCGAGGTGGGGCGGCTGGGGAGGTGACCTGCCCAGGGGGCCTGCCGGCGCTGCGGTGGACACTGCATGCCCTCATCCCCTAGAAATGGCCAGCGGCCTGGGGGGCAAGCAGGCTGCCCCGCCCGATTTGCCCTGGGTTAGAGCCCACCTGCCCGAAAACCTAGATTTCAAATTTGTCAGTCATGCCCTGCTGCCGCTTCCTCTAATTAGGTCGAAAGCACCCAGCACCAGGCCCAAAGGCCTTATTTCCACACTAGCCCGGCCAAAGGGCTCCCCAGGAAGCTGCAGATATGGAGATGGGTCACCTTGGGAAGGACCCAGGGCATAGAGATGGCAAGGCAAGAGTCAGAGTCCTGTCAGCCTCCAGCAAGAGGCTGGGCCTCCTCAGGCTTAGCAGGCTACTACCTAGGATTAGTTCTCCCTTCCCCCCTCTGGCCTTTCCTAGCTCCTGCAGGGCTTTGCCCACTGGCAGGGCCCTGAGCTGTTTTGCCTTGCATAATCTTCCCCCACCAGACAGGGCTACACTGGAAGGAGCCTGTGTAGACAGCATCTCTTTTGCATTTTAGGTTATTTCTGATTTTGACATGACCTTGAGCAGGTTTGCATATAACGGAAAGCGATGCCCTTCTTCTTACAGTAAGTCACATACTAGCTTGCTTTGTGGGGCTTAACAAGATGGTGGCTCCTAAGTGGCAAATAAAAGGAGTTCTGTGTTTTTGCAGACATTCTGGATAACAGCAAGATCATCAGTGAGGAGTGCCAGAATGAGGTACGTCACCCCCCTTTGTTCAGAGACGGCTATCAGGTGCTACTGCAGATGGTTCTTGGTGGCTCTGGTGGACCTTGTGTCATACACTGGGGTAGTGTTTCCTTTATGTCCAACACATGTGATGATTGGTGGTTAGAATATGGATGTGATGCCTGTTGCTAGCTGTGGAGTTTACAAGGGACTTCAACATTTTCTATTTAATCCTCCCGCAACTCCGAGGGGTGAATAGAACCATTATTACCTCCATTTAGCAGATGAGAAAACAGGGGTGCCTGGGTGGCTCAGTCGGTTAAGCGGCCGATTTCAGCTCAGGTCATGATCTCGCGGTCCGTGGGTTCGAACCCCGCGTCGGGCTCTGTGCTGACAGCTCAGAGCCTGGAGCCCGTTTCAGATTCTGTGTCTCCCTCTCTCTGACCCTCCCCCGTTCATGCTCTGTCTCTCTCTGTCTCAAAATGAATAAACGTTAAAAAGAAATTTTGAAAACAGAGGCTTGGAAAGGAGAAGCATGTCATTCAAGGATCATATGGCAAGACATGGAGAGCCTGGTTTTCCCATAGATCCGATTCTGTCCCAAACTCACTTGACTGCATTGTGCTATTTCTTTGATGATATAAAGAATAGAGCCAGGCCCGCTGTGCGTTTCTCTGCTGAGCTCTTGCTGCCGAGTAACTCTGTCATTTAGCTTCATTTCGTTAGGAAATTCACTAAGTTATATACTAAGTGGTCTTTCGGTCTGTCATATTGGTCAGCTTTTCCAATACTCACAGATTGCTTGCTGTTAAGATAGGCAACAAATTCTAGATAACTCTTCCTTTTCTAAAACCTGTCTCTCTGAGATACACTTTTAGCTTTACACAAGTTCTCACACCGATTACCTTCAGCAAGTCACTTTTTGTGGCTCCTCATGTGTCTGATCTTATCAGCTTCCAGAAAGCTGTATCCACAAATAAGACAGCAGGTTTGGGTCCCCTCTTTAGGATAATGAGGCTAGGGAAAACTAAGATTCTGGGTGTTGGTGAGCTCCTGAAAAAAGTCATAAAGCAAAGCTTATGGATGAAATCTTTTTTCTTTTTTAAAAATGCTATTCTTCTGTTGAATTCTCTTATGCTTTTAGAAGACTGTTCTCACACCCCCAAAAACGCACACATTGAGAACCTCAATACATTTCGGGAGCTTTCTCCCCTTGTCTGTGATCTTTGTACTTAACTCTCTTTTCGAACTGTGGTCAGGGACTCCACATTAGCTCTCATAATATTCTGAGATTGTGCCTGTATTAAAATTAAAATCCTTTACCCAATCGGTTCCCGTTTTTATTGGGTGCTGTTATTGATGGACTCTGTGTGACACACGGCTCCCGACGTGGCCTCCCTAGCCAAAGTTCCTGGCCTGTGGAAGGAAATCTTAGTAAGAAGTACATGTACCTACTCGCAAGGTGGTTCGCCCGATGTTGGTGTTGTGTTGGTTATCCACTAACACGCTGGGTCCCAAACTTGACTTCTATGATTTTTCTACTTCCATTTCCATGACTTTTGCCATATCTTGGTGATTTTTACTACATATTTTACTTTAAATTGGCCTATTATTAAAAATCTGAATGCAGTTCACTTAGAAAAGAAACAACCTTTGTGAAAGCATGAGTTTGATGTGCTAGGGTGTTTTTTTTTTCTTTTTTCCTTAATATGCACTAGAATGAATCTAAAACTACTAAAATGAAAACTGTTTATCCACGTACCCCCTAAAGTCACCTCGCCTCCCCCCTGAGAAAGTGTATCCCGTTTGGGGAAATATAGCATTAATCCCTTCTTACTGGTTAAACCCTGCTGACTGAGCTAGTGAGAACAACAAAATCCTAGTAACTTCTCACCTGATGGCAAAAGGTCTTCGTTGATTCTTAGACCTCATGGGATGACCAGCTGTGCAGATCGGTCACTCCCTTACACAGAGTTGCATCTTCTAGGTGATTCTTTTTCTCAGGCTAATCGGTGGGACTTTGCTGGGGAAAACTTGATGCAGACTAACGGCTTTTGTCTTCATTGGGATGTTCCAGCTCAAAGCGCTCCTTCACCACTATTACCCAATTGAGATTGACCCACACCGGACCGTCAAAGAGAAGTTACCTCATATGGTAGAATGGTAAGTGACGGTGGTGTTGAGCCGCTCCTGGCCCTCATGGTGGACTGGTCCACCTATTAGAACAAACTGTCCAGCCACCGTGGGGCGACCTGTGGCCACTGCTAGAGTGGGCCCCCACTAAGAGTCTTTGGAATGAGGTAGAAGCCCCTTGGTTTGGGGGGGGCGGATAAGTGCTTTGGGAGATAACTGTCCTATTGGAACCAGTATTGCTGGACGGAGCCCCAGTTCCCCAGAACGTGGGGGTCACCGAGGGAGGGATTCAGAAGAGTTCTGACTTCAGCAGTTAGCTCACCCAACCCTTGTTCCTGTGGCTGTGGTGTGGCTTTCTTACCCTCTTCCTTTTAAGGACAGCCAGAGTCTTCAGGAAGTGGCATGGTGGATGAGGCCTCCCTTAATCCTTCCAGAAGGGGACTTGGCCCTGAAAAGAGAAAGGACACTTTACTTACTTAGTGATTTGAATTTGGTCTTTGGTGGGGTGTCCGTTTCTAGGTGGACCAAAGCTCACGATCTCCTGTGCCAGCAGAAGATTCAGAAGTTTCAGATAGCCCAGGTGGTTAGAGAGTCCAATGCAATGCTGAGGTAAGCTTCTTGCTCTGGAAACCATTTGAAACTGGTTTGCTCCCCAAAAAAAGAGTCTGGGAAAGAGTAGAGGGGAGTTAGTTGCTGGGGGAGCCAGAAGAGACATAGCACCATGAGTGGCTGTTGCAAAGAAGGTCTTGCTTTTCCTCTCCGGATACAGCTGAAGGATTTCCCGCGTTGGGTGCATCCTAGGAAGCTGTCTATTGCCAGTGGATATATTATGAATATGACCAAGCCTTGCTCTCCTAGAACAAACAGCATCTAGCTCATTTTCTCCAATGGTAAAAAGACACTGGGGTCACCATGGTGGCTGGCGTTCTTAATCTAGACATGGGAGTTGGCTGGCCTGGGATTCTTGATCATTAGTGGCCTTCCCAGTGCAGCTCTCTCTGCTGGCATGTTTACTGGAGGAGGGGTGAGGGCACAGAGAGGGAAGAGCCTGCTCTCGAGGATTGGGTGTCCTAACTGGGGAGAGCCATGAAAAGCCAAGAGAGTAGAGACACATGCAGATCCAGTAAGTGCCTGGGTGGGGTTCGGGTGTTTCCTCAATGAAGCTGCCCCAGAGAGCTGCCTGGTTGTATTTTGCTGGAACAAAATAAGGCAGAAACAAACCAACCAACCAAAAGCCCATTTATATGAAGTTCAAGGATAGGCACAGCTAATCAGCGGTGATATGAAGGGAGAATGAGAGGGGATGGCGTTGGTTGGGAAGGGACAGAAGGGAACCTTGATCTGGTTAGTAAGTACATGGGTGTATACATATGTAATATTAGTTGAGTCGAACACTTAAGATTAGTGCACGTTAACCATTTACTGTATGTATTTTATGCCGCAATCTAAAATGTTTTTAAAAAGCAAAAACTTAAAAATATATCACCCAAGGAGAAAAGAAAGACTGGTGGAAGAGGCGGAATCCATTCATCTCTTTTCAGGGAGGGATACAAGACGTTCTTCAACACCCTGTACCAGAACAACATTCCCCTGTTCATCTTTTCTGCGGGCATTGGTGATATCCTGGAGGAGATTATCCGACAGATGAAAGTGTTCCACCCCAACATCCACATTGTGTCTAACTACATGGACTTTGATGAAGACGTGAGCCAGATCTTCTTTAGGCTGGGGATGGAGAGGGATGGGGACCGCCAGCCCTGGGGGCAGCACCCGCAACGTTAGCCCTGACCTGGGGAGGGAAGGGAGGGAAGGCATGCTGGCTTCTTGCTTCAGGCAGTTATTTCTTTCTTTATGCCAGCTAGAGACAGTTATTTCCTCTTTATTTTTGTTTTTGTTTATTTTTTAGAAAGAGAGCACGCGCATGCGCGTGCACAAGTCGGGGAGGGGCAGAGAGAGAGAGAGGGGGCCCGAAGCAGGCTCCAGGCTCTGAGCTGTCAGCACAGAGCCGGACGCGGGGCCCAAACCCACGAACCCGTGAGATCATGACCTGAGCTGAAGTTGGATGCTTAAGCCACTGAGCCATCCTGGCGCCCCCTAGAGACAGTTACTTCTGAAGGACCTACCTTTTGGTGTTTGGCTGACAGCTCTCTGCCCCGGGGTTCAGCCAGGCCCCATGTCACTGCCCTAGGTCCTATGCCATCCTAGGTACTCAAGGGCTTAGACTTTGACTTGTTTTCCTAGAGCCAGAGGTCAGCTGCTCCAACTCACCCTTGCTCTGACTTCTTCCCCTTAAAACCAATGGCTGGAATTTTCGTCCCTTAAACCTGTGGCGAGGACGTGGCCCGCAGCTGGGGTTAGCACACATGTAGCCTGAACAGCGCCTGTTTCATGGGTTTCATGCTTCCACCAGAGTAGGTGATCAATACTATTTGGTGGTCCTTGTTTGTTGGAATCAGGGGTAACAACTTCTTTTTTTGTAAAAGGCCAGGTAGTAAATATCTTGGGCTTTGTGGGGTGGACTTTATGATCTGTCACAACTACACAACGTAAATTTACGCAATGTCAATTCACTGCTGTGAAAGAACAAGCAGCCACAGACAAGATGGAAACAAATGAGCCTGGCTGTATTCCAGTAAAACGTAATTTAGAAAAATAGGCCCAGTCTGGCCTATAGGACCCAGTTTGCCGACCCCTGGTTTAGACTACAGCGAGGTTTTGGCATTTCTGTGGCTCGCAGGACTCCCCTTTCTCTGCGACAGAGACGGTGGAACACTGGCTCTAGCTGGGTCCCTATAGCCCTTCTGTCTGTCTCCTGATTATTTAGGGTTTCCTACAGGGATTCAAGGGCCAGCTCATACACACATACAACAAGAACAGCTCCATTTGTGAGAACTCCGGGTACTTCCAGCAGCTTCAGGGCAAAACCAACATCCTCCTGCTGGGGGACTCCATGGGGGACCTCACTATGGCCGATGGGGTTCCTGGCGTGGAGAACATTCTCAAGATTGGCTTCTTAAATGACAAGGTGGGTATGGGACCAGACCCTATCTTAGTGGCTTGCTTCTTTCTCTTTTTTAATTTTCTTTTAAAGTTTATTTTGGGAGAGAGAGAGAGAGAGAGAGAGAGAGAGAGAGAGAGAGAGAGACAGTGCACACATGTGAGCCCCTGAGCATGAGCAGGGGAGGGGCAGGGAGAGAATCCCAAGCAGGCTCCGCCGTGTCAGCACAGAGCCCAGTGCAGGTCGATCTCAACCCAACCATGAGATCGTGACCTGAGCCGAAATCAAGAATCAGATGCTAAAACCAGCTGAGCCACACAGGAGCCCTGGCTTGTTCCTTTTTCAATCCCTGTTAACTAATGCCTAGCGAACACCTTCTGTGTGCTAGTCACTGTTAAGTATTAGAGGTACTAAGGTGAGCTACGAGCCATGTTCGCAGGAAAACAAAAGAGATACCCCGTGATGACAGCTGGGTTCGGCACATGGCATGACAGTGGGACTCAGAGACAGGGTCACTGGAGCCTGCACTTACTATTTGGTGCCACCATGTTCCAGGCATTTTAACCCATTTAATCCCTACAGCAACTTTTTGAGGTAGAGACTAATATGCCTTGTTTTACAGATGGGGAAACTGAGGCAAGGAGGTTAATCTGCCCACGGTGACATAGTTTAGGAACTGGTAGAGCTGATTAAAGTCCTCCTAAGTCATACCTGTAAGATATGATTGAAATAGGAGATGTCAGTATTCAGGAGGTGGGTTTGCAGTTCAGAGAACAAAAACACAAGGACAGACCAGAGGCTGACAGGGGGCGAAATGGTCAAAAGGGGGCACAGTATGGTGTCAGGCTACAAGGCCACCAGTCCTCCCCTCAGCCAGCAGGGGCTGAAGACCTCCAGAGTGCTTGAGCCTTGGGAAAACTCAATCCAGACGGGTTAGAAGTACATCTGGTTTTTAAATTTCAATCCTTGTGCTGTCCTTTGGACATTGACCCAAGGGTCAATTGTGGCACCCTGTACCCACTGCCATCCAAAGGGCAGGTCCCTGTAACGTCGAGCTGCAGCTCGGATGCCCTCCCTCCCCTGCCCCAGGTGCCAGGGAGGCAGAGGCAGAAGTCAGGGCATTCTGGGGCCTCTCGATCTTCCCTTCCCCGGGGCAGGTGGCAGAGCGGCGGGAACGCTACATGGACTCCTATGACATCGTGCTGGAGAAGGACGAGACGCTGGACGTGGTCAACGGGCTCCTGCAGCACATCCTGCACCGCGGGGACTGGATAGAGATGCAGGGCTCCTGAGTGCAGGCCAGGGTCAGGCGCGGGGGGCTGTGGAGAGGTGGGAGCCTCGCCAAGAGGCCGTCCTGCCGAGGGCGCTGCTTCTCCCAGGGCGGGCAGTGAACAGTCCAGGGTGGTGCAGCTGGGGAGCCCGTGCCCCTCCCTCCCCTCCCAGCACCCAGGCTCCAGGCTCCGGGAAGCCCTGCCCGGCAGTGGGAGGGTCCACCAGGTGAACATGGGACCTGCAGGGTGTTAGCACTCTAACTAGGGACCATCTAGCCCAGGGGTTCTTTTTTCCCCAAATTTTTAAACACGGAAAGCTGTGCTTCAAACAAATCTAATGTGTGAAACAGATCTAAATAAAAAAAGGGAAAAAAACCCAGCTGTTCTGATTCAGGGGGTGCAGGGCAGAGCCCGTACCTCTTGGTTTTGGAGGAGCAGGAATCTCCAAGAAGCCACTAGGGCTCTATGGCACAGAATTTCAAAACCACTGAATTCACAGGCACCTGGCTGGCTCAGGCAGTGGAGCGTGTGCCTCTTTTTAAAAAAAAAAAATTTTTTTTTAATGTTTATTTATTTTTGAGACAGAGAGAGACAGAGCATGAACGGGGGAGGGTCACAGAGAGAAGGAGACACAGAATCTGAAACAGGCTCCAGGCTCTGAGCTGTCAGCACAGAGTCCGACGCGGGGCTCGAACCCACGAACCGTGAGATCATGACCTGAGCCGAAGTCGGACGCTTAACCGACTGAGCCACCCAGGCACCCCGAGCGTGTGCCTCTTGATCTCGGGGTTATGAGTTCGAATCCCACGCTGGTTGTAGAGATCACTTACATAAATAAAATAAATAAAATATTAAATAAATAAATAAAATACATAAATAAAATATTAAATACATATATAATATAATACAATATAAATACATAAAATATACAATAAAATACAATATACAAAATACAAAATATTATACAATAAAATACAATATAAATACATAAATAAAATAAAACAACAACAGCAACAACACTGAATTCACCCACAAGACCCTCTGAGCATGAAACGTGCTTGGGGGTCAGGGTGGGCAGGCGGGGTTGGAAGGGTGTGTTTCCGACCTGGAATGGTTTGACTTTAGGCTGAGGTATCCATTAAACTTGAAATCCCACTGGGATTGGTGGGATCTGGCCAATCCTATCTGCTGAGTTCCCTCTTTATGGATCCTCAGAGGGATCCAGGACCACCAAGATGGGTGACTTGATTAAGGGGAGCCAAGACCGGGACCTGAAGGGAGAAGATGCTCTGTGACAGGTGGGAGTGATTTCTGCTCTGACATCTTGCATCATTAGGCTTCCTTCAGAGCTCCTGTCCCGTGTCCCTTCCCTGTTGACTTGGATGGTCAAGGACTAACTGAATTCTCTAGGGTACCTTTTGAAGAGAAAATGTAAAGCAGCCAGTTTCACCCGGCATTTTTTTAGCCTTTCCTCCGAGAGACTCACCCCCTCATCCTGCTGCAGAGGATGCTGGCTGTGGGACACTTGCGTTTACCTGCAGGTCCAAAGGGACGGGTAGTGCTTGCTGTAGGTGCGTGCCATTTAATCCTTCACAAGGTCCCTGAAAGCAGGCATACTTCTCATTTCCGGGTGGCTTCAAGAAGACTAGAAACTTGCCCAAACTCCATAGCTAGGAGCTAGAGCCAGGATTTGAGTGTTTCTGACCCAAGCCATACTGTTTCTTCTGCATCGTGCCTTCAAACGGGCTTCAGTTCAGGGCTGGCCTGTTAGCTTCTGGGAAGGGGGCGGTTACCATGCGAGGCCAGGTCTGTAGCCACCGTCAGATCCGGAGGTGTCTTCTGGATGCTTTGGGTCCAGGAGTGTCTATTACTGGCCACGGGAAGAGAAGTCATGTGTCTCAGGGTGCTGGATAAGAAACAGGTGCTTGTGGGGACAGGTCGGTCCAGGGAGTCCAGCACCAACTTTTTCTCTCCCAAGCTTCCCCTGCTCCCCCGTCCTCTCTTGGCTCAGGTCATTTTTGTTGCACTGGCCAGAGTCCAGCCAGGCAGGCGAGGGGCAGATGGCCTGCAGACTGCAACTCTGTTACCTTTCCTTTAGGCAGGAGGGTGGATCCGGCAGGTGGGAAAGGCTGGCCGCCAGGAGCAAGGAGAGGTGGGGATAGCTGAGTACTGGAACCAGTTTACATGGAAGAGAGGATTCTGACCTGTGCGGTTTGATCTAACCCCTGAGTCATGTCTGAGGTCAGGGACCGCCTCTTTGTTCAGCTGGGATGGTTAGGAGACCCGGATCATCTCTCCACACCTTCCTGGCAGGCCCCTTTGTAGATGCCCACTCTGCACCCTCCCTCCGGCAGACTGGGGGTCCCTTTCCTTGGGGAGGGCCCCGGTTAGGCCTCAGGAGGCAGGAGGCTGAGACCGAGGGACACAGTATCTTGAGCTGATGAGGTATGAAGAGACGGCCCGTTTTGTTCCCCTTTCTTCCCCAATCTTTGGGTCTGAGGGCCTCCCCGCCATACACACAATGAAAGAGCACAGCCTGAGGTGTTTGGTTTAGTCTTTTATTTGGCACAAAGGAGAAAGGGATCTGACACCAATTTAGCCTTTTGAGTGTGCAGAGCTCTGTCCACTCCCCTGTCACCCCAAACAAGCCCCTCTTCCAAGTTTAACTCTGCCCTGAAACCAGGATTTCCCAAGGATTTCATAGCCCTAAGACCCATCCCAGTAGTTACCCTTCCTACTCTTCCGGTTCTCTGTCCCTTCGAGAAAGCAGCTTTCCTTAGGGATGAAAGGCAACGCCAAACCCAGCCCTGACTGCAGCACCCCAGGGGCCTTCAGCCGCTACTGGGTGTAGTGAGGGGGGATGGGATAGGTGTGGGGGAACAGGAAAGGGGGGAGGCCCTTCCTAGAAGCCAGCCAGAGCTGAGAGAGGAAGGCTGAGGGTCTGGACAGTCCTGGTTCATGCTCCTGGGAGCTGCTTTGACACAGAAATGGGGGCTGTAGGGGGGGTGCTTGGGGACGGCAAGGAAAAGTACAGATAAAAGGGAAGCTTGGGGAAATGAAATGGTGAGCTCGGCTGCTGGCCATGTTCATTGTACGGTGATGCGGAGGGGAGGTATGGGTGAGGGGCCAGCAGTGGCCCATCCAGCCCCTAGACTCCACCAATCACCGGATTGGCTTTGTGACTCCAAAACTTGTAAGTGAGGGGTGTGGGGTGGGAAGAGAAAACCTGAATAGAGGTCTGTGCTGTGGATTTTACTCTCGGGCTGGTGGCAAGACCAGAGTCATCTCTGACCTCCCAGCCAACATGCCAGCACAGGGGAGGGTGACCCTTGGAAGGTCAGCCCCACCGCCCACTGTCCCCGCCCCCCACCCCGAGAAGTGGGCCTTTGCATTTGGGCCCAGGCCCCTGCCCTTCAGAGCTCCTCATGGACTCGCTCCTGGTCTTCGTCTGACTTCAGTTTGAGCTCCTCAACAGTGATCTTGCCATCCTGGTTGCGGTCCTGGTTCTGGAACATGTCTGCTATGGTCTTCTCTGGGTCCTGCCCAGGCATGAGGCGTCCTTTGCCCTCACTGACTTGAGCTTTGATGAAGGCGGAGAACTAGGAGCCAAGACAGCCAAGGGGAGAGGGGAGAGGGGAGTGAGGGTCTCGCCTGAGTGGCGGTGGGTGGCCTTGGGAAAGGCCCTGGGGCACAGGGAGGCACAGAGGAGAGAAGAGCAGGTGCTGGGGGCCCGGGTGGGGCCCAGGCAGAGGGTGGGTGTGGAGGACAGGCAGCATTGGGGGGGTGGGGTAGGTTGCATGAAGAAGAGGCAGGGACAGGGGACCTAAGGCGCAGTGACCCAGCGCAAGGGCAGAAACAGGCACAGAGGACAACAGACATAGACTGTGTTTGCTTCATGCCACCACACGGGGTGGTGGTTTCTGTTGGGGTGACCGCACGGAGTGAGCTCCTCACCCACCTCCTCCGGGGGGACCTCGCCATCCTTGTTGAGGTCCAGGCCTTCAAACAGGTTGACAGGAGGGTCCTCGTGCCACACAAACAGGTAGCCGGTGGGCAGCCCCTCCTCCCGAGACACCAGCTCCACCTCAAACAGCAGCACTGCGCTGCCCGGGACACCCCGGGCTGGAGGGAGGGAGGACAGAAGGAAAGCGTCCCGATCAGGCCGGGGTCTGAGCCCAGTGTGCTCCCTAGCCCACACGCCTCAGTTTCCCCTACTGGGCACACGGGATGTTTACAGAACCGTTGGGAAGGCTTCCCTCACTCCTCCCACCAACCGCCCAGGCCCAAGGCGGGCGGGGGCAAAGGACCAGTCTGCCCCTCACCTCCGCTCTCTCCGTGTGCCAGGTGCGGGGGCACCACGAGCTGCCGCCTCTCTCCCACACACATGCCCTGCAGGCCCGTGTCCAGGCCTTCGATCACCTTATTGGCCCCCAGGGTAGCCTCCTGGGGGTCCCCGTAGTCGTGGCTGGGGCGGGGGGAGAGCAGATTCCCAGTTCAGCACCCATCCTTGTCCCAGGCAGGTTCACACCCCAGCGAGCCCGGCCCTCCCCGTTTCCCAGTCACTTCTGGTGCCCGCCCCACACAGCAGAGCGTGGGACCGACAGTTCAGAGATGGGGCGCCCTCCCCGTCTTGCCGCTGCCCCTGAAGTGTAGCCTGGAGGGCTCCCCTCTCCCTGCTTTGGTTTCCCCTCCACAAACAGACCTCCAGACTGCCAGCCTCACCCTTCCAGTCCCGCCAGTAAAGAGTCTCAGCTCCTCGTGCCCCACCCCACGCTCGCTGGATGGGAACTTATGGGGGAAGCACGAGTGGAGGTGCTCGGGGACTCCCCACGCCTGGGCCCACCCACCTGCCCAGCCCTGGCCCCGCCCCGGACCCACGAGGAGAAGAGCTTGGTGCCATCCAGCAGGGAGCAGTTGTAGTGGTAGCGAACATAGTCCCCAGACTTGGCGGTCTCGTTGCAGGTCTCAGGGGGCCGGGACAGTATCTTGATTTCCACTGGATCCTCAGGGTTGTGGAAGTCAATGACGTGGACGTCAAAGATCAGCACCGCGGAGCCAGGGATCTTGTCTCCTGGGGCCAGAACGGGGAGTGGATCGGCTCAGAATCCAGGAGGGGCTGCTCAGGCCTCCACGGAGGCCCCTACACCTTCCCCGCCCTGTGTTTTCCAACGAGGATGGGATGGGGTGTTCGTCCCCAGGGTCAATTCTTCTTCAGTACCTCTTGTGGGGGCGAGGGGCAGGGGAGGGGAGGGGACGGCCACGCCAGTTAGAAAGCCCTTTACACACATCATCTCGCAACCTCCCAGTAACTTACCCTGTTGGTCAATGTCCTTAGTCCCATTTTACAGGTGAGGACACTGAGGCTTCCAGCAGAGCTGGGTCTCAAGTCCAGGTGCTTTCTTTCTTTTTTTTTTTTTCTTTTCCTTTTTCAATCATCTTTTTCTTTCTTTTCTCTTTTTTATTAACTTATTTATTTTTCAATTTACATCCAAGTTAGCATAAGTCAAGTCCAGGTTTCTTTGCTTCCTAGGGCTACACTGTTTCTGTCCTCCCATAGCCACCCCCGCCTCCCCAGCTCAGGAGTCGGCTGCCCTTCTCCAGTATAGAAGGGAGAAGTGAGGGGAGGGCCCCTGGAGAAAAGGATGGAGTCTGTGTGGCAAAAGGTGGGTGGGTGATGGGTTTCGAGGCAAGAGGGGCAGAGTGGTGGCTGGACCGGCCCTGTGCTGGGGAGGTCGGGGAGCAATCTGTGGAGCTGCCGAGACGGTGACCGCGAGAACAGGGACATGCCTACCAGTCCCGTTCTCCCCATAGGCGAGGTGGGGGGGTATGGTGATCCTCCGGCGCTCCCCCATGCAGGCGCCCTGCAGCCCCTGGTCCATCCCTGGGATGATGTAGCCCCGCCCCACATAGGTGTTGTAGGTGTGGTTGCGGGAGTAGCTGCAATACAGGGCGGGGAGGGCGGGCCAGGGGGTCAAAGGAGCCCCTGCCCTTCCAGGCAGGATGGAGCCACCTCCAGCTGCGGCCGGCCCGGGTGACCCCAGATCCCGCCTCAGCTTCTTGGGCCTTCCTCCCGCCTCCCCCCCACCAACCACACACCTGGAATCAAAGAGGGTGCCGTCCATCAGTGAGCCATTGTAGTGGTAACGCATGAAGTCTCCGGCCACAGCTCTCCGGACGCAGCCAGGAGGTAGCTCCAGTGTCTCCAGCTGGACGGTGTCCTTCGGATTGTGGACATCAATCAGTAGCACGTGGAAGACCAGGGAGGCCTGTGGGGGGATCACAGTCCCTGGGGAAGGGATAGACTTGAACCATACAAGTGGTACAACTGGAGAGCAAACCAGGGCTCCTTCTTGACTCAGGAAGGCCCATGTGGGCACCCTGTAAAAAGGTGCTAATTCTGCTCTCCAGAGACGTTTCCATACCCTCAGCAGCCCTGTGTCTTGCTCTCCCTGTAAGGCATGAGCTGGATTTTCCCCCGGGCCACCACCAGCCCATCCTAAATGATTGTGTGAATCAGAATAAAGCACCCCTTCTTAGTGAGATCACCACCAAGAGCTAGATTTCACCCCTACCCTACTTGCCTCCTTGGCTGAGTGCCTTTGTGCAGTACACAGCCTGAACAACTGTATACGGCAGCCCTCTTCTGAGGAATCCCCGAGTCCCTGTCTGCCCTCACCATAGCCTTTCTCGCCATAGGCCAGGAACGGAGGGATGATGATCTTTCTTCTCTCTCCAGGACACATGCCCAGCAGCCCCTGATCCATGCCCTTGATCAGCCAGCCAGAGCCGATGTAGGTATCATAAGTGCCTCCCCTACTGTAGCTGCAGAGAATGAGGTAGAAGTGATGCTGCTGGAGATGGGAGAGGCCGGATGGGACCCGGACACCCTCCACATCACGCCACACAGTCCCCAGCCCCCCAGGACTCCCTCCGGCCCTCACCTGGTGTCAAAGGCAGTGCCATCCAGCAGCGTGCCATTGTAGTGGTAGCGGACAAAGTCGCTGTCCTGGACCGTGCGGGGACAGTGGGCTGGGTGCAGCAAGGTGCTCACCTGCACAGTGTCTGCCTTGTTCCACACATCCAGCAGGACCACATCGAAGTACAGGGTGGCATCCGGGGGAATGAGCCCCGCTGTGAGGGTCCAGCAGCCACAGCTCACGTTCGGTGCAGCTCCCCCAGACCCCTCGCCATGCCACAGTCCCTAGGGCCCCAGGACTCCCTCCAGCCCTTCCCTCGTATCAGAGGCAGGACCACATTTGCTGCAGCCCCAGGGTGGTGGGTGGAATGGACATTTGAATGTCCAGCTTGGCCCCTCCCTCCACCACTCCTAGTGCCCCTTCTCCCTAGTCAAGCTTGGATCCCACCCAGGGCCCTGTCATCGCCTTTCCCCCGACTCCAGGGCCAGGGGACTGAAATTCTAGTCCCAGACCTGCCACTATCCACACTGCATATTCAGTGTGACCTTGGGCAAGTCGCTCTCCTGCTCTGCGCTTCAGTTTTCTGGCCCTGGGGTCCTCGATTCTGACTCCTGTCTCCTCCATCCCCGTGCGGGTGCCCCGACCCTTCTCACCCACACCGATGCTGCCGTAGCCCAGGTGGGGAGGCACAATGAGGCGTCGCCGCTCGTTGACACACATGCCCATGAGGCCTCGGTCCATGCCAGTGATGAGGCGCCCCACGCCCACCACGATGGCCACTAAGGTGCTTCGGTCATAGCTGGGGGAGAGCGGAAACAGATGGGAGACACTGGCCTCGGGCCTTGATCGCATACATGCACAGGCGCGCGCGCGCGCGCACACACACACACACACACACACACACACACACACACTCAATCCCTCTCCCTATCACAGGTGTAGGTCCACATGCTCCTGTCTCGTCTTCACGCCTCCCCCTAGGTCAGCCATGACTCCCACCGTAACAAGATGGGCTGTTACACAAGAGGAGTCCCCCAGGAGGCCAGGAGCTTTTATTTGCCGGGGATAAGGGAGGGCTGTGCAGGCCTGGGAGCTACCACCATCTGCTGACAGCAAAGGGGTGCTAAGTATGGCCTAAAGGGGAAGGGAGCATTTATTGAGCATTTACGATGTGCCAGATAAATGCTTAGCCTCTTTTACAATCACCTACTTAATCCTTTCCCCTGTGAAATGGGCATTATTGTTTTCATTGTTCTGAAAAAAAATTTTACATTCATTTTTGAGAGAGAGCGTGTGCAGGGGAGGGCAGAGAGGGGGAGACAGAGGATCGGAAGTGGGCTCCAGGCTGACAGACAAGTCATGACCTGAGCTGAAGTTGAACGCTTAACCAGCTGAGCCACCTGGGTGTCCCTGTTTTCATTTTTCTTATGACACAAATTGAGACAAGAGACTGAATGACTTGCCCAAGGTCACACAGCTAATATGCAGTCTGCTCAACTCCGTGTTTGTGCCACTGCACCAATGGCTTTTCCAGGGAAAGGAGGGGGAAGCAGAGCTGACTGAGGGTAGGGATTGGTTTCCAATTTTGGAAAGGCCTATTCTAAAATTGCCATGGCTTTCATTTTTATTTTATTTTACTTCTATTTATTACTTTTTGTTGCAGTATAATCGACATACGAGATTTAGTTTCAGGTGTACAATAAAGTGATTTGACATTTACATACGAGATCATACTTATTGCATAATAAGTGTAGTTAACATCTGTCACTGTCCAAAGTTAATACAATACTATTTTCTATACATTATATCCCCATGACTTATTTATTTTATAATTGGAAGTTTGTATCTCTTGACTTTTATTGGCTTTTTTTTTTTTAATTTTAGAGAGAGAGAGCTGGGGAGAGGGGCAGAGGGAGAGGGAGAGAGAGAGAGAGAGAGAGAGAGAGAGAGAGACTCTCAAACAGGAGCTCAGTGCAGAACCTGATGTGGGGCTTGATCCCACAACCCTGGAATCATGACCTGAGCCCAAATCAAGAGTCAGAGGCTCAACTAACTGAGCCACCCAGGCACGCCAGGCTTTTATTTGCTTTTAGCTACAGTTTTAAGTTTTCAGAAGTTAAGGGAGGATGGGAGATTTGTATTTAAAACAATTTTTTAATGTTTATTTATTTTTGAGAAAGTGCGCACAGATGGGGGAGGGGCAGAGAGATTAAGGGAGACAGAATCTAAAGCAGGTTCCAGGCTCCGAGCTGTCAACATAGAGCCCAACGTGGGGCTTAAACTCATGAACCGTGAGATCATGACCTGAACCCAAGTCGGATGCTCAACGAACTGAGCCACCCAGGCGCCCCTAAAATTTGTTTCTATTATTTTATTTTTTACTGTTTTAATTGTTTATTTTTGAGAGAACATGCACATGTGAGAGTGGGGGAGTGGAGAAGAGGAGGGGCAGAGAGAGAGGGAGACAGAAGATCCGCAGAGGGCTCTGCAAGAACTGAACCAAGAGGGGCGCCTGGGTGGCTCAGTCGGTTAAGCCTCTGACTTCGGCTCAGGTCATGATCTCATGATTCGTGAGTTGGAGCCCAGCCACAGCGACAGGCTCTCAGCACAGAGCCTGCTTCAAATCCTGTCTCCCTCTCTCTCTGCCCCTCCCCCGTTTGCGCTCCTCTCTTTCTCAAAAATGAAAAAAAAGAAAAGAAAAGAAAAGAAAAGAAACATTAAAAAAAAAGAACTCAGGGGTGCCTGGGTGGCTCGGTCGGTTAAGCGTCCGACTTCGGCTCAGGTCATGATCTCACGGTCCGTGAGTTCGAGCCCCGCGTCGGGCTCTGTGCTGACCGCTCGGAGCCTGGAGCCTGTTTCTGATTCTGTGTCTCCCTCTCTCTCTGCCCCTCCCCTGTTCATGCTCTGTCTCTCTCTGTCTCAAAAATAAATAAACGTTAAAAAAAAAAAAAGAACCGAACCATGAGATTATGACCTGAGCTGAAGTTGGATGTTTAACTGACCCAGGCACCCCTAAATTATTTTATTTTTTTTCAAGTTTATTTATTTATTTATTTATTTATTTATTTATTTAGTAATCTCTACCTCCAACATGGGGCTCGAACTCATGACTCCAAGATCAAGAGATGCATGTTCTTTTTTTTTTTTTTTTTTTTTTTTTTTTTTTTTTTTTTTTATTTTTGGGACAGAGAGAGACGCAGCATGAACGGGGGAGGGGCAGAGAGAGAGGGAGACACAGAATTGGAAACAGGCTCCAGGCTCCGGGCCATCAGCCCAGAGCCCGACGCGGGGCTCGAACTCACGGACCGCGAGATCGTGACCTGGCTGAAGTCGGACGCTTAACCGACTGCGCCACCCAGGCGCCCCGAGATGCATGTTCTTTTGACTGAGCCAGCCAGGCACCCTGAGAGATTTTCATTTTGATCAAAGGGGTTAAGGGGTTAGGAAAGTCTTCCAAGCTCAGCACTGCACAAACTGGGGCCAGTCTGGCTCCTAGAGTCCCACCAAGGAAGTCATCCCCTGCTCCCAACCCCTCCCTGGCTTGGGCGGTGCTTCTGGCCACTGTCCACACCTCATTTTGCCCACTGAGCTGCTTCCTTCACAGTGCTCTTGTGAGGGCCCAAGCACTGCACAAAGTTCCTACCAGTTAAACATGATAAGGGCACCCAGTCCTCCTCAGAGTCAAGGCTAATGTTCCCTGAACTTGCCTTGGTATTTGCAGGCACTATGTGAAGTTCTTTCATTCATCATCTTGCTTAAGCCCTATTATCTGCCTTAGGAAGGGAGGATTTAATTTTCCAGATTGTTTTTCATCTCCATTTTTTCAGATAAGGAACATGAGGCTTAAAGAGGCCTAATTCCTTGTCCACGGTCATTGGCTGGATTTGAACCCAAGGTCTTGGACTCTGGAGTTCATGTTCTTAATACACTGCCTGCCTTCCAAAGCCATGGAAGCTAATTTCCCGTGGGCTGAGCTGTGTGCTTTGGGAAAGGGCCTAAGAGGGACTGACTTCTAAGGATGAGGTGACTGGGACCTGAGGCTTAACCGAACAGCCCTGCCCTGCCCCCACCAACAAAAGTGACCTGCCAGAGCAGACTAAAAGGCCTGATCGGATCAGAACCCCATCCTTCAAACCCCAAGCCTGGCAAGATGGGTGGCAGCACTGGCCTGGTAGAGCTAAGATGGAGGGAGGTGGGGGGGCGGTGGTGCAGGGAGACCCAGAGAGGGAGGTATGAGAACCCTCCGGGAGCCCAGGGGGGCAATGCCCAGCCATGTGACACGTAGACAGATAGGGTCCCTATCTGTCCTACACGGAGCTATGCCCTACACTCCTAGATCCGTCCTGCTGTCTTACAATGTTCACCCTTCTTTAACATGCTGGTTGCTTATAACCCCCACCGCCTCCAAAAAAGTTCTATTGACTCTTCTCTGGTTACAAAGGCACTGAAACCTGGGGCTGGAACCAGAAGGGATTCAGCCCGGGTGGAAAGGGAGGGGGTCCCAGGCTAAGACCACTGGAGGATTCACATGCATCAGGGACCATGCCCTTCCCCCCAACGCTGGGGACCAGAACCTCCTCCCTGCCATGTCTTTAAATAAAGCACTGTTGAGTAAATAGAGCAGTTCACCTTGATCATCAAACACTGGGGAATGTGGGGAGTTTGTCGTGAAAGAAACTGGGGTCCTTTAAGAGGTGAGGGTTTGAAATTAAGGGCAGGGAAATCTTTGGGAAGATGGATGTCTGGGAGCCCCCAGCCTCAGGGTGCTGTGTTAGGGTTTAGGAGATCATGGAGTAAGTAGGGGATGCAGACACATCCTAAAAGGGCAATTAGGGATCCCCAGAATAGAGACAGCCTGGCCCCAAGGGGAGGGGCGAGTCTGAGGGCACCCAACCCATTACCTGGAGTCAAACTTCTTGCCATCCTCGAAAGTGCCGTTGTAGTGGTAGCGAACAAAGTCCCCCATCTGCACTTCCCGGGGACAGGTCCTGGGGATGTGGTACCTTTCGATGACTACATCTTCCAGGGGGCCCCCGGCCGGGCTAGCACGGCCCAGCCCCCTCCCCACTGCCTGTACCAGCAGCAGCAACAACTGCAGCAGGGGGAGCCGGAGGAAGGTGCGGCTGGGGGGCACCGTGCGGAACATAGTGCCTGGAGCTGGGACCGCGGGCAGTGAGGGCGAGCGAGGGAGTCGCCGCCGACAACCTCCTTTCCCCCTCCTCCCGTAGCTGGCTCCCCCCCTTCCTGTCCTTGGTCCCCACCCCCGCCCTGGCTAGTCCACGTGGAATGGGGGCAGGGGAGAAAGAGCTGGCGGGGCGGAGGACGGAGGGTGGAATGGGAGGAGGGGGCAAGGCTGAGTGTGGGAGTCCAGGAATGCACCACAAAGAACTCCAGATCCAGATCCCCCCCCCTCCTCCCTATCTCCCGGGGCTCAGCGTCCTGGGGCCTTAGCCTGGGAGGGAGGTTCGGGAAAGCGGAGAAGTTGGAGCTGACCCCCATTAAAAGAAAAAAAAAAAAAAGTTCAGTGTCTTTTTTTCCCGAACCCCTGGGTCCTAAAGCCGGACTGAAGTATCCCTTGTTTCTTTCGTTGGCCTCCCCCCCAAATCTAGGCCTCTCGAGGTGGCTGGTGAGGCTCCAGAATCTGAGGGGGTGTCTCGGTACTCCCCCCGCCCCACATCCCCACTGTCTCAGCGATGGCCTCTCCAGGATCGAGCTGCGTGGTCCCGCAAAAGCTGGACAGTCAGGAAGATCCCGCGCAGGGATGGACATAGGTGGGCGGCAGCGAGAGTGATGTGTGCGGGGTGAAACCAGGAGTGCGCCTCCGAGTCGCGGACTGGAGCGGAGGGACACTAGAAGTGACTGCTTCAGGGCTAGGGGCGGAGAAGGAGCAGGAGGGACTCTGTAATGGAAAGAAGACCAGATGCCAAGGTTTGGGCAGAGTGGTGGAGGCGGCGCTCCCTCAATGTCTTGATCTTAAGGTGGGGGACTGTCTTTGCGTGGGGAGGGGCTTTGCGGGTCCCCTTCCCTGCGGGAAGCGTTCCTCCACCCACTTACCATCTGTCAAGGGGAAGACCCCCCCCTCAAAGGGCAGGAGGTCGGCCAACGTAGGGGCCTCAGGGCCCCGGTGGGCCCTGTGCCCCTCGGGAGAGCTGACCCAGACCTCGACTCCGCCCTCCTGCCGTCGCTGCCCGGCGCTAAGACCCAGCGGGCGCCCCCGCCCGGCCCCCTCGGCGCCCCCGCCCGCCCGCGCGGCCTGGACGCCTCCTCGGCCCGGGAGAGCCGGCCGGCGCGGCGCGGCCATGGGGCGGGCGGCGTGGGGGCTGTTGTGGCTGCTGCTGGGCAGCGCCGCGGGGCAGTACGAGAAGTACAGCTTCCGGGGCTTCCCGCCCGAGGACCTGATGCCCCTGGCCGCGGCCTACGGGCACGCGCTCGAGCAGTACGAGGGCGAGAGCTGGCGCGAGAGCGCGCGCTACCTCGAGGCGGCGCTGCGGCTGCACCGGCTGCTGCGGGACAGCGAGGCCTTCTGCCACGCCAACTGCAGCGGCCCTGCGCCGCCCGCGGCCTCCTTCCCGGGGCCCGAGCCCGGCCCCGACGGCGGCCGCGGCGACGAGTGGGCCCGCGAGCTGCGGCTCTTCGGCCACGTCCTGGAACGCGCCGCCTGTCTCCGGCGCTGCAAGCGGACGCTGCCCGCCTTCCAGGTGCCCTACCCGCCGCGGCAGCTGCTGCGCGACTTCCAGAGCCGCCTGCCCTACCAGTACCTGCACTACGCGCTGTTCAAGGTGGGTGCCTTCCCCTGCGCCCCCCACCCCCACCCCCGCGACCCACCGGCCCCACCCGGGCTCCCCCACTCCCGGATCCTCCCGCCCTGCCTCGCCCTCCTCCAGCCCCGCCGCGCCCCCGGTCCTGGAACCACCGTCCCACCTCGCCCCCCTAGGCCGGGTGCCCCTCGCCCCTGGCGCCCCCTGCCCCGCCTCGTCTCCTGGACGCAGCTGGGGCGCGTCGTTCGGAGCCGGCATCTGATTCCGTCCGGTCTCGGAGCAGCATCGATCGCACAACCAAGGACAGCCCTGTGCACTCAGGGCTTCGATCTCTGGCCCTTCCGACCCTCTCTGTCCCTGTCCCGCAGGCTAACCGGCTGGAGAAGGCGGCAGCCGCGGCCTACACCTTCCTCCAGAGGAACCCGAAGCACGAGCTAACCGCCAAGTATCTCAGCTACTACCGGGGGCTGCTGGACGCCGCCGAGGAGCCCTTCACGGACTTGGAGGCGCAGCCCTATGAGGTGGGCTGGAGGGGTAGGACTGGCCCTGACGCTCCTTCCTGACCACCGTCCCCCCGCCCCCCGCGGGGCTTGTACCGGAGGGGAGGTGTTGGGGTCTCCCTAACCCCTCTGACGCACCCCTCTAGGCCGTGTTCCTCAGGGCTGTGAAGCTCTACAACAGCGGAGATTTCCGCAGCAGCACCGAGGACATGGAGCGGGCCCTGGCTGAGTACCTGGCCGTCTTTGCCCGGTGTCTGGCTGGCTGCGAGGGGGCCCACGAGCAGGTGGACTTCAAGGACTTCTACCCGGCCATAGCAGGTATTCCCCTCCCCCTCCAGATCCCTGTGGGTGACCCTCTCACCCACAGGGCCCTGCTTCCCAGCACTCCTAAGGCCTCTTAACGTGTAAGTATTCATCCCATACGCGTGTATGGAGCACCCAGGAGGTTCTTGGGAGGTGCACAGAAGTAAGGTGTTATCCCTGCCCTGGGAGCCTTCAGTCAGTGAGAAAGGCTACAGTCCTGAGTGTCCAAGGTGCTAGGCGTTGGTGCAGAGAGGTGGTGACATCCCAAAAAGGCCTGAGGACGTTGGTTTCACAGTCCTCAGGCGGAGAGCAGTACAGGTGCAAAGGTGCCATGGTCATGTGTACAGAAACAGCCCAGCAGGTGTGTACAGAAGGCAGTTTGTGGCCAGAAATCGCACCTGGTTAGGGATCCCTGACCACGGGGTGCCTCAGCGGGGACAGAAAGAACTCTCCTGAGCTTCTCTACCTAGGCTTCCCACCTCCAAACCTCATCTGCTTCAGAATGCCCCAACTCCCTCCGGTTTTGGGGTGGGGGTTGAGCTGCGGGGGTGGTAAGGTGGCCCAGGCCACAGTAGTTGCCCTCAGCACTGCCCTTTGTATCCTGAGCCAAGTCTTTACTGGCATTATCTCCTGTGGTGGCATCGGCTGGGCAGGCACCAGCTCCTCACCACTGCCTCCCACCCCCTAGATCTCTTTGCAGAGTCCCTGCAGTGCAAGGTGGACTGTGAGGCCAACTTGACCCCCAACGTGGGCGGCTATTTCGTGGAGAAGTTCGTGGCCACCATGTATCATTACCTGCAGTTTGCCTACTACAAGTGTGAGCATCCTGGTGGGCTTGGGATGGGGGGGCGGGCGGGGGAAGAGAAAGCATTGCCCTGAGAGTGTTACAGGGTCGTGGGGAGCCGTCCCTCATATGTGAGGACCCTGCGTGACAGCAGGGAAGGCTGGGGGTGGCAAACAGGTGAGAGGAGGGGAAAGAACAAAGAGCAACCTTAGGAGAATTCAGAAACCTCTTGGGTAAATGGGTAGCCAACGACTCCACCACAGTTGACAGGTTACAAAGGCCTACCACATCTGTTGATCTCACTTGGTGCTTTCACCCATCCCCTGCAGCTGACATTACGGGACCCATTTTTCAGATGAGGAAACTGAGGCTCATAGAGCTCAAGGGGCCATTAGTCACATGGCCAATGAAAAGTAGCACCAGGATTTATGGCTCTCCTCGTCTGGGGGAGAGCCTGGCATCCACGGGGGCCGGGATTGACGAACTCCAGAGTTCTTGCCATGCAGAGCTGCCAAAATTCAGATGGAGGCTGGGGTGGGAGTGGAGGAGCTAAGGACCAAGGGGCCAGGAGACCATTCATGGGTCCGATGGTGAAGAGGTTGAGGGCAAGGCTGCTGGGCTCTCATTCTCAAGTGCCATTATTCTCCAGCTGTGTGAGCTTGAGCAGTTTACCTAACCTCTCTGTGCCTCAGATTTCTTGTCTGTATATTGGGGATGATGATAATGGTGAGGCTTAAATGAGTTACACGGGCTTGGCACGTGGTAAGTGCCCAGTACATTCTAGCTTGCATTATCATTTGGGTGGGGTGAAGGGGCCAAAAGATACTGTGGGAGGGGGGGACAGCTGGGGAGCCAGGAGCACTGGACTGAATTGGGAAAGGGGGACGGTCTAGGAAGGGCTTGTCCCTGAAGGCGGGGAAGTGCGGGGGCTACTCCTCACTCCTGTCCTGCCCACAGTGAATGACGTGCGCCAGGCCGCCCGCAGCGCCGCCAGCTACATGCTCTTCGACCCTGACGACAGTGTCATGCAGCAGAACCTGGTGTATTACCGCTTCCACCGGGCTCGCTGGGGCCTGGAGGAGGAGGACTTCCAGCCCCGGGAGGTGGGCACTGCCTTTGGAGGCACTCTTGGGACAGGTGGTTTTAAAAAAAAAAAATCCTGGCTTCTTTGGAAGGCAGGGTGGGAAGTGAAAAGAAAGACTATGGGTGGTGATTGGAGTCCTGGGTTCAAAGCCAGCCCCACCTGCTGAACGGGCCTGGGAACATTACTGATCCTTGCTGAATACGTTGCCTCACCTACAGAATGGTAGCACAGCGCCCAGGCTGTGGGAGGTGCAAAAATACCCGTCCATTACCACCTGCTCCCCTCCCCACCCTCACCACTCTCACTGCTGGCTTTTGCCCTCCTTCCCAGGGACTCCCTAGCTTGGACCCACTAAGGAAACCCCCGGGAATCTAGGGCAAGACTGGCAGCCATGGGGCACATGGTGCCACCCTCGATTTCCTTACTAGTGACAGACATTGCTAATCAATTAAGGAGCTCTTTCTAACAGAGCCCTCCCAATCCTCCCTAACCTCTCCAAACAGCTATGATTTTTCAGTCAGCATGTGACTGATACCTGTTCCTTGCTCCTTGAGCTGAAAAAGCGTGCGGGGCGGGGGGGGGGGGGACCCAGATCCCAACTTGGCTCCTCTACCATCTGGCGGCAGGCTCTGGCTTACCTCACTTTCCCCCCCTTCCTCTCAGGAAGCCACGCTCTACCACAATCAGACAGCGGAGCTTCGGGAACTGCTGGAGTTCGCACATATGTACCTGCAGCCAGACGATGAGGTAAGTGGCCACCTGCTCTCTAGGCTGGGCCATGGTGGGGACCCTTGATCTCTTCCTGGAGGGCCTCTGTGCCAAAGCGCGGCCCTACCTCTGGGCAGTCAGCTGCCCCTTATCTATACCTGCTCTTTGCTCCCCACTCAGTGTTCTCATGCTCTGCTTCTCTGCGTGTCTGAATGTTGCCACATAACTCCCCCAGCCCAGCTCAAGTGGGAGCTCCTCCGGGAAGCCCTCCCTGCATGTCCTGGCTCTGCCTTCTGGGCTTGCAACACCAACTGTGACCCTCTGTGCCTCCCTGGCCCCGGAGTTACTTGCAGCCCTGATCCATCCCTTCTCCAGCCAGTCTCTCAGAGGCTCGTGCTTTGGGTTGGGGGACCAGGTTATTCCCAGCTTTTCCACAGCGCCTGCCCCAGAGCTGGCACCGGGAAACTGAGTTTGAATGAACCAGTGAATGAATGAATGCCGGTGCCAGGAAGGAAGGACTGAAGTGTGATCCCTTGATCCTGAATGAGGGTTTGGGAGTCCCGAATTTCTGTGAGGTGTGGCTGTTCGGCGCTTATTGATTTATCCATCCCCCACTTTGTTCACTCACCCGTGCCCCCACTCATCACGCATAGGGGGAGGGGCTATGCTGTTTGCACCCCGGCTTTGGTGACAACCAGACTTGGCCCCTCTGCTTACCAGCTGGGCAGCCTCCAGGCAAGTCTTAGGTAGCTCTTGAACTTCGGTTCCTGCATCTCGAATGGGGAGGGTGATGCCGGTGTCGCAGCATTGTGGTGACTGTGAAATGAGATCAAGTATGGAAAGCATCTTCCCCAGAGCTGGCCCAGAGCAGGTGCTCGGTGAATGGTGGCCATTTTGATTACACTTATTTGTGGCCTGCTGTTTGCCAGACAGTGTGTGGGGCTGGGGTAAGTTGATGAAAAGGTACAGTCCCCTTCTCAAGCAGCTCACAGTCTAGTTGGGGAGGCACACACAGTGCTCGGGAGAGGTCAGCACGGGGCACCAGAGGAGGGCTCCAGATCCAGCCAGGGTCATCGGCCAGGGCTGAATCCTGGAGCTGATGCCTGGCATTGGTGAGTCAACGAGAGCGATCCAGGCACGGGGTGGGGGTGGGGGGGGCAACCGTGTTTCTGGCCAAGAAATTGCATGAGCAGACAGCATGCAGGGAGTAGCAGCATCCGCTATGGCTATGGAATTTATGCTCAAAAGGATGGCCTTGGAGAAAGCAGTGCTCACGCTAACATTGACTCTCTGTCGGGGGAGCCCCATACATCGGCGCGGGGAGTGGCAGTTTGGGAATGGGACCTTGTGGGAGAAACCCTCAGATCAGTCCTGTGTGGGATCTTGAGACTGGGGAAGGAGGGGCTTTGGGGGCTGAGATGGGATGGGGGGCCCCTCGGCCAGGAAGGGAGCCAGTCTGGGTTTGTGCCTGCTGTGACCTCCTTTCTTTCCCTACCCTGGGGCTGCTGTAGATGGAGCTGGAAGAGACAGTGCCACCTGTGGAGCCCAAGGACCCCCCATCCGATGCCGAGTTCGAGGGGGAGGGGGACTACGAGGAGGGCATCTATGCTGACTGGTGGCAGGAACCGGATGCCAAGGGTGATGAGGCAGAGGCCGGTCAGTGACTCGAGTCGGGGTGGAGGGTGGGGATGCGACCTGGGATGGAGGTTGGCCACAGAAGGATCCACATACTGGGCTGCAGAGGCAGTCGGAGCACCAGGACCTCCCGCCTCGGGGGGCTTCTAGCCTGTTAGCCAACCCTGTCCCACTTTATGTGTGAGGGGGTGGCATCCTTCTCAGAGCCGGGACCAGCTGAGACCTGTCCTAGGGAGCCTCACTCCTGCCTGCCCCCTTGCCCCTAGGACAGCCCCCAGATGCTCTTTGGGAGTGGGTGGGGGGACTAACCTGGTGCTCCCTCCTTTCCTTTTCAGAGCTGGAGCCTGAACTAGCATGAGAAGAGAGCTACCCTTGCACCCTTGAATTGCTGGGGAAGCCTGGGCCCAATGGGACCACCCTCACCAGCCTGGGCAGCAGCAAGAACTATTTATTAAAAATGTAAAATGGACATAGCTGACCAGGCCCCATCCGGTCCCACCTGTGAGCGCTGCTCCCCGGGTCCCTCCTGTCTCCTCTCTGGGTCTCTGGACCCCAAGTTGGTGGTGCTACAGCTGCTGATGGCCCTTCCTCCTCCCCAGGGCTCTCCTCACCCGGACAGTCTCCTGAAGAAGGTTCCTGCTCCTCCAAGTTGGGGTCTCAGCCTGAATTTCAGAGACAGCAGAGGGGCAGCCAGTGTCACGAAGAGCACTGGACCAGGAGTCCAGCGGTTTCTGGCACGCTGGCAGTGGGTGCTCAATAAAAGTTTCTTGTTGAATGAATTGCAGCACCTGGGTTCCAGTTTCCCCTGGGCTGAGGGTGCAGATCCTTCCTTGCCTCCCTCTGCGTCCATCTCCCCTCATCTGTAAATAAGTGGTGGGCGAGGGGGCCAAAGGCACAGTTTTGGCCTCGGGGGGACCCTGGGTGGTTGTGAGAGCAGAGTGCAATTGCAGATCTGCCACCAGGGGGCGTGAGCACACAGTTCCTTTCCTGATCCCTGGAAGATGGTTTCAGATTTCTAACATGGGTTGTGCTGTATTTTCCTAGTCCAGCCTTACTTCCCCTCAGGGAGTGTGGTGAGCATTGGGAGGGGGCTAAGGACATTTACTTCCGGTTTTTACTTTCAGGCATTTACTGACCCAGGTTCTCTAGGGTCTGAGCGAGCAAGCCCTGCCTTGCTGTGTGCCCATTCTCCCATTCCTCAGCAGAGGTTGAGGCTCCATCGGAACAGCCAGAGGGGCCCTAAGGACACAGTCTGATAACATGAGACCTAACGGTGGCATTGGGACTGCCAGATCCTCTTGCCCAATATTGCTTCAGCTCCAGGGGGGCAGAGAGTCCTGAGGTGCAGAGGTAAGGATGATTTCAGGTGGCTGTTCGGCGCTGTGACTCACCAGCGTTCTCCCCATGTTCCACAGTGGGAAGGTGGGGGCAAAAAGGGCCTCTCTGGAGAGGGACCCTGGGCCAGGACAAGGCAGGTAACAGTTCTGCCCGATTCCCCATGTTTTCAGGGCGCCCCCCGGGGGCAGGGTGCTGCAGGAGGCTTCTTTTGCTACTGGAGGGTGGAGCTGATGCTGGGAAGGCCCAGTTCTCACTGCCCACACCCCTGCCTTCCCTACTGATGGGCCAGGGGACCTGTTCTGGGCCCTGCCCATCTCTGTTCCCGGGAGGACTCTCTGCCTCACCCCAAACCCCTCCCCTGGGTCTTTGGTGGAGACAAAGACAGGAAGGCCAGAGTCGGGCTGGAGCAGGGCTGGGTCAAGGCTGAGGGCACCGGTGACCTCACTCCCTTCTCTCCACGTAGGTGGGTCTAAAGTGGCAGCGTCTCCTCAGAGCTCCCGGGTGCCAGGGTGGCCCTGCCCCACCCCACCCCTTTCTAGCTGCTGTGCTGTCAGCTTCCACCGAGGCCCCGCCCCCTGGTTCTGGGAGGGGCTGCCCTTGGGGCTGGCACTGCGGAGGAGGGGAGCTGGGATGCGCTGGAGCGTGCCTGCTGTGAGTAGGCGCTTTGGAATCTGGACAGCTGGGTGTGAGTCTGAAAGGGTGTGTGTTGGGGAGCGAGAAGGTCTGTGTCTTGTGTGCTGCGTGGACGTGTGGGTCTGGGTGTGAGCCTGTGAGCCTGTGTACCTGTGTCTGAGAATGTCTGTGGCAGTTTGGGGGGTGACTATTTCTGCACATGAGCGTGCACATTCATGAATGTGTTTCTAGAGGGGTTTGCTCACTCAGCACACGTTTATTTGCTTTAAGTTTATTTATTTTGAGAGAGAGAGCACGCACAAGTGGGGTAGGGGCGGAGAGAGGGAGAGAGAATTCCAAGCAGACTCTACACTGTCAGCACAGAGCCCAACACGGGGCTCGATCTCATAAACCATGAGATCATGACCTGAGCCGAAATCAGGAATTGGACGCTCAACTGACTGAGCCACCCCGGCGCCCCTCAGCACATATTTATTGAGCACCTAGTATGTGCTAAGCCCACTGTAGGTTGCTGGGCATGCAAGAGTGGGCCAAGCAGGCCAAGCACCCTGGCTTCATGGAGCTTGTGTTCCAGCAGGGAGCTATGCAATAAGCAATAGGTGTTATAATAAATAAGTTACATGATTAGTCTGATAAATCAAGACAGGAAAATAGAGCTGGGTAGGAGGGAAGGGGAGACCTGAGAGGTGGCCATTTAAGACGTGTGTTGTGTGTGTCGAAGTGTGCGTCTGAGAGTGGCTTCTCTGAGCATGTGGTGGCGAGACAGAGTGCGTGTGTGACGGGGATGTCCCCAGCTCCTGCCTAGGTGCTCCCCCCACGTCCAGGCTGTTGCCCAGGCCCTGTAGCCCCGTGTCCCTTACTCAGCTCTCCTTTCCTAGGCAGCCACCAGCCCCTCCCGCCTCTCCCTGATGCCAGCGTCTCCCCATTGCCAGGCCAGCTCCCCAAACCGGTGAGACCGAGTCCCAGCGTGGGCCCTCCAGCCCATTCTCCCAACCCCACCCCGTGGGGATGCCCTTGCCTCCTCCACATCTGTCTCACCTGTTCCCTCCTTACCCTACCCCCCACCACCCCACCCAGCACCTCATCAGTCATAGCATCTGTAGTATAATGGATAGAAGCTTAGGGAAGGCCAAAAAGGCACGGGGGATGATGACCTCACACAGTAGGGCCAGACAGATGCCACAGAGGTGCCCAGACCCGGAAAGACCCCATCCTAAGGCGAGCATCACTGCAACGATGTAGCAAGTGCCCACCACGTGCTGGGCACTCGGCAGGTACTCAAAACAGTCTTGTGACATAGATAGCAATTCCCTTGTGCTACAGGTGAGGCTGAGGAATGAGAAGCAACTTGTCCAAGGTTCCTCAAGTTGAGTGGTGGCTGAGCTGGGTTTGAAACTGTTCTCCCCCAAATCAGTGCTGCTCAGAGAAAGAGAAAGGTGTCGGCTTTGGGGCGAGATGTGTGGACAAAGCCCCCACATTGCCGCAGCCCACGGAGGGAGGCGAGGGCTTCCGGGAGGGAGGGAGAAGGAAGAGCAGGCGGTCAGGTTCTGCGTCCCAGCCTGGATTCCTGAGCCTGCCCCCTCCCCCACCATTGTCAGCTCCCGGTAATTGGGCCCATGTTAGGGAGCCCGGGTACAGACTCTTGGGGGTCTTGAATGCTGAGAAGTCACGGCCAATGCAGGGGGAAAGTCCCAAGGCTCTTCCAAAATTCCAGTGAATTCCAATGGAAAAAATTCCCCCCTTAGGTTTGAGAAAGTTTTTTTTTTTTTTTTAATTAAAAAAAAATGCTTTTATTTGTTTTTGAGAGGCAGAGAGACAGAGCGTGAGCAGGGGAGGGGCAGAGAGAGGGAGACAGAATCCGAAGCAGGCTCCAGGCTCTGAGCTGTCCGCACAGAGCCCGATATGGGGCTTGAACCCATGAACCAGGAGATCATGACCTGAGCCGAAGTCGGATGCTTAAGTGACCGAGCCCTCCAGGTGCCCCGAGAATCAGCTCTTAAAGTCTCACCCTGGTGTTCCCCTTTCTCTGGGAGAGTAGGGTCCCCCTGGGGACAGAGAGTGACTCCCTGTGGCAGAAGCCATGTCCAGTTGGCACTGGTACCAACAGCATAACCTGACAGAAGTCCCGGCAGCTGCGGGGCCCGAGCGCCCCCACCTCCCTGCAGCTTCCCTATTCTGGGCTCTTCATCCAGGTCTTGCAGCTCCTCTCCAAGGACAGCCCTGGCAGAGGGCCCTACCTTCATGGATGGGGAAACCGAGGCCCACTGAGGCTAGAAGGCTGGCTTGGCCCCAAGATGGCTCGAGGATGAGGTGGGAATATGTTGGGGCCCCAGGCTACCCACCAGAGCCAGCCCTGGCCCAAACCCCGGGCCGACCTGTGGACACGTCACCTGTAACCACCACCTGCCTGGGTCCCACTTGGCGCCAGGGCACCTGGATAGCATCTCTTCTGTCCCCTAAACAGCCCTTGGGGTGGGAGCGCCTCTCATACCCATGACTCAGGTGGGGAAACTGAGGTAAGGGGGAGGACATACCTGCTTTTTCATAAACACCCCACCTTAATCCTCTGAATCTGGGAAGAACTCACTAAGGTAAGTCACTCCCAAAGTCCAAGAGAACTTAACATTTTCTATTTGGGGTCACCTCTTTCATCTTTCCTATTATTTATTTATATATCTATTTTTATTTTTGTTTTTTGAGAGTGTGTGCACTAGCAAGGGAGGGGCAGAGGGGGAGGGAAAGGGAGACTCTTAAGCAGGCTCCAGCACAGGGTTTGATACCAGGACCGGGAAATCATGACCTGAAAGGAAATCGAGAGTCAGAGGCTTAACCACTGAGCTACCCAGGCGCCCCTTATCTTTTCTTTTAGAAGAATGGGATGCTCTGTTCCTGGAGCAAAGTAAGGAGTGGCCACATGAGATGCCCTCCTTTTCCCTTGACCACTTGGTCAAATCCTGGTGGCCTTCCTGGAGGAAGCCGGGAAGGAGCAAGGTTCAGCCAGTCTTAGTGGTGAGTCTGGTCTCTCTCCCTGGCCGTGGTGGTGTGGAGAGCAGGGGGCCTTTTAGAGGCCTCGTGGCCATGAAGGACATCCCATTAAAAGCTTTTGAGGTGCACCTGTCTGGCTCAGTCGGCAGAGCATGTGACTCTTTATCTTGGGGTTGTAAGTTTGAGCCCCCACATTGGGTGTAGAGACTACTTTAAAATCTTTAAAAAAAAAAAAAAAAGGTTTTGGTATCTCCAAATGAGGTTATGCTCATAGTTACAGAGACACAGGGAAACGAATGAAGTCAGAAAATGCTTGTCGTATGACTTTAACCTTTAGCACAATTATTTTGACAAACCTGGTTGGTGGTGGTGGTTGGTTTTGTTTTGTTTTGTTTTGTTTTTGTAATACATTAGAATCCTCAAAAATTGAAATGTCCCTGGCCTCGGAGCAGCCCCCCCCCCCCCCCACACACACACACTTTGGATGGATCTGGCTTCTGTCCGGCACCCTCTGCATAGTGCAGTCCAGGCCTCACCCGCCCCCACGCTCCCGCCCCTCCCTCCCACCACTTCCAGACTCTCTTCTGGGGCCATAAATTATCCATGGGCTGTAAGTTGGCTGCGTCTTCAACGGGAGGCTGAAGTGCTAATGAAATATTCAGAGATCTCAACTCTCAAATTCCCTGGTGGCCACAGGATGGGACTGGGGAAGACAGCATTACGGTACAGGGTCAGGGGCCTCCAAGCCCTGGCCCCAGTTCCCACCCTGCCGGATTCTGGGGCAGGGAGACTAGGGAGGTGGGGGAAAGGTCTCAGCACCGCCCTCAGCTGTGCCTCTGGGTGGCACCCTCTCCCTCAGAGGCTTCAGCGCCAGTGAGCAGAGGTTACTGATTTTGACCCCTGGGGTCAGCAAGTCCCCACTAACCGCACCCCACCCCCCAGCCCTGGCTCTTGAATCTGCAAGTTTTTCCCCTCAAGTCCCACTTCGAGCTGACGTCCCACAAAATTGGCCTTCATCTCCTCCCAACACACACACACACACTGCACCCCACCTTGTTTGGGATGGAAAAGACCTAAGTTGGTGGGCTGGTGGGCAGGAAACCAGGTTTGTTCGAGTCCCAGGCCTGCCAGGAATTTGCTTGTGTGACTTGGGGAAGTTCCTCTCCTGGCTCTAGCCTCAGTTTCCCCATATATACAAAGAAGGGGGCTCTGATTGTTTCTCCTTCCTCTTCCCAAGGACTCTCTACAGGTGTGGGAGAAATTCCTGCCATCAGGGTGTGTGTGTGTGTGTGTGTGTGTGTGTGCGCGTGTGTGTGTGTGTACTCGTACTCGTGTGTGCCAGGGGAGGGGTGGCCTGTCCGTGGGAAGGGCGCCTGTCAGGGCAAGCTTCTCTCCTGGCTTGTTGGGAGAGGGAGGGGCAGGCAGGCTGGCAGGCGGGTGGGGCCTCAGCTGTGTCAGCCTGTTCCAGGAGTCGCCCAGACAAGGAACAGCAAAGGGGTGACTCAGGTGGCAAGGTCCCCCCCCCTGCCAACCCAAACTCTCAGAAGGGGGAGGGGTTACTCAGAAAGCCAGGGAGACACAACTCTAGAATACAATCCCAATGCTTGGAGCCCACTCTGTTGAGTCCCTGAAATACTGGAATTGTAAATTTTTGAAGGGTGGGGGGTTAGTGTAGGTGAGGGGGTACCTGCCCGGATATAGTCATTCCCTGGAGAGGTGCTGACCCTCTCTCTTCCACCTCCTCTCCCTCCACCGCCCCCTCCAGCCCCTGGTATCTCACCCTGGCCTGGGCTATTTCTAGCCACCCTATCTCTGTTTTCTTGTCTCCCTGTTTTCCCTTTGACATTCCATCCCCGCCCACACGCCTTCCAGTGAAGTGTCTTGGGAGCTACCTCTATAATTAAGAGCCCTCCCCTGGGCTGGCTGGGCACACACCCTCAGGACCAGGCGGTAGGCAGTCTCTGGCCTCCAGGCTCCTCCCCTGGACAAAGGGCAGCACAAAAAAACCCGTGATCACGATCACTTCCCCCACCCCAGGCGCCATGCACCATTCTATGTGCTCTTGCTTTCAGGATGCCTGGGCCCCCTCCAGCCAGAAGAGCTTGGGAGCTAGAGGCTCTTTTGCCACCAGTGTTCTCTCCCCAGCCCTGAAGCGATCACAGTGAGCAAGTCCCCCCACCCCAACACCAGCAGGCAGGGGCCGGAGGGCAAATGGAGGCCCACAAACAGAGATCTCAATTAGTTACAGACCAAGCTGCCACACTGTTAAGTAAGATGTACCTTGACAAGTATAGCCCCACGATGATCTGAAAGGCCGGGATGGAATTGAGAGTTCTGACTCCTTCTCAGAATGGGAATGCAGCGGCCTGGGGAGAAGGTCCCCTGGCCCTGAGCCCCTGGGTCATCTGCTCTTCCGTCCCACACCCAGCAGGCTACAAAGGGCTTCCAGCACATGTGTGTTGATACCCCAGCTGCATGTCCATGCTGTGTCCATCCCTCCCCCATAACTGCCCCGTCACCCCTTTGCCTAAGTGTGCACATAACACGCATGCTCCTGCTGCCCATTGTCGGGAGAAGGAGCCAGAATGAGAGAAGTGCAGGCTCCCAAAGCAGGGTCAGCTGTGGGTAGGGAATTCCTTTCTGGTCCGGAGTGTGGTCTCAGAGGGGAGAGGGACGAATGCCGTGTAGGCTCCAACCCCTCTGTGGCGGAGGTGGGGGGCATCCCTGGGAGGACCAGAGCAGAGGCAGGACCCAGGGCAGAGGTGCCTTCCCTGTGGCTATGGATGGCTCTGCCCCAAGGCTGAGAAAAGGCCCAGGCTCAAGATACCGCTGGCTCTTGGCATTGCCTTTGATTCCAGTCTGGCCCACCAGGAATAACTTCCAGCAGCTTCTTTCCTGCCGTGGGAAGGCAACATCATCAACCTGAAGCTTAGCTACCCATCTGTTCACCCCATCCTCATTTATAGAGGTGGCCATCCCTGAGACCACCGTAGGCGGAAGAGGAGGGAAGAAGGATGTGTGTGAGTGCATGTGTGTGCACGCTGAGGAGACAGCACTGACATGCCTGGTGTTTGTGTGTCTGAATCTGTGCCCATCAATGCATACCCCTGAGGTGTGAGGACAGAAGATTGTGTGTCCAGATCTAAGCCCCTGCCTGTCTCCGTGTGGGGAAGGGGCCCCGCAGAGACAGGGCGAAGAAGACAACGGCATCCCTTCTACCTCCTTCTGTAGCCCCGGAGGTCTGTGGAGGACGAACTGAGGAGGGTGGCCTTGCTGTTGTCCTTTACCTTCCCCCAGGGAAGCACCTCCCATCCCCCACCAGCTCCCTTGCCCCAACACTGGACCCTCATCAGACCCCTCTTTGCCAGTAACTTCCATCTCTGGGGAAACTTGGGATGAGTCACTGGGTGCCCCTTCCTTCTTTACTTGGAGAACCCAGGGAGCTGCAAGGTTGAATTAACCATTTGTGTTCTTAGCGGCTCAAGAAGTCTGCTTCCACTGAGCTCTGGGCAAGAGAAATGAGTTTAAAATTCAGGAATAAGTTGGGGCGCCTGGGTGGCTCAGTCGGTTAAGCGTCCAACTTCAGCTCAGGTCATGATCTGGCCGTCTGTGGGTTCCAGCCCCGTGTCAGGCTCTGTGCTGACAGCTCAGAGCCTGGAGCCTGCTTGGGATTCTGTGTCTCTCTCTCTCTGCCTCTCCCCCACTCGTGCTCTGCCTCTCTCTCTCAAAAATAAATAAACATTAAAAAAAAATTAAAAGAGGTGTGCCTGGGTGGCTCAGTCGGTTAAGCGTCTGACTTTGGCTCAGGTCATGATCTCACGGCTCGTGAGTTCGAGCCCCACGTCAGGCTCTGTGCTGACAGCTCAGAGCCTGGAGCCTGTTTCGGATTCTGTGTCTCCCTCTCTCTCTCTGACCCTCCCCCGTTCATCCTCTGTCTCTCTCTGTCTCAAAAGTAAATAAACGTTAAAAAAAAATTTTAAAAAAATTAAAAGAAAAACACAAAATTCAGGAATACAAAGTGAAGCTAGCCATAAGAAGGAGCTTAGAATAAGGAGACAAGGGTATTCATGTAAGGGAGGCTGGAGAATCTCCCTTCCTGGAGATGTGTCAGAGAAATCCCTGCCTTTAAAGGCTGGGAGGCAGGGGACTGGGTAGGATGTTCTTGTGGCCTTTCCTTCAAGTTCAAGCTACTGAGGAGACAGTGGTTGCAGTGATTCTCATCCCTGTCCCTTGGCTCCTCCTCCCCCCTTGAGACCAAATCCCCTAGACAGACAGCTCATTGGAGTAAACATCATTTTCGGATTCTTTTCTGTATCCTATAGATGATTCCTCAGTGCCTGGTGGGCACACAGTAGGTGCTTAATAAATGTGCAGAAAATCCCTTGATCTGGGAGGAGACACAGCTCTTATTCCAGTCTTTCCTGCTGCTATGGGTGTTACCTCCACCCGGTCCCACCCTGAGTGCTTAGCTTTGGGGCCAGCGTGTTGCAGCATGTTCCAGGCTGACATTAGGGAACATTCTGGGAATACACACACACACACAGAGGCTTTATTCTGAAGCCCTATTTGTGGCTCTCTATTCCACCAGGCTCTTCCACCCCTCTGTAGTCAACCAGTCCTCCCAGCCTGTATGCTGAAGGGGGAAGAAAGGACTTAAGCCAGGCTTGGGTCTGGGGAGTGTGTGTGTGTGTGTCTGTGTGCAGGGGTGGGTGTGGGGAGGTGGGTAGGGGATGGGGAGAGGGGGGAGAGGAAGGAAGGAAGTGAATCCCTAAGGTTGGGAGCTCTATTCTGAGCTGAGGGCTGGCCACTACTGCCTGGCTGGAGCAGGGGAGGGAGAGAGCAGGTGGGGCAGGGGTAAGGTAGGGAGGAAGACACTTAGAAAAGCAAGAGGAGGGGGAATCAAGGAAACTAAGCAAAGGGGAGTGACCCTGGCATGTGGGATGGTATCTGGTTAAGGATGTTGATGGTCTCCCTGGCCTCCTCCAGGAAGGCTTCTTGGATGGCACAGCCTCAGAAGTGAGACTGTTTTGGCCTTCATTCCTTTCTTTGGTGGGAAAGTGGTCAAGGATACTGCTGGGGTGCCTTGACCCAGACCACCCTGGGTGCTGACTTTGGGGCTATAGAACTTGTCTGAAGGAGGACCTTTTCCTGGACACCCCCACCTCCATCCCCGCCCCGGCCTGCAAAATCCCACACACTCCATGTGGCTAAGGGGACCTGTTTCCACTTAGCTCTCTGGGAGCCCTTTGAGGGTTGGGATCGTTTTGGTTTTCTGTGTTACCAGGGTCTAATTCGGTGCCTGGCATATGGTTGGTGCTCAAGACTTCAGTGTTGATGAATGAATGTTTATGGTACACTCAGCATGCTGTACATCCACCGGCAGGCATTCATCTCATTAACCACAGAAAGGAAAGACCCTCATCTTCCTAACTTCCTGTGGGGAAGTTCTTTCTGATACCCAGCCCACAATCTTCTACCACGGAGGGGGCTGTGAGATCTACTGCCTGAATTTTTCCAAATCCACCAATACTTTATCTTTGTTCCAAATCATTGTTCTCTGTCTCTGCCCAGATTATTTGCTTTTGCCTTTCCCCCCACCCCTCCCTGCTGCTTTCGCATTTTATGTCTATGCTATTATTTCACCAGGAGACCATGTGTTTGGTGGGCCTTGAAATGAGAAGAATGGGGTTCTTGGCCACTTTTTTGTTTCCTGAGTTCTCTGAACCTCACTTTCCTTATCTTTGAAATGAGGTTCATTTAGATGTCCTAAATTTTTTTTTTTTTTTTTTTTTTTTTCAGAATTGTCATGAAAATTTAAAAACACCCAACTCTTGGGGCGCCTGGGTGGCGCAGTCGGTTGAGCGTCCGACTTCAGCCAGGTCACGATCTCGCGGTCCGTGAGTTCGAGCCCCGCGTCGGGCTCTGGGCTGACGGCTCGGAGCCCGGAGCCTGTTTCCGATTCTGTGTCTCCCTCTCTCTCTGCCCCTCCCCCGTTCATGCTCTGTCTCTCTCTGTCCCAAAAATAAATAAAAAAAAAAAAAAAAAAAAAAAAAAAAACGTTGAAAAAAAAAAACACCCAACTCTTGGTTTTGGCTCAGGTCATGATCTTATGGTTCAGGTTCATGGATTCGAGCCCCGAGTCCGGCTCCTTGCTGTCAGGGTGAAGCCTGCTTGGGATTCTCTCTCCCTCTCTCTCTCTCTGCCTCCCCACCCCCCCACTCACTCTTTCTCTAAAAATAAATAAACTTAAAAAATTAAAAAAAAAAAACCCATATCATTAGGGGCGCCTGGGTGGGTCACTCAGTTGATCATCGACTTCGGCTCAGGTAATGGTCTCACGGTTCCTGAGTTCGAGCCCCGCGTCCAGCTCTCTGCTGTTAGCGAAGAGCCTGCTTCAGATCCTCTGTCCCCCTCTCTCTCTGCCCCTTCCCCGCTGGTTCTCTCTCTCTCTCTCAAAAATAAACTAAAAAAACCCCCAAAAACCCATATCATTAAATTCTAACGTTTAGCAGTCGTCCAAGTGATTTCACAAACCTTAATTTTATTCCCACCCCCCCATGAGAGAGATCCAGATAATGTACCCATTTTACAGATGAGGAGAAACAGGATGAGAGATGAAGGTAACTCGCTTGCGATCATATAGCTACTAAGTGCCAGAACCCAAACCCAGGCCTCCTAATGCTAAATCTCATGAGCGCTCCATATTTGGGGGGAAAAATCCCAACCCAGAAAAAAAAAAAAGCCTATGAAATGCTATACAAATATGTTATTACCACTCTGTGGCAAGGGTGAATAAGCCCAAAGAAGCATCATGCCTGACGCTGAGTTGGCTGCCCTGTGAAGGCGTCTGTCCTTTCCCATGGCGCCTCCTGACTCACCTGTTGGACAGGTAGGGGGAAGGGGAGAGTAATGAGTCTCACCTGCTCAGAGCTAGGGTGGGGCAAGACACACCCCATCCTCCCCATTTGTTCTTGCCTTAGTCTTACTGACAATTCCTTGTCCAATCAGAAGGAAGTAACGTTCTGTCTGCCAATAGGTGCGGAGTGCGGATGGAACCTCAAGTTGGAGGCCGTCCCCAGAGCCGACTAGCAGTCCCTGGGGCCAATGGCCAGCGGATAAACAGAGGCGGCGGTGGAAGAGAACTGGGCGTGAGGCTCCGCCCCTCGATGGGACAGTCAGGGGAGGCAGCCAGTGAACCCTCATCAGCGGGTGGGCGTTTTCCTTAGGGGCGGAGCTTCGAGGGGGCGAGAGGCGTGGCTTGGCTGTCAGGTCCCTTCGCCTTTTGTTCGGTTACTGAGTTGCTGCCTTGGCCAGAGTCCGGAGCAGCCGCCGCCCGAGCGCGCCGAGCTCAGTTCGCTGCCCGCGCCGGCTCCCAGCCCGGCCCGACCCCTACCCAGCCCGGCCAGGCTCCACACGCAGGTGCGGACGATCGGGGCAGGGATCGCTGGGGCGAGGGAAGGGCGGCAAGCGGCCGAGAGGCCGATCCCCGCCGTCACGGGGCAGGTGAGGGCGCGAGCCGGGGAGCGCCACCCTGCACCGGCGGCAGGGGGCGCGCTGGGACCCTTGGGCGCGGCCACTTAGGGGGCGCGAGGTTCGGGCCGATTGCGCTGGGGGCTGCGTGAGCTGGAGATCTGAGAAGGGCGGGGAGGGATGAGCGCAGGTGGCTGTGGGGTTGCGCCTGACCTGGGGCCCGTGGAGCTCGCCCGACGCCGCGTCCCCGACTCTCGCCCCGACGCTGGCGAGGGAGACTTTGCCCTGCTCGTCTGCGTCCCAGGGCTCACTCTGTAGTCAGGAATGCACAGTTCGGGAAACTTGCTGCCGCTGGTGTCTTTGGGGCCACTCTCACCCCACCTCACGCGTCATCCTCGCTTTCCCTCCCTCTCTACTCCCCCAGGCCTGGGTGGGGCCCTATTGTCTGCGCCCGGCTTGCCCAACTGTGGGGGCCGAGCGCACATTTTCCCAGCTACGCGGGCCCCACCTGCGGAGCAGGTGAGCACACGGAGTCCAGAGGCCCTGCCCTCCAGCTCTCGGGCCTCGTCGGTACTGTACCTGCGGCGACTCCCTCCGCCCCGGTGGGTGCCGTGTTAGGGCTGCGCCGGCGGAGGTGGGATGCGATGACAGCGGGACTGGCGCGGGCCCGGCTCCACGCCCAGCTGGTGTCTGGCACCCGTGGCTCGGACTGGGGTCTGGGCGGAGGGGTCGTGCATGGCTGGAAAATTCACTGGCCCAGTTTCCAGTAGCTGCTGCTTCCAGAGTGTCGATAGGGGAACGGGACTACTCTTCTTCTCTAACCTCTTATTGTCGAAACAAATCACCCCAAACAAACTTTCCAGGAGGAAGTATTCACAGCAGCTTTCACTGCGGGGTTTCCTGCCTCCTTGTTCCAGGGCTTTCCCCAGGCTTAGGGGGTCCGTCTTGGGGCAAGGCCTCCTCTCCCAGCTGGCCAAGCTGAACCGGGGCTGGTGTCTGCGCTCTGACCCTGTTTTCCCTGCCCCCACATCCATCCTGTTTGCTGGGCCCCTGGGGCCCGAGGGGGCAGTGGGGGGAGGGGGGCAAAGGGGAAGCAGCTTCTTCCTTCTCTTCCTGTCTCCGGGGACCACCACACCCCCTCGCTTGAGGCCGGCGCCAGTGGCTTTCTCCCCAGCTTTGCCCCCCTCCCCAGGAATGGGGGTGGGGCAGGGCAGGGCCAAATTGACGAGGGTGGGGGGGAGCGATTGTTCTAGCCTTTTTTTCCTCTACCCCATCCCCCCACGTTATATAGCTGGCTGGGTTTTGAGGCGGAAGAGTGTGGAGCTTGGGGCTTGGTCTCCATTTGATTTCTGGATTTTGAAGGTGCATTCCTTCTGGAGGCTTTTGCAGTCCGTTCCCCAGCCATTCCTTCCTGAGAGAGCTGCGTGGGGAAAGTGGGACAGGAGGAAGGTATGGGGGCAGGGGGAGGTTTCAGGAGAGCAACATGAGCACGGGCCCTCACCCTGGTTTCCTGAGAACCCCTTCCCTGGGCAGAGCTGGAGATCACCAGGCTTTCAGCACTGGTTTTTAAAAATCTAAAGTGTGGTCTTTTTGTAGGGATTTGGATGCCAGCCTCCTGGGGAACAGAGGGGAAATACAAAAAGCCAGGCTCTCCCTTGGTCCTGGGGTGAAGGGAGTATTGGGGGAATCAGGGCTGCTTCGCCTAACTCCTTTGGGAAGACCTACCACCTCTCTGGTGGTTGTAGTTGGGGCAGTGGGAAGGGGTCAGACCAGCCCCCATAGAATGCCCTGGGTTAGGGGGAGGCGGAGGAGGGAACCCATTCTTTTGCTCTAGTGGGTAGTGTACCTCTGGGGAACCACAAGGAGATGGAATTTGGGCAAAAATAACCTGTTTTCCCTCTTCTGTGGGCCAAAGTGGAGGAGGGGCAGGCATTATAATTACATCGGTTAAATGATTAGTTTAGCTAATCTGGTTTGTGGCTGTGATGAAAAGATAATACTGAGGAGGTATCTCTAGGGGTACCTGGTGGAAACTGGTGATTCACTGGATGGGAGGTAGAGGGGGGAAAAGGTAGGACCCAATTAGTCATTTTTTTTTTAATGTTTATTTATTTTTGAGAGAGAGAGAAAGGATGAGTGAGAAAGGAGCAGAGAGAGAGAGGGAGACAGAATCCAAAGCAGGCTCCAGGCTCTGAGCTGTCAGCACAGAGCCCGACGTTGGGGCTTGAACTCACCAACTGTGAGATCATGACCTGAGACGAAGTCCAAGGCTTAACCCCCTGAGCCACCCAGGCGCCTCCCCCCCCCCCCCCCCCCCATTAGTCATTTCTTGCTAGATCAAGCCCTAGCTTGGGTGACAGGAGCCTTCTCTACCCAGCCCCAGCCCCGCCCCCATCTCCAGCCCTCTGGAACCTCTGTTTGGGCTTCGGGGCTGTGTGTAGGAAGGATTCCCTCCCGGGGCAGGTACTGATGAGGGGTTGCAGAGAGGATCCACCTGAGAATGAGACAGAGTGATTGTCCATGGACAGTTGGGAAGATGTCACAGTAGGGCGGTTCTGAGCGCAGTGATTTGGGCGTGGACTGAGCTGGGTTTGAATCCCAGCTCTGTCACTCATTAACCTGTGTGGTGTTGGTCAAGTCACTTCATCTCTCTGAGCCTCAGTGATCTCTGCAAAATGGGAATAATCAACCCAATAAGTACTTGATAAATGGTGGCTAAAAAAGTAAGGGAGGACTTTACAGATACCAAGCACTTTTCATCAACTGTTCTCACTTCATGACTATCCCTAGAGGCAGGTATCATTATCCTATTCAGCAGATGAGGAAATTGAAACTCAGGGAAGTTAAGTAACTTGCTCAAGGTTGCATAGAGAGACCCAAGCAGGGCCAAGACTAGCCTTTGGATCCTCTGGTTCCAAGCCCAGATCTCATCCTGCTGTATCGCCCCACTGCAGCCCTGGGATTAATCTGTGATCTGTCTTTGAGAGCCTCTGCTTGGGAGTTTGGGGAGAGGAGAATTCTGAATGACCCAGGAAGGTATGTGTGGGTGGTGAAGGTGGGGGCAGGTTGGTCAGGAGGGGGTGACTCATGTCCTAGCCTCCAGCCCTCTGAAACCTCCCTGGCTTGGGTTTTAGTTCCTGGGGGAGGGGGCTGTCTCCCCAAGGCCAGGGGCAGTGGCCATGTCTGGAAGAGGCTGGTGGGGGAGAGAGGAGGCAGAGGTCAAAATTGCTGCTGCCTCTGGGCTTGTGCTGGGCCAGACCCTTGGCTGTCCTGGGTTTGTCCCTGTAGAGGAAGTGGGGCTTCCTGCTTTGCTGGGGGCTGGGCCTGTGCCAAGATAAGGGGGGGGAGGGCTGGTCCCTGGAGAGTAGACAGAAATGAGAGTCAGATTTAGGACTGGGCCACGTCCTGCAGGATTGTACCAGTCCGTGCTGCCAGGCTGCTCTGGGGCCAGGCGACTGAGGGGCCAGGAGGGCCTTTCTGATGATGGGAGCGGGGTCAGCCAGAGCCTTGGTCCCTGAGGGAGGCACTGGTGTCACGGTCCTCTCAGAGCTTCCTGGTTCCTGGCACCTCTGCCCACTGGGCACCTGACACCAGGATGGGCCTGGGAAATGGGGCCTCCATCTGTGTGGGTGCAGCCTGGGCTCCAATGTCATCAGCACTGGGCTTCTGGATCCCTTGAGGTCCAGAGGGGACCCAAGACATGGTGATTATTGATCCTGGAGAATGGAAGGCTGAGGGCACTTGATGTGACCGAGAAGGAAAGAGAGTGATCTCAGCCCCGGCTGATGCTATAAAGGGGGTGCCAGGCTTGCAGTTTTCCATCACCCCTGGGGACACGAGCAATTGGGACTGATGCTCTTAGGGATGGAGTGGAGGCTAGACAAGAGGAAGGACTTCCTGTCTGTTAGAGATGAGATCTTGCATTGCTGAGTGAGAGAGAGCAATGAAAGATCAGAATAGACTCTTCTCTGAGGAGGATGAAGCAGGGCTCTGTCTATGGGAGCTGGAGGGGGGCCGTCCTGCCCAGGAGAGAGGGCAGGCAGGAGTCAGTACCTCTGGTGCCAGTCTGAGGTCTGCGGGGGTCCCTGGGGAAACTCCTAGTCTTGTGTCTTTGGGGAGAAGAGAGTCCTGGCAGTGAGAGGGACAGGTATCCATGAGCCGGCTGGCCCTGTGACTCCTGTGAAGAGAAAGAGAAGTGTGGCTGGGCCAGGTCACCCGGGTTTGTGTCCCTGCAAGTGACATTTTGAGGCCTCTCTCTTGGGACACGGTTGAATCTGGTGGAGGTCTGGGGGCATGGACTGCCCCAATTTCTAGTAACTTCCTTGGCCAGGCCTGAAGAGAAAGCTCTTTGCTCAGCCTCCTGGCACCTCAGCCTTTGGGGGACCTCAGGGCAGGAAGCTCAGCTTTCTGTGACCCGCAGAGTATGGGTTTAACAGGTCTGCATCCCTTCCCCACTGTGGGGACACTGGACTGAGTGGCAGGCCTGGACAGGGACAGGGAGAGTTGGGATGACACTGGGCAATCAGTCTGCTTCTTATTTGGGGGTGAGGAAGAATTTGGTCCATGTGAATCCTCCTCCCTCTTGATTGAAAAAGTAATATCTGATCATTGTGAAAAACAATTGGAAAGTTTAGAAAAGTTTACAAAAGAAGAAAAAGAAAATCACCCATGATCCCACCGCTAACATTTCTTTCCTTTCTCTTTTTCTTAGCATCCTCTCCTTTCTTAGCCTCGATCTTGATGATCTCATGCTCTGACTACAATAACAAATTTTTAACCAAACCTTCTTCCGAATCCTAGTTTTCTCCAGCAAATGCAGAACAGGGAACTAATAGTGGGTTTTTTTCCTGTACTTCCTGGAGAAGGTCGGGGGCGGGGGCGGGGGGCAGATCCTCACAGAATGAAACCCTGGGGACCCACCCCCTAAGGAGAGGATACCAGCTGGGGTCAGGGCTGCCCGAGTCCCCCCATGGGGGCACTTGTGTGCCATACGGTCTCTGGCACAGGTCCACCCTGGGCTATTTTCTGAGGCTGGGTGAAGTATTTTTCCATTCCCAGGAGCCCCGGTTTGGGGTCATCCGCTGGTTTAGGTTTTTGTCCTCAGAGGGTCACCAGCAGAGACCGGAGCCCCAGCTGGAGCCCTCTCCAGGGGGGGAGCCCGGAGGTTCCCAGGGCCAAGCCACCTGGCCCCGCATTTCCCTCTCCTCCAAGTTCCCTTCATTTCCCCACCCTGGTTTGTTTGCTTTGGGAAGGAGCCCAGAAGGAAGAAAACAAACAGCGGCTGGGACGGTCTGACCTGAGCCTCCCCCACCCCCAGCCAGTCCTGGGCAGCAGCTTGGGCTGTTCTCCAGACTGGAAGTGAGGGTTTTCCTCTGGAAGCATCTGGGAGGATGGTCTCCTCTGTCTTGTCCTGTCCCTAGGGCCCTGGCCATAGGTGGCACCCGTTTCGGTCTCTGCCAGCTTGGGACGACCATTCTGAAAGGAGAGACCGCAGTCTCTGTTAAGGAACCTCTAGTCTGGTGGGGTGTTTCCTCCTGGAGCCCCTAGTCTGAGGGGAGAGGCCTAGTTGAGAAGTCCCAGCCCGATGAGGTAGACAGGGCTCACAAGGGAAGCAGTCATGTCTGTCTCTGGCCTTTTCTGGGGTCTGCTTCTGTCTGCTTGGGACGGCTGGTCAAATCTCTGCTGGAGTCAGAGACAGTGGGGAAGGGTGGGGGCTGTGACCCTGCTCAGCCCAGCCTCTCCTGGGGCTGCTATGTGGGGAATGTCCAGGCCTCACTGGCTTCACCGCCCCTGGCTGCAGGAAGCAGCACATGTGACTGGGGAGAGGGGAGAGGGCAGAGCAGTGTCTCCACCTGGCCTCCTCTCCCAGACCGGATATAACTCCTCCTACCCAGCCCCCCACCCCACCCCGGGGCTCTGGCTTAGGGTTGGGAGGCAGATCTCCCTTGGTCCTGGCTCCCAGGTCCCAAAAAGCAGGCCCGACTCTGCTGGCCTCCTCCTCTGCCATTTCTTTGCTTTGCTAATAGAAGAAGGCCTCCCTGGGTCTTGACCGCCAACAGAGGGCTTCCATGGTCACGGCTGTGTTAGATCCACGATCCACATACGGTCTGAAGAAAGGGGCGGCTTGATCATCTCTACTTTGCAGATGAGGAATATGAGGCTTAAGGAAATCGGGCGACTTGCCCATGGGCACACAGCCAGATGGATGGATCCCCTTCCCTGACTCACATGCTCTCCTGCCCTACCCATAGCCCCCTTCCTCTGTCACTGTCTGAGCCCGTGATCGGAGTTTGCATAGGATGGTGGCCACTGGCCCAAGGAGCTTCTGGAGGGCTCTGCCTGCACTTCTAGCTCCCTCGTGCAGTGTGTCTAAGCCTGCTTCCAGCACGCTTCTTGGGCGGCCCATTCCTATCCTCGTTCCCAGGTCTTTTAGTGACACTTGGCATCCTGCAGCCCAGCCCAGCCCAGCCCAACCCCGATGGCGATGGCGGTGCTGGTGGTGGCAGGGGCCTGAGGTAGCTCTGGTGGCAGTTTTTTGTTTTCAAATTTTCTTTAAAGATTTTTTTAAAAGAGGTTTCTTTCTTTTTTGTTTTTTTATTTTAATGATTATTTTTGAGAGAGAGAGTGCAAGCAGGGGAGAGGCAGAGAGAAAGGGGGACCGAGGATCCAAAAAGGGCTCTGCACTGTCAGCATAGAGCCCGATGCAGGGCCTGAAGTCACGAACTGTGAGATCATGACCTGAGCCAGAGTCAGATGCTCAACTAACTGAGCCCCCCTGGCACCCCTAAAAGATTTTATTTGTAAGCAATCTCTACACCCTAAGTGGGGCTCGAACCCACAACCCTGAGATCAAGAGTCGCATGCTCCACTGAAAGCCAGCCAGGCGCCCCGGTGGTAGTTATTTATTTTTATTTTTATTTTTTTAACATTTATTTATTTTTTGGGAGACAGCGTGAGTGGGGGAGGGGCAGAGAGAGAAGGAGTCACAGCTTCCTGCTGAGGCAGGAATCAGGCTCTGAGCTGTTAGCACAGAGCCCAACAGGGAGCTCCAGCTCTCGAACTGTGAGATCATGCCGATGGCAGTTGTTTTTAATGCCCGGACTGGACCACACTCTGCTGGGACTGGGACCGTGTTGGACTTAGAGTGCCTACTGCTGGCCTGCTGGGTTGACCATGCTGGGGAGGAAGCAGGAATGAAGGGCAGGGTGTGTCCAGAGCTTGCTTGTAGATTCCTACCCAGTGTAGACCAGTGGAGGGAGGCTCCTTTGCACTCCCCATCCAGGGCCCAGGCTTCTCTTCCTGCCCCTTGTACTGTCCCCCACCCCACCCTGTGACCTCTGAGCCGGCTTCTCGGCCTCCTGTGTGGCCAACAATAGATCGTGCTGCTCAACAAAGGCCCCCCATGCAACTCAGAAAACCGCCCTGTGTCTGGCGCTGCCCATCTCTGGCCTGAGTGCGTGGGCAGGGCCATGTCTGTCTCACCCACTTCCACCCTGGCTCTGTCCAGGGGCATTGTGGCGGGTCTCACTCCAGGTCCAGGGCGGAGAGGGGCGACACCAGGCTGGGTGCGGCCCCCTCCGCCCTGGGAACTGCCAAAGCGGCACTTTTGCTTCTTGTGGGAGAATTCATTCCTCCGCCTCTCCTGGGAGTCGGTGAGGAGAAAGGTGGGGGCTGGTTGACTGTCCTGCCTGCGCCGTCTGACTTCTAGACCTTCCTGTTGCCGGAGTAGCTCTCTCTCCCCGGATCCTTTCCTCCAAAAGAGTTCTGGAGTGTGTCCGCTCTGAACTGTGTCCCGACTCTCACCTTGCCCACCCTCTCGGCTTTCTCGTTGGTCGTGGGAAGCGGGGTTCCTTATGCCCAGAATCTTAGGGATCAGCGTTCCTCCCAGATCAGCTGGGCCGCCTTCTCTTCTACACCTGGGCCTGGCTGCCCCTCCTTGACTGCAGGGTGTCCCTCTTTCCCCAGGTCCCTTGTTAGGAGCAAGGGGAGCTGCCCTGTTTAGTGGGCTGGTGTGCAGTGAGGCAGGCCTGGATTTGAGCGGAACACTGCCATTTTCTCAGTGTGGTGCCTTAGTCTTCTCAGCTGGAAATTGGGAATAATAAAATGCCTGCCCGGTAGCCTTGAGGCAAGCTTGAGACTCATTTGATAGTAAAAGCAGCTGAGTGTCCCCTCCCCCATGGATCCTTTGACCTCCGTGTGGCCCCTCTCTGGCCCTGGGCAGCTGCCCAGCCCTCAGCTTCTCTTGGCTCCAAGCCTGAGCTGGGAGGGGTGGTGAGAGGCCTGCTGGCAAAACGCCCCACCTATGGCCAGCCTTGACTTTGGTGGTCCCGGTGGATATGGGGGTGGCGAGGGAAGGGTGTTTGATTCCTGAGGTTCAGGGTGAGGCCCGCGACCCCCTGCCTGGGCCCAGAAGCTGCAGGGGTAGGCTGCGATCTCTGCTGGGGAGGGGCTCTTTCTGGCTCAGATGGGGTATTCTTCCTGATCAGGACTGGAGACTTCCAGTTTGTCCGGAGCAGATCTGACTGAGGCTCAGTGCCCAGATGTCGGCTCAGCCCTCTGCCCCCGCGTGGTGGCATTTACAGGGTTAACGCAACTGCATATCCTGATACAGTTTCACCTTCTTTCTGCAGAGCTTGGATGTCCCCTGCCCCCTCCCTGGAGGTTTCTCCTCCCCGATGGCGGCTCAGTGACAAGCTTGCTCCTCCAAACTTCTCTCTTCTTTCTGTCTCCCACCCCGGAAGGCAGGAGCGCTGGGCGGTGTGTGGTTAGGGTGGGGGCGGGGGAGGGGGCTCCTCCTGAAATAGCCACACTTGGCCGAGGCCTGGGAAGCAGCTGGGTGCATCTGGTGGCACGGAGCCTGCTGTCTGGTGTTCTGGGCCTGCTTCTGTTTGTCAGCTCGAAACTCTGAGTCACCCGGGGTGAAGGGAGGAGAGGAGGAGGCGGCTGGGAGCTGGGCTGGCTCCTGCCTCTGCCTGCTCCAGGTGTGCTCACAGGCAGGGAAGGAGCCCATGTCGCCATAAAAGGCAGGGAGGCCGAAGGCTCAGTCAGCCTCCTCCTCGAGGGTAGCGCCGGGAAGACGTATCCCTGGTGATCTTTGTTCCTGGGGTGGGGTCAGGCTAAACCAGCTGAACCACCCTTGGCCTCACCCAGTCCCCCATCACGACGGGACCATGGGTTTGAGGTGCTGAGTACTGTCCACTGTCATGGGTGGACTGGCCCGTGGTCTGCTTGCTGTCTGAGGCCACACTGTGTGTGCAAAGGCCACAGACTTGGGGGTCACTCAGGCCCGTGCCTGGTCCCAGCTCTGCCATTTCTCCACTGTGCCACCTCCCCTGGGGAGCCTCAGTTTCCCTGTCTGTAAATGGGGCGGGGGCAGAGCATATGCTTCAAAACCCACTTGTGGGGCTGAGGCATCAGTGAAAGCTTTGGCACAAGGCCGGCCCTCAACCGGAGCACGCCTTGCCTCGCCTCTCCTCCCGAATCAGCTCCCAAGGCAGGGAAGCCAAGTGGGCCAAGTGGGAATTCACCACCCTGGAACAGAGTAGGGCCAGCGATTCATTAACCTCAAGGGTCCCCAAGTCCCTGCAAAGAGCAGGAGGGGTGCCTGAAAAGCAGTGACCCCTCCTGAGGCCTGCCCCACCCCTCATCTCTAGCCTGGGTTCTAGGAAGACTAGAAATGGGAAAACATCCCTGAGGGAGAGGAAGCACTGATACATGGCCGTGGCCGCCAACACGGAGCACCTACTACGTGCCAGGCACCAGGCTGGGTCCTTCACCAATCTGGGCCTCACAACAACCTGCGAGGGAGGTGCTGTTACCCCATTTTGCAAACGAGGGCTGGGCTCTGCGGAGAGGTGAATTGGTATGTGGCTGTTATTTGAACCGGTCAGTGGGGCACGGAATTCTGGAAAAGCCTGGCAGGAACTGGGGTGCTGGAGAGACAGGGGTCTTAGGGCTCGGGCCTCTGGGATCACTTGTGATCCTGCCCCATCTTCAGGAAAGATCCTGAGATCCCAGAGTCTCCAAGGGAGCCTTGGACTTCTCCCAGCAGCCTCCGGGGCTCTCCAGAGAAACCTGTCTGACTGCTTCCCTGCCCCACCCAGTTTCCTGTCCAATGCTCAGAGTGCAGCTGCCTCACCACAGACTTTCCCAGGGAGCCCCAGTGCGTGGGGGTGGGTCTGCGGAACCCCAGAAGCTGCCGGAGGCCCCGAGTGCCTCCTGCTCTGGGAGCATTGGGCAGGGACGGCAAGGTGAGCCTGCCGAGGGCTGGGTTGTGGCAACTGCTCTTACTGCCCCACTCCCCATGGGGTTCATTCCACCCTGGGCTGGAGGTCAGAGATCGAAGCCCAGGACTCACACCTGGGTATCCTACTGTGGGTGGTCCCTCCCTGGGCCTGCGGATGGGCTGAAGCTGGGGGCTGGGCCAGATGATGGGATGCCTCACTGGAGCCAGCTGATTTCCTGCCCCTCCTTTGTGTCCCCAGCAGCCACCATGGAGGTGATGAACCTGATCGAACAACCCATCAAGGTGACTGAGTGGCAACAGACATACACCTATGACTCTGGCATCCACTCGGGGGCCAACACCTGTGTGCCCTCGGTCAGTAGCAAGGGCATCATGGAGGAGGATGAGGCCTGCGGGCGCCAGTACACGCTCAAGAAGACCACCACCTACACTCAGGTGCCCCAGAGCCAAGGTCAGGATCCCTGGGGACTATTTCATGGAAACTATTACATCGAAATATCTCAGCAGAAAACCAGCCTGGACACTGGAGGGAAGTCAGGGCCAAAGGAGACAGACTTTAGGGGGCCTCCCCTCTGAGGGAGGAGGCACAGCTACTTCAGGGTGCCCCCATCTGAGAGGGAGGCAGATTCCTATTCCTTGAACTTCTAGTACAGAGGGGGGAGCATAGACTCTGCCCGCCTGTCTGAAGGTGTGTGGTCCTTGCCCTCAATGAACTTACAGTATAATGAGGAGGCATCACTGTTGCCCTCAGGGGACCCCTGCACTATAGGGGAAGATGGTCCTTTTGTTCCAGGAGCCTCAAGTTTGATGCGGAGACAGGGCCCCTGGTGGGGTTAGGAGGAGACCTGTAGATAGGCTGAGGCCAGGTGGGGGGTGACAACCTGGCTTCTGGCTCTGAGCTCTGGGGCTTAGGAGTGGGGATGCCACACCGGCCAGGGTACTAGCCTCTCTCGGGGAGAGGAGTATCCGAGCCCTAGGACTGCTGTCTGCAGCTGTCCTCAGGGCTCCGAACATTGAGCGGGATGAGCTGTGGGAGCTGGGGAAGGTATAGGGTGGGCCGTGTGGGTGGAGCTCAGCCCCTGCCCCTGGGGGTCTCCTCCCGGACAGCAGGCTTGGCAGGGCCGGCCAGGGCGTGGTGTTGACAGCTACAAGTACAGCACCCAGGTGGGAAAGCCCAGCGGTGTCTCCTTCCCCCACTAACTGGGGGATGGAGCCTCCGCCTGTCTCCCCCCAGGGTATTGGGACACTTGCCAGGGTAGGGCTGCCTGGGGAGCGTGGGCACCTATCCGTGGGACTCCTGGACTCACCCAGGGATGGATGGAACCTGCAGTCTGAGCTGAGAACCCACCTCCTGCTTTCTGAAATCCACAGTCCCGACTTTCCCTCTGATCTGCTGTATGATACTGGCTGGCCCTCTGGGCCTCTATTTGCTAGCCTATGTAATGGGAGAGTTGCCTCCTTTAGAGATGATGAGGATATAATTAGAGTCATGACATATCAGACTTGAAAGGAGACTTAGGTTGTCTCATGCTACCCCGACCTGATTGTTAAGGGAGGGGCCTTGGGTTGGGGTTTGGGCTCTGGAGTCAGGCTGTCTGAGTTCACACCTCAGCTTGGGCTCCTATAAGCGCTCTGTGCCTCAGTTTCCCCATCTGTAAAGTAGAGATAATAATAGTGCTTATCTTGTAGGGTTATGGTGGGACTAACTGAGAAAATATAAGGAAAGCATTTAATTCACAGCTAAGCACATAGGAAATACTCCAAAAATGTTAATTATTCCTATGAATAGTAATATTCACTCACGGTTTTGTAGTGACATTTGCACTACATCTTTTCTTTGCAGAGCAGTTTACAACTATTATCTCACTTAATTCCCATAAGAATTCCCTGTGATGGACAGAACAGGTGGCACCCCATTTTACAGCTGATGTAACTGAGGCGATGGTGACCTCCCCTCTGTTAGAGGCAGGACTGCGAGTGGTGTCCTGGGGCTTTGGTCGGCGGGGGTGGGGAGCGAGGCCACAGAACCCAGGTGGGCTGTCCGCAAGGCCTGCCCTGCTCCCCAGTGTCCCCCCACCCAACCCACCTCCTGCAGCTCAGTCCCTGCCCGTTGGCCCCCAGGAGACCTGGAGTACCAGATGTCCACGACGGCCAGAGCCAAGCGGGTGCGGGAGGCCATGTGTCCTGGCGTGACAGGTGAAGACAGCTCACTGCTGCTGGCCACCCAGGTGGAGGGGCAGGCCACCAACCTGCAGCGGCTGGCCGAGCCGTCCCAGCTGCTCAAGTCAGCCATCGTGCATCTCATCAACTACCAGGACGACGCCGAGCTGGCCACCCGGGCCCTGCCCGAACTCACCAAACTGCTCAACGATGAGGACCCGGTCCGTGAGGGGCCTGGCCAGGGTGGGGGCAGGGCAGAGAGGGGGGTAAAGGTCAGGTGTCTGCAGGGAATGGCCCTACCTGGGGCCCCATCAGCGGGGAAAGACTGACCCGGGTCCCTCCGAGCTCTGTGGAGGGGTCACCTGGCCCCTCCATCTCCAGTGTCAGCCAGCCTGGCCCGTCTGCTCACTTTTTCCCATCCTTCCTTCTACCGCTCAGGTGGTAGTGACCAAGGCAGCCATGATCGTGAACCAGCTGTCCAAGAAAGAGGCGTCGCGGCGGGCGCTGATGGGCTCACCCCAGCTGGTGGCAGCCGTGGTGCGTACGATGCAGAACACCAGTGACCTGGACACGGCCCGCTGCACCACAAGCATCCTGCATAACCTCTCCCACCACCGCGAGGGGCTCCTTGCCATCTTCAAGTCAGGCGGCATCCCTGCCCTGGTCCGCATGCTCAGGTGACTGCCCCTGCTTGCTGTGGGATACTGGGGCTTTCCTCTCCCTTTCAGACATTTACTGAAGCCCTACTATGTGCCAGGTAGAGAACCATGCCCAGTCCTGGTGCTCAGCTACTCACAGCCCAACAGGGGAGGCAGGCATGTAACTGGCACATTAGTTATTAGGATACAGTATAGGCTAGGGCAGAGGTCTGTCCAGGATTTCTCAGAGCCGTGAGACACTGTGCACTTTAGCAACAGGGGGTTGACGGATGAGTGGGGCTTGGCCTGTGTAGGTGAAGGGAAGGCCATTCCAGGCAGAAGGAACAGCATGTGCAAAGGCCCTTGCCACCTTTATCTTTCCCATCCTGTTAATATTGATTGGCCTTTTTCCTTACCTCCATCCTGGGCTGTGAGTTCCTCGAGGTTGGAGATACTCTGACCCCCCCTTTGCAGGACCTCTCTAGCACACGGCCTCCCATATGGTAGTTAGTTAGTAGAGACAGATGTCCAGGGGACCTACTAGGCACTCAGCACTGGGCTAGGAGCCCAGAAGCAGGAAGAGTTGTGGTCTCCCAGTGGGGAGAGGGACGGTGCTGTGTGCTCCATGCATAAGAGTGGGGCTGGGCTCAGGGGACAATGAGATTTTAGTAAAGGGCTATGTCTACAGGGGTGTTGGTAAGGGGAGGGCTTCCTGGGGGAGGTTAGCTTGCATTTATGCCAGGGCCCCGACTCCTGTTAACCCCCTGCCCACCCTCCCAGCTCCCCCGTGGAGTCGGTCCTGTTCTACGCCATCACCACGCTGCACAACCTGCTGCTCTACCAGGAGGGCGCCAAGATGGCGGTGCGCCTGGCAGACGGGCTGCAGAAGATGGTGCCCCTGCTTAACAAGAACAACCCCAAGTTCCTGGCCATCACCACCGACTGCCTGCAGCTCCTGGCCTACGGCAACCAGGAGAGCAAGGTGGGCTGCGCCCCGCCCCCAGCCGAGAGCCGCAGCCTTCCCGCGCATCGCCTTCTGTCCCGCTGCAGCTTCCGGCCACTGCCCCCTCACCATTTTTAGGTTAAATACATGAGTACATGCAGCTGTACATGTCTCATTATGTAACTGAAATATTTTGAGGATTAGGAAAAGGAAAGGAAAAAAGGCACCATCCTCACACAGCCACTGCTGTCTCCGCGTGCTTCCTGCAGTGCTATCCTGTGGGCATATTTGTCCGTGGTTGTAGTCATGGCAAATGTGCAACTTTGCATCTGTTTCCTACGTTTTCTTTTTTGTTTGTTGTTGCTGTATCATCCTCAAAAGCACCCTCTGTAGGGGCAAATAGCATCTCATTAAGTGGAGGCCCGAGACTTTTTTCTGAGGGCATTTAGATTGCTCTCAATTTTCCACCCTTATAAACAGTGCGGTAACGAACATCTTTGGGCACACAGCTTTTCCCAGGGAATAGAAAATTTTTTCATCAGTGGGGCGAACGATTTTTAATGTTTCTGAGCTTTTACCCAGGTTTCCAGATCGTTTTCCGAAAGGATTGTATTATTTACAATGTCATTGTTGGTGGTGTATGTTAGTACCATTTCACCTCATCCTTGTCAGCATTGTGTATTATCCTTTTTTCAAAATTTTGGATTTCTTTGCCAGTCACAAAAGCTATTCGGGTTTTGGCTGAAGCTCAGTAATGACAGCTCTGTCACCCCCAATCCTTTCCTTGTTCCTTGTCGTATTTCCTGTCTGTCTCACACTTGTTCTCCACTGTCTCCCCTGCCACCCCAGCTCATCATCCTAGCCAACGGAGGACCCCAGGCCCTCGTGCAGATCATGCGCAACTACAGTTATGAGAAGCTGCTCTGGACTACCAGCCGCGTGCTCAAGGTGCTGTCTGTGTGTCCCAGCAATAAGCCCGCCATTGTGGAGGCTGGTGAGTATGGCCCATGTGGCCAGGAGGGGCGGGGTGAAGGCCTTGTCCAGCAGCCAGGCTTGGCCAGCCATGCTCCCCGTGGCTGACATGCCCCCTGTTCTGTGCCCCAGGTGGGATGCAGGCCCTGGGCAAACACCTGACAAGCAACAGCCCCCGCCTCGTACAGAACTGCCTTTGGACCCTGCGTAATCTCTCGGACGTGGCCACCAAACAGGTGAGGGAGACGTTCGGGCCTGGGTCCACCTCTTCAGCCACCTTGTCCTCCCCTCTTGCCACATGCACGCTCCTGTCTGGGACTCTGACCTCAGGAACCGTGGGAGGCCTGAGGCCTCGCAGTCTTGCCCTGTTGTGGCTGAGGCTGGAAATACCCTTCAGACCCTCATCCCTTTAGCTTAAGGTTCTAGTCACTGCTAAAGATTCAGGAAGGAGAGGTCCCTGGTGGCTCAGTCAGTTAAGCGTCTGACTTCGGCTCAGGTCATGATCTCGAGGTTCGTGAGTTCGAGCCTTGCATCGGGCTCTGTGCTGACAGCTCAAAGCCTGGAGCCTTGTCTGAATTCTGCGTCTCCCTTTCTCTCTGCCCCTCCCCTGCTCGCATTCTGTCTCTGTCTCTGTCTCTGTCTTTCTCTCAAAAATGAATAAACATTTAAAAAAATTAAAAAAAAAAGATTCAGGAAGGAGAATAGATGAAGGCACTGATGTTCCTAAGCCACACGTTCCCAGATGGTACCAGGGGAATAGTTTTGACCTAGACCCGGTGGCGAGGAACAGTAATACACCAAGAGACAGCTTGGGGCCTCTGCTGGCTAAAAACACAACTTAAAGAAAAATGCAGTTTTAGGACAAGACTCCTGGTCTCCCTTTCCAACCTGACTACCATTCCTAAGAGGCCCCCACCCCCATCCGTAGGCTGTTTATTCAGCTCTGGCCACTTGCTGGACTCTGCTAGGCACTTGTGAACATTGGCTCGCTTATGTCTTTCAACAACTGGAGTGGAATGTGAGACCCAGTTGGTTAGGTGAAGAAACAGAGTCCCAGGGAGTTACATGATGGCCCTCGTTCACAGCTAGTAAATTGGCAGAGATGGGATTTGAACCCAGAACTGTCATCCCAGAGCCTGGGGGCCTTCTGTTCACAAGGCCCACGTGGCTCCGCTGGGAGAAGTGCGGCTTCCGGGGCAGGAATGTTTCCTGAAAGTGGATTTAGTCTGGGGACCGCTGAGGGGGCAGCAGCAAAGGCCCAGAAAGATGAGAAGCCGGGAAAAATGGGTCAGCTGGGCCACCAAGGCATGTGGCCTCCTCAACAACTTCCTCCTGGCCCTGCCTGGCTCTGAGGATGCAGAGAGGGGCAGGAGGGGCGTGGAGGGAAGAGCATGAACTTGGAGTCAGGCCTGGCTTTGGAGCTGGCCCGCCGGCAGTGGGTCTGTGTGCAAGCCCCTCAACCGCCCTGATAGTACCACCTTCCCGTGGGGTGTTGGCAGAATCACAGGGATGAAGATTCCTGGGCACGCAGGCAGGACCCAGTGGCTGTCAGCTGGGTGGGCTTCAGACCGTGAGTTCATCTTGCTGCCCTCGGACGTATTTGGGAAAGACTTCTGGGAGTGGGGGATCCCCCCTCACTCTCCACTGCCTCCCCCACAACCCGCAGGAGGGCCTGGAGAGCGTGCTGAAGATACTGGTGAACCAACTGAGCGTGGATGACGTCAATGTCCTCACCTGCGCCACGGGCACGCTGTCCAACCTGACGTGCAACAACAGCAAGAACAAGACGCTGGTGACCCAGAACAGCGGCGTGGAGGCTCTCATCCACGCCATCCTGCGTGCCGGCGACAAGGACGACATCACGGAGCCTGCGGTCTGCGCCCTGCGCCACCTCACCAGCCGTCACCCAGAGGCCGAGATGGCCCAGAACTCCGTGCGCCTCAACTACGGCATCCCGGCCATCGTCAAGCTGCTCAACCAGCCCAACCAGTGGCCGCTGGTCAAGGTACCTATTGTGGCCGCCGTGGGGGCCGGGCGAGGGGAAGGAGCTCTCTGCCGTCGGGATTAGGTGCCAAATCAGTGCAGGCAAAGCCGCTCTAATGGGCCCTGAGTCCATAGGCTGGGGTGGCCGCCAGACGCTGCATTTCTAACGCGGTCCCAGGTAATGTTTCTGGTCCACGGGACGCGTGGCTTCGGCTCACAGTTTGGAACTTGATCACATTGCCACGTCTAGGTACAAGGAAGCTGGCAAAGCTTCATGTGTCCTGAAGGCCTTGTGTCCCGCTACAACTCAGAAGGGATACTAAAAAGACAAAAAGCAGAAAGGGTTCTGGGGGGTGGGGGGACACTTAGTGTCTGCCATAGGGATTAAAGGCGTGAAGGGGTGCAGCCTTCTCTGTAGGTTGCTGCCCGGGTAGAGGAGGGCCAGCTGGCAGGGACTCCCACTGGCGAAATTGTAGACAGTTTTGACAGTACAGATAAGAATGCCTCTAAGTAGTTACACACTGAATTTTTAAAATCCATAGTGAGAAAAAAAGCAGTAGTGTGTGGCCCCTCCCGCGGGTTGGTCCCTGCTGCGAGCCCGAGGTGGGGGGAGGGTCTGACTTAGCAGCTAAGTGGCAGAGTGACCTTGGCAGGTCATCTACCTTGTGCTCACGTCCCCAGCTCTCGTGATTTTTGTCCCTGCTCTCTTGGCTGCTTGTTTTGAGAGTCAGATGAGATGAGAGCTTGCTTTGTAAGAACCCGAGGGACCCTGGGAGGCCAGAGTGGCCCCTGGGAGACCGGGGCCCTGGGGAGGAGGCTTCTTCCCAGAGCGGCCTCACTGAGGATTGATCACAATACGAGTGTCACTAAAGCAGGAAGCTTGGGGGTCAACCAAGCAGGGTTTGGGAGTTACTGGGAAAGGGGTAAGACTCGGGTGTCTGGGGGAGAAGGGGTACTGAGAGAAGGGGCAAGGGTGAGAGTCAGGGCCTGGGGCTGGTAGCATGTTCTGGAATGGGGTTTCATTTTAGCAGGGGCTGTTAGAGTTAGACAGGAGCACCCACCGATCCTATGGAATAAGGGACGTGGGCTGGGAGTGGTCTCGTGGTCTGGCAAACGGAGACGACAAGGGAAGGAGGAGATGGTGCTGGGAAATTGGGATTCTCCAGATGCCCAAGAAATGTCCCTGATTGTTGTCCTTTTTGCTTGTCAGGCAACCATCGGCCTGATCAGGAATCTGGCCCTGTGTCCAGCCAACCATGCCCCTCTGCAGGAGGCGGCGGTCATTCCCCGCCTCGTGCAGTTGCTGGTCAAGGCTCACCAGGATGCCCAGCGCCACGTGGCTGCAGGCACACAGCAGCCATACACGGTCAGTCCCCAGGGGTCGGAGTGGCCTTTTTGTGAATGTGTGTGCACGTGTGTGTAAATGGGGAGGCAGGTTGTGGTGGATGCACACTCTGAGGACCAGTGAGGTTTGTCAGATCGTCACGGTGGGGGCGTGCGGCCACGTCCAAGGGCCATCTGTCGCAATGTCCCACCGCCTCCTCTTATGCAGGATGGCGTGAGGATGGAGGAGATTGTGGAGGGCTGTGCCGGAGCCCTGCACATCCTCGCCCGGGACCCCATGAACCGCATGGAGATCTTCCGGCTGAACACCATCCCCCTGTTTGTTCAGGTGAGTCTGGGGCAGGGAGGCAGGAGAGCTTCCTCCATTCCCCGCGCATCCCCGTTGCTGAAAGGGGGAGCTTGGCAGCCTCTCTGGGCCAGGCATCAAGAGGTGTTTGGAGGAGTTTGGAGGAAAGTGGCCACGCCAGGAGTGACCACTTAGCAAATCCCTGCATAGGAACGGCTTTCCAAACTCAAAAGCAAGGGAAGAGATCACAAGTGAAAAAAAATAGCTTAAGATTCAACCACATGGCCACTAAAATCATCTATATGTCAGAAACAGCCTAAAAAGCGTTAAAAAGTCGACACAGGGGTGCCTGGGTGGCTCAGTCAGTTAAGCATCTGACTCAGTTTCGGCTCAGATCATGATCTCACTGTTTGTGAGTTCAAGCTATGTGTCAGGCTCTGTGCTGACAACACAGAGCCTGCTTGGGATTCTCTCCCTCTCTCTCTCTCAACTGTATCTCCCCCACTCATGCACACGCGCGCACACACGCACACACACACACGCACACACACACACACACACACACACACACACAGTCTCTCTCTCTCTCTCTCTCTCTCTCTCTCTCAAAATAAACTTAAAAAAAAAAAAGATTCTCTCTCTCCCTCTGCCCCTCTCCCCCACTCATACTCTTTTTCAAAATAAAAGAATAAGATAAATAATAAAATAAATAAAATAAAAAAATAAAAATAAAAAAATCAACAGCAAACTGGGAAAATGTTTCCAGGTATCACAATAGACAAGAGTCTAATATCCTTCATATAAAAGAGCTCATTAATACTAGACCCCGGGGGTTAGATGGGCAGAGGCAGAAGCAGCTCCCAGGTGGCTTATAAACATGCCCAACCCCAGGAGTTTAAAGAAGAGAAGCTCACATTCCCAGTGAGATCCTATTTTCCACTATCAAACTGGCAGAGGAAAAAAAACGGGAGTGCCCTGTGCTGGCAAAGATGTGATGAAATACGCAGTCCCATATCCTGCCGGTGAGGAGAGAAGATGATAAAACCTCTCCGGCAGGCAGTTCTACAATCTATATAGAGAGCCTGAAAATATTCATATCCTTTGACTAAGTAGTACAAGTCTTATGGGATAATTATTTATTAATTTAAAATGTGGCGGAAATGTATACCTATAGCCAACAATCGCAATGTTACTTATAAGAATTGAAAACAAAATGAATGTCCAATGATAAGGGAATGGTTTAAAAAAGAATGGCCATGGGGCGCCTGGGTGGCTCAGCCGGTTGAGTGTCCAACTTCGGCTCGGGTCATGATCTTACAGCTTGTGAGTTCAAGCCCCGCATCGGGCTCTGGTGCTGACAGCTCGGAACCTGGAGCCTGCTTCGGATTCTGTGTCTCCCTCTCTCTCTGTCCCTAATCCACTCGCATTCTGTCTCTGTCTCTCTCAGAAATAAATAAACATTAAAAAAAATTAAAAAAAAAAAATTAAAAATAAAAAAATAAAAAAGAATGGCCATTGTATCATATGGCCATATATAGCAATGTTAATGAATTTTTGCTTTTGAAATTTTTCCATTTATTTATTTATTTATTTATTTATTTATTTATTTATTTATTTTACTTTTAATTTTTGGGACAGAGAGAGACAGAGCATGAACGGGGGAGGGTCAGAGAGAGAGGGAGACACAGAATCGGAAACAGGCTCCAGGCTCCGAGCCATCAGCCCAGAGCCTGACGCGGGGCTCGAACTCACGGACCGCGAGATCGTGACCTGGCTGAAGTCGGACGCTTAACCGACTGCGCCACCCAGGCGCCCCTATTTATTTTACTTTTAAATGTTTATTTTTGAGAGAGAGAGAGAGAGAGAGCACGTGTGTGAGCGGGGGAGGGGCAGAGAGAGAGGGAGACACAGAATCCAAAGCAGGCTCCAAGATCTGAGCTGTCAGCGCAGATCCCAACCTGGGGCTCAAAGCCACAAAGTGTGAGATCCTGACCTGAGCCAAAGTTGGATGCTTAATCGACTGAGCCACCCAGGCTCCCCGAGAAATTTTTTCCCTTTAGAGTTCAGAGTGAGGGATTGGCACTGTTGTGACCTCCTATTGTGACCAATGGGTTTTTTTTGTTTTTGTTATTGTTTTGCTTTTTAGCATTACTCTTTTTCTCTTATCAATATGAGCTCATAGATTTCTAGGAAATGTTTTTTAATAATGTAGGAAAATGCCTTATGCTACAATGTTAGGTAAAAAAAAAAACCCCAAACAAACAGGAATCAAAGTATCAAAATACATGCTATGGGGGGGTGTGCCTGGCTGGTTCTGTTGGTGGGGCATGAGACTCTTGATCTCTGGGTTGTGAGTTTGAGCCGCACGTTGGGTGTAGAGATTACTTAAAAACAAAATCTTAGGGGTGCCTTGGTGGTCCAGTCGGTGAAGCCTCCGACTTCGGCTCAGATAATAATCTCACAGCTTGGGAGTTCGAGCCCCACGTCAGGCTCTGTGCTGACCGCTCAGAGCCTGGAGCCTGCTTCAGATTCTGTGTCTCCCTCTCTCTCTCTGCCCCTCCCCTGCTCTCTCTCTCTCTCTCAAAGATAAATAAACATCAAAAATGTTTATAGATCAAATTTTATAGATAATGAGGTGCCTGGGTGACTCCGTCAGTTAAGCATTTGACTCAGGTTCGGCTTGGGTCGTGATCTCCCAGTTCATGGGTTTGAGCCCCATATGGGGCTCTTTGCTGACAGCGCGGAACCTGCTTGGGATTTTCTCTCTCTGTCTGTCTCTGCCCCTCCCCTGCTCATGTGCACATGTGTACACGCTCTCTCTCTCTCTGTCTCAAAATGGATAAATAAACTTAAAAAATTATAGATAAAAAAACAGGACTGTGATAAAAATCTGATGGAAATATGCCAGTGTATTAAGAGAGGTTGTATGTGGGTGGGGAATCATGGCTGGCTTTCTTTCTGTTTCTTTATACCTTTCTTAGACTTTCTACCCTTTCTGGTATGAGCTTGTGTTAAATCCAGAGAAGGGAGGCAGAGATGGACAGGGCTGGGAGGCAGGCTGCCCCCCTGCCTGCCTTACCCCTCATCCACCTCCACCCCTTCCCCACCCTGCATGCCCTCTGCCCAGCTCCTGTACTCATCAGTGGAGAACATCCAGCGTGTAGCCGCCGGGGTGCTGTGTGAGCTGGCCCAGGACAAGGAAGCAGCTGATGCCATTGATGCCGAGGGGGCCTCGTCCCCACTCATGGAGCTACTGCACTCTCGCAACGAGGGCACAGGTGAGGGGCTGTGCTGTGGGCGAGGGGGTAACAGAGGAGGGCTGAGTGTTAGTCCTCCAGCCAGAGTGGAGGCAGGCACCTGAATTGGTCTTTCCTTTCCTCTCTGCTCAGCCACCTATGCTGCCGCTGTCCTGTTCCGCATCTCTGAGGACAAGAACCCAGATTATCGTAAGCGTGTGTCTGTGGAGCTCACCAACTCCCTCTTCAAGCATGACCCAGCTGCCTGGGAGGCCGTGAGTATCCTGGGTTGGACTGTGACGTCTGGTTGTGCAAGTTGCACACTGCACAAAGACAGCACTTTTAAGGGGGCTCCTGTCATACTGTCTACCTCATAGATTTTTATTTTGTAATTATTTCTTTAAATTTTTTAATTAAAATTTTTATTTTATTTTTTTTTTTGAGAGAGAGGGAGTGCATGTGAATATGCGCACAAGTGGGAGAGGGGCAGAGGGAGAGGGAGAGAGAAATCTTAAGCAGGTTCCATCCATGCTCAGTGTGGATCCCCAGGCAGGGCTCGATCTCATCACCATGAGATCCTGACCTGAGCCGAAATCAAGAGTCAGACACTTAACCGACTGAGCCACCCAGGCACCCTGATTTTTATTTTATAATTGGATCATCCACGACAATTTCTAGCAGACGGAAGTAATAGGTTGAACTGTCTTTCTGATTTTGACCTGCCAGAATGGTAATTTTATTTTGTCCACACTATACATTCTAAGCATTTGAGGCAGGGTGCCTTTTTCTAACTTGCATGGAGGTGCTCTATAGGCTAGCGGCTGCCCTGATCCCGGGTCCACTCCCGTCCCCAGGGCTGCTCTAGTTCTGTGGGTGCCCCCAAGCATGAATGGTGGGACCTTCCACGCTCAGGAGGTGCCTGACAGGAGGGGTCCACGGAGGCACTGAATAACCGCATTCCATCCTCTGTTCTTTCAAGGGGTCTTTGTTTTTCCCCGGCCCCCTTTTCTAGAAGCACCTCCAGCCGCCCACCCCCAGCCCAGAGCCTACATTTTCCGCCCTTCTCCCTTCCCTCAATGTTTCTCTGTCTCTTTCCTTAGGCCCAGAGCATGATCCCCATCAATGAACCCTACGCAGATGGTAAGTGTGTGCAGAGTTCCTCAGGGACCCCCAAGAGCCCGGGGCGTGGGACATCTGTGGGTGTGAGCGAAGGGGGCATTGTGTCCCCAGTGGCAGACACCATATAGAATCCACAGATATCCCCGTGGAGGTCCCCTGATGTGGGAGTTTGAGGACGGGGTCAGGCCCACGGCAGATGGATGGAGGGCTGTCCAGCAGGGTGGTCTACAGACTTTAGAAGGTCCTCCTTCCTTCTCCTCCCCAGACATGGATGCCACCTACCGCCCCATGTACTCGAGTGACGTGCCCCTGGACCCTCTGGACATGCACATGGACATGGACGGAGACTATCCCATCGACACCTACAGCGACGGCCTGAGGCCCCCCTACCCTGCGGCGGACCACATGCTGGCCTAGCTGGCTCCTTTCCAGTACGGTGCCCTCTGTCGTGTCTGCAGGCTGTGGAGACACGCTTCCCCCCCACCCCCTGCTGGAACCTGCTTCTCATGGAAGAGGCCCTCTCATGTTTCCTTGGAACCTTTGGCTCTTTTTTGGGGGGGGAATGAATGTGGGTCCCTTGCTGTCGAGCACCCGCCAGGGAAGGTGTCTGTGGCCTACCTTACTCTCTTATCTTGAGGGGGTGGGGAGTCCTGCCCCTTTGTGGGTAGTGGGTGGGTGACCTGGCGGGGGGGACGAGCTCCTAGGGGACAGAGGCCTGCCCTGACCTCTCTGTGTCTGCCTCACCCCCCAGGTGCGGTTCCTCATCTGAGAGGTTCTCCGTGCAGGCGATGGGGCGAGACAGAAAAGTGCCTGAGCCCAGGGGAGCGGGGCTGCGACTTCTTGCCGAACCCCACGCCTCCAGAGGTCCTCTGTAGCGTCTTTCTTGGGATGGTGATCTGCTCCTGCTTTTCTGTCCTGGGCCGTGGGTCCAGGGCCCAACACCCCCTCCCCACCTCTGTGGCCCCGGAACTAAAGCTTTAGACTCAATCACCTGCTCTCTTCCCCCACCTGGCAATCACCCCCCGACCCCCACTCCCACCCCCCAGCCCAGGCAGCTTGACCCCAGCAGCCTGGGCCCCACAGAGCTTTGGTTCCTCCCCCGGGCCTGATTTTCTCACCGAACTCCAGCCGACCGACTGTTCCGAGCCCCTGGGGTGTCCAGGACCCAGGTTCAAGGCCCCAAAATCCCAGAATCCAAAGCTTGTCTTGAAAAGTTCAGGGACCGACAAGGAGATGGGATGGAGACGCGGAGAGTGAGTCCCCCACTCCAGGACACTGCCTGCTCCTCTCTCCAGGACACTCAACCGGACCTGGCCCCTTCCTGGGAGCTCTGGGGACAGCTCCCTGGCACCCCATCCCGCCCCGTCCCACCCACTCCACCACCCTAGCTGACTCCTGAGAAGTGCTCTTGGCTGACCCCTCTGGTGTGCGGTGAGGGGCTTTCTCTTCCCCTTCCTGTTTCGAACCCACCACCACCTCCTGCACGTGGGTGTGGGGGGCTGGGGGAGGTCCCAGCGGAGAGTTTTATTATTATCGCTTTATGTTTTTGGTTATTGGTTGTTTTTTTTTTTTTGTATAGACCAAAGCAAAGGAAATAAAACTAACACACAGATCCAATGGAAGCTGTGCGGGGTGGGGGTGGGATGGGGCGTTGGGGGCTCCCCTAGCAGCCCGATGCCTCCTTGGCTGGGTCCCACGTGCACTCATGACCACCTTGTGTGTGGGAAAGACACAGGGAGGGGAGTCAGGGAGAAAGGCACATTTGAGTATCTGGAGTAGATTCAATTCAGTCCGCACTCACAGGGACCTTAGGGAGTGGGAGGGGTAAAGATATGCCTGGAGGTGCGTCCCCCCTTCAGGGACGCCAGGCCTCACTTTTTTCTCCAAGGGGCGCCCTCCTCGCTGGCCTCAACCTCTGGCCCTGTCCCATCCAGCCTTAATGTGCCTTTGGTGGATTTCTCCTGGGCGCAACACTTCCTGTGGCCTATGGCTTCGAGTCTGGGCCCCTTTTTGAAAGTCTGTGGTGGGCCCACTCTGGCCCCTGCCCACCTCCCTTCTGTCCCCTCAACCAGCATCCTCTCTGCTGGTTCTTGCCTCCCAATCTTTGTGCATGCTGTTCCCTCTGCCTGGAATACCTTCACTTGCTCACGCACTGGGGTCCAGCTCAGCCCTCACTCCAGGAATGCTGCTTCCTCCATGACCTCCCACAGCTCCCAGCCGGGCTGAGCTGGTGCCCCTTCTGTGCCCCGTAATGCCCTGTGCACGCCATCATCTCACCCACCACACGCTACCGTTGGCTTGTGTGACGGTTCCCCACCCACATCCCCGAATTCCCCTTCCTGGGGACAGCTAATCGCAATGGTCCTGTGGCTCCAGGACGGATGTGCTGGGGGCAGGGACAGCGAGCCCGACTGCGAGGCAGATGTGGGGTGCGGGCAAGAGGCGTTGAGATGCTGAGCCGAGCTCCCCTGAGGGGAGGGGACAGGACAGTTTTCAGACATCACAAGGACTTTTAGGGACAAAGCACTTTGTGCTCTGTGTTAAGGGCCTGTCTTATTCTGCTTGGGCGGCTACAACAAAATACCATAGGTTGGGGGCTGGAAGTCCAAGATGAAGGTCCCAGCAGATTCCATGCCTGGGAAAAGCTGGCTGCTTGGCTTGTACAAGACAGCTGCCCCCTGGACGAGTTCTCATGTGGCCTTTCCTCAGGGCATGACCCTCACAGAGAGATCTCTCCCTGTTTGAAGGGGGCTAATCCCATCACGGGGCCCCACCCTCAAAACTTCATCTAAACCTAATTACATCCCCAAGGGCCCACCTCTAAATATCACACTGGGGGACTAGGGCTTCAACATATGAAATCGGGGGGATGCAGACAGCCCCCAACGGGGCCCTGGCAAGAACCACTCAGCTTGGGTAACTTGAGAATTTGGTAAAGGGACAGTTTACAGAGGTGTGGGCAGGGAGAGGGACCAGCAAGCGAGAGGGCAGCACCCTGGGCTAATTATCGTGGCCTCAGGCAAAAAGGCAGGAAGTGCTTCTTGGGGTCAGGACTCTGGACGAGGCTACTGACGGGGAGGTTCCTTCCTCTTCCCAAGGCTCCCTGTTGGTCAGACTGAGGCAGAAACCAGGGAACCCAACCATGTAGTCCATTGACCTCACTGCTGCCCAGAGCAGAGTGGAGAGATCTGCAGAGGCCAGGGAACGATAAGCTGGGCAACCCCAAGCTTTCCAAAAGAGAAGGAGGCGGCTTAGCAGAAAGGATTGGCCTCTTAGATCTCATAAGAGACATTGAGGACAAGGGAAAGGAAAGGGTAGTAAAGCACCAGTGTTAAGGGTTGATACCAGCCATGATTGAGCTTTATATTAGGCCCTGAGCTTCCTGGCAGCCTGGGCAAAAAGGGAAAGTTAAGCTAGTTAATCTCAACGAAGTGAGTAGACGCTTCTAGTTTTCCTGTAGGAGTTATCTGAGCCTTGTGACCTTGAAAAAAATCAATTCATGTCTCTGAGCCTCAATTTCCTCACCTGTAAAATGGGGATAATGCACATGAAGATGGGATGAAAGCATAGGGCTTCCAGGCAAGAAGGGGAAAACGCAAAAGTCTTTTTTTTCCCAGAGGAGTTTTGCCTTTCTGTTTCCCAGAAGGGACATCTACCCCCAGAGACATTGGCAGGAAACTGGCACATGACCCTCGCCGCAAGGGAAGCTGAGGGTAGTTTATTGCACACGTCGCCCCCTTGGTAGAAATCAGGGTTCCGATGGTATGAAAGGAAGGAGGCATGGAAGACAGGGGGTAGAGCTCCAGTCTTGTCTGCTGTGACTCAGAACTAGTCTCCCCTGCCAGCCCCTTCCTTTTACTGGGTGAGCAGCCATGGCCAAGGGGCCGGAACCCTGGCCCTGGTGGTCTGGGGGAATGTCAGTGTCTGCACTCACCACACTCAGCAGATCTAGCCCGGTGTCAACAGTACCAATGGAAACCAACACCCACCCATCACAATAGCAGGTGCCACGCTGAAGGCAACCCTGAAATGGCAACGAGCCAGAACGAGGGGCAGAATCCAACAAGGTGGTGTTGGGGCGGAGGACCTTCCTCGGCCCTGTGGTCCTTCCAGCTGGACGTAGAATCCAACTGACACAAGACAGATTAACAGAAGGAAATCAAATTGAATCGCTGTATGTATGGGGAGTCCACACAGACATGAACTTCCAAAGCTGATGAGGCAAGAGGTTTATCTGAGCTAAGGAGAGAGGAAGGGTCTGGGGGGTTAAAAGGGGGAGAAAGCTCATTAGCAGGAAGGTGAGAGAAGATGTTTGGAAAAACAAGGTTGCTGAATTATGCAGATAAGATTCCTTGAAGCTCTCCTCTTGGTACAGGCTCTCCTTTTCTTTTTTTTTTTTTATTATGTTTATTTATTTTTGAGACAGAGACAGAGCATGAACGGGGGAGGGGCAGAGAGAGAGGGAGACACAGAATCAGAAGCAGGCTCCAGGCTCTGAGCCATCAGCCCAGAGCCCGACACGGGGCTCAAACTCACGGACCGCGAGATCGTGACCTGAGCTGAAGTAGGACGCTTAACCGACTGAGCCACCCCGTTGCTCCGCTCCCAGGCTCTCCTTTTCAATGTAAATTTTGGGAGTTGAGTGGGAGGCAGGGAGCTTTTCCTGCATCTGCTGGGTTTTAATTACTTAAAAAATATTTTTTTTTAATTTTTAAGGTTTGTTTATTTTGAGGGGGAGAGAGAAACAGAGTGTGAGTGGGGAAGGGTCAGAGAAAGAGGGAGACACAGAATCTGAAGGAGGCCCCAGGCTCCGAGCTGTCAGCAAGACCCTGATGCAGGGCTCAAGCTCACGAACTGCGAGATCACGACCTGAGATGAAGTCAGACGCTTAACTGACTGAGCCACCCAGGCGCCCCCGCAAAAAAATGTTTTAGGTTTATTTATTTTGAGAGGGAGAGAGAGGACGTGCAAGTGGGGAAGTGGCAGAGAGAGAGAGAGAGAGAGAGAGAGAGAGAGAGAATCCCAAGCAGGCTCTATGCTGCCAGTGTGGAGCCCAACTCGGGACTTGAACCCTGAGATCATGAAGTTGGAAGCTTAATGAATGGACTGAGCCATCCAGATGCTCTATGCTGGGTTTTAATTACTTTTAACCCGAAATACTCTTTATGCCCAAGTGGCCCATCTAGGGGCAGACTGCCCTTGGCCCCTACAGTGGATTGCAATATCAAATTATCAGGGGGCACCTGGCTGGTTCAGCTGGTGGAGCATGTGACCATTGGTTCCTACACTGGGCATAGATAGCACTTTAAAAAACATCAAGTTATCAAAATAAATCCAAAATAAGTTATCATCTGTGAACCTGAAGCTACCCTTAAAAATGTAGCCTGTTGGGGGTGGGGGGGGTGCTCTGGGTGGCTCAGTTAGTTAAGCATCTGACTTCTGCTCAGGTCATGATCTCGACGTTTATGAGTTCGAGCGCCTCATCGGGCTCAGTGCTGACAGCTCGGAGCCTGCTTTGGATTCTGTCTCCCTCTCTCTCTCTGTCCCTCCCCCACTCATGCTCTGCCTCTCTCTCTCTCTCTCAAAAATACATAAACATTAAAAAAAATTATTTAAGGGGCGCCTGGGTGGGTCAGTCGGTTGAGCGTCTGACTTCGGCTCAGGTCATGATCTCACAGTTTGTGGGTTCGAGCCCCGCATCGGGCTCTGTGCTGATGGCTCAGAGCCTGGAGCCTGCTTCGAATTCTGTGGCTCCCTCTCTCTCTGATCCTCCCCCGCTCATGCTGTCTCTCTCTCTCCTTCAAAAATAAATAAAAACATTAAAAAAATTATTTAAAAAAAAAGAAAAGAAAATATAGGGAACTTGGTAACACCCAGGATGCGTGGGAAAGATTTGAAAAATTCAGTTGACTCCTGGTTCACAATAATTACTGGTGCAACGAAGCTGTGGAAAACCGGTCCGAGTGCAGCCCCGGTCTGTACTGCTTCCTAAGGACCTGCTCTCTGCCAGGCTTTGCTCCGGGCCCTGGGGATAGAGATGCCCCACATTCTCGTCTTCCTGTGGGAAACACAGCAAAGCAATGCTAGCAGCAGAGTGCGCATGTGCGCAGGGGCCTGAGTGGGTTCAGGGAGCCTGTGGAGGCGGAGGTGACATCTGAGTCGCCTTGCCTTTCAAATAAGGAGGTGCTCGATGGACATCATGGCGTTTACCTGGGCCGGATTCTCGGCAGAGGGAGCAGCCAAAGACGTGAAGTTGGGAAACTGAGCACAGAGTTCAAGAGATGACAGTGGCTTGGAGGGGTGACTGCGAGACACAGGCTGGAAAATGAGGCAAAAGTCAGGGAGTTGGAGGGCTTCGTGCGGCTGGGCAAAGTGTCCAAACAAACTGGATCGTGGATACGAAGTGGGGGGGGGGGGACCACTGAAAGGCCTTTGTGGAAGGCGGTTGCGACCCTGCCTGGAGGGTAAGGTTTTCTGTCCTGGGGTCGTTCAGGGACAGCGGTCCTAGCAATCCTGATCATACCCATCACTGGCTGATCTCTGTGCTGGGCCCTGTGGCAGGCGACATTCTCAGAGCAACTGATGTTGGAGATATTTGCCTCTTGTTTTACTTTTGAGGCCCAAGTGACAGGTGACATTGTTAAAAATTTTTTTAATCTTTATTTTTGAGAGAGAGAGAGAGAGAGAGAGCGCGCATGAGCAGGGGAGGGGCAGAGAGAGAGGGAGACAGAATCTGAAGAAGCCTCCAGGCTCTGAGCTGTCAGCACAGAGCCCGACATGGGGCTGGAACTCGTCAACCGTGAGATCATGACCTGAGCCGGAGTCAGACGTTCAACCGACCGAGCCACCCAGGCGCCCAGGTGACATTGTTAATAATAATGTGAACATCAACAGTTATCATTTGCTGAGCCCTCGGTAGGTGTTAGGTGCTTTACTGCGTAATCTCAGGTAAGCCCTGTGAGGTGTGTAAAGTGGAGGTAAATTATACACGGTGAGGCTGCCGAGATTCAGAGAAATTAGGAAATGTGCGGAAGGCAGCACAGCTTGTGAGAGTCAGAGCTTGGATGTGGATTCAGGATGCCAGAAGTTTCATCCCATGGCTCTTCGCTGCCTCCAGCCTCCACCTTCTGAGCCCAGGCCACCTTCCTTGGCTGGCCTGGAGCATCCCCCTGAGATCAGAAGGGGAGGGGTTCAGGCCTGGCTGGAGGATGGGGAGCCTGGGGAAGAGCAAACTAGCAAAACACCCGTCTGGTGTGCACAGAGCACAGGAGGGCGCAACCTCGTTCTGGGGATCCCTGGAGGGCACAGCCGGAAACAGAAAGTGGGATGGGGGTGGGGTAGGGGTAGGGGTAGGGGTGGGGGCGTGGGTGAGAATTACAAAGAAAAAGATTTTATTCTAAGCAGAAGTCTCAAGGAAGCCCTTTCTAGAATAAGGGCTATCTAGAAGTGCCCAGACTATTCTACTGAGCTCCCCATTATGCAGGTATGCAGGCAAAGGCTGGAAGGCCACTTGGTAGGAAGGTCATGGGACAGATTCGGCAGCAACTGGGAAAAACTCTCCATGTCAGGTGGCGCAATGGGGTCCCTGTGATAAGCAAGGTTTCCTCTGTCAGGAATGGCTGAAATGCCAGGAATCCTCACTCAGTGGTCAGTGGTGCCAAACCATTTCTCATCTATGAAAAGTAATATATTTTTTTCCTCCGGGTGATGATAAAATGAAATAACATATACAAAGCATAGACTAGTTGGGGCTCAGTGAATTTGTGTTTCTCCCTTCTTTGCTGTCCCCGACTCGTGAGTTGTTCCCAGAAGGGCTCAGAGTCTAGACATGGACCCAAGGACCAGAAGAAGTCATTGACTCTGGGGACAGAAGTCAGGCAGTGAAGGGCTCCTGGGTCTTCTCCCTGAACCTGGTGGTAGCTGACAGAGGCCCAAGAGCAGTAGACAGTCCTCCCAAGCTCACCACCTGTGTCTGCCCAGCAGGCTGGACACGGCTGATTGCCCTGCCCCCCCCTACCCCCCCCCCCCGCCCCCACTGTGTGCTTGGTTCCCCCCACCTGGCTCCCAGCTGCTTCCCCTGGAGCGCCGCCCCCCTCCCCCCAGGCCAGGGCAGGCCCTGTGACCTGCCACCTGCAGATAGCTCCTATCCCACTTAGGCCTCAGAGCTGGTGCCTGGAGGAAGTGAGTGGGGGCTGAGCTGAAGGGCTCTAAGTGAGGAGAGGGGAGGGGACTATGCTGGAGTCCCTTAACACCGCCCACCCCCTGAGGGTCTGCTGTCCCTGTGCCCCTGGGCAGTTTCCTGGTGGGGCTCACCTGTGTCGGGGGAATGTGCAGCACTCTCCAGGGTCCAGGGACGCAGAATCTCTCCCTGACTGGGCAAGTCTCTCTAGAGCCTTTGGGGACCACTCCCTGCCCCCGACCCATACCCAGACTCACCCGGAGAATCCATCATGGTTCACTCGACAGATACTGAGTGCTTACTCTAATTAGAGCCCTAAGGATACAGAAGTACCCTCTGCGTTGCGTAATTTTCTCATTAGTAACAGAAGCTTACACTGTCAACAGTGAGAGGCAGGAAGATGCCAGGAGAGGGTAGAACAGGGAGACGTCCCTTCTGGGAGCCTGGAGGGCTTCTCAGAGGAGGTGGCCGCCCTCAGCAGGAGAGCTGGAGACAAGCTGGAGTGAGCCTGCAGGCTGTGTGGGTGGCAGGTGGTGGGTGTTCCGGGAAGGCAAGCCCCCCCCCCCCCAGGTGGGAGGAAGCGCGGGTGGGGTTGGAGTGGAGGAAACTGCCATCTTCTAGGACCCTGGCCATCCCTGCTAGATCCCCACCCCCACCGTCACTGCAGGTACTTCCTCTCTGCCGCCTCTCTGGCTTCTCTCCTTCCCCTGTCTTGACCAGAGGGGGACCTAGGAACCCAGAGGACAGCAGGTGAGGGGCTTAGGCCCCCAGCACGCCCACTTCCTCGCCCCAGGTCCCGGAGAGGCTGGCTCGGTGCCTAGGAGTCTGGGCGGGGTCTGGGGAAGAGGAGTAAAGGAAAAGAGTCCTGACGTCTTGGAGGGGCCTGGGCACTGGTAGGGAGGAGACGCCAGGAGGAGGAGGAGAGCTCCTGGGAATCCCACAGGAGAAGAGCAGGAATGGGGGAGGGGGGGAGGCGGCATCCCGGTCCATGCTCCCTGGAAGCTCCCCTCTGCCCTGCTCCCTGGTCTGCAGGGATTGGTCCTGGTGTCTGGCCCCGCCCAGATCCCAGGCACACTCTCAAGGGCTCTAGCCATGGGGTAGCCTGTCCTAGGTTCATTTTCCAGGGTCAGGCTAAGGAAGGTGGCCTGAGCCTGTGTGCTGTCTGAGTGACTGTGCCCTCAAGTTCATGGGTGCGGTGGGTCTTGAGCCCCTTCCTGTCTTCTCTTCCTGTCCCCTGTCCTCAGCAGGGGTCAGTGGGTTCATACTGGAGGGAGGGCAGAAGGTCTAGGGTGTCTGTTCTGCCAGCCTCTCTGGTTAGAACAGCAGCAGGGCAGAGGGGAACAAGACTGAATGACACCGCTGGACAGGGGCCTGCTGGGTCTCCTGGGCAGCCCTGGGCTGTGGCAGACATCCATCAGCCAGGCCAAAATGCTTACGTGTGGAGTGACCAGGGGCCTGAGCTTTGGCTTCTCTATCTGTAAAATGAAGTCACCATCCCTACTCCGCCTCTTTTGTGGGGTTACAGATGTGCGGGTGAAGGGCTGGGTCGGGGTAGGAGGGGGGTATGTGGGCCGACACTGCCCTCTGGTGGCTGTAGCTAGAGTTGCTATGCACTGGTGCTGGGAGCTAGAGGCTGCAAGTCAACTGGGAGCCTGTGGGGTCCCCTTCATCTCTGTGTCTTTCTTCTTCACCCCAAACTTCCCAGGGGCCTCGGGGCTGCTTTCTCGTGGGCAGGGACAATCCAGTTCAGCAAACATCCATTCAGCAGGAATGGAATGGGCCCCTATTTTATGTCCCCTTCTGTGCTTGGAGCTGCAGAGATGTCTAGGGCACAGTGAGACTGTCCAGGAAGCTGTTCAGGGGACTAGTGAGGGAGCGGCTTGGCCAAGCTGAAGTCTGGACAGGTGACCCTGTCGTGGCCACCCCTGAGGTTCTCCAATCTCACTGTCCACAGCAAACCCTGGGGTTGGGTTGTGTCTCCTTCAAACTTTTTGGTGACAAAGACACCATAGAAAATACGCATGCTTGAGGGGCGCCTGGGTGGCTCAGTCGGTTAAGCGTCCGACTTCAGCTCAGGTCATGATCTCGCGGTCCGTGAGTTCGAGCCCCGCGTCGGGCTCTGGGCTGATAGCTCAGAGCCTGGAGCCTGCTTCCGATTCTGTGTCTCCCTCTCTCTCTGCCCCTCCCCTGTTCATGCTCTGTCTCTCTCTGTCCCCAAAATAAATAAAACGTTAAAAAAAATAAAAAAAAAAAAAAGAAAATACCCATGCTTGAGCACAGAGGAGAACGGATTTGGTTACCAGGGTTCGTCCATTCCCAGAAGGATCTCAGAATGATCCCTGGGCTCTGGGTTCTGTCTTTGGCATTAGTTTTCTCCTCCCTGCTGGAACATCCCCATCAGCACATAAACATGTTGTCACCGCACTCAACCTTAAATGCTTTGTTTGTTTGTTTGTTTTTTGTTTTAGTTTATTTATTTGAGTAAGTTCTACACCCAACGTGAGGTTCGAACTCACGACCCTGAGATCAGGAGTTGTGGTCTCTTCCAACGGAGCCAGTCAGGCACCCCTCATCTCTCGTCCTTAAACCACCTTCTCTAGGGGCAACTGGGTGGCTCAGTCGGTTAAACATCCGACTTCGCTCGGGTCATGATCTCACGGTTCATGGGTTCGAGCCCCGTGTCGGGCTCTGTGCTGAGCGCTCAGAGCCTGGAGCCTGCTTTGGATTCTGTGTCTCCGTCTCTCTCTCTGACCCTCCCCTGCTCGCGCTCTCTCTCTCTCTCTCTCTCTCTCTCTCAAAAAATAAATAAACATTAAAAAAAATTTAAAAAACAAACCAACAAAAAACCCCCCAAAAACCACCTTCTCTAGTGCCTGTGTTGTCTTTCAGTGACTGTTCTCTTTCAGCTCCCCTTCCCTGCAAAACTCTTCAATAGTTTTCTATATTCTCCATCCTCACATCATCACCTCCCATTACTTCCTCACCCTTCTCAGTCTCTCTCACCTCCGTCTCTCCACCAAGATGGCTCTTGCCAAGGTTGTCCATGGCCTCCATCTTGCTGAGTTGATTCTCCGTCCTCATTGGTCTCCTGTGGCAGCACCACTCAACACAGGTGGCTCTCTCTGCTTGAAACACTTTCTCTGGAACCCAGCTTTTCCATGGTTTACCTCTTCTTCAGGGTCCCATCCATCTTGGTCACCTTAGATGAGTCTTCCTCTTCTCCCTGCCCTCTATGTACAGAGGGTTTAACCCTGGGCCCCCTTATCTATCTACACTCAGTCTCTCAGGGGTCTCACCTAGTCTCATGGCTTTACATTCTCACCTTAGAGCAATGAGTCCCCAGTTGAAGTGTCCGGCCCCCATCTTTCCCCTATGCTCAGATTTATATATCAAGTTGTTATATTTATATATCCAGTTGGGATAAACCCAACTAGTTGTTTATCCACTTGGATACTTAGTAAGCATTTTGGATTTAACTTATTTAAAACTGAACTCCTGGGGCACTTGGCTGGCTCAGTTGGTAGAGTGTGTGACTCTTGATCTCAGGATTATGAGTTCAAGCCCCACGTTGGGTGTGGAGCTTATTAAAAAAAAAAAAAAGATATTTAGATAAATCTGAACTCCTGATTTTCTCTACCAAAGCTGACTTCCCCTCAGTTTTTCTCATCTTCGTGTATGGCAGCTCTCTCTGGCCCAAACAGTTGGAGTCATTCTTGACTTTTCTTCTTCCTTCACACTCTTCATCCAATCCTTCCGCAAGTCCTATGGCTCTACCTTCAGGATAGGCTTCTAATTCAATGTCTATCCAAATAGATGGAGTAGCTAGCTCCACATTTCCCTCCTGCAGAAAATAAGTAGAAAACTGGATAAAATGTGTGAAACAAAGGTTTAAGGCATTGGACAATAAGCATCACAGGACTGTGGTCTCAGGGAGAAACAAATTAAGTGAGTCCTATGACGACCTTGGGTTTCTGTCTAGAGGCAATTTCTGAGGGCAGTATAGGGAGGGGGAACCCAAGCAGACTCTGGTGTCTACTGACCCGCAGAGACAGAGGTCAGAGTTCAGGGAGGCTGGAATTTGTGGAACAGATTTTTTCCCAGGAGGAGAGAGCCATGCAGTTCTCAACAAGTCCCAGAAACCTACAACGGAATGTTCTTGAGTCTTTGGTTGAATGCGAAGCTGGAGGTGTGTAGGGTGAGACTCCATGAGGCTGAGAAAAGAATATCCACCGGGGAGAGAACAACTCCCAGGAAGTCATACGTGAATTCCCAGAGCTCACACAGGGCTGGGAAATGTTTAGGTTCTTATCAGCCAGTGAGGAGAGTCCTCACTGAATATTTGGGGCATTCAGTAGACACTCCAGAAAGATTACTCCTTTGTAATAGGGCTAAAATATCTCTAGAGTAAAGGCCTTTCTGGATCTGCCCTACAAAACTTTAAAAACAAGCCTCAAGAGGATCAAGCTGATCCACAACTTAGCTGCCTGGCAAGATGAAACCCAGCAAAGGAGGATAAAAAGCTGGCATCTCAGCAATGTAACATCCACAATATATCCGGCATCCAAAAGATTATTGAGCAAGAAAGATGTAGAAAATGTGACCTGTAGACAGGAGAAAAATCACTCAATAAAAACAGACCCACAAATGACAGAGATGATGGCAGAGAAAGATTTCTAAAAATTCCTTATAGCTAAGTACAAGGATTAAACAATATATATGAGTATACTAAGGAGAGAAATGGAAGATGCAAATGAGGACCAACTAGCATGCCTGGAGCTGGAAAATACATGATCAGAAATGAAAAGTTCCTGAATGGCCTAAAAGAAGATTAAAAAGTCAGTGGAGGGGCACCTGGCTGGCTCAGGTCAGTCAGTAGAGCATGTGACTCTTGATCTTGGGGTTGTAACTTTGAGCCCCATGTTGGGTGTAGAGATTCCTGAAAAATAACATCTTTAAAAGAAAAAAATCAGTGGACTTGAAGATATACCAGTCACAACAACTGAAACGGAAGGACAGAGAGAAAAAGGCTGGAAAAAGAAAATGAACAGAGTCCTAGTGCCTGTGGTTCAGTATCAAGTGGTCTAACACACATGTAATTGAAATCCCAGAAGTGGGGCTCAGAAAAAAAATATTTAAAGAAATAAAAGTTGATGGGGCACCTGGGTGGCTGTCAGTTGAGTGGCCAACTTCGACTCAGGTCATGATCTCACGGTTCGTGAGTTCTAGCCTCACATTGGGCTTGTTGCTGTCAGTCTGTCATTGCAGAACCAGCTTCAGATCCTCTATCCCTCTCTCTCTTCCCTGCCCCCACTTGTGCTCCCCCCAACCGAAAATAAAAATAAATATTAAAAAAAAAGAAATAAGAGTTGAAAAATTTCCAAATTTTGATCAAAGCTATACACCCTCAAATCTAAGAAGCTCGATCAGCCCCAAGAAGGATGAAAGAAAAATCCTACTAAGACACATCATGATCAAATTGATGAAATCCAGTGATGAAGAGAAAAAAATTTAAAGGTATATAGTGGGAAAAAGACAAATTATATTTAGAAAAATAAAGAGAAGAATGAATTTGAGTCTCAACTGAAATGGGCCATAAGAATAAAATGCACTCAATTCATTATAAAAAATGGAAAATATAATCTCATTCATAATTTTTTATGTTGATTACATGTTGAAATAATAATATTTTGGAGATATTGGGTTAAATAAAAATTATTATATTATTTTATTTATTTTTATTATTATTATTTTATTTTTTAAAAATATAATTTATTGTCACATTGGCTTACATACGACACCCAGTGCTCATCCCAACAAGTGCCCTCCTCAATGCCCATCACCCACTTTCCCCTCTCCCCCATCTACCTTCAGTTTGTTCTCTGTATTTAAGTTTCTTATGGTTTGCTTCCCTCCCTCTCTGTTTGTAACTATTTTTCCCTTCTTCCCTTCCCCATGGTCTTCTGTTAAGTTTCTCAAGATCCACATATGAGTGAAAATATATGATAACTGTCTTTCTCTGACTTATTTCACTTAGCATAATACCTCCAGTTCCATCCACGTTGCTGCAAATGGCATGATTTCATTCTTTCTCATTGCCAAGTAGTATTCCATTGTATGTATAAACCACATCTTCTTTATCCATTCATCAGTTGATGGACATTTAGTCTCTTTCCATAATTTGGGTATTGTTGAAAGCGCTGCTAGAAACATTGGGGTACATGTGCCCCAATGCATCAGCACTCCTGTATCCCTTGGGTAAATTCCTAGCAGTGCTATTTCTGGGTCATAGGGTATTTCTGTTTTTAATTTTTTGAGGAACCTCCACACTGTTTTCCAGAGCGGCTGCACTAGTTTGCATTCCCACCAACAGTGCAAGAGAGTTCCGGTTTCTCCACATCTTCACCAACATCTATAGTTTCCTGATTTGTTCACTTTAGCCACTCTGACAGGTGTGAGGTGGTATCTCAGTGTGGCTTTGATTTGTATTTCCCTGATAAGGAGTGATATTGAGCAGTGTTTCATGTGTCTGCTGGCCACCTGGATGTCTTCTTTGGAAAAGTGTCTATTCATGTCTTCTGCCCATTTCTTCACTGGATTATTTGTTTTTAGGGTGTGGAGTTTGGTGAGTTCTTTATAGATACTAACACTTTATCTGATACGTCATTTGCAAATATCTTCTCCCATTCCATCGGTTGCCTTTTAGTTTTGCTGATTGTTTCCTTTGCAGTGGAGAAGCTTTTTATCTTGATGAGGTCTCAATAGTTCATTTCTGCTTTTAATTTCCTTGCCTTTGGAGATGTGTCGAGTAAGAAATTGCTGCGGCTGAGGTCAAAGAGGTTGTTGCCTGTTTTCTCCTCTAGGGTTTTGATGGTTTCCTGTCTCACATTTAGGTCTTTCATCCATTTTGAGTTTATTTTTGTGTATGGTGTAAGAAGTGGTCTAGTTTCATTCTTCTGCATGTTGGTGTCCAGTTCTCCCAGCAGCATTTGCTAAAGAGACTGTCTTTTTTCCATTGGATACTCTCCTGCATTGTCAAAAATTAGTTGGCCATACATTTGTGGGCCCAATTCTGGGTTCTCTATTCTGTTCCATCAGTCCATGTGTCTGTTTTTGTGCCAATACCATACCATCTTGATGATTACAGTTTTGTAGCAGAGGCTAAATAAAGTCTGGGATTGCGATGCCTCCTGCTTTGGTTTTCTTCTTCAGTATTACTTTGGCTCTTCGGGGTCTTTTGTGGTTCCATACAAATTTTAGGACTGTTTGTTCTAGCTTTGCGAAGACTGCCGGTGAAATTTTGATTGGTATTGCATTGAATGTGTAGATTGCTTTGGGTAGTATTGACATTTTAACAACATTTATTTTCCAATCCATGAGCATGGAATGCTTTTCCATTTCCTTGCGTCTTCTTCAGTTTCCTTTATAAGCTTTCTCTAGTTTTCAGCATACAGATCTTTTACCTCTTCGGTTAGGTTTATTCCTAGGTATTTTATGATTCTTGGTGCAATTGTGAATGGGATCAGTTTCTTTATTTGTCCTTCTGTTGCTTCACTATTGGTGTATAAAAATGCAACCAATTTCTGCACATTGATTTTGTACCCTGCAACTTTGGTGAATTCATGTATCAGTATTGGAGATACCGGATTAAATAAAATATTATTATTTTTTTAATGTTTGTTTATTTTTGAGAGAGAAAGAAACAGAGCATGAACAGGGGAGGGGCAAAGAGAGAGGGAGCCACAGAATCCGAAGCAGGCTCCAGGCTCTGAGCTGTCAGCACAGAGCCAGACATGGGGCTCAAACTCACAAACTTTAAGATCGTGATCTGAGCTGAAGTCGGATGCTTAACCAACTGAGCCACCCAGGCGCCCCCAAAACTGGTGGGTTTTTGTTATTGCTGTTGCTTTGTTTTTAAAGAGTGATAGGGTTGTTATGGTCTAAGTGTTGGTGTCCCCCTGAAATTCATGTTGAAATCCTAACCCCCAGCGCGATGGTGTTAGGAGGTGGGGCCTTTCTGAGGTGATTAGGTCTTGAGGGGGGAACCCTCAGGCATGGGAACTGGTGGCCTTATAAAAGAAGCCCCAGAGAGCTCCCTCCACCCTTCCACTACGTGAGGACCACAGTGAGAAGATAAGACAGTGCCTGGGTGGTTCAGTCGGTTAAGCATCCAAGTCTTGATTCTGAGGTCATGATCTCACGGTTCACGATATAGAGCCCTGCGTTGAGCTCTGTGCTGATAGCGTAGAGCCTACTTGGAATTCTTTCTATCCCTCCCTCTTTCTTTCTCTGCCCCTCCTTCGTGGGTGGGCACGCTCTCACGCTCTGTCCCTCCCCTGCGCTGTCTCTGAAAATCAGTAAACATTAAAAAAAAAAAAAAAAAAAAAAAGGAGAATTAGTGCCATAACCATCTCTTTTGGGCCTGCAGGTTCTTCCAGTCTAAGGCACAGAAATGGCCCCACGACTCCTCGGCCCGCCTCCCGTGGTGCGCTCTGAGGGACCCGCTCCCTGCGCTGAAGGGGCGCAGGTCTGGATTGGAAATAGACACACTCTTGAGCACTGCCGGCCGCCGGATGAGGGACGCTCTGAGGCCACAGGGGACGAGGTTGGAGGAGTCTTCAGGGGGAGCCCTCTAAGCGGGGTCTGCAGCAAGAACAGGTGTTTGCCAGGGTGGAAGGAGGTGGGCGAAGCGAATGAGGGCTAGAGGTAAAGCACGAGGAAAGGAAGTAAGACGAATTAAGAAAGAAGAAGAAGGGCTGTCAAACGGCTGGAGCCCCGGGAGCGTGAGAGCGAGGACCAGCGTGTGACGCGCCGGACTGGGCGGCGCGTTGAAACAGTCCTAGGGTCGGGATGCATCTCCCAGCCACCGGGGAAAGCACTACCCTGCGCTAACTCCCAGATCACATCCAGGGAGAGCAGCCGGCAACGCCCGCGGGAATGGAGGGAGGCTGTGCCCCCCAGGTAGGGACCTCGGGGTCCCGGTACCCGAAGTCCAGGGAAGCCGCGACTTTGGGCAGAACCATTCTCCGGAGGTGGAGAGGAGAGTAGAAACCCTGCACTCGGAACCAAGCCCATGGAACCGGCCGGAACCGCCATTCGACTCTCTCCTTGTTCTGATTTTTTGCGCTCTGCTCCACCACCTCCGTCCCCTCGCGCGCGACTCCCAGTCCCGGGCACCACTGGTTGCTCCCTGGCTGCCCCCTCCCGCGCGTGGTACGGGCCGGCGGGCGAGCACTCCAGGCGCAGGTTATAAAGGCGGGGCTGCGGCAGCAGACTGCGGACTCAAGATGCGCCCGAAAGAGCCCGGGCAAGGCCTCGTGGGGCACCGCTTCAGAACCCGGGCTCCAGCGGGAGTCACCCCCGCACCCCCACCCGCAGCCCATTCCGCTCCAGAGCCCTCAGCGCAGCCTGCACCCGCCCCTGCGCAGGCACTGACTGAAGGACCGCGAACGGGATCCAGATCCCCATCCGTCTCGGGACCCGCCCCCGCCGGAGCTCGCCCGACCTCCAAGGCTGGATCCCCGACAAGAACACCGCGCGCGTCCGCATTCGCCGCCGCCCAGCGGAATGCCCAGTTTGGGCCCGGCAACTCGGACGCGCAGTGGACTCGCTTCATATTCCGAGGGCCCTTTGGTCCCCGGGCCACTGGCCTGGGGACTGAGAAGGCGGCGGGCATCTGGAAGACGCCGGCCGCCTACATCGGACGGCGGCCTGGGGTGTCGGGCCCCGAGCACGCCGCCTTTATTAGGGAGCTGGAGGAAGGTAAACCGGGTCCCCGGGACCCCAGAGCGGGTGGGACCTGGGTATTTGCAGGCAGAAGGCGGGGGGGGGGGGGGGGCGTCGGTTCCAGGCGCCCCGCCCCCTCTGGCACTCAGTCTCACCCTTCCACCCACTTGCGTTGTCACTGCGGTGCCTGTTCGGACGCCTCTTGCCCTTCTTCTCCAACCTTCTGTCGTCCCCTGATTGCTGTCGGAGGGTCAGGTCCGCGCACCAGCGCGCTCGTCCGCGCGGCTCTGCGCGCCTGTTGCTCCCCAGATCTGCGCACTCTCACGGTCCCCCCTGCCCCGCCCCACTCAGTCAACCGCAATTCCAGGAGAGGGGCGGGGGGCTGCGGGAGGGCGCTGCCAGGCTCGCTCTGAGCTTGTGCTCGCCCGCCGCACCAAGCTGGGGAGGTGGGTGGGCGGAGGTGGGTTTTGTCAACCTTTTGGCTGCGGGTGTCGAAGCCCGGCTTTTCCCAGACTCGGGGTGGGCGGGGCCTCAGGTTTCTTCCCCTTGTACCCTCTCGTGGGTCGCGGGAGATCTCTGGATTAGGTCTGGAGGCTCAGGAGCCCCTACTGCGTGCTGGAAAAGTCTCTCCCGCCTCTCCACACGCAACAGGTGCAGGGTGGGTGACTGCGTCTGTTTTATGACCCATGAGGCTCCAGTCGGCCGAGAGCGCCCTCCGGGTAAGAGGTGATGAGTCAGTCTGGGGCTGTACTTTCGCTAGCCTCCTGCATTCCCCTGGTACCAGGGACTCGGGCGTCCTGAGAACTCATTTCCACCTGAGCTTGGAGGACTGTGATCCCTTGACCTCACCCAGACCCCTCCAGGGCACAAAAGAGCCCATTTGGCCCTGGGAGCAGGGGAAAGGAGTGCTGGGTACTGGGGGTGTCTGGAGAGAATAGTGGGGGCAGGAAGGGAGCTCTCTTGTCGCTGACTCTTGTTGTTGAGGGAGAACTGAGGATCGGACAGGAAACAGTGGGATGTGGGGTAGCGTATGTCCTCCCTTTTCCCACCTTGGCCTCCACTCCTGCTTTTGCAGCGCTGTGCCCCGACCAACCCCCACCAGCCGAGATCACCCAAGAAGATGTCAAAGTGATGTTAAATTTGCTAGAGAAGCTGGGTACTGCTTTCCCTGTCCGGCCCAGCCTGAGCCTTAGCCAGGCCTCTGTTTCCATTCTCCCCTGGAGGGGTAGGAGTCTTGTCTTTTTCCTGCTTGATTATTTCTCTGGGAGCCGAGCCAGGGGTCCCTCTTATGGAAGGCAGGTATATGCCGGATATCCAGGCCGGAATTGCTTGTAGAGCCATCTGGTCTGATGTGGTCTTCTCCATAAGGGGAAGCTGAGTCAGGCCCCACAGTGTGTCGATGGCAGACTTTTTTCTAGTACCCTGGAAAACTAGGGTGTGGGGAAGGTTTCCCCTAGTGGCCTAGCTTCCCTTTGACCCCTGTGTACTCCCTTGCTTCTCCCACCTGTCTGGGAGAGCCCAGAAAACAGGAAAGTATTCCCCGTGGATGGGGGTCCCTCTGCAGAGAGAGCGGGACCTAAATACTGTGGCTCGCATTGGCCAGTCCCTGGTGAGACAGAACAGTGTTCTGATGGGGGAGCACGGGAAACTGGAAGCCATGCTGGGCTCAGCCAGGGAGGAGGTAACCGGGAAGGGAGGAGGGGAGGGAGTGTGCCATCTCAGACCTACCTACAGCACCCCCACCCTGCCCCGTGCCTGGACCTGTGCTCGCCCCCACCTGCGTTCCGACAGGGCCCCTCTCCCCCACTGCCAGATTTTACACCTCAGATACCAGGTGAGCTTGAGAGATGACCTCCTTCAGCTCTACTCAGACTCTGAGGAGGAGGAGGAGGAGGAAGAAGAGGAGGAGGAGCCGGAGGAGGAAGAGCAGCAGCACTATCATTCCTATGGAGCCCCTGAGCCGTGAGTGTCCTGCCTTTTCACCTGGGCAGCCCCTTCTCTGTGCCTCAGTTTCCCTGTGTGCAAACAGGAACACTGACGGTGCACCTGCCGGCAGGGTTGCTGGGACTAATGGAGACCGCCACACTGAGCCCAGGTGGGCAGCCTCCGGGTGGGCTGGGACCTGGGTCCCCTACCCCCTGGCTTCTGTGGCTCTCACTCCTAGGACTTGTCTGTGGGAGACGGAGGTCCTGCACGACTGCCCGCAGCTGGAAGCCCTGCAGGAGCAGCTGAGGCTGCTGGAGGAGGAGAACGAGAAGCTGAGGAGGAGTTGAGCAGGTGGACAGAGGGCACATCCACGGCCAGGGGGTGTTGACTCCCCTGCCCCTGCCTCTCTCCCTCCCTCCAGGCCTCTCAGCTCTACCCCCTTGATTGTGTGGAGCAGTTTTGTACGTGAAGTTGTAACTTGGGGTGGGGGGAAGAACTCAGAACTCGGAGTTTGGAGACCTGAGTTCAAGTCCCCACTCTGGCATTTCTTAGCGGTGTGAGCTTGGACGGTGTTCCTTGACCCGCTGAACCTCCGTCGTTAGCATGGGGAGGAGTACTCTCAGCCCTGTGGACCCTTCCAGAGGCACAGCTGAGGAAGTGCTTTCTGCACCCTGTAAAATGCTGTACAGAAGCCCCAGGGTCCCTCTAAGCCTGTGGCCTTTTGTTATTTGGGGCACAGGAAGAAGGGGCCTGGAAGCAAGGAAGGGAAGGAGCCGGGAGCTGCCAGAGATCAGGCGCTGAGGCACCGGGGCCAGGCCAGGGGCTGTGCTGCTACTGTGTGTTTATGAAGAAGAGGGAGGCACAGCGTTGGTCCCTGGGGAGCTCAGGTCTGGCTGTGAGCTGCAGACACAAGATGGCTGAACTCATGCTGTTCCCCTCCCCCCAGGCCTGACCTTCCTTCCCCCTGGGTTCCTCAGCTCCCCCGTTGGCCCACAGGTCCCCAGATCCCTGGCATGGGAACTGGTCCCTAAGTTCTGTTGCTCCCACCTCCTCAGAGAGGCTTAAGTGTCTTTTCTCCTCCTCACCTCCCTGACTCTAGCCCAGGCCCCCCGTCTTAACCGGTCTCCCTGCCTGGATTGCTGCCCTTCCGGGTCATTCTGCACACAGCCCAAATAAGTTTCCTAAAACCAAATCTGACCACGTCATCCTCTGCCTAAAACCCCAAGTTTCCCATTGGCCAAAGGGTAACCTCAACCCCCACCCCAGCCCCAGCGTCAGAGCCCTCCCAGTGTCTTGTGATTGCCTCCAGGCCTCTCCACCCCCTGTCTGGGCCTTGTTTGCCATTCTGTGCCTGGCGGAGCCCCGCTTGCCCCGCAGAGGCAGACCTTGTAAGGCAGGACAGGGTGTCGCAGCTGAGACCCCCAGCGCGCCCATTGTACTCGCTCCATCAGAGCCCAGCCTACGCACTGGCAGGATTTCCTCGCCCATCACTTTCCCCACTAGACTTGAGCCCCGTGTGTGCTGGGACCAGGCCTGGCAGACTGGTCACCCAGGGCCTTGCTCCGTGTCAGTTAACTAACATTTACGGAAAGGAGACCAAGTGAGGAAGGCGAATCCTGCAAAGGTGGACCCCCCCCCACTCCCCTCAGGAGCTGAGGGGCGGGGTGGACAGAGGCAGTGGGAGGACCAGACTGGTCCCCGAAGGCCAAGGGGACCGGAGCCGAGCTTCTGTCCCTACTTGTCACCAGCCGAGGCCAGCCAGCAGATGGCTGAGCTGTTAGAGGTGCTGGTGCTCAGGAGGGAGGCCCAGGACCAGTAGCAGAGGGAGGTCACCCAGCTGCGGGCCCAGGTCCTGAAGGTGCAGCAACGCTGCCAGTCGGTGCGTCCGGGTGTGCCCAGGGCTCCCTCTTGTCATGGCCCCGCCACACCCAAGCCCCCTCCTCCCTGTCCTCACCTCATGGGGCTTTTGGCTCGGCCAGGCCCCAGACCCCTCTCTGCGTCAGAGTCCGAGTTGGAGGGGATCTCAGAGAGCCCTCATTCTGCCCCCTCCTTGTCCCAGGGAGGGGACCAAGTCCCAGAGAGGGTCACAGCATGTTCCAGGAACCAGGCCGCATGACTCTCCTGCCTTACGTGGCCTCACTCTACGTGACTTCTTACTTAAAGGGCTGCCAAAGCCTCACCCGTGTGCCTGGGAAGACCTGTCGGAAGTGGTGGGGAGGCCTGGGGGGAGGAGTGCTTACCAGTCTTGGGTCCTTCCAGCATGGGGCTGAGACTGAGAAGTTGCAGCAGCAGCTGGCTTCGGAGAGAGTAATCCAGATGCGGCTCCAGCATGAGGTGAAACCGTCCTTGGCTCCTGCCCCTGCCCTCGAGAGACCGTGACCCAGAGCGGGGAGCTCGGGGCCCTTGGTCGGCTGCCTGACTTTCCTGGGAGGACAAGCTCCTTGAGCCGGGACTGGGTCTGTCCCTTTGCACACCCTCAGCGTCTGGCATGGGGCCTAGCAGGTGGTGTCTGAGTGGAGTAGAGTCCAGGGACCTATCTGGGGGCACCCTGTGTCAGAGTCTGGGCCTCTCGCCTCTTAGCCCCCTGGGGAAAGGGTGGGCTGGGTGGGCCTGGGTCCCAATAGAACCTGCAAGTGGCTTCCCAGCTGCAGGACCTACGGGAGAAGTACACGGAGCGTGGGGGCATGCCGACCCAGGCTCAGGAGGAGGTGAAGACCCTCCGCCAGCAAGCACCGGGGTCCACTGACCCTGTCACCCGCCTCACACACGCCGTACCTCTGGTGAGGACCCCCGGCTGCCCGCTTTTGCCTGTGTGCTTGTGCCTCAGCCCTGCTGGCTGATTTCCTTTCTGTGCCTGTGAGTAGGGGCTGGAGTTCTGTGGGGATCCCCCGGTAATACCCCTTCTCCACCACAGGAGGCCCTTCCTGGTTTTCAGGAGGCCCTGGCGGAGGAGCTCAGAAGGTCTATAAGGATTATCTCGGACCCTGTGTTTTTTATGGAAAGGTGCGGTGCTGGGACCCCCAGGCCCTTGCCTGACCCACACTCACTTTCCCAGAGTGGGGAGGGGGTTTGCTTCTGACCTTCCTTCACTCCTGGCGCCCCTTGTTCGCTGCCCCAGCCCCTCCCCCACCCCACCCTTTTCTCCGTCCATGTCTGGGCCCGTCATTTCTCCCCAGGACTTTTTCACATGTTGGGGCCCGCAGGGACTTTGTGGTTTCAGCTAATGTTGCCTTGGGACAGTGAAAGCCCTTTTCTCTGTTGAAGGAATCATGGGAAGACTGAGAAGGAGGAGATGTCACACCTGGGGTAAGCTGGCTAGGGGCTCTCCCATCAACCACCCTCACTTTTCAGCAGTCAGACAACCACCTGCAATCCTGCCGCCCTAGAGAAGGCCCTATGCTCTGGGCTGGCTGGGTTGAGTTGTTCTGGAAGGGGCTGCTCCCTTTTCTTTCAAATCTTGCCCCATAGGTGGTCATCTGATTTAGGCTGTTCCAGGTGGGAACCGAAGCCTTTCCTTTACCTTGAGGGAGGCTGAGAGTGAAGGAGCACTGGCCTGGGAGCTGGAAACATTTGGGACCGAGTCCCAACTTGGTCCCTTTATTGGCTGTGTCCTTGGCCAATGGCTTGAACTGTCTGAGCCTTACTAAAATGGATTTGTTCCTATGGCAACTAGCTGTGGGATGGGCTATAAAGGTTAAATCATGGAGGGGAGCAGAAGGAATATTATTATCCTTGCCGGTCTGTTCTGTGAAGCAGGGTGGGGGTACTAGGAGAAAGCAGGGTTTGTGCAGTGTTTGGTGACCCTCCTTCCTACCTGGTGCCTGGGCTGGGTGTTTGAAGCCTTGAAGCGGGTACCCAGCTCCCTTTTCCCCTAGTTGGGACAGAACTGAGGAGTAGCCATTGGATCTATGTGTAGACTGGGGCAGAGAGCACGAGAGCTCCTCAACCCTGGTGGCTGGAGATGTCCTAGGGGCAGGTGGAAGGGGGGCGCTGGGGCTCTGCCTGGGGTTGGCCTTCAGGGGCACAGAAAGACTTTCCTGTCTCCCTGCCCAGATACAGGCTGTGCTGCAGTGAGGTGCGAGAGCAGGACCGGGGCTTAGAGGCTGAGAAGGGGTTACTGACAGCAGAGGATTTTGTGGCGGAAGATTTTGTGCCTGTGGAGGAATTGGTGCCTGTGGAGGAACTGGGGGCCACAGAAGAGGTGGCGTCAGCTGAGGAGGGGGCAACAGAAGAGGCAGAGCTGGTGTCTGAGGAGGCCGAGGCCTGGGAGGAGGTGGAACCGGAGCTGGATGAGGCAACGCAGGGGAACGTAGTGACCTCAGTGCTGGAGGCTAGCGGCTTGGGCCCCTCTCGCCTAAACATGAAGCACGTCCTCCAGCAACTGGCTAACTGGCTGGATGCGCATTATAGTCGGCAGCTGAGGCCGAAGATGCTCCAGAAAGGTGAGTGCTCCCACAGGGGCCTCCCTCTGGCCAGCCAGACCAGCTACAGATCATCAATGAAAGGTGAGGGTAGGTGAGCCCCCCAAATGCTCACTTACCCCAGCTTGGCCTCACCCAGTGTGATGATTTGCATGGAATTTGCATATCATTTGGATAGGCACCTCCAGGTTTCTTCAGTGGGAACTATGGCCCCAGGGCTCATTTATGTGGAATTTGCTTAGGATTCCAGATCTCTACCCCTTTTTCTCCTGGGGGTCTGGGCTGAAAGTCATGACCAGGACTGCAGCCCCCTACTGTGCCTCTGCTTCCCGTCTCTGCTGTCCCCTTCTCCCTGTCTCCCACTCCGCCACCCGATCCCCGAGGCTTCCCAGCCCTACAGTAGTGACAGCAACAGGTACAGGGAGCGGATCAGAGCAGCAGCCCAGGGTGCTGACCCAGCCCTTTCAGAGGCTGGAGGAGGACTGGGCCAACCATCCTCCCAGGGCCTGGGAGGAAGAGGGGTGTTCTGGGGCCACTCAGGCCACTGGGACAAAGGTCTCTGCCAGCAAGGGTCGCAGCTGGACCAGCCCCCTGGGTGAGTCTGAAGATGGGCTAGGTCTCCTCCAGGGTGCCGGGGGGTGGGTCAGGGTCTCCTTTCCCCAGCTGGAAGCCCCAAAGTTTGGGGAGCTGCACCTGCTGAGTGTGAGCCCTGCCTTCAAGGAGCTCACAGAGACACCAAAGGTGATTTAGTGACTGGCATTGTTTCCTTTAGTCCTCGCACCCCTGAAGGTAGCTGTTACCAGCCCTTTGTTAGGTGAGAAAACTGAGGTTTGGAGAACGTAAGTAAGAACTTAAGATCATTTAAGAACTTAAGAACTTAAGATCACTTAGCTGGGGTGGGTCTGAGCCTGTTCTCCTCACTGCTATGCCAGAATGACTTTTCCTGGCCTGTCCCTCCCCTCTGACCCTGTCCTGGTGCCTGCCTGGCCTGCTCATCAGCCGTGAAATTTGTAGCCTCACCGGCATGGGTGGGCTGCCCCCACTCCAGTGGCCGCTTGGTCACTGCTGGGCAGCCTCATCAGGGTCACCGTGTAAGGTTGTGCAGTTTGGAAACTGAACTGTGACCTCTTTGGCCAGCCAGTGGGCAGCCAAACTAGTAAAACTATCAATCGCGGCTGTCTTTCTGATACAGCGACAAGGCCTCGGCCCCTGCCTGCTGTCCAAACCCTCAGTTTACCCCTCCCTTCTCTTCCAGGCTTTGCTGGTTCCCAGCAGCCTGCAGAGGCCCCACAGACAGCCTGAGGCCCCTCCTTCAGCTGCTTGGCCAAGTCCCACCTACCCCAGACCCTCCTTCCCATCCTCCCAAACAGGACGCCCCTGTCTGTCACTGGCCTGCCTTCTGTCCCCATGAACCTGGGCTGGGGCTTGAGGACCCAAGCCTCGACCCTTTGCAGCTGGTGCAAAAGCTAGTTCAGGTTCCTGGGCCTGGGGTCACATGGTAGTCCAGGGGATGGGGGTGCCTGAGGCGAGGTCTGTCTGCTGCCAGACCTGGCTTTGAGCTGGGGGTGGGGCTCAGACACTGGTGTAGGAAGGTGTTCTGACTACCTTTCTAACGACAGGCCCTTGAGCCTCAAGTTAAAGGTGGCCCCTGAGTCCTTGCTGACTTTTAGGGACCTGGCCTTCTTCCTCCATTCTTGGTCCTTTCTTCTCAGTCCCTAACTACTGTTGGTAACCAAGAGTATCTCTGTGTGTGGGTGAGGGGTCCCTCCGCCCACTGGGGGCCTCCTCCCGCCCCGCCCCCATCTCCCTGCCTGTGGCCCATGTGTCCAGGCTCCCTGCCCATTGCTCCTTCCCCCTGGTCCTCCCCTCAGTCCTCTGTGCCTCTCCTTTCTTCATTCTAGATGTTCTGCCCTTTCCCACTCTTTACTCCTAAACAGCTGGAGTCTGGGGCTCCCCCACCTCCTGCCCACTTCAGTCTGGCTCTGTTCCTGCTGTGTTGCTCACTCTCCTGTTGCTCACTTGTCAGCCTGTGCACCTGCTGGTGCAGGAAATAAAGGACCTGTGCACTACCTGGCCTGGACTCCGGCGTCTTTCTCTGGGAGCATGTGTGCATGTGTTTGTGCCCCTGCATGCAGCTTTGCTGGGGCAAAGTTGTAGAAAGAGGATGGGCTCCAATACTGAATCATGTGCCATGGACTTTTGTTAAATGCATTACTTAGTCATATCAACAACCCCTGGGGGGTGGTGGGTGATCTGGTAAATGGTTATTAGAGGATGAAACAGGCCCAGGCGGGTCTAACAGCTAGTTGCAGAACTGGGATGTGAACCCAGGCCCTCAGGCCTCTGGAGCTCATGCTCAGACAGGCTCCTTTCCCTGTTTTTCTGCTCCAGGGACTCTGGCCCAGTGCCCTGCCTGTGAGGGGAAAGGCACGGGCGAGAATCACCCACTGTCTTAGGTAAACGTCCCTCAGACCTGGAATCAGACCTGGAGCAGCATTTGAAAACAAGTAGTTTGTTTGGGAGATGATCCAGGAATCACTCTTGGGGACAGTGGGGAATTGAGAACGGAAGGAAAGCTAATGAAAGGGAGTGCTAGGCACCGAGGCTAACCCTACAGGGAACTCTGGGAAGAAGTGTAGCCTTTTGCTACTCAGGTGTGGTCTGTGGACCAGCGGCACCCACATCTCCTGGGAGTTTGTCAGAAATGCAGATTCTCAGGTACCACCCCAGACCCAAAGAGTCAGAATCTCCATGGTAACAAAGACCCCAGGGAAGGCACATGCATACTAAAGTTTGGGACCCACCGAGATGGACCCCACCCAAAGGGGGAGGAGGCTGGGCATGCATCGCCCAGCTGACATTTGTGTCTGGCAGTCTTGGGGGCATTAACATGTTGTGTTCTGTGCCCTGTACGTGGGAGAGGAAAGCCTCCTGGTACAAAATACCAGTGCTTTCAGTGGAATATGGACAGTACATGCTGGAGTGGATATATATTTTTAAGAGTTTATTTATTTATTTTGAGAGATAGCATGAGCAGGAGAGGGGCACAAGCAAGAGAGAGAGAGAGAGAATCCCAAAGCAGGTTCCATAATGTCAGCGCAGAGCCCAACATGGGGCTCGAACTCAACAATGTTGAGATCATGACCTGGGCCAAAATCAAGAGTCAGATGCTTAACCGACTGAGCCACCCAGGTGCCCCCGGAATGCATATTTTTAAATGGCCACGCTATATTTTTAAAATTTTTTTTGAAGTTTTTATTTTTGAGACAGAGAGCATGAACGGGGGAGGGTCAGAGAGAGAGGGAGGCACAGAATCCGAAGCAGGCTCCAGGCTCTGAGCTGTCAGCATAGAGCCCGACGTGGGGCTTGAACTCACGGACCGCGAGATAGTGACCTGAGCCCAAGTCGGACGCTTAACCGACTGAGCCACCCAGGCGCACCCCCGATGTGGGGTTTGAATTCACAAACTGTCAAGATCACGACCTGAGCCACAGTTGGATGGTCAACTGACTGAGCCACCCGGGAACCCCAAGGTTTTCCAGGTTTAAACAAAGTAGACCTCACCTTCCCCACTCTTGATAAAGAATGCTGGGAGGCAAAAAGACACTAAGACATTATGCGGAAGAAGATAGGGTCTAATTATACATAAAACTCATTATGGTACAAAAAAAAAAAAAAAAAAAAAAAAGCCCAAGTCCTTAACACTAAATCCCTGGAAGAGAACATAGGAGTTCAAAATTCTTTTTTTTTTCTTCTGTTTATTTACTTATTTTTGAGAGAGAGAGCATGAGCAGGGAAAGGGCAGAGAGAGAGGGAGACAGAGAATCCCAAGCAGGCTCCATGGTGTCAGCACAGAGCCCAATGCAGGGCTTGAATTCATGAACCATGAGATCATGACCTGAACTGAAACCAAGAGTCAGACACTTACCTGAACGGGGCACCCAGGCGCCCCAGGAATTCAAAATTCTTTTTTTTTATGTTTATTTATTTTTGAGCGAGAGCGAGAGAGAGAGCAAGTGGGGGAGGGACAGAGAGAGGGACACACACACACACACACACACAGAATCTGAAGCAGGCTCCAGGCTCCGAGCTGTCTGCACAGAGCCTGACAGGGGTGCTTGCTCGAATTCACAAGCAGCGAGATCATGACCTGAGGCGAAGTCAGGTGCTTAACGGACTGAGTCACGAGGGGCCCCTAGGAGTTCAAAATTCTTAAGGGAATCTTCTCAGATGTCCCATGCAAGGTGTCGTGGTCTCATGCCTTTCATTCTATGACTTAAAAAAAAAAAAAGTTTATTTATTTACTTTTGAGAGAGAGAGAGAGGTAAAAAGAGAAATTCCAAGCATGCTCTGCACTGTCAGCATGGAGCTGGACCAGGGGCTTGAACCCACAAACCGTGCGATCATGACCTGAGCCGAAACTAGGAGCCAGGCGCTTGACTACTCGAGCCACCCAGATGCCTCTCATTCTAGGACTTTAACGGGGGAGACTTGCTGGGCTTCCAATTTCGGCTTCCTTTGTTATCTGCACTCTTACATTCAGATCTTGGGCTTGAGTTAATGGTTGGCTAACCTGCGCCTAACATTTTCTTCCTCCGGAGATTCTCTGATGATTAACGGTAGCCAATCAATGCCACGGCCAAAAGCACCCCCCCCCTTCTCTCTCCAGCGCTGGAGCAGTTGCATAAGCCAGTGCTCCTTCTTCCACGTGTGCCCCATCCTGATTCACCGGGATGAGAATTTGGTAGTGGTGTTGCCACAACACTCCAGCGGTTACCAGCACCCTGCAAAGGGGGCTGGCTAGTGAAGGATCACATTTTAGAATCCCAAGATGAGTGTGTTGTTTCCTAAAATCCTCTGTTTTCAGAGGAGGGCCCCTGACACACACCCCGCCCTGCCCCGAGGCAGACTTGGAGATAAGGATTTGAGTGTGAGTGGTTTATTTGGGTGGTGATCTCAAGTGGGACCACGAGGGTGTGAGATGGGGAAGGGATGCACGTGAACAAAGGAGAGCCTTGAGCTCGGTCCTGCAGGGGGATTCTGGAATTTGGGGAGACAGAATTATCCTGCCCAAGGGATGAGGGAACTAGGGTATTTATCCTCCAATCGAGGGTGCGTGTGGAAGGATGTTGCCCACGGGCTCAGAACAGTGAGGGGAATACGGGCGAAACGTCAACAACGCCCATAGCAGCCACTCACCTGCCAATGTGACAGATTGGATAACCCCCTATTCTTGGAACGGGATACAGCAGAGAGGAGGGATGTGGGATCCACACTCTTACAGAGTCTCCCTTCTAAGTGGGGGAGGCGGACAATAAACTAACATACAAAACAATGACAGGATGTGACCTAGGGAGAAAAAGGGGAGCCAGCCAGGTTTATGCCTGGGAAAAGCCTTCCAGGCACAGGGAACAGAAAGGACGAAAGTTCTGAGCAGAAATGAGCTTGGTGCATTGTGTAAGGAAGGGAAAGGGAGAGAGGAGGAAGACCCTTGGCACCTGCCATGGGGACAGCAGGGCTGACCTAGGACTTCGACAAGGAGTTTAGGTTTGATTCTAAGTGCAGCAGGAGGCATTGGAAGGTGAAAACCTGGAGTGGCGCAGTTTGATTTCTCTTTTAGAAAGAGGACTCTGGTTGTGACCCTACCACTGTTTTCCACCTGCACGAGTAGATTCTCATTCAATGTTAGGCTCTGGGGATACCGAGAAGAATGAGTCATGGGTCCCCGTCCCCAAGAGTGTTCTCCGTTCTCTCTGTTACCTCAACCGTGTCTTCACCAACTCCCCTCTCCTGCCCCACACTTGACACAACGTGATCCATTGGAAGCTAGTTTATTTTGATTGGTTTTTCATGGGGCTGGGCTGGGCTGGGCTGGGAGAGGCTGGGCTCTGAAGCTCCGTTCTAGGGATGTTGGTCCCCGTCCTCTGCACTGCGGCGGCCGAAGTCCATCCATCCGTATGCTGCTTCTTCTTCCTCCAGCCACGGTCCCTGCTTCTTGGACAGGTCTGAGGGTCAGAGGTGGGAGAGGACGTGAGCATATGGGAAGGACATCTAAGCCACTAGAAACCAAGGCCAGGGCCAACCCTGGCTGGGTGAGGCAAGCAGGGATGGCCGTCACAGCTCCTACCTGCCACCAGCTGTGGGGGACCCTGGAGCCCTAGCTGCCGTCGGTGGTGAGAGGCCGGGCCCAGCCGGTTCAGCCAATGTGGTTCCAGGCCCCTGTTGGCCCCTGGACCCGAGGGTGCATCCTGCAGCTGGGAGCGGGGCTTCCAGGAAGCTTCAGAGAAGGCGGTCAGAGCCAGTGCCAAGATCAGCACGCACACACACAGTCGTTGCATCTTGTCTGCAAAGGAAAGAGGGGCGGGGCTGAAAGGTGGAGCCGGCTAGGCACCCAAAGGCAGGGGCCTGGACCAGATGGACTCTAGGTGCCTCCCTGCTGGCAGGTGCAGTGCCGTGTGGGGCTGTGGGCTGGTCCTCAGTTCGCTTTTCCAGTTCCTGCCAGCTGCGCAACCCCTGCTCCCTGCAACTCCCAAGCCCTGCCCTTTTCCTCCTCACCCACCCTAATTACAACAGTGGCTTTTCTCCAAGGAATTTACAACTTAGAGCAACGGTTTCCAAACTTCTGCAGAATTTGAGGCCATGTGAGTGGTCCTGTGGATGTTTACATCTCATAATTTAAAGTGAACTTTCATGTTTTTATTAAAAGTTTTTTAATGTTTATTTATTTTTTGGGGGGGGTGCGGAGGGGCAGAGAGAGAGAGGGAGACACAGAATCTGAAGCAGGCTCCAGGCTCTGAGCTGTCAGTATGGAGCCCGACGCAGGGCTCGAACTCATAAACCGTGAGATCATGACCTGAGCTGAATTCAGACGCTTAACCGACTGAGCCACCCAGGTGCCGCTAAACGTGTTTTTTTGTTTTTGTTTTTTTAATTTTCGAGAGAGAGAAAGAGAGAACGAGCAGGGGAGAGGGACAGAGAGGGGGAGAGAGAGAGAATCTTCAGCAGGCTCCATGCTGAGGGTGGAGCCCAGTGCCGGGCTCCACACCACAACCCTGAGATCATGACCTGAGCCTAAATCCAGAGTCAGATGCTCAACCGACTGAGCCACCCAGGCACCCCTAAAGTGAACTTTTAAATAGTGATACCAAAGGGTGCGTTCCAGACAGCACGGTATGGTTATCTCTTTGGAGACCATCGGTGTATTCACTGTGTGGTCGGGTCCCACCGATTCTGTGCAGCCCTCGGAAGGAAAGTTCTCCTGCCATTTTTGCTTAAGAGGAATATCGTGTGATTGTAATTAAGCAGTTAAAAATTAAGCTGTTAAAAAAAGTTAAGGGGCGCCTGGGGGGCTCACTTGGTTGAGCATCTGACTTTTGATTTTTTTTTTTTTTAACGTTTATTTATTTTTGAGACAGAGAGAGACAGAGCATGAACGGGGGAGGGTCAGAGAGAGGGAGACACAGAATCTGAAACAGGCTCCAGGCTCTGAGCTGTCAGCACAGAGCCCGACGCGGGGCTCAAACTCACCGACCGCGGGGCTTGAACTCACCGACCGCGAGATCATGACCTGAGCCGAAATCGGCTGCCCAACCGACTGAGCCACCCAGGCGCCCCCTGGCTTTTGATTTTTTTATGGTCTCATGGTTCATGGGTTCGAGCCCTGCATGGGGCTCTGTGCTGGTAGCACGGAGCCTGCTTGGGATTCTCTGTCTTCTCTCTCTCAGCCCCTCCCCCACTCAGGCTCTCTCTCTCTCTCTCTCTCTCTCTCTCTCTCTCTCTCTCGCGCTCTCTCTCTTTCTCTCAAAAATAAACTTAAAAAATCTTTGTAAAAAGTTAAGCAGTTACCACTTGCACCTGTGTGTCAGCATGACCTGAGTTGGGGGGGAAACTATCATACAGAAATAAACTGGATCCTCAAATGAGTCTAAAATTCACATCTAGGGGCACCTGGGTGGCTCAGTCAGTTAAGTGTCCCACTTTGGCTCAGGTCATGATCTCAGCGTTCGTGAGTTTAAGCCCTGCCTCAGGCTCTGTGCTGACAGCTCGGAGCCTGGAGCCTGCTTCGGATTCTGTGTCTCCTTCTCTCTCTGCCCCTTCCCCGCTCATGCTCGCTCTCTCTCAAAAATGACTAAACATTGAAAAATAAAATAAAAAAATGAAATTCACATCTAAAACTCTCTTCTTAGCATTTGTGTTCTTTCTGCCTCATTGTTCTGATTGGCTTCATCAGAAGTAAATTATAAAAATGTTACCCTTGAGGGATGCGTTTCTATGAATAAAATACTGCTTTTATCTGTTTGTCATCGTGGAGCTCTGTGTTAGATTTCCTTTGAAGGAGAAAGGGTTCTTGCTGCTAAAGAAGCAAGGTTAGCCACGTTATTGTCCAACATGGTAGCTACTAGCCACATATGGCTCTTTACATTTAAATTAATTAAAATTAAAAACTCCTTCTTTGAACTAGCCTCCTTTCTGGTGCACCTTTGGCTGGTGGGTACCACATTGGATGGTGCAGATACAATCCCCATCATCATGGGAAGTTCTTTCAGACAGTGCTGGTGTAGGAAAGAGCTTGAGATGGAACCCAGAAGCCCTGGGTTCCAGTTCCAGCCCTGCCCTATGATTGGTGTGACTTTGGCCAGTCACTTCTCCTTCTGGGCCTCAGTTTTTTCACCTGGAAATGGGAGAATAGCCTTTGTCCTTCTCACCTTGCAGGACTGGGGTGAGCATGGAGGCAGAGGGGCAGGGCAGGGCTCCAGTTGAAGCAGCAGGAGAGGAAAGGGCACTCCAGGGTGGGTTCTAGAGCTGAGACCTAGTCCGGCCCTGAGCTGAGAGGAGGGTGGTGGCCCTGGAGACACCGAGGCGTGAGCCTGGTCCTTTGGGGCAGGGAGACGTCCCATCAGCCCTCTCCCCGACTCTCTCCTCCCCTCCTGGGTGGTCTCACCTGCAGAGACTCTCCTCCCCCTCCTGGGTGCTCTCACCTGCAGAGCCGGGAGGTTGGTGATGCTATAGCCAGCCTGGTTCCTTTCCGTGCTTTGTGCTACTTGGTGCTCCAGCCCTACCTTTTAAAGCCCTCATGGTCCCTCCCAAACCCCCATGAGGTCAGCCTCCCCCGCAGCAAGACAAAAGGGGGTGGGCACAGGTACCTCGCCCCTGCCCTACCCCGTCATTCAATCAGTCATCTCATGGGGGAAGGGAGGGGAGTTGACCTCCTAGCGGTGGGGGCAGGTGCAGGGTGCAGGCATTTCCTCAGCTGGGCATGAGGGCAGGCAGGAGACAGGCTCCCTGGGGTCGGGAGCAGTGCCCACTCCCCCCCGCCCCCGTGCCCAGTCCTTGGGGTCACAGTCCTGGTGTGCATCATCCCTCCGGTATGTCCAACTGGGGGGCAGATGAGACAGATGCCCCTAGTGACCTTGGATTCAGGGGAAGCGTATTTCTCCGTACATTGGTGTTTGAAGAGCAGGGAGTGTGTGGATGTCGGGTGATGTATTGATCCCCTGTCCCCCTGCCGGGCTCTGCAAACAGGACGTGAGGTAGTTATTGGGGGCAATGGGCCGTGGGCTGATGGCCCCGCGCTCTGCCTGGGGGCTGCATCCTGGTTGCCTCTTCACCTCCTTTGCCTGGAAAATCCTGAGTGTACCCCTCCCCCCCCCCCCCCCCATTTGTGCCCTCTGTGCTGGCTGGATTCAGCTTGCAGCTCCTCTCAATCCCAGGTCTGCCCTTTATCCCCTGCCTCTTGGAAACCCCCTCCCCGGGGCAGTTGCTTCAGGCCCCTATACGTGGAGACTCCCTCCTTTCATTTTCAAGGGAAGATAGCAATCTGCATAATGCACTCACCACCTTTCAATATAAAAAGACATCTTGTTTTTTTTTTTTAACGTTTATTTATTTTTGAGAGAGACAGAGACAGAATGTGAGTGGGTTAGGGGCAGACAGACTGGGAGACACAGAATCTGAAGCAGGCTCCAGGCTCTGAGCTGTCTGCACAGAGCCCGATGCGGGGCTCGAGCTCACAAGCTGTGAGATTATGACCTGAGCTGAAGTCAGACGTTCAACCGACCGAGCCACCCGGGCACCCCTAAAAATACATCTTTAAAAAAATTTTTTTAAAAATGTTTAGTTTTGAGAGAGACATAGAGAGAGTGCATGAGCAGTGGAGGGGGGCGGGAGGAGAGAGAGAGAGAGAGAGAGAGAGAGAGAGACAGAATCCAAAGCAGGCTCCAGGCTCTGAGCTGTCAGCACAGAGCCCGACATGGGGCTCGAACCCACAAACCTCGAGATCATGACCTGAACCGGAATCGGATGACTAACCAACTGAGCCACCCAGGTGTCCCTAAAAATACATCCTAAAGTGGTTAGCAAAGAGACTAAAGAGTTTGCCCAAGATATGCCAGAAAACCAAATAGTGTGCTTGTTGACTTATTTGATGAATTGCCACCTTGACCTGGTTTGGACAGATGTAAGTAGCTCTAGGCTGTTTTTGATTTTTCCACAGTTGGCATTAGAGATTTAGCTGTTGTTCATGCGTCATCATGGCCCCTCCTTTTCTGGGGGAGTTTTGATGCCCGTTGGGTCCTGGATAAGGGGCAGTGGTACCCACGCTCACAGCCAGCCTTGCTGAGAAATTAACAGGTGATGAAGCAGGCTGGGAGGTGTCCATGGCAACGAGCGAGCAGAATGTTCTGGTGAATAACCACTCTAATTCAGAGCAGGGCTCAGTGACTCAGCGGATGGAATAAGTGAAAATGACAAACCCAGTGCAGGTATTGGTGGCAATTAATCGAAACCAGAACCTTAGAGGCAGAGGGGCCTTTGAGGGGCCTTGGGAGACAGGGTGGCATGGGGAGCAGCTCTGTTCACACGAGAGAGGCATGGAGACATTCGTGTTGCCATGGTGACAAGAAATGAGAAGCTTTCCGCAGAGCCTTGGTTGCACCAGAACCCAAGACTTGTGCTGTGGAGGGGGTAATGCCCACCCCCCCCTCCCCGGTTCTTCTTCACAGGCTGGTCACACCAGCTGGGGACAGCACCAAACAGATTTGTGTATCCCACTCAACAGGCGACTGCGGGCACTGGCGGGCAAGCAGGGGGGGCTCTGCCCCGAGTGGAGAGACAGCACTCCCCCCAGGGTGCTCATAATCACCAAACTGCATGTTCTGCCCTCCCGGGAATCATGTCCAATGGGAAAGAAAAGGGTTTCCTGGCCCCACCCTTTTCCAGATGTTGAGCTTTGGGCAGATCTCTCCTCCTCTGAGCTATTTTCTTCTCCAAGAAATGAGGAAAATAACTTGGGTGTGTGTGGGTGGGGGGGTGGGGGGAGAGTCTTGTGAAGGTGATGTGCAGAAAACAACATGCACAGTGCCTAGAACATCGTGAGTTTGTATCCTCTTCGGGCCTCAGTTAGCCTCATCTGCGAAATGGGAATCATTCATTCCTACCTCAGAGGGCTGCTGTGAAGGGGAGAGGTCACAAGGTCTGTGCACACACTTTGCACACATCACAGAGCTCCTCCTTTCCCAAGGCTTATGGAGGGTGATTCCCTAAAAAGCACCGTGTGTGAATCTAAGGTTTTCCCTCCCACTGGCTATGACTCAGAGGGACACTTGTCCTGGGCTGCACCCGCAGGAGGTGGCAGGGATGGAATCTGTGGAAGCTGGATCTCTCAGAGGCCAGCACCGACTGATGTATGGACGATTTTGGAACTGGTGAGGCCAGAGGGGACTCCTGGCTCCAACACTTTGACTAGCTGGGCAACCAGAAAATCCAGTTTCTGAGTCTACCAAATTGAAGACCATATCCCAGACCTTGGGGCCAGCTCCCTCCCTCTCCCTGTGGGCCCCGTCCTTGTTCTCACAAGAGTGACAATGCTGTGTGCTGGGCCGATAAGCTCTCTGCATGAATAAACGTAGTTGTTCTTCACCATGGTCCTTGGATGTAAGGACTAGTGTGTCCCTGTTCCACAGGTGAAGAAACCAAGGCTCAGCCAGGTGAAGCAATCCCTGTCCTGAGTTTACAGGACCAAGGAGATCTGGGCCTGAAATTCCTAGTTCTGGCATCTTTCTCCTCCCAGGAGGGGTGTGGAGGACAGAATAATCATCCCCCAAAGACGTCCACAGCCCGACTCCTGGGACCTGGGAATATATGAGGTTACATGGCAAAAGGACTTTGCAGATGTAATTATAGACTTTGAAGTAGGGAGCTTATCCTGGATTGTCTGGGTGGGCCCAATTTTTTTTAATTTATTTTTTTAAATGTTTACTTTTTTGAGACAGAGAGAGTGTGAGTAGGGGAGGGGCAGAGAGAGAGGGAGATAGAACTGAAGCACTCTCCAGGCTCTGAGCTGTCAGCACAGAGCCCGACATGGGGCTCAAACCACAAGATCGTGACCTGAGCCGGAGTCAGATGCTCAATCAACTGAGCCACCCAGGCGCCCCTGAGTGCGCCCAATTTAATCAGATAAGCCCTTAAAATGTTCTTTGGCTGGGGGCGCCTGGGTGGCTCAGTCGGTTGAGTGCCCATCCCACTCTTGATTTCAGCTCAGGTCATGATCTTACGGTTGTGAGATCCAACCTTGGGTCGGGCTCCTTGAGTTGAGCGCGTGGAGCCTGCTTGGGATTCTCTGTCCCTTTGCCCCTCCCCTGCTCACACACTCTCTCTTTCAAAATAGATAAACATTAAAAAAATGTTCTCTGGCTCGAATGTCCTTTGCCTAAAGGCAGAAGTGATGCTGCTGAAGAATGAATCAGAGATTTGAGGACCCAGGAGGATTCTACCCACCCTCACCGGTTTGGAGGTGGGAGGGGGAGGGCAACAGGCCGAGAAGCGCAGGTGGCCTTAAGGAGCTGAGAGAGGCCCCCAGCCAAGGTCCTAGGACCGCAAAGGACTGAATTCAGCCAACAATCTGGAAGAGCTTGGAAACGGGTTCAAACCCAGAGCCTTCAGAACGGAGCGCAGCCCTGGTGACGCCTTCATTTCCCCCCGGGGCGCCCTGCTGTACCTGGGGCTTCTGACCTACTGAACCGTCAGAGAATGAATTGACGTCGTCCTAAGCTTCTACAGTTTGTGGTAATTTACTGGGGCTGCAACAGCCCCCCCAGTGCTAGGGATTCCAGCATCATGAAGTTTTCTTTTGAAATCGTGAAGTAAGGTAAGAACTGGCCCGGTGTGAATTTGCATGTGATTTTTCAAATACAATGAAGGGGGACGTTTGTTAAAGTATTGGGCCATTCTTCTGTTCCATTTCCCTTCCAGGTGGTGAGCACCTGCCAGAAGCCAGGGCCAGGATGAGGCCCCAGGGGTAACAGGTGGATGTGATCGGCTCAGTCATGGCTTCCTGGCATTTAGATTTCAGGGTGGGGGCGCACACAAAATAGAATTAATAACAACAGCGGGGAGGACTATCCCTGGGGAGGGAGACTCCCCAGGGCAACTCTGCATGCCTGACCCCACTCTCCCTCCTGCCAGAGCCGGTCCTGGGAAATAGTACCGAGCAGCTGCAAACCGCTGTCAGAAGCCACCAGCCCCCCGGGGTTCCTCATTGGTTATTGATGGTGGGCGAGGGAGAGGCTGAGGATGCCTCAGTCACCCTGTCCCAGGCAATGGGGCCTCGGAGGGATGAAGGTGTTGAGACAGTGACCCCCTGGAGGCAGCCTGGGCATGCGTGGTCCCTCCTGGAGTGGGGGGCTGGGGAGGAACAAGTGGCTTCATGACGTCTGGCTGCTGTCCCAGGGTAAGAAGGTAGCAGGACCAGGCTGAGCTGGAGAGGGGGCCCGGGAGGAGCTCAGGGGCCAGGTGACTGCCCAGCTGCCTCGAGGGGAGAGCAGAGGGCACCCCCATACTCCAGCTTTGGCCTCCTCTCTCTGGCCCCCCTCTCCTTCCCATCTGATGCCCACCTGTGTCTTTGGAGCGGTGGCTCTCAACCCACACCTCACATTGGGATCGCCTGTGGAGCTCTAAGCCCACCCCTGTGCCCGGGGCACCAATGAGAAATCTTCTCGAATCAGAAGCCGCGGTGAGACCCAGGCTGCGGCTGGTGTCTGTGTGCGGGACTAGTGTTTGTGTATTGTGGAAGGTCAGGACAAGGAGGCTTTGTGACCCTGGGTTGAATCCCAGCTTCGCCACTTCCTAGCTGTGATCTAAGGCAAGTCACGGACTTAGGATGTTCCCCATACCTTTCTGGGAGGGTCAAGGTGAGGGATAAATGAGACACCTGTAGCCTCCACTTGGTCTCTGATGCATGGTAAGTTCTATGTAAGGGTCTGCTATTATTATTGGTATATATTTTAAAGTTTTTATTTATTTATTTTGAGAGAGGGTGCAGGGGAGGGGCAGAGAGAGAGAGAGAGAGGAGAGAGAGAGAGAGAAGAGAGAGAGTATCCCAAGCAGGCTCTGAACTGTGAGTGCAAAGCCGGATGTGGGGCTTGAACTCACAAACCGTGAGATCATGACCTGAGCAGAAATCAAGAGTCAGAAACTGACTGAGCCACTCAGGCGCCTCTATTACTGGTATTTTCATCACCACAGCCTTACCTGCAACTTATCTGTGCTGTTACATCTTGCTGACTTCCAGAATATTCTACCCCCTTTTCCTTGATTATTTTTCTCTCCACTCTTCCCTGTAATAGTCCCTAGAGTCTCCCCTCACAGGTTAACGCTGCCTATTCCAGGTTGGCCTCACCCTGGCTCCTCGGGTCCATCCACCTTCTGCTTCCCACAGCCCTGGGTCACATCCTGGCTACCCCCCTCTGGGGACTGTTTTGCCTCCCATATCTTAACCGTAACAACCTCCACTGTTGAATGAGGTGCTGATGGGGCCTATTATCTCCCTTAACAATCAAAATCAAGCCCAGAACCCTGTTTGCAGGGCACATTTAGAACTGTGCACTCCATTGTACATAAATTTTATTAAAAAAAAAACTGTAACAAAGTGGAAGTCTAGTTAATGAAGTATTTAGGTCAAAGTGTATTACTGTACATTTAGTTTGAAATGCATAAAAAAAGATGAATAGATATGAGATCAATAATAATAAAATATAAATTATGGAATCTAGGTGGTGGGCATATGAGTCTTCACGTTAAAATTAAACTTTTCTGAGTATTTGAACATTTTTTTTTTTTTTTTAAATTTTTTTTTTCAACGTTTTTTATTTATTTTTGGGACAGAGAGAGACAGAGCATGAACGGGGGAGGGGCAGAGAGAGAGGGAGACACAGAATCGGAAGCAAGCTCCAGGCTCCGAGCCATCAGCCCAGAGCCTGACGCGGGGCTCGAACTCACGGACCGCGAGATCGTGACCTGGCTGAAGTCGGACGCTTAACCGACTGCGCCACCCAGGCGCCCCTGAACATTTTTATAATAAAATGTTAGAGAGTATTTTGTTTAGCACTATCAGTGGATTTAAGATGGGAAACAAATCCTAAAAGCACCAATGTGAGAATAATCTTTACTCAGGTGCATTTTATTTTACTTATTTTTTATTTTAGAGAGAGAGCATGAGCGAGGGAGAGGGGCAGAGGGAGAGAGAATCTTTTTTTAATTTTTTAAAATGTCTTGATTTAATTGACACAGAGAGAGAGAGAGCATGAGAGGGGTCGGGGCGGGGGTGGTGGGACTGAGAGAGAGGGAGACAGAGAATACAAAGCAGGTTTCAGGCTCCGAGCTGTCAGCACAGAGCCTGACGTGGGGCTCGAACTCACGGACTGCTAGATCATGACCTGAGCCGAAGTCAGACACCTGCTTAACTGACCGAGCCACCCAGGTGCCCCGAGAGAGAGAATCTTAACCAGCCTCCATGATCAGCACAGATTGATTCTGTGACCCTGGGATCATGACCTGAGCAGAAATCAAGAGTCAGAAGCTCAACCGCCTGAGCCATCCAGGTGCACTCAGGTGCATTTTAGGGTTAGGGGTTGGCCAGGGGAAGCTGCCTGCTCACGCCTGACACCTGACGGGTGAGGGGATGGAGCTGTGCGCCTGGCCGGTCTTTTCTGGGCTGTGCTGCTGCTTCTCCTGGTCCACAGCCTCTGGCCTACCCTCTCTCCAGAAGCCCAGCTCCTGCTCAATCTGACTTTGCTGTAACTGTCAGTCCGACTGCCTTCCTTCTCATAGCCCACCTTCCCCCTCTGGTCTCACTTTCCTCCCTCCCCAGCCTGGCCCCCACGGTTTTTTACTTCATTTATGGGCGATGCACCTGGGTCGCTGCCCCTGTCCTGCTTCAGAACCTGCCAGGCTTGTCCCCATCCTTAAACCTTGACCACTTCTTCAGCTCCTGTCTCCCCATCCCTGCAAACAGGATAGTTCCTCAAAGTAGCCAGTTGATTCAATTGCAAATTAATATTCTGCAGCTGGGTGGTTGCCTGGCAACCTTGTGAGTCACCTTCCCTTCCCTCCCAAGGCCATCTGACCTCAGCTTCCTTCTCTCTGCGTGACCACAGCTGTCCGAGCCCACCTTCTGCTCTCCTTTCCTCCGTCACTGGAGGGTATGCAGCCCTGTCAAGTTCAGTGCCCCCACGGTGGCCCTTCATCCCGGACCCTCCTGCCAGCTCAGACGCTTAATGCCTTCACATTTCTTTTTTTCTCCCCCGCCTTTTTTTTTTTTTTTTAACATTTATTCATTTTTGAGAGACTGAGCATGAGTGGGGAAGGGGCAGAGAGAGAGGGAGACACAGAATCCGAAGTAGGCTCCAGGCTCCGAGCTGTCAGCACAGAGCCCGGTGCGGGGCTTGAACTCATGAACTGTGAGATCATGACCCGAGCCGAAGTTGGACGCTCAGCCAACCGAACCACCCAGGCACTCCTCTGCTTTCACTTTTCATTCATTCATTCATTCATTCATTCATTAAATGCCCACTTCGTGCCGGGTGCTGTGTTGACCCTGGGAACACAATGTTGATCAAGAGGGTCTTTGTTCCTTTTCTCTTGGGGAGAGACAGTGTGATATGAGCTTAAGGTGCCATGGACAGTTGGGGGGCAAGTAAGTGGGGAAGCCTTCTGTTTCCTCCGGACCTTGAAGCTCTCTTAAATGCAAGCTTTCTCATGTTTATAACATGTTTTCACCTCCCTCTTCCCCTAATGATGGTGATTACAATTTAGGGAGCCCTTCTTTGGCCAGGTCTCCATGCTAAGCACTTTACGGGGCATTATGTCTTGGAGTCCTCACCACGACCCCACAAGGAGGGTAATACTATTGCCCCCAGTTTTAGCTGAGGAAACCGAGGCACAGAGAAATTGGCGAAGCAATGAAGCAGTTCGCCATGGGCTTGAGCCTCCCTGAATGTTCTTGCTGAACATGCCAAGGTCGTGACCACTCTTTGCTCAGGCCATTTCTTGGGTTTGTGTTTGCAGTGAGTGACTTTGAGAGAGGAGGTAATGTCCCCTCCGGGACGTAGAGCAGACTTGCTTACTACTTCCTACAAACGCAGTAGATTTCCAGGCTCAGTGTCCTCAGCTGCCTCACAACTACTGTCCGTGTAGCATCTCTGCTGTGTTACCACCAAGGAACTTGGGGAGCAAGGGTTATTGATGCAGATTATGTGGTCAGCTGGGTTGTGAGTAACGCAGTTATTTGTCTCTGACCCAGGAGTCTTGTGTCTTCTGCCTTTGGTGAAAAGCTAATAGGATAGCTTATTAGCTTGTGAGTAGGGTAAAATCAGATCCCAGACTCAACCCAGTGATTAGCCCGGGACACAGCCCATCAAATGCACAGCTGAGGCTTGAACCTGGACAGTTGGATTCTGTAAGCATTGGGGAAAAAAAAAAAGCCTTCCCTTGCTGCTTTCCTGCTTCCTCGACAGTGAACCTTCTCTGAACTCTGTGATCTATTGAGCCAATGAGTGGGGTTGGTGGGAGTTGTGGCCTCAGGGCCAAGGAAATGAGGGAGGTTCTGGTGTCTGATTTTACCTGTAATCTTACTTGGTTATTGTGAAAAATTGTTTCAGGGAAGGGAGAAGGGGCAGTGTGCTTCTTTAGGCTTTACCGAGGTTCTCCTGCTTTTATAAACCAGCCAAATCCCAAACTCTCCCTGGCAGAGGGTAAGGAGATTTCTAGTCACCAAACCGAAAGTGGAACTTCCATTTGGTAAGGGCAAAACCCCTGCTCGTAATTTGTCCATCCATCCAGCTTTGACATGATACAATTTAAAACACATATATAGGGGGGCACCTGGGTGGCTCAGTCGGTTGAGCATCCATCTTCAGCTCAGGCTGTGATCTCACAGTTTGTGGGTTCAGTCCCCATATTGGGCTCACTGCTGTCAGCGTGGAGCCTGCTTGGGATCCTCTGTCCCTATCTCTCTGTACTCCCTGCACCTCTTGAAAAAAAACCCCACATATATAGGATCTATCTACCCATATTTTTTTTTTTAGAGAGAGAGAGAGAGAGAGAGAGAGAAAGAAAAGAATGAGTGGGGAAGGGGCAGAGAGAGACTCTTAAGCAGGTTCGACGCCCAGTGTGGAGCCGGACTCGGGGCTTGATCTCATGACCATGAGATCATAACCCGAGCTGAAATCAAGAGTCAGATATTTGACGGAGCCAGCAAGGCACCCCTACAAGATCTATTTATTGAGATATAGTGAAATATCACACCATTCACTCTTTTTTTTAAATGTTTATTTTTGAGAGAGAGAGAGAGAGAGAGAGAGGGAGAGAGAGAGAGCAGGGGAGGGGCAGAGAGAGCAGGGGCACAGAATCGGAAGCAGGCTCTAGGCTCCAGGCTCCAAGCTGTCAGCACAGAGCTCAGTGCGGGGCTCTAACTCACTAACTGTGAGATCATGACCTGAGCTGAAGCCGGACACTCAACTGACTGAGCCACCCAGGTGCCCGCCATTCACTCTTTTTTTTTTTTTTTTAACTTTTTATTTTTTTTATTTTTTTTTATTTTTGGGACAGAGAGAGACAGAGCATGAACGGGGGAGGGGCAGAGAGAGAGGGAGACACAGAACTGGAAGCAGGCTCCAGGCTCTGAGCCATCAGCCCAGAGCCCGACGCGGGGCTCGAACTCACGGACCGTGAGATCGTGACCTGAGCTGAAGTCGGATGCTTAACCGACTGAGCCACCCAGGCGCCCCCCATTCACTCTTTTAAAGTACACCAGCCGGTGGCTTTTAGCGTATCCACAACGTTGCACAACCATGACCTTTATCTAGTTCCAGAATATTTTCATCACCCCAAAAGGAAAAACCTCATTTGCATTCACTCCTCATTTCTCTTCTCCCAGGGAAAGACTAGGACATGAAAAAGAGGTTTGTGACAAACTACTCAGAGAGTTGGTAGCTGGGAGATCACCTTAAGAAGAACTTCCCCATCGACTGTTTAAAATTTAAAGCTGCTCTCTCAAATAGCACGCAAAAAGGAAACCAAAACCACAAAATACTAGCATATTACAGCCATGGGAATTCTAAGAGATGGGAGAAGATGGTCAAAATCAAGCAAAGCTAAATTATAGACTTGTCCAGGTGGTGATAAGTGCTGTGGAGCAAAAGAGCGGAGAAAGAGGGGGCGCCTGGGTGGCTCATTTGGTTAAGCGTCGGACTTCAGCTCAGGTCACGATCTCACGGTTCATGGGTTCCAGCCCCGCATCGGGCTCTGTGCTGACAGCTCAGAGCCTGGAGCTGCTTCGGATTCTGTGTCTCCCTCTCTCTCTGCTCCTCCCCCACTCATGCTCTGTCTCTCTCTCAAAAATAAATAAATGTTAAAAAAAAAAAAAAGCAGAGACAGAGTGCCTCTCCCTGTCACAGGCTGAATGTGACCCCTTGCCTAAGCATGGCTGAAATAGTTTAGGTGTTTGTGCAGTGGTTGGTTTAGCGCCTGACTCCCCAGCTGGAGTATAGACTCCGTGAGAAAGAAGGTGTGCTTTGCCTTGTTGGTTGCTGAACCCACACCCCTTGTGGACACCTGTACCGAGTGAGTACTCCATAAATGTGAATGAATGAGTGAGTGAACGAATGAATGAACACAGCAAAGAGTTGGCAGTGGGCTCTGGACTTGAACGAGAAGTTGAAGCTGGAAACAGAGTGTTAGGAGCATGAACCCTGAAGGCATAATCAGTCATGACCTAGGGTGAGACCAGAAGGGAGAGGCAAGGAAAGCCCAGACTGTCTTAGTCCCTTTGGAACTCCTACATTTGGAGCATGGAGGGATGAAAGGTTCGAGCAGGTGGAGAGGTCACAGGGTGGCTAGTGGGAGACCTCATCCGAGAAGCAAAGAGGGCTGGCATGCAGCGCCAAATGTTGCAAGGAAACAGTTGTAGGGGACGAGGAAATCCAAAACCCAGTCCGTCCTCCCCTTCTGGAACGTAACTTCCATATGGGCAGGGATCTTTGTTCAGTGCTGTATCCCCAGTGGCTCAAAGGGTGCCGGGCACATATGGTGTGCTGAATAAATGTTTACTGAATGAATGAATGAATGAACGAATGGTTCATTCTATGAGAAGTTTAAAATTAGCAGGGTTATCTTCTGTGATATCATGATTTGCTCTCCTTCCTTTGCATTTCTGTTTGGCAGAACAGGAGGGAAAGGGTGAACTAAACCAGTGGTTCTCAAAAGGGGTATGTGGTTTTTGCCCCCGCCAGGGGCATTTGGCAATAATCTGGAGATAATTTTGGTCGTCCGGCATGCCTGGGAAGGAGTAGTGTGTGGAGGTCTGAGATTCTGCTAAACACCCTTTGATACACAGGTCAGTCCCTCCTCCCCAAGAAATAATTCTCGGGGCCCAAATATTAATGGTGCTGAGTTACGTGAGGCCCCCAGTTACGTGAACCCACTGGGGATTGTCAAAAGCCCGGACAAGCTCTCCACGAAGCCGTCCACATGAATGTCTTCTGTCCTGCGTCCAGCAGCAAAGCAGCTGAGTTCTCGCTCAGTGAGTCTTGACGTTTTTGGACTCAAAATCCTATTCCCTGTCATATCAGTGATCTAGAGGACCAACCTGGAAACTTTCAATCTTTTTCTTTCCAATGCCTGGCATATGCCCAGCATTTTAATTAAAAGGTAATTTGAGGTGGGTCAGTTATGATTGGTTCTCTTTAAATTTCAATTTAAAATATAACTTGTGGTAATCATAGACACATTTTGACTTTCCCCATAAAAATGTGACAAAACACTGTTTAGATTTAATTAGAAGAAAAAGCATGACTTTAGACCAATTAAAAAGTGATACTGCATCACATTTGGTTCTGAGAACAAATGTATATTAAAATGTAGATTTAGATTTTATTATGTACTTAAAAAAATCTAATGTTCATTGGGGTCCCCTTACATTTGTTATAGCTTTTGTATTATTTTTCCCAGGGGGTGATAGAAGAGTTTCAGGCTACTCACATACAAGCACATTGCAAACCCACATGAGAGATGCAGGCTGTCTTTGGCTCCAACGAAGGAAAAGTCCAATTAGATCTAGCCAACACCATATTTTCTTCTTCAGCATTGTTTTTGACATTCTGGAGTCCTCTTAGTCAGATGGATGGGAACTGCAGGTCTGATGGGGTTCCATGGGCGTGAATGGCTAGATAATCATCACTCATGGGCCACCCCCTAGTTCTGGCCTGAGGCTTTGGGGGCTAAGCCCAGGCTTGGTACCACCGAAGAACTCCCCAGCTGATGTGACAGCCAGGTTTCTGCACCTCTTAGCTAGTGCAATGAACTCAGTCCATATTCAGCTCATACCTGTTGCTTTCCATACTTGGACTATTTTTGTGGGTTTTAAATGCACATCTAAAACCATAATGGAGGGGCACCTGGGTGGCTCAGTCAGTTAAGTGTCTGACTTCGGCTCAGGTCGTGATCTCACGGCTTGTGGGTTCGAGCCCCGCGTCGGGCTCTGGGCTGACAGCTCAGAGCCTGGAGCCTGCTTCGGATTCTGTGTCTCCCTCTCTCTCTGCCCCTCCCCCACTCGCGCTTGCTCGCTTGCTCTCTCAAAAATAAAGAATGAAAAAATAAAAAAAAAATGAAGATGGGTTTGGGAGGTCTGGGATCAGGCTTAAAATCCTAACGAGCTCACGGGGATACTGAGTAGCGAGAGTCTGCAGTTCTGTCTCCAAGGTGGACCGTGGGACCTAGCTCGGTCACATCTCTCTGCATTGACTTTGTCCTCATGCTTGTTTCCTGTTGTTCCACAGAAATGGAGAGCGAGTGACGTGACCCACACAAAAGACTGTCGTGTTTCACGCTCCACGTTAACATGTTCAACCTCTGCGTTCCCTGTGCTTCCTGTTTTTAACTAGGTGTCCATTCTGGGTACAAATTGACCATCAAGGACCAAGATTAAAGACAATTTAAACTGTGCAACCACCCAGACCGCCGAGGCCGGGTGACGGCTGGCAACAGCGGCTCGGGAGCGAGTGAGTCACACTGGGGCATCCGAGGCTGTGGAGTCTGGCTGCTGCGTGTGTGCCTTTTGCCCAGCCCTCGCTCGGTTTGGGAGTTGTTTAGAAATATTTTTAAATAGTTATTAATTTTCAAAGTCGATATTGGAAAAGGCATGTTGCTGCTTGCACTGCTGTGCCTGGATAACCTTTGTTAGTCCCTGGGGCTTTGTAAGCCTGGGGAGGAAACCACAGGCCAGTGATTCTTAGGGGTTTTGGGTAACAGGCTCTTTTAAGAATCTGATAAAAGCAGGGCCGACCGGGTGACTCAGTCGGTTGAGCCTCCATCTTCGGCTCGGGTCATGATCTCATGGTTCATGAGTTCAAGCCCCATATCGGGCTTGCTGCTGTCAGTGCAAAGCCTGCTTTGGATCCTCTGTGTCCCCACCCCCCCTTTGCCCCTTCCTGGCTTGTGCTCGTGCTCTCTCTCTCTTAAAAATACAAATTATAGGGGCGCCTGGGTGGCTCAGTGGTTTAAGTGGCCGACTTCAGCTCAGATCATGATCTCGCGGTGAGTTCGAGCCCCGCGTCGGGCTCTGTGCTAACAGCTCAGAGCCTGGAGCCTGTTTCAGATTCTGTGTCTCCCTCTCTCTGACCCTCCCCCGTTCATGTTCTGTCTCTCTCTGTCTCAAAAATAAATAAACTTAAAAAAAAAAAATTAAAAATACAAATTATAAAAAAATCTTGTTAAAAAAAAAAGAATCTGATAAAAGCTCTGGACAGTCTTGCAAGAAATGCCCACATTTTCACATACGGGAAAATGCCAAAATGTCAGGGGTTGGTTTCTCAGATGCTGGTAACCAAGTTCTGACTCTTGGCCACCCCCTTTTCAAACCATCTTAAATACTCTTTTTTTTTTTTTTTTAAGATTAAAAAAATTTTTTTTTAACTTTATTTTGAGAGAGGAGAGAGAGAGAGACAGAGAGAGAGAGAGAGAGAGAATCCCAAGCAGGCTCCACACTGTCAGTGCAGAGCCCAACGCAGGGTTCAAATTCATGAACCGTGAGATCACACTGAGCTGAAATCCAGAGTTGGACACTTAACTGACTAAGCCACCCACATGCCGCTAAAGATTTTATTTTTAAGAAATCTTTGCATCTAACGTGAGTCTGGATCATAATCCTGAGATCAAGAGTTGTGCGCTCCACCGGCTGAGCCAGCCAGGTGCCCCTTAAATACAGTACTCTTGATTTCTTTCCCTGAAACTTAGCTCTGGTAATGCTTCTCTCCTGCTCATGTTTCCTCAATAGCTCCCCATTAGCCACATCAGTGTTTCCCCAGTATGGCTTGTGGTCCTCCCATTTGAATTGGCTGATGTTAAAAAGACAGGTTCCTGGGCCCCACATCAGAATCTCTGGATCCGAGTCTGTGGCTCTAGAGGCAGGGTCATTTCCTGGAGCTTGTGGGCCAGACATTCTGACCTCAGAGGTTCTGTTGTGCCTCATACCAAGTGAATAATGTACACCCACAGGCCAAATAGACGTTTTCTGTAGTATTTTTGGGAAGATGTTTGTACACTTTACAAATCTAAGTTTTGTTACAAATAATGTTCCTTTTCTAGAAATGTTTATTACATTTTCATATAGTTATATAGGAATTATATTACAGTTACAGCCAGTGTTATCTTTTGTAGTGTTAAACACTTATGCATTCTGAGTTTTGCAGTTTGGGGGTCAAATTTGGGAAATGATGAATTTCTTTCAGTTCCCAGACATTTTTGTAGGCCCTTGAGAAGCAGGTGGATTGTTCAGCTGACACCCAGCAAAGCTTAGCTATCCTGGGTGGGGCCTCTAATCTGATTTTTTTTTTTTTAACTCACGACCCTCAGATCAAGACCCGAGCTGAGATCAAGAGTCAGAAACTTAACCAACTGAGCCACTCAGATGCCCCTAGAATTTTTTTTTAAGTTTATTTATTTAAGAGAGAGAGAAAGAGAAAGAGAATACAATTGGGGGAGGGGGCAGAGAGAGAAGGTGACACAGAAGCTGAAGCAGGCTCCAGGCTCTGAGCTGTCAGCACAGAGCCAGATGCAAAGCTTGAATCCATGCGCCTTGAGATCATGATCTGGGCTGAAGTCAGACGCTTAACCCACTGAGCCACCCAGGTGCCCCTAGAATCTGAATTTTTAACAAGCTTCCCAAGAACAGTACGTTTTATGAATATTTAAACTAGGAGGATTTAAGGGAGTCCAAGAGAAGAAATGGCCAGAGCCTCACACGATTTGCTAATTCTGAAACAGTGTGTATCTCCTGAAAAGTTAGGGAGCTCGCGCTTCGTTTCCAAGCCAGGTGAACAGTAAACTGTGTTTTGACACTCATGCCACAAGGGGGCAGCACCCAGGCTGGTAAATAAGGAAGCAGGTCAATTGCAGAGCTAGTTGGTAGCATGTTCAGTTCCCAAATAGACCATGTTTCTTTGTCCTATTTATGGGTGAGCTTTGAATAGGCTTTAAAGTAGTTTTTGTGGATTCCTGTGCAGCTTTAGCTGACCAGTATTCATTTCGTCTTGCTAACACAATTTTAAGGAACATTGGGTTTGTGTCGGCTTGTCCCTGTGGCAGAGGGTGGGCCTTGGTTGGGGCCAGGAGAGTGAGGTGAGAAGGGAGGAAACAGGAGAGGGAAGGGGAGGACAGACAGACAGAGTGGAGGCAGAGAGGAGACTGGGGGTGGGGGCGCGGTGGGGGGAGAGGAACCGAGAGCACAGAGCCGGGAGACGCTTCTCATCGAGATCTGCTCTTCACCGTGACTTCTTGCAGGCTGACATCTGAATGTTTTAGCTTGTGGCTCAGCCCACTCTGACCTCACACCAGCCTTCCAGCCCTCCCTCCCCTCTGCTCCATCTCATCACCTGCTTGCTGGCTCAGCCGTCCCACTTCTCAGAACGTTCTACCATAGGGCCGAGTCCCTCCTGTTAAGCGAACAGGTCAGTGTGTACCAGCTCTCAGCACAGGCCTGGCATAGAGACAGTACTGTTATTCCTGCTCTATACAAGGCCTTTGTTCCAGCCAAGCGCTCCTACCTTAGGGCCCTCATATACTCTGGGTGCTCCCACCTCTGGATCCTGACTCCTCTGTTAACACGCTGCTTCAGATGGCACCTCCTTTATGAAGCCTTCCCTGGCCCCCGTGGGTGTGGACGGGGTGGGGAAGATTGGCCAGTCCCCCAAACCTGTGACTCTTTGGCCAAGCCAGGGGCGGCATTGGCTCCTTTCTGCCTCGTGTCAAGGCCGTGTGCTGGTTTTCCACTCCTGTCAGGCCACCGGCTTCCAGAGCACAGGGTGTCTTCCCGATTACTGTTGTGTGCCCCGCGATCCCCACACTCGACACTGCATACACGGATCTTGGTAAAACGAACTCTTTAAATTGGAAATGTACAGGTCACCTGGTGGGAAGGGCAAGGACGGAGAGCTTGGGTTCTGGAGGAAACCCTACCACTTTTTAGCCTTGCAAATTTCCCCCAACCATCCAACGGACATGACTATACTTTTATCTCCGGCCTGAGATACTGAATTAAGAGTGTTCTCTCCTGTCATGTTCACGGATAACCATTTTGATTACAGATGGTGGATTACTGACGTTGCTGGCTTAACTCTCAATAATCTCATTCTAGAATGCTGGAAGTCCTTAAAAGGCAAGATATCTCAACAGCCTAGCACAGGACCTGCATATCAACCTATAGCAGGATTCTCTTACTGTTTTATCTTATTTCCTGACTGTGGTCTTCTGTGGGTTGGCCTCCTGGGTTGGTTGCTGCTAGAAGCTTCTGAATAGCCCTTTGCTTTGTAATGAAATCTTACTTAAAACTATCATTCAAGGGGTGTCTGGGTGGCTCAGTCGGTAGGGTCCGACTTCGGCTCAGATCGTGATCTACCCCTTGGTGAGTTTGACACCCCCCGTCTGCACTGACAGCTCAGAGCCTGGAATCTATTTTGGATTGTCTCCCCCTCTCTGCCCCTCCCCTGCTGGCAGTCGGTTTCTCTGTCAAAAATAAACCTTAAAAAGCAAAAGTATCACTCAAATCTTGTTTGCTGAACACATGAGTTTTGTAAGACCTTGTTGTAACCCTCTACCTCCCAGATTAAAATCCTATTTTCAGGGCAGCTGCCACTGGCTCAGCCTTTCACCAGCCTTCCCCCGCACTTCACCTTGTTCTAGGCTGGCCTCTGTACAGACTTATTCGCAAGGCTGACCAGTATTTACAAGAGGCTAGCAATAGGAAAAGTGGATTCATGACTACTCAGTAGTTTGAAGCCTGTATTTTACAATCTGCAATTGGTACCAGTTCATGATCCACATACTGACAGAATTTTAATAGAATGAATCACATTCATTGTTCTTCTATAAGGGATGGCCTGACCTTTTTCTTAAACTGCTTTATAGTCCCTTAACTGTTAACCCTATAAATGTATCCCCTGGAAAAAGCACTTCTGTGTCCCTCCCAGGGGTCTGAGGATCAGATTAAATCCCACACCATGTTTCTCCCTTGTTACAACCTTTAGAAAGGCAAGATCCTGTCACTGAGGGGGCTCAAGGGTTTCCAACCAAACTGCTCTATCAGTTCACAAGGTGAGTTCCTCCATGGCCATTGAACCGGGATGGCCCAACGACCACCAGTGAATCCGTCCACCCTGCAGTCCCTCCTTTCAGGACTCTAAGGACACTGCAGCTCTGGCGACATGCAAGGGACAAGCTCACTGAAGGTTTTCTTGGCCAAGAGGTTGAGGTCCCCGTTGGCCTGCAGGCATAGACTACCCTCCACTGCCCCTTTCTGTGGTTCCTTCCCACGTACAAGACTGACTACACATAAAATACAATCTGCAAATCAGGTGTTTCTGAAAACAAGTTTTATTTAAATAAGGGCTTAAATACATTACATAACATTAAAAGTGAAGGAAAAAATAAACCAAAAAACCAGTCTGTTACTTCACATGGCATTGGGCAGCTGCTGCTAGTAAGGTGCAAGCTCTACAGCCAGCTACAGGACTCATACATCGGTTTGAAGTTTGTTCCCTTGTCAGAAGTTTAACTCGGATAGAAGGTTGGCCTCACATTCTGGTGTTCGGACATCAATTAGCTAGGATATGTCTGGTCAAAAAGACTTTGGTGGCAAGTCAGACGTCCTATCACACCTTGCTAGAGGGAAGGTGGCCGCTCTAAGCTCCGCCCGCCCGGTCAGGTTGGAGACACCAGGGATCTTTCTTTGACTACCAAGACTCCCTGTGGCAGCACCGCTGCTGTGGCCGGCTTACCCCATCCTGTCCTCTCAGCTCCACCGCGGGCTGCTCAGGTGGTGACATTCTCTTAGGGCAGGGAACTCTGAAGAGGGAGAGCCGAGGAGCTTCTGGCCAGACATAGCCGGCTGTGATCTTGGGGCTCTGGGCTTGACCGAAACATGACGTTACTGCTTGGTTTCAGGCTGGACACTGCCAGGCGCCTACTGCTTGACCTCTGTTTAAATGAGGAACTTCAAGACTAGACAGCATGGCTCTTTTCAGTTTATTGCATGAAGGAGTTACACTAGTCCAAGTTAAAAGCAGACCCCAAATGGTTACATTATACAAGCTGTGAGGTTTTTAAACTTGTGACAAGGGACAGAAGGGAAATTCTACTCATTGCAAAGAAATCCTCACTTAAGCTTCAGTGAGCCAAAAGCACTTAAAACCCATGAACCTTCAGCTGGTCGTCCTTAGCCAGTCCAATCTGCAAAGAAAAAAAGACAAAATTATAGTAGGGGATCAACCCCCCCCCCCCCCCCCGATTTCTGATGCCAACAACTCTGTCTTCTTGCTCCTACACTGGGCAAAAGAAGTCCAAGAGCCAAGGCACACACCTCAACCACTAGGAGCACAATGGTTCTTAACTCAGGGTACTCAGTAAAGAACGAATGATATAAGAGGATTTTAGCGCTTAGGAACTGCCAACCAGACATCGTGTGTATTCTAGTATCTGTGTGCCATTTAAATGTGCATCTTTAAAGTGGTCACCAGGCTGACTCAGTCAAGTAGAGCATGTGACTCTTGATCTGGGGGTTTTAAGTTCTAGCCCACACACTAGGTGTAGAGATTACTTAACAAACAAAAAAAGTACATCCATATACGAATTAAATAAGGCAGACAAGTCCCTTCTGTTTTTGGGAATACTTATCTACTTCAAAACTCAATTGTTTTGCTTAGTCTTACAATACCAACTTCTATGTCCTCAGGAGACTGAGTATAGAGTAGGAAGGATCGGACATGTAGACAGGGTAGAGGCACAAATGGATCGTCACCAAGTGATGGAACTCACCTCTACAAGGAACTGGCATATGTTCTTGCGCTGGTCACCCTGTAGCTGAATTACTTCTCCATATTCTGGATGCTCAATTACAGTACCATTGCAGGCAAATTTCTGCAAACATGAATGAAGCAAAACAAATTAGACAAAGTGCAGCCCAAGTGCACCAACAACTCCTCCTGAGAATACAAGTGAGCACCCCCCCCTGAGCAAGTTAAATGTGATATTCTTACGATCTCACCGAATACCTACCTTCTTGAACGCCTTCACTAGTTTCTTTTTATCGTAATCATCAGCGATCCCTTGGACAGTAGTAAGGGTCTTCCTGCCGTTTCTCTGTTGAATTCTTATATGGATATAATCCTCAGTGCCAGCAGGAAGCAGATCATCACCCTTACTTGCATCAGCAAAGGGGTCTGGGAAGAAAGAGCAAACTCGGTTAGAGCTGTTGGGGCTCAGGTGCCATTGTCACCCTCCCAATGGATCTTTTGCGCGCCCAGAAAACAACTACTGATATCGCCAGGGCTGAGATCAAGTCAGACAAGTCCTTGTTGGCCGTCCCCGGAACGGGTCAGTCCGGGACGGCTGGCTTCCCCAGCGCCGGGGGAAAGCCTGGGCCTCTTGCCCCAGGCCCGCCCTCGGAAGCCGATCACGTGCCGGGGGAGCCTGGACTGCAGGCAGTGCCCCACCCGGCTGATGCAACCGGCCGGAACCAAAGCTCCAAGGCGGGGCCAAGCTTCCCGCCCCATTGGCGGGAGCGTTTGTCACTTAGGCCTGGCACCGCCTCTCACTCCCGGGTCCGTGACAACGGCGGTGACGTAACGGACGTGACGCAAGGGTGGCGGGAGGGGGCGGGTGGGGCCCAAGGCGGCCCGGGAGCCATTAGTAAATGCGCCACCCGATAGACACTGGGACTGCCCAAGGGTTGCCTCCCTGCCCGCTCCTTCCGGTCGCACTTAAGGACCGACCCCAGGGCCCCGGCCGGGCCCCGCTTCCTGCGAGCGCGAATATCTTCCCTCCTCCCAAGTTTACGAAAGCCCGGAGCGCTGGCAGGTTTCCGGGCCCGGAGCACTTCGCCACCCCACCCAGGCCTTTCTCCCCACGGGACTTTTCCGCGGCTTACCGAAAGAGTGGAGGTTCTGGATAGCGGACATACGATACGATTCCTTTTCCTCGGTGGAAACGGCCTGCGGAAGGCGGCGGCGGGAGAAGGCGGGCAGGGGGGACGGAGCGTCGGGAAGCGAGGGGGCTCAAGGGGGAGGCTGCTGAGTCCTCGGCGGCGGCTCAGTGACTGGGGCGGAGGGGCGGCGCCTGTATTCACTTATATAGCCGCCCCTGTGACGCCAGCGCGCTGCCCTCACGTCCTGGCCCCACCCACGACGTCGTGGCCCTAGCCCCCCGGCGCCGCCGTTTCCGATTGGTCCGGGAGCGGGGACGCGAGACGGCGCTTGCGCAGGAGCTCTGCTGCGGGAGGGCGTCCTCTCGATTCCGGGAGTGGTAGAAGGGGAAGGGAAAGGTTGGTCCGTCTAGGCGCCTGCGCAGTGCGGGAGGAAGGTGTCAGGGCTGCGCAGAAAAGTGGCGGAGGTTTCGGGAGAGCCTGAGTCCTCTGTTCTCTGGCACGTTCCACCTTCTTGACCCTGTTGCAGCCCTGCCTGCTTGGAGAAGATTTTTCGTGCGGTAGATTGGCACCCTTTAAATGGGATTTAGATGCTGAACCTCCCAAACGCGACACATTCCCACTATCATGCCCACCCAGTTACCCACGAACTCTTTCTTTAGGGCAGCACTTGTATTTAATCAACAAATAATATAATCCAAACCTTAACTAAATCACGTATTGTTTAGATGAATCTAATCTAAAACTGGATTAATCTGCTTTGAGTATGTCATTTATATAATCTACGGAAAGAATGCCCACCTCATTAGCGTGGATTCAAGGGAGAGTAACTCTGGTTCTGGGGGCAAAGAAGAATTCAGGCACCTTAAGGGGTCCTGTGTGCCCTCCAAATTGTGTGGGGGAGAGTAGTCAAAATATTTTCTTCAAAACAGTCAACCGTTCTTGCTTTTTCAGTATATAAATTGAAATGCTCTGTTGCAAGGGAGAATAGAGTGGATTTAGATTCCAAAGACCTCCAGGGGCCATTCAGGTAAGATAAAGGAGTGCAGACAGCCAAGTGTGATGTAATGGGGTGTGGAGGGGGCCTGGGTGAGAACTAGAGGCTGTAACAGCTACTCACCTCCAGCCCATTGTGCTGGATCTTTTTCAAGACAACTTGGACCCTCTGATATTTATAGAAAATCTCTTCATTTTTAAAAAAAATGTTTATTTATTTTTGGGTGAGAGAGAGAAAAAACTTGAGTGGGGGAGGGGCAGAGAGGGAGAGACAGAGAATCCCAAGGAGGCTCCGTGCTGTCAGTGCAAAGCCTGATGCAGGGCTCAGAACTCACAAACCCATGAGATCATGACCTGGGCTGAAGTCAAGGGTGGGATGCTCAACTGACTGAGCCACCGAGGTGCCCCTAAAATCTCTTGATTTTTAAATATTGCCAATAAGTTGAAGTTTGGGAAAACAGTAGACAAGTCAAACAAAAAAAGTGTTTCTTGGCCCCATGGGCTGCCTGTTTAGACCCCTTGACAGTCAGGGTCACTGGCCACGTGGAATCTAGTGGGAGAGAGATCATAGACAAACCTGACGCATTGTGATAGATGCCAAGAACAAGCAGGGCAATGTGAGACCCAGCTGATACTTAGGGGTGGGAAAGAGCCCATTGTGGGGCAAGGTGAGAGCCTGCCAGATGGGAAACCCCGAGGAAGGAAAAGCTAGGTGTATTTGATAGTTTGTTTTGATGGCGTCTTTACTAAGTAAAATTTTGGTTAATAATTTGACTTCCTTGATACAGGAAGTTGGGAACCATGGCTAGACGCATGGCTAGACGTCTCAGTCTCAGTCTCCTGTCCAAACCTTCCTGTCCTCCACCTGGGAAGCTCTACCCTTCTAGACCAGGCTGTGCTTGACAGGGGGTTTGAGGAGAGAGTGAATAAATCCGAGTATGCACACATTTTGTTATACAAAATTTTTATTTTTTTTAATATGAAATTTACTGTCAAATTGGTTTCCATACAACACCCAGTGCTCATCCCAACAGGTGCCCTCCTCAGTGCCCATCACCCACCCTCCCCTCCCTCCCACCCCCATCAACCCTCAGTTCTCAGTTTTTAAGAGTCTCTAAAATTTTTTAAATTAGCAGTGTGGTCCAGCTTATCTTTCCTTTTAGGAAAAGACCCTTTCCGCACTATTTTAAAGAAATCCTTTCTCTGCTTTGCAGTTTATAAAGATACTCTTTTTTTGGTTGTGTTGATTGTTTGTTTTGAAAGTTTTGAAGCTTTACTTTTTGGAGCGCCTGGGTGGCTCCGTTGGTTGAGGGTCTGACTTCAGGTCATGACCTCACAGTTTGTGGTTTCGACTCCAGCTCCAGACTCGTTGCTGTCAGCTCAGACCTGCTTCAGATCCTCTGTCCTCCTCTCTCTTTGCCCCTTCCCCATTCACACTCTGTCTCTCTCTCAAAAATAAATATTAATTTTTTTTTTTTTTTTTTTACTTTTAACACTTAGGTCTTTAAGCCACCTGGAATTTATTTCTCTGTGTGGTGCAAAACAGAGGTCTAATTTTTTTTTTTTTTTTTAACCTATACGGATAGCCGATCGTTCTTGCAACATTTATTGAATAATGTATCATTTCCCCACTGATTCATGCCTTCTCAGTCATAACCATGTTTCCATTTGTGTGTGGGTTCGTTTTGGGGGTCTCTGTTCTGTTGCACTAGTCTGTTTTTCCCAAAGCTATGCTCCCTTATTTAGAGGAGCTTTACGAAAAGTCTTGATGTCCAGTAGGAGGCACCCCTCCATTTTGTTGTTCTTCAGAATGCTCTGGCCCTTCTGCTCCCCTGCATTCACCACTTCTATGAAACACCCTGAACTTTCTCATCTCAGGGTGTTTGTACAATGGCTCTCCCTTGAAAAAAAAAATGTTTATTTTTGAGAGGGGCAGGGGCAGAAAAGGGGAGAGAGAGAGAGAGAGAGAGAGAGAGAGAGAGAATATCCCAAGCAGGCTCTGCACTGTCAGCACAGAGCCTGATGCAGGGCTCAATCTCACGAACAGCGAGATCGTGACCTGAGCCAAAACCAAGAGTCCTATGCTTTGACTGAGCCAGCCAGGTGCCCCTAAAGGCTCTCCCTTTGCTAGGTACATTCTTCCCCCTTCTTTGTGTGATGTGTCCCACTCATCCGTCCGGATTCAGCTGGGGTTATCTTATCCGTTCTTTTGAGAAGACTATTTGGAGCCCTTTTTGTGCCCCCACTTCCTCTATTTGGGCATGTATCACGGCATCTTGGCTTGCCTGTTCCTTGGACTGGCTACATGATTTTCTGGGCCCAGTACAAAATCAAAAATGTGAGGCCCTTTGCTCAAAAATGGTTAAGAATGTCAAGACGGTGACAGCAAAACCAAACACACAGTGCTTCCAAGCTTGGGGCCCCGTGTGACTGTGCAGGCTACGTGCCCATGAACCTGGCTCTGCCCCTTCCTTTTTTTGTCTCCCCGCCAGGCTGTGAGCTCAAAGAGCAGGGTGCATGCCGATCTCCTCTACAGTGTAGTCCTGGTATGCAGTGGGAGCCCGACGCTGGTCAAATGAACACGTGGACATACATTGTAGGTGCTCAGTTATTTGGAATGGCTGCTCCCTAGCTCCGGGCTGTACCCTCTGTTACTCTACTAGTTCTGGGGTGGAGGATTGAGAAAAAAATCTTTTTTTCTTTCTTTCTTTTTTTTTTTAGGTTTATTTATTTATTTTGAGAGAGAGAGAGAGAGAGAGAGAGGGAGGGAGGGGCAGAGGGAGAATCCCAAGCAGGCTCCATGCTGTTAGCGCAGAGCTCAATCTCACAAACCCGTGAGATCATGGCCTGAGCTGAAATCAAGAGTAGAATGTTTAACACAAACTGAGCCACCCAGGCGCCTTGAGAAAAAATCCTTTTGAGAGGTCTGACTCTGGGCTCCCAAGAAAGCTTCTAGGTCTGGCCTCCTGGCTCAGGGCAGGGAGGGTAGCCCTACACGAGCCACATCCCCCAGCTTCTCGTGCAGGGACCTGGTGCCCCGTGGCAGGCCTGACCTCAGTGCACCGTAGACAGTTGTCACCACAAACACACACTGCTTTGCCCTGGACAGGATGCAGTTCAGGGATCAGGCCTGGGGCAGGTGGTCAGGAAAGCAGGTGACCCGGTTCTTGATTAGGACCGGTTTCCTGGGTGGTCCTGCTCCCCTCTCAGGGTTTCGATTTTATCCCCCTAAGAGGAGCGGGTGATTTTTGCCAGGACTTTTGCCAGGACTGAAGTCTGAAGCTCTGTGTTTCCAGGTTGGGAGCATTTCCAAGGAGGGCCTGTAAGAGTCCACAGTCCAGTGTGGAGGTGGCCCCAGCTCTGGGAGCTTTGGGAGTAATGATGGGGCCAGGACAAACTCATCAGGAAGTGACGTCCGTGCCTGCTGTTAGTGCTGGCCTATTCATTACTGTGCTCCTACTTCTGAGGTCCTGGCCCGGCATCTGGGGGCACTACAGCAAATAGGCTCTGGAGTATCTGAACCTGAGTATCACCTCCACCTCTTCCTGCCAGGGTAACTCACTCTCTCCCGGCCTCCATTTTCTTATCTGTACAAAGGGATAATGATGCCTTTCTCTTAGGTGTTTGAGAGGATTTCAAGGGGATTTCAAGAGGATATCTCATGTGTGATGGGATAAAAATGTAGCGTTATTAGAAGTCACTGAGCAGTTTATGCCAGATTCCCAGAGGTGAAAGGGGAGAGAGAAGCCCTGAGAGCAGTACGGGACAGGTGTTAGTCCCTCAGAATGGGGACAGGACAGAGGTGGGTGCCTCTTCGCGGTGATCTCCTTAGGCTGTGTGGCAAGGGCATGGCTGTGTGGGACACCTGGGGACCCTCAGCCTCAATACGAATTCCCCGGGGCCCCAAACTTGGCATGGAAGCGGCAGAATCTCCCATCAGGAATGGGTGGCATCCTCTGGGGAAACAGGTGTCTTCTTGATAACCAGTGCAGATGGATGATCTGGTCCAAGGGTACTTCCTGTAGCTCTGATGCTACAGGAAACCCTGTGACCTAGAGAGAATCTTGCGACATGCTGAAGCCCTTGTCACATCCAAGATCGGTTTTCTGGGCAGCTGGTGGGACAGTAACTGGCATGGGATTTAACTTGATTTAAAGAAGGTCAAATACATGTGATATTTCTTGCATTCCTTGTTTGGGAGCCACTGCCCACACACAGAGATGGCTGGAATGGTGTCCCCACCCCCCTCCCTCCCCCTCCAAGCGAATGAATCTGCTATTGTTACCACTTGGGAAAGGAGGCAGAGTTGGGCTTGCTGTGGCTCAGACCTGGATCGCATGTGATTATTGTTAAGATGTGCGTGCTAGGAGTAAGCTGGGGTTCTGCTGACAGTGTATCTCCTCTCCCTCCTCTCCCCCCTCTCCCTGGCCCCTAGGGTGATAACTGGGAAGAGACACGAGGGAACCTTATGGGGTGCTGGCAATGACCTCCATCTTGATTCAGGTGGCAAAAACTCATCGAGCTGGACCCTTAGAGCAAAGGAGCTTTCGTATATATGACGGGCCTTCTTTACTCTCCTCCAACTCCCTGCCTGCCTGCCCCCGCCCCCCCCCCCCCCCCCCAGCCTAGCTTTCTTGCTCTGGTGTTTCCTCCCCTTGCCAGGGACTCATTGCTGTCAACCCAAGGTGGGAACCCTGCTCAGTTCCTGTTTGCCTCTTCGCTCAAAGCATTTGCCCTCTCTACCCCGCCTTCTGCTCCTTCCCCTCCTCCTCCTCCTCTTCCTCCTCCTCCTCCTCCTCCTCCTCCTCCTCCTCCTCCTCCCCTGGGGAGTCCCCTGTAGATGGGATGAGGGAGAGGTGGCCTTGCTTTGTCAGGGGGGGTACAGGCCAGAGCCCCTGGTTCCCCTCCTCTGGTCAGGGCCACCTGGGTGGCCAAACTGTAGACTCAGTTGCCTCTGGTGGGGAGGATAAAGTGAGCCTGGGCTCGTGGAGGAAGTGAAGGGCCACACCTGGCACCTGCCCTCAAGGAGCTGACAGCCCAGGCTTTGGATGCTGGAAGTGCCAGGCACAGGTGCACAGACCCTGCATTCTGACGGGGCACTGGAGTAGGAGTCCCCTAGGCGGGGTGGGAGGTGCAGCAGGGTGGATGATCCAGATCAAGTGAAGAGTGTTAGACGTGTTGGAATGGAAATCAGCACACGCCTGGCTTCCCCTGAGACCTTAACTCCTGTGACTTCTTTCTGTTAATTTTAGCGAGAGAGAGAGAGAGAGAAAGAGAGAGACAGAGAGAGAGAGAGAGAGAGAGAGAGAGAATCTCAAGCAGGCTCCAGGCTCAGCATGGAGCCTGATGTGGGGTTCGATCTCAGGACCCTGGGATCATGACCTGAAGGGAAATCAAGAGTCAGACCCTCAACTGACTGAGCCACCCAGGCACCTCTTCTATTTTTATTATTATAATTATTAAAAATTTTTTTTTAATGTTTATTTATTTTTGAGAGAGAGACAGAGTGTGAGCAGGGGAGGGGCAGAGAGAGAGGGAGACACAGAATCCGAAGCAGGCTCTAGGCTCTGAGCTGTCAGACAGAGCCCGACGCGGGGCTTGAACTCACAGACTGTGAGATCATGACCTGAGCTAAAGTCAGACGCTCAACCGACTGAGCCACTAGGTGCCCCTATTTTTGTTATTTTTAAAGTTAATGTAACTCACATAAGGATCATCTCCAGAAAGATCTCTGTGTTCACCTAGCAGCAAGGCTCCTTAAGTCAATGGGCTTGGAGAACTCTCTTATCAGCTGGGGGAGAGCAGGGCGGTTTGTACTGAGGATCCGAGGAGGAAGCACAGGGAAGACAAACCACAGTAAGGTGTTCCCACCCCTCCCGGTCACTTGGCCCCTTTCAGCCACCTCTGCACCCTGTCCCCAGCTTCCAGCTCTTCTCAGCATGTCACCTTGAGGTGCCTGGCCCTCTCTGGGTGGCCTCTGCTCGCACCTATACCCACCCACCCTCCCTGAAGGTGAAATCCAGCTCCCAAAGGGCCACAGCAGCCATGGGCCTCATGTGATTCACAAGCCCTGGAAATAAGGCTAGTCTGAATGCAGGTGTACCGTAAGTGTAAAACGCACGCGACGTTTGGAAGGCTTAGCATGAAAAAACAATTGTAAAATATCTCAGGAATTCTCATCCCCATTCCTTATTGAAATAATAATATTCTGGATATATCGGATTAAATAAAATATATCAAAAATTAATTACACCTGTTTCTTTTTACTTTTTTAAACATGTGGCTACTAGTAAATTTTTTTCAATGTTTATTTATTTTTGAGAGAGCGCGAGTGGGGGGAGGGGCAGAGAGCGAGAGAGGGAGATACAGAATCTGAAGCAGGCTCCAGGCTCCGAGCTGTCAGCACAGAGCCCGACGCGGGGCTCAACCCACAAACTGCGAGATCATGACTTGAGCCGAAGTCGGACGCTTAACTGACTGAGCCACCCAGGTGCCCCTAAAACAATTTTTTAAAGTCAAGTACCCACTTCATTCTGGGTGCTGTGCTGAGTGTCTCTCACTCACGTCCCATGGAATCCTAACAAAGCAGATGTCAGTGCCCTCCTGCAGGTAAGGTGTCTGGGCTTGGACAAGGACACAGGCTGGGGTGGCAGTGGCCTTCCCACTGGGCTGCATGGCCACTCGGAGGGGCTGGGTTCCCAGGAGGAACCTCTGGGTTGCTTCTGACCTTGTAAGTGCATTGGCCGTGCCCTTCACGGGGCCAGCACTCGGGAGCTGCAGGATGTGACCACACATTTGAAAAGTGAGTCTGGGTGACCGGTGATGCTGTGGACGGGCAGCCATTGCAGCACACAGACCAGGAGTTTTAAAAAATGGGTACTTAATGTTGTTCTTTCAACAACGACTGAAGCTCCCACTCCGATCGACACTGAGATGGGCGCATGCCTGCCCCGGGAGGAGTCAAGGAGATGACAGAGTTCAGTTGTTGTTCAGAGACGGGTGGGCGTTGTGGGAACAGAGGCACGTGTGTGTGAGTGTGCGGAGGTGTGGGTGGTGTGCCTATACGTGGGTGAGTGCGGCGTGCACACTGCATGTGTATGAGCGCCCACGCGCGCACGTTTGTGCGTCTGAGCCAGCGGGAGCATGTATAGGCGCGTGTGGTCCTTTCTTCCTTCCCGGATGCTCAGGAGGATCTGAGAGCTTCCTGGGGACAGCCAGGTCGAGGGGAGGGATGCCAGTCCTTATAAGGGGGTCTTGCTGGCATGACTGGGGTTTTGAGTCAAGGGACTATTTGAAAGATGTTGTCCTGTTATTTGTCTGCTCTGTGTCCTCAGGCGACTCGCATAACCACTCTGAGCCTGTGTCTTTTCCTGTATGTATCAGGGGAAAAAATCGCACTGGATTTATTAACTGTACCCCTGGCTACGTTTCTAAGGAGATCAGCTCCAGGTGCCCTGGGGGTCTTCCTTGTCAGATGGGGGAGGCTGGATGTAGCTAAGATGCTGGGTGGAGGATGGACACCCCAGGGGAGACCTGAGGGGATGAGGCGGTGCAGGCAGGGAAGCTGGGGTCAGTGAAGTGAACCGTGGGTGGCGCGGCAGGTGGAGGGGGAGGGACTGGGAGAGATGACAGCTTTTGGGGGGCCTCGAGGGGGGAAGCCTGGTGCCCAGTGTTCTACCTGGTGCATCCACACTGTCCCTCCAGAATCTTTAGTAACCCCCACGGCTCACTGGTTCTTTTGCAGAGAGGACGTTCTCTTGGGGACAGAGTGAGGTTTCAGGTTCTGCCTCAACACAGGCCTGGGCTGTGGGTGGGGGAAACTCGTGACACCTCGGTTAGGTAATAGGGAGTCCATGGCTCACTGTAGAGCTACTGTTTTATTACCTGCTTCCAAGTGCCTGGCATTACGCACTTTATATTTACTGTCCCGTCGAATCTGCCGGACACCCCAGCAAGCCAGAGGAGCTGTTCCTTTTGAAGTTTAGAATGGTGAAATTGTTTTTGCAAGATCACAGCTAGCCAGTTGCAGGGCTGGCTTCAGGCCCGGAGCCTGTGACCTTGACTGAGAAGGTGTCCCTGTCCTGGAGAGCTGGCCCTTCGCCCACTGCTGGCTTCCCCTGCTAGAGCTGGGACCAGGCACTGAGACCCTGCCCAGGGCAGGGTGGCCTGGCATGGCCCTCGCGTGAACTCGCTTCCTTCAGTTCTTTCTGTATCTCCGTGTTTTATTTTGTTTAAAAATAATGATCATATTTTTCTTATTATAAAATATTGTATACTTTTGTGTTTGGTTTCTACTTAAACAATTTAAAAAATTTTTTTAAATGTTTTTTTGAAATTTATTTTTTATTTTATTTTATTTATTTTATTTTTTTTAACGTTTTTATTTATTTTTGAGACAGAGAGAGACAGAGCATGAACAGGGGAGGGTCAGAGAGAGGGAGACACAGAATCCGAAACAGGCTCCAGGCTCTGAGCTGTCAGCACAGAGCCCGACGCGGGGCTCGAACTCACGGACCGCGAGATCATGACCTGAGCTGAAGTCGGCCGCTTAACCAACTGAGCCACCCAGGCGCCCCTGAAATTTATTTTGAAGGAGAAAGAGACAGAGCATGAACGGGGGAGGAGCAGGGAGACAGGGAGACACAGAATCCGAAGCAGGCTCCAGGCTCTAAGCTGTCAGCACAGAGTCCAATGTGGGGCTCGAACTCACGAACTGTGAGATCATGACATGAGCCGAAGTCAGACACTTAACCGACTGAGCCACCCAGGTGCCCCAATTTTTAAATTTTTTATGCAATAAAAATATATTATTTTTAAAAATATTATTATATATTATTATTTCATATATTATATATTATTATATATTTTATAATGCATCATATGTTATTGTTTTATATATTATTCAAAAATATATATTCTTATTGCATAACAAATTTTAAAGTAGAAAAGTGGCAAAAAAAAAAAAATCAGCCGTTAAATCAGAAAGACCAAGGTCCATCTTGGCATGTTACCATCTCTTTTTATGTGGATATTTATAAAGCTGTCAACTGCTCTGAGTGTCCCCCTGCTTTGTGCCATGTTAGCCCTCAGCACCCTTGACACCTCTTCAAATTCTCCCTCAAAGAATCCATTCTCATTTAAAACACTAGTGAACAGGGGCGCCTGGGTGGCTCAGTGGGTTAAGTGTCTGACTTTGGCTCAGGTTGTGATCTCGTGGTGCATGGGTTCGAGTCTCAAGTCAGGCTCTGTGTTGACAGTTTGGAGCCTGGAGCCTGCTTCGGATTCTGTGTCTCCCTCTCTCTCTCTCTCTCTCTCTCTCTCTGCCCCTCCCCTGCTTGCACTCTCTCTCTCTGTCTCTCTCTCAAAAATAAACATTAAAAAAAAATTAAAATGCTAGTGAACATTTAAGCTTACATTTAAGCTTTACTCAGTGACTTCTGGGTGGAGGGGGGAAGGCATTCACACCCCCCCCCCCCCAATATGGCTCCAAAGTCTCAGCTTGCGGGGACCCTTCCTGATCATTCTAATGGTGTCCCTTTCTCTCCCTCTCCAGGATCTGTCTCTGCTAGCTCTTTATCTCCTCCTTTGATTCTGTCCCAGCTCCAGATCTTAACCTCTTCCCACCTCGGTTTTGCAATTCAGTTCTGCCCCATCCCGGCCAGCAAATGTGTGCTGCTCAGATTGGCCTCCACTTGGCCAAACAAAGGGTGTGCTGGCTTGTAAACCCCCTAGAGCACAGATGCAGAGACATCAAAATGTTGTTGCCATTATGATACATTTAAGCAAAATGCATTTTTAGTTGGGATCCAACGCTATAAGCTGTCTTGTGACTTGCTTTTCATAATGTTACAGATAATGAGGTATGTTACTATTTACACAAGAAAAAGGAAATATGGGGGTGCCTGGGTGGCTCAGTCGGTTGAGCGTCTGACTCTTGATTCCAGCTCAGGCCATGATCTTACGGTTCATCATTCTAGCCCCTCGTCAGGTTCTGCAGTGGCAGCTTGGAGCCTGCTTGGGTCTCTCTCTCTCTCTCTCAAAAATAAATAAATAAACTTAAAAAAAAAAGAAAAGGGAAATATGTGTGTGTTGTTGTTTTTTGATCCCCCCTACCAAAAAAGGTTACCTGTGAGAAGGAGGGGTGGAGGGAGGAGGGGACGGGGATAGAAGGCGGATTTCCTTGACTTTACACTATTTTGGAAATTTGATTTTGGAACCATGAAGATATTTTATATAATTATGGATAGCAAGTGCAGTAGATCAAAACATATCAACCCATGGGGGAGGGGAAGGAAAAAAAAAAAAAAAAAAAAGAGGTTAGAGTGGGAGAGAGCCAAAGCATAAGAGACTGTTAAAAACTGAGAACAAACTGAGGGTAGATGGGGGGTGGGAGGGAGGGGAGGGTGGGTGATGGGTATTGAGGAGGGCACCTTTTGGGATGAGCACTGGGTGTTGTATGGAAACCAATTTGACAGTAAATTTCATATATTAAAAAAAAATAAAATAAAATAAAATTGTGAAAAAAAAAAAAACATATCAAATATGCTCATTTCAAATATATTTGAATGCACAAGCTTATAACAGTGAAAGAAAATTCTTATTTAGTCAATTTGGAGGATGCGGTGGACTCATCTCATTACTTTGAAAACTGGGAAATAAAAGGAAATTATCAAGGCGCCTGGCTGGCTCAGTCAGAAGAGCGTGTGACTTTTGGTCTCGGGGTTGTAAGTTCAAGCCCCATGTTGGGCGTAGAGCTCACTTATATAAATAAAGAAGTAAACTTAAAAAAAAAATAAAAAGGAAATGATTTACCTTGTCTTTCCTGTAAGAACCATACCTTTCTTGCAAAGTGGAACCAAACTGTAGGTGAAGGAGGAGGGGAATGATTCTTTTTATAGAAGGAGCATTCCAGGTAATAAATGAAGGGAGAGTGATATAATTAGAATACTACCATTTTGCAAACCCTAATCGATGAATGGATCTGGGCATTGAGCATCAACCTCCAAAGCCACCAAAAGAGAAACAACACAGCACCCCCCACCCCTGCTGGGAAGGAGGAGGAAGCCCTGAATCTGATAAAGGCTTTAGATCTAACTAGTAAGTTTCAGGCAATGCAGAGGACAGAGGAACATGTCAGACTATGTCATGGGAATGCAATTAGACAAGCCCAGATGGAAAAACTCTACGGGACAAATAATGTTTTCTACAACAAATGGGGAGGAGGAAAGAAAAGAGCGGGAGGAGGCAGCTACAGTTTGAAAGACGATACATACAACCAGTTGCTTTGGGTGGACTTTATGTGGCTTCCAAATTAAGAAAAAAAATTGTCATTTGTAAGACTTAGAAATTTAAACACTGACCAGGTATTTGATTATATTAGGTGTGATATTGTGATTTAAGAGAAATACATATTTGATTTCTGCCCCTGGTTCCTGGCACAGAGATCCTAAAATCCCTGTATTTTCCTGAGTGATAAGGGTGCTTAGAGCTTCTTTTATTATAATACTTGGTCTTAGGGGCGCCTGGGTGGATCAGTCAGTTAAGTGTCTGACTTCAGCTCAGGTCATGATCTCACGGTCCGTGGGTTCGAGCCCCGCATCGGGCTCTGTGCTGACAGCTCAGAGCCTGGAGCCTGCTTCGGATTCTGTGTCTCCCTCTCTCTCTGCCCCTCCCCCACTCAAGCTCTGTCTCTGTCTCTCTCAAAAATGAAATAAAACATTAAAAAAATTTTTATAATACTTGCTCTTAGTCCCCGGTTCGGGACACCAGAGCTTCTAAGACCCTTAGAACCTGTGGAGTGGTGATGGTGTCTTTTTGTATGTTACTGAGATGACGGGTGGCTGGGAGCCCCTAGAGAGCTTGAGGACAGGGCTGGTTGCCAGAGGAACTTTCAGGCTTGTCCCCACCCCCAGAGGGCAGAGGGGCTGGAGATTGAGTTAGTTACCAATGGCCAATGAGGTAATCGATGACACCTACAGATGGAACGTCCATAAAAACTTTTTAAACGGTGGAGTTTGGGGAGCTTCCAAATTGGTGGACACATCCACGTGCTGGGAGGGAGTTGTACCCCAACTCCATGGGAGCAGAAGCTCCTGGGCTTGGGGACACTTCCAGATTTTGCACTACGTACCTCTTCATTGAGCTGTTCATCTACGTCCTTTATAATAAACGTAATACTTAAGTGTTGCCTTTAGTTCTGTGAGCCATTATAACAAATTACCAAACCCAAGAAGGGGGTGTGTGAGAACCCCTGACTTGTATGTAACCAGGTGGGACAGAACTGTGGGTAACTGTGGGCGCTCCAGTTGGATGGTGGGACGTCCCAATCCGGTGAGGGCCGGTGGCACTGGCAGTGAAAGAAATGGAAGTTCATGAAATACATAGCAAGGGAGCAGAGGAGAGACTGCGATGAGGTGGCGGTGGTGAGGGGCCACAGTTACAGGCTGTAGTGGTGGGTGGTATGGGGATGTATGGAATTTTCCCTTTTTTGGTAATCTTAGGAACGGTGCCTGGTTGTAATTGGTCCATTAGGGCCTATGGCTATTTCGAGGCAGGTGCTTCATGAGCCTGTTTGCACCGTGTGGTTGCTGTGGGTCCTTTTACGTTTTAGCCTACTCAGGTGTCCATCGCTCAAGCTTGTCGCCTAAAAGTGGTTTCTGCGATAACCTCAGGACCCACTGCTTGGTTGGGATTGACGTCTGAAGTGGGGGCAGTGGCACATGTGGGACTGAGCCCTTAGCCTTGTGGTGTGGTCTGTGCTAACCTGGGGTAGTCAGAATCAGAATTGCTTGGTGTGGGAAACCCACACATTTGGTATCAGAAGTACGGTAAGCAGAGAGGTAGTTTTCCTTCATAAAGGAAATTGTTATGGATAGCTGTATGTGGTTATGTCAAAGAAAAAAAGCTCTTATCTGCTAGCTACATACTGAAATATTTATGAATGAAATGCTATGGTGTTTGGGATTTGTTTGAAAGTGATGTGGGGGTAGGGGTAGGGGTGGGGGTATAGATCAAGACCGTCATTGACTTGGGGCACTTGAGTGGCTTAGTTGGTTGAACGTCCAACTTCGGCTCAGGTCATGATCTCGTGTTTTTGGGTTCGAGTCCTGCGTTGGGCTCTGCGCTGACAGCTCAGAGCCTGGAACCTGCTTCGGATTCTGTGTCTCCCTCTCTGCCCCTCCCCTGCTCACACTCTGTTTGTCTCTCAAAAAATAAAATAAAACTTAAAAAAAAAAAAGACTGTCAATGAGTTGATAATTGTTGACTTTGAGAATGGGTGCATGGGGGTATGTTATATCATTTTTTTCTACTTTGGGGCATGCTTTAAAATTTCCATAATAAAAGAGTGACAAATATGTGTCTTGAGTCTTTTTCTGTGTGGATAAACAGAATTGTACCATAACATTTTAAAAGGCTACATAACTTTCCTTTGGATGTAGCATAAATAACATAACCTGTCCCCTTTTCTTGAGCATCTACATCATCTCCAATCCTCTGTTCTCATCAGCACTAGAGGAACATTCTTGTGGATAATTCAACGTGAACATCTTTCAGTATTTCTTGGTATAAATTCCTCTAAGTGGATTTTCTGGGTCAATTGAAAAGTGTATCTTAAAAAAATTTTTTTTTTTTTTTTTTTTGAGAGAGAGAGTGTGAACAGACAAGGGGCAGAGATCTCAAGAGGGAGACACAGAATCTGAAGCCGACTCCAGCCTCTGAGCTGTTGGCACAGAGCCTGATGTGGGGCTTGAACTCACAGACTGTGAGATCATGACCTGAGCGGAAGTCGGATGCTTAACCAACTGAGCCACCCAAGCACCCCTAAAACCTTTTTCTTACTGTTTATTTATTTTTGAGAGAGAGAGCGCATGAGCGAGCATGAGTGGGGGAGGGGCAGAGAGCGAGGGTAACACAGCATCCGAAACAGGCTCCAGGCTCTGAGCTGTCAGCACAGAACCCGGCGCGGGGCTCGAATTCATGAACTGCGAGATCATGATGTGAGCCGAAGTCAGACGCTTAACTGACCGAACACCCAGTGCCCCAGAAAAGAATATCTGTAGGGTGTTTGCAAAATTACCTTCCAGAGACAAATCTTTCACTCCCTCCAGCACCCTATTGGAGGGAGGTCTTCTCTCTCTCGGCAACCGCTCCAATGTTTCGTTGCTGGGGCTTCTGTGACTCAATCTCAGTCCTTGTTACCTGTTTCACCTCATTTCAATACACTATCCTGCACCCCCATTCTGGCCACACCAGCAATTTTGCTGGGCCTAGAACGTGCCAGAGATGCTCCCACCTTGGGGTCTGGAGGCTTCTCCCCAGATATTCTCACGGCTTCCTTTCCCAAAGTCTTATACGGGAGGAAAACATATTTTCCCTCTACCCTTCTAGGTTCTTGGCTGAGACCCCTGTGGCAAAAGACGGGTTAACAAGAGAAAAACAAACAGAAGTTTATTAACATGTACACTTCATGGACCAGGAAAAATGTACACTCCCCAAGGTGGTTTAGAACGCAAGCTTAAGTATGGTCTTAATAGGGAAAGGGAGGGGTGTAGGGGTGTATAGGCCTCTTAGGGGAAAGTGAATGATTTTTAGGAAAGCTGAATGGGGCCCGAGAAGAACATCTAAGGTATGTGACGGTCATGACGAGTCTGTCTGGGTGGGGTGTCTACTTCTAGTCTCTTGTCCTGTGACAGGAGTCAATCTTCCCTGGTGGATGACTCCCCTGCTCCCGGGGGGAGGCGACTGATGACCCTTGAGTCCCTTTTGGAGAATCTGTCTTTAGACAGATGAGAGGAGTTTAGAAAAAAGCCTATGCCGGCATTTACTGCTTTTCAAGTGCCGACAGCTCAGAATAATCACTACAGCAAAGCCCCACGTTTTGGACGAGCACATCCTACTGCCCTTCAGTCTCCAGGGTTTGCTTGAAAGTCTCCTTTGTACTGGGGCCCTTCCTGACTGCCCTGCTTTCAATTGCAGCCCTCCCCCCAGCCCTCCCGCACTCCTTTCTCCGAGTCCCTCCTCCCCCTGTTTCTCTGTCGCACCTTCTAGCACACCAATGCCCTACACTTATCCATCAGGGCTATTAGTTAATGTCCGTCTCCCCACTGGAATCGAGCACCATTTACTGACACATCTCCAACCACGTAGCACAGGGCCTGGCACATAGTAGGGGCTCGGTAAATACTAGCCAAAACGTGTATGAGCTAAAGTGCTTTCTTAACTGTTCAGTCTGAACACATGTGAGCAATTGCTATTTTGCTTCCACTTTTATTCGTGTATTTCTTCCAGTTGCCTGAAGACGTCTTCACTGGGATTCCTGATAGCAACTCAGAGCCAAGGCCCCGCCTCTCCTGCTCGGCCTCGGCCCTGAGTCTAGCTGTCAGTGGTATCATCGTTAGCACTGACCATACTCCCTGATTCCCCCCCCCCCCCCCCCCCCCCCCCCGCCCCGAACCTTCTTGGTTGCCCTGAAGCATCTCCTATTTGCCTGGTTCACTCCTGTCCCCTGCAGCTGTTATGTTGTTGTTGTTGTTGTTGTTGTTTTTCCTGAAGAGACCCCCTGCTCAAGCTCCACCCTTGCTCTAAGACCTTTATTGGCTCCCCAGCGCCTAAGGAATTAAGTACCAAGTCCCTAGACTGATGTCCAAAGACTGGTCCATTCGGCTCCCAAGTGACTTTACCTCTACTCTCCACATCTGACCTAGGCTTGGGACAGACTGGAGTCCTTAGAACCGGATGTTTTCCTGCTTCCGGGACTTTGCTCAGGCCGGTTGCTCCACCTGCAGTGGAGTTCAGTTTGGAACAAGTCATTTGGAGACCCCTCTGCCAGACCGTGAGCTTTTTCAGGGCACGGGCTGTGCTTTGTTCCGTTCTACATCCCACGAAGTCCCAGAACAACGCCCAGTTTCGCTCAACCCGTTACCTCCAATACGGGGTGGAATGCAGAGCGGCGGGACGGGCGCACTTCCTGAAGTGGCCACAAGATGGCAGCAGAGACCGGGCTTCGGGACGGAGGCGAGGCCCCAAGTTCCTTGCATTTTCCCGGGGCCAAAGTCCTAACAAGTGATCCCGCCCTTGAGGCGCTGCAGTGGGTCCTCTCTCTAGGGCTGGGAGCGGTAGGTCTGGGGCGGCAGGGGGTGGGGGGTGGGTGGGGGGGGTGGGGGGGTGGACACCAGCTGGTGGCTTGTAGTGGGTGAGCACGTATGTTTCTTGTGCTGGCCCCTCCCAAGGTTTACTCTGTGGTTCCTTTTCCGGCAGATACCCTGATGGGATGGAAGGAGCCCTGGGCAGGGAGTCGGCAGGTTTGGGCCCTGGTCCTGCACCGCAGCCTTGGGCAAGTGTCGTCTGTGTACCAGGAAAAGGTCGACCACAGAGCCCAAATGCACATAAAGCTTCCTTTTTCTGTTCTCTCCCAGCCTCCCTGCAGTTTCCCGAGGGTTGCACTGATGATGGGACTTTCACCACATTGTATCCCTTCCTGGGATTCATCATCTCCCAGATAAGGGGGCAAGGTGAGGTTCATGGGGTCCCAGAGGGCCCTGCCCCGTCTCAAGGCCCACCTATCCCCTTATCGAGGCAGGAGGAGCCCCACCCAGGCTGATGAAAAACACCAGGTTTCTTTTATTTTTAAAGTTTATTTATTTGAGAGAGAGAGTGTGTGTGTGTGCTTGCGAGTGGGGGAGGGACAGAGAATCCCAAGCAGGCTCCGAGCACTCAGCGTGGAGCCCCACGTGGGGCTCATTCCACCAACTGGAGATCACCACCTGCGCCGAAATCAGGAGTCCCACGCTTAAGGGACTGAGCCATCCAGGCGCCCCCCAAGACACCAGGCTTCTTCAAATTCTTGCCCTGTGATCTTGAGTAAGCTGTTTCACACCAATGGCTACAGCCACCTACCTCTTGCACTTCCTAGATGGTGGAAGGCTGTGAGGTGACGGGGCCTGGCAAATCACCAGTGCCTAGTCGATGGTAGCGGCAAATAATAATAATAATAATAAAATAATAATAATAATAATAATAATATGTCCCTTCTTGCTCCAACATTGGACTATTCTAATTTGAGACTGAGATAGCAGGGGAGGGATGGTGGGGATTTAGGGATACCTGAACTATGTTTGCTGCAGAGCAGGAGAGAGAAGAAAGGAAGGACAAAGGTGTCCGTGGAGGGCCGGGGATGGTTTGGGGCTTCCCTGGGCGTGTGGGGAAGGGGGTGCGCGCGGAGTTGGAGCCTCTCTTCCCGGCGCGGGCGGAGATGGTGGCGAAGAGAGGGAGACGCGGCTGCAGGCCCCGCCAGCAGAGGGCGCAGCGAGCGCGCCGGGCCCCGTTTTGGGTTCCTTCCCGCGCCTTATTCGAGTGGATTCGCCTTCCTGAGTTGTGGGGGTGAGGGTACTGCCGGCCGACTTGGGGAGCTGTGGGTATCGTCACCATTTGTAATTGTTGGCCTGCGTCCCGAGTGGCGATCGCCGGCTTGCTTGTAATCGTCGCAGTAATCACTCGTGCATTTAGCGAACGCTGTTGAGCGCCTACCAAGTAACGGGCCCTGTAGGGCGAGTAAACCCGCAAATAAATAGCGCGCCCCGATCACCAGCTCCCGTGCGATTGGTGGCAGCGGTCAGCTCAGGGCGCTGGGGAGCACAGATGAGGGGTGGAGCGCTTCCCACCACCATCCTGCTCGCGGGCAGCATCTCTGAGCTGAGCAGTGTTCCACTCCTTTTACAGAGAGGTTAAGGAACCCGCCCAAGGCCACACAGTCGGTAAAGGGATGAGCGGGATTGCACCCCGAGCCCAGGTCCAGCCCTCCCACTTGCCTCTGCCACGGAATGCAGCCAGTGAGGCTGTGACAAGTGGAGGGGCAGCCTGATCCTTCTGTGCGTGCCCCCAGCAGGACAGGGGGCTTGTGGACAGGGGAGGTTCCAGGGTGGCTGATTTCATCCCAGAATGAGGGAGAACTTTCCAGCAACCATCGCTGCCCAGGCATTGAATGGGTGAGACCAGGGAGCAGAAGTGCGCTGCCTCTGCCCAGATGTTGCAGCGGCTCCCAGTTGAACTTGGCATTCACTCAGTGTGGAAGTTTTGCTGGCACAATCCCTTTCTCCCTCCAGCCTCCTCTTGCCCCCTGTCCTCATTCCCTTCTGTGTTCCTGCCTCTCAGGCTTCTTTCAGCAACTTGCTGGGGATACTCGTTATCTCTGGGCCTTTGCACATGCATATCCCCTCTCTGTCTGGCAAGCTCATCCGTTCTGCAGGCACTAGAAACCTTTCCTTACATCCCACAAGGTCGGGCCACCTTATGTGCTGCTCTTGTAGGTTTCTCGGCTTGTGCCTTGTCATGTTATACTGACATTACTGGTCTCTTCTACCAGACTGTCAGCTCCACGTGGCAGGGACCACACTGTTTTGTTCTCAGTTGTTTCTCCATCGTCCAGCAGTCTGGCAAAGTGACTCCCTTGGTGTTCAAGAAAAGCTTGTTGAAAGAAAGAATGAATAATGAGGGGCGCCTGGGTAGCTTCATCGGTTGTCAGATTTCGGCTCAGGTCATGATCTCGCGGTTTGTGGGTTTGAGCCCCACATCCGGCTGGCTGCTGCTGGCGTGGCGCCTGCTTCGGATCCTCTGTCCCCCTCTCTCTTTGCTCCTACTCTGCTCGCACTTGCTCTCTCTCTCAAAAATAAAAATTAAAAAAAAGAAAGAATGAATAACTAATGAAGGTAGGAAAGGATGAAGGAAGCATGCAAAGGCAAATGCATAGGCAGGGGGAGTTGGGTCAGCAGACCTTCAAGTCCTCTCCTATCACCCCGTGGCGACAGCTCAAGTTCTTTGCTCAGCTCCCCAGGAACTGGAGATTCAGAGCCACAGTCAGCAAACATTTGTTAAGCATCTAGGCACGCTGCTGGGCACGGCCACCTGTATTCTCAACCATCAAATAAGCAGGGACAAGGGAAACGTTTTCAGCGGACACTGGCTTGCAGGCTTCGACCCCTGCCTGGAATAGTTTGCACGTTGGTCTGGGAAATTGCCACAGGGACCCCGCCCTCTCTCAGACCCCACGCCATCTGCGCTCCTGGGTGCACTTCCGGAGAAGGCCACCAGATGGCGGCAGATGCGAAGAGTCGGGGCTCAGCGCGCGCCGGCCAGCCCTTGGCCGCCGGCAGGGGGCACTGCTGCTCGGCCAAGCGCGCGGCGGAGGTGGCCCCGGTTTACCAGCTGGGAGAGGGAGGAGGGGTTCGCCGGCAGTGGGTCCAAACCGCAGCCCTGGAGGAGGGCTGTGTGGCACCCTCATTCTTCCTCGTTGTTTAGTACAGTGCGTCCTTAATCTCTGCTTTATGGGCTTTATAGGCAAACTTGATTTGGAAAGAGCCAGATGGCAAGTATTTTAGGTTTTGCTGGCCATGTGGTCTTTGTTGCAAGTCCTCAACTCTGTCCTTGAAGCGTGAAACCATTAATTCATGGACAAATGGGTGTGTGGCCATGGCCCGATAAATCTTTATGGACGTTGAAATTTGAATTTCAGGCAATTTTCATGTGTCACAAAATATTGTTCTTTTTTATTTTTTATAAATAAAATAAAAAAGATTTATTTTTTACTTTTAAGTAAAAACCATTCTTTGCCCTTAGGTGGGGTTACCCCTCGACTAGGTAAAGTCCCAAACCAGTGCCTTGCATATAGTAGGTGCTCAATTAGTGCTGACTGGTGTCAGCCATTCGGGAGCAGTCAGTAGGGGCTCCGTGAACCCCGGTGTCCAACAACCCTCGCAGTGGGGCAGGACACTCTCCTTCCAGTTTTAGTCCCTGAATCTTCTCCACGCCTCACAGAAGCACCCAGAGAACGGTACCTGTAACGTCTCTTCCTTGGCAATATGCCGGCTGCATTTTCCCACTCGTGCCTTGGCATTTCTGTCCTCGTAATGACACCCCAGTCCTTTTCATCTAATGATGCCCAATCTCATGGGTCACTTTGTAAAAATTCAACTTTATTGAGGTATTGAGATATTCATCTAAGTGTGGAGTTCATGGGTTTGACAAATGTATGTCCAAGGAACCACTACCGTCAAGTTGGAGAACATTTCTTTCACCCCCAAAAACTTCCCTCGTGCCCTTTCCTAATCGACGTTGGCTTTAACAAAAAGTCTCCCAATGATCACTGTGCCAAGCTCCACGGAGGCGTTTGGCAAGTTCTGACTCACGGAAGCCTCCAGAACCTGGTGGGGTTGGGGGGGGGCGATTGTTATTGGTGGGCACCTCTCAGCTCAGGACCCCAAGCTCTGGGATGGGAGCCCACGTACCCACCATGAGTAAAGGGCAGAGCAGAGATTTGATCCTGGACTGCCGGTTTGCAATTGCATCCCTAACCCCTCTCCTGCCTGGTTCCCCCCAGCTCCCTTCATGTTCTCAGGCACTGTGCGCACACTGCCTGTACTCCCGACTTCTCGCAGTGTGGCCTGGGGCAGGAGGATCCCAGCATGCCCAGGGAGCTGGCCAGAAATGCAGGCTCGAGCCATGCCCAGAAATACTGAGCCCCCAGGTCCCATCTGCCTCTTAGCTGGCAGTGGTGGCTGCATTTGTGTGCCCTTCCTTGCCACACTGTGAGTTCCTGGAGGTCAGGGGCTGTGACCACCTCAGGACCTCCACCCTGCAGCCCCCACTAAGTTGAATTAGTAAGAGCAGGAGGGCAGCAGGCAGGGTGAAGGTTTGGGAGGGGGGCGCTGTGTATCTTAGGGACTCATGGGAGGACTGTGGTCAGGAGTGAGCAGGAAGGTGATCTCCCCACCTGGTGCTTGGAGGTCTGGGTCTCCACGCACTCTGGCCACTGTCCAAATGGACTCAAGGAGCCTGGGTATATTTGCGTATAATTTGCATATCCTTAGCATATCCCTCTGATGCCTTTCCTCTTCTCCTGATGGAGGAGGAGGAGCAGGCTGGATTTGGGGAGTGGGGTGGACAGGACAGAAGACTCGGGCTGTTGAGGGAGGCCTTGGGCTATGGAGCCCAACTCCTTGCTGATGCCCATGCTGGGAGCGGGTCTGAAGTTAAGCCCTGACCCTTTTTGGATGAGGAGGAAGGGCTGCTAGGTCCTCCAAGCTCTGGACGCTTGCTATGGGTACAAGCTTCGGCTGGGCTCCCCAAGTTTCCCTGTCTGGAATGTGCTAGTCACTTGGCAGGACTTTCTATAGCAGTGAGAGAATCTTGCAGTTGTAAGGTTGAGAAAGAAGACAAAAGAAGCCATATTATATGGGCTAGTTAAATAAAGCCCACACTGTGCCAAAAGAATCTATGCTGCCAGAAATAAGTCGCCCCCTGGAAGGGGGCATCCCCCAGGAGGCCACTCAAATTGTTTTGTGATACGGGTGCTGGTCACATGGGTGTGTTTGCTCTACGAAGAGTCATTGAGTTGTATAGCCGTGAATTATGTGTGGGTTTTTCTGTATACAAATAAAAAGTTAAGAAAAGACCAGATTTAAATTTCGAGAAGAATCCTATGCACATTCCACTGCTAGGAGACCCTCTCAGGATGCCTCTCTCTATTAAGGCCCCAGGGGCTCCTGACTTACCCCCTTCCTCATCTCCCACTGAGCTGTGAACTACCTGAAGTCAGGCCCACGTCCTGCTGATCCTGTGTCCCCGGGGCACGGGATTGGCCCAGAGCTGAACATATGGATGGCCCAAGAGGCTCTGGGGCACCAACCAACCTAGAAGGGGTGCTTCTTCTTACTACGTGACCCCTGTCCCCAAGGCTGGCATTAAAACACCTAGCTGTGGCCTAGGGCTAGAAGTGGGATAAGGGATGGGACAGCAGAATGTGCCAGAGAGAGAGAGAGGTGGGACACAGGGGTCCCTGGGCAGGCCTGGGTGTGGGGGCTGCTGACATTCTGGGTCTTCAGCACCCTGGCCTCTCTCTGCTGCTCCTTTTTCCCCTGGGTGTGTTCAGCCCTGACCCTGAGGCCACCTGGGCTCCTGCTGAGCCCCTGCTTCAGACTCAGGGACGGCTCCTGAGGCTTGGCTTCTCTGGACTTGGCTCTGTGTTGGGGCTGCTCTGAACCTGCCCGGTCCTGCACCTGACTCACCCCTGCCCTCCCTGCCTTGCAAGCTGGGGCCTCCCTGCTGCTGTCTGAGTTACAGGGACCTGCACGCAGGCACAGAGCCCCCTCCCCACATTCTAGAACTTGTCATGGAAAGACTTTGGGCAATGGCTTGGCCTTTCCGGCCTTGGTTTCCCTTTTCTGCACAGTGGGAGAACAATTCTGGCTGCCGTGAGGTCAGATAGGTCAGAGGGTATGGGAGAACTTGGGACCAATAAGTGTGGGGAGCAAAGGCCTCTTGGGGAGGGAGGGTGGTGAGTGAGGGGGTCACACGGCCCGTCCCCTTTAGCTGTGGTGCAGCCTGCATGGTAGGTGAGTGGGTGGGAACTGTCTGTGCGGCTGTTCTGGGGGTTCCCCGGGAGGTGGTGTGGTCTGGGTGGTGCATAGGAAAGTCATAAGGTTTGGTCTGACTTGATACTGTCTGCAGGCCTGTTCCCCCTCTGGGCCTCAGTTTACTCTTTTGTCAAGGGAGCCATTTGCCCTCAAGTCCCCCATGAGTTTCGAGGCTCTCTTACTTCCATGTTCTGTTTGGCCTGCGCGGGTGTTATTTTGGAATCAGTTTCTAAACCTTAAAGATGGAGAGGCTTCCCAGTCAAATCCAGAGTTCCGTCTTCCTGAGCACAGATGAGATCTGTCTGTTTTGGGATTCCCACATGTGCAGGCACAAACTGGGGTGGCTCCTTAGGAAGGGGCCTCATTCCCCCTGGGGGGGCACACACCGGGGCTATTCCTGCCCAGGACCGTCAGCTCCCAGCCCCGCCAGTCCCATGCATGCCCCCTCCCCATGCCCAGCGGCCTAGCCCAGCACTTGCACAGGCAGGCCTCTTTTCTCTTTTGTTTTGCCAACTGAAGGCTTTGGAGGGCAGGTCTGGCTTGGATTGGCATTATTAGCTCATGTGTTTATCCAAAGCAGAGGCCTAGGTCTTGGGATTTCCCGTGGCGGGGGGGGGGGGGGGGGCGTGGAGGGGGGGCGCCCAGAGTCTCAGTTGGAGCTTAGTGACAGTGTCTGCCTGTGGGAGATGGCTTTCTCCCATCTGGGGTCATGTCCACCTGCCCCCCCACCGCCCGTGATGAACCCTATTTCTAGTGTCTCATCCTGGCCACAAGGCCCTTACAGACTGGCTCGTTGCCCATCTTGGCCTTACCTCCAGGCTCCCACCCCCAATGCCCACACTCGTTGTGTTTTCTTGTGGCATGCTCAACCCCCTTCCCCTTCTTCTCCTGGCAGCCTCCCCTTCCCCCCGACCCCAGCCTTAGACTCAGCTTCTCCACTTCCCCTGGAAAAGTTCCCAGTGCTGTCTTCTTGGGGACTGCCTTGCTGCTGTCCGGGGCCTCCTGCACCAGCCTGTGTCCCCAGCACTGGGATAGGCCTTGGTCTTGCCTCCCTAATGTCCAGCAGAGAGCCAGGTACACAGGCGGGGCCCTGAGATTATGACAGGGAGCAGGTGAGAAGTCGTGGGGGTCAGGCCCAGATTCTTTTGGCTATCGGTCGACCATTACTGGGAGAGGGAGAAAGACTAGCCCCTACCATCAGGGCCAGCAGAGAGGGAGGCCCCTCCTCTCTAGAGCCATTCCTGGTCACAGCCCTGGGCTCCTGTGCTCAGCCACCCCTTGGCACTCATGGGTGCCGGCCCCGGCCTGGGCAGTGGGCCTGCACAGATGTGGGAGGAGCCCTCAGGGCCAGGGGCTCCCAGCTCATAGCCTGACTCCCCAGTCTCTCAGCTCATGAGGGAAGAGCAGAACCGGGTGGGCCCCTCAGGGACGACCCACGCTAGCTCTTGATACTTTACAGATGGGGAAACTGAGGCCCAAGTGACTTGGCCTGGTCTTGGGACCCTCTCCTGGGTTGCCTGAGCCAGACTGTGGTGTGGTCAGTCCTGGGACATTGCAGTGCTTGCCCTATTGGGGCTCCAGCCCCCCAGCCCCAAATCTGAGTGGCAGAGGAGCCTGCCCTTCCCCCAGCAGGCTTCACCTGGCCTGGCATGTCCCCGAGCCAGCAAAAGGTAGGGCGGGAGCAAGTCTGAGTCTGCCCAGCGAGCTGCGAGTCTCAGCGGGCCCTCCCTGCCCACAGGCCCTGGGAGCGGAAAGCCAGGGCTCCACACCCCAAATCCTCTGCCTTCCTTCCCCACCCACGCATTCAGCCTGGGGCCCAAACACGGCAGGGAGCCAGCCTCCCTCCTTGGTAACCGAGGCACAACACCCAACACTAGAGACTGTTTGTCCTGCCAACGCAGCACCCCAACCCGGGCCTGCACGCCTGGCCAAAGCCTGGCTGGGGGTGAAGGGTAGGGGAGGTGGGCAGGAGGTGGTGGGGCCCCATGGGTCTGGAGACCCCTCCCCTCCCTTCCCCTTTCCCTTCCCAGGCCAGCCAGGACTGCTGCTGAGCTGCCTTTGACTGTGTGGCCCCCAACCCCAGCCCCTGCTGCCAGCCCTGGACTTAGCAAGGCTTGGGAGAATGGTCAGGTGACAGGGACTGTGCCTGAGTCACAGGAGAGAAGTGTGGGTCTGAGGAAGAAAGTTCTCCTGGGCCAGCCGGGCAGTAGGAAGAGTTCCAGGGAGGGAGGGTCTGACAGGGCCCATCTGTCCCGGCTGGGGACAGGTGGCTTCCTCCCCAGCACAGGAGGGGTGGCAGGTTGGCTGGCCCCCAGGTTGGGGGTGAAGGCAGGCACTGACCGTGAGGCAGGCCCAGCATGGTGTTTGGGAGCTGGCTGGTGGTTGAGCAGAGGAATTGTCAGGGCTTGGGGAAGTCGAGGCAGCACCGGGTGGGGAAGGACAGGTTTTTGGATCTTCACTGGTCTTTGGTCTTTGTGGAGCAGGTCAGAGAATGTGGGGAGACAGAGAAAGGCAGACAGGGTCTCAGTCCCTGGGGATCCCCTCTGGGGGAGAAACGTGGCCGCAGCCGTGGGGAATCTTGTAGCTGAGGGAGAGACACAGCCCATGTCCTGGGGAGTTCAGCATATCCATAGTGGATGATGGGGACGGAGGACCCATGGAATCACTCAGCTCTGCAGGGAGCACTGACCTAATCAAGCTCCCTGGGGGGCTCAGCAGATGCTTCTGTGACTCAGGGGGAGGTGGGGCCCCAGGGTCTTTCTGCTTTTCCTCTGAGAGTGAAAGCACCCTGCCAGAGCTGGCGGGACCCTCCCCCAAGTTCCCAGGCCTGGTCAAAGTCCTGGTTAATTTACCACTGCTTGTCTGATGCTTCCTGGTTCAGCTGTAGCTTCCCCACCACCTCAGCCCTGCACTGTGGGGAGGAGCCATCGCTGGCCCCTTTTACAGATGAGGAAACTGAGGCTCAGAAAAATGACAAGTCTCATGCTAGAGTCACACGGGTGCAGACCACTGTGTTTACAGCATCTGGCTCTCCTGACATGTGGGGGACTCTCAAGGGGGCACGCCCCTGGGCAGAGCAGGAGAGGGACAGGTCTGATGGAGTCCCTGCCTTTCCTCCACATCCTGAGGCCCGGTGGGTGCCGTCTCGGCTCTTGGCCCCTCTCTCAGGCACCGTCCCCCGGCTTCGGTCCCCAGTGGGCCAGCGGGGAGGGTGGGGTGGGAGAGACTCAGGTCCTGCTGAGGCTGCACCTTCCCGGCCCACCCAGGCTGAGTCAGGGCCGGGCGGGAGCCAGGGGGGTGGCAACTTTCCCAGGGCTGGCCCGGGCGGCGTCCACATTCCTCACGAGTGGGGTGCGTCCGGGCTTGGCCCAGCCAGGTGTTCTGGGCCCCTCCCGGGCCCCCGCCTGTCTGAGCCAGCTCAGCTCCGCAGCCTTGTAAGGAACATGTCTGGCACCCACTCGGAATGGCGGTATCGGGAACTGCTTGCCTTGCGTGTCCTTGCTGGGTGGGGTGCAGCCTGGCGGGGACGGCCTGCTAAAGCGCAGCCCCCACAATGGCCTGGGCTCTCGGGGTGCCCCTACTCATGTCCTCTGTGCTTGGAGAGCTGGAGGCTGAGGCTTAAGACAGTCTGTGGGCTGGGCCTTAGTCTTGCTCGTTGCTCAGCAAATGTTGGTGGAACAGTGAAGGGTGTCTGAAAGCTGGGGGTGGCAAGGCCCCCCCGCCTCGAGCAGCTGGGTCCCATTCTTTTTGTTGTCCCCAGTTTCTCAGGGAAGACTTTGTCCTCACTAGCTTGGAGCTCTGGGGGCCGGGGACAGAGGCTGAGTGGGGTCGTGTGCCTTTGGGGGCCCTGCTTCCTCCGCACCCCTGCGTCGGCATCTGGGACAGGGAGGGAGACATATGGGGGTCCGCGGAGGTCAGTCCCCACCCCTCACTTGTAGTAAAATTCTTCCCATAGTCCACTGCCTCTCTCTGGGCCTGAGTTTCCCTTCCTGTAAAAGGAGCACAAAACCCCGGGGCTCTTGGTGGATGGAAGGTGACCTTGAGACTGAAGAAGTGGCTCGGGACCCGAGGTGGGTTCTGCTGGGATCCCACCTCTTTCCCGCCGGGGGAAGCCCTGCTGGGATCTCGGCCCAGCCGAGCTCTGCAGGCCCAGCCGAGCTCTGCAGGCCCAGCCCAGGCCAGGTCAGCTCTCCAGCTTCCCCATGAGTCCCTGCAGGTCAGGCCAGGCTCCTGATTGGGGGTGGGTGGGGGGAGGACCTCAAGTCTGGGATCTGGGGACTCTGGCCGCTGTTTACCCTCTTCCTCGGACGTCTGCTGGTGAAGATGGCATTTCAAACCCCCGTGAGTGGCTGAAGGGCACCCCTTGCCCGCCCGTCACTCTGTTCTGCAGCCTCAGCAGCTTGGAGCTCAGCCTGTGAGACCTGGGTGTCCTCCGTCAGGCCCCTGCAGCAGGCAGGGCTTGGCTGTTTCTTGGGAGGACCCAGGGCAGCTCGGGCTGCAGAGATCACTTCCCAGGCTTTGGTGGGAACACACGGGCCCTGGCCCTGGGCCCAGGTAGGGGGCGTGGGAATTCCGTCCTGCATGCAAAATCAGCAAGGGTGACACCGGGGCGGTGGGAGGAGAGGCTGGGGGATGAGCAGGGATGTCGTGCCTGCACCTGTGAAGAGCGGCAGGCTGAGCTCCAGGCAGCCAGGGGACCTGGGTCGGGGAGAGGGGGTGTAGAGGAGGTGTAGCCCAGGGCCTTGTGGCAAGAGGGCAGCACTGTGTCCCAGAGGGTGGTGCTGTTTGCAGTGGAAAGTAGTGCCTCAACTCCCTGAAAGCCCTGTTTGTGTCCTGGGGCTGAGGATGGTTCAGTGTGTGTGTGTGTGTGTGTGTGTGTGTGTGTGTGTTTTGGTGGGGAGGCAGTTGGCCCAGTGGAAGTGGGTTTCTGGACACTTAGACCAAAGTCCCTGTAGTTGGATTCTGAGCCTTGAGGGATTCTGGGAGTTGGCAGTGAGAGCCGGGCCCAGGGCAGTCTGGGAAACCGTGGGAACAGGTGAGAACAGGCTGGAAGGGTGTGGCAGCAGCTGGAATGTGTGGGTCGGAGCAGTCCCACCCTCCCTCGTCCAGGAATGGGTCCCGGCTGGGGACCCAGGGCACAGCACCCTCCCCGAACTATCCCCAGCTCTGCTTTGCCAGGCCTCCCGGACCCTGCTCCCTGCGGTGGGGTGCCCCCCCGCACCCCTTCGCTTCTGGCTGGTCTAGAGCCAGTGGCCTGGTGGGGGCGGGCTTTTTGGGAGAAGCTGGCAACTCTTCCTGAAGATCACCAGGTTCTCAGGGCTGTGTGTTTGTTTCTGACCCTATGTATAGACAGACCCTCTGTCACTCACGGGGCACTCATTCTGACAAGTTAGGGGAGCATCTGTGGGCATTCATGGACCAGTGGCTCTGCTCTCTGGGCCAGCTCTGTTCCTGGGTTGGGGGCTGAGGGCACCTGCCAGTTCTGGACACGCACTGTCAGCCTCTGCGGAGCGTCCTCTCCCGTTCTGCACAGTTGATCAGGGCTCCCTGTGGCCTTTCTCTCTTTAAGCTGGGGGCCTTTCTCTCTTTAAGCCTTCCACCGGTGGCCCCTCCAGCCTCTCCAGGCCCAGCCCCTATCTCTGCTTCCCTGGCTAACTCCCCTCGTCCAGGAGGTCTCGCTCTTTCCCGAGGGTGCCAGGCCCCAGGCCTGGGAGGCCGGTGTCTACCTGTGACCCCTATGTGTGCAGGTCCTGTTCAGACCCCTTCTCCAGCTGTCCTGCCCCTTGCGCTGGGACGGGGCCCCTCCTAGATGTTTCCACAGCTCCACCCGCTCAGGCCCCCATGATGCCCTGCTCAGCCAGCTCGTGAAGTCCAGGCATCTCCCCTGGAGACAGAGCTCCCCAAGATCAGGGCTCGCTATGTGTCCGTGTCGTGTCCCCGGGCTCGCCCTCAGGTAGGTCAGGGAGCGAGAGAACGAGCTAGTGAACGAGTGCAGGAAGTTTGGGGACTCCCTCTGAGGCATGTGGACTCGCACAGGGCTGTCACATGAACTGTTTCCTTCAGTCTGAGGAGAAACCTCTCTCTACCTTGGGACTGGGCCTCCTGGGAAGATCCCAGAACTCTCTTGAGACCCAGCTCCTTCTCTCTGCCTGTGATGACTCAAGGTCACTGGGCCAGAGCGTGAGTGGGAACCGGCTGCTCTGTGTGAGTGTGTGAATGAGTGTGCAAAGCGCAAGCAGCGAGAGGCTGAGTGTGCACACGTGTGAAGGCGCACAGGTATGTCCGCGAGTATGTGAGAATGTGAGCGCGGGAGTGTGTGAGTGCGTACGGGTGTATAAGGCTGTGAAGCCTGCCTGAATGTGTGAATGTGGATCTGAGTGGGTGTGTGTGCGTAAGGGTTTGTGAGCCCGAGGGTGTGTGTCCGTGAGTGGGAACGCATGAGAGTCTGTGCGAATGTGCGTGCAAGCTGACTGGAAGTATGAGTATGGGAGTCTGTAAGTGTGTACATAAGGTGTGTGGGGGTGTATGAATCTGTGAGTGTGAGTGTGTCGGTGATTATGAGTGTGTGAGTCTGTGAGAGTATGTGAGTGTGAGTATGTTAGAGCTGTGAGTGTGTGAATGTGGGAGTCTGGGTGGGTGTGAATGCACGCGTGCGCAAGGGGGAGTTAGTGAGTGTGATTTGTGTGAGAAGGAAAGTGTGAATGAGTGTGGGCTGTGTGTAAATGTGTGAGTGTGAATTAGCGTGTGTGTGCCGAGTCTGAGTGAATAGGCCGCCCTGTGAACACATGACTGTGCGTGAGAGCTGTGTGTAAATGCGTATCTTGGAGGGAGGCTGGTGGGACCCGGGGCTGTAGGAGAAGCTTTGCTCTGCCCTCCCCCAAGGCCATGGTCAACCCGGGGGAAACTCAGAGCCTCCGCAGGCTTTCTGGGGAGTCCCAGGGGGCTGGAAGGCTCAATTTTGCCCTCGGCGGCTTACTCAGAGGGGTGAGGGGTCTTTCCTGTCCTAGAGAGAGCCCGAAGATGATTATTAAAAAAAAAAAAAGTAGTTCTGAATAGATTTAAAATAACACCTACAACATATGGGCAGGATTTAAAAATTAAGGTACAACAAACGCCTGTGAACCCGCCACTCAAAGTTCTGGAAACTTTGCCAGGTGCCCCTTCCCATGCCATTCCTTAGACCCACAGGGTTTCTTTGCTTTCTTTGTAGATCTGAAGCTCTTCTTGGCCGGTGACGCCGCCGGGACTCCTTGGGATCGAATACGCGGCGGGGCCAGAGCGGCTCGGTGCTGCCCCCTGCGGGCGCGGGACGCCAGTTTCTTTCCGCTCTGAGCCAGGCGGCAGGGGTGGGGCGGGGGGCGGCCCCACCCAGGTCCCCTGCAGAGACCTCACAGAGGGGGCCCCACTCCCTGTGCCACACGCACGGGCCGCGCCTGGACACAGATATACACACTGGGCACTCACAACGGTTCGCACATAGACGCGTTCCATCTTTTGTGAACTGAGTGGAGGGTCATACTCTGTGTGGGGTATTCCAAGGAGGGAGAATCAAGGACACCTGCTGTGTCTCGGGAGCTGGCCTCAGGTAGGAGGTGGTCCCCACAGAGTAGAGCGTGGCCTACCTTAGACAACGTCACAGTCGGGGCTGGGGGAGGCTGGGTAGGAGGATTGACTTTGGGGCAAGCGGTTTAATAGAACCACCTGAACTGGGGGTGGGGAGGAGGGCTTTGGGCCAGATTCGGGGCCGTGTTTTGAGATGGAGAACGGAAGGATGGGCAGGATCAATGTACAGGTCGGCTGCAGAAAGGAGTTTCGTGTCCTTCGGCCTGGAGGCAGGGGAATGGACACACGGCCCAACCTGGGCGCCAGGGGCTGTGAGGGTCATGGGACTAGAAGGAGGAGCCGAAGATGGTGAGAAGGGGACGGGTGTGAGGCGCAGGGGTTGGACTGCGAAGCAGAGGCGCGTGACCCGGGGTGGCCAGCAGAGGGCGCTCCAGGTACACATTTGAGGCTCCAGCCTGCGCTCTCGGGAGTCCGGGTTTAATCCGGGAGGTTCTTGGAAGGAGCAGGGCCTGGAGTTCTGATGCAAGCATTCTGGCTTCTCCTTTGGGAGCTACGAAGCGTAAGGGTCAGATGAGATGCCTACATGAGGTGGGAACCTCATAGTGTCCTCTATTTTTCCCTCCCTCTGCTCCCTGGTCAGGCACTGCCAGGGTTTCCAGCCCTGACCAGTGTCTCCAGGTGGTGAGCTTGAAATCACCCCCAGAAATGTGACCGGCCTGCCTCATCTGCCCTGGAAGTCTTCCCCTGGGCCACTGTGGTCTGTTGGAGCCAGCCAGTCTTTCTAGAAGGTTCTCCAAGGTTCTAGGCCCAGGGTTCTGCCTCTGCGGTCTCGGTGGTGACCTCACTGGTTTCCTGCTTCCCTGGTTCACCTCTAGGTGGAGGCCTTCCTGGCCTGGTGTCCAGAGAGGTCCCTCAGCCTGTCATATCCAAGGAGCCTGTGGATTCTGGAGTTCTCAGGACCACATGCAGCCTCTTGTCTTTTGGCACCGGTTGGTGGGCACAGCCGGGTCTGTTTGGCTCACACAAGGCATGGCCATCATCCCCATCAACTCCTGGGGAGGGAGACATTGTGGAAGAGATAATCCCTTGAGTTGTGAATGCCACCTTTCACTTCCTGACATCTCTGCTCTGAGAGGAACTTCGCACTCAAGTCATTCATTTATTCATTAACTTCTACAGTTCTCAGGCGCCATTGCTGTTTCCATTTCTGGGGACAGGGGAGGGTCTCTGCCCTCGTCTAGAGGAGGAGACAGGCAAATAGGTGTGACCACATAGGGTGGTAAGTGCTTTGAGAGTAGAGAATTGTTTTCTTCCTCTGAACCTTGCGTTTCGCTCTGACTGTCCCAGTCAGTGGCATCGTTACCCGCCCACCGGCTCAGCCCAGAAAATGCTGAGTCATCTTGCTGCCTACTCGGCTCAGGCCTCCGGGTTGGCCACCGTGTCCTGTCCTCACCCTCACCGTCTCTCTCCCGGGCCATCACTTCAGCCCCAGGCCCGCCCTTGCCCCTGTCCAGCTTTCACACCCCTGCTGCAGTGCGCCTGGTGCCTGGGTGCATTCGAGAAACAACGATCAACTGTGATCTAAGGGAGATAATCTGTTTGGGAAGAGATGCTGTGGACAAAGTTGGAAGACCAATGGCCAACTGGGGAAACCCGTGTGTAACCCATGTGCCAAAGGCCTCCTTCCCACATTTGCCAAAAGCTCACACAAGTTGGGAAGGAAAAGACCCCACGGGAAAACTAGGTAAAGGATAGGAACCGTGGGTTCATAAGAAAGAAGGAAAATAAGGAGGGACCAAGAAACTTGGGGGGGGATGTCCAGTCTCAGTGGTGATTAAAGAAAGGGAGCATGAAGCAGGGGGCCTCCAGCTGTCAAAAAGACAAAACTCGGAACACAGCAGCACCAGACAAAGCTTCCAGCTGTGATGAGACCCAGTGCCGGCGGAGCAGGTGAGAGTATGTAGAGCTTCCCGAGGAGACTTCGCTCTTTACTGTGAACAATTTGAAACATACACAAAAGCAGGGAGAGAATAGTGAAACAAACTGCCGGACGTCCATTGCCCGGTGTGCTAATTGTCCTCGTGTTGTTGCTCTTGTCCCTTCTCTCTCTCCCACTATCATCTGTTGTGGAGGGGACTAGAGTATCTTCAAGCAGACTCTCTCTGTCATTTCAGTTCACACTGGAAGAAAATCTGGCAGTAGCTATCAAAGTGAACAATGCATTTACCCTTAAAAAATTAAAAAAAAAAAAATGTTTACTCATTTTTGAGAGAGACAGGCGGAGCACGAATGGGGGAGGGGCAGAGAGGGAGACACAGGATCCGAAGCAGGCTCCAGGCTCTGAGCTGTCAGCACAGAACCTGATGCGGGGCTGGAACCCACGAACCGCGAGATCATGACCTGAGTCAAAGTCAGATGCTTAAATGACTGAGCCACCCAGGTGCTCTGGATTTACCTTTTTTAAAAAAAAAAAACTTATTTTTTAAAGTTTATTTATTCATTTTGAGAGAGAGAGGGAGAGAGAGAGAGAGAGCAGGGGAGGGTCAGAGAGAGAGAGAGAGAGAGAGAATCCCAAGCAGGCTCCCCACTGTCAGCACAGAGCCCGATGTGGGGCTCGAACTCACCAACTGTGAGATCATGACCTGAGTCGAAATCAAGAGCCAGACATCCAACAGACTGAGTCACCCAGGCATCCCTGGATTCACCCTTTACCCCAGTAATCCCACCGCTAAGATTGGCCCTATGGAGGTGTATGCAGAAGTTCACTGTCGTGTATGTTCGGGGAGGCTTATTTCACTGTCGTGGGTAAAAGCAAGAACCCGGGAGACCAGAGAAGTGTTTGGTAGGGTCAGGAGTAAGTCAATTACAGCTCATGGTCATGATGCATTAAACAGAACGAGGTGGCTCTCCGAGAGATATGATTAACTGGGAAACTGAGGCATCCACGAGATCGATACTATCCCTTTTATAGAATTAGAATCTCCATAAATAGACACATTAAAAATAAAACAGCGCAGCAAAGCTTGAAAGACTCTCTAGTGCTGCAGATGAAGTCCAAACTTTTTAAAAAAATTTTTTAATGTTTATTTTATTTTTGAGAGAGAGACAGAGCACGAGCGGGGGAGGAGCAGAGAGAGAGGGAGACACAGAATCCGAAGCAGGCTCCAGGCTCCCAGCTGTCAGCACAGAGCTCGACGCGGGGCTCGAACCCACAAACCGTGAGATCGTGACCTGAGCCGAAGTCGGCCGCTTAACCGACTGAGCCACCACCAGGCGCCCCAAGTCCAAACTTTTTAGCACGTCTTTTCATGGCAGTCTCCCTTTCCAGCCTCCGTTTAGCCATTTCTCCCCACTTCCCTGCCCTATGCATTGGCCCAGAGATTCCCAAAGCGGGTCCCATGGAACCCTAGTGCCACCCACTAACCCTGGGTGAGTAAGTTTAAGAAATGCTTAGCACTTTATCCCCTCCCTGCACAGTCACAATGCGCATCGGCTTGCTAAGGACTCTGGGAAGTTGGCAGTAAAACACACACACAAACAAAAACTGACAAGGACGTGCCTTGCCCTGGCCTACCGGATGCTCAGCCCACCCATCTCTCAGGAGGCCCGTCTGGGCCCAGCTCTGGTGGATCCTGGATGAGAACCGCTGCTCTGCAGGGTCGGCCCTGCCCCTTTTTGGCCTGAGGTGGCTCCACCCTCTCCCTTGCTCACCCCCACGCCAGCCGCCAGCCGCACTGGCCCTTCTTTCTAGTCCCCAAAGATGTGTACCTTGGTCCTGCCTCAGGGCTTCTGCACTGGCTGTCACCTCGGCCGGGAATGCCCTTCCTGTACATGGCTGGCTCCTTCCTTCCTTCAGTTTCCTCCTTGAATGTCACTTAGAAGAAGCCCTCCTTGGCCGCCTGAAACTCTCATATCGCTTTTGTGTTTCCCTGGAGAACATATCATTCTCTGGTTTGATGATTGCCCGTCTCTCTCGCTAGAAGGTCTGCTCCCTAAGAGCAAGGGTGTTGTCTGTTGTGCTCACGACCGTATCGCTGGAGCCTGGGACGATGTCCCGCACGCAGCAGTACTCTACCAACAGTGGCTGAACGAAGGCATTTCCTTGTGAGATCCATCTTCCTGAACATTGCTATTGCACCTTCCTGGAAATACTGAGGCAGCTGTGGCCTCTGGGTGTTCCCCAGCACACCCGGTGCGTTCCCGCCTGTGCCTGGATGATCTCTCCCCTTGTCCTCTCTGCCTGGCAAAGCCCTGCCCTGGCTTCGAGACCCAGCTTTTTGTCCCTCCCTGTGAAACTGTCTTCAGCGGCCCGGTCTGAATGAGTCTCTTCCTTCTCCTCCTCCCAAGGTGCTCGTACATACATACCTTTATCACCACACAGAAAACACCGTGCCGCGATGGACTGTTTGTGCGTCTCTCGCTCATCGGCCTGCGCTCATTAAGGGCAGGGCTTGGCTGACTCAGTGCTGAATTCTCAGCACCCAGCCTGCTGACTGCCACACAACGAATGCAATGAATAGTGCTGAATGAAATCCAACTTTGGGTTCTTATGGCCTGCATCCATTCAGCAGGCATCAGCTGGGCACCCGCTGTGTATGCAAAGTGCTGAGTTAGACCTTGCGTTGGGTCCAGAGATGAACAGAAAGCCATCTTTTGGCTGTAAAGGATGATGATTCTAGAAAGGTCCACCTCCAAATAATTCTCACACAAGTGAGAGTGGCTAGCACTCAGTGGTGTTAGAATGGGCCAGGGGAGTGTATTAGTTTCCAAGTGCTGCTGTAACAAATTACCACAAACTTGGGGGCTTAAAGCAACATGTATTTGTCATCTCACAGTTCTGGAAGTCAGAGGTCTTAAATGGGTTCTGTGAGGTGTCAGTAGGGCTGTGCTTCTCATTAAAATTTTTTTAATGTTTATTTATTTTTAAGAGAGAGAGAGAGAGACAGACAGATTGTGAGTGGGGGAGGGTCAGAGAGACATGGAACCCGAAGCAGGCTCCCGGCTCTGAGCTGTGAGCACAGAGCCTGACTCAGGGCTTGAACCCATGAACCATGAGATCATGATCCGAGCCAAAGTCGGACACTTAACCGACTGAGCCACCCAGGCGTCCCTGTTTCTTGCCTTTTTCAGCTTTTAGTGGCTGCCCACGTTCCCTGGCTCGTGGTCTCATCACTTGGACCGCTGCTTCTATTGTCACATCTCTGACTCTGACCCTCCTGCCTCCCTCTTATAAATGACTCTTGTGATGATCGTGGGCTCAACCAGATAATCCAGACTAATCTCCCCATTGCAGGTTTCTCAACCACACGTGCAAAGTCCCCTTTGCCACATTCGGTGCACATTCCCAAGTTCTGGAGATTAGGATGTGGACATCTTTGGGGTTTGTTACTCTGCCTAGCCTGGGGAGGGAAGGATTATATCTCCCTGCTGGGATGCTTCACCCAACCAACTTTGGAGTCATTGAACCTTTCCTGGATCCCCAGTACGAAGAAGGCGTAGCACCGGCTGCCTTGACAAACTGTCTTGTTTCAGCCTCATGAATTTGTCATGGAAGTCCAGTGGCCCCATTTTACAGATGAGGGAGGGAGCTGAGGCTGAGAGAAGGGATGTGAGATGCCCAAGGCTACACAGAGTTTCCACTGACCTCAAGACCTTGGACTTGGGCTTCTTCTTCTTTTCTTAAAATGTTTATTTATTTATTTTTGAGGAGGGGAGGGACAGAGAGAGAGGGAGACAGAGAATCCCAAGCAGGCTCCACACTGTCAGCACAGAGCCCGATGTGGGGCTTGAACTCACGAACTGCAAGATCATGACCTGAGCTGAAACCAAGAGGCGGACACCTAACTGACTGAGCCACCCCTGGACTTGGGCTTCTGATCACAGATAATGTGTGCCTGACCCTGGACCAAATAGAAGCTGTGATTCCTCCTTGATGACAGGGTTCCTCTATGATGTTAAATAACAAGCCCCAGGGCCTCCAGAGCCTGAGGCTGGGCAGCAGGACAAGGGGGCTGTGAAGTTTAGCGGAGGGAGCTGGCTTCTGGCCAGCAGGCTGGGGCAGCTTCAGGGGCCAGGCAGGCCTTGATGGGAGGAGTTGGTGGGAGGTCGGGGGGTCAGAGTATTCCACGGAGCCCAGGCCTCTGCACAGGTGTGCTCCCGCTCTGTCCTCCTGTTTTGCCCTCGGGAAGGACGGACTACCTCGCTTTCCATTGTGGACCTCCTCAGTTGGGAACAGGGGGATTGAAGGCCCCCTCGGCCTCTTCCTGCCTGCTTTCTCTCTGCCTTTCCATAATCCTTCCTCTCCTGCTCTTCTCTCCTTGGGTCCTCCTTCCCTCATCCTCCCTCCCCTGGGCCTCCTGCGAGACACAGCTGCTGCTGTAATTTTTTAATTAAAAATTTAATTAAAAATCTGAGGGGAGAGATAAAGCCTCTCCCCAGGAGACTGGGCCACACTTGCCCCTGGAGGAGATCACTCTAGAGCATTGAAAAGCAGGTACAAACGGGTGCCGATGAACAGGGAGCATCTGGCCTCTCAGGTGAAGAGCGGAGGGCAGGTGCGGCAGGGCCTGAGGGCCCTGGACTTGTGGGGCCTGGAAGGCTGGAAGGAGCCTAGAGTCCCTTCAGGGTCTCTGGCTTCTGTCCCCCAGGCTCTAGGGTCCCCAAGCCAGTTTGCCAGGCCAGGTGGGGAGGAGGTGTGAGCCCCAGGCCTGAAAGAGGAACCCACCTGGGATGCTGCCCTCAGGCCAGGGAAGGGGGAGTGGAAAGAAGGAGGAAGAGGAGGGAAGGGGGAGGGAAGGCAGAAGGCAGCAAGAGTTCCCATGCATGCCTCCTTCAGGCCTGGGTTTCCCTCCCAGACTTCCTCTCCATCCATTTCCACCCCCTCCCTCCCCTGCCCTGTTGTCCTGCCTGGGTCTCTCTCACTGGGGGCACTCGGACCTCTGGGTCCTTTTAGGGGAGGAGCCCTCGGCAGCTGAGGTGGCTCTCCCTGAAAGAGTGAGGTGTTCTGGGTGCTGTATCTCATGTGTTGGGTCCATTCCAGGCTGATGGTTCCTGGAAACCAGTCAGAGGGAGGTGGCTGAGTCTGCTTATCCCTGGGGAGACAAGAAAGCACCCAGAGACTCCTGGTGTGTAAGGGGGCATTGAGGGACACCCACCCCTGACTCTCCTAACTGGGAGGAGACTCTCGGGAGCCCCAAGAATGTTCTGCATCTCCCACAGTCCCGGGAGTGGAGGGTGGGGCTCTCTTTGGAGCTGGACAAAAGTCCTCAGTGGGTGGATCTGGGTGGGGGTGGTCCTGGGGCCTTGGGCCTCAGGACAGAGGCTGAGGAAACAATAGAGGAAGAGGAGGGTTCCAGCTGAGGGCAGGTGTGGCTAGGTGCAGGTGCACTTCTGAGGACAGGCTGGCCAGGCGGGGGACCTGTGAACTGCTTGGTGGCTCTGCCTATCCCGTTGCAGACAAAGGTCCCCCAGAGGAGAGGTGATAAAGCCTCAGTGTCTGTAGAATATGGAAAGGGGCAGACAGGTACCCCAGTGGCAGGTGTCACAGGTGGAAGGAAGGTCTTTGGGATTCCTGAAGGATATGGGGTCTTCTCCTCATCAGCCAAGCCAAGGTCCCAGCTGGGTGCATCACCCTCCCACCTTGGACTCCTGGACCTCTCACTTCCCCGACCTCACCTGATATGGACCTTTTTCCTTGGTGGAGAGGGTAGGTGATCGTGTGTTTCCTATTTGGGTCCCTGTCTCCACCCCAGTCATGGCCCAGACTCCATGTCCCTAGTGATTCAATAAGCACCTGAAAGCATCTGCTGTGTGGGGCACCTGGGTGTCTCAGTCGGTTAAGCATCCGACTTCAGCTCAGGTCACGATCTCACGGTTCGTGGGTTCGAGCCCCGCGTCGGGCTCTGTGCTGACAGCTGGGAGCCTGGAGCCTGCTTCGGATTCTGTGTCTCCCTCTCTCTCTGCCCCTCCTCCACTCGCACTGTGTGTCTCTATCTCTTTCAAAAATAAACATTAAAAAAAATTAAAAAAAAAAAAAAGAAAGCATCTGCTGTGTACAAGCTGGGCTCTGGGTTCTGGGTGGGGGTGAAGTGTGGGCACTGTCCTCGGGGGTGACAGTTAATGCTGGGAGCCTAGAGGTACCAAGAAGCCAGGCAGATGTGGCATGACTTTTATCAGTATTAATACGCACCCATTATTTTTTAAGTTTATTTATATATTTAAGGAATCTCTACACCCAACATGGGGCTTGAACTCATGACCCAAAGATCAGAGTCACATGCTTGTCTGACTGAGTCAGCCCGCGCTCCCTATTAATATGTGTTTATTGAACATCAACTGTATACCGGGCCCCCAGGTTACTCTCCATTCTGAGCCTTCCAGGAACATCAGAGGGGTGGGTGTGGTTTCATGGACCCTCTCCCCACACACTGGTCCCACTCAGATCCGAGGCAAGGCCTGTCTCTACTCCCTTGAGCCTGCTGGCTTTTCAGCAACCCCTGGAGAGGAGGCCCTGGGCCCGTGGGGTTAGTCAAGCCTAGGGCTGGCATGAAGGCAGTGGGGGACGAGGGGAGTTGTCCCAGTCATTCCCTGGGTCCACGGGTCCCCTCTCCCACTTGCTTGACTCCCAGAAGCCTCTGGGGCTGGATCCCTTCCTCCTTTTCTTCTCATCTTCCATGTGGGCCAAGCTGCTGACGACTGCGGGGGCTGCGGGTCTGGTGCTGCCCGTTCGGCTGCCAGGGGCCTCTCCCTGCCGGGGGTGGAGGACAGGCCCGGGCAGGAGGAGTCACGGCCGAGAGGACCTCTGTGCAGCCTTCCGGCTGGCTCCTGTCAGACCTTCCTTCCCCAACTGGCAGGGAGAGTGGGAGCTGCTGCGGCCCTGGCCCCGGGCCTGGCTCTGCTGCTAATGCCGGCCCCCCCTGCCCCGCCCCACCTGCGTGTTGGCCACTCAAGTGCCATGTGCCTCAGTTTCCTCACAGCACTGCTGGGAAGATGTGGCGAGGGCTGTCCCTGAGCTGTGTGAGTGGAATGTCCAGGTCTTCGTAGGCCAGGGATAGTCATGCATTCCAGAGGGCCAGGGAAGCTTCCTGGGGTCTAACTCTGCCCTTTCACTCAGGGATAGGGGCTGGCTGGGCCCATCCCTCAGCATGTGAATCCTTTCTGGGTTGGGGTGCCTTAGGGGGATCCACAGACAGTAGAGTCTCCAAAGAGCAGAGACAGAAGGCCCGGGAATCACCAGTGTGGGGAAGCAAGCTCAGACCTTGGCATGCGGTCTGATGTCAGGGCTGAGGGAGCTTGAGGGGGTCAAATGGTGGTGATGGTAGATGAGGCCTTGGTGATTTTGGAGGGAGGAAGGAAGGTTAATAAACTCTCTGCCCCCTGAAGCTGGACCTCAAGACTAGGGTCTGGGAGCTTTGGAGGTAGGGTGAAGGCTGGGCTGTGGGCTTTAGGGAGAGGCACTGAAGGGCCCCTGGCCGCACTCCAGATTCAGTGTGGAAGGCAGACAACCCAGCGAGGCTGCTTGGAGGGAGGAAGGGACTTAGCTCCTGGGGGAGGGGGTGTTCCTGGGAGGATGGCTCCAGCAGGGATGGGGAGGGTCTCACTGCATGTCGTTCTGTGACAGGGTGATCGGCTGGGATAGGGCCTGTCTCTGGCCCACTCAGGTGACCCCAGGTCCTTCCTAGAGACCATCCTGGATTGCCAGGAAGTCCTCCCTGGTGTCTAACCTTGTGAGAGAACCCTGGAGGTCTGATCTTGCTCCCCCGCCTTGATTTTGAGCCCCCTCTCCATCCTCCTCCAGCAGCACTGGGCACCCCTCGACTTCACAGGCAGGGCTGGAGCAGGGTTAGGCTGGGGTTCATCCCTTCTCTCCCAGATAGCTTGTGCTGTCCCCACTTCCCAAGCAAGGAGACATCGTCACCTGGGAGGCCACCCACTTTCTAAGCAGGAAGTCCTTCTAGCAGCCTGCCTCAGCCCCGTTGCTGAGGCCTGCATGGAAAACCTGACTCCCTCTGTGTCCCTGTGTGTGGGCTGAGAGCCCGGGCCACCCGCATGGGAGCCAGGTTCGCCCTCACCTGCCCATCCCTCAGGCCCTGGCCACCCCCGGAAGCTCCCCATTCAGACAGGCCCGGTGTAGACGCCAGTGTCCTGGCAGTGCCTAAATCATTAGCGCCGAGGAGATTAGGCTGTAATCTCTTGTTGGGCGGCGGGCGGGTGCCAGCTGCCAGGAAGTGGGACAGCTCTGCTCCCTCGCAGGGGTGGCCCTCCCCTGGGTGCAGTGCTAGCGGACACGCCCAGCTGCACAGACAGATCTGGCTTCGCCTCCTCCAGGGAGCCCTTCCAGAGTGGCCTTCCTTTGCTCCTGGGGGGATGAGCGGGAGCGGTCACCCTAACTCTCTGCTTCGTTTTTCTCCCTCTGGTCTCAAACTCCTGAGTCCACCCCCAGCTTCACTGATGCCACCACCTCTCCAGATTCCCTCAAAGACCATGGGAGGCAGGAATGACCCCCATTTTACAAAGGAGGGAATAGGCTTGTGAATTGACTTCCTGTGAGGCTTGGATCCAAAGCTTCCTCAGGCCAATGGCAGTGTCTATTCCCCTCAGATCCCGATCCCCCAGGCCAGGGGCCGTGTCCCCTCCCGCAGACGTGGATTGATCAGCTGGGGGAATCCCTCAAGTAGAGGCTGATTCTCTCCTTTGGTCTGGGGGCGGGGGGGTGGTGGTGCATGTGCTCTCTCAGGGCCACATTGTACCTGGGAGAGGGTGTCATCCCAAATCTTTCCACCCTCTCCCTGGGGCTCGGGAATGCTGGTTGGGGGGCCAGACCAGCCTCCGTGCTCCAGGCTTGTGGGGCCTTGTTCTAGGCCCTGTCTGGCTCCCAGGGCTGGGTTCTCCGGACTGCCCCCAAGGATGAGCTCAGCTGCCTAATTGTGGCCGAGAATGGAGGTTCACCCTGCCCCGGGGCTGCGGCTCCAACGCCACCTTTGTTTCCCAACAGACAATGGGCTGCTAAGAAGCCACCTGTCCAGGCCAGGCGCTGGTAGGGGATGGGGCCCGGGGGATGCACTCGGCATGTCCAGCCTGAGCCCCAGGCCCTGGGCGGCCGGTATGGAAATAAATTACATGGCTGGGGTTTTGGCTCTGACTTCAAGGGCCGGGGGCCCAGCCCCGTTTTAGCCTGGCTATAAAGAGCTGCCTGGGGTCTCTGTCCAGACCAGACCCTGCTCCTGACTTGTGGACACGATGGCTGCCACCACCACCAGCATCCGCCAGTTCTCAACCTCCGGCTCCGTCAAGGGCCTGTGTGTGCCGGGTGGGGGGTTCTCTCGGGTGTCCTCGGTTCGTGTGGGGGGCACCTGCCGGGCCCCCAGCCTCCTGGGAGCCGGCAGCTGTGGCAACATGTCGGTCACCTCATCCCGCTTCTCGGCGGGCTTGGGGGGCGGCTACGGCGGGGGCTACACCTGCAGCCTGGGCGGGGGCTTCGGCTCCGGCTCCGGCTTCGGCGCGGGCTTCGGCTCCGGCTTCGGCGCGGGCTTCGGCTCCGGCTTTGGTGCTGCGGACGCCCTGCTGGGGGGCAGCGAGAAGGAGACCATGCAGAACCTCAACGACCGGCTGGCCTCCTACCTGGACAAGGTGCGCGCCCTGGAGGAGGCCAACGCCGACCTGGAGGTGAAGATCCGGGACTGGTACCAGAAGCAGGGGCCGGGGCCCGCCCGCGACTACAGCCCCTACTTCAAGACCATCGAGGACCTGAGGAACAAGGTGTGTGGGCCAGCCAGCTCCCTGCCCTCTGCCTTGTGTCCTTACTACCTGCTTCTGACTCCCTCCCTCCCAACTTTGGACCTTTTCCAACATTTCTTCTCTGCCCTGGGTCTCCATCATTCATTGGTTCCTTCCTTCATTCACTCTCTCACTGGCATGACCATGGAAAGTCACTCTGGGGGTCCCTGAGAGAAGGATCTATGTCTTCCTGCTCAGACTGGAAGCTCCCAAGGGAAGGGATTAAGTGAGTCTGAAGGAGAACACAACACATACCCACATGCTCATGACCTCTAAGAGCACGGCCTTGGCATTCTGTGAACGGGGTGCCTGGGTCTTCTGCACGAGACCCGCCCCGGAGGGTCCTTTGGTGCTGCAGCCCGTGCCACCCCGAGGCAGGTGAGAGCTGAAAGAAATGCCGGGATGTTTAGGGGAGGCCAGGCTGGGGCCTGCTCTTTCCTGGTAGGGAGCCAGGTCTGGTGCTGCCCTGTGAGGGGCTTTGTCTGCTCCTTCCCGGGACCTCGGCCAGGAAGGGAATTCCTGCAATTGCCCCCTGGAAGCAGAACGACTGGGAGTGCCAGATCAGATATGGGCCTTGGTCTGAGCAGCAGGGAACCCAGGGGAGCCCTGGTGAGTCAGCATTCCAAGCTTCGGGGTCAGCCAGCTCCTCACCACAACCCCCCTGTGCCCGAGCATCAGGCCTCCGCCCCTCTGAGTCACTGTGCCCCTCGGGGGTTTTCACAAGGGCCCCTTGCTAAGCCCAATCAGCCTCCTGAGCAGGGAGGTGGGTAGGAGATGGGTCTGTAGGCCACTGAGGCCAAGGATGGGTAACAAATTGGCCCTTGGGCTCACTCTGGAAACGGAGACCCAGGGTCACTTCACAGGGCCCCGAAGGGGACTCTGAGGCCCAGAACGAGGCTATTGGAGCTACTTTTTGGCTGCTGAGGCTGCTTCCTCTTACACCTTCTGCACATCAGCCCTCAGCCTTAAAAGCTTCCAGATTCTTCCCAGCTCATCTGCCACCTCCACTAAGACCTCCTCTCTCCTCCCTCTGGGCAGCATTTAGGGGCCTCCCCTTCCTTCTGCCCACATGGCTCTGGAGTACAGCCTCTCAGCTTTTCTGACGATAACAGTGACAGCAGCAGTAATAATAACTGACCTTCTGCCCCCTCCAGAGCCCCTTCCCTGCTCTCATTTCAACCACTCAGGTGACCCTGTGGGAAGAGAGAACTTTGCTTTAGGTTTGAGGTGGGGCTGGTCATAATCTTGTTAATTAATTAATTAATTGCTTAATTAAACCAATGTTTCTTGGGGGCTGACTCTGGGCCAGGTACTTTGCCCAGGGCTAGGGATTCCGAAGAGAGTGATACAGATATGGCCTTGTCCCCCTGGAGCTGAGTCCAGTGGAGGAAATGACAAAAAAGTTGTGGAGAAAATCACAGTTGGGAAAAGTGTTGTGAAGGAGATGGGCAGGGAGGAGGTGTGACCGGAAGGAGGGACACACATGGGGTGTGTGGAGGAGGGCTTCCTGGAGGAGGGGGCAACCGAGCCTAGAGGTGATCTCAGTTGGGGAAGAGAGAGTGAGGTCCACGGGAATATTATGGGTCTCTCCTGACCTCATGGTTACCTGTGCCTGGGCACTGCGCCCCCACCACTCTGTGGGCCCTCTCGCAGGGTGCCCCGAGGGGGAGATTGCGGGGCCCTCATCTCCTCTATCTGGTCCACTCTCCAAAGGGGCTGCAAGAAGGGTGTTGCGGGGCCTTCCCAGGGTGCTTGCTCACCCAGCCCACTGTGCCTCCCAGATCCTGGCGGCCACCATCGACAATGCCAGCTTGGTGCTTCAGATCGACAACGCCCGTCTGGCAGCTGATGACTTCCGCAACAAGTGAGCCTGCGCCTCCAGGGCTGTCCCCGGGGGCGGGTGTTGGGCCCGGCTCTGCACACCAGAGCTCTCTGTGCGTACAAGGGGGTGTCCTGGGGCGCTCCTTGGCTCATGCCTCCACCCTTTCCAGGTACGAGACTGAGCTGAACCTGCGGATGACCGTGGAGGCCGACACCAATGGCCTGCGCAGGGTGCTGGACGAGCTGACCCTGGCCAGGGCCGACCTGGAGATGCAGATCGAGAACCTCAAGGAGGAGCTGGCCTTCCTGAAGAAGAACCACGAGGAGGTGAGGCTGTCCTGGAAGTGTAAGAGAAACTCACCTGGGAATAAGCAAGGCTGGGGCTCCCAAATCTTCCTGGGCCAAGGCCATGCTCTCAGTCTAGTTCTGGCCCTGAACCTGGGAGACCCTCAGGGGGCCCTGCACGAGGCCTGGAGGACCCTCTCCCCCCGAAGATACTTCCCTTGTCCCTCAAGGCACGACCTATTGAGTGGTGGCAGTTAACTATCTGATGAGCAAATCAGTCTAAGAACACGCATGCTAATTACTCTAATTAATTGTAATAGTGATAGTCATAACAACAACCAAAATCTGCTCAGCACATTACAAGTGATTCATGGCAATTATCTCAGCTGATACTGACAGTGGCCCTGGGAGAAGGGTGCTCTTTCCTTCCCTCACCAGTGAAGAGACTGAGGCTCAGAGAGGTGAAGGGATTTATCCAGAGCTGCACAGGTCTGTCTGACCCATAGCCACACCCACGTCTGACACCACCACTTTGCCATCTCTCCCACCTCCCTTTTTCAGAGAGTCTTGGAGTCCTACAGACCCTAAGGCTCAACCCAAGGGTCAGGATCCCAGACCCTGTAGGGGGACTAATGAGCCTGCGGCTTCCTTCTGGGCCAACCTCTGGGCTGGCCCACGCTAGGGGAGTCTAATCTTGGAGAAGCAGGAGCCCAGAAAGTGTCTCCACCTGGCTTTGAGGCTGGTCATACAGATTGCGTCCCCGCCCCAGCAGATTAACATCTCCTAGCAAGTTCTGGTTCTGCAGATGCCAGCACAGGACTGCTTCCCCTGTGCGGTTGGGGGCAGGGGATGAGGCGGGTGGTCAGGGAGGTGAGTGAGGCTGTCCCAGCTCATCCCCTGACGGGCTGGGGAGTTACCGTCTCTCCTCGCCCCGCACACATTGGATCTGGGCAAAGTCCATCTCTGAGTGAGAGTTGGGGGAGATGGTCCATATTCACAGCCCTGCATGTTCAAGACATGATCACATCCACCTCCATCTTCAAGGGGAGGAGCCATTGGGCTGTCTGTCTGTGTCTGTCGGTCATCGGTACCCATCTCCCTGAGGGAGAGAGGCCCGGCCCCAGGGTCTCTCCCTGGGATGGCCCTGGTGAGCTCCTGTTCTCCTCTTGCCCAGGAAATGAATGCTCTGAGAGGCCAGGTGGGCGGGGACGTCAGCGTGGAGATGGACGCCGCCCCCGGCGTGGACCTGAGCCGCATCCTGAATGAGATGCGCGACCAGTACGAGAAGATGGCGGAGAAGAACCGCAAGGACGCCGAGGACTGGTTCTTCAGCAAGGTGGGTGGCCGTGCATGAGCAAGTGTGAACTTGCTCCATACGTGTGCTGGGTCCTGAGAACAGGCTGGAAAACTTGTAGATCACAGCTGTCCCAGCTGGAAGGACCTTTGGAAACCAGTTGGACCCACTGCTCATGTCCAGATGCAGATTGTGGGGCTCAGAGGGGCCTCAGGCTCACACAAGCCACGCTGCGGCCTGGGGAACGGATCCAGGGCCCGTCATCCCTGTCTGGGGCTTCCCCCAGCATATTTGTAGGTATGTGTGTGTTTGGATGAATACCTCATGCCCTTGGTAAACACACACCTAGCAGCTACAGTACCCAGGACAGTAACAGGCACAAAGAGAGTAAAAGCTGTTTTTGCGCAGTGCTCAGTAGGACTGTTGAATGCAAAGCACGGTGCGTCCACTGAGTCCCAGGGTGGGCACAGAGGGTGTCTGTGTGCGGGTGTGTTTGCAGCCCCCAGAGCCAGGGAGGGGCTGGGGGAGCAGGTCGGGGAGGTCAGGGCTCGGAGGTGGACCCTGTCCTCTGCCCCACCTCTGCAAGCCTTCTCAAGCCCCTGTGCCCCCCTGCCCCCGACCCGCCTTCCAGACGGAGGAGCTGAACCGTGAGGTGGCCACCAACACCGAGGCCCTGCAGAGCAGCAGGACGGAGATCACAGAGCTCCGCCGCTCCGTGCAGAATCTGGAGATTGAGCTGCAGTCCCAGCTCAGCATGGTAGGGCCTCTGACCCCCTCCCTGGCCTGTACCTGTCACCCCAGTGTGGGTCCAGCCTCCTAGACTTCCATTCGGAGGACCCGAATTCCCCACCCAGCCTGTCACTTCACATGGGTCCCTCTCTGCCTCTGTTACTGCCCCATGGTGCTGGCGGCACCCGCAAACCCACGCGGATGCGTCCCCCTGCTGGGTGCTCTGCCCTGGAGAAGGGTCCCAGCTGGGTCTCACCCAGCCACCCGTGCTTTGGCCCACAGAAAGCATCGCTGGAGGGCAGCCTGGCGGAGACCGAGGCCCGCTACGGGGCCCAGCTGGCCCAGTTGCAGGGGCTCATCAGCAACATCGAGCAGCAGCTGTGTGAGCTCCGCTGTGACATGGAGCGCCAGAACAACGAGTACCAGGTACTGCTGGACGTGAAGACACGGCTGGAGCAAGAGATCGCCACCTACCGCCGCCTGCTGGAGGGCGAGGACGCCCAGTGAGTGGGGGCACCGGGGCACACCCTTGGGTCGGGCGGGGGCCGCTGCATCCAGGCAGGGACGTTTGTGCTGGGGAGGTGCAGAGGTCTGCAGGAGGTGACACTGGCAGGGGTCCCGCTGTGAAGAGCACTGAAGGCCGAACGAAAGGGTCTGGACTAGACGGTGTGGGAAACGGCGAGCCACGGAGGGATTTTGCACAGAGGAGTGGTACTATCATCGAGATGTCTTAGAATGTTCGCTCTGGCTGCATAGGGAGAAATGCATCAGAAGGGCCCTGGTGGGGGCAGGGAGACCTGTCAGGAGGCAGGAGCAGGGAGTCGGGCCAGAGAAGCCCTGCTGTAAGGCGGGGGTGGAGGGCAGGGAGAGGCAGGTGGTGTGTGGAGAGGATGTGTTGTAGTTAAAAACAGCAGCGCTAGATGCCTGGACGTGGGGGCGAGCGTGGCTCCCTGGAGGGACGCAACACGTGTTGAGTGAGCCCACGAAGGAGCGGAGGACGATGACCCTGGGTTTCTGGTTCTGATGACTGGCTGGTGATGCCATTACCCGGGATGGAATAAGGAGCCGGGTGGGTGGTGATCTGGGTTGGAGCTGGGAGGGTACATCCGGGCCCCAGTGTAAAGGGGCTGAGAATGTCCTGGAATCTCCATGCTAAGTCATACATTCCAGCTTTTTGCTCCCTGACGATGGCAAAGCGCACCTATAGTCTAACCACTCTCTCTCCCGCTTTAAGAGAGTCTGTTTGTTGGGCCCTTTGGGATATGGAAAAACCACTTGCTCAGCTTCTCCTTGTAAATCCCTGGTTAGCCACAAAGTGCCTCTGGGCCTCCTGTGGGGGTGTCCCCTTTCCTTAGTCCTGCCCACGGGGCCGATGCCCTCTGACCCTTGTGGTATTCTCAGCTGTGATTTCTCTCTGGTTTGCTGGGACCTCTCTCCCCTCGCCCTAGTCCTCCCCAGCAGCTCCTTCTCCACGGGGCCGGGCTCCTGGCCCGCACCCCTGCACTGACAGGTCTCCCTCTCCCTCCCTGCAGCCTGGCCACCCAGTACTCCTCTTCCCTGATCTCACAGCCCACCCGGGAAGGTAAGAGCCTGCCCTGTCTGGCCCGAAGGGAGTGGGGAGAGGCCGGGGACCCGTCTGTGCGGGAGACTGGGGGAGGGGCTCGGGCCTGAGATTTCCTGTGCCCCCTCCTCCACCGCCTGCAGCCACAGTGACCACCCGCCAGGTGCGCACCATTATGGAGGAAGTCCAGGATGGCAAGGTGGTCTCCTCCCGCGAGCAGGTCCACCGCTCCACACACTGAGGCCCCTTTCCACCTGTGACAGCCCAGCCTCGAGGGTCACGGGGGGGCCATCGCCTTGGGCTCCCAGCATGCTAGTGCCGCACCCTGAGTGCCCATCTGGGCCACCAGCCAAGAGCTGTTGCCTTTCTGTATCTGTTTCCTGCAGCCCCTCACCGAGGGTCCTCCTAGAATTGCCCCAGTGTCTGCTATTAAAGCTTTGCCTGAAGTTCAATGCCTCATGTGATCTGGTCCAGTCATTGGCTTGGGGCGGTGTGTGCTGAGGGACTGGGGAGGAGGACAGTTTGAGGGCTTGGGTGACACTTGTCACCTGCAAACCTGTTCTGTCCGCCTCATTCAGGCCTGGGGGGCTCCCGGGAGGCCAGAGGGAAGAAGGCAGGAGATTGAGGGCAAAGGGATGGGAGAGCCCATCGAGCTGGGAAAGTTTCTAAGAATCAGCCCGTGGGTCCCCATGGGCTGGTCCACAGGAGGGCCCCATAGACTTTCTGGGGAACCACACCCCTTCTAGAGAACTCCCTGCCTCAGCCTGGGGCAGGTCTGGGTTCAAGATCAGAGGGAGAAGGGCTGGGCAGGGGGCTTTCTAAAGGCATGGTCCAAGGTGTTGATGGGTGAGAGGGGGTGGCAGTGGCACGGCCAGCCCAGGAGACCAGCTTGGCCCAGCTCGGGGAGTCTGTGGGGCGGGGTGGCTGCTGTGTGTGTGAGCGTGGGGGGCGTCCTGTTTGCTCTGGTGGCTTGGCAGCTGCCGGGCTGTTGGGGAATCTCTCTCAGCTGCTAGGAGGGGATGTCTGGGCCTGCCTGGGAAGTGGAAGCCATCAGCAATCTGGGACACGGCCACATTCCATTCAGCGAGCCTGCCGGGACACCGGGACCCAGGGCCAGGCTGAGGGTGGTGGGCAGGGCGGGTGGGGGCCCCATGAGGGGACTGGGGTGGGCTTCTGGGGGAGGCTTCGGGGTGGGAAGGACTCGCTGGGGGTTCTCAGGAAGACCCTTAGGCAGTGTCCTTTATATTTCCATCTGGCCGGCACTTGAGGTGGCTGCCCCTCACCTCACCCTGAGGCCTCTTTGGGTACAGGAGGGATAAGGAGAGTGGCCAGGGGCACGGCCGTCCTTTCACAGGGAGGGTCTCCCCCCGCCCCCCCACCCCCGGCTCGCCACTTAAGCTCTCTACTTAAGCTCTTCCTTGCCCACCCTGGCCCAGGAGGGAGGTGGGGAAAGGTTAGAGGGGCAGGCTGGGTCCCTGGGGTTTCCAGGGATAGGGGCAGTGTGGCCAGATGGAATCACAGCTCCTGGAGCTGGTGCCAGGGCTCTGCAGAGGGCGGGGGCAGTGTGTCGGGGGCTGTGGGAAGTGTTGGGCTCTGTGGCACACTGGGGATGAAGGAAGCAGGAGCCCTGCCAGCCCGGTTCTGTGGTCAGATGGGCCAGCGGGACACTATCCCTCTCGAAGTTTCCTTATCTGTAAAATGGGGTGGTAACCTGAGAGTCGCTGTGTTGTGTGGTGAGCCTAGTGGGCTTAAGTCCAGTGTCCAAGGTGGGACAGGGTCTCAGTCCTCACCCTCTCCCCAGCACCAGCCCCGGGCCAGGACTGTGGTGTGGCATGTGGTGAAGGAGACCGGCCTCAGGCCGGGGTCTGCCTGGTTCCCCGACCGGTTTCCCTGCCAGACACGGGGGCCCGGTGGGCTGGGCTGGGGTGGCAGCTGCCTGGGAGGGCCCGGTGACGGTGACGTCCTGCTTCTCCTCTTCTCCGTATTAGGTCATGGGAAAGCATAGCTGGAGGGCCTGCCTGAATCACAGGTGACAGGCCTGAGACCAGAGACATGCACTCGCGCAGACACCCAGCACGGGGGTTCGGGGAAATGAGGCAAAGCCCCAATGGTGGGAGGGGAGGGGGCCGGCAGCCACCTGGGAGCTGGCAGGCAGCCAGCAGTGATGAAAGCTCAGGAGAATGGAAACAGAGGAGCGAGCCTGTTGTAATCGCTACGCCCACTTGTCGATCTATAAAGGCGGCGGGCGAGTCCCGGCAGCCACACGCACCTCGGACCTCTCTCCTCTCTCGCCCTCTTACTCTGTGCCTGCCTGCCACCTGCCGCTGCCACCATGACCACCACCATCCGCCAGTTCACCTCCTCCAGCTCCATCAAGGGCTCCTCTGGCCTGGGGGGCGGCTCGTCCCGCACCTCCTGCCGGCTGTCTGGCAGCCTGGGCCCTGGCTCCTGCAGGCTGGGGTCTGCGGGGGGCCTGGGCAGTGCCCTCGGGGGCAGCAGCTATTCGAGCTGCTACAGCTTTGGCTCTGGCAGTGGTTACGGTGGCAGCTTTGGGGCCGTGGACGGGCTGCTGGCGGGTGGGGAGAAGGCCACCATGCAGAACCTCAACGACCGGCTGGCCTCCTACCTGGACAAGGTGCGCGCCCTGGAGGAGGCCAACACTGAGCTGGAGGTGAAGATCCGGGACTGGTACCAGAAGCAGGCCCCGGGGCCCGCCCGTGACTATAGCCACTACTACCAGACCATCGAGGACCTGAAGAACAAGGTAGGGCCTGCTGGTGGGACAGAGCCTTTGGGGGGCATGGCTTCTCCTCCCCCCCGTCTGGTATCCTTGACCATGGCCTGGAGTCAGCCTAGGGGGCTGCCACGGGCTCTCAGGGAGCTGAGGACAGCTTGGCTCTGAGTTGGCCTCTGGGAACCCACCTTGGAGCCACTGTGTGGCCCACATTCCCCTTTATGGGGGGCAGCAGTCTGGGCCAGGGACAAGTGAGCCTCATGGAGCTCCTCTGAGCCTCAGTTTCCTCATCACAGAGCTTGTTGCCACCACCTCATGTCATTGGAGGATAAGATGAATGGATGCGCGTAGAGGCTGGGCCCATGGGCTGCCAGATACGTGGGCATCTCTCTTCTTGAAGCAAGAGGGGGATTTTGGGTGATGGTGGGGTGAGGGATCTAGTGAGTTCAAGACGGCACCTGCTGGGAGGGGGAGGTGGAGACAGGGGGCGGGACCTCAGGAAGGCCTCTGTGTGTCTTATTTGGGGATTTTTCTGGCTTCCCCATCTGTCCCCCTCCCCCTGTCCCCTCCCACTGTCCCCTGAAGAATGGGGTTCAGCAGACCTCCCAAGGGCAGAGCTGCCTGCTGGAGTCTGGGGTTTGGGCCCAACAGGGGTCATGACTTCTGATTTGGAATTACTCATTGGTGAGGGCTCTTGTAGGGGCCTTTTGGGGGAGCCTCTCAGGGGCACCATCTCCCCAATTGTAAAATGAGGGGGTTGTTCACATCTGTTGCTCTGTCTGGGATTCTGGGACAACTTCTGCCCCAGGGGATCTCTCCCATTCTTCTCTTCCCAGCTGGGCACTCCCAGCTGGCTGCCTGCTCTGGTTGAAGGGAGCCTGGCATGGGGGTCCTTGTGGGAGGAGGCAGGTCTGGGGGTGGGGAGAGGAGGCAAGCTTCAGTGCCTCAGACCCCTGCCGGCCCCTCCTCTGCCAACAATTACTGCCTGGTAAAGGTGAGGGGCTGGGCAGGAAGAGAGCCTTCCTGAAGACAGCCACATCCTGGCCTCTAAGCAGGAAGATCCATCTCAGAACCCTGGTCTGGGCTGAGCTACTCTTTACCGATGGCCTTACCACTTTCCCGTCTCCCCAGATCCTCACGGCCACCGTGGACAATGCCAACATCCTGCTGCAGATTGACAACGCCCGCCTGGCAGCTGATGACTTCCGCACCAAGTGAGCCCTGGCCAGGGGGCTGGGAGGAACCGGGGCCCCCCTCCTCACCCCAGGACCGCAGTTGCTATGGCAAGGGCCAGCAGCTGGGGTGGGGGAGTCCACCACTTAGTCATGGATGTGGCAAATGCAGCAAATTCTGAAGGCCGCTGGGCTTAGGCAGAGAGAGGGAGGTGAGGCAGGAGGCAGAGAAGAGAGAAGCTAGAAGCCCGGTGGGGGTGGGGCTTGGCCCCACAGGGTCCCGGGGCCCTGACGCGGCATTCTGCTTCCACTCCACACCCTCACCTCCACGGTGCCTCACCATCAGAGGCCGGATGCTGGCCAGGACCTGGGCCTGCCTGTGGGTCCAAGCATCGAGACTAAGTCTCTGTTTCCTTTTGCAGGTTTGAGACGGAGCAGGCCCTGCGGGTGAGTGTGGAGGCCGACACCAATGGCCTGCGCAGGGTGTTGGACGAGCTGACCCTGGCCAGGGCCGACCTGGAGATGCAGATCGAGAACCTCAAGGAGGAGCTGGCCTACCTGCGGAAGAACCACGAGGAGGTGCGGTGGTGGGGCAGCAGGTCAAAAAGGCTGCGGAGGGGGTGGCAGGGCTCTGGAACTGTGCCAGGGCTGGGACCGAGGGAAGAGCACAGAGCAGGTGCTCCAGGGCTGGTCACCTTATGGGACAGCCCTGTTTGTGGAACCCTGACCCCTAGTCCCTTCCATGTACCACCCTGTTTCCCTGAATCTGGGGACCCTCCCAGGGTCCACAGAGGCCCCTTCTCCCCATCCTGGCCTCCCTCAAGAGGACAAGGGGACAGTGAGGAGGTCTCCTTGTTCTAGCCCAAACCCTTGAACCTGGATCCTATGTGGAAGTTTGGGAATTCAAGGGGATGTCTTAGGTGTACTGGCCTAAGAATTAGATTTTATCTTTGGAGAGCCCTCAGTCTAATGGGGGGGGGGCATAGAACCTGTCCTTAGGGAACCTCCAGTCTGACGGCGGAGGCAGAGCCCATGCAGAGCAGATGAACAAGAGTCAACAGGAGGGGCAGGGGGTAGAGGCAGAATGAAGGGGGGCTCCTTGGGAGGGGTCTGGAGAGTAAGAGAGCAGGACAGGTCCTCATGCCCACACCCACACCCCCCTCCCCCACAGGAGATGAACGCCCTGCGAGGCCAGGTGGGTGGTGAGATCAACGTGGAGATGGACGCCGCCCCTGGCGTGGACCTGAGCCGGATCCTGTCTGAGATGCGTGACCAGTATGAGAAGATGGCAGAGAAGAACCGCAAGGATGCCGAGGACTGGTTCTTTAGCAAGGTGGGGGCTGCTGCGGCCCGGAGGCCTCTCCCAGCGGATGGGGGGCAAGGACTGAATCCTGACTGATGCCCAGTACCTGGCATCTTGGGGGTGCCCTATCCTCAGTGAGCCATATCGACCCCATGGGATCAGGGTCACCCACTGCATCAACAGGCCAGGAGGTTTCTGGGCTTTGGAAAGTGGGATGCTGGTGAGAAGGCACATTGCTCCCACAGTTAGGTTTGGGAGGGGGCTGAGAGGCCCAGCAGAGATCAGGAAGGTGACCGTGTCCAGGGGAGTTATGGGGGGTGGGGAGAGCCCCAGGTGCCCGTGTGGGCACAGCATGGGCCCTGGGCTGATCATACGGAGGCCGTGGGTGTCATCTGACTTGGAGAAGGGATCCCAAGCTCACGCTGCACTCTCCTGTGTCCTGTCTGCAGACAGAGGAGCTGAACCGCGAGGTGGCCACCAACAGCGAGCTGGTACAGAGCGGCAAGAGCGAGATCTCCGAGCTCCGGCGCACCATGCAGGCCTTGGAGATCGAGCTGCAGTCCCAGCTCAGCATGGTAGGGGAGCTGCCAGGCCTGGGGTGCACCAGGGACCCTGGAGGGGGCACTGACCCCCCTTGCTGACCCCTGAGCTTCCTGCCCTCCCGCAGAAAGCATCCCTGGAAGGTAGCCTGGCTGAGACAGAGAACCGCTACTGCGTGCAGCTGGCCCAGATCCAGGGGCTGATCGGCAGCGTGGAGGAGCAGCTGGCCCAGCTGCGCTGCGAGATGGAGCAGCAGAACCAGGAGTACAAGATCCTGCTGGACGTGAAGACGCGGCTGGAGCAGGAGATCGCCACCTACCGTCGCCTGCTGGAGGGCGAGGATGCCCAGTGAGTGGGGGCGGGGAGCCAGGGGCCAGGGGCCAGGGGCTGGGGGTCTGGAGTGGGGGTGGAACTCTCAGACCCAAATCTAATCTCCTCTTTCTCTCTCTCTCTTTTTTTTCTCCAGCCTGACTCACTACAAGCCCAAAGAACGTAAGGATCTCGGTAGCTGAGGGTGGGGGTGCACGGGGCAGGCAACCCATCTGCTCATTGCTGGGGAGGGTCCCAGGACCTGCAGGGAATGACAGCTGATCCTCAGTAGGGGTGTGTGTAGAAAGGGACCTGTTAGGGCTCAGGATTGATGCTCAAGGGAATCAGATGAGGGAGACACTAGTCTGATGGGGGCAGGGCAGAGAGATGGTCCTTACACTAGAGATCCTAGTTTGATTGGGGCAGAACTGGTCCTAGCCCTGGAGACTCTCCTCTGATGGGGAGATTAGGGACATGGTCTCTCGTGGTCTTTGTTCTTGAGAACCTTACAGATGAGCAGTCCTGACCCTGGGATCTGTAGTCTGAAGGGAGAAAGGGACATGGTCCTTGCCTTCCTTGCCTTCTAGATCCCAGTGTGATGGGAAAGATAAGATCCTGGCCCCGGGGAATCTAGTCTAATGGGGGTGATGCGGACCTGGTTCTTGTCTTGGAGATCCCAGTCTGGAGATGAAGGAGACAGGAGCCTAGCCCATGCCCTGGAGACTGCAGAGAAATAGAGATAGACCCCACTGGGTAGCACCCAGTCTTGCAGAAGGACACAGTGGGTCAGGATCAAACCTCCCATCTGGGAAGCTGGACTCCTACAGGGGCACTGCCACAGGGAGGGGATGGGACAGGGAGTGGCAAGAGCAGGAGGGACGAGTGTCTGGATGTGATATTGAGAGGTGAGAAGAGGCAGGGACCGCAAATGGCTGTGGCGGGAGAGCTAGCTCTACTCAGGGAACTGGGGGCTGAGCCAGGGTTTCTCGGCCCCCACCCCACCTCGGAGTGTCTGTCTCCTACAGCCGTGACCACACGCCAGGTGCGCACCATTGTGGAAGAGGTCCAGGATGGCAAGGTCATCTCCTCCCGCGAGCAGGTCCACCAGACCACCCGCTGAGAACTCTGCTCCTCCTGGCCAGCCCCCCAGGCTCCCCCACTGACCCTGTAGCCTCTGGATTCCCCAGCCTAAACTCCTGGCTTAGTCCCTTTTCCATAACCTCTTGCCTGACCAATAAAGCTTGTTGACTCATATGGAATTCGTCCTGATTGTAGCCACTGAGGTGGCCCTAGTGAGCAATGGGTGAACTGGGGGAAAAGTCCGTGGACACCAACTGTTGTTGACTTGGAGGTCAAGGGTGGTCTAGGATCGGGGTAAAGAGTAGGTCTGGGCAGGGCTTAGGGGGGCACTTTGCATCTCCGAAGGGTCAGTGATCCTTGGGAGGGTGGTCCAGGCAGTGCCAGACCCAGGGTCAGGCCAGCATACCCGGGGAGGTCTTAGGTGGCCTCTTCTTGCCCTGTAAGTAGGTTTTCTCATCCATAAATGGCTGAGGAGATGTCAGGTGGGAGCCAGAGTCCTAAAGGATGACGCATTCAGTCAATTACTCCAAGAGGGACATGCCCTTCTCCAAGAGGGGGCAGGGGGTGGGTGGGACAGGAATCAGGATCCTCCTGGAAGAGGCAGGAGCATAAGGAAGGTGGGGGAGGCAGGCGGGGTGGTTAGGGCCCACGTTCCTTTGTGAGTCTCAGGAAATCCCCAAAAGGGGTTGTGGGCACCCCTGGGGTACTCCTACTGCCTCACCCCAGGAATATGAACTGTAGTCTAGGCTTCTAGAGAAGGCTGAGGGCCCCAGGCAGGTGTGGGAGAAAGGGTGGGTCCTCTCTCAGGGACGTTTCCTCAAATGGTCAGCTGCTGCTCAGGATGGGGCCCGGGGAGAGTGCCAGGATTGCAGTGGGGGGGGGGGGTGGTGTGGAGCAGCACCACCCTCCCCGGGAGCCTGGAGGTGGGGAAAGTGGAGAAGTGCATCCTGGGGAAGGGGGGCAGTCCCTCCCTAGCCACTCCCAGGACCCTCCGGGCTTCAGCCCCTTTCATTCTGGTGGCAGGCAATGAGCCAGGTGGGGAGGAGCCCCGACACCTGGAAGGAAGTCTTCCTTTGAGTAAATCTGGAAACCACTGGGCGGGGCAGGACTTCCTGGTTTTCTTCAGGAAATGAGAAGGGATTGAAGAGGTTAATGAGAGGAAGGGCGCCCCCACCTCAATTTGCTGACAGGCCTGGGACTGTTTGCTGCTGTAGAATCAGACCAGGGCCCATCAAACACTCTCCTAGTGCCTGGACACTGAAGGTGGGGCCTGCGCCTGAGCAGCCAGAGCCCCCGAGGCCTGGCGGGGTGCAAGGATTGGGACTAGTGAAAACCAGGGAGGACCGCGAAGGGTGGTGGTAAGAGCATGGTCTACGAGGTGAGCAGGTGGCTGTGCGTCTTTGGACAGTTCCCAGGCCTTCTCTGGATCTGAGGCTGTGGTCGCTGAGGAGAGGGATGGGCCTCAACGATGGTCCTTCCAGCCCTGATCCAGGGGCCGCTGAGGACAGTGAGTTCCTAGTCGAGGCAGGGACCACTGGCTGGAGTGCAGAGCCGGAACCAGAGCAGGCTGGGAGCGCAGCCTCCGCTCCATCAGAGACCGGTGTCTCCCAGCTGCCTGACCAGCAATGACGGATGGAGGCAGGGGAGGCCCTGTGCCCACCAGGCCCCGCCACACTTCCAGCCACAACCAGAAGAACCAGCCCTGGGTTGAGGGTGGCTCATTTGGACAGTGATCTCATTTATCTAAATGGCAGCCCCAGGAAGCAGGGAGGGTCTGGGAAGAGGCGCCCCATTGTGTGGATAGGGACACTGAGGCTTCAAGGAGCAGTGACTCAGCTCTTGTCGGGGTTATGCTGGGAAGAGGGGCCCCACCCCCTGCCCCGCCCCAGGTTCTTAGGCAGATTCTGCAGATTCTCTCCCTGCAGATCCTGGGGGCCCACCTCTACTGTTGGGGTGACTGAGGAGGGGTCATAGGGTGGGGTGGCCACAGATAGCCCTAGACTGCACCCCTCTGCTGGGGAAGAAGCTTCTGCCCACAAAGTGAGTGGGTGGGTGGCTCAGGAGGCCGGAGTGGAGAGAAGCCAAGTGTGGAGAGCTGGGCCAGGAGAGGCAGTGGTGCCTGCTGGGGGTGGGGGTCCTTAGGGGATGGTCCTGGGCCCAGACAGGGAAAGCCCTACCCTTTCCTGGAGTGCTCAGCCCATGCCTGGGCAGGTAGGACCACAGGAGGGAGTGATGGGGGGCTGAGACCTGTGGTCCCCTTGGGGAATTTTGGTGGTTGGACTTTCTTGTCGCACCCCCAAGCCAACCCGGGGTGCTGAGGACGTGTGCCTGTGGCTGGATTGGGCGGCCCAGCTGTGGGACTCCACAGTTCATCCACGCACCCTCCCCCTCCCAACCCCAGCACCAAACAATTCACCCCCCGCGCCGTCCGCGAACCGGTCTGTAACCACCTTCGGTGCCGCCTTACACACTCTCATGTGATGGACACACATGATGGGCCTGATGTCCAGGCCCAGGCCAAGGACAGCAGTCGCCAGCCCTTGTGACTCTTCCTCTGCCACGCCCACGCCCCGAAAGTATGACTGGCAGTGCTTTCTGCAAGGAGACAATGTGGCAGGAACGCTCTGTCTGTGGCGCGGCGTCTCTTTGTGCCTCTTCTGCACCGGGCCCGGGGGAAGGAGGAGACACAGGCCTTGGCCTAGAGGGACCCTGAAGGGCTCCGGTTTAGGGGTGGCGGGCAGGGCACAGTGTTGGGGCTGACAATACTCCTTCAGTCCTTATGCGGTGTGGGTAGGGGCGAGGTTGAGGAGAACAGAGGGTGGTTCAGAGCCAAGGCTGTTAACAGAGCTTGATCCAGCCACATGGGCCCCTGAGGGCCCCTTGGTTGTGCAGACCAGTGTGACAGGCTGTGACAGCACCCACCCTTGGAAGGGGGGCGTGAAACACGGGGGAGTGGGAGGACCACCTACCATCTGGCTCTCACAGATTCATCCAGATGCTGGGAGCAGTGGCGGGGCCAGAGCCTGGACTGGAAACACGTGTTCACTCCCAGGGAGCCTGCCCCCTCCCTGCAGGCCCCCTGCACCCCCATCACAGCCTGACCACACGGTAGCGGTAGCAGGGTTGTCTCTAAGTATGCCCTGAGGGCTTTTCTGCCTTGTTCTTTTTATCTGAGTGCCCAGCACAGATCTGGCTCCTGCTTGACTGCACGCTGCTCTGTCCGAGCTCACTGGGGACCTTCTCTTTCTTCACCCTGCCCTGAAGCCTGTGGTTCTGGCTGCCACCATGGATGGGCTGGGGGCCCTGCAGCAGCCCCCTCTCTCCCCTCAGTCCCCTGAGGGCCTCCCCTCCTTCCCTTCTTTCCCCTTCTTCTCCTGCTTCCCAGCCTGGCTGGTCTCCAGAATTCCCTATGAGCTCGTAAAACGTCCCCACGAACAGGCTTGTCCTGGGCGATGCTGATACAGTGGGTCAGAGCAGGGTCGGGAATCTGTGTGGGGATCCTGGTGATCAGTCGGGTTGGGGAGTCATTGCACGTTGAGGCGTGCATTGGCCAATGATATTTCCTGGCCAACTCAGGTATGAGATGACCTCATCATACCTGAGACGGGGTAGGTGAAGGAGAGAGGGAAGAGGCCTGGGTGGGGGAAGGAACCCGCTGCCTGGAGACATGCAAGTTTGGTTGGAGTCTGTGCTCTGTGCCCACAGACCTAGTGCTCCTGGCTCTCAGCAACCTTGGGTAGGTTTGCCTCGCTGGCACGCCGGAAATGTGCCCCTTGGTCTTTCTCTGCCAATTCAGATCTTCTGAGGCCCAGATGGAGCCTCTGTTGATATTCCCTCCTTTACTGCTGAGGCTTAGCGTTGGGTAACACTTACCCAGTGGCATCCTGTGGGCCAAACACCCCAGGGCTTCCTGCCATGCAGTGCTGCATTCCCGGCCTTAGTTTTCTGTCCGGGACCAAATGATAGGTTCCAAGGTCAGAAACTATGTCATCATCTTCCCCAGCCCCCATGCCCTGGGTGCCAGGCACACGGTGGGTGCTTGGTCTGCAGTGTTGACTGAGTGGGTTGATGGGTTGGTTGGTAACTTCCTGTAGCTTCTCAGCCCATGCAGGTCCCCAAGCATCAGTGCTGGGCTCATGTGCAATCCCACACTGACTCCAGGAATGGTGGAGGGGCAGGGATCCAATTAGAAGGGAGGGAGCCTGGGTGGCTCAGTCGGTTAAGCGTCCAGCTTCAGCTCACGTCATGATCTCATGGTTTGTGAGTTCAAGCCCCCGTTGGGCTCTGTGATGATAGCTCAGAGCCTGGAGCCTGCTTTGGATTCTGTGTCTCTGTCTCTGTCTGCCCCTATCCCTGCTTGCACAAGCTCGCTCTCTCTCTCTCTCAGAAATATATAAAAATTAAAAAAAAAAAGAAGAGAGGGTGGTGGAGGGTGGGCTGAGGCAGAGAAGGAGGACATCCCAGAGACCACAGGGAGAGTCGGTGTAAAGCTCAGGAACAGTGCTGGTGCCGGGTTCGAGTTTCTGCTTCTATTTAACCTGGGACAAGTCTCTCTCTCTGCATGGGGCTTGGTGGCCTCAAAGGTGATTTTTATTTTTATTTTTTTAAAAGAGAGAGAAAATGTGACCAGGGGAGCGGGCAGAGGGAGAGAGAGAGAAAAAAATCTTTTTTTTCTTTCTCAGTCTGACTTAGCAGCATAATGTTCTCTAGGTCCATCTATGTTGCTGCGAGAGAGAGAGAGAGAGAGAGAGAGAGAGAGAGAGAGAGAGAATATCTTTTTTCTTTTCTTTCTTTCTTCTTTCTTTCTTTCTTTCTTTCTTTCTTTCTTTCTTCTTTTTTGAGAGAGAATCTTAAGCAGGCTCCACAATCCGCTCAGAGCCTGACATGAGGTTCGATCCCATGACCCGGGATCATGACCTGAGCTGGAATCAAGAGCTGGACACTCAACAAACTGAGCCACTCAGGCACCCCCAAGAGTCATTTTTAGTTCCGAGGGTAATGAGTCTGTGGTTGGACCTGAACTCTAGGCCCATCCTGACACCGGGATGGCAAGGTTTTTGTCCAAGATTCCAGGACCCACTTTGCCCATGTTTGGTGTTGGGAGAGGGGAGCAGGAGCATCGGGTTCTGTCTCCCAGGCCTGGCCCTGAAGGCGTGTGTTGGGTGCCAGCTCTGCTCAGACCTCTGGGCCCTGTTCCTACAAGCTGAGTGACTGATGGGGCGCGATATGGCAGCAGCAAAGTCCTGGTTATGCTGAGACAGAATTTCCTGTTCCTAGGTTCCAGTAATATCACCCAGCAGTGCTCAGGCCGAGGCAAGCCTTCTTCTGGCTCCTCTGGGGCCACGGAGGCACTTTAGAACAAGGACAGTGGCCAGTTCTGTGTGTCACCCCCAAGAGCACCCTGAAGAATCCTCAGCGTTTGGGTTCAGAGCTCCCTAATCCTGCCTCCAGCCCTGAGGCCAAGGTCATGCCCACTGTGGGAAGAGCTCATTCCAGGTACTGTGGGAGGTAAATGAGAATGGATGTACCTGGTCCCAGCCTGCAAGGCATCGTGGGCGAGTGGAGATGCCCTGAGCCTGGGTTCTAATCCTGCCTCTACAACTTAAAGCCGAGTGACGTTGGGGGAATCACTCCCTCCCTCTGAGTCTCCCTCTCTCCTCCCGACTTCGCAAGGTGAATTCAAGACAATGATGCACGTTGGAGATGCACAGAGAGGGTGGTTGAGGATGGCGCGAAGGGCTCGGACTGGGCCAGCAGACGGGCAGGGGTTCAAACCTCAGCTCGCTGTTGACTGGTGCCTTGGGAAGCCCACTTAACCTACCAGCTCCCTCGTCTGTGAACCTGAGGTGGGAACATTGCCTCTCACAAACTGTGTGGCACGTGTAGGGCACTCCATACAATACTGGAGCACGGCAGATGTGACCAGAGAGGTCACCTTCCCCCTCTTCTCAACTGAACGAAGGAAGCTGTCCAGCCCAGCCTGGAATCTATGGACATTCGAAAGGAAAGCGTTGGGAACAGAGCCTTGGATGCAGTGTGGGGACTCAGAGGCTCCTGGTGGGGCCAGGGGTCACACACGGCACTAATGGCAGGACGGGGACTCCCTCCCACCACAGTTCATGATGGGCATCCACGACTAGGTAGAGCAATGCATTGGGGGTGGGCTGCTCAAAGGGTGGGAGTGTTGGGGTAAAGAGGAGAGGGTGAGGTTGTGGGAGGGAGGTGCCAGAGGGCAGAGGTGGGTGTGAGGAGGCAGGTGAGGGGGCACCTAACTGCAAAGGAGGCATAGGGAACTGAGGGGCCGGGCCACCATTGGGGAGTGGCCAGTGGGGTTCTGTGTGTAGGTCCTTCTGTGTTGTGTCCTCCACTTCTACAGATGAGAAAACTGAGACCCAGAGGGGCTAAAGGATGGCTTATGCTGCATAGCTTGTAAGGGGCAGAGCGGGGATTCGAGCCGACACCCGCCTGGCTCAATGGTACATACTGGTCCCATGGTACCCAATGCTTCTGATGACTCTGGGGGCTCAAAGGCAGCCTCTGACACTGGATCCGATCCAAAAAGGGAAAGAGAGTCAGAGAATTAAAAAAAACAACAACTACTTTAAAAAAATATTTATTTATTTTTGAGAGAGAGAAAGAGCACACAGGGGAGGGGCAGAGAGAGAGAGGGAGACACGGAGTCTGAAGGAGTCTCCAGGCTCTGAGATGTTAGCACAGTGCCTGACGTGCGCCTCGAACCCACGGACCGTGAGATCATGACCTGAGCCGAAGTCGGACACTTAACCGACTGAGCCACCCAGGCGCCCCGAGAATTTTTAGAACTAGAAGGGACTCCACGATCAGGCAGTCCAGCTTTGTCACTTTACTGAGGGGACACAGAGGCCCAGAGAGGGGAGGCAAGGGGGCCTCAGGTCACACAGAGAGCAAAGCAAAGTTAGACCATGAACCCAGCTCTCCTTGTTCAGAGCCGGGCAGGCAGGATCCCCACAGCACATCCTGAGGCGGCCCCAGGCCGGCATCGGTGAGGCCTTTCTCAGCCAAGGCTGTCACCGTGGGGCAGGGAGTCCTTCACGGGCTGACTCACCGCCTGGGGACGCAGCCGCCACAAAACTGCCTGTGCCAAGGCCCCGCTGGCCCCTTAGGCTCCGGGAACGAGAGCCGGTTCCCGCCGCCCAGCCTGAGTCACGGCCGACTGGTGTTTGTGAGTTTTTCTCTCGGCCCCACACCCCCGGAGCTGGGTGGGAACTCCGAGCAGCACCCAGTGAAGTGAGTCGACCCCGGGCTGAATAATCCTGATCCGGAGTGGGGAGTTGGATGGGACCTGGTGTGATGAAACAGGCAGGGGAACCCTCCTTCAGCAGTCGGGAGGCCCCGCCCTCCCCGGCGCCTATAAATGTTCCGGGGGTTTGAGCTGCCCCAGCATCCTCCCAGCCTCCCTGAGCACCTCTCTCTCCTCTCTGCCGCCTCGCTCGCTCGCTCACTCACCTCCCTCCTGGCATCATGACCACCTGCAGCCGCCAGTTCACCTCCTCCAGCTCGATGAAGGGCTCCTGTGGCATCGGGGGTGGCTCCAGCCGCATGTCCTCCGTGCTGGCCGGAGGGTCCTGCCGGGCCCCCAGCGCCTACGGGGGCCTGTCGGTCTCCTCCTCCCGCTACTCCTCCGGGGGGGCCTGCGGCCTGGGGGGCGGCTACGGCGGCGGCTTCAGCAGCAGCAGCAGCTTTGGTGGGGCCCTGGGTAGCGCCTTCGGTGGAGGATATGGTGGTGGCCTTGGTGCTGGCTTTGGAGGTGGCCTTGGTGCTGGCTTCGGTGGTGGCTTCGGCGCTGGCTTTGGAGGGGGTGATGGCGGCCTCCTCTCCGGCAACGAGAAGCTCACCATGCAGAACCTCAACGACCGGCTGGCCTCCTACCTGGACAAGGTGCGCGCCCTGGAGGAGGCCAACGCCGACCTGGAGGTGAAGATCCGCGACTGGTACCAGAGGCAGCGGCCCAGTGAGGTCAAGGACTACAGCCCCTACTTCAAGACCATCGAGGACCTGAGGAACAAGGTGTGTGGGCCAGGCGGGCGACCCTGGTGGTTGCGACAGGCCATGGCTTCAGCGGCCCTTAGAAATCACTTTCTAGCATCTTTGTTTCACAAACTGGGAGAGTGAGGCCACCTTGGGGGAGTAGACAGAGGCCACTCCGCATTGCTGGCAGAGGGTCCCTTTTCAGCATCCAGCTGTCCGAGCTTGGCTGGAGCCCTGACTCTCTTATTCCCTGCAAGTGATTTTTGCGTTGCTCCCTCAGCTTCTCTCAGCCTGGGGCCGAGGATGGGGTGGTAGGAGCCGGGGGGGCCTCCCTCCGCGCACCCTGAGCCGGCTGCAAAAGACACCCAGGCTGGCTGGATGGAAGAGTGTAGGGCCTGACTCGCCAGCCAGGCGACCCTCAAGTTTGGGGACACTGTATCCTCCCCTCTCTGCTCTTCACCCCCGAGCTTTGGGGTCTTGGCTAACGAGGCCTGTCCTTTTACCTTCTCTGTAGATCATCACGGCCACCATCGAGAACGCTCAGCCCATTCTGCAGATTGACAATGCCAGGCTGGCAGCCGATGACTTTAGGACCAAGTGAGCCACCGCTGTGGTGGGCGGAGTGTGGTGCAGAGGGCGGGGGTTGGGGGGGGTGGGCAAGCTGTGGGGCTGTTGGTTTTGAACCTCAGAGGCCTCGCAGATGGAGCCTGATGCCTCGACCTCTGTCCTGCCAGGTATGAGCACGAGCTGGCCCTGCGTCAGAGCGTGGAGGCCGACATCAACGGCCTGCGCAGGGTGCTGGACGAGCTGACCCTGGCCAGGACTGACCTGGAGATGCAGATCGAAGGGCTGAAGGAGGAGCTGGCCTTCCTGAAGAAGAACCACGAGGAGGTGAGGTCGCTGCTGGTGTTGGCAGCGGGAGGCCGGTTCAGGGGCCAGGAAAGGGCTCAGCTGAGCTGGTCATCTCCCGCCATCCCTTCCTAGGAGATGCTTGCCCTGCGGGGTCAGACTGGCGGGGACGTCAGTGTGGAGATGGACGCCGCCCCCGGTGTGGACCTGAGCCGCATCCTGAACGAGATGCGCGACCAGTACGAGCAGATGGCGGAGAAGAACCGCAGAGACGCGGAGGCCTGGTTCCTGAGCAAGGTGGGGCTCAGGCGCTCAGCTCTCCTGCAGGACTTCCCAGCCAGGGGCCACCTCTAGGGTGCCTCACACCTGCTCCTCTTTTCCTGTCTCAGACCGAGGAGCTGAACAAGGAAGTGGCCTCAAACAGCGAACTGGTGCAGAGTGGCCGCACGGAGGTGACCGAGCTCCGGAGGGTGTTCCAGGGCCTGGAGATTGAACTGCAGTCCCAGCTCAGCATGGTATGAAGGACCCCGGCTCGCCGCAGTCCCCAAGTCACCAGTAATGCCGCCGGCCCCTCAATGTTGCCACAATACAGTTCCGCCCCTCTTTTCCCAGGAGTGGGATGGAGGGGTCATTGTACCCATTATATAGACACAGAAATTAAGGCCCAGAACAACGGAGTGACTTTTGTCCACATCGTCTGGCCCATCAGTAGCCCAGCTGGGACCAAAATCCATGTACCTCTCAGGAACATGCGCAGAGGCCTGGGGTGGGGGGGAGTAATGATCCCCTCTGTTGACTCTTTCCCTTTCCCCCACTCACAGAAAGCATCCCTGGAGAGCAGCCTGGAGGAGACCAAAGGCCGCTACTGCATGCAGCTGGCCCAGATCCAGGACCTGATCGGCAGCGTGGAGGAGCAGCTGGCCCAGCTGCGCTGCGAGATGGAGCAGCAGAACCAGGAGTACAAGATCCTGCTGGACGTGAAGACGCGGCTGGAGCAGGAGATCGCCACCTACCGCCGCCTGCTGGAGGGCGAGGATGCTCAGTGAGTGCACTGCCCTCCTTCCGGGTCCTGCGCCGGAGCCCCTGCAGCCCCGCCGCTCCCAGCGCGTCTAACTGCTCCGCCTTTTCTCCCCTGCAGCCTCTCCTCTCAGCAAGCGTCCAGCCAGTCCTTTTCTTCCCACAACGGTAAGACCCTTGAGGCTCCCGGGTGCCCCTGAGCCCCCAGCCCTCCCTTCTCCTTGTGTGGGGCCTCTAAGCTCCCAGAACCCTTCTCACCCCCTCGCGTCTCCCCCACAGTCTTCTCCTCCTCCTCGTCCCCCTCTGGCTACCAGACCCGGCCCATCCTCAAGGAGCAGGGCTCGTCCAGCTTCAGCCAGGGCCCGAACTCCAAGCAATGAGCTGCCTCTTCCGGAGCCTCCTGCCCGCCCGCCGGCCCCAACCTCCTGAAGGCCTGCGTCAGGGCCCTGTCCTCCCAGCGCGGTCCCCAAGCTGTCTCCCCTCCCCCTCTGCTGGTGGTGGGCTAATAAAGCTGACTTTCCGGTTGACGCAAACCTGTGTGGTCTCTGTTCTTGAACAAATGGGAGGGGGTTGAAGGTGTCTCCCCGAGGCCTTCTCGGACCCCACAGCCTGACGGGTCCAGGACACAGCAAAGCTCAGTAATACTGGTGGGGTCTTTCCCGAAGACTCCCCCGCCGCCTTGCCCCCCCCCCCCCCCCCATATCGTGGGCGTGGGAGGTGGGACGCAGGAGGGGAAGGAGCTCCCACGTGTTGACAGTCACCCTGTGAGGTGGGTGTGGTGAGGCTGGGTTTGGAATGGAGACAGCTCTGCCATTCAGAGGGGTTAAGTAACTTTCGCAAAGTCATGTGGATCCTAAGAGGCATGATTGTGGTTCAAGCCCTGCTGTCTGGTTACGGAGGCCACGCTTTTTTTTTTTTTTTTTTTTAAATGCCGCTCTCTCGTTTTAGGTATTTTAACCCAAAGACTCCAAAGCTTGAGCTCTTAACTCTACCCTTTGGCTCCTCACATTACACAAGTTTTGTGTTGGGCGGTAGAAAAGAGAGCCTTCGCCTTGGGGATGGTGTCCGTGGTTAGGACTGAACTTTTTTCTCCCAACCTGTCCTCCTCTTCACCCCTTATCAGCCCCTGCTTGTCATCAGGCAGGAGACTGAGTGCGAGGGGTCCCCTGGGAAACATCTGTCACCCTTGCCCTGCTTCATCACCACCCTCCACCCCCCCATGTTCAGACCTGCTGCCTCTCTCCCTAGAGCTGTCAAGTATGCGGACACGATCAGGACTCTACTGTTTAATCACCTGTGATGTTCTCTTTCCCCTCCAATGCTTGACCCTCTGTCTCAACCCACTTGGGTGCTTTTCTGCCTGGCCCTGCTCTGTATCCTTGAGTCAACCATCCCATCCCACACCATGGGTGCTTTCCATATTAAAAAAATTTAATGTACAAAATCAAAGTTATGTATGTATCACATAAGTCTTTCTATAAAAAAGAGCCATCCCGAGGCTGTGTCCCATGCCTCCATTCCCACTTCTCACTTTCAACTCTTAGCTATTACTTTTGGCATTTGCCTAATTTCTTTAAATTAATTTTTTAAATTTTTATTTATTTTTGACAGAGAGAGAGAGAGAGAGAGAAAGTGAACCGGAGAAGAGGCAAGAGTGGGAGCTGGGGAAGGGGCAGAGAGAGGGAGACACAGAATCCGAAGCAGGCTCCAGGCTCTGAGCTGTCAGCACAGAGCCCGACGCGGGGCTCAAACCCATGAACTGTGAGATCATGACCTGAGCTGATGCTTAACCAACTGAGCCACCCAAGTGCCCCAGCATTTGCCTTATTTCTTAAAAAATTTTTTTAATGTTTATTTTATTTTTGAAGGAGAGAGAGAGACAGAGCATGAGCAGGAGAGGGGCAGAGAGAGAGAGGGAGACACAGATTCCGAAGCAGGCTCCAGGCTCTGAGCTGTCAGCACAGAGCCCGGTGTGGGGCTTGAACTCACAAACCTTGAGATCATGACCTGAACTGAAGTTAGATACTCAACCAACTGAGCCACCCAGGTGCCCCGTTTGCCTTATTTCTATAATTTTTTAAAGTGTATTTATTTATTATTGAGAGAGAGCACAAGCTGGGGAGAGGCAGAGAGAGGAGACACAGAATTCGAAGCTAGTTCCAGGCTCTGAGCTGTTAGCACAGAGCCCGACGTGGGGCTCAAACTCACGAACCGTGAGATCATGACCTGAGCCGAAAGTCAGACGCTCAGCCAACTGAGCCACTGCCTTATTTCTAAACCACAGGCTTGTACTACCATTTCTTGATTTTTTTTTCAATTTTTTTTCTAATTGCTTGACTTCCCACTCTGAAGGAGAGGGATTCAGCTCTCTTGTACAGCATGGCCGCTCCCTACTTCTTCCTATACTTTCAATATATGCTATTTTCATTAGGTAAATGTTTAATTTTACATTATCATGACTATTTAACTATTATTTACAGTCCAAAAACATTTTATGCTATGTTAGATTTCTTTGGGATAAACATCTCTTTTTCAATTTGCTGAGGTTTTCTATGTACTTATCCTAAATTTATTCCCTAATTCACTGCCAGAAATATAGATCTCCTCCTAACATGTTAAAACACTGAGTATTTCATAAGTTTTATCTTCTTGAAGATATTACTCTTTGGAACCTGCTGTCCTGCATCCTGTCCCAGCATGTTCTGGGCACTCTCTATGTCTCCTGTCATCCCGAAATCTTCCTTCACTGTCCTTGTGGACATCCCTTCTTCCTCCATTGCTTCCCTGTTTCCTGGATCCCATGTCTTCCCTTTTCTTTTCTTCCCCCTTCATTTTAGTGAAACACATCCTCTGGCAGTTTCCTGGGGAAGGATTCATAGACGTTTCATGTCTGAAAACATCATGAGTCTACTCTCATTCTTGACTGATAGTTTGGCTGGGTATGGAATTCTTGGTTGCAAATAAATTTCCCTCAGTATTTTGAAGGTATTGTATCACTGCATCCTGGCTTCCAGTGTTGCTACTGAGAAGTCTAATACTGTTTTGATTCTAGATCTTTTATGTTATCCTATTCCTATCCCTAACCCCAGAGCTTTTAGGCTCTTCTCTTTCTCTCTAGCAGGCTGCAGTATCACATGTTCTCCCTCGATGTGGCTGTGTGGATCTGTTGGATTGGGCACTTGGCAAAATCTTTCAGCATATAAATTCATGTTCTTTACTTCTGGGAAATTTTCTTGAATGTTTATTTAATGATCCCCCCACCCCCCGCCATTTTCTTTCCTTCTGGAACTCCTCCTTTTCCTATGTATTTCATTCTATTTTTCTTCTACCTTCTCTTTTTTTTGACTTTCTGAGATTTTCCTAAACTTTACCATCTAATCTTATGATTTAGTTTTTAAAATATCAGATATATTTTTAGTACCCTATAACTCTGGATACTTTTTAAAAATAGTCTCTTGTTCTTGTTTGAAGATCCAAGATTTCCTCTTACCTCATTAACCCTATTGATCAGGGCTTTAACATTTCTTCCATTTCCGTCATCATTTCAATTTCCTCTCAGCTGCCTTTTTCCTGGTTTGTCTCATCTCCGTCCTTTATGTCAGAGGTTTCCCTCAAATGTCTGGGGTTCTTGGTTGTCTACTAATATTTATGGGTAGGGTAAGAAGTGTGTAGGGAATGGGTAAGGAATGCATGTGTGTGTGTGTGTACAGTAGGGGGGCTTTCCCCCAGTGAGTCTCACTATAGAATAATCTGGTGCAGAATATGCTGTTTTATGGGGGGGACCCCAAATGTCAGTATCTGTAGGCTTTTTCTCTTGGGTAGGGTCTTCCTCAGGAAGGAAGAGCTACCAGCTTTCAGGAAGCTATGTGGAGGAAGGGGACTGAAAGAGTCTCAGTCTCAGTTAATCTGACTTATATCAGTTTATTGTCCCCACTGTTAGCTGTGCTTGGTCTCTCAAGGTTTAGTCCTTCTGGGTAAATTCTCCAGAGTGCACCCCCAGCTTCTCCTGGGATAAGGAGGAGTTATTGGCATCAGAGGTTGGGGTAGAAAGGAGCTATGGAGGTCTCACTGATTTTTATATGAACTTTTGACCCATTTGTCTTCCTCCTTTCAGCCCATGTGCACTCCCCTTTCAGATGTGCCTGGTGCCTCCTATTCCAGAAGCTTCCCAGGGTCCTGCTGTGTGAATCTGCTTGCTTCTTGGCTTCTCCCTGGGAAAGCGCCAGGATTATTTTTTGTTTGTTTGTTTTCCAGATTCCAAAACTTTCATACTATAATCCCTTCTCCTGGTCTCTTTGTCTAATACACGCTTTATCCATTTATGCTAATTTTAGGGATGTCTAGAGGGGTGGTGATAAATGATACATTTAACCTCCAGTGTCATCCAGAGTCCCTGCTTTATACATGGCAAAATATTTTTCATCTTTCAAGTCTGCTGAGTCTGATTCATCACTCTGCAATCCATAATCATTGTTGGTTGTTCAGTAGACATGTCTCCTTTTTTATGGTCAACGATCCTGTCTTCCAGGCCATAGGTGAGTTTATGATTCAGCTGAACCCCAAATCCCAGTACCCAAAGGCAATCACTAATAACATTTTGGTGAATTTCTTTCACATATATATTACAGATCTATCTATCTATCTATCTATCTATCTATCTATCTACAACCACACTATACTGTTTTGCATTTGATTTTTATTAATATTTTTTTGGAAGTTTATTTATTTTGAAAAAGAGAGCATGTGTGCATGTGCACAAGCAGGGGAGAGGCAGAGAGAGAGGGAGAGAGAATCCCAAACAGGCCCTGTGCTGAAAGATGACAGGGAGCCCCGACATGGGCCTGAAGTCACTAACTGTGAGATCATTACCTGACCGGAAATCAAGAGTTGGGTGCTTAACCGACTGAGACACACAGGAGCCCCTGATTTTTATTAATATTTAAAGAGAAGTGTTATATGTGTAATGCTGTTTCCACTGTTTTTTGTTGTTGCTGTGGCAAATTAAAATAATACAGCAATGACATCTTTCTGCATAAAGCTTTTACAAATATTTTGCATTATTTCCTCAGGCTTAATTCTCATAAGTGTAATGATTAGGTGAGAGGATAACAAATGTTTTAAGGATCTTGACTTGTGCCGTCAAATTGATTTAAAGAGAAGTGGTACCAATTTACGTACTTTCCAGCAGGGAATGAGGGTGCCTATTTCAAAACCTGCTCACCAACTTTGGGTGTTATCTTTTAAAAATCTCTTTTCTTTAAAATGTTTATTTTTGAGGGGCGCCTGGGTGGCTCAGTCAGTTAAGTGTCTGACTTCAGCTCAGGTTATGATCTCACGGTTTGCGGGTTCGAGCCCCGTGTTGAGCCTGCTGGAGCCTGCTTTGGATTCTGTGTCTCCCTCTCTCTCTGCTCCTCCCCTTTTCTCACTTTGTCTCACTCTCTCAAAAATAAATGAAAAAAAATTAAAAAAATAAAATGTTTATTTGAGAGAGAGAGAGAGAGAGAGAGAGAGAGAGAGAGAAAGAGCAGGGGAGGGGCAGAGGATCCGAAGCAGACTCTGCACTGACAGCACAGAGCCCGATGCAGGACTTGAACTTACGAACCTCGAGATCATGATCTGAGCTGAAGTTGGATGCTCAATGGACTGAGCCACCCAGGTGTCCCCAAAATCTTTTTGGTTAATTGGTTCATCTGTCACTTTTAAACCTGACGTTATGGAAAGACCCTCACATAGAGAGAGCATCCTGGCCTGGGCTGCCAAACACAAAAACCCCCAAAAAACCTTTGTTAGGGTCTCCTAGCTAGTTAGTAAAATTCCCTGAGAGCAGGAACCATGTTTCTCCCTTTCATTATTGTATCCTGTGGAAATAAAACATGAACCCCCTTAAAGGATGATATCAAGGCAGAAGTATGAGCAAACTGGCTTCTCTATTCGGAAATGTCTTGCTGCCTGGATTTCCCAAGCTAAGATTCCAGTCCCAAATCAGAAGGCCTTTCCCACTCTGTGAGATCCTGGCACCTGAGAGGAGGCAGTGGAGTGCTCCAGAACGTTCTTGTAACTTTATTTTGAACACACCCTCAGATTCTTTATGCTTGAGTTAGTGTCAAAGTTTGTGAAATATTGCTTTTGATAATTGCATAAAGAGCTAAAACAATGGCTGGGGTGAGAATTAATGATAGCCTATAAAGTGTATCTGCTGATGTAAATGAATGAGTGGTAAGCCCGTCAGGTTTTGCCTTCTTTGGGCCCATTGTTTCCTAGAGCTATAAAAAGCACAGTGTCCCTCCTTGTGTCTGAGATAAGCAATTTCTTATGTTTGCCTTCCCACCTCCGAGGCTTGTTGTTTGAGACCTTCCAACAGCTCCCTGAAACATAAACACAGAGGAAGCTCTTTGTTTTGCTGTTTCCCACAACCCTTAGCACCCTGCACATGTGGGACACTCAGTAAGGATTTGTGGAGTCAAGCAATGGGTTTGGGGTATAGACCTCTGCTCTTTCAGGTCTCCACGGAATCTTCTCAGAAGAGGGTTTGTTTCTCGTTTTTAAAGTTTATCCATTCACTGAGAGAGAGAGAGAGAGAGAGAGAGAGCACAAGTGGGGGACAGGCAGAGATTGAGAAGGAGGGAGAATCCCAAGCAGGCTCTGCACTGTCAGCACAAAGCCCTATGTGGGGCTTGAACTCACGAACCGAGCGAGCACCTGAGTCGAAGTGAGACGCTTCACCGACTGAGCCACACAGGCGCCCCTCAGAAGCAAGTTTCTTGAGGACAGGACTTCTCTGATCCCACGCGCCCCTTGCCATGTTGGTACAAGGCAGCCGCCATGGTAGGTGTTGAAAAGAGCTGCATGGAAGAGAAATTGAGTGTCCTCCTGATCGGTGGAAGGACGGGAGCCTGGTCGGCAAGAGCTGAGGCACCGAGAAAGTAGAGAGCTTTATGTGGCCTTTCCTCTGATGTACTGCGTGGTCACTGCCACGGGAGGACCTTTTGCGTCCCCCTTTTCCCGACAGTCCAGGACCCCTGAAGGGCTCTGAGCAGGTCAAGGGGTGTTACAGCAAAGATGTCAGCTATTTAGAAAGAGAGTCCTCTTCTGACTTGACTCCCTGTGAACACATTGCTGGGGCCTGGGGTCACTTTCTCTCCTACGATTATAGGATTGTTACACACAAAACAGGTAGGTTTTGTTCCTTCCAGCTTTTATCTGCCATATGAATAGTGTGACAACATAAACAGAAATATACAAAACAGGGGCGCCTGGGTAGCTCAGTCGGTTGAGTGTCCGACTTCGGCTCAGGTCATGATCTCACGGTTCGTGAGTTCAAGGCCCGCGTCGGGCCTTGTGCTGACAGCTCAGAGCCTGGAGCCTGCTTCGGATTCTGTGTCTCAACGCCCCCCACCCACCCTGCTCCTCCCTGGCTCTCACTGTCTCTCTCTCAAAAATAAATAAACATTAAAAAATAAACATTAAAAAAGAAAAGGAACATAAAACACAAAAACATTCATCCATCATTCTGTCCCCAGAGTCTTTACTCTCTTGGACTCCTTTCTGGCTTCATTATGTGTGAGTACACATCAGTGATGATTTTCAAATGACTAAGGGGTTTCATTATTAATAGAATAGAATAAATTAATAGAAATAAGAGACCTTGCACATAGGAGGGTGCATTATTTATAGTGACCGAAAAAGGAAAACAAAGTGACTACTCCTTGGTCGGTCTTATAGAGCTGGGTAAATGGTGGTCCACTCATACTAGGCGATATTAAGCAGCCACTACAATCAACAAATTGGAACTATGTCAGATGGCAAGAGGACTCTTGGAGGCATCGGGGAAAGGGAAATAAATGCACGCTGCAGAAAAACACAGGCGGTGTACTGACATCACTTGTGTGTATAAACAAACCCAGCCCCTTGTCTAAATAATGGCATATGTGTGTGTATAATTACACGCACACCTGAAATATGAAAGGGACATATGTTATTAACATGGGTTACCTTGGGGGTAGGGTGGGAGCCTAAGGTGGGTGTAAGGGATAGTAGAGGGAAAGAAGAGATCCAAGAAAACAGGAAAGAAAAAAAAAAAAGAGTGCACCTGCTTTTATACACAAAATTGTGTATGTGTGTGTATGAACAAAGAAATTTTTTGTTTAAAAAATATTTTTTAATGTTTATCTTTATTTTTGAGACAGAGAAAGACAGAGCATGAGCAGGGGAGGGGCAGAGAGAGAGGGAGACACAGAATCAGAAGCAGGCTCCAGGCTCTGAGCTGTCAGCACAGAGCCTGACACAGGGCTTGAACTCGTCAATTGCGAGATCATGACCTGAGCTGAAGTTGGACGCTCAACTGACTGAGCCACCTAGGCGCCCCAGAACAAAGAAATTTTTCAAATAGAAAATTTAAAAACCATAAAATTAGTTCATCTTGAATACCACATCAACTTCCTTGTTAAAAACAGATTACACACACCAATATCCTGGTCTGTCAATTTTATATTACCTTGTAATAGATTTTTTTTTTACCATTTTAAGAATTTTTAAGTGCAGAGTTCAGTAGTGTTAAATATATTCACAATGTTGTTCGACAGATCTCTAGAATTTTTTTCATCTTGCAACATGGAAGCTCTATACTCACTAAACCCCAAATTACGTTTTCTCCTGGTAACAAACTTTCTACTTTCTGTTTCTATGGCTTTGGCTACTTTAGATACTTTGTATTAGTCCTTTTTGTGATGGGCTTATTTCATGTAGCATAATGTCCTTAGGGTTCATCTGCGTTGTAGCCTGTGATACCATATAATAGATTTTAACTTAACTTTGTATTTAGATAATAATATGACTACAGAAATCAAAAGTGATAACCAAAAGGAGGGAAAAACCATAAAGCAAGACTGTAGTCCCTTGTAGAAGGTAATGTGGAATAGTGGAAGGAGGCAAGAGGCCAACCTGTGGTTAAACTTGGAGCATAACCTTGGCTGATCCCTTCATCTCTGAATTTTGGTTCCTTCTTCTGCGAATTTAGGGGATTAGTACTTACCTGAAGAGGACCCGTTATTACATTTGATTCTCACACCAAAGCTGGGGAAAGGCAGTTGCATTCTGCTTCCTAAGGTTGAGTTTGAGCAAATGTCTCCTCCCAGCCTGCTCTCTGCCAAAACTCCTCGTTATGTCCCTGCACTGTACTCAGTCCATCTTACAGGTGCAGAAACCGAAGCTCAGGGAGGCTGAGCGACCTAATTAAGGATGCATGACTGGTAGGTAAGCTATCTGAACAGGGCCCTCTCATGCTACCTGCGTGTCGATCTTCCAGATGAGCAGAATCCTGGCTTTGCTGGACTTGGTCAAGTTTGCAGAAAGGACGAATTCTCGCAGGAGAGGAGTGAACTCAGCTCTGGATCCACTAAGGGGCTGCTCTGGGCCAGGAGTTGTGCTGGGCTCAGGGTGGGTGTTGCTATGGTGGCCAAGCTCTTCTTCCTCAGCCCTGTCTTGGCCGATGCTGCCCCCCCCCCCCCAACCTTTCTCCCCCAGGTGGTAATTTGGTAGGGCATTTACACCATGGAAATGGTAAATGCTACGAATCAGGGCTAGATTTGTTGTGTTTTATTGATTGTCTAGACTTAAGAAAACCCAGACTTAAATATTTTAAGGAAACATGTTAAAAATGTTCAGCTCAGGTCATGATCTCACAGTTCGTGGGTTTGAGCTCCACATCAGGCTCTGTGCTGACCGCTCAGAGCCTGGAGCTGCTTTGGATTCTCTGTCTCCCTCTTTCTCTGTCCCTCCCCCACTCATACTCTGTCTCTGTCTCTGTCTCTCAAAAATAAATAAAACATTAAAATTTTTTTTCAAAAAAAATGTGTCATGTCTCTAGCCATTGCATTGTTAACAGCAAAACCTGCAAGCAAATATGCTTTCTGGATTTGAAATCTACAATCTGGTTCGGCAAAGAGGTCACTTGTGTCATTGATGAATGGCTAGAGTTAGGGCCTCTGTCTGTGCTGTTTCCCATTGATCTTCCTCCTCAACACAAACAAAAATTTCAACTAGCCTTCGTGTCAGAACCATACTTGCTTGTCAGTTGCCACCAGAAGCAGGTTGCAAGAGCTTGGCAAAAACCAACAAAAGCATCCTATGAAGGTCGATGGACTCTGTGGCATTTATTACAAAGAGTACTTCTTATTATTTGTGAGTTAAGTGCTGCATAGCCCTTATAGTAGTAACATTTATAATACTTATATTATTATTGTATTATATATTATTATATTATTATAATCTGTATATAATATTTTATATATTAGTAAAATACCTTATTTATTATATATATCTATTTCCCCTCTCAGGTGCTTCGGTTTGGGTTCCAGAAGCAGAGCCTTCAACAAAAACTTGAGTGCAAGAAGTATTTTTGGGTGGAGTTCACGAAACCCCATTAGGGGGTGGGTAGTTGGGACGGGGAAGGGGAGGAAGCTAACAAGGGGTGTGTGACCAAGCAAGTGAATGCTGTGGACAGCTGTAGCGTAATCCTTAGGGACAGTGAAGAACAAGCACCTCAGAGTTCCTCCCAAGGGACGAGGGAGCTGGGGTATTTATCCTCCTAACCTGATAGGCTGAGGATGCTTTTAGTCAGGGGAGTGGTGTTAATTCTCCAGCACCACAGCCTGTCCTGTGCACAGGCAGAATGGGCTCTGATGGCCAGAGAAGACCCTCAGGCAGAGGTCTCTGGTGCTGACAGTTGAAGTCTGGCCAGTAAGTGCCCAGGAGAAGTGGTCAGAGCTTGGTGCTCATAGGAGGCAGGCCATGATGCTGCCAGGGTTAGGGGATCTGGCTTTATGGAGCACCTTGGAGCCATCCGGGCTCCCTGCAACAGTCCCCACTGTTGGGACACCTCCACGTTCAGTGGCAGCTGGGAGGTGCTTGGCCCTTGGAGACTGAGGTCCAGTGGAACTTCCTTGCTTTTACCTCTCTGTGTCTATAACGTGGACCCAGTAATGCCCTCCCCAAGGAGGTTCGTAAGATTAAATGACAGTATCGGTGGAAATGTCTAGCATGGTGTCTGATAGAGGCAGGGCTCAGTGAGTAGAACCTCTTGGTAACCTTCAGAATCTCTGAAGAGATTCTTCTCAGACCTCAGAACTTAGAAGATGTTTGTGTCTCTGGACAGTCAGATATGCCTCCTTCTTAGTGACGTTTCATATTCCATCATGTTTTCCTTTTTGCCTTGGCTGCCAGGAAACCCAGAGGTAGATCTACCCAGAGGTAGATCAGGTATAGAAACCTCTTCTGTACAGTTTTGCGATAGACACACACTGGGGCTTAGCTCATAAAGGTTGGGACCAAATCTGTGCTCTCCTTCTTCTGATACCCAGATCCCTCTTCCTTGGTCACAGACAGGGGGCATGTGTGCCTGCTGGGTTGGTCATATGAGATTTTGGCCACTGGCCATATCAGCCTTCCCTGGGGTTTGTTAAATTTGAGCTGATCTTCTCTGGCCATGAGGCTGAAGGGTGAGTTCAGGGCTCCCTCAGTTATGGTTCCAGCCTCGTGAGGGTGTCTGGCCTGTGCAGGTGAAGCCAGGAGGCAGATCAAGGCTGAGGGGTGTGTGTGTGCATGTGGGTGTTTGTATGCCTGTGTTGGGGCAGGAGAGGGAGAGAGGGAGAGAACAATGAGTCAATGAATTGCCTCTTTGTGAAGTGTTGCCATTCCATTGCTTGCAACCAAAACATGTATTTTTTTTTGAGGTTTATTTATTTTGAGACAGTGCACAGGAGGGGCAGAGACAGAGAGAGAGAGAGAGAGAGAGAGAGAGAGAGAGAGAGAGGAGAGAGAAGGAGAGAGAGGAAGAGAGAGAGAGAATGAGCAGAGCAGGGGAGGGGCAGAGAGAGAGGGAGACAGAGAATCCCAAGCAGGAGCTGTCAGCACAGTACCCAATGTGGGGCTCGAACTCACGAACCATGAGATCATGACCTGAGCTGAAATCAAGAGCCGGACGCTTAACTGACTGAGCCATCCAGGCTCCCTGCAATCAAAAAAACATGTTTGTCAATATACCCTAGTACTTAATTTTTGATTTGTCTTCAACCCTTTTTGGATATTTTCAGTTTTATTATACACATGTCTTTTATCATAAGCTGACCCAGCTCCCCCTCTTTTGCAGGTGAGTGACCTAGAATCGGTGTGTGCGTGTGTGTGTGTGTGTGTGCAGATGTCGCCCTGCTGCACCGATAGCCAGGGCAGGGAGAAGAACCAGGCCCTGGATGTCGAGTGGCTGGTGGGGCTTCCCCGGGCCTCAGGGCCTCATGGGGACACCTGCACTGGCTGCTTCCTCGTCCCCTTCACTCCCAGTCAGGGGAGGCAGTGCTGGGCCTCCATCCGCAGAATGTGGGCCCCACGCCAGCTCTCAGGCCCTCTCTCCTCACACCCAAACCGTCCTGCTGACTCTTCCCCAGCGGGGCTTCCGGGCCTGCCCATTCCCATAGACTCCGCCCTGTCCGGGCCCTCAGACTCAGCAGTTCATCACCTCGGCCTGCTGGCCTCAGCAGCCCTCCCAAGGCCTCCCCATTCCTTCCACCACTGCCCACCACTATCCTGGACCCTCTTTGTTCTTTGTCTCTGTCTTTGCCTGAATTGCGACACTTGGTCTCCATTTGAGCTCACCCACTGTCCCCCCATTGGTCAAACTCTGGGGCTTACTTTAAGAGAACTTTTTGCCACACGTCGACTCTGTGCCGAGCACCCTGCTGGCCGCTTGCCATGAATTATCTAGTCCTTTCGATAATCCTGCAAGGTAGGAACTGTTATGATGCCCATTTGATAGGAAACGGGGCTAGGAGGGCCGCAGTGACTTGTCCAAGGTCACGTGGCTTGTCATTGAGGGGTGCCTGGCCTGGAGCCCTGGCCTGACTGACTTGGGAGGCCCTGGTCCTTCCCCAGTCCAACGTGATGGCTCAGTCTGGGGCAGCACAGCACTGAGACCACTTCCTAACCTCTGGCTGGTGGGGGTCCTTTCCTTTCCGCCCGTGAGGCTGGAGACACCCGGGGACCTCTTTCCCTTCTCACCCCTCCCCTTTGTCCTGCGGGCCCGGAGCTCGGGACTCCTGACACAGCCATTCCAACTCAGGCGCTGACTTTCCTCTCGACTCACTGCTGGTGCTGCAGTTCCCACAGCCACGCCCCTGCCTGGGAATGCCCTCTCCCCACTCCACCCATGGAGGGCTCTTCCTTATTTCAAAACCTGAGTCAAACGCACCATTTCCAAGAAGCCTTCTGTGTACTACCCACCCCACCTGGTGGCTTCTTGGCTCCAGGCTCCCCTCAGAGAGCAGAGTAGGCTCTACCCTCATTTTTGCCCTCCCCCATCAGACTGGGCATCCCCAAGGACAGGGACTGTGTCTCCCCAAACAGGCTGGGGTAATTATACCAACTTAATGTGCTGACCACCTACTATGTGAGAGACACTTTGTGGCCCTCTCAGGCACTGTGGTAAGCTCTCCTGAGGGGTGGCACATATCACAGAGGCAGTAGGAAGGCTGAGAAGGGGAAGGTCAGGTGATCCAAGGTGTTGGGGTGGGGGCTTCCCGGCAGAGGAGAGGTCTGAGCCAACCCCATCTCTTGCCTGGGTAGTGGCAAGGCAACATCCTCCTGGCTTTGCCTTTCTTGTCCCTTCTCCAGAAGTACGTTCCACGTGGATGCCAGAGTGGCCTTTGTGAAACACAGCTGACAGCGTAACTCCCGTGTGCAGAACCTTCGGTCCTCCCCATGTTGTTAGGATAAAGTCTGGGCTCCTTAGCTCCACGTGTATGACCTGGCCTCTGTTCTCAGTTCTGCCAGGCAGTTCAGCTCTGTGTTCTAGCGACTCTTAGGTGCTGCATTGTCCTCAGACCAGGGTTGCATGCCACTGAGTCTTTGCTCAGGTGAGCAAATGGGATGTCCCTCCTCACTTCCTTTGTTGCTCAGCATCTATTCACTGTCAAGGTTCAGCTAAGTTGAGAACTCCTGTGGCCCTGGTCCTTCCCCAGTCAAGGTGGATGCTTGTCCACCCTGGGACAGGTGTGATGACCGCCCTTTTTCTGTCTTCCATCCATCCTTTTCCCAGCTTCCCGCCCACCATCTATCCACCTTCCATTCTTCTATTTCCATCCATTATCCTTCCTTTCGTTCATCTGTCCATCCACCTGCCCATCCATCGATCCATCCATCCATTCATCCATCCCAAGTATCCTTTCACATTCCCTTATCATCTTCCCATTCCTCTCTTCCTTCCTCCCACACCTCCTTCCCTTTTGTTCATTTTCCATCTACTCTATGCCACACAGTCTGCAGAAGATCGTATATTAAATCTGTGTGTTGAACAGAAGCTTGGCCTTAAAGAACATGAAAAATTTGGGCAGGAAGAGAGGACAGAAGCGGAAATTCAGGCAGAGGCTGGAAGATGGAAGGTGATGTAAGGGTCAGTGAGGGGACTGGGCTGTTGGGGGTGGAGTTCAGTTTTCAGTGAGCATTATGGGTAATTGGCTAGAGAACATAAGCCTTACTTTCCCTGAGTAGGTAGCTCATAGATGGTTAGTGAACCCATGTGTTGTCGGGCTTTGGCTACCTAACTCTTCATGTTCTTAACAACCTAAATGTGATTCTGGGGTGCAGGCACAGCTCTTTTCAGCCCACACATTCTCAGCCTGCCTAGCTCAGATTTCTGGGAGGCACTTGTCACACATTTCATAGTCAGGTGACTAGTTAGAGTCCCCCCTTGGGATTCTCAGACCTCTGCCATTTCTGCAAAGCAAGCTCTGATGAGTGACTTTGGACATGACCTTTTCCATCTCAGGGCCTTAGTTTTCCCAACTGCAAAGTTAAGAGGTTGGTTTAGATGACCCCTGATCCCCTTTTTGGCTCTGACTTTCAAGGACCATTCTCTGTGTTTGAAAAGCAAGGCTCACAGCCAGGAAGAGCTGGAAATGAATCCTGGCTGAGCGGCTTCCTCACCGTGGACCTTGCAAATTTCCTCAACCTCTGAGCTTTTTGCATCTATAATGTGGGACAGTCAATTTCTGTCTTGTCATCCTTAGCAGCTGGCAGGTACAGACAAGGCCATGGACACTGAAACACTTGGCTGAGCCCATCTGTTGTGTCAGTGAAGGCTCTCACAAGGACAAGGCCCAGATGGGCAGGCTGGCCTGGGAAACCAGTGGGTGGCAGACCTTTCTAGAGGAAAGAGGACTCAGGGCCTCAAGGAGGTACTCTAGGCTCCCAATTGCCTCTTGTGTCTGCAATCCTGCCTGCCAGCCTGCTCCCTGCCCCCATGCTAGCCCAGCATTCCTGGAGGCAGAAATCGAGCTCTAGGTCAGCTCAGGCTTCAGTCTGTCACTTCTAGAAGTGACAGCCCTCAGCTCTAGGAGACTTTTACCTGTGCTACAGTCAAGCAGCTGGCTGGGACTTGGTGGAGAAAAGGATGGGCAAAAGTGAGAAGGGTGGGCAGGGAATGGTGTGGAGGGACAGGGAAGGAAGGGCAGGAGATATAGGACTCTGCTAGGAGGAAAGGAAGAGCCCAACCTCTGGCAGAGGTCTGAGAATACCAAGGAGGGGGGGTTCTAATTAGTCATTTGACTATGAGCCTCTATGGACCTCAGACTTCCTACCTGTGACATGGGGAGGACCCTGACTGTCCTATTTTTTCCTCCAGGCTGGTGGGGGCCTAAGGAACGACTCTAGACATTAACGACTACAGAAATAGTTGGTAGGTCTTCCAGGGAAGTAGCCTGGGAGCGTCTTAGGGTACAGAGTCTGGCTTTGGGGGCTGGATTAGAAAGGAAGAAAGAGTTCTTTCTTGGGGCTGGATTTCCTTCTCCAATGTGTTTCTTAAAAGCCACATTCCTTCAAGGAGTCCCGGGCGAATGAGGGTCTTAAGCTCACTTAAGTTTAAGGTGAAGAGCTCTTGGGTATCAAGAGCTCTTTCCCACCACAAATGGATGCAGAATTAGTAAAAAAAAAAAAAAAAAAAAAAAGGAGTTGAAGGAGAAACAGTATGGTTGAATAGTCCCAAAGTATCTTCTTGAAGGTATTTATTAATTTCAATGGGAAAAACAGTAACGCTACAATGGAGAAATCCAGCAAACACTACCTTAGCCAATGGACAGCAGTAAGACCCATTCAATTAATGTCTTCCACACCTGAGCCGAGGCACTGAGAAGGACACACCATTTCTGTGGTTGTCTTGTCAAAATGCATAACCTCAGTCTGATCATGAGGAAATATCAGGAGAACCCAACCTGGGGGATATTCTACTAGTCGCCTTCCACACTGTCAAGGTCATGAAAGATAAGGACGGACTGAGGAGCTGTCATAGATTGGGAGAGACCAAGGAGACGTGACAACCAATGGAATGTGAGGTCCTGGGTGGGATCTTGCAACAGAGAAGGGACATTAGTAGAAAAACCAGTGAAATTCAAGTAAACTCTGTAGTTAATTAATAGCATTGGGTCAATGTTAATTTACTTGTTTGAATCATGGTACAATGTTTATGTAACATGATTGTATTGGGGAAGTTGGGTGAAGGGCGCATATGAACTCTCTGTATTACTTTTGCAACTTTTTATTATCTCGAAATAAAAATTTTAAAACAAAAATAAAAAAAAAGCTCTCCTCCAGAGCAGCTGTCTATACGTAAAGGACCCAGAGAAACTAGGTGGTGGGAACCATGGCCCAGACACCTGAGAATTCTGTCTCTCTGCTGCCCACTCCCCAGCACCCTTCTATGTTGAGCTAACAGCTGCCACCAGAAGCCTTCCAGATTGGCCCTGCCCGCATCTTATCACAGTCATTCATCCACCACGTTTTCACCACTCCTGCTGTGATGTGGATAGTTCCTGGTCCGTTACACATGTAGTGGGTTGGACAGTGCACCCCCCCCCCCCCCCACCAATTCACATCCACTGGAACCTCAGAATGTGACCTGATTTGGAAACAGGGTCTTTGCAGATGCCATTATGGTAAGAATTGAGATGAGATCACACTGGGTTAGGGTGAGCACCAAACCCAATGCGTGTCCTTAGAAGAGACAGAAAAGGACACAGAGAGAGACACAGACACAAAGAGCCATGTGAAGCCGGAGGCAGAGACGGGAGTTGTGTCACCACAAACCAAGGACTGCAAAGAGCCACCGGGAGCTGGAAGAGGTAAGAAAGGGTTCTCCCCTGGAGCCTTCAGACGGAGTGTGACCCTGCCGACAACTTGATTTTGGACTTCCAGAACAGTGAGAGAATACACTTCTGTTGTTTTAACCCACAAAGCTTGGGGTAATTTATCATGGCGGTCCCAGGAAACGAATACATATGAATTGTGCTTTTCTTATGCTTGTCCATGTCTTAAGTACTTTTGATGCGTACTTCTCTTCCCTTTCAGGCTGGGGGCTTCTTAAGGGCAGGGGCAGTCTCTTCCATTAGACGGGGCTCTGAAGACAGGGGCTGTGCCTCTCTCCTCAGACTGGGCTGTCACTAGGTCCCCTCCTTCCTTAGGAACCCATCCCCTGGTGCCCAGCCCATCCTCAGCACACAATGCAGGCTCTGTGGGGGGCTGCTTGGCCCTGCCGCCTCACCTGTTTGGGTTGGCATTGATCCCCCCCTCCATAGGCTGGCAGGAAGACTCACCAACCACAAGAGACACCACCCTAAGCTCATTTTGGCCCCCTCCTCTTTGGGGTAGGTGGAGTGAGGGCCAGGTCATGGTGCCCATTTAAAGCTTGTTTAGGAGTCTAGGGCCCAGCGGACAAGCCCTCATCCCTTTAATCCCTGTTGTCCAGAAAGCTGTCTCTCCTCCAATGTCATGAGTACCAGACTGGACCATTTGTGCCTAGTTCCACGTCTGCAGAGATCAGTCCCAGGATCGAGGCCAGGGGTCTAATCCTGGGCGCTGGCCGGAAAGGGGTGGGGGACCTCAGACTTGTTCCAGGCTGGGGTTCTGGGGTCCGGAGGGGCAAGGAGGGCTGGCAAAAGTCTCTTCCTAGATTGTGTGCGTGAGTGTACATGTCTCTGGTTCCCTGTGCTCTTTACTTTTGGATTTCCCTTGGAGGTGGACAAGGAAGGAGCCTCTTTTGGGTTCCACCGAATCAGGTGGAAGGTTGGGGGAGGAGAGCTTTGCCCACGTCCTGCGCTCTAGGGATTTTATCCGTGGCTTCCTGCCGTGGAGGGAGACAGGGTGGTGGGCAGCACAGAGAAAGCTGGTGTTGGGCTCTGCACCCACTCCTGTCCCGCAGGTCTCTGTGGAGGCTGCATTTTTCTCTGGTAGGTACCCCCCTGCCCCACCCAAGGGCAGTATGCCTCCTAACAAATGCATCTGTCCCTCAGCCAAAATCCCTGCTGCCTCTCACTGGGGTAGTTGTAGGGCTGGGCCGGGTGGGGGACCATTCCCTGGAAGGAGATTAGAGTGTCTGTCAGGGGTGGGTGGGGCAAGGCGGGGCCCTTGCTTACTCATCCTTGCAAGTCCTTGGGCGGCAGATTTGGGGAGCCCACAGCCTCAAGTGTCTGTCTCAACATTGTCTTCTGAGCTCCTAAGCCCCGGTGAGGGGGTGCTCCCTTGGCATGTGTTTTGGTGGCAGGCGGAGTGGCGGGGAGAGGGAGGCTTTGCTTCCCTCCTGGGAGCTGTTGATCCCCGGAAGAGCGTTGGAGCCTGCAGCGGGGGCTGTTGGGGCCTGTCTGGGGAGATGGGACGCGTCAGGCAGCCCCAGACACGACTGCATTCCTCCCAACATGCCTGCTGGGGTCCGTGGAGCTGAGGGGCTGGTGGGAAGGTGGGTGTGGCTGGAGGGGGTGCCTCTGGAGGCTGCCTGGGAGACGTGGGGGCAGCTGAGGTCCCAATTTGCAAGCCTCTGAGGTAGAACCAAAGGGACCCCTGGAAATGTCCCCCTGAGCCTCAGGGTCTCAGGAGTCAGGGACCCTCAAGTACACTCCCAAGTGCCTGCACTGCCTCTCCACCCCCAAATCTCTTGGGCCAGTGACACAAGGGGCTCAGACCAGGGTGCCCGAGCCGGCCTCTCCCACTGCCGCTGCCCTGGGGGCCTGGAGACACCTGGGGCTAGAAGCAGAAAGGCTCTCCTGTCCTGTGCCAGGGCTGTTGCACACCCTCTTTGTGGCCAGACGAGGCTACAACAATGCTAACCAGACTTCGTGCCGTACTTGGCTTATAAAACCCTCACATATACACTGCCACTTGGATTCTCGGAGCTGACTCTGCAGTAGGCAGGGTGGATGATGTTTACTCCCACTTTACTGTGAGGAAACTGAGGCTCGGAGAAATGTCAGGTCACACAGGGGCACACAGCAGAGCCCAGACTCAGTGTGACTCCGTGCTCTTTTAGCACGTCTCTGGCTGTGCCTGTGAGGCCCCCCCACCCTTGGTCACCTGCTCTTGGCCAGCCAATGCCATGGGCCCATCCACAGGTGCGTGGAGGATCTTAGAGTCTGTGCTCAGGGTTGGGGAAAAGCTGCCTAGATTTCCCTTTAATGGGGGTGTCAGGGTGGAAGCCCGAGCCAGCTGATTGGCTGGGCGTGTTCCGGGGATGTGACAGGCTTCTCGGCACAGCCTAGCGGGTCGCATCTGGGAGGACCCCCCAAGAACTTCTCTCTTTTTATAGACGGTAATGCTGAGGGGGCATCACTGTGGCTAACGTAGCCTTGCCATGCTGGCATTTCTCCAGCCAGGAGCCACCTGGAGTGATGTCTGGATGGATGTCAAAGGCCCACCTCATTAATGGGAGAACAGGTCACCAGGTTTCTGGGGCAGACGTCCTGCTCCCCGCCGCCTGGCCGAGCCCAACATGCAGGCTCCTGAGGGCCGCGGCTTCCAGGGCCAGATGGGAAAGTATAGCCTGCAGGCCCACACCTCCTTATGTGAATCACACCTGGCGGGACAAGAAACCAAAAACACCCTAAACAATGAGTTTCCAGTAAAATATGACAGACGTGATGAGGCGGGGGAGAGGAGGGATCTGACTGGGAGTTGGCACTGGACTGTGGGTGGTGAAAGCCAAGGGGAATGGAAAATGCCAGGCCCGCCCCCTACTCAGGAGTATAAAGCACCCACCTCCTATTCCAACTTACCTGAGCACCTCTCTCTCCTCTCTGCCGCCTCGCTCGCTCGCTCACTCACCTCCCTCCTGGCATCATGACCACCTGCAGCCGCCAGTTCACCTCCTCCAGCTCCATGAAGGGCTCCTGCGGCATCGGGGGCGGCTCCAGCCGCATGTCCTCCGTGCTGGCCGGAGGGTCCTGCCGGGCCCCCAGCGCCTACGGGGGCCTGTCGGTCTCCTCCTCCCGCTACTCCTCCGGGGGGGCCTACGGCCTGGGGGGCGGCTACGGAGGCGGCTTCAGCAGCAGCAGCAGCTTTGGTGGGGCCCTGGGTAGCGGCTTCGGTGGAGGATATGGTGGTGGCCTTGGTGCTGGCTTTGGAAGTGGCCTTGGTGCTGGCTTCGGTGGTGGCTTCGGTGGTGGTGACGGGCTCCTGGTCGGCAGCGAGAAGGTGACCATGCAGAACCTCAACGACCGGCTGGCCTCCTACCTGGACAAGGTGCGCGCCCTGGAGGAGGCCAACGCCGACCTGGAGGTGAAGATCCGCGACTGGTACCAGAGGCAGAGGCCCGCTGAGACCAAGGACTACAGCCCCTACTTCAAGACCATCGAGGACCTGAGGAACAAGGTGTGTGGACCGGGCGGCAGGACTTGCCATTCTAGCTCCCTCGCTCTGGAGCGATAGATGCCTCAGGCCACTGGCATCTTTAGATTACTAGACCGGGCAGACTCCAACCCCGCATCCCTTCTTCTGGCTCTGGACGCCCCCGCGGAGCTGGTCAGTGTCTCCCCGCTTTGCTCACGCCCTTCGGGGCTCCAGACCGCAGACCGCGAGGGCCTGGGGATTCCTACCCTTACATTTTACAGGGGAAGGAGTCAGAGCTTTGAGAGGTGCTGTGGCCTGCGAATCAATGGCAGAGCTGAGGCCAGAACCCGTGTGCCCACTTGCTAATACACGAGGCAGCTACCTGTTCCCCAGCACAGGGGAGGAGCGAGGCTGTAACGGGATGAGGCTAGACACCCAAACCACTCATTAGCTCATTAGTCTGGGCTGTGGCGGCTGCCGCCCGTGAGCCCTGGCACCGGCGCCCCTCCCCACCAGCAGGCGGGCACAAAAACCCCACAGAGGCAATCAGCGGAGCCCCGCCTTACGTGTCCTGCACAGGAGGGAGCCTGGGGGACTTGCATCTCCTGGCTCCAGCCCCAACCCCCTGCTCCAACCTCACCCTGGGAGCCCTCCCCGCTGATCCTTCTTCCTCTCGCGCCTGGCTCTGATGCCTCACGTGGATTAGGTAAATTAGATGGTGAGGGAGAGGACTGCAGCCAATCCGGGGTTTAGTACTTCTTCTGCTTCTTCTTTTCTCATCCCTTGTGCTAGTGGGGTCTCCTCTTTTGGGAAAGCCACACCTGAGGTCCCATGTTCTGCGGGCTTAAAAGGAAGGTGTGAAGATGGGCAGATTGGCCCGTATAGAAAAAGGAGAATTCAGACCAGGAAGGGAGACTTGGGGACCTTAGGTCACTCCTCCACTCTGTGGGTAGGGGAACTGAGACCCTGAGACTCATCAGTGGTAGAACCAGGACTCTAACTCAAGGGCTTTTGGTTCCAGGGCCAGGGCTCTTTCTATCCATTTTTTTCTGACCCGGAGTCAGCAAAGTCGTGGGTCGAAGCTGGGCCATCAGGGGTTACCCTTTAGGTTGCTGTGGCAAAGGTTTTTGGGAGGAGGGGAGACTCAGGTGAGAGCAGGAAAGCAAAGGCCTGATGTATGCAGGCTGCAGTGAGGTCTGGCTAGTGACGTCCATTTGGCTGACGACCTGTGCCCTCTCTACCTGCAGATCCTCACGGCCACCGTGGACAATGCCAATGTCGTCCTGCAGATTGACAATGCCCGCCTTGCTGCTGATGACTTCCGCACCAAGTGAGTTCGCAGCAGTGACTCAGGATGTCCAATCTCCCCAGGGTGGGGAATTTTGGGGGCAGCGTCCCCTAAACAGGGCTGACCAGTTGCCAGGATGGCCACATGAAAACCCCTTGGGGTGCTTGTAAAAATACAACACTCCTGGGCCCCAACCTGGAGTTCTGATTCAGTTATTCTTAACAGGCTACCTGAGAGATTCTGATCCACGGCCAGGTTTGGGTGCCATTGCTTTAAGGGAGAGGGGCTCCCCACTCCTCCACCTGCCCCTGAAGTGTAGGAGGCAGTCACATTTGGAGGCCTGTGTGCTATTGGTTGTGAGGCCAGAAGCGTCTCCCCTCCCTGAATTCTGCAGCCTAATGAACTGCCTTATTCCCTGCCCCCAGGAGTGTTCAGATCTGAGTCCTCAATGGGTGCTGTGTCCAACCACGCCATTTTCAAAACTGACTCCCTAAACCACCCACAGGGTGCCAGCTATGGGAAGAAGCTGCAGAGGGCAGAGAACTAAGCCTTCAGTGTGGCCAGGATGGATGTCCCATTCTTCTTGTCTCGGATCGTTCCAGGTACGAGACTGAGCTGAACCTGCGGATGACTGTGGAGGCTGACACCAACGGCCTGCGCAGGGTGCTGGACGAGTTGACCCTGGCCAGGGCCGACCTGGAGATGCAGATCGAGAGCCTGAAGGAGGAGCTGGCCTACCTGAAGAAGAACCACGAGGAGGTGAGAACCAGCTTAGAAGATGAAGCTGGGAGGGAAAGGATGGGATTGAGATGGGGTGGTGGTGGTGTGGGCAATGCTCAGGCCAGGATCACCTGAGAGGAGGGAACCCCAACTGGTTGCCATGTCGCCATGGCTCCTGACTATGGACCGTTCTTTGCTTGTGCAGGAAATGAATGCCCTGAGAGGCCAGGTGGGCGGAGACGTCAACGTGGAGATGGACGCCGCCCCCGGCGTGGACCTGAGCCGCATCCTGAACGAGATGCGCGACCAGTACGAGAAGATGGCGGAGAAGAACCGCAAGGACGCCGAGGACTGGTTCTTCAGCAAGGTGGGTGTCATCCCGGGGGCGGGGGATGGGGGGTGGGGAAGGGACCCAGGAGACCCGCCTTCCAGGAACTTCTGGTGTGAATGACTTTTTTTTCTTTTCTGCAGACAGAGGAGCTGAACCGCGAGGTGGCCACCAACAGCGAGCTGGTGCAGAGCGGCAAGAGCGAGATCTCCGAGCTCCGGCGCACCGTGCAGAACCTGGAGATCGAGCTGCAGTCCCAGCTCAGCATGGTAGGGGAGCTGACAGGCTTGGATCTGATCCAGGACTGGGAGGGAGGGAGTGACTACCCTCACTGATCCTTGATCTTTCCCTCCGTCACAGAAAGCATCCCTGGAGAACAGCCTGGAGGAGACCAAAGGCCGCTACTGCATGCAGCTGGCCCAGATCCAGGACCTGATCGGCAGCGTGGAGGAGCAGCTGGCCCAGCTGCGCTGCGAGATGGAGCAGCAGAACCAGGAGTACAAGATCCTGCTGGACGTGAAGACGCGGCTGGAGCAGGAGATCGCCACCTACCGGCGCCTGCTGGAGGGCGAGGATGCCCAGTGAGTGCACTGCCCTCCTTCCCAGTCCTGCCCCCACTATTCACCTGCTGTATCCCATGTGTCTAATGATCTTGCCCTTTTCTGTCTTCATAGCCTCTCTTCTTCCCAGTTCTCCTCTGGCTCTCAGTCGTCCAGAGACGGTAAGACTTTCCTTCTCATCAAGCCTGGACTCGTGACCACTTCCTGTCTCCCAGCAGGTCTAGAGAATTGGCTTTTTGAGGGGTTGAGTTAGAGTTTTCTCACCCAAGATCCCTTATAAAGCTACTTGGGTAGAAGAAGCCATTTTATAAACCTTCCTTAGGGCTAGGAGCTAGTGGCCTCCACTTTTTACTTCTGTCACTGGTGTCTGTGGCAGACTCCAATGTTCTGATGGTCAGCACCACGGACAGGACACCACATGGGTCTTCCCTTCAAGACCAGTCCACTTGGGTTGATCTGGACTGAACCAAGCTGATCTGAGTTCTTAGGAGCCTCCAGTTCGAGGACACAGACTCTGTCCTACCTTTGGGAGCTCTAGGCTGAAAAAACTGTGTAGATGGGATCAGTGCTGGGATAAGAGCAGTGAGTGAAGAGATAATCAGGGGAGAGGGCAACAGGGAGACAGTCTGCTTAAGTCTTCCCAACTCCCTGGTCTCCCCACTCCTGATTTCTCCATTGCCTGTCCTCTGCTGGTAACACCTTCTCTCCCCTCTTCCCCAGTGACCTCCTCCAGTCGCCAGATCCGCACCAAGGTCATGGATGTGCACGATGGCAAGGTGGTGTCCACCCACGAGCAGGTTCTTCGCACCAAGAACTAAGGCTGCTCAGCATTGCTCAGGCCTAGGAGCACCCCCCCCCCCCGCTGCTCCCCCGCCATGTGGATACAGACCACACTAGGGAATCCCCTTTCTTGCCCCCCAAGAACTTCACACTTGAGTCCTGCCTCACCCTTGCCCTCTCCTGGCATTCAATAAAGCTTCATTATCTGAGTTGCACAGCTCCCGCCTCTACCTGGTCATTGTCAGGAGTGGAGGTGGGGAGAAAGCGGGGGAAGCCTCTCTTTGAAGCCTGTCGTTAACACCTGGCTGTGGCCTCTGGGACTGGGAAAAAGGGCTTGGGGGCGGACTGGGCTCAGGTCCTGGAATGGCTTTCACCATCTCAAAAGGTAGAGATGGATGTGTGTACTAGGTTGTTTGTGGTGTCTCCAAGGTCATGGAGGCACATTCATTCATTCACTCACTCACTTATTTGTTTACTCATTTATTTATTAGTTTGTTTATTCACCAATATCATCGAGTGCCTTTTGTGTGCCAGGCACTGCAGCAGGTTAAAGATTTTTTTTAACAGTTTTTTCATCAGGGATTTCTTTGAGAATATACTGAAAGCTATAGATATTCTTTCCTCCCTCAGCCCGATAAGCACACACACACTTGCACATAATTCATGAGGTTCCTGGGTCCCCTAAGGCTCATCAGTGGAGGTCCACAAACCCAGTAAGAACTCATGCTTTACTGAGACGTTGTCACTTTCCATCCCACCTGCTCTTGTCTCTAGAGCTGGGAGAGAAACTGCCTACTTTCAGTTGACATAGGGCAGGTTGGTTACCATCTCCATGCCTCAGTTTTCACATCCATAAAGTGGGCACAATGACGGTACCTACCTCATGGGCTTTTTGTGAGGATTTTCTGGAAGAATGCATGTAAGGCCACCAGCACAGGACCTGGCACAGTGCAGGCTCAGGCACAGCTGTGAGTAATACTGGGGGAGCTACCTCTCGTGTGTGGTGATTTGCCATCCATGATGAGGGCATTTTTAGAGGCTTTGGGAACAGACAGACTGGATTCTAACCCTGACTCTGTTCTGTATTATCTCTGTGATCTCGGAGAGTCTGTTTCCCCACTTACATAGTAAGCGTGGGGAACTCTGTTTCTTGCAGTTAATATGAGAATCCAGCAAGTAAATGCACAGTAAGAACCTGGGCTGTAGGTTGCAGGAGACTTCTCTGGTGGAAGTGTCTTTTTTTCTTTTCTGTAGGGAGCTGGAAAAGGAGGAGGAAGGGGAAGATCATCTGAGTGCTAGTGAAAATTCCAGAGGTGGGTAGGGCTCATTGCCCAGAGCTAGGAAAGAGTTGACTAGTCACTGTATCAGTTTCAAGAGCTCATTCATTTGGCTGTGTGAATGAAAATTCTCGGGGGGTGCCGAGGATGGGACGTGGGTTAAAGAAAGACTTAGTCCTTGAGAGCAAGGGACCCAAAAGCCTAGGTTTTGGAATTAGACACCCTGAGTTGGAGTCCCAGCTTCCACACTGACTAGCATGGAAGAGTTTGGACAAGATCCTCTTTTACAAAATGGGGAATGAAAACCCTTACCACATAAGGCCAATGGTAGATAGAATGATCTCATGCAGGCAATGAGTTTAGCTTTGTGGTTGGCACATAGTCAGTGCTCTATAAATGGTACAGTAAAAGGGTGAGTTGTTAGGAATTGGAATGAAGTGATGTTGATTTCTCCTCACCTCATCTTCACCCCAGGGAAGAGACGCCTGCTTTGTGCTCCTGAAACTCTGGGATGTCTTTTTACCTGAGTTTTGTCATTAGGAAGAGTTTACCTGGGGTGATCTCTGGGGGAGGGTGTGTCATTTTGGGGATGAATGCTTAGTTTTGGAGGTATGTGAGGATAGGCCACTCAGGGAGGAGGGTGTTTGGAAAAGTTTCCTTGGATCCTGGGAAGGGGTAGTTTGGTGGTCCTAAGAATGATAGTGCCCTGGTGCAGAGGGCCACACGTTACCCCCGAGGATGGTGGACTCTAGGGTCTAGTGTTCCCAGCTGGGCGATGAGCTCACATGTGGCAGAAACCCGGGGAAAAGTTCACATTTGGGAGGCCACACGGACCTGGACGAAGAGCAAAACCTTTCAGCGGTTGCCAACGAAGACTGAAGCCTAGAATGTTCCAGATTGCGTAAGAATCCCCAGACATCACTCTGTCTTGGAGGTGGTGGCAGACTAAATCTTCTCCACCCCCCAAAGAGATTTGCCTTAGAGGAATATAGAATGTGAGATTTCTTAGACTTGAAGGTGGTGGGGTGAGCTTCCTCCTCTTGACTGGTTGCCATTGATGTTTGGAGGGAATATAGGGGGTGTGGGCTTGCTTGACAGTAAAGATGGCGGCTGGAGGCCACCTGGCTGACAGCAGGGTCAGAAGTGGGAAGTGAGGAGCTCAAACATGGGCCTCGAGGGACTTCCACCCTATCTGGGCCCCAGAGAAAAAGAGCAGGTGGAGCTGCCGTACCAGAGTCCCTCATGGAGGCCACCCCTCCTTGGGGTCCCCTGCCATCATACCCCACTGGGAAGAGCAGAGTCAACACTTTGGGCCCTGCTGCTGACCAGTGCTCTTGCCCACAAGGCCTGGCACCACAAGAACACACCCGAAGACCTGGGTCAGCCACTCTGACAATGGCGAGACTGCCTCCCCTCCCACCACCCCAGATCGGAATGACAGGAAACCGAGAAAGTGACTCCACAGCACAGTCTAGTGGAGGTAGGAGGAATGGCCTCTTAGCGGCCCGGGGCAGGTCACGTGACCCTCTGGCTCCACTCCCGCAATTTGGGAAGAGCGATCCTCTCTCCCCGCCCTCGCACAGCGCAGAAGGGCAGTGCTGGGAGAGTCAGGGAGACGGCTCTTCCAACCTCCTCAACTTAGGGCCACAGCGGCCCGCTCTAGGTCATACAGACTGAAAGTGGACCGGGTGCTCAGGCCTCTGGTCCCTGACCAGGTTTGCGCTCCATTCCTGTGTGTTCTCTCTCAGGCAGGGGATGGAGCTGAGAGCCCCAGGGGACGAGCATGAATTTTTTTCCCAACTCACTCTGAGGTTTCCGTCTTATGGGATAGGCCCACCTTGAAATTCTGGGTCCTCATTAGTTTGTGGGAGAAACTTGACTTTTTATTGTGAGAGGAACTTAACTGTGCCCTGGGAACTCTACAGGCCCAAGTGGCACATCTCCCTATGGTTATCGGATCTGGTGAAAGGCCCCTCCCCAAGGCCACAGATGACCTGGTTTAGGCAACGTAGCCAACTAGTCCTATAGGCTAGCGTCAGAGGGGGCAGCCCCAAGGAAGCCTGAGGCCCCGGAGGCTGGACGTCCTGATGTCCCGGCCTGGCCCACCTCACTGAGCTTAGATGTTGCCACAGAGGGGACAAGAGGACTCTAGGGACTCCAGGGCAATGGCCTGGCTTCAGGCAGATAGGACAAACACGAGCAGCTCCTCCTTTGTCCTTTGCTGGGCCAGCACATTCCTGCCGGGGCCTTCCTGTGACGCACTATTAGCTGTAGGGCCAGACCGGGGAAAGGAAGCCTTTTCCTTTGAGGTACTCTGATGAACTTTGGGGGCATTTTGGCATGGGAGAAAGGGGCAAAAGACACAGAGAGATAGAAACAAATGCATACAGACAGAGTCAGAGAGAGAGAGAGAGAGACAAGATAATGACGGCCTTGGGCTGGGATTAAGCAGTGAGGATCCTCCCTCCCTCCCTCCCTCCCTCCCCCCTTCCTTCCCTCCCTCATACATAGTTGTTGAAATTTACATGTGGAGGAACTTGGGGGTGAATTGAGACAGACGGAAACAAGGAGAGAGACAAAGTGGGGGAAAGCAGAGAGAGACCCAGAAGGCGTGTGAGGCTGGGAGAGGGAGCCCTGAGCCCGTGTCCATCTTAGCTCCCACTCACGGCAGGACAAACCGTGTTCCGCCTTCTGTTTGTTTAGCTCTGTGACTGTGGCCAAGACACTCAGCCTCTCTGAGCCTCAATTTAGACACCTGTAAAATGATTTAAAAGTTAGTATCTACCTCATTCAACCGTTGTGAGGATTAATTGTGAAGATTACCATAGGGCAGGCAAAGCAATGGGGGTCTTGCCTGGAGCCGTGGAAGTTCCTGATGGAAGAAATCATGATCCTCCAACCTTTGTGTCCTCTTCTTCCCCGTCCCACTGAGCATAGGTCCTCGGTCTTACTAGGGGCTCAGCAGACCAGAGGGGTAGACTGATAATAAGAGAGAGGACTGAGAACCCAAGTTGTCCACCAGGTTCCGGGAGAAGGTAGGGGGCAGGCACAATGCCACTGACAGGAAAATGTCCCATTAGGTGCTGGTCCTACACCAGCAGCTTTACATTAGCTCTTTTAAACCTTGCACTCTGGCCGCACTGGCCTTCTGCCTTTGCAGTCACGTTGCTTCTTCCCACCTCAGGACATTTGCACATGCTATCTATATCTTCCCGAGGACACTTCTACTCACCTTCACTGAAGTGTCTTTTTCTCAGAGAGACCCTCCCCGATCTCCCAGATGGGGTCACACCTTTGTCATGTGCTCCCCATTTTCCTACCAATAGTACTCACCCCAGTTTTGAATTATATACCTTTATTTTTTTAAAAAATTTTTTCTTTGAATATTTATTTTTGAGAGAGAGAGAGAGAGAGACAGACAGACAGAGTGAGAGCAAGGGAGGGGCAAAGAAAGAGGGAGACACAGAATCCAAAGCAGGCTCCAGGCTCTGAGCTGTCAGCACAGAGCCCAACATGGGGCTCGAATCCACGAACCGTGAGATCATGACTTGAACCAAAGTCAGGTGCTTAACCAACTGAGCCATGAGGTGCCCCTATATACCTTTATTCTTGAGGGTCTGTTTTATCCCATAACTGTCCAAGAAGGTAGGTAGGGCTTATATCTGGCTTGCTCACCACTTTATCCCATGCACTCAAGACAATGCCTGGAACACAGTAAGTATTCAAGAGACGATGAATCCAAACTTACAGTGAGGAAGTTGAGATTCAGCGAGGGGAAGCGACTCTTCCCAAATTGAGTGGGAGAACTTGGCTTCAGACTCAGACCTGTCCGGGCTCCAAAAGCTAGTGCCCTGAACCTCTTTGCCAGGTATGCCCTCGCACCCTTGCCCATGACCCCTGGTGTCATGGGGTCTGGTTAAGTGGGGGTGATGGCAGGCACTTAACGTGTGAGGAAAGAATTAGAACAGGTGCAGGCGCCTGGCGCTGAGCCAGTGGGAAGTCCCTGCCTAGATAGGTAATGGAGGGGCGGGCCCATGCGCCTCGCCCAAGCAGCCACGCAGGATGACTAAGGTCCTTCCCTGGGCCCCACCTGGGGCTCAATGACACAGCAAGTCTGGGGTATGAGCGGCTGGTGGCAGGCAAGCAGAAGGGCTCTTGTGGCCAGTGGAAGCCTGTCCTTGTCCCCTCATCCCCCCAGTCCCCTTAACACCTGCCCTGTGAGGACACCTCGCAGGTGGGATCTGGTTCCCTGTCTGTCCCTCTGCCTGCCTGAATCCCAGCAGCCCCTTCCCTCCCACTCCCCCTCTGCAGGCAGGGCTTGCACCGCGCGGGCTGGAACCAAGGGTGCAGGTGGCAGTCTTGCGTGTGGGGCGGCAGAGGCAGCGCCGCTCCTCCTCGGGTCCCTGGGCTGTGTGTGCGCCATTTCTCACTCACCTTCTGGAGGTTTCCTGCAGGAGGTGGTCAAGGTGGGACTCAGAGGGCAGCCCCTGGGCCCTGAGAGGGTGGGAGAGTGAGCCATGTCACATGGCCCAGAAGAAATCGCTCACTAAGGCCAGGGATCTGTCAGCCTCCCCCGTCCCTGAACCGATCTCGCGCAGCCTGGGTCCTTGTGCCAGACAGAGAACTTGGGGGAGGGAAGGGACGGCACCCAGGGGCTTCTGGAGGAGGGCCTCATTTCCGGGCCGTAGGGTGGTCCAGTACAGCAAGCTGCTCTTGGCATTGGAAGTAGAGCCGGATGCGGAGAGGACAGGTAGGGGTGGGGGGGCAGGGCTGCACATGGGGAGTAGCTGGACATTCATCCAGGGACCCCTCCAGACGGGCCTGACGCATGCACTGTCTTTATGGCCCCGACAACTGTGTATGGAAGGGCTTCTCATGAAGAAACAGGCCAAGGCCCCAGGGTAGGGAGAGTGCGGCTGGGAGGCAGCCCCTTCTCTCTCCACACCACTGCTTCCCTGAGCCCCGATGAGGAGTGCCAGATGGAGAGAGCAGAGAGAGAGCAAGGGCTCAGGAGAGGGTGGCAGGCACTGGAGATGTGCAGGGGCGGCCCAGATGTGGGAGAAAGGCCTGGACCTCTTAGCACCCAGGGAAGGGAGAGGAGCTGGCAGTGACCAGGGTTCCTTCAGTGCAGGCAGAAAATTGGCCAGAGAAGTCCAAAATTCAGGGGACAGCCAGAGGTGACAGTCAACCTGGAACACATGGCCTGTTAAGTCCTTGCCTTGCTGGTCCCCTGGGAGTTGGGTGTCCCCACGGGCGACCTGGCCTTCCTGTGTAGCCACAATGGAAGTCTGAGGATTACAGCCTACAGCTCTGAGCTGAGGGAGGGTTAGGGCCAGCCCGGAGCTGGGGGAGTTGAGGAGGTGGCTGGGGCAGGGCTTGGAGGGCTCGGGAACAGGGCTGGGTAAGGGCCGTCTGTCACTAGAGCCATCTGGGCAGAGGTGCCCCCGCTGGGACCTTCTGGTCAGGCAGGCAGGTCTCAATTGCCTCGACACAGTCAGGCATGGACGTTCAGGAGCCCCCAGCACGAATGCATTTGCAGAGGATGCACGCTCAGGGCCCCAGAGGTGCTGCTCAGCTAGCTCTTGCCTCCCCTGTTCACCCCGGCTGCCCCGACCCCTCCTCCATCCAGCTTGGGCACCGAGACCTGGGCTTTGCATCCCAGAGTGGCAGCAGCTCATGGGGATCAGGGGAGGAGGTAAAAAGGAAGGGGCCTTCCCAGGGTTCCAATCACATGGCAGGTGCTGGGGTCACCAGCAGAGCTTGGCGGGAACCTGGGAAAGGTTTACAAACAACACTCTTGCCACCGAGTTTCCTGTGTGTTAGGCATTCACGAAATGCCTTCAATATTTTATGTATCACCTGTTTAATGTTTTATTTAATATTTAATATTGATATTTCGTACTGCCCATTTAAATAGTTAATGCATTTTGGTACATCTGTTCACCTTTCATGTCTTTTTAAAAATTTTATTTATTAAAATTTTTTTTAATGTTTATTTATTTTTGATGGGGAGAGAGAGAGAGACAGAGCACGAGTGGGGGAGGGGCAGAGAGAGAGGGAGACACAGAATCTGAAGCAGGCTCCAGGCTCTGAGCTGCCAGCACAGAGCCCGATGTGGGGCTCGAACTCACAGACCGCGAGATCATGACCTGAGCCGAAGTCGGACGTTTAACTGACTGAGCCACCTAGGCGCCCCTAAATTTTATTTATTTAAAAATTTTTTAACATTTATTTATTTTTGAAATAGAGAGAGAGAGACAGAGCTCTAGCGGGGGAGAGGCAGAGAGAGAGGGAGACACAGAATCTGAAGCAGGCTCCAGGTTGCGAGCTGTCAGCACAGAGCCCAATATGGGGCTCGAACCCATGAACTGTGAAATCATGACCTGAGCCAAAGTTGGAGGCTGAAGCGACTGAGTCACCCAGGTGTCCCTTATTTTTTAATTTTAGAGAGAGAAAGAGAGAGAGAGAGAGTGAGCAAGGGAGAGAGGCAGAGGGAGAGAGAGAGAGAGAGAGAGAGAGAGAATCCCAAGCAGGCTCCGTGTTCAGTGTGGAGCCTGACTTGGGGCTCGAACCCACAACCCTGGGATCATGACCTGAGCTGAAATCAAGAGATGGGCACTCAACCAACCCATTTCAACAAATGCATGTTTATGAAGGAAATCCTATGTTACTCTATTACTAGCAAAAAATGAAAACCAGAATCACTTGCCAGAAATGGAAGGAAATAAATACTTAACTAGACACTGTTGCTTCCTGAAGGTTCTGAGCCCAAGGCCAGCTTTGGTCTGTGAAACAGCGATTGGTAGTTACAGACGGGTGTTGAAGGGGCTGTAGAATCCAAATGAGATTTTCTCCTTGACTGATCAGAAAATTGAAAAATGGAAAAAGGGAATGTTTTCTTACCATGTGACTCTATTATTTAGCAGAGTCTCTGTGCATTGCCTAAAAGCATCTCAAGAAACACTGGTCCTTTGTGAAGCCTAAGCATCCTTTAGCTACAGCACAGAGGTCATTGCCTTTTCCAGAAGCTGTTGCTGACCACCCCGGCCTCTCTCTTTTCACCTTTGTTTCTCTTTCAGCTCTTAGCACCTCCTAACTGGAATGACCGGTCGTCGTTCCTTTATTCCATATGTGTTGGGATCCTACTTGGACGAGACACGGTGCTGGGCACCAGGACAAGTACAAGATGCATAAGCACGGGAAACTGCAGTGGAGCAAAGTGCAAAGCCAGAGGGAGAGAACGCAGGAGGGCTTCCCAGAGGAGGGGGCACACAGATGGTTCGCTAGAGATGAGTAGGAGTCTCTGGGTAGAAAAGACAGAGGGATATTTGGACTGGAGCAAACTGGAAGCCCCGAGCATCATCTGAGGTTTGAAGGGTGTTTGGGAGCGTTGCGTGATTTGGTTAGGGGGTCTGGGGAACGGCAGCAGGTCAGGCTGGAATGGAAAGATTAGCCTGGGCCTTGAGTGTCAAGAGTGTGGACCTTCTCTTGGGGGTGAAGGGAAGTCAGTGGAGAACTGTGGTCACACCCAGGTTGGGAAAGACCACTTTCCCCAGGGGAGGAGTCCGGACTGAGCGAGGCAGGGAGAGCCGCTGCGAGCTGATGGTAAAGATCCAGGAGGGGGCAGAGTCCAGAGGGCCTCTGGGACTGAAGGATCAGAGGTGGTGAAACGGTTTCTGGAGCCCTTCTCATGCGTCTCTTCCTAGGAGATGGGCACACCATTAACATCATCCTTTCACAGAGGAGAGAACGGAGGCACCGAGTAATTACATAACGTGGCAGAGCGGGTAGCGGGGGTTGCCTCGGGTAGTCTGGCACCAGAGTCCACTGCCTTTCTTACCGCTGTCTCCTGGCCCTGCTCACCAGAACATGCTTCTGACCTTCTGCCAGGAGCGGGGGGCTTGCGCATTCCAGGAGGGCTGGGAAATCGCACATCTCTGTATCCCTCAGGGCTCAGTACGGACTAGGCAGTCAACCAGGGTCAATTCCATACCCGCTGCTGGGCCCTGCTGAAGGATCAGGACAGTGGAGCCCCTTGCCTTCCTGCTCCAAGGTCAGCCAGCCTCAGTACCACTGTCCTTATTCAGTCCTTCTCCCCGTGTCCTTTGTGTGAACACCGCTTGCTATTTCCGAGCGTTGGTGGGCATGTGGCTGTGTTGTGGTCTTTCTGCCATGTCATTTGCTTCCTTCGTCAGACTGGGGTTTCTGAGAGCAAGGACCGGGTTCCCCATCAGTCTGGGGCTCCGTGAGGACAGGGGCTGGGCTTCCCACGATCACTGGCAGCTCTCTGTGGGCTGGGGCTGTGCCTCCTCCATCCTCGGGGATGACCCCGTGGTCCCCCAGTCCTAGCCCACCCACAGTGGGCACAAGGTGGGAGCAGGGAGGGGTGCACACAGTGATAACCATCAGTGGGGGAGAAGACTCTACTCCTAGGAGCTCCTGTCCCAAAGGGGCTAAGTCTCAGACCTGCTGCCGGGCCGGCTGGAGACCAAACTCCAGGATCTAGGTCACCCCCTTGGCGGCAGAGCTGATTTATGGTCCCCCTGACAGCCTAATATCACCAAATTACCCCACACAATGGAGAGAGGCTGGGCTGCCTCCAGGGAGTCACAGAAGGACGCTGAGCCTGGGCGGCACTGCCGCCTCCCGATCGCAGACCTCCTTCAGGTCTGTGGGGGGAGGCTGGTGCTGACAGAGGGCACACCCAGGCATGCCATCTTCAGCTGGGGGTATAAGTAAGAAGCCTTGGGGACAGCCCTGTACCCTGCACTCGGGAACTAGCAGCACTCTGACGACTGCCTCCTATCCCACGAGCTGCAGCAGGGCCAGCCATGAGTTGCAGACAATTCTCCTCCTCTTACCGGAGCCAAGGCAGCTCCAGGGGCGGCGGGGGCAGCATGATGTCCTCGTTCGGTCGCGTCAGCTCCTCAGGGGCAGCTGGAGGAGGGGGCCGATTCAGCTCTTCCAGTAGCTACGGAGGGGGGCGCTCGGGGGCCTGTGGGAGAGGAGGTGGTGGCAGTTTTGGCTCCAGCTACGGTGGAGGATCTGGGGGTGGTTTTAGTGCTGGTAGCTTCGGTGGAGGTTCCAGGCGCTTCGGTGGTGTGTCTGGAGGGGGCTTTGGGGGTGGATCTGGAGGAGGCTTTGGAGGCTTTGGGGGCTTTGGGGGTGGATCTGGAGGAGGCTTTGGTTTTGGTGGCGGTTCTGCAGGAGGCTTTGGGGGATCTGGGGGCTTTGGCGGTGACTTTGATGGTGGTGCTGGTGGTATTCTGGGCGCTGATGAGAAGACCACCATGCAGAACCTCAATTTCCGGCTGGCCTCCTACTTGGATAAGGTGCAGGCACTAGAGGAAGACAACAATAAACTGGAGGGTAAGATCCGGGAGTGGTATAACAAGCAGGGACCCATGGTCTTCCAAAAGGATTACTCCCCCTACTATGACACCATCGAAGACCTCAAGAACCAGGTAGGTGGGGAAACTCTGATCTTTCTGATCTTTCTCTCCTGGTGTCTCTATCTCTGTCTCTCTCTTTTTCTCTCTCATACACACACACACACACACACACACACACACACACACACACACTCACATGCTTCATCAACTTTCAGAGTCTGGGAAGAAGAGAGGACAGGCTTAGGTTAGCATGGGGGAGCCTGGGACTGGTTGTGGGGGGTCTCCTCTTGGCCTGACCCTAAGTTGGGAATGGAGAGGCAGTGTGGAGGGAGCACAGTGATGGAGGCACTGCCCTGGGAGCCAGTGATGCAGTCCTGGGTCTGCCATCAATTCACTATGCCCTCTCTGGGAAACCTGATGCCCTCTCTGGATCTGTTCTCCTACACATTTAATGCATGGGATGGGCAGACCAGCTCTTGTCCCTGTTGGTTCGAAACTTCTGTAATGATATGAAAAAAAAAAATCCTGTTTGGAGCATATCGTGTGGCTCAAGAGAGGAGGTAATCTGTGCGTGTCTCTCCTCTCACTCTTTAAGAATTTCGAACTTTCTAGTTTGGGAAACTTAGAAGTTGTATCTCTTCTTTCCTACTTGGGCTCCTAGAGGGGCCTGTCTTGGTCTTTCCAGCTGGACACAGACACACATGCTGGTTGTTTAAGGGGATGAAGAGGATCTAGAACTCCGGGGATGGAAGTAATCTACTTTTCCATACCCCCTACCTGCCCTTATCTACTCATCCTCCTACCACCCATTCATCTATATACCCACTCATCCATCCAGCCATGTTTCTATCTATCCACTTATTCATCCACTCAATCTAGTGAATGACCACCCTCAGTGTTGCCTCCGGCAGACAAAGTGATGTACCAGACTTGGTCTCTGTCATTGAGGAGCTCTCAGTTTAGTTAATTTGCTAAATGAATGAATGAATGAATGAATGAATGAATGACTGTCACACTGAACATCCTTGCTGAAGTCTGTGAGGGGTATGTGCCAGGTACCAGCTGTTGGAAGCTTCTCCTACGTTTTAAGCATCTTCCCGGATGGGGCCATCATCTCTTATGGCTTTGCCTGGCCTCTTGCCTTCCCAGCAGTGGGTCATAGCAGAGGAGCATGGGTTCCATGCCGTCTCCTCTGTTTTTAGATTCTGGACACCACAGTGGGCAACCATAAGACTCTCCTGGATCTTGACAACATTCGCATGACATTGGATGACTTCAGGATGAAGTGAGTCCGGCTGCCACTCCCTCTGCTGTCAACAATCTTTCTCCACCCCCTAGTGCTCTAAATGTCCCAGTAGGGACTTGTGCCCTCTTGCTCATTCCTACCCATGGCTGGTCTGCAGGTATGAGATGGAAAACACCCTGCGACAAGGAGTGGAGGCTGACATCAATGGCTTGCGGAAGGTGCTGGATGATCTGACCATGCAAAAGTCTGACCTGGAAATGCAGTATGAGTCTCTGCAGGAGGAACTGATTTTCCTCAAGAAGAATCATGAGGATGTATGATACTGGCTACTTATGGCTTATTGAGGAGTGGGAGGAATGGAAGTGCAGAGACAATGGGGGGACAGCTATGGGGCATTGCCTGGGAGACACCCTCTCCGTGACTTTTGAGGACACTCTCCCAGTGCCTCCTTAGCAGTTCCTATGGTGGTGGTTGGGCTTTGCCTTCCCAACTGTGCCCCTTTTTTGTACCTCTGGGAAAGCAGGGAGGGCTAAAATGTGGTGGAGAGGATCCTACCCCTTGACCTCATAGACCCATCATCCCTGGCAGGAGATGAGTCAGCTGACTGGGCAGAACTCTGGGGATGTCAACGTGGAGATGAATGCTGCTCCTGGCAAAGATCTCACCAAGATCCTCAATGACATGCGCGAGCAGTATGAGAGGATCAGTGCTAAGAACCGTAGGGACATTGAAGAGCAATATGAGACTCAGGTGAGCAGAGCGGGCTGCCCATTCAACCTTCTCTCCTTCTTCCATGCATCCCTCCATTCCTCCACCCTATCCCTCTCTCCTCCCACCCCTCCATCTCTCGGTTCAGCTGTCTTCCATCCAGCTTCAGTCATTGCCCACAAACATGATTACTGAGTGGCTTGTCAGTGACAGCTTTATGTGAAGTCCTAATGTCTCAGACATGAGCCAATAAGATTGCTGCTCTCAAGAAGCTCACAATTTATTACATGTGTGAACAAAGGCAGGGCATGAACAACTCATGTAAGTCTACGTGCTATCAGACCCCCCAGTAGAGGTGCGTGGTGTGCCTCTTATACCACACTGAGCTCTCTGATGTCTTCCTTTCTCCTTGAGCCTCCAGAGCCTACCACACGACCCTGGCACATGAGGGCATGGTCTCTAGTGTGTGTGTGTGTGCTTGTGTGTATGTGTTTGGGGGTCGGTTTGAAATGAGGTTAGAAAGGTGGTTTGGGGACAAGTGTGAAGAATCTTAGAGCCTTGCTGAGAGGGAATGTTAAGTTGAGAGAATTGGATTACTCTGGCTGGCTAGCAGACCCAGGACTCAGGATAACTTGTCTTTGGTTTTGGCTCACTCTTGGTCCTGGAGGCAAAGGTCCGGGTGAGTGGGGCAGAACCTTCTCCATTGCAGCTTCTGGTCCAGCCTGGTTCTCACTGAGTTCTTGGGTTTTCAGATGAGCCAGATGGAGCAGGAAGTGACGAATAGTGGCCGGGAGATGGAGTCCAGCAACAAGGAGGTGACCCAGCTCCGGCACAGCATCCAGGAGATGGAGATTGAGCTGCAGTCTCAGCTCAGCAAGGTTGGCTGTTCTGCTCTAGACCCTCTGCCAACGTGAGGCACAGGAGGCTTGACATAATCCCCAGGAGTGGGAAGGGGAGGAGCTATGATGTAGCATCCCTCTTATAGCCTCCTCATGCCCCCTAGAAATCGGCCCTGGAGAAGTCCTTGGAAGACACCAAGAACCGCTACTGTGGCCAGCTGCAGCAGTTGCAGGAGCAGATCAGTAACCTGGAGGCTCAGCTCACTGAGATCCGGGGAGAGATTGAGTGCCAGAATCAGGAATACAGCGTTCTGCTCAACATCAAGACACGGCTGGAGCAGGAAATTGCGACTTACCGCAGCCTCCTTGAGGGTGGCCAGGAGGACTTGTAGGTGCCCCAGGATTCTGTGGAATCCCTAGGAATTTATAAGTCCCTGACATTGCATCTGTCTTTCTGGACACAGGCAGTTGGGAAAGTTCCTGTAAACTGGGTCTGATGGGTTGAGGACTTCTTCATTCGGTGGGGGAGCCTCAGGGCATCTGGGCTTTGGGAAAGGAGGTTGGTAACAATGAGAAAAGGGACTACTCCGTGTTCCAGGGAGAGGGAGGCTCTCCTTTCCAGCTGTGGTGCCAGCCTAGTCTGTCCTCTAGCTTGCAGAAGGAAAACTCAGGAAGATTCACATTTGGGTCTTGACTCTGTCCAGGTCCATCCTTGTATATGTAGTGGGGTCTCTCATTTTCTCTCTGTGTTATCTTTCATTCTCAGTGAATCTCATGAATCTGGACAAAGGCGCTCTGGAGGTGGCAGAGGAAGTGGATATCACGGTGGAAGTGGAGGCAGTCATGGAAGAGGATCCTGGGGAGGAAGTGGAGGTAGCCATGGAAGAGGAAGTGGAGGCAGCTATGGAGGAAGAGGTAGTTCCGGAGGAGGAAGTGGAGGTAGCCACGGAGGAGGAAGTGGTGGCAGCTGTGAAGAAGGAAGTGGATCTGGAGGAGGAAGTGGTGGCAGCTACGGAGGAGGAAGTGGATCTGGAGGAGGAAGTGGTGGCAGCTACGGAGGAGGAAGTGGATCTGGAGGAGGAAGTGGCGGCAGCTACGGAGGAGGAAGTGGATCTGGAGGAGGAAGTGGTGGCAGCTATGCAGGAGGAAGTGGAAGATCATCTCAGTCCCAGTCCTCTTCCTCAAAATCTGGTGAATGTGATGATACACAAGGTAAGGGACAACTCTAGCTCATGGGGTCAGGGAGGCACGGGTGTTAAGCTGTCATGGTACCACCCCTTTTTGAGTATCTTTGAGCTTCTCTAGGGTATACATACTCTGAACAGAGCTAGGTTTTAGGGAGGTCTCTAGTAAGGTGTTATAGACTTGCCCTTATTTCTTAATTATCATTAATTTTGACAAACCTTTGGGTGAGGCTAGGACCAAATCTACATGGCCTGAGTCTCCATAGCTTAGGAGTTTGGTTGGAAATTGTGCATTATCTTATATATTTCCCATCACACCCTATGAGGTGGTATCATTATTCCCATTTTAGAGATAAGGGAAATGAGGTTCAGAGAAGAGAAGTAGCTTATGCAAGGTCAGACAATCAATAAATGAGGAACTCAGCTCTGTGGGTCTCCACAGCCAATACTTTCCATCATCATGAGGATGGGAAGACCTGGATTGGCAACATTTCAGGTAGAAAAGAGGTTCAGGTACTGTAGTCAGTGGTTGGCTCATACAAGTCAGTTATATGGTGCAACTATCTAAAGGGGCATACACTGAACAGAAAAGTCTAATGTAAGAGTCACACCGTGAAGTGGTCTCTAGGTCAGAGAAAGTTTCCCCTTGTGCATGTTGAATTTTATGAATTATATGAAATTGTAGTAAAAAGTCTGGGTAACATGACCGGGGATGTTTAGCTCAGAGAAACCTTGAGGTGCATGGAAGCCGTCCTTGTCTAGGGTGTCTGGTGTGGTTTTGTGCAACAAGAGGAACCACAGGGCCATGGATGTGCATGTATGGGCAGAGGCTGGGCCATCCTTACCTCAATATCCAAGAAATGTACTAATAAGGCTATTGAATGGAAGAGGGACCAGGCTCATGAAACTTCATCTTCAGAAACGGGAGAGTATCAGTCAGGGCTGCTGCAGGAGAGCTTTAGGAATTGGATGGGGGCCACCAGGACCCCAAGGTCCTTCCAGCTCTTTGAGCTCCAGTCTCCTCGCTCTCAGTTTGCCTATCTTTCTCTAAGTCTTGGTTTCTCTGTCTCGTGTTCTAAGTCCTCCCTTCTCACCCTTACCTCTCTTCCATCTCTCTACAGGCTATCAGATTCGATACTAGAGCTCCTGTAAATGTTTTTGGCTCCGCCTCAGCTGAGTGTCCCCCAGACGGGCAGCCCCCCGACAAAGCCTGCTTATTGCCTTCTGACATCAAGGATGGCTGGCAACGAGTCCCAGGGCTCATTTGGGACTGGGCTGAATGGGCATGTGTGCCTCTGGCTGCTCACTGGCTCCCTCCCCTAGGAGGGTTGGGGAGACCTCTCTTCCAACTGTCTGGTCTGGGGGTGATCCCACTTCCTGCCTGATCTCAATTTCCCAATAAAGCTTTCCTACTGCAAATCAAACTTGGACTTTGACCCATTTGTTCTTTGGGATTAAGAAGGGACTTTTGTTTGGGATTAAGAAGGGACCCATTTGTTCTTTGGGATTAAGAAAGGAGGTGAAGGGAGAATCAACTGAATCCACTTTGCAAAGTGTTGGTCAGGTTTTCTATCAGTTGACTTTTGCTTGTAACAAAGCAACCCACGATTTGGTGGCTTAAAATAATAATCATTTATTTAGCTCATGATTTTGCAGTTGGTAGTTTAGACTGGGCAGTTCTATTTTCCTTCAAGCATCTGTGGCCAGCTGCAATTTGGCTAGCTGCTCTGCCTCTGGGGCTTGGCTACATGCTGCCTGGGGGTGCTGGGGGTGAATGACACACATACTTCTCATCCTCCAGTTGGCTAGCTCAAGCAAGTGTCTCAGGAGAGTGAGTGGTAGTGTGCAAGGCCTCTTGGGGCTTGGGCTCAGAGTAGTCACTTTGGCTCTATCTTACTGCCCAAAACAATCCCAGCCTTGGCCAGATTCAAAAGCAGGGGAAATAGACTCTTCTCGATGGGAGGAGCTACAAAGTCACAGGGCAAGGACATGGATATAGGGAGGGCAATGACTGAGGCCAGTTTTTGCAAACAATCTGCCATAGCCTATTAGCAGGTCCTATGTCTGGTACAGAGAGAAATAAGGCAAACACAATGTGGTTTTTGCTTTGGAAGATTTCACAGATGGCAAAAAATATAGCCCAAATAAAAGAGCTCCAAGGCAAAGTAAGGGATATTGTATATCCCTTGACATATATCCCTGTCAACAATGTTGATAGCAGCCAACAATGTTCTCCAAAGATTCTGACAGGCCTGATATAGAATTACTTTTCCTGACAAGGGATGGACAGCCCCTCAGCCTGTGTTCCGGATATTATCACAGCTGATGTTAAACCCCCCAAAGCTTGGAAGCTTAAAACAATAACATTGATTTGGGGGCTTGGTGGGGACAGCTCACCTCTGTTCCACTTGGTGTCATTGTGCCTCACAGGCTGGAGTCATTTGAAGTCTTACTCACCTGTGTGGCACCTGGGCTGGAAAGACTCAAATGTGGGGGCTGGCCCTGAAGGGGCTCCTCAGTAGCTTTGTATGGAGATTCTCAGTGTGACCCTTCCAGCAGGGTAGCTTCAGGGTAGCCAGAATTCTTACATGCTGGAAGAAGTTGTTTTGCTTTATTATCTAGACTTGGAAGTCATGCAGGGTTCCCCTCTGTTGTAGTGCTCGGGCCTGCTTAGATCCAAGGGAGGAAGCATAGACCTTGCAGGGGGCAGGATTCTAAGATGACCCCAGTTATTCAATCACACATGAACCTAGGTATTGCTGCAAAGGGATTTTGGAGAAATAATTAAGGTCTCTACTGTGTTGACCTTAAGATAGGGAGATTATCCAGTGGGCCTGACATAATCATATAAGCTCTTTAAAAGGAGAGAGTTTTCTCTGGATGATCATAGAAGAGGAAGTCAGAGATGTGAAGCGCAAGATTTTGATTTGCCATTGCTGGCTTGAAGATGAAAAGGGGCATATGGCAAGAAATGTGGGTGGCCTCTAGAAGCTGAGAGCCACCCAGAAAAAGGGGACCTCAGTCCTCCAGCTGCAAAGAACGGATTTTTTTCCAAAAACAAGAAAGAGTTTGGAAGCAGATTTTCCACCAGAGTCTCCAGATGAGGACTCAGACTGGCCAACATCTTGATTTCAGCCTTGTAACACCCTTCACAGAAAACACCTGCAGAGCTGTGAGCTAATAAATGAGTGCTGTTTTAAGCTTCTACATTTGCAGCAATTTTTAAAGCAGGAATAGAAAACAAGTACAGATCCCATATCAAGATGGAGGAGTGTCAATGTCACATTGAAGATCAGCATGTGGAATGGGATATAGTGATCTTCGGAAAATACACTTTTAAAAAACACACTTTAAAAAAAAACACTTTATTTATTTGTTTGGAGGTGGGGAGAGGGGCAGAGAGAGAGAAGGAGAGAGAAAATCCCAAGCAGGCTCCATGCTGTCTGCCCAGAGCCCGATGTGGGGCTCGATTTCACGAATCATGAGATCATGACTTGAGCCGAAATCAAGAGTTGGATGCTTAACCGACTGAGCCACCCAGGTGCCCTGGGAAAGCAAAATATGCCACAGATTGGCCAAATTATTGGGGGAGAGGTTGCATAAAGGTAAACTTAGGACAACAAGTGACACGGAAGCTCAGGAAAACCCAAGACCCTGGGGTTTATGAAGATGGAAGCTGGATAGTGTCTCTGGGTCCAAGATGGCTCTAGCAAGTTGCTGGAGCAGTGAGAATTTGTGATCATTTCGCTAGTGCTCCACCCTTACTGTGCCACTGGTTACTCTCTTCTCTGGTTCTCTTCCTGCTTCCAGCTGTCTTCCTCTCCTACCACTTTAATCTTCTCTCTACCTTTCTACCTCAAGATTGTCCATCTTGAGTCTGAGGCTTCCCAAGGGAGAAGCCAGAACCTTGCTTTCCCAACCTCCCTTGCAGCTAGGGCACGTGCATGTGACCCAGCTCTGCCAATCAGGTGCTCCCACACAAGACTTTGATTTGAACGTGAAGGAATCTAATATGGCAGGAACAGAGCTGGGGCAGAGACACACAGGGGATGTTTTTTTTTTTTTTAATTTTTTTTTAACGTTTTTTATTTATTTTTGGGACAGAGAGAGACAGAGCATGAACGGGGGAGGGGCAGAGAGAGAGGGAGACACAGAATCGGAAACAGGCTCCAGGCTCCGAGCCATCAGCCCAGAGCCTGACGCGGGGCTCGAACTCACGGACCGCGAGATCGTGACCTGGCTGAAGTCGGACGCTTAACCGACTGCGCCACCCAGGCGCCCCAGCACACAGGGGATGTTTACTGAGGCCACAGTAGTGGTGGCCCTGCAGGGATATGCAGTGCCCAACATGAACAGTTTGAGCTGCAATGTCTGTCCAGCAGCAACAGCCGTGGTGTCTTCCTGGCAAAATCCTTTAGAACGATTTGAGCATTGTTTCTGGTTGCATATACTCCAAGTCTGATTCTCTGCATATCCTGGGAAAGACGTACTTCTTTCTCTGTAGATGAAAGCAAACACATTCTGTTATTCTTTGCTCATTGGGATAAGGAAAGAAGAGTTTTCCACATCAGGGGCCAGAGACTATGGTGGTCTGTTCTAGTACATAGACCAAATGTGGGTCAATGATTGCTATTGGAATAGCCATGTGATAAATTGTAAAATAATCATTCCCTCACATCTGTTCGTATTCTACACAGGGAAAATGGCAAGTTAATTGGGAAGTGATCAGAGGCATCAACTCTGAATTTATCAAATCTTTTCTGAGGTGCTAATCTCTGTCATTCTCTTAGAAATGTCGTGTTATTGGCTCTTCTTTCCACACTAATCTTTACTCCATGGATCAGGGAGCCATTTATTGACTATATAGATTCCATTGCAGACACTAGGAAATAACCACAAGATGGGTCTAGGGTACTACTGAGCTCACGAGAAGCAGACTTAAATCAAAACTCCATTTGTGGGGCACCTGTGTGGCTCAGTTGGTTAAGCATCTGATCTTGATTTTGGCTCAGATAGTGATCTCACAGTTTGTGGGTTTGAGCCCTGCGTCAGGCTCCATGCTGACAGTGCAGAGCCTGCTTGGGATTCTCTCTCTCCCTCTCTCTCTGCCCCTCCCCTGCTCATGCACCACCCCCTCTCTCCTTTTCTCTCAAAATAAATAAATAAACCTAAAAAACCCCCTTAACTTGCTATCTGATCCTCTGTATTGGTCAGGTTCTCAGGTGCAACCAACAAAAGCAACTTTGCCTATTTTAACAAGTAAGGGATTTATAAGAGCTCTTGACACTTTGAAGAATCAGCAGGAGACAATTAGGAAACAAAATTGGGGCTGAGTTTCTAGTGTCTCCCAAAATGACACAGCAGAATGGGTCTGCCAAGGGCATTGCTGCCTCTGGAATGAGTAGGGAGTTTCCAAGTCAGGATGTGGCCTGCTGAATTAAGAAACAGCATCCACAGCTAGAGCTTCAGAACCAGGCTGTCTGTGCCATTGAGCCAGCAAACTGGATGTCCCAAGTGGAGCCCATTTCTTCATATACCTCCCTTCTAAATTAAGGATCACATGGTGCAGAACCTCATTTCAATGGCAAAGGAGGTTGGGAAATGTAGTTTTTGGATGTACCTGGGAAAGAATAGTGATCAAAATGACAGATATAACATAAACACGCATAAGCTTCCAGTCTTGAACCACAGTGTTGTGCTGCTAACCTCCAATTTTCAGGGATTAGAGTTAGTGTGGAGCCAGTGTCCAATAATCCATGGAAGTCTGGGTACTTTTCTCCCCCCCAGTACATAGCTACTCTTGTAAATGCCCACAGGTTCCTATGGGGAAGATTAGGAGGTAGACATACAGTATGTGCTTATAATTTATGGCAGAGTCCTTCCTCAAGGGTACCCAGACTTCCTTTTATTCAGAGTTCTCTGCATCTATGAGATAGTTCTGATTTAGGAATTCAATGAGTCTGTCATTCTCCATTATGGGGCTTACGACAGGCCTATTCTTGACCTAAAGGTTTCTTTTTGGAGTGTGGGGTAGGGAAGTGGGGCAGGTATGGAAGACCAACTTGCTGATATCAGTCCCACATCCTTCTAGTAAGCATTCCTGTACTCTAAAGGCCGATAATCTTAGAACTATCTTTCCCAGACTCCCTTACAGCTATGGCTGTAGGAGAAATTTAGGTTTTTCCCAACACGTACACTTCTGTGGGACATGAATCGAGTGGGGAGAGGTCTGGAGTGGAGAGTGTTTTTGCTGGTATAGACCTACCAGGTATGACATGGTCCCGGAGTCAACAGAACTATTTCTGGCTTACAGATTCCCAAGGTTTCTGATTGTGGCAACCAGGAGCTCCCTTTCAGTCTGGTTCTGTGGTGTTAATCTGGGAGCTATTCCCAGGGGCCCAATCCAGAGTCTGTTCCTCCAAGCTTCTTAGGATTTTGTAAGCACCTAATGCTCTGTATTAAATTCCTTTTGGTTAAGAGAAAAGTGAGATTTGTTTCTGTTACTTAATACTGAATCCTGACTGAATCAAGACCTTGGTGGGCAGTGCATATATTTTGGTCCTAGAAACCCATGAACAACTGACGATAATCAGGGATCCAAATCTCTGGATCCCTAGAGATTTTATCATTCTACCTTGTGTTCTAGGCTGCTAGCATTGAAATGCTCCTACTTGTCCTCTGCCACATAGAATCCCATTGTTATTGAAGTAGAAATCCTCATTCAGCTGTATCATCTCTTACTTGCACCCTCAGAGAATACTGCTGCTGTGCTTTTCAAAGATGCTGTGTTCCCTCTTGTCTAGGTATTATTATTATTATTATTATTATTATTATTATTTTGGAGAGAGAGAGAGAGAGCAAGCAAGGGAGAGGGGCAGAGGGAGAGAGAGAGAATCTTAAACAGGTTCCATGCTTATCACAGAGCCCAATGCGGGACTCAAACCCACAACCCTGGGATCATGACCGGAGCTGAAATCAAGAGTTGGACAGTCAACTGAGTGAGCCACCCAGGTACCCCTTGTCTAGGTATTTCTTAATTTCCAGAGTCTACACAGTGTCTTCTGGGCTCTCATAGCTGGAGAGTTGTTGGATACGTTCCACGAGATAACTCCACTCCAACATTTCTGTTTCCCTAACTGGTTGTATTCCTTCTTCCTTATTACAACAGGGGTTTTCTGGAAGCTCAGCTTTATTTCGTATGGGCCACCACTGAGTTCAGTGTCTGCCATTCAACTGAGCAAGTATTTAGACCCACTCCCAGATATTCAAGCTAATAGCTGAACGGTGACTCTCTGGTGAATGCCTCCATATTGATTAATTCAGCCTGATCAAAAATTAGAATTAATTCTCAAACCCAGTGTTTACATTTCTGCTGATACAGTGGGTAAGCCTTTGGGTGAGCCTTTTTCTCTAAGCTTTGACTTGATAGCTGACCTTCTCTTCCGGAGATCTGACTTACTTATAACTTTGGAGGCTATAAAGGCTGTAAAGGGTGGTAGGGTGGAGTGTAAAGATAATTTGGAGTTTGGGGTACTTTAAGCCAACAAAATCCTCTTATATTTCCATTCCAATTCCGTGAGTGCTCCTGTTTCCAGATCAACAGCCTAACTTTTACATAAGAGACTTAGCAAGGCTGTGATTTCAACCGATGCTGTAACGTGGCAATTTGGGGAATTCAACTTTGAGATGAAATCTTCACTCCTTCTGCCTGGAAAGTACAGGAAATAAGAGACCTTTTTAGCGTAACCATGGAAAGTCCCTGGTGTTCTGATTGCCCATAAAGTCCAGGACCTGGGAATTTGAGAAAACTACCCTAAGGTACTTCTCTAAGCTCTCCGGTACAGTTAGAAGAAAACTAGACAACCCTTATCTCATCACTACATGCCTTGGGCTTCCAAAGCCCCATATTTTAATAATAGTTGGATTTTCACTGCCTTCAGACCCATCTAGGTCAGATAACTATTTTGAATCTCATGTTACTCCTTCAACAATCTTTATGGGGTAAAAATGTAATTAAGTTCCTTCTCTGCCAGGCACTGTTCAATGAACCAATGAGGCAAACATTCTTGCCTACCTGGAGCTTACATTATAAGTAGGGGGAGGGGAACACAATAAATGTAACACATCAATAAATTATGATATATTTTGAGGTGGAAAGTGCAAAGAGAAGCAGGGAATGGTGGTGGTGGGGGGGTGGTTGGAATGCGTGGTAGGGAGGGAAGGATGGCAAGGTTAAACAGGGTAGCCAAGGTCGGGTTAGTCAACAGGGTGAAATATAAGCAATGACCTGACAGAGCAAGGGAGATAGACAGGCAGGTGTGTGGCAGGAGATCAATCTGGGCACAGTGCATGAGGGTGTGAAGGCCCTAAGGTGGGAAGGGAACATATTTGGCATATGATTAGGTTTTATTTATTTATTTATAAGTTTATTTACTTATTTTTGAGACAAAGAGAGGGAGCACAAGCAGGGGAAGAGCAGAGAGAGAGAGAGAGAGAGAGAGACGGAGGGAGACACAGAATCCGAAGCAGGCTCCAGGCTCTGAGCTGTCAGCACAGAGCCCAATGCAGGGCTTGAACCCACAAACCACAAGATCATGACCTGAGCCAAAGCTGGACCCTTAACTGACTGAACCACCCAGGTGCCCCTGATTATGGTGCCTGAGTTCATCATCTGGAGGGGAGCTTTCAGGAGAACTGTCCAACCAGGTTGTTCCTTTTGTGAGCAAGTGACAAACATTCACCCCGTTAGGTCGGCGAGATTTTTGAGGTCGTTACAGCAGCTAGTGTTGACGAACATGACTAACACTCGGGTTTCTGGCAGGGGTGCAGCACCGTCTGAGCCACATCTTTAATGTTTATTTATTTTTGAGAGCGAGAGAGACAGAGCGCAAGCAGGGAAGGGGCAGAGAGAGAGAGGGAGACCCAGAATCTGAAAGTCAATGTCTCCATCTGCAAGTCAAGGAGAGAGGCCTCGGAAGACACCAAACCCGCGACACCTTCATTTTGGACATCCAACCTCCAGAACTGTGAGAAAATAAATTTCTGTTGTGTAAGCCGCCCAGTCTGTGGTGTTTTGTGTGGCGGCCCGAGCAGACTCAGCCAGACACGCAAGCAGTGGTTTCTTAGGAGTCTTTTGCCGGCCTTCATTTCTTTTACTAAATTCTGAATCAATCAGGTGTTTGGTTTTTTTTAATGTTTATTTATTTTTGAGAGAGAGAGAGAGAGAGGGTGAGTGTGGGGGAGGGGCAGAGACAGAGGGGGACAGAGGATCCGAAGCAGGCTCCAGGCTCTGAGCTGTCAGCACAGAGCCCGATGTAGGGCTCAAACCCATGAACCGCGAGATCATGACCTGAGCCGAAGTCGGACACTCAACCGACTGAGCCACCCAGGCGCCCCATCAAGCAGGGTTTTTACCTGCACGGATCAGAAGCCACACTCTGAAGCCAGTTTGTTAAGGTGGGTCACAGAGTCCCTGGGAAGAACTTGCAGGGAACGAGGATTGCAGGCTGTGCAGCCGGAGGAAGCCTCCGTCTTGCACCATCTGCGGGCACCGATTCAGCGACATGTTCGACTCGAAGCTGCTGCTAAGGCCCTGGCATGGCTGCTGCTAGAAGCTGGGTGTCTCTGTGGCCGCTCCTGCCAGAGTGGATCCCACGGGGCACATCCCTGTTTAGATCATTAGCTCTCGGCCCGCGGGCTTATGCCATGGGTTTGTTTGGAAAGGTTCTGGTCATGTGGCTGTGTTCCTACTGCAAGGGAGCCTGGAAGGCTATACGAGTGGGTGGAGAGGGGGGCGGGGGAGCACAGCCACCATACGGAGAATTCCTTTGCAAAGGAGCCGGATGACCAAGAACAAGAGAAAGGGGCAGGGACAAACAATTATCAAGCACTTACTGTGGACAAGACACTGTGTCAAACACTTCCTATATATATTACCTTTGTTAGTCCTCGCTGCAACCTCCTGATGCTGTTTATTTTTTCATTTCCTCATGACAAAACACGTTCTGTTCCGTAGGGTTAAATCACTTGCCAAAAAGATCACATAGCTTCTAAGCGGCAGAGCCAGGATGTGAACCTAGAAGTCAGTTTCAACAAAGCGGAGGTTATCATGCCCATTTTACAGAAGAAGAAACTCTAGCTCAGAGAGGTTAAGCAACTTGTCTGAGGTGACACAGCTTATAAGTGACTGAGCTAGGACTCAAATCCAGTTTGGCCTGGCTCCGAAGCTGGTGCTCTTCCTGCCCTGTCTGGCCTCAAAGGACGATTGAGCTCCCACTGAATTCAGAGACAAGCAGAAGCAGAAGCTTGCCTGTAAGCCGAAGCTTGTCGCAAATGCCCCGTGTGGGAAGCGATGCTGGCATAAAGCGCAGAGAAGATGGGCAACCTCACACATGGAGATTCTTTCCTGGGACCTCAGTTCCCCGCCCCCCTCCCCCCCCCCCCCCCCGAGAAGGCCCTGGGTCTGTGCTTGACGCAAGGAAGAGTGGGTAAACGAGAGAAGAGAGCGAAGGAATGAAGAGTGATAGCTGGATGGTCTTGGAAAACCTTTGTGACTCCAACGCTCATGACTCGCCAGCTCCCCGACCTCACGAGGCCCCCCGCCCCAAGGCTGTCCTACGTGTGGGGGCCACTGGCCTTCCTGGCCCAGGGCCCTGGTGCTGTCCCCCCACCTCAGGCCTGGACAGGAAAACGTTCCCTTCTCTGTTCCCTTACTAGACTGGGAACCACTGGGACTGTCTGGGGACTCTCACGATGAACACCGGTGCCAGGTAGGAGGCAGGAGAGATGGTCTGGCCTGAGGTTAGGAGTTAGTGAGGAGAGGCGAGGTGAGGGTGGGAATCTCGAAGCTGCCTCTTTATGGGCCTCCAACTATTTTAATCTCCTCCTGAGACCGTTTCATTCAATGGTTCATTCATTCAACAAATCTGTATTCAACAAATTCTGTATTTGGGCTGGAAGGAAATAAAACTGCGAGGAAAACAGATGGAGTGTCTCTGCCCAGGGGGCTCACGGCCGGGTGCGGGAGGCAGACAGGCAGGTTGGTAATCGCGGTCTGGTGCGGTGAGCACGGTCCGTGCCGGGAAGAGCCCAGGGCTTTGAGAGCATGGCCTCCTGACCCGGCCCTGGCGGCCTGGGAGGTTCCTACGACAGGCGTGTTCAGGGATGTTCCGCGTGCCACTGTTTCTCAAGACACAACTACGAGAGGTAGATGCCGTTGCTTCCGTTTGCAAATGAGGAAACTGAGGCTCAGAAAGGGAAGTCACTTGCTCAAGTCACACATACCAAGGTTGGCCTGGCTCCGAATTTTGTCCTCTCAGCACTGGCCTCTAACAATTGTTAGCACCTTCTAAGGTCAGAGGTGGGCTTCCGATGGGCAGAGCTGTTTTGAGACAACCGTGCAAACAAGCAAGAGCGAGCTCTTCGGTCTCTGGCCTCAGTTTCCCCCCCCCCACAAGCACCCTCTCTGAGCTTGTTAAAGGAATGAGTGAGTGAACAGCTATGGAGGGGATGAGGGCATTGGACCAGATGGTGCCTAAGGATCCCTCTTCCCCAAAGAATCTGCTTCTGACCTTCATACCTCATCAGATGGCTTTGACCCTCCTGAGAGTTCTGGAATCTCTTGCCCAGGAGTCTCTCGATCCACCTTTGCCACCAGCACTCTCAGCCTCAGGGACATGCCATTCTCACTTGGACTCAGGCCAGAACCAGTGCAACACGATCCTTTTCCTGCCTCCCCCTCAGCATGACTAACACGTGTGGGGGATTGTTGGAAGGAACTTTTGTCAGGACAGGGAAACCTCAGGGAAGTGAATCAAGAGAGCACAAAACCCATAAGAATGGGTCAAGTCTGAGACAGACTCAAAGGTGGAGTGGAGGTGGAGAGAAAGTTGGCTCCTCCAGTCTCCCTGTTCATTGGGAGCCCCAAGTGGAGCTCCTGTCTCCCTTTATCAAGTCATCGTCCCCTTCATTCAACACGTACTCATGGAGGCTGCTTGGTGGTGGGACCACAAGAGTGATCCATGCAGGGTCTGCCTCATCGGGTCTTGTGGAGAAGACCAATGAGGACCAGAAACCACAGTGCCGGCACGGCGTGCTGAGTAATTCCTGGGGGAATCTGGGGGCTTGGGCACACACTAGGGGTGCCTGACCTAGTCCTAGGAGTCAGGGGACATTCCATGGAGGAAGCGCTGGGCTGAGACCTGAGAGATGATTGGGTTTATCCAGGTTATAATTGATGGAGGTGTGTTGTACCAGAGTGCATGCGTGCTGGGGTGGGGTGAGTGCTTTGGGCAGGGGGACCTACACCGGTCAAGGCCTGGAGGTGGCGCCGTGGCACAATGGAGGACCTGGAACATGCTTCCTAGGGCAGTGTGATGAGGGGCTGCTGAGAGGCGAGGGCGAGGGCGAGTTGGCGGAGACATTGAGGTGCGAGCCTGTAGAAAGTTCACACGTGTTCAAGTGTGACATGCAAGAATGGGGCTGGGGCAGAGGATCCCGGCTCTACTGGTTAATGATTCTGAAACGCATTAATTTCAAAGAAAACCTGCATTTCCCAAGCTTTCTGCTCCCTGTGGGGGCCTCCTATCTCTCTCTCCAATGTCATGGTTCCCCCTCCGCCCCAGGGGAAAGCTACTCTCATTTTCTCTTGGGTCCGAACTCCAGGAAAGCCAAATCTTCTTTTCTTTTCCCTTGGTTCCCTCCCTTTCTCTTCTTGCTGATGTCTGAGATGCTCTGGAATTTTCAGAGGGAAAGTTTGGCCACCTAAGAAAGGCTTAATGGAAATGAACAAGGAGTATTCAGAGTGGATGTAATCCTAGGAGATGGAGTCACGCTTGCGGGATTAAGGGCAAAGGAAGAGACGCCTGGGTGGCTCAGTGGGCTAAACATCCCATTCTTGATTTCAGCTCAGGTCATGATCTCACGGTTTGTGAGTTCAAGCCCTGAGTTGAGCTCTGCTCTGACGAGTGGAGCCTGTCTGGTATTCTCTTGCTCCCTCTCTGTCTGCCCTTACCCTGCTTGTGCTCTGCCTCTCTCTCTCAAAATAAATAAGCTTAAAAAAAAAAAGGATAAAGGAAGACCACAGTGGCTGTCTCCAGTAAAACCACACCAGGACCTCAGTCCCCTTCCCAGGCCGTTCATGCAGCCGGCAAATATCCTGTGATATTTGGGTAAATAGAATCCAGGTCTGGCGATCCAAGGGCTGTGATGAGGGAGGAACACAGGCTTGGCAGCTCATAGCAGGGCATGCAGTGTAGATGAGGGAGCACCAGGGAGAGGATTAAGGAGCAGGTGGGAGAGGACAGAGTGGAGGTGCTGGTGGTGGGGAGGGTACGTGGGGAGGCCTGCAGGTAAGAGCTGGCCTGGTACTTTCAAGAAACCAGAACAAAACTGGAGTGGGGGGGGGGGCGGGTAGAAAGTGCTGAGGGTTGAAGATGGAGAGGTAGCTGGGCTGGATCCTGAAAGGTATGGAAAACCATGCCAGAGAGGTGGGCCCACTGAAGGGTCTGTGCTCAGGCTGTGCAATCTTCCAGTGTCAAATTCCTCGAGTTATGTCAGAGGCTCCTCCTATGCCCACATCTCCCATTGTGTGGGGCAACTGCCGGGGAGAGGGGAACTCGGTGGAGGGTCCCCTCAGTCCAAACACAGACCTCCACCCCCCAGAGTGTCCTCTCCCACTGGTGGTTCTGGGAGGTTCAAGTGACTGTCTTCGGACCCATAGCTATGGAGAGACTCACTGCCCTCCTGGATTTGAGCCCATGTGCCTGGGATTCCATGACCAGCGGGTTTTCTTTTGGCATCCTGTCTCTGCCCCTTGCAAGGGATTTAGGGCTGTTTCTTGGTCTCATGGGATATATGCTCCTATCTGCCCAGCTTTCTTTTTTAAAAAAAAAATTTAAATTTTATTTTTAGAGAAAGAGAAAGAGAACAAGGGCGGGGCAGAGAGAGAGAGAGAGAGAGAGAGAGGGAGAGAGAGAGAATCCCAAGTAGGCTCTGCACTGTCAGTGCCGAGCCTGATGTGGGGCTTGAACTCACGAACCATGAGATCATGACCTGAGCAGAAACCAAGAGTCAGATGCTTAACCAACTAAGCCACCCAGGTGCCCCTCTGCCTGGCTTTCCACACCCTGATCTCCAAGGGTCCCAATAAATTCCACTCCCAACAGAACTGAATTAAGAGGATTGTTCTATTCCTGGAAATCTTTAACCGCTCGGGTTACACTGATTCCAGCAGGTCTGGTACTGAGAGGCAGGAGGCTGGGCCGAAGCTGTGGGGGCATGGTGGGGGCAGGTAGCTGAGCTGGGCCGAAGTGGGTGCCAGTTTCCTTCACAGTCGAGGCTGCAGTGGCCCCTTGTGGCCGTCTTACACACAAGGAAACTGAGTGTCAGATACACTACAAGTTTAGAGCTGGGTGGGGAGGTACCTTTCCTTAGAAGGATGGCCTCCTCCACTCCTTTGTTGCTCAGAGAAGGAAAGACACATGCCCAGGGTCACACAGCTAGAACCCAGGCCCTTGGACTTCCAGCCCTCCTGGGGCTCTTTCTCCTGTACCACTTCCAGCTCAGCGCCCTTTTGCTGTGCATAGGAAGGCCAGGGAGTAGTCTGGAGTGTAGCGCCCGCCCTTGCCTACATAGGCCCCCTCTGATCCTTCTCCTCGTTTCAGAATTGAGCAGGGGTACAGAAAGGGGCCGGTGGCAAGAAGGAGACGGCCTGGTGGCAGGGCAGCGCGTCCCCATGAGGCCTCCAGGGGGCGCTGTGGGACCGAGTTGGCGGGTCCCAAGCTCCCGGTGTAGGGGCGGAGCTAGTTCCGCACACCGGGGACAAAGGGCAGCCAGCCAGCCTGGGGGGCTTGCGGGGAGCGTGCAACGGGGGGCCCCCGTGGCCCGCTGCCTGCCTTTTCCGAAGCCGTGGCTGGCTCCGAAAGGGACACCACCACCTCTTTCCGTGGCTCGGACGCCAGGCCTTTGATCCTCCTCTCAACCCCCTCGAAACTGCACTTTCCAGAAGCTACCTCTTCTTACTGAGTTTCCGAATGTCCAGGCAGGATCGTTTTCCCTGTGACTCGGATGGTGAACAGTTTCAGAGAGGCCGAGGGATTGGCCAAGGCCAGCCAGCTGCTAAAAAGACAGAGCCGGGCCTCCATCCAGAGCTTCTAGATTCAAACTCCAGCCCCCTTTCTGGCACACTCGGGGTTCCCAGAGTTTGGCTCAGGGTAAATGGGAAGGGGTGCTGTGGAAGGCAGTTGTGGGGGAAGCTTTGGAGTCCCCTCCACGACTCCCTGACCTTTCTGTCCCTCCTCTTCTCATCTGTAAAATGGTGCTAATCATTTCCCTCCAGAGGTTGCTCTAGAAAACAGACATAAGGATGTACAGAGACGGCTAGAAACCAGGTCTGCGGTAGCCGGTGTTGAACACCGGGATGCTGCCAGCCCTGTCCTCTGTATAGCCTTCTTCCTAGGGACCCAGGCTGGGAATGTCAGAGCCCTGCTGTGCCTCCCTGAGGCGGGGGTGGCCGGTGCACGGCCTTTGACTCTGGGGCGCAGAGTGTGGGGCAGGCATTGATCAGCCTGGCGGAGCCAGTGCAGAGACAGAGCTGAGAGGGGCCAGGTCTGGTGGGGTCAGAGGCAGGGCAGGGTGTGAGGGATGTGGGGTGAGTCATTCTCCAGTCCAGCTGCTGTGGAGTGAAGGGGGAAGGAGTGAGGGGGTTGACCAGGCCCGGCGGCACCAGGCACCACGATACCAGGCAGGGAGGCGGCCCTGAAGCAGAGGCGAGGCTGTGGCCCTGTGCCCACCCCACCCTGCCGGCTCCTGTCCTATCTGGTGCACCCCAGGAATGGGGTAGGCCAGAGGAGACATGTGGTCTGGGAATTCTCAGGGTGGGCCTGTGCGGGGAGTGGGGCCCCTCTCTGGGGGCGAGGTCCGGGATGCATTCCTCCCCCAGCTCGCTGCCCCCCTCCCCCCTCCCCCCCCCCCCCCCCCCGCCCCCGCCACTGCCCTCCGCCCCTTGCGAAAGCCTTTCTTCCTGTCCCTGCGGCTGGGGGTGGAGAAGAATGCTCTGTGGGCCCCTCCCAGCCCCCATGGGGTCGCCATCTAAGACAGGCTGAGATGGTGTCCACATGTGTATCAGGCCCCACGGCAGACTGCAGCCACCCTTGCCTGGGTCAGGGTGTCCACAGGATACTGGGGACGTTCAGGGTCAACAGGATGGACTTTAGAGAAAGAAGTTTTGGAAATGTGGACAAGGGCAGGGATGGGTCCGAACCTGGGGCATGGGAGCTGGGGGCGGGGAGGGGAGTCAGAAGAGCAGCAGGAAGCTGAAGGGACAGGCGAAAAGGGGTGAGGGAAGAGCGGTGTGATGATGGGCTGGTGACGGCAGTGGGGGGAGGGCTGCCTACGGTGTTTAAGAGGCCCCCCACCCCCCACTCCCAGTAGCTGATCAGCCTTCCTCCCTCAGAGCAGGGTGCAGACGGGTGAGGGGTGCACCTGGAAGGACCCAGGGGAATGATCAGGATGACGGAGACCCAAGATGAATAAGCCAGCTCCTGCCCTCAAGTAGCTCACTCGCTGGAGGAAAGAGAGCCAGCTGAGCTCACCGTGGGAAGAGGACAGTCGCAGCAGAAGCCAAGCTCCAGACAGGCCAGGGGGAGCAAGGGAGTTGGGTAGGCGGGGCCAGGGAGCACATTGGCTTTAAGGAAGAAACTTCCTTTTGCTGCTGTTACAAGTTGCCACAAACTTAGTGGCTTAAACACCCACTTGTGTCTTAATAGTTCTAGAGCTCAGCAGTCTGAACTGGGTCTTACGGGCTAAAGCCAAGGTGTCAGCAGAACCGTGTTCCTTCTGGACGTTCTAGGGGAGAGTCTGTTTCCTTGCCTTTCCGGCTCTTAGAGGCTGCTGCCTGCCTTGACTCTGGGCCTCTTCCTCCTTCAGAGTGCATCATTCTGGGACAGCTGGGTTGAGCCACTGACTTTTGATTTGGGCTCAGGTCATGATCTCACAGTTCATGAGCCCCGAGTTGGGCTCCGTGCTGAGTGTGGAGCCTGCTTGGCATTTCTCTCTCTCTCTCTCTCTCTCTCTCTCTCCCCCCCCCCCCCCGCCTCTCCTCTGCTCTCTCTCTCTCTTTCTCAAAAATAAACTTTAAACACTTTTTTAAAATGTTTATTCCTTTTTAAGAGAAAGAGAGAGACAGAGCACAAGTGGGGATGGAGGGAGACACAGAATCCGAAGCAAGCTCCAGGCTCTGAGCTGTCAGCAGAGAGCCAGATGGCAGGGGCTGGATTTCATGAACTGTGAGACCATGATCGGAGCCAAAGTCGGATACTCAGCCGACTGAGCCACCCAGGTGCCCCCCTTCCATGCAAATACATAAACTTTAAACAAAGTGCATCATTCTGCCCTGTTTCCATGGTCCCATCTCTTCTCTCTGACTTTGACCACTTTGCCCCCCTGTTATAAGGACCCTGGTGATTACGCTAAGCCCGCTCAGATAATCCAGCATAAATCTCTCCATCACAAGATCCTTAACTCAACCACATCTACAAAGTCCTTTTTTTTTGCCACTTAAGGTGCATGTGCAGGTGTCCCGGGGATTCGGACATGCACATCTTTGGAGGGCCATTATTCTGCCGACCGCAGGTGGCACTGGAGATGGGGCGGGGCTTCGACAGGTGAGGGCTGAGGGAGAGGACCCTGCAGGTGGAGGGCCAGGGCCTGAGGGCTCCTGTGTATGCTTGCAGGCAGGAGTGGTTTGGGGGAACAGACCTGGGAGAGCTCAAAGGCCTGTGCCCGCCCTGTTTCTAAGTAAACCAGGTTGGCCTCCAAGGTCATGAGGCAGACTTGCCTCCTGAGAGACGGTGAGGCTGGGGTGGGATGTTCCTCCAGGACTTAGCGCTGCTCTGTTCTTTTCAGGTATAGAGGTCAGAATACCCTTGTGATTGTTTCCCAGTGGTGTCCTCCCTGGAGCCCTGTCCCCTCCCGCCCATGCGAGTCCCACCGCAGACATCGTCAGAATCGCAGACATCGTCAGAAACGGCACCAACCTCTCCTCCGGCTGCGAAGGGCAGATCTGGGCTTGCTCCCCTCCGTGGCCTGTGCTGGACTTCAGCTCTGGTCCCTTCCTCCAGCTTGACTCCCCAGCCACCTTGAACTGCTCCCTGGTCTATCTCTCACCCATTAGGCCCAGGTCATTGCCAGGAGCCCCCCACTGCTTTCCCCACTACTCAGCCTCAGCTCTTGGGAAGCCAGCCTCCCCCTTCCTTCCTCTCCTCCAAGCATGGAAGCAGTGAGCAGCGTCTGCAGCATCTTCTGTAATAACCCGTGCCTGTGGAGTGACCCTCCAGTGCAGGGATGATGGATGCATCGCATTCACTCCTCCGTTTCAGAGACGAGGAAACTGAGGCTTGGAGAGGTAAGTAACAGGCCTTGAGTGACACAGCTTTAAAAAAAATAGTGGATCCATGGATGAAGCCCGGGAGTCATTTTATAGAGGAGGAAATTGAAGCTTGGGGAGGTTCAGTAACTGGCCAGGCTAATGAGTGGTTCCCAAACCAAGGTGTGGCTCGTTTCTAAGGCCAAGCTTGTCACTGTCTCACTCCGTGGCCACTCATTAATCTTAACTGCCACACTATGCCACTTAGTCTAGCCGGGGGCTGGGCCTGTGTCTGTCATCTCTGTGTCCCGCACCAGCAGAGGTCCAGCTCAGGGCATGTGCCTGGCCAGATGAGTGAATGAAAGAATGAATGTTGCTTCCTGGGCGTGGCTCTGGGCAGAGCGGGGACACTGCTCAGGGAGGCCACCTGCAGCCACTGAGATACAGAAGGAACTGCTGGCTTGAGGCCATGCTAGGCCGGGATGGGCTCCAGCCCATCCAAATTTCTTGGCAGATCTGAACATTCAAGTTGGTTGGTTGGTTGGTTGGTTGGTTGGTTTTACAAATGTATTTTGTGTATAGTTTGGGGGAGAGGGAATACGCACCTAGAGTAGGAAACTGTCAAAGTACAAAGGGGATAGAATAAAATCTTGGACTGGGATTAACGTGTTCCGCAAGATGAGCAAACATTTCTAATAAATTTGAACTTGATAAACGAGCGATGTCTTGCAATACGAGTAGCACGTGACACCAAATGTCACATGATCACAACTGAGCCAATGGGTCTTCTCTCTCTGTCTCTGTCTCTCTCCCACCGTGGGATTATGGGTGATCGTCTCCCGTGCTCAGATGCTCAGTCTCAGGCCGCGGGATCCGGTGGAAATCAGTGAGTTTTCAGAACGTTGGAAGGTGTCCAGGTTGGCACTAGAGTATTTTTTGTCACTTCCAAGCACTGTGGGCAATCCTTTGCTTTTCCATCCGAGAGTCAGTTTAGGAATGCTTTGCTTCATTCTAGGTCAGGCTGCCTGCAGATATAGACCCTTTCCTCTGCTGCCTGATTGCCAGTAACATGAAATACGGTATATGAGAAGAGTTTATTAATACTGTACTGTAGTCAACAGCTGTGTGAGTGTATACAATGGCCCCCATGCAGAAAAAGGTTGAAAGGGAAGGTGGTAAGAAGAAGGAGATGATTATGGTGGAGGTTAAGAAGGAAATCATCGAGAAGTACGAACAAGGTATGCAAGTGGCCAAAATTGCAAGATTTTACAAGAAGTCTACGTCTGCATCTTGTCTGCAGAGGAGGCGGAGAAAAAGGCAGAGGAATCCCTCACTTCCAATGAGATTAGGGAGATGAGTAAAAGGTGGGAAATGGTGCAAAATTTGTAGAAAAGCACCACCCAAATAAGGCTGTAGCAGTGCGGGCGATGAGTCTGTTTAACGACAATGCAATGTCACATTTCCACGAAATCCTCAAAAGGAGGCAAAAGATGTCATTGGATGGGTTTCTTGTTAAAGGTGCACAAAAAGAAAAAGATTCCACTGAGCCAATAGATAGCAGTGATTCTGTTAGTGATAGCGAAAGTCGTCCTCCACAATAACCCTCTGGTCTCTTGTCTCCCTCACACCAGCCACAAAGGTTTTCAAAGGTAAGTGCAGGTGAATTTGTTTATATTTTGTATTTTCTTTATTATTTTGTATTATATTACAGAATTGTAATTATTTTTATATGACTATTTTTGGGTTGTAGAACGAATCATCTGAGTTTCCATCATTTCTTATGGGGAAATTTGCTTTGATATACAAGTGCCTTGGCTCACAAGCATGTTTCCAGAACAAATTATGCTCGCAAACCAAGGTTTTACTGTACAAAGAAATGGTAGTCTTCCTGCCTCCTTTGAATACAGTGTCCCAGCTCCTGCTCCAAGCAGCATCCTGTGCTGTAACATTCTGGTGTGCTTTTCTAAAGATATCCTTGTGGGATATCTGCATGGCTCAGTCGGTTAAGCACTGACACTTGATCTCGGCTCAGGTCATGATCTCATGGTTTGTGCAATCAAGCCCCACCTTGGGCTCTGCACTGACCGCAAGGAGCCTGCTTGGGATTTCTCTCTCTGACGTTCCCCGCCTCCCTCCCCTCAAAATAAATAAATAAACTTAAAAAAAAAAGATATCTCAGCATTTACAAACCTATATGTGTTTGTGTTCTCTCCTGGAGCACACTCATGAAGGGTAACAAATGATACACATTACTGTGCCTCTTAATTTTTCATCTTTTGTGATGGTTACACAGTAATCCTATTGTATAGAAGTATCGCATAATGGATATTTAGGTGTTTCCACTCTTTCGCTATTACAAATGTCACTGCAATGAATATCCACGACATCATTTTGCATGTGTGCAAAAGTACCCCAGCAAGATAAACACCTGTCAGAGAGGTTGGTCGGTCAAAGAATTAGATTTAACATTGTGATAGGTGTTGGCGATCACTGTTCATACTGTTTACGCTGATTTTACCACCAGCAGCAATGTGTGGGTGTCTGATTCCCCATATTCTCAACAAAGGGTAAGAGATCAGCCCTTTTCAATCTTTGCCAGTCTGACACATGTAAAAAATGAGATTCATGATAGTCTAACTTTGCATTTCTCTTACTGTGTGTGAGGCAGAACATTTTCCTATGTCTAAATGCAATTTGTATATTCTTTTCTGGGAACTGTTGGCTCATATTATTTGCTCTTTTTTTTTCCTCCTGGGTTATTGGTCACTTAGTCAGTTATTTGTAGGAACTCTTCATATATCTTAAGGATATTGGCCCTTGGCCCAGGATATATCTTCCCTGCACATATCTTCCCTATGGCTGTTCCCACAAGGTCTTTGGTGAAAGTTTCCTGCTTATCACTTTCCACCTTTGACTCTGGTTACTTGTCTATTTGCCTTATCTCCTCTATAATTATCTCCATATGCCTGGTGCCTTGCACTTGCATGGTCTGGTTTAAAGCATGTAAGTTCCATGCAAGATGAATTCCCATTCATGTTAGGAGACCATTGTCCTTGGATTTATTGCATTGATTCTGCACGTCTTGCAACCAGAGGCTCTGAGTTGGACTGGTTATGGTCTATCTTTTCAAGGATGCTTTACTAGCCGGCTGCCTTGGAGGGAAGAGATAGCATCTCCCACTTGAGCAGAGGCAGGCTATTTTTTCTTGTTCTGCATAATAATGATGATACTTCCCTCTGGAGCAAAGATCACACAGCTTTGCTTGCTGCTTATTATAAAAGATTTGGTTTCCCAGCACTTGGGCTTTCTCAGCTGTGATTCCAAGCCCAACGCACATGGAGCACCAGCTGGGTCAAGCTTTGCATCAGCCCCTAGTACTTGATAGGGCAAGAGGAATCAACACAAACACACATCTCCAGCTTGCTTGCTGTGCCTTGAATAATCAGGTCCTTTGTCTCTGATCCAGCAATGTCTGTTCTGCCAGCGTCCATAAAACTGTGGCGGGCTAACTTGTTAGCTTGCCAAAAGAATAAATCTCAGACCTTTATGGCTCTTGACAATTTGGCAGCCGGGCAAGGTGAGGCTTTGATCACCTGAGCCCAAGGTCACCCAGATAGAAAGTAGCAAAGCTGGGCCTGGAATTGGGTCTCTTATGTACCCCACCCCTGAAGTTTTGGCTGTGCATAGCCTTCCCCTGCTGGTGGGTAAACTGATTATGGCTAGGCTCTCAGGCTGATTTATATTTGTGTCACTCCCACACCTCTTGCATGGTTTTAACACGGGGGTTCTATGCATCTCATTCTCGCACTAGTGGTTCTCAAGCTGTAGTGAGCCCCTGAAGCACCTGAGGGGCACCCCAGAAATGCAGATTTATTAAAAGTGTAGGCTCACCCACAGAGATTTGATTCAGTAACCCTGGGGTGGGATCTAGGCATCAGCATTTTAAACAAATCTCTCAGCTGATGCTTTCCCTGCGGGGGGTGTCTGAGGACCACAGGCTGAGAGTCACTGCCGTGAACAGGCTGTCACTGCAGGTTTGTGGGCAGAGTGACTCGATTGAAGCTGTCTGGAGATGGATGAGCCTGGAACTGGGAGAGGCAACGCGACCAGCTCTGAGGGAGGCGCCCTGGATTAGGGGGGCCTGGGATTGGGGGGGCGGCAGAGGGAAGGAATAGAGGAGGTGTTGGGACACACAGCTGGGACGGCAGCCCTTGTGTTCCCAGCCTTGGGGAAGTCTGACTCATCTCACACTTTGCATGTGTCACCTCTTGACTCAAAAGCCATTGTTGCTACTGCAGGAAAAAAAAAATCCAGTGACCTGGTCTGCAAGGCCCTTCCTTGTCTGAGTCTGGCCAGCTCTGCAGCCCCCACAGCCTCTTTGGCACAGAGGTTAGACCGAATGCCACAGGGCCAGACCTCCTGGGTTAAAATCCAGCTCTGCCACTTTCCAACCTTTAAGCTTAAGCAAGTTGCCCTCAGTTTCCTAGTCAGTGAAAGGGGGATGTTGCTCTTTGCCACAAATGTGGAGTCTTGATTTACATGCGTTAGTGCATTCCAGGCCTTCCAGTCAGGCCTGTAGTAAGGACTCAGTAGATTTGGACTTTTTTTTTTTCCCCCCGGGATCTTTCTTCTTGGAACTTTCTTCCCATCTGCCACCTCTGTGTCCTCCACTCCCTTCACTGCTTATGGCAGCTCACCCTGGGCTCTCAGAGCCCTCCTCCTCCAGGAGGCCCTCTCTGCTCACCCCCCTGCCTCACTCCGGGTGCTGTCCTTCCCTGAGCTCCAGCAGCCCTCCCTTAATCTGTGATCTGCGATCTGTGATCTGCGTCCCTCCTCTGACCCTGGCCTACCACCTGCTCTTGTCAGGAACCTGTGGTGTTTACCTCCCTCTCCTCTGCAAGCTCAGATCTTCCCCTCGGGGCAGACAGCCTGGATCCAGGACACCTGCCTGCCTGGAAACCAGCTGTGTGGCTCAGGCAGGTAGAGTCCCCGCTCCCATCTCAGTTTTGCTAAAGCACCGGCTATTGAGCTTTAAAAGAGGGAGACCTGGGGCCCCTGGGAGGCTCAGTTGGTTGTCAGACTCTTGATTTCTGCACAGGTCATGGTCTCATGGTCCTGAGATTGAGGCCCCCCCTGTCAGCGCGGCTGCTTGGGATCTTCCCTCTCCTCTCTCTCTCAAAAATAAATAAACATAAAAAAATGAAAATAAAAGAGGGAGACCTTCTGCTTGAGCAAAATCCTACAGGAAGCTGTGTGGAAAACCAGTGAGGGTGGAGCTAGCTGCTCTGGGTGAAGGAGTGTGCGTGAGTGTGCACACACGTGTGTAGGAGCCTGTGAGTGTATGAGTAAGGGTGCGAGTGTATGTGCGAGCACGTGAACACATGACCAGGAGTGTGGAGAGCAGGCGAGTGTGTGTGTGTGTGAAGGGTGTGTGTGCATGTGTGCCTGTGTGAGGGTGTGCACGTGTGTATGTGTGAACGTGCAAGGGTGTGGGCGCGCGTGCGCGGAGTGTGTGAGTGTGCGTGTGGGGGGGCACGTGTGCATGTGCATGAACGCGTGAGTGTGGGCGCTCAGCGGCGGGTATGCCCAGGGCTCTGCGGGCCAGGCAGGAAAACTTCTGGGCGAGGGGGTTTCTACACTCCGGTCTTAAAAGTGCAGGCGTTCGTCTGATGCCTCTTTCTGGGCTCACAGTAGATGCTTTCTCAGTGGTCAGGATGAGGATAAGGACAAGGTAAAACAGGCCTGGCAAAACTGGCAAGTTTTGGGTTCCTGAAGCTTCTCCTCCCCCTCCCTGAGCTCAACCCTTCCTTCAGAAACTCCAGATACAGATCTCTCTGTCCCAAGGCGTTTGTTTGGTTTCTGTGTGCAGGGGCTCTGCCTTGTGTTTACTGAGCTAGGACTGCTGTCTTTGATGGATGTTCTGGTCTCCACAGGCCCCTGCCCTAATCCCACATGAGGCCTGCAGAGGAAGGACCCCCCTCCCCAACTCCAGCACATTCCACTGGAGGGGGGCTGGGTCTCAGGCAGGACTGGAGGGCTTCCTGGCCATGGCTCCAGAGCTGCTTCCCGGGTCGCTTTGGCAGTGGCCCAGCCAGAAGGCCTCAGGCTGGTGCTTGGGCAGCTTGGCGAGGGCTGGGGCTGGCATCTGATAGGTCCTGCCTGGAATAGCAGTGCCCAAGGGAACCAATACGATTTTGTCCTCTGTTAATGTGTGTGTGTGTGTGTGTGTGTGTGTGTGTGTGTGTGTATCTTGGGTGGTGTGTATATTCCCTCCCCAGAAACTGCCCAGTGATCAAAATGCCCCTTAGATACCAGGCCTCTAGTAGAGAGTGGGCCTCACCTGCTCTTTCTCTGGGAATAGGGAGGGCATCTCCCGAATCAGATCCCAGCCCCAGTCACTCCTGTGATCCCTAGCTTCCGTCAGCCCACCTTGTTATGGGTTCTTTGCTGTGTCTGTGTAATGAATGTTTACCCTGCAGCCGGCTGGATCCAGGAGGAGCCAGAAGAGTCTGGGAGAGGCCAGGGCTCAACATTCTGTCTCTAGAGAAGCTCTCAATTCCAGCTGCTTTCAAGAATGTCCTTCTTCTTTCTGCCTGTCTTCCTCTCTGGGGAGGAGGCAGATTTTTCAGAAACTCAGCTAACCCAACCTTCCCTACCCCAAGTCTGCTGGGCCGGACTTGCCAACTTGAAGGCAGCAGAGCTTGGGGGCAAGTTGGAATTGAAAATATAAAAACGTCCCTCACCTCCAATAATAGAGGTGATACATGTTCATTGTTGCTTTGTTGAAAACTTAGAGAACCACAGGTCAGAGGTCACCCCCCCCCCCCAACTCCCAACCCCATCTGTGGGCCTGTGAGGGAAGGGCCTGCATGGGCACAGCCTCTGTCCTTCCCCCTCCCGTGGTGGGTGTCTGTGCAGCCAGACAGGGGCACAGTGAGTACTTGGTGAGTAGAACTCAATTAGAACCTAATTCTGCCAGGGGCGCCTGGGTGGCTCAGTCGGTTGGGTGTCCGACTTCGGCTCGGGTCATGATCTCATGGTTCGTGGGCTCGAGCCCCGCGTTGGGCTCTGTGCTGACTTCTGGGAGCCTGGAGCCTGCTTCAGATTCTGTGTCTCCCTCTCTCTCCCCCTCCCCCGCTTGTGCGTGCGCTCTCTTTCTCCCTCTCAAAAATAAACAAACAAACAAAAAAAGAACCTAATTCTTCCAGATTATCCAGTTCTGGAGACAACCCTGGGGTGACCACTGTCTGTCTGGAGGGGGATGGGATAAGCCATGGCCTCAGACCAGTCCTCCGACTGCAGTGCAAGTGCCAGCTCAGGCCTGAAGTTAAGAGTCCCCTGGATGCCTCTTCTTCCCGCTGCTTCAGGGGACCCCACTGGGCGGGACCCCAAAGCTGGCCGGGTTGGCTTTGCTTTCGGAATGTCCCCAGGCCACTTCCCACATGCCGGCCCACATGGCCCCAGAATAAGCTCTCAGCATCTCTGCCTGGACTTCATAAGAGGCTCATCGGATTTCCAGCTTCCACCCTTCCCCACCCTCCCCATCCATCTGCAGGGACTAGCCCCAGGGCTCCTGGTGCTGCTTTGATCAAAGCTCCCAGCAAAAAAAAAAAAAAAAAAAAAAAAAAAAAAAAAGCCCAGCCCCTGAGAACAGAACTGGATCCCCTCCTGCTCCTGCTCTCACCTGGCCTCCTCTGGGCCTCTTCTCCTGCACACCCCTCCTCCGGGGCACCCTCCCAGCCAGGGGGTGCTGGGTGATCCCGGAATACACCTGGCTCATTCTTCCTCAGGGAGCAGAATTCCCTCTGCCTTGCCCTCCGCCTGGCTCCCCCAGGGGTCTGCAGGCTCCTTTGCCTTCATTCAGATCTCTCTGTCTCTGTGCCACCTCCTCTGTTCCTGGCCTCTCTCCGCTGGTGGCCCCTCACTCCTTCCCTGATTAGCTCTTCCCCATGCACCCCTCATTGCTGGAGTTAACCTTGTGCCTGCCCCACCCAGATTGAAAGCTCAGCAGGGCAGGGGTTTTTTGAACATTTTGTTCCTGAAGCCCAGAGTCCAAAAAGTACCTAGCACATAGAGGGTGGTTCATAATTACTGGTTGAATGAAAAAAAAGGGCTTCTCCTTCTCTTCTTTCCCAGCAAATACCCATTAAACGTTCACTGGGGCTGGAGTCGACCCTGGAACCAGATGCAGTGGTGAAGCTTGGAAGTCTAGTTGGGGAGACAGAGCTGTGCATCTAAGGTGGTGAGTCCAGCGGGTTGTCAGGGGTGGGGGGCAGTAGTGGGAAAAACTGGCCCAGTCTGAGTGCATCAGGGAGGACATCCCAGAGGAGGTGATGCCCAAGCTGAGGGCTTGGCTTGAAAGAGGAACTGCAGTTCCTGGCGTCTAGGGAAAGGGAGGAGGCTGGTGGGGAGGGAGGATTCTTCAAGTCTGCGGAAGGTCCTGGTCCCTCCTGGAGTCAGGGATGTTGCCCCTCATGGCCATGTGTCAGCCTCTGGCACACAGTAGGTGTTCATGAAAACTGCCGAGGTAGCCAGTGTCCTGGAGCCACACCTGATTTTGAGGAAGGCATTTCAGCTGCTGAACAGGAGCCTTGTGGGGGGCAGGGGCGTGGTAGGGGTGAGGCTGGCAAGGGCTGGGCAGAATTCTCCTAGGGATTCACAGGATCAGATGAGTTTTGACATGGAAAGGGCCCCAAGTTCCAGGGTCTTTGTCGCTGCTTCCCTGGTGGGAAGGAAATCAGCTGACTGGAAAGGGAGCTGAGGATCGAGGCCCATCCAGGTGGAATCAGGGCAGGCACCAGTCTTCTTTCTGTCTGTCTGTCCCGTGTCTGGCCCTCCAGGCATCCTGGCCCGGGGGGGGGGGATGGGCTGAGGCTCCGCACTGGGCTGCAAGTGGGGCCCGAATAGTCTAGGGCCAGGGCAAAGGCAGAGAGGCCTCCTGGCCGAGGAGCCGGCCTGGCCCCTCCTTGTGTGCACAGGACCCTGAGCCTGGTCACGTACACCAAGCCCCTCGGGAGGGGTGGGGTGGGACGGAGAGGCACCCGGTGTTCCCAGAGTGTGGAATGTGGCACCTGGGGGGAAGCTGGCCCTCTCCCTTCCCCCACTGCAGGGACAAGGGGCACCTCCCCCCTCCCCCCCCATTGGCCCTGGTTCCTGTCAGGCTGGTTTTTCCTCCCCTGGGGACTTGAAGAGGAACACCAGGGGCCATCCAGACCGGCCTGCCCTGCCCCACCTTTTATGGGTTCCCACTTGTGGAAAGTGACGAGATGAGCAGTCACAGAGGCAGCCAGACCTGGGCTGCTGGCCTTGGGTCCCTCTGCCACCACCCACCTGGCCTGAGCAAGCTCTTCAGAGCATGGCCAGTATTTTTTGTCTTCGTCCTTCACGACCCAGGCTCACTCCTAGGCTCCCAGGACTACATTCAGGCTCTCTTTACCTGTAATGATCTCAGCAGACCCAAAACTGGTCTCCCCACCCCAGACCACGCCCCCCTCCCTTGTCCCACCAGCCCCCCCTCCCCCCCACCTGGAACCCACAGCAATTTCTAAAGCATACATTTGACTACATCACATCGCTGATTAAAATAATCTCCCATTGTCTTCAGGATCAAGTCCATCTCATTGGCTGAGCTGACAGCCCCTTCCTCCCACCCCTGCCCTGACCCCTGTCCTCCCTCACATAGTCCAGCCGGACTGAATTGCCAGTGGTTCTCCAAGCTGGCCAAAGTGATTCCATTCTTCCAGGCCCCTGTTCCCTTGCCCCCTGCCTGATAAACACCTACTAGTCTTTTAGCCTCTTGCTCAAGGGTCGTGCCCCCTTAGGAAAGCTGTCTCGATGCTCCCAGGAGGAAATGAATGCTCTCCCTTTGCCCCCACTTGCTCCTGTGCAGACACGATTCCCAGCACCGACACACTTGATTATACTGATCTGTTTGAGGCCTAAATGCCTACTGGCTCAACAGTTCTAGAAAGATGGCCCACATAGTGGCTACTCGCTCCCACACCTCTAGAAATCCTCCCAGTTATTTCAGAAGGTCCCCAGAGGGACGCCCCCATGTGCTGACAAGGTGGCTGCTGACCGTAGGCTCACGTGGGGTACACTCTGCTTCTCCCCAGCTCTGGCCCCGCCGGTCCACGTGCACTACCTGGGGTCAACATCCGTGTCCATGCTGGCAGGCCTTGTCTGGGTGCTTCTAAAGCTTCTGGTCCTTGGGGAGCTAGAGCAGGGGTCTCCCCCACCCTCCCTGTTTCACCTCATCAGGCCCGAAGGAGCCCTCCTGCACCCAGACTCTCTCCAGGTCCCTCTTGAAAAGTTTCTGCCACATCTTCCCTTCTACCCTCTGGCTTCATAAAGAGGGAAAACCCGTGCAAGGACCCCGGGGGTGGGGACAGGACTTAGAAAGCTTTTTGGGGGGGCTGTCTTTTCCCCACATCTGCTGCTCCCCTTTCCGAAACTTCCTCTCTAGTGTATGAGTGAGACAAGGACGTCAGTGGTGTGTGGATGGAGGGGAAGAGGCATTTACTCTATTAAATAAAATCAGTTCTAAATGTCCATCATGTAGCGTTTCTTAAGAAATTATTGCCTGCTGGGGCGCCTGGGTGGCTCAGTCGGTAAGCGTCCAACTCTTGATTTCGGCTCAGGTCATGATCTCATCGTTCATGAGTTTGAGCCCCCGCATCAGGCTCTGTGCTGGCAGTGTGGAGCCTGCTTCAGATTCTCTCTCTCCCTCTGCGCCTCCCCAACTTGTCCTCTCTCTTTCTCTCTCTCTCTCTCTCAAAATAAATAAACTTAAAAAAAAATTATTGCCTATTAATGCGTAACATGAAACAAGTTACACGTAAATGCATCCTTGTAAAAATTAGAACAGCAGATGGGGCGCCTGGGTGGCTCAGTCGGTTGGGCGTCCGACTTCAACTCAGGTCATGACCTCACACCTTATGGGTTCGAGCCCTGCGTCGGGTTCTGTGCTGACAGCTCAGAGCCTGGAGCCTGCTTCGGATTCTGTGTCTCCTTCTCTGACCCTCCCCCGCTCGTGTTCTGTCTCTCAAAAATAAATAAACATTAAAAATTAAAAAAAAATTACAACAGCAGAGATAAGTATGGGTTGCCTTCACTCAGCTTCTCTCCAAGGAAATCCTTGTCTTCGGTCTGGAGCACGTCCTCCCGCACCTGTGTGCTTACATGTGTATTCATATGCATACGGAGAAATAGCCATCTTTTTTTAAAATGTTTATTTATTTTTGAGAGAGAGAGTGACAGAGCATGAGCGGGGGAGGGACAGAGAGGGAGACACAGAATCGGAAGCAGGCTCCAGGCTCTGAGCTCTCAGCACAGAGCCCGACGCGGCGCTCGAACCCCAAACCGTGAGATCATGACCTGAGCCGAAGTCAGACGCTTAACTGACTGAACCACCCAGATGCCCCCCGAGGTCCACTACTTACCTGTAGGACCTTGGTCAAGTTTTTAACCTCTTTGAGCCTCAGCTGATCCTCAGGCTGGGTCAGCTTTTCTTGTGACATATGGATTGTTAATTCATAGGTGTCACCTGAGAAAAGATTCCATGGTCCAGGATATTTGGTAAATTCTGGTTGGACAAAGTTAAATAATAATACTTATAATACATAATAATATATATCATTATAAGTATCATTATATAATCATATCAATATATTGTTACAAGTAAATGATAATTAACAACACATACACTATTTATTATATAACGATTGTTGATTATTGTGATATTACTATTTCATAATTAAATTATATAATAACTTTTTTTGAGTGCTTACTATTTGTCAGACACCCTTACAAGGACCATCTCATTTAACCCTGAAAACAACCCCATAAAGGAGGTTACTATTATTATCTGTATTTTACAAATGACGGACTAAGGTCATCAGAGCCTTTGGTACCACGCATTGTCACTCTCTAAGAGGGAGTGGGGACAAGCAGTATTTCTGATGTTTGTCAGTGGATCCCCTTTTCCCAAAGGGATGTCATGGTGCTGGGGCTTTGTAGACATGAGGTGGGGGAGGTTGGGCAGGATCCGGTCTGGGATTCTTTCATGCTTTAACATTCCCTTCCCACTCCTGACACTGTGTGCCCCTCCCCTGGAGGCGAGGGAACCTTGGCGTGGGGACCAGGGCTTGGGAAGGGAGCTCCTTGGTCAGGTTTTGCCCTCCAGCAGCCAGGGGCCGATCAGAGACTCAGGGCCGTGGGCAGTCCGTTACTGAATGGGAACAGCAGCTTGACCCCTCAGTTACATCTCTGGGGACAGCAGCCCGTACAGGTTGTTAGCTCCTGAGTTCTTAATGTACCAGAGAACTGGTCCAAAGCCACGCAGCTCAGGGTGGAAGGTGTTGGGCACTGTTCTGGCTGGGGAGCAGGGGAAGGGGATTCTTCCTGACACCCCCCCCCCCCCTTGCATTTCAGCCTGGGGTTTACTGCCCTTGGGGTTGGTATAAGATTTTGGAAATGGGACCCAAAGGAGTTGTTCTGGAGCTGCGGCTTCGTTGGAAGGGAGAGTGGAGCCCCTGTCCCACCCCAGGGCCCCGGCCGCCGGGCTGAGGGGTGAGAGGCTGGAAGCCAGGCTCTGACACATCCGGCTATGGATCTGCCAAGTCACTGTCCCTCTTGGAGCCTCTGTTTTCTACTCTGTAAAATGGGCTGGGCTGCTGTGAGGATCCAATCAGACCTGAAAAGATGTAGGCTGTACTCCCCTCAGTCAGTTGTTATGATTATGGCCCTGGGGCTCGCACGGGGCACTCTAAGCTCCTCTGGAGTTTTGGGAGCTCACAACCCCTTAATATTTGGGGGTGGGGGGCTTTGGTCCTCTTCTTTTGTTTCCTAACACAAAGCCCCTTCCCAAAGCCTCCTATCAAGCCAGAAGAACAGAGATTCCAGCTCGGGCTTGGTGTTCCTAGCAACCATCTGGCCCATGAAGAGCAGGCCTCCTTCTCTGGGTCAAGTAAAGAGTGACTCACCTCAGCCCAGCCCTGGCGGCTACAACCTTTGTGAAGGCCCTGCCACACCCTGCTTTCATGGCCTGCCTTGGGTCACACCCGTCTTCTTTTCACCTTTGGGCACCCCAGACCCACTTACAGGTCTGATTCACTAGTTTAAACAGCCTCAGGCTGGCCTTCCTGAGTGGCTCAGGGCTCTTGCTGGTGGGTTAGGGGTGTGTGTAGGCGGTTTCCTGTCCCCTGCTCCTGGCTATAAGTTGGTGGCTGGAAGGCAGTTTGTTGGGGACTGGTTTCAGAGGCCTTCCTTTAGCCACAGGGGACCCAGGTGATGATATGTAGAAAGGAGGACTGAGATTTCACGGGGGAAACTGAGGCACGTTGATGGGAAGTGACTGGCCCATCTCCCTAACAGCATCTCAGAAGGGCTTAGGGCCTCGGTCCTGTGACTGAGTGACCGCTCTGACCTAAGGAACCATGGAGACATTTCTGAGGAGGGGTGAGGTCCTTGCGGACAGGAACTGGGGTGAGGCGCAGGCAGTGTCTGGCAGGGGGCCCGGCCTTCCCAAGCGATGAAGAAAAGGTGGAATTGTTGAGCGGGATGAAGAGGGGTGAAGAGCGGGGCTGGGGGCTGTGTGTGGAGACGAGGGCTCCTTCCCCTATGATCCAAGCTCTTCACTCCGGCCATGAGAACTTCCGGAGAGCCTGGCAGTTCAGCCATTCGTCCATGTCTGAGGCTCCGGGATTCAGCCTGACACCCTCCTTCCAGATGCTCACACGGAGGGAGGGATTCCACCTCGTTTCTGTCTCTGGGTGGCAGGTGCTACATGTCTCATGGGCAAGTTATTTGCTTCCTTCAGGCTCAGATTCCCCATCATGGATTTCAGGAAATCTGTGTTGAATGAATGCATGATTTGCGGGTGGAGGGTGGGGGCTGTCCTGGAGGGGGTGGGTGGTAAGAGGCCCCCAGGGGGTCTGCCCCAGGTGGGGTCAGGCTTGAGCCTGGGGTTCCCAAGAAGCCCCATATCGCCCAGCTGCAGAAGCTTCCCAGCAGCCAGCAGCTGTTCTCAGGAGCCTGCTCTCGGCCCTCCCCATCCCCCCGCACAGGCCCCGCCCCAGCCCCAGCCCCGGGATTTGTATGGCTCCAGCGGGCCAGCAACTTTGTCTCAGAAGGCCAGCAGCAACAGTCCCCTCCTCTCTGGGAAAGAGAGGGAGTCAGGGTGTGGGTGATCCCCACGGGGCTGTAATTCCAAGTGGGGTGTAGGAATCTCCTGAATGTACTGGAAGGAAGGGTTAACTTAGACCCCCAAGGAAGGGGCTTCAGAACATAATTCCAAAGGGGGCCTCTGAGTGATGGGGGGAGGGGGAGGACTGGGTGTAGGAGTCTACTGTCGGAAGGACTTAATTCCTGGAGGGGGTGTCAAACCTGGGGAAATCTTAATCGGGGAGGCCCAGAATGTGACTGGGAGGGTGTCCTTGTGTGTGATGGGGTGAAGAAGGGAAGGAGTGTGACAGGAGGTGCTCCGTCGGGGCTCTGGAGTGGGCAGGGGTGGGGCACTTCGAGGGGGGAGGGTGGGGGTGGGGGTGAACACTGTCTCAGGCCCCTGGGAGGGTAGAGCTGGAGGCAGAGCCGCCAGGAATCGACCAATGGGGAGAGTGCCCGTATTTGCACTCAGGAGCTTGCAAATTCCTCGGGGCTCAGATATCCGCCCTGACGCCCTCCCCCCTCCCCCTCTCCCTGCCCCCGCCCGCCCAGGGCATAAAAGGCGCCAGGTGAGGCCCTCGCCACTCCTCCCGCCAAGCGATACACCTCGGGTTACAGAACTATTCCCGCTGCGTCCCCATGGCTTCCTACGCTTACCGCCAGTTGGCCACCACCTCGTCCCTCGGCGGCCCGGGCAGCGGCTCCCTGCGCTTCGCGGCGGGAAATGTCTTCCGCGCGCCCAGCATCCATGGGGGTTCGGGCGGCCGCGGCGTGTCCGTGTCCTCCGCCCGCTTCGTGTCCTCGTCCTCCGGGGGCTACGGCAGCAGCTTTGCGGGCGGCCTGGCCGGGTCCGACGGCCTCTTCTCCGGCAACGAGAAGCTCACCATGCAGAACCTTAACGACCGGCTGGCCTCCTACCTGGACAAGGTGCGCGCCCTGGAGGAGGCCAACGGCGACCTGGAGCAGAAGATCCGCGACTGGTACCAGAAGCAGGGGCCCGGGCCCTCCCGAGACTACAGCCACTACTTCAAGACCATCGAGGACCTGCGGGACAAGGTGGGCGGCGGCCCAGCTTCGGGAGGTGCACCTGTCGCGCAGACCCAGCCCCGCGGGCCGGGCGAGGCCCGAGGCGGGCACGGCGGGCACCGGAGCCACCACCCGACAGGGCAGGGCGGTAGCGAGCCCGTTAGGACGTGGGAGGGCCTCAGGGTGGGGCAGAGAGCTGGGGGCAGGTGAGCGGGGGCAGGACAGTGGGACAGGAAGTGGAGGCTGGGGCTGAGGGAAGGGGGTGGGGTGTGCAGCGGCAGCGGGGGCGGGGCTGGAGGGTGGGGAGGTCTGGGAAAGGGGGTGCGAAGGAGTAGGAGGAGGTGGGACAAGGCTGTGGGCTGTCCGGAGGTCTGGGCCAGAGGCCGCAGTCACAGACAAGAGTTTGGCCTGGGAGGGACCCATCCGCTGCTGCCCCCAGCGTGGGCCCCTCTGCATTGCATTCCTCTGGTGGGGCAGGTCTGCTTTCCTTCACGCTCCGGCTGGAGCCCCTCCTGCCCCGCCCAAGAGGGCCACCCGGATTTAGGAGGAACTTCTAGGAAGAATGGGAGGGGACAAATGCTGTGGCCTAAAGACCTGGTGAAGGCGGGACACACTCAGAGGCCCCGGGGGTCCTTTTCAGCAATAGTTCTGTGTGGGTGGAGAGTCCTGGGGTTGGGGGGTGCACCACAGGTCTTACAGGGAGCCCCGAGGCCATGCGGAACTGAGACCTCTGCCTTGAAGAAATGTATCAGAAGCCAGTGGGACATTTAATGGTCCCACATGCTGGGTCTCCAAAGCAGGCCCAGCGCCTGCCCTGTGCCCAGCATGGTGCGGGGTGCTAGGGGCATAGAACAGATAGGCCAGACTTCTAGACGAGGGGGGACAGCTAGAGATGTAAACAACAAAGTAGAATACTGCTTGCACACTTTAAAAATTGTAACCTGCCGTAAGAAATACATTTCAGGGTGTACCCCCATGCGTTCTCTCTCTGTGATGCACACACCCAAAATGGAAGCAAAGCTTTCTTGAAACAATTCTTACCCTGCTGTGGTCCATCTCTTCTCATATTTTATATTCTGTTCAGTTTCATTAAAAAACTATGCAAATCACCACTCACTGTACTGGGTGACTAATGAGCCATGACCTGCTCTTTGAAAAACATGAACCCAAGTACCATAATCAATGATGTGAATATGCCCATCACATCAGAGGGACCTCAGATGGGGGTCAATTTGGACAAGGACTCCTGAAGTTCATTTCCACCTCTGTAAGACAGGCATACCCACTGACCTGGCATGAAAGATGAAGTGCAAAGTGCTTGGCACATAATAGATGCTCAACACACGGGAATTCGCTTTCCTAAAGCAGATTGTGCTTTGCACGGGGGGTTCAGAGAAAGGTAACCCAATACGCCATCTGGTTTGCAGATCATTAGCATCTGCCTCCTGACCATTTAGAGTACAGGTCTCAGATGCTTTCCTCCCAGACTTACCTCTGCCCTCCCACACCTGTCCCCTACCCCCTGGCTCAGCAGTCCCTGACCACGGTTTCTCCTGCTCTAGCTCCTGGGCAGGGACTGACTTCAAGACCTCCCAGAGAGCAGGTCAATGGTCAGCTGAGTCTCTAGGGGGTAGGGGCACACCCATTTGTTTTCCTCTGTCTTCTGGGAAGAAAGTGGGTGGACAGAGCCAATATGCTGAGCTGGTGCCAACCTCCTGCCTCTGTCTTCCAGATTCTCGGTGCCACCATCGAGAACTCCAAGATCGTCCTGCAGATTGACAATGCCCGTCTGGCTGCTGATGACTTCCGAACCAAGTGAGTATGTGTTTGCCCTGGAGGGCTGCAGAGGGGGCAATGCCAGGCCCTTTGGGGGCTCGGGGCAGCAGGGGACTGCTCTCTGTCCTCGCTCACCCCAGCTGGCCTGGAGTAAGCCCCACCACCTCCACGGACTCCTGAACCATGAGGGGAGATGGGAACTCTGCAGGGGTTCGGAGGAAACGCTGGCCTGACTGCACCTATTTCCTCTGAAAGGCTTGAGATGGAGCAAGCCCTGCGCCAGAGCGTGGAGGCCGACATCAACGGCCTGCGCAGGGTGCTGGACGAGCTGACCCTGGCCAGGACCGACCTGGAGATGCAGATCGAAGGGCTGAAGGAGGAGCTGGCCTTCCTGAAGAAGAACCACGAGGAGGTGGGTGTCAGGTTGTGCCTCCTGTCCATCCCACTCCAGCTTTCCAGGGCTGAGGACACTTTTTTGTCCTGTATCCTCTTGACCGTGGCCGTACTTGCTATACCCTCGGCATGGCCCCGGGCATGGAGCAGGGCTTCCGGGGGTTCCAGCAGCGGATGGAGGCCACCTCGTCTGTCCTGCGGTGGTGGTTCCTGGTCTGCACCTGAAAATCAAGCCCTTTCTGCCTGGGGGACGGGGGAGTGACTTGGCCCAGGCCCAGCAGGCTCTGGGCTCCGACATGCCCATCTCTGTTGTGTCTTTCCAGGAAGTCAGTGCCCTGAGGGGCCAGGTGGGTGGCCAGGTCAGCGTGGAGGTGGATTCCGCTCCGGGGATCGACCTTGCCAAGATCCTGAGTGACATGAGAGGCCAATATGAGGTCATGGCTGAGAAAAACCGAAAGGATGCTGAAGACTGGTTCACTAGCCGGGTACGGCGAGGGGAGCGGGTGCCCTCTGGGGAGGTGGCAGGGAGAGAGGGCTTTGTGCTCTCAGACAGAGGTCTGCCTCAGTGCTGACTCCTTCTGCCTCCTCTCTTATTGCAGATGGAGGAGCTGAATCAGGAGGTGGCCGGCCACACAGAGCAGCTGCAGATGAGCAAGACGGAGGTCACCGAACTGCGGCGCACCCTCCAGGGTCTGGAGATTGAGCTGCAGTCGCAGCTAAGCATGGTTTGTGCCCCCTGCCCCGTGGGATGCACGCCGGGGCCCTCGCAGCCTTGCGCAGCCCGGGCCGTGGCTGTGCCCATGCCCTCTCTGGGAACCGGTCTCCGCTGAGTCTCTTCCCTCTCCCTGCTCTCAGAAAGCCGCCCTGGAAGGCACGCTGGCGGAAACAGAGGCCCGCTTTGGAGCCCAGCTGGCCCAGATCCAGGCTCTGGTCAGCAGTATGGAAGCCCAGCTGAGCGACGTGCGTGCGGACACTGAGCGGCAGAACCAGGAGTACCAGCAGCTCATGGACATCAAGTCACGGCTGGAGCAGGAGATCGCCACCTACCGCAGCCTGCTGGAGGGCCAGGACGCCCACTACAACAACCTGCCCACCTTTAAGGCTCTCTGAGTCCGGCAGCCTCCTGAGCTTCCTACTGTCCCGCAGAGAGGTTCCCCCGGGGAGGGGCGTGTGGGAAGGGACGGGCCCTACCCCCAGCTCTTTCCCTGACCTGCCAATAAAGCTTTATGACCCAAGGGAGGAAGGATGTTGGGTTTGTTGTTTTAGCCCATAGAGATGGGCCAGGACTTGGTCCTGTTAAGGTTTTATTTGGATCAGAGTGCACCCTGTCCTAAGAGAGGGAAGGGGTGGGGTACACGCTAACTCCTACGGTCATGGTAATTCCTGTTTGCGGAACTTTTCATTTATCAAACTTGTTCCTTGAAACAAGCCTGTGATGGGGGCTCAGTTGGTTGAGCGTCCGACTTCGGCTCCGGTCATGATCTCACGGTTCGTGGGTTCAAGCCCCACATCGGGCTCTGTGCTGACAGCTCAGAGCAGCCTGCTTCAGATTCTGTGTCTCCCTCTCTGCCCCTCCCCTGCTCGTATTCTGTCTCCTTCTCTCAAAAAAAATGTAAAAAGAAACTTGTGAAGCAAGCATTGCTCCCATTTTATAGAGGGATAAACTAAGGATCAGAGAGGTGAAGTGGTTTGTTGTGTGTGTAACTGTTCCAACATGGCAAAGGTGGGATTTGAAACAGTGTTTTGTTTTTTTTTCAAATTTAGTTTTTTTTAATGTTTATTTTTGAGAGACAGAGTACGAGTGGGGGAGGGGTAGAGAGAGAGGGAGACACAGAATCAGAAGCAGACTCCAGGCTCTGAGCCGTCAGCACAGAGCCCGACTCAGGGTTCCAACTTGTGAACCGTGAGATCATGGCCTGAGCCGAAGTCGGACACATAACCTACTGAGCCACCCAGGTGCCCCCAGAGTTAGTTTTCTTTCCACTTTACTCCCTCATGGGTGGGTGTGTGTATTTGTGTGTCAGAAATTAATGTTTATTTGAGCACTTAGTATGTGCCATTTAATCAAACAACCCTCAAAGGTAGTTAAGTAGGAGTACGCGTCATATAGAGCAGGAAACGGGGAAGTCAGGTAACTTGTCCAAGGTCACAGAGTGTCTCGGTTTCCTGCTTACTAGCTCGCCGGGCCACCTTGTACCCCAGTCTCCTAGAATTTGACACTCCCTTGTGCTGGGTCCTCAGTACCTTTGGGTCTTGTTCCGTGTGAAGTCCTAGGACCGGGATCCCTTGGGGGCAGCTCCTCTTGATAATATTTCTTCACCAAGCCAGGAACGGGGGCAGGCATCCCACTGAGAAGGCTGAAGAGAGTGTACCTGTTGGTGTGCATCTGTGTGCGTGCGTGCACTAACACATTCATGCATTTCTGGGCAGCCCCGCATAAGCCCCCTACGCCCACCAGCTCATACCTGGGCCCAGAGCCTGGAATGGGACCCGGCCGTGACCTGGACCTCCCGCGCAGACCCCCAACCTGGCTTGCCTGAGGCTGGTCCCAGGCCAGCAAAAGAACGTAAGTCCCAGCTTCCTGGTAGAACTCTGCTCTTGTGGGGGTGTGGTCTTGCCCCTGTGGTTTACAGTTCAGCTGCCAAGAATTGAGGCCAATTAAAGGTAAATAAGTACTTCCCCTTGGCTGAGAGGTTCAGCCTGAGTGGGTCTGTTAGGTCCCAGGGATCTGCCTGATGGCAGGTCCGCTCTGCGAAGGAGAGAGTCAGGTGAGGAGCGCTCTACCCCCTGCCCCCAGAAGGGCTCCTGTAGGGGACTGAACTGGACCCTTGTCTGCTGTGTGTATCCCGCACTGTGCTAAGGAGCCTGGGATCCAGGCATACCCTGTGCTGATGATCCTGAGGTGGTGGTATTTCTAGTTTTCCGTGGGTCTTAGAGGGGTTTGTTAGCTTGCTATAAGTCAGAACTGGGGACCCCAGAGCTCAGATCTGTCTCGGGGTCTGGAGCCCCTCTGCCACCTCCCTAGCTGTTCTGCCCTGGCCTCCAGCATCTATGACCACTCCCCACGCTCCCACCCCCTCCACCTCACTTAACGTTGGAGGCCTGGCCTCACTTGGAGGCTGGGTCTGTCCAGAGATTTCTGTCCCCTGTTCCTGAAAGCCTCTGTTGTCACAGCTGAAACCCTCCCCTATGCCCCAGAGGCCCCTGGAATGTGGTGTGGGGCGGGTCTGGGCTCACACAGGTGGGTCAGGTGACTGGGTTGCAGGTCTGGGTATCGGGAATGAAGCCTTCCTTTGTGTGTGTATGTGTTGGGGGGGAGGGGGCAGGGGCACTTTTCTGCCTCCGTCTGGGAGCTGAAACTAGGGGTATTGTGTTGACAGAGAGTCTGGACTAGGGGAGAGGGAGGGGGAGGGAGAGAGAAGGGGAGAGGATTTAGAGGGTGGGTCTTTCCATCCCCGCTGGGCATTGCATTATGACCACTGGGTTTGCAAAGCATTTCCTGTCAGTCATGTGGCTCCATCCCTGTGAGTCAGACTGGGCAGGAGTTATTTCCATTTTCCTGATTGGTAGACTGAGGCTCAGAGAGGAGGCTGGATTACCCAAAGTCCCATACTGAAGTCAGCCACATACCTAATAGAGGAGGAATTATCCAGGCCCCAGGACGTGTGCTCTCTCCGTCCTGACACCTCCCTGGTGGGGGAGAAGGCAGGGTGGGGGGGGGTGGGGGGGGCAGGTGAGGGTGGATTTATGGAGACCACACCCTCATGTGTCATTGAATGTTAACGGTGGCCCTGTAGCAGGACTCCGTGTTCATGGCTCCAATGGCTCCGTGATTTCTTTTTGTTTGTTCTGGTAAAATACACATATAATTTACTCTCTTAACCATTTGAGAGTCTATGGTTCTGTGGCACTGACATTCACACTGTTATGCAACCATCGCTATTGTGTATGCTCCTGTGTCGGTCTTGTAAAACTGAAACCCTAAGTCTGTTAAATAGTAACCCCTTGTGTGACTCTGACTATTCTAAGTACCTCATATAAGTGGAAAAATGGCCCAATTTTAAGTCGGGAACCTGGCTCAGCGAGGTTGAGTCACACCCAGAGGTGGAGTCCAGCCCAAGGCTTTTTCCACTGGGCTGCTTGTCCAGGAGAGAAGGCCCCGAGACAGCCTGTTTGCAGTGGGCAAAGGACAGAAACTAGCACAGCATGGGTGGGCTGCCTGGGGCAGGGCCCCCGGCTGCAGCCTGGGCCGGAACCAGGTAGAGCTGGGTCCCCACCCTTGCCTGGCCTCTCGACCCGCTGCTAATGAGCAGGAAGCAAGGGGCCTCAACCTTGAGCTTGCAGGAGCTGTCTGCACTGAAACCAGGGATTCGTGACTGGGACAGCTCCTGCCCCCGGAGAGGCCTGATGGTGTGTAAAAGCCCCCTTTTGAGGGGTGCTGGAGAGGAGTCAGGGTGCGGATGAGGGGCTGGCCAGGTGCCCATCCCTCCCTCAGCCTGGAGTGATGGCGTGTAATTGTTCCCGTGTTAATTGCTGGGGCCGTGATGTCTGCAGAGGCTTTAATGAGCTGTGGCTGATCTGACTTTGATTATTTTTCTTTCGGAGGGAAAGACAATGTCCTCCCGCCCAGGAGACAATACTGCACTGTCTGGGCCCAGTGCTCAGAGGCCCAGCTCAATCACCCCCTCCCACCCAGGCCTGTCTCTCTTACCACCCGAGCTCAGATGGCAATCCCGGGTACTGAGCCACACTATCTGCTTCCTTAGAAGATGGGGAGCCAAGAGGAGGCAGGATGGGGGCTCTCAGGTCTCAGGTGGAAGCTGACAGTGCCCCTTGCCACAGGAACCTGTCCAAGGTTTCACAGCAGTAACTGACGGAGCCAGGAATTGAACCCAGGCCTTAGGGACTCTGGAGCTCTATCCACCTCAGTGTGCTTCAACCCTGGAAAAGGTATCGTCCTGACTCTCCAGATCAGCCTTGCTTACCTCCCCAAACCCAAGAGCCCTGGAGCCAGGGCTAGAGGGTCAAGCCATGCCTCCCAATGGCACTACCCACATGTAACAGGTATCCCTGAAAGCCGGCCCCTGGGTTGGTGGCAGAGAAAAGGGATTTCCTGAGTGTTTTGCTCCCGCCTCTGGCCTCAGCATCCTGCTCTGTAAAGAGGTGTCTTCCAGTCGGCCTGCCAGGCCTCCCAATCTCCTCCCCCACAACACTCAGGCATGTAGAACCCTCCGGATCGGTCCCTCCCCGGCCCCACAGCGCTTGACAGGACAAACGGAGTTAATCTGGCTTTGCTATGCAGGGACATGCCTCTCTCTGGAGAAGGCAGGGGCTTCCTGGACAAGGCTCCAGTCTTATCTGCAGAGGTTTGCCCCAACGTGTCCCAGGAGCAAGCAAAGGTTCAGTGACATGTGCAATTGGCAGGTGGCGGGATTATCAATCAGCCCCCTGTCAGCCCTGAGGCTCCTGGTCTTTGGGAGAGTGCCAGGGTGGTGGGGCAAGGGGCTGGTGGGGGCCTGGGGTGGGGAGGAGAGGAGGGGATGGAGGAGGAGAGTCCTGCTGTGTCAGGGAAATGACGGATGTTAGCTTCTCTGATCACCTTAGCTGGAAATGCGCTCATGGCCCCCTCTCTTGTCCTCAGCCTGTGCCCATGGCCCCTGCATTCCTGGGTGTGCCTCTGCCCACCCATCCCCAGAGGCCACTTCTATCCCCCCCCACCCCCCAGCCCTGTAGGCTCACACATGGGGTCTGGGAGTGGGATATCAGAGCAGCGATAGGGAGGGGGCTCCCAAACTGAGAGCATGGAGCTGGCCGCCTGGGGTGAGGGTCCTGGGCTGGAGGCAGCAGAGAAAACTCCGGGAGGGCAGAGCTGGCCTGGGCTGCTCTACCCGTAGGCGGAGGCCTGGTAGCTGTGGAGTGACAGGAGTTTTCTCCCCAGCAACTCTTCACATTCTCCTGGGAGTGCAGACATGAACCTGCCTTCGAAGTGTTAAAACCATGGCCCCGGGGCAAAACACCATTCATTCTGAATCATCTCTTTTGTTGCATTTAAAAAAAAAAAAAAAAAAAAAAAGAAAGGAGAAACTCCACACCAGCCAGGCAGAGGTGTGCAGGCGGCTGTGTTTGAACACAGGAGTTGGCTTCCTTTTGGGGGAGGAGACGAGGTCCCACAACAACTCGGAGGGGTATATAAGGAGCCACGGGCTGGGGGGAGACATTCCTGGGGCCCTGCTTCCAGCCCAAGCCTGCGGCTCCACCAGCACTTCTCCAGCCTGCTGAGGACTCACCCGCTGCCCGGCCATGAGCACCACATTTCTGCAGACTTCTTCCTCCACCTTTGGGGGTGCCTCTACCAGAGGGGGTTCCCTCTGGGCTGGGGGAGGCGGCTTTGGTGGGGGGAGTCTCTACGGGGGCGGTGGAGGCCGCAGTATCTCGGCTTCTTCTGCTAGGTTTGTCTCCTCGGGGTCCGGAGGGGGCTACGGCGGCGGCATGAGCTGCGGCTTCGGTGCAGGGGCTGGTAGTGGTCTGGGCGGAGGCTTAGGAGGTGGCCTTGGAGGCGGCTTTGGTGGGGGTTTTGGCACTGGCTTTGGTGACTTTGGTGGCGGCGATGGCGGCCTCCTCTCCGGCAACGAGAAGCTCACCATGCAGAACCTCAACGACCGGCTGGCCTCCTACCTGGACAAGGTGCGCGCCCTGGAGGAGGCCAACGCCGACCTGGAGGTGAAGATCCGGGACTGGTACCAGAAGCAGAGCCCCAGCAGCCCGGAGCGAGACTACAGCCACTTCTACAAGATCATCGAGGACCTGCGGGACAAGGTGAGTCCTCCAGCATCAGAGAGAGGGGAGCAGGTGGCTGGCGCCCTGCATACATCTCCATCATCTTTCTTGCTGCCTCAAGGAAATCCTTTTCCTGCCCAGGCAACGACTGTCGGTGTATAACTTGGAGAGCAGGGAATGCTTTCCAGGTGCGGAGGCCAGCGTACATCCGCTCAACTTGGCAGTGAGAATCTGCTCAGGAACACTGGTCGGGGGAGGGTCCGAGGTGGGAGCAGTTACACACACCAAGCAGGGGTCTGCATAAAGCTCCCTTTTGCTTCTTTTGCAGGAACAGTTGAGGGTAGCTTCAGGGGCCTTGAATGCCAGGACCACCTCCCTCACCCTTTGAGGAGGTCTTTGGTGCGAAAAAGCTCTATTGGGACTTAGGAGACCTGGAACTCATTATGTGCTCTGCCAGTTACTTACTCACCCTCTCTACTTACCTGGACTGGTTTCCTCAGCTGTAGCGTGCCTTCCTGCCCTGCTCTCCAGGGTCCTACTGGCTGTGGAATGTTCTGTGGGTCCATGGCTGTGTCAAGCGTGCAGGAGGCCAGTGAGCAGGGGAGGCTGGCAGAATATTCCCGAGAAGGCTGCTGAACCCCACCGCACCCAACTCCTGGCCAGGCACTTCCCACAGGGGAGTCCAGGCACTCCTGGCTCCTTGGTTTTTCATGCCCTGGAGGCAGGAAGGGTGGTGTGGGCTCACACCAAGTATGGGCACTTGAGGTGAGGCTGAACTCTGCCCCGGGGAGCCTACAGGCCTCTGTTGCTCGTGTCAGAGGGGAGACTGTCAGTAAGGCGTCTGACCTGGGGTGCAGGGTGGGGAGAGGAGTAGGGAAGAGGAAACAGTGCTCCAGATACCAACTCCCTGCCTCCTGCAGATCCTGGGGGCCAAGATCGACAACTCCCGGGTCATCCTGGAGATCGACAATGCCAGGCTGGCGGCAGATGACTTCAGACTCAAGTACGCTCCTGCCTCTCTCTCCCCTCCAGATTCACCCCCTTTCTTGGCCTTCTCTCCCTCTTCCAGCTCCAACAGCCCACAACCCTACTCCAACAGCCCACAGCCCACTTCCTTACTCTGGGCTCCCTCTGTCTTCCCAGGTATGAGAACGAGCTGGCCCTGCGCCAGAGCGTGGAGGCCGACACCAACGGCCTGCGCAGGGTGCTGGATGAGCTGACCCTGACCAAGACCGACCTGGAGATGCAGATCGAGAGCCTGAACGAGGAGCTGGCCTTCCTGAAGAAGAACCACGAGGAGGTGGGGGCCGGCAGGGGCTGCTGGTGGCGGGGGGCAGAGTGGGGCCATGGGCACCTCCTCATCGTTGACCGAAGGGCTTGGTGGTTCAGATATGCTCCCCTCTACCAAAAACAGTGTGTGTCACCATGGAGAGCAAGGGGTAATGTCCTTTGGGAACCCAGATCCCTTTCCTTCTTGGATCCATAGCCAAGCCAGGTGGTCAGTGGGACCCGCTGTCCTGATTTGTTTCGTGAGCTCAGACAAGGGCCCAGCTGTCTTGAGTCCTCCCGTAGGACCTAGCAAGGAAGAGAGACCCTCAGAGCCAAGAGGCCCATGTGCTCAAACCTCTTCATGCTCACTGGGAAACAGAGGCTGGGGGGTGGGTATGCAGGAGGGCAAAGGGCATGTCGTGAGTCAGGCACGAAGCCGGGATTGGCATGTGGGAGCCCGCTCTGCCCCCTCTTCTGCCCTCCGTCCCTAAGCGGGCCCCACCCACTCTGCAGGAGATGAAGGAGTTCAGCAGCCAGCTGGCCGGCCAGGTCAACGTGGAGATGGACGCGGCCCCGGGCGTGGACCTGACCCGCGTGCTGGCCGAGATGAGGGAACAGTACGAGGCCATGGCCGAGAAGAACCGCCGGGACGCCGAGGCCTGGTTCTTCAGCAAGGTGGGCCTGAGCTCACGGCCCCGCCTCAGCTCCCCACGTCTCCCAGGGCGCCTGTGGGCCTCACTGGTCTTGTGCGTGGCCTACAGACGGAGGAGCTGAACAAAGAGGTGGCCTCCAACACAGAGATGATCCAGACCAGCAAGACAGAGATCACGGACCTGAGACGCACTTTGCAGGGCCTGGAGATCGAGCTGCAGTCCCAGCTCAGCATGGTAGGGCCTCCGATCCCCCCACCCGGCCACAGCCCAGCGCAGCTGGGCCTTTGCCACCGTCCGTGGCTCATTAAGTCTCGGGGTTCCCAAGCCTCCTCCCAGGGGGTTCTCTGCACTCCGTTCAACACCCGTCTGCATGCCCGCGGCATCTTCCTTCCGGGCCTGATGTGGGGTCTGTTGACCACCCCCCTCCAGAAAGCCGGGCTGGAGAGCTCGCTGGCGGAGACGGAGTGCCGCTATGCCACGCAGCTGCAGCAGATCCAGGGGCTCATCGGCGGCCTGGAGGCCCAGCTGAGCGAGCTCCGCAGCGAGATGGAGTGCCAGGACCAGGAGTACAGGACGCTGCTGGACATCAAGACGCGGCTGGAGCAGGAGATCGCCACCTACCGCAGCCTGCTGGAAGGCCAGGACACCAGGCAGGGGCCAGGGTGCAGGGGAAGCCTGAGGGAGGGGCCGGTTGGGGTTGGGGTGGAGAGTCTTCGGGGGACAGCAGTGGGACAGGGAAAAGGAAATGGAGGGGGTGTTAGTGTAGATCAGAATCTGTCTGCTTGGGGTGGCAGGTCTGAACAGGTTCTCAGGACGTGCCAGCCTCTAGAGAAGTCAGATGTGCAGGTGGTGGGGGTGGGGGCCGCTGGAGAGGATTGCTTAGCCAGACACCGGGGCTCCCTTAGGGAGACCTGGGCTCATGCCCTCCCCTTACATCTGCTTCCCCTCTCTTTCAGGATGGCTGGCTTTGGCACCAGAGAAGGTAAGAAGGCTTAACTCTTCCTGCATGGGGCGGGAAAGGCGGCTGTTGAAGCCACCGTTCCCCTTGGCATGGGGTGGAAGCAGGAGGAGGCCAAACATGCCAGTGGGGCAGGAACACACCCATTTCAGGTGATACCTCTTTCCCGGGGGACCCTCCATCAGCCCCAGTAGAGTCAGGGCTGAAGATTTATTGAGAACCTTCTGGGTTGAGCAGGCTTTGTCCAGGGCATAGCTTCCTCCAGGCCCCACCTTCCTGCACTTATGGGAAGAAGCCCCCAGTTACTACCTGTTCACCCTGACTTTCTTGCTCACTGTGGGGCATGAACTGCCGCTGCCTGCCTCCATGATGAGTGGTTCACCGCCAGACCTCCTGGCTACTCTCGAGGGATTGGCCAGCGGCCATTCTCAGGGGTGCTGTCTGGTTCTCCCCGAGCTCAGCCAAGGTCCTGGCTGCCTTGGGAGAGCGAACAGCGAGGGTCCCCCCCCCCCCCCCCAACTCTCAAGCTTGCTCCTTCTTTCTACAGCCTCCCTGGGAGGTGGTGGCGGCAAAGTTCGCATCAATGTCGAGGAGACAGTGGACGGGAAGGTGGTTTCTTCTCACAAGAGAGAGGTCTGAGTGCCTGGCGCAGGAGAGACCTCCCTGGCCACCCCTACCTTCCCCAGGCTGGATGGAGGACCGGCCAGAGGGGCCAGAAGAGCAAACCCCAGTCCCTGCTTTCAGAGGGTCCGGCTCTCCCTGTTGGGTGCTCAGCATCCTCCCCCTCCCTCTCCCCACCTGCTCTAGAACAGGGACAGGCAAGAAGTAGCTGTATTGTGTAACGAGCTGGATCGTACCACGTCTGCCCATGCAATAAAGAATTGCTTTTCCTTTTGCAAATATCTCTTGGTAGTATGTCCAGTTTTTCTTGTTGGGGGCCTCTGTGGGCCTAGGACCCACATGATGACATCTCCTACTTTGGCCTCTTCCCTGCACCCAGGACCAATTCAGACTGTTCCGGTGACTTGATGTTCTGGCTCATTCCATCTAGTGATCATGGAAGCAGGAGACGGGGGTTGCCCTCAGAGCAGTTGGGTGCACCCGGCAGAGGACTTGTCACATCGAACAATTATTTAGCGAGCAACTGACTGTATAGGTCGTACTGGTTACCACCGTGTGGTTGGCACTGTGCTACGTGACCCCACCCACGCGTCCTGTTTAAGGCAATTGTGGGCCATCAGGATTTACGATTCCCACCTTAGAGATGAGGAAGCCAGGGAGGTGAGTGACTCTCTCAGGGGCCTCATGGATGGATGGTGAGCAACAGGGCTGGGACTGGACCCTACATCTGTATGACTTTTAAGTTCAGCGCTTGTTCCGGGACGCCAGGCCCTGGCCCTGCACGGCTCACTGCCAGGACCTTCCTCCTTATTTCTGGTCCTCCTACGTGTGTCCCTAGCACCTCCCCTCTTTTCCAGTCAGGCACACCTGACCTCCAGAGTGGCTGAGCCAGGTACTATCGCTGCCTCCTGCAAAGAGGGACCTTATCTACCCCCTTACCCCTGAAGCTGCCATCTCCTTCCCATAAGGCACTTACAGTGCTCAGAGGGAAAGACACCAACTCCGGGAAGCCCTCTCTGATTTCTCTAAGCTTAAATCCAAAGCAACATCAACCCCTATTGCCCTCCTCAGTCCAAACCTCACCCCTGCTCCCCCGACCCCAGCATCTCTGCCTTTGGGCTCATTAGAGCAGTAGTGACATCCACACACACCGAATTTGTTGCCTCTGGTCTGAGGCTGGTTCCTCTGGGAGTCATAGCCCCAGACAGAGGGCAAGGAATGAGGAAGCAGAGTGTTCTGGGTGCTGTGGCTGGGCTGGGCTCTGGTGAGGACTATGGGGAGAGGGAGAGCCTGTTTCTTAGTCCTGCTGGGAACAGAATGTTGGAGGTGCCTCTGTTCTGAGAATCAGATCATCATTAAGCTCTCTGAGTGGGCCGCCCTGAGTCTTGCTGGGTGAAACTCTGCCCAGCAACCCTGGTTGGAGAGAGGGTGGCGTCTGTTTCTTCGGGAGGAGATTTAATCTAGAACGTGTCTCCTGGGTACACACTTGGAGGCCAGACTTCTCTGGGGCTGGAGGAAGGAAACAGAATTTACGAAGCCTCTATTCTGCAGGGCTCTGGGCGGGGCATTCAGAGGATGGCATCTCAATGACTCTCCTGGAGGCTTCGTGAAGGTGGGGTGGGCCCTACACCCTCAGTTTTCAGAGGAGGAAACAGGCTCAGGGAAGTTAAGTAGCTTGAATTAAGTCACAAGCTGGGAAATGGGAGGCTGAGCCTGGGAATGAGCCCTCCGATTTCAGACCCTTGCTCTTCTCTGGACGTCATGAGGGTGATGGAAACTGGCAACACCTTTCTTAAGAGAAGCCCTCTCTTTTTTTTTTGTTTTTTGTTTTTGTTTTTTCCGACAGTTTTTAGACCTAACATTTGATTTAATTAACTAATTATTTATTTTTTCTTTTCAAATTTTTATTTAACTTTTAGTTAGTTAACACAGTGCAACACTGCTTTCAGGAGCAGAATTCAGTGATGCATCACCTAGGTACAACACCCAGTGCCCATCACAAGGGCCCTTTAATACCCATCCCCCATCCAGCCCATCGCCGCCCACCTCCCTCCATCAACCCGCTGTTTGTTCTCTATCTTTTTTTTTTTTTTTTAACGTTTTATTTTATTTTTGAGACAGAGAGAGACAGAGCATGAACAGAGGGTCAGAGGGGAGGGTCAGAGAGAGAGGGAGACACAGAATCTGAAACGGGCTCCGGGCTCTGAGCTGTCAGCACAGAGCCCGATGCGGGGCTCGAACTCACAGACCGTGAGATCATGACCTGAGCCGAAGTCGGCCGTTTAACCGACTGAGCCACCCAGGTGCCCCTGTTCTCTATCTTTAAGAGTCTCCTGTGGTTTGTTTCCCTGTCTCTTCCTTCTTTTTCTTTTATTTATGAAACCCCTTTCTTAACGTCTGTGGGAAGCCAGTTCAACTGTCATACAGCCGTTACCGTCAGAAAGATTACTCTCACATCTAGCTTTGGTCTCCTGTGCTGTGGCTTAAGTTCACACTGAAGCCCAAAACATCAGGTGTCATGTTCCCTGACATCCAGACAACAACCAGGCCCCTTGCTGAATCCAGGCCCCTGCTCCTGCTTCGCCAGCCTCCGGGCCTCTGTCAAGAAGTCTCAGGCCTTCAAAGCAAACCACAAGGGTTTTCTCAGCCCACAGTTTGCCAAAATAACAACCCCCTGCAAAGGTGCAGGGAGGCAAAAGGTGGGTCTCCACCCTTATCCAGCAGGCCTTCTCTTGGGGCCAGACCCTGGGCTGGTGGGGAGAGAAGGCTGGTTCCGTTTCCTTGGAGGGCCCCTTCCACTCTCCTGGGATCCTGGGGTTGGAGGGAGCTGACAGAGAGGGCCTTGGATCTGCCAAGTCCTGTTTCCTGCCTGACCCTGGAGTGAGATGCTCACACCCAGGGAAAAGTGGTGCCCTGCCGAGCCCTTTAAGTAGTCTCTGGGCAGAGATGGCCCGCCTTCTGGCTGCCCCTGGGCTGAGGTCGGGCTTGGTTTCCAGCCAGTGTGGGAGGCAGACAGCAGGCCCCCTTCTACCTTAGGGAGAGGGTAGCTATGGGACGAGGGATTAGGGCCTTGGGTGTGTCCTCTGCACAGGCTGGGCTTCCCAGGGTAGGCACGGGGCACTGCCCATCTCCCTGAGGACTTTGGTTGGTCCCTGTCCCTCTGTGGGTCTCAGCGTCCTCATCTTTAAATTGAGGAGTCTGGCTGGACCAGACGATTTCAAGATTCTCTATGACTTGATCTGTGTCCTGGGACCTCGGAGGGGATCCTGGACTGTGACATCGATGGCACTGGGGCTGTGTCTCCTCCTTGCACTGCTGAGTCCTCAGAGTGGGAGCTACATAAAATTTGTTGAATGAATGCATGACTTTGCTCCTCCTTTGCTTTTTCCCGTTTTAGACATGGCTCCAGACATTCACCAGAATCTTGGGCGAGTATGTCCCTGGTGGTCACCTGTCCCTCCACGGACAGCTGGCAGCTTCTCCCATGAGATCTGTAGCAGGGATGACCCCATCGGATAATACTCCTGGTTGCCATTCATTCTCATCTAAAGCCAGCAGACAGGGGTGTCTGGCTGGCTCAGTTGGTTAAGCATCCGACTTCGGCTCAGGTCATGATCTCATGGCTCGTGAGTTCAAGCCCCATGTCAGGCTCTGTGCTGACAGCTCGGAGCCTGGAGCTTGTTTCTGACTCTGTGTGTGTCTCTCTCTCTCTCTCTCTCTCTGCCCCTGCCCCTGCCCCGCTCACACTCTGTCTTTATCTCTCAAAAATAAACATTAAAAAAAAGTAAAGCCAGCAGACAAAACAAACAAACAAACAAACAAACAAACAAACAAACAAACAGAACACCGCTTCTCGGGTGTTTGAGAGCTTCTCTCTGCCAGGAGGGAATGCCTTGGAGGTTTATAAAGACCTTCTCAGGGTGCCTGGGTGGCTCAGGCAGTTAAGTGTCCGACTCTTGACTTCAGCTCAGGTCATGATTTCATGGTTCATGAGTTTGAGCCCCACGTTGGGCTCTGTGATGACAGCATGGAGCCTGCTGGGATTCTCTCCCTCTCTCTCTGTCCCTCCCCTGCTTGCTCTCTCTCTCTCTCCCTCAAAATAAATAAAAATAAACTTCGATAAAATAAAATGTGAAAAAAAGAACTTCTCCTCAGGGAATGTAAGACCGAGTCGGGGAAATAAAGTAGGAACACCACCAGCTGTCACTCGTCTGATTGTTGTGGGTGGCGTGCTGGCTGCGGGGACCAGAGAGGGAGGCAGAGCAGGCTGGCACAGAATGGAGGTCCAGGACAGGTCATGATGCACAGATGAGCTGGAATTTCCTCATTTGTAAGAAGGAGGGGCTCTGCCTGCCAAGTGCTTCCCTAGGTCAGGTGCTTCTCAAACGCTCACTCATCAAATGCCTGTTTTTCAGTTGTGGCCGCCAAAGCACTGACAGGTTGAGTAACTTTCCCAAGGTCACACAGCCAGTTGATGGCAGATGTAGGTTGAAACTCCGTTCCATCTAATTCAAAGGCTTTGCCGACCTCACTGGGTTCCTGGGAAGCACGGCGGTAGAAGAGGGATTCTGGAGAGCCGGGTACCATAGCCACGTAAGGACATGGTGCACTGAGGCTGGGCCGGAGAAGGCTCCTGAGTCCTGCTATGTGAAGCAGGTGTCTCTGAGGGCAAGGAGGATGACCACCGTCTGGGGAAGGTCTGCTTTTCATGAAAGGCTCCTCCACTGTGGGAGGTGGGTCGGCCATCCTGGGGTCTAGGCCCCTTGCGGTCCAGGGAAAGAGGGAAGGAGGGAGGAGCCTGATCCAAGAGCCAAGCGAGGAAGGCTGGATTAGGAGCTGGGGGACAGGATTTAAGCCTCAGCTGTGCAGGCGAACCATCTGGCAACTCTGGACAGATCTTTGAGAACCAGAGACTCAGAAAGCCGTTGCTGAAGGCAACGCAATTCAACGCAAAGCCCACAGTGAGTTGGTGCTGGAGCTGGAAACCCAGGCATTTCTCCTTGCTTCCCACTGCCTTGGGCCTTGGAATTCTGGGTCTTGGTTTCCTCACACGTGAGAAATGAGGGCATTGGGCCAGAAAGTTCCTATGACAATTCCGGCTTTGACATTCTGCACTGACTATCCTCGCAAGCCCCCAAGCTTCAGAGCTCATGCTAGGACAGACAGTAGACAGGCCGACCCATCAGGCCATCAGCTGCACAGGTCCAGCCATTGTGGGAAAACAGGACCATCCACCAGCTGGGCCTGCGGTGACAGGGAGCCCGGGAATGCAGAGAGTGACAGAGGACGCCCGTGCTTGGGTGGGGTGGCGTTGACACTGGCCTGAAAGGGATTGAGCAGGCAGTAGTGAAGGGTGCAGACCCTGGAGACAGAGGTTCACAATGAATTTAAGCTTTCTGGACCTCAGTTTCCTCATTTGAGAAAAAGGGTGTGAAAAAAACAGTAGAGTTGTTTGCGAGTTATGCACGTAGAGTGTTTACGAAATGTTAGCTAGTGTTATTTTATTATCTTTGGTAAGTATGGAATGGAACCCTCAGAGATCACACACTGAGTTCACAGCAAGGCTCAGAGGCACCATCATTTGGGGTAGAGAGAGAGCCAGAGACGAGGTTTAAATCTTGACTTCATAGTGACCTCGAGCAAGTAGCTTGGCCTCCCTTCACCTCACTTGCCTCATCTGTAAAATGGGGCCAGTAAAAACCCTCCCCCGTTGTTGTGCGGACTCAGTGACAATGTGTGAAGCAAAGCCTTGATTGCAGGGGGTGCTTGGAAATGCAGCATTCCCCCCGCCCCCCGCCCTTGCTGAATTTGGTGTGATTTTGTCAGAAAGCAAAGAGGGAAGCTCAAGATGTGTGAGCAGTGCCTCAGCTCCCACACTCTGTCCTTCCTCATTTGGAGCAGGGCCAGTAGAAGCGAAACTGGGGCCCCAGGATGGGTCTCTGCCCAGCTTCTTCCAGGAGGGCCCTGGGGTTCACCATGGGTCAGAGGAAGGCATTCCTGCATCAGGCACCATAAGTACCTGCTCAGGAGGGGAGTGGTGGGGAGGGGCTGTGCCCTGACCCTGCGAGGGGAGGCATGTCATGGCCACCCTATGTTTGTACTACTGGGACTTTGGAGGATCTGTGGTATTGTTCCTCTAAGAGGCGTTGGCCTGAATCTGCTGTCAGCCCCGGGGGGGGGAGGATCGTCACTCCAGGCCTGGCAGGTTTCATTAATCACCTTTTTGTCAGTTTTGATCCTCTCCCCAAGAGAGAGAAGAGAGAGACAGCCTGAGAGGTTCTACTTTGGGCTGAATCACAGCTTTTCAGAGAGAGAGAGAGACAGAGAGAGGGCAAGAGCGCTGAGCTATCAGTTTGGGGCAGGAGGGCTGGACAGGGTCAGAGGTCAGCCTTAACTACCCCCGCCCCAGCCTTTGTCTTCCCTGGGAGACCCCAAGCCTGCCCTGGCTCTCTCCCTGGTGCTGACACTCGCTGGGTGAAACACAGGCCCTGCTTGCCTACTCACAGAAAACAAAGGGCAGGAAAGCGCTGACTCACAGTCCTCTTTCCTGGTCCGGGTTGCTGAATCAGCGAAGGGGTTTTGGGGAGAACCACAAACCTGTGTCACCCCACCCGAGCCCTTGGTCTAGTCCAGACCTCCTGGCTGCTGTGGGCCAGCAGGCTCCCCCTGAGAGGCCATTCATGACAATCCTGGCCCCCTTGGTGAGTGGGAGTTGGAGCCTGAGCCCACAGTCCTCCATTTTAGGCCTAGAAACTTCTCCTACCTTGGGCTCTGAGAGACCACTGCTAAGCCCTTTTATTCCAGCCTGAGGGCTCCTCGGGCAGGGTTACTAAGCAGTCTCCGAATTTTAGCTGCGTCCTAGGCTCCTCGGAGGAGACCCTGGCCCCAGGCCCTGGGTTACATCCTCCTATGGGGCCTCTTGGTCAAATGCTCACAAGCTGAGACAGGTGTCATGTGACCGGAGGGCTGGAGAGAGCCCTGTCAGGCATTATAAGACTCCCTTTCTGGACTTGACTGTGCCTCTAAGGCAGCTGGGATGATGGCATGATTGAACACATGGGTCAGGCTGATCCAGGGCTCCTCAGCCTCGACACTATCGACCTTCTGGGCTGGAGAATTCTTTATTGTGGGCTGTCCTGTGCGTGGTAGGATATTTAGCAGCATCCCTGGTCTCTGTCCTCTAGACAGCAGCAGCAACCCCCTGTGGTGACAACCAATGTCTCCAGACATTGTCAAATGTTCTCTAAGGAGCAAAAGAGTCCCTGGCTGAGATCTGCGGATTCATCTAGGGTAACAGTAGAGGGAATTGTGGTCTTCCTAGGGATATAGGGCACGGGTAGCTGACTGGGAAAAGGTATGGGGAGCTTTATGGAGTCCAGAAATGTTCTGGGTGATGGGTAAACTTCATACATAGGTAAAAATGCATTAAGCTGGGGGCACCTGGGGGCTCAGTCAGTTGAGCATCTGACTTCGGCTCAGGTCGTGATCTCACAGCTCGTGAGTTCGAGCCCTATATTGGGCCAGCTTTGCATTCTCTGCATTCTCTGTCCCCCTTTCTCTCTGCCTCTCCCTGACTTGTGCTCTCTCCCAAAAATAAATACACATTTAAAAAATGCATTAAGTTGGACACAAATGATTTGTACAATTTACCGTATGAATAATATACCTAAAAAGGGAGTTTTAGTGTCAGACTGAACCAGACTTGGGTCTCAGGCCTGACTACCCTTAAGCCTCGGTTTCCCCATGTGTAAAATGGGGTTACGAGTAGGACCCACGTCATCAGGCTGTTGCAAAGATCGAATGACAAGTGAGTGTACTTAGTCCCGTGCCCACCCATGGCGAGGGGTCTGAGTGTGTTAGCTGTTATGATGTTCAGGGTTGCTTCCTTCCTCATTCTGTACCTCAGTCTCCCTGGGTTTTGATGGTCTTGGGAACTATTTTTTTCCCCCCAGTTTAAACACTTTCAAGGTAGTCGATTCTACAAGACTGAGCAGTTTGTCATCAGAGTCTCTGGGAGCACCGGAGTCGATGAAATGCTAAACAGGGGGCAGAACATTCCAGTCTGAAGTTTTGGAGACAGAAAGAAGGGAGTCGAGGGCTGCCGTGACCTCGTGAAGCACAGGGCCACCTTACGGCTCTGTCCCCATTCTAGTACTGGGTGGAGCTGAGAGCCCGTGGAGGGAGCTCCCACAGTACAGAGGTGAAGTTGAATTCAGCTGTCAAAAGGGTAGTCTCGGGCAGAACACCGTTCCCTCTGAATCATCCCTTTTGTTAAGGCTTAAAGCCACCCCCAAAGGCACAACCCACCTTGGAGAGCAGAGGTAACTGGCTTGTGGGAAACAGTACAGTTGGCACCAGTCAGAGGGTGGGGAAGGGAGGAGAGAAGATGGGGCAATCGTCCAACCTCGTAGAAGGCGGTATAAAAGGCCCCCCACTCCAGGGAAGAGCCACCGTCTTCGGCCCAGGCCAAGCCCAGCTGCTGTCCTCACCTGCTCCCCATCTTTGCTCTCACCATGAGCTGCCGCATACAGAGCTCCTCCGCCAGCTATGGAGGTGGATTCGGGGGTGGCTCTTGCCAGCTGGGAGGAGGCCGCAGTATCTCTACCTGCTCATCACGCTTTGTCTCTGGGGGATCAGCTGGGGGCTACGGGGGCGGCATGAGCTGCGGCTTCGGTGCAGGGGCTGGTAGTGGTTTTGGAGGAGGCTTCGGAGGGGGCTTTGGAGGTGGCCTTGGAGGTGGCTTTGGTGGGGGTTTTGGCGCTGGCTTTGGTGACTTTGGTGGCGGCGATGGCGGCCTCCTCTCCGGCAACGAGAAGCTCACCATGCAGAACCTCAACGACCGGCTGGCCTCCTACCTGGACAAGGTGCGCGCCCTGGAGGAGGCCAACGCCGACCTGGAGGTGAAGATCCGGGACTGGTACCAGAAGCAGAGCCCCAGCAGCCCGGAGCGGGACTACAGCCACTACTACAAGACCATGGAGGACCTGCGGGACAAGGTGAGTCCTTGGATGTTGGCAAGGGTTCTTTTGTGCAGGCCAGAGCCGCAAAGGCCAGGAAATGCAGTATGGTAGAACCCTCACCCCCCCGTAGGGGAAAATTCTAGTCTTTTACCAGCAAGTGTCTCTACTCCTGATAATCTTCCTTAGGCCACTGCTCCCCAAATGCGTTTTCTCCTACTATCCATTTTTACTGTTATTACCACTCATGTCAACATTTTTACCACTTTTTACTGTCAACATTTACTGCTTTGTTATTAGTGACTGGATCCCTATAATTCTAACCCACTGAGTTTTTTGGAAACCATGACAGTTTAAAAAAAATTTTTTTTAATGTTTATTTATTTTCGAGAGAGAGAGAGAGAGGCAGAGCAAGAGCAGGGGAGGAGCAGAGAGAGAGGGAGACACAGAATCCGAAACAGGCTCCAGGCTCTGAGTTTTCAGCACAGAGCCTGACGCGGGGCTCGAACTCACAAACCGTGAGCTCATGACCTGAGCCAAAGCCGGACACAACAGACTGAGCCCCCCAGGCGCCCCAACCATGACAGTTTTAAAAGCCGCTAAGAATGACTCCAATCCTCAGAGAGGGATACGTGTTCATTCACTGGTCTCGGAATACTGGTTGATGTTGTAAGGGCCCCATTTAAACTGTTACACTCAATTAGCTACGGCCAGGTGGGAAAGATGGAGAAGAGGCTCAGCCAACATTAAACTGAGATTCCTTCATCAAGGACTGTCCATCACGCTGGGACCCAGCTTGCTAGAACAGAAATCCACCTGCCTGGGCTATGTCCCAGCTATGTGCGGTGGAATTTGCTTTTTTAATTTAAATTCAAGTTAGTTAACATACAGTGTAGTCTTGGCTTCAGGAGTAGAACCCAGTGATTCATCTCTTACATATGACACCCAGTGCTCACCTGGAAAAGTGCCCTCCTTAATGCCTGTCCCCCATTTAACCCACCCCCACCCTCTCCTCTAGCGGCCTGCTTCAGAATATGGACGTTTAGACAAGAAATTCAAACCGTTGGGAGTATTTGTTAGATCTTTCCTCTGCTCAGCCCAGAGGCCAGCTCCAACGAAGTTACTATGAGCTGTCTGGAGCCAGGCTGACCCCCTCCTGACCTTAAGGTCACCTGCTCTCACAATGGTGGGCTTGCTAGTCTGGGGCCATTGAGACATGATGAACCAAAGATGTTCTCGGTAGGGTCATTCCCCTGAAATGTGCATGCCTATCTTCCCCACCATGACCAGGCGTAGAATGCCAGAGTGACTGGGCAAGCGGAAGGACTTGCCCCACCCCTCCCTTTACAAGAAGAGGAGAGAAGTGCCTTATTCTGGCTCGCGGGGACAGTACAGAGGCAGTCAGATGATGACAACCGTCCTGCCCACGCTGTCTCTTCCTCCTCCCCAAACTCGTGGACCCTCCGGTGATTACCTCCTGTATTTTGCAGATCCTGGCGGCCACCATCGACAACAACCGGGTTGTTCTGGAGATCGACAATGCCAGGCTGGCTGCGGATGACTTTAGGCTCAAGTGAGTCCTGGCCTTTCCAAACTGTCTTTTATCTGACACAAATGCTCATCTGAACAGTGAGATCGGAGCATCCCAGGGGTGAAGGTCTTGGAGAAGTAGCAGAGTCCAGTACAGAATTAGGGGAGTGTCTAACTTCTGTGTTGCTTTTTACATTAAAAAAAAAATCATTTAGGTATGAGAACGAGCTGGCCCTGCGCCAGAGCGTGGAGGCCGACACCAACGGCCTGCGCAGGGTGCTGGACGAGCTGACCCTGACCAAGACCGACCTGGAGATGCAGATCGAGAGCCTGAACGAGGAGCTGGCCTTCCTGAAGAAGAACCACGAGGAGGTGAGGGCCGGCAGGGGCCTGCCATGGCTCAATGGCCTCCACTGAGAAAGGGGAGCAGCCAGACTTAGCCCTCCGTGGTGGGACCTGGAGGTGCTTCCTAGAACACGTTGGTAGCACTCAGAGCCGAGGAGAGGGAGGTCAGGAGCTTCACACACCTTCTTTTTCCATCCCTATAGGAGATGAAGGAGTTCAGCAGCCAGCTGGCCGGCCAGGTCAACGTGGAGATGGATGCGGCCCCGGGCGTGGACCTGACCCGCGTGCTGGCCGAGATGAGGGAACAGTATGAGGCCATGGCCGAGAAGAACCGCCGGGACGCCGAGGAATGGTTCCACAGCAAGGTACCCGGCCCTCTCACCCCGTGGCGCCCAGGGATTCCAGGGCCTTCCACTGGGCTCCTCTGAAACCTTCTTCCTGCTCGGATTTCAGAGTGCAGAGCTGAACAAGGAGGTGTCTTCTAGTACCGCCATGATCCAGACCAGCAAGACAGAGATCACAGAGCTCAGACGCACCCTCCAGGGCCTGGAGATTGAGCTGCAGTCCCAGCTCAGCATGGTACACCTGCTGCCTCCTGCCCAGCAGCCAGCACCTCTAGGCCTCTGCCTGGCCTGGCTCCCCTTCTCACTTCTCTGTTACCCCCTCCCCCCCAGAAAGCCGGGCTGGAGAGCTCGCTGGCGGAGATGGAGTGCCGCTATGCCATGCAGCTGCAGCAGATCCAGGGGCTCATCGGCGGCATCGAGGCCCAGCTGAGCGAGCTCCGCAGTGAGATGGAGTGCCAGAACCAGGAGTACAGGATGCTGCTGGACATCAAGACGCGGCTGGAGCAGGAGATCGCCACCTACCGCAGCCTGCTGGAGGGCCAGGACGCCAGGTAGGCCCTCTCAAGCCTCTCTCTTGGGAAAGTGACCACAGGACCCTTGGACATTCGAACAGGCAAGGCCTTTAAGGATCAGGTCCTCATGTTCCATATGGAAGGGGACCTTCTGAGCTTAAACTGACTGGATGGAGATCCAGGACCAGGGCTTCCTGTTTTCTTGAATCAGACTGCGGGGGGATTTCCTCAGCGGCCTGCAGGGTCAATACCTTTAAGCTTTCCAATTTGGGCCTTTGGATTAGACAGGCAGGAATAGGGGCCATGGACAGAACGGCTCATATCGGAAGAATATTGCCTTGGCTTCAGGTCGGCTAAACAAAGCGATAAAAATGGCGATTTCACTGCCTTCAGACCATTTGCAGGGACCAGGCTGTCCTTGTGGGCTCAGTGGGAGTAGGGTGTAGGTTTCGAAGGAACCAGAGGGAGGACAAAAGATCTGGCAGATGTCCTGGATTTGGGGCCGGTACTATGTCCTCCTGAGGTCCCATAGGACTGCCAGTTACCTGTGGTGGCCCTTGGGCTGGGGCACAGTTGGTAAGGAAGCCCAGCTTGCGGGCCTCTCAGTGATCTGAGTCGCTCGATCCAAGGGCAGATGAGGGAGCAGCTGTCCTTGGGTGATTTGTGCTCACTTCACTCCTCTTCTCTCTCCCAGGATGGCTGGCTTACCCTCCTCAGGAGGTAAGGAAACAACCCGGTGGGAGAGGCGAGTTGGCTCCTGCTCGCTGCCCTTGGGGGGGGGGGGGGCGGGTGGAGGCAGTGCCAGACTCCCCAGTGGACGGAGGGAGGGGGTTATGGTGGACGTGGTCATTTGCTCATCTGTGTCTTTTCAGAATAGCTGGCTCTGCCCCACGGAGCCACTGGGAGGCTTTGGAGGCTTCCCCACCTTGGGGGACAATAACATGAGAGTCTCTATCAGCTAACGCCCAGCCTGACCAGTGAGGGGGCTTGGGGCCCTCCTAAGGGCCCTGACCTGCTGAGGTGGGTCTTCTCCAGCCTGAGTGTCTCTTGCCCCCTCTGTTTCTCAGGAAGCACCAGTGTCACTGTCACCACTGCCTCCCCTCCCAGTCGCCGCATTTCCGAACCCCGTAAGCCTTAAATCCACCTGGCTTCCTCTCCCTCTGTCTTCAGCACCCAGAGGAGAGAGATGACAGGTCCCTGCAGGAGAGAGGGAGGGACCGCAGGACGCTCAGGACACCGGCCCCCCGGTGCTCTCCCGAGGGCGGGCGCTCTGCGCTTCTCTCCCTGGGCACCTCCCCTTCTCCCTTATCTGGTTACTCTGATTTCTCAGCTTCTCTGCTAAAAAGAAAAGACGATTCAATAAAGTTTCCTGCCTTTCTGCATATGTATTTTTGACTCTGGTCTGATTTCTGAGGGCAGGACCTGCCGAGGCCCTGATTTGGGGTGACAGGTGGGCGGGTACTGTTGGGCCAAGTGGCTTACCCCAACAAGGCCTGGCCCAGGCAGCTCCCAGGTGGGCAGGACACGAGGCACCTGGGCCAACCATCAGGGCACAGACACGGGGGAAATGGGTGGCTCATGGGCCACGGTGCTCAGCAAACATGGACAAATGCAACAAACTGGAGACACGCGAGGCCATGTGAGCCAGTTCAACACCTTATAGGCTAGAAGGTGGCAACGGGACACTAATAGAGTCAGGGGATGGGGAGATTTGGGAAAGAGGTCCAGACGGCTCTGGGGAGGGCTTCGAGGGCCAGTGTTCCCTTGCAGAGAAACAGAAGGGGCAGGAGACACTGGGGCTGGTTTGGGAAAGGAGACCCAGGACAGTTACCCCAAGCCCAACCTGCTGCCCCCTTTCTGCAAGGTGCTTCCTTTTAAGATGATGGACATCCGGACCTGCAGTTCCCCTCTACCCACTCCAAGGTCCTGCCATGCCAACCCGCTCAATGAATTGGCCACATGACTCAATGGGTGACCTCAATCTGAGCTGACTTTCCTCCCCAATTCCCCTCTGCACCCGTGTCCCCACCTCTCTCCATGTCACAGCTCTGATTTGCAGCCTCCTCTTGCTGGGCGCGCTCCTTACATGGAGTCTGGTCCTCTGGATTCTGGCATGGGCATGCTTCTCTTTATCCTTTCAACCCTCCCCTTGGCTCATCTGGGACAAGTCCATGGTCACAATTGCCAATACGTTCTGTTGGCACTCCAGTGAAGCCCCTCTCCTCTAGCCCAGACCCTCATGCCCGCTACCTCCTCTAAACCACTGTCCAAAGGAGCACCCTTCATGCTCCCAGATCTGTGCCATCCTGGCCCCCATCCCAGAGGCTCCGGAGGCCCAAGTCAGGAGCCCAGGAGTCACCTTGGCCTGCTCTCTCCCTGACTGCCCTCCCAGGTCCATCCTGTGGATGCTGGTAGCTTGTAATGTCCTCACAGCCGGCCCCCCGGCCTCCCTGCCTCCAGTTTGAGCTTCCCCTGCGTCCTTGCTCCACACTCAATTGGGGATGATTCTTGGGAATGGGAAATCTTCCTCCTGGCCTAGTGATGCTTCCGTGGCTCCCCTGGCCACTGAAGAAAACCTGGACTCCTCCCTGGCAGAGGCCGCTACTGTCTGGCCTCTTCCTGCCTGTCTCTGGCCCTGAATTCTACAATCGCCCCCTCTCACAACTTGAGGCCCTGTTATGCAAACCGGTCTTGGTGACCCAGTCATGTGACTGGGAGCCTCGGGCCCTTGTTCAATGAGTGACCTCAGTCTGAGGTGACCTTCCTCCTCGCTTTCCCTCTGCGCCCCCACATTTGTGTTATTGGAAACTACCAGGTGTTTCTTTTCCGCATTTATTTATTTTTGCAGTGGGGGAGGGGCAGAGAGAGAGGGGAAGGGAGAGGCAGACGATCTGAAGCAGGGTCCACGCCGACAGCAGAGAGCCCTCTGTGGGACTCGACCCCGCAGACCGCGAGATCGTGACCTGAGCCGAAGTCAGACACTTAACTAAACTGAGCCACCCGCGTATCCTGAACTACCGGGTTTTTATTCACCGTTCAGACTGAGATGCACACCCCCTCCCCTGTGGCACCCGGACAGTGTGGGGTGCATTCAGGTGTGTGTGTGTCCGCACCTGCCTAGCCCGGTGTTGACGACGTGCTTGGGAGGGTGGGGCTGCCTTTCTCTCCCTGGACCAGCCTACCAACCGCTGGGGCACTGCTGTGGGCTCAGGTGGCTGGCTTAGTCCTACAAACATCACTGACATGCGGCCCACCCGGCTGACTAAGCCAGAGCATTCCAGATTCCTCCCCTCTCCCCGCCCACTGCAGAACGGGCTGGACTTAATTCTAGCTCACATGCCCAGGTCCGTGTGGTCCACGTGGAGCCACGAAATGAGCTGGACCCTGGGCCTGGTGGGGGCTCTGGTCGGGGACCCTTTCACCCAGGCGTCAGGGAGGCCATCGAAGCCGGACTCACACAAGGGCCTCTGTGGCCCTGTCGGGAGTCCCAGGGAAGCCAGAGAGGGAAGCCCAGGAGGGGCCGTCAAAGCCAACCCAGGAGCCTTCCTGAACCGGGAGAAGGTGGTCACCTCGGTAGGGTGGTGCGCGGGCTGGGAATCTGCCCTTTCCATCCAGGACTCAGTTTTTCCCCCTGTCATCTGTAGGGGGCGGCCATTTGAGGGAGGGCAGCTTTGAGGGAGGCCTGCAGGGTTGGTATTTCCCTCTCCCAGTTCGCTAGGTGCCCACACCCACCCCAGGCCCACACCTCTGCTTCCCAGGGCTGTGGTCACGAGCGTGTGGCTAATCACATGTGAATGCCAGAGGTGCCAAATCAGACGGGGTAAAAACAAAGGGGAAAGCGACAGTGTGTCTAGCGCCTGACTCTTTACGGAGCTCCTTTGCATTATTTCATTTTTGTCACAATCCCATGAGTCGGCACCATTGTGCCCATTTTACACGTCTAAAGACTGAGGCCCAGGCTGCTGAAGTGACCTGCCTATCGAGAGAGCTGGCATCCATGTTCCAATGTGCTTTTCGACACTGTGGTTGGCCTTTTGTCAAAGTCAAGCATTCGGTTCCGGGCCTCTAGGGAAAGAAACGAGGCTCTCTTCTAAGCCCCAATGCTTAAGGGATAGAGGTGTCAACCATGCGATGCTCCTGTGGCGTCCCGTGCCTCAGAGCTAGTCAGGCTCTCGAGGCAAGCACCTCCATACAGTAGGTGCTGCACAAAGTTGGCTAATTTCTGTGCTGCCTCTGTGCCCTCTTCCTCCTCCCCCTCAGCAAAGGTGCCTCCCTCTCTTTCAGGCTCCTCCCAATGGACGGGGCAGTCAACTTCTGCCCTCCCTGATGGGGGTGCGTGTCCTGTCTGGGTCCTGCAGGGGGCAGGCTCACCCCAGAAAGCAGATCAGTTCCTCTCGGCCACCTGCTGGGACCCAGGGCGGAGGGACAGAGCCCTAGACCTGATCCTACCTGGGTCCAGTGTCCACACCAGGCCTTGGCCAGTCCCCGGCCTCATGGTGGGCAGCTGGGCGCCCTGGTGAACGGGGCACGGCTGAGCCCCGAGACTCCTCGGGTGCCTGTTGTCTTTCTGTTTTGGGTGGTAACCTTTGAGGGTCCACAAAAGACTCAGAGTGTGAGGTGAAGGTGCCTGGGGCTTTCTGGGAAGGGGAGGCTCACGGTCCCTCTTAAGGGGAGCTTGAGGGAAGAGAAGGGAGGGATGTCACGCGAAGGCTGTGGTCAATGGCGTGTGATGATGTGCTGTTCCGGCTTTCCCGCGTCAGCCACTGGGGCCCTTCCTCTCTCCCTGCCTGGGTCAGCGTGCGTCTTGGGGCTGCCTGGGGACCTGCCTCCTATTGGATGGTGTTCCTGGGGCTTAGTGGCTGGAGTGGGGCAGGGTATGCGAGTGACACGCCTTTGAGCAGCTCCTCTGGGGGGTCCAGCATGAGCCGAGCACACATCAGACTCCATTCTGCAGAGTTTGGGAAGGATCAGGTTGCTGGGTGGGTCCTCAGACCCACACAGGCTCCTGTTGCGGGTGGGGAGGGGGGCGGGGGAGTTGGCCAAGAACTGGTATTCACTCTTCTGGCCCATTTTTATGAACGGCCGTGATGACTCTGTGGCTTCTTTCAACCAAGGATCTCAGCCTAGTTTGCAAGCGGAACCCACAGTATAAAGCCGAGTTAATTACAATCTGGAGCCCACAGTGCTTTGCAGACACGCCGTCGTCAGTAGGAAGTACTGAGACCGAGTGCACACCAGGCCCTGTAAATGCGGACGATGGAACTCAATTAAACAGGGTGTTTGGGAAATTTGCTTTGTAGTTCAGTTAAGTGGTACCTGAATCCAGTGGACGCGGGAGGCTGAGGTACCGCTTCTTTCTCCCACTGGGCCTGGCTCCGCGTCTCCCACAAACCACAGGTTCTCCAGGCACTTGAGGGAAAGCAGTGACAGCTCTGGAATTTTCCATAAAAGCTGGGTGGGGGGAGTTAGGGGCTGAGTGGGTCCGAGCAGGAGGCCCTGGACTCTTCCAGATGGGAGCTGTCAGCCGACGCAGCTGTGCAGGAAGGAAGAGCTGGCTGTAGGTGAGGGAAGTGGGTCCTGGGATGCAGGAACAGAGCCTGGTGACAGAGAACCGTGGAGAGGTATGGCCGCGGACTGGGGTCGGGGTGGCTCTCTGGGCCTCCCCCAAAGCAAGGGTAGTTTGGAGCAGAATCCAGAAGCCCCGGGCGATTGCCAAATGACACCCGAGGGGGAGAGAAAGTACCTTTGTGTTTTGGGGGGAATGAGAGTTCTGGGGGAGTTCTGGAGCTGGTGAGGTGGGGGTTTCAAGTCCTGATCTGGGTGGGGCCCAGGCCCAGTGGGGATTCAGGGCCATACAAGGAGCAGCATGCTGGGAAGCCATGTCCCCGGGAGCCCGGTAGAGGCCTGGGTCCTCAGGAGGAGCCACTTCCCGGAGCCGTGGCCTCCTCGTCAGCTCTCCTGAGGTCCCAGGGCATGGGCTCCTGGTCCTATGGAGGGGCAGCCAGGGAGTGGGGAAAGACACCCCCCCCCCACCCTTGTTCAATCAGTGTGTGTCCAGATTGTCCTGAGCCTGGCTAGGGCCGGATGGCAGCCTTGCCCAGTTAATGTGGAACCACAGACAGACAGTGAATGATTTCAGGTACAAGTATGTCCCAATATTGTATGCAGTTTTGTTTGCTAATAAAATCTGGCAGCCCTGCCCTTAGCAGGTCTGGGAACAGCTCTGAGTCTCTTCCAGTCAAGACTAAAAAAGGCGAGACCTTTCTCTGATTCTTTGGATAAATCGAATTGGTGGCTCAAAATGTCTTAATTGAAAGATTCCCCCCCACTCCCCCATAATGCTTCCGTCAACTTCGTGTACCTGTTACTGCACGTCTGTACTAGAATCTCACAGCTGGCAGCAGAGTTGGCCTGGGGTTTTGATGTGGTTATTTGGCACAGAAATTTCTGGGAGGGGCCGGGAATCCCGGGTGCTTTGCCGCTTGAGTAAATTGAAAAAGCAGTTGTGTGGGGGGAAGAAATGGAGGTCAGTGTGGGTGTCCCCGTTTCTGGGTGGGTGGGTACTGGGTGGGGTCTAAAAAGGTGAAGACTTGGGATCAGCATGTCCTAGATGCCTCTTAGAGTGAGAAATTCTGCAGGACCCGTGTGTATGGGTGTCAAAGATCAAACAGGTACCAGGAAAACCAGGAAGCTCAAGCCTAAGCCGAGAGAGAGAGAGAGAGAGAGAGAGAGAGAGAGAGAGATTGTATTTCTTGAGTGACCTTTTTCCTTTTGTGCCCTTTTGTGGAGACCTGGCTGCCCCATGGTCCATGGTCTGCTTCCTCCAATGCCTTTGGGGCACCATGTGATGGTGGAGGCTGGCTTCTAACTATAGCACCAGCACCGAGAAGCAGGAAAAGAGGGACCCTGCTTTCCTTCTCGGGCCCACTGTGACAGGCCGTGCCCAGTCCCTTCTATGTTGAAGGGAATGATCAGCTGGGCAGCAGACTCATGCTTGATTTCTTAGGTCTTCGGCCACAGAGAACCTTGGCTTTCAGATGGAAGCTCATTTGAGAACAGATACCCCTCCTCCTCCTCCTCTTCCTCCCCCTCCTCCTTCTTCTTCTTCTTCTTCTTCTTCTTCTTCTTCTTCTTCTTCTTCTTTCTTCTCTTTCAACCAAAAAAGGATCCACAAACCCAGTGGTTGATTTTGAACTTGGTGGCCTTCCAAGGTGGGCTTGGGAAAAGCCAGGACATTTTATGTTCCTGCAGCAGCACCTCCCCTCCTCCCCTTGACCCTGAAGCTGGGGCCATAGTGGGCAGAGAGCATCCTGTCAGCTCTGTAGCCCTAAAGCCAGCACCGGTGCTGGCAGGAAGTGGAGGTAGCTTTTGGAAGGTGCTAGCTTCTCGTCAGAGGCCAGAGGGTCCTGGTCTAGGGGGCTCCTGCTGCTCTTTGATCAGCTGTCTTTCTTGCACAGCTGGGCTGCATCCCATGAAACCAGGGTGAGTGATTTGAGCCCCTGGATACAGCATTTGGCTGGAGCTTAGGCTATATGGGTTCTAAGAACAGTTTTGATCTCTCAAATCTGTGACACCAGTTTCTGTTCATCAAGCATGTTTACTTCTCACAATCCTGTGACCGTGGTTCCTCCTGGAAAAACTGAGGCTCAGAGTGGCTGAGTAGCTTCAACTACCCAGGTCTGCCTGAGTTCAGGCCTCAGGCCCCTGTGGGCCAGCCTGAGACCCTCTGAGCCCCTTCTTTGGCAAAGCTGTGTCCCTGGCTCAGTTGACCAGAGATGTCATTTCAGCCTGGACGTGCTGGGGTGCCGGCTCAACATCCCGGTGACTCTGTACCACCAAATGGGGGCTTCTGGGGAACAGCCCCAGGAGGTGGGCTCGTGTGGCCTCTGCCTACCAGGGCAGGCCCGGAGGAAGCCCATGCCTTTGCTCTGGTGGAGGCGTGGAAGCAAAGGGTGGCCTGAGGTCCAAGAGGGTTTGCAAAAACAAAAACAAAAAAATAAGAAAACTCAATCATGTCATAAGCTGGAATCTCTGTAACTCCTCTCCATTCTTTTATTCTCCAGGCTAGTGGCAAAGAAGCAGGATGGTGGCTGTGGGGGGTGGTGAATGAGTCACGGACATGTGCAGGTGACTCCTGGCCCCCTCCACAGGAAATGCCTAGGCCTCAAATCCTATAATGTCTGAGATGGAAGAGGGCCTCAAGCTTCCCTTGTCTGGGCACTTCCTGTTCAGGTTGGGGCTCTGGGGCCCGGAATGGACGGGGGTCACTTGGGAAGTTTGGGGCAGAGCTTGGCTTGGAGTCCAGGCCCCTGACCCTTAGCCCAGTGTATTGTATTTTATTGTATTGTATTGTATTGTATTGTATTTATTTATTTATTTATTTTGAGGAGAGAGAGAGAAAGCAAGAGAGCAGGAGCAGGGGAAGGGCAGAGAGAAGGAGAGAGAGAATACCAAGCAGGCTCCACACCATCAATGCAGAGCCCAATATAGGGCTTGAGCTCATGAACCACGAGATCATGACCTGAGCTGAAACCAAGAGTCAGACGCTTAACCGACTGAGCCACCCAGGAGCTCCTTCAGATTAATGTTAGAAAGAATGGTCTTGAAATGGATTCTATTTTGAAATAAAACCTGATGAATGGGCACTCCTGGTTTACTTGATGCCGAACAGGGGGGATTTTCTCTAAGGCTGGGGCGCCATGGGGAGTGGGGTGGGCAGATCCCTGGGGCTGTGTTGGGAGACGAGTGGCTCTGTGAGTCCTGGGTTCTCTTCCCTGATGCAGGCAGGGCATCTGTTCCGCATGGGCCTCACTTCCATCCTGTCATGGCCCCGGCTTCTGGGTGGAAGAGAGCAGAGCAATTCCTCCCGTGAAGCCCCCTCCACACTTCCCTCCGAGGGGTGGCCTCGCAGTTTGCAACATGGAGAAAGGCAGAGGACCAAGGGCGACCAAAAGCCCTTCTCTGACCCACTTGTCACCCGCTTCAGGAGAGGTATGTGCCTCTCCTCATAGCCTGGGAGACACCTGCCTGGACTCTGGCCCTTGGTGGCCACCCTGATGCACAGGCTGGGAGCGATGGGAACAGAGCATCAGACACCTGCCCACTCGGTTGCCCTGAAGGAAACCTGGAATCTTCTTCAGATATGGATTGTTTAGCAGAGGGGTGAGAAAACCCAGAAACTTCAGATGCCTGGCAGCCAGAGGCCCCGGAGAAGAGCTGTGCCAGGCCTTGGAAGGGCTGCCCTTGGAAGAGCATGCTGTGTCCCACATAAGGTAAGTTGAATCATGGGTGTTTTAGGGACAGCCAGACTCTGCGTGAGTTGTCCTAGAAATCAGAGGGGGGCATTTATGGGAGGTGTGGTCAGAGCCCCTGTGCTGATGGTCAGTGGTTGTCAAGTGGGGGGGGGGTTTGGCCTCCCAGGGGATATTTGGCAGTGTCTGGGGACATCTCGGGTTGCCACAACTGGGGGAGGGGGTTGCTACTGGCATCTGGTCATAGAATCCAGGGACGCTGCTGACATTTTACGATGTACCGGAAGCCTCCCCGCCCATAAGGAATTATGTAGTCTACGATGTCAGTGCTGAGGTTGAGAAACCCCGGGGACAGCCCCATCCTAGGCTCTGCTGGAAGACGGGGCTGCTGTGAGGACTTGGTTCCGTGGCATCCAGAGCTCTGGGGGCCTAATGTCCCCTTTTCCGCTCCCGGTGGGGGGGGTGGGGCGCTGTCAGGCATCCTGTCGAGGTGTCTGCCGAAGTGGGTGAGGCATGGGCATCACAGCCAACCCTCCTGAGTAATTTCAGAGAGAAGCTTATAAAGCGTTTTAAGAGGTTGCTAAATTACAACTTCAGTATCACATAAATGCTTCCATAAACGCCAGTCTTGCAAACCAAGTCTGTGTGGGAGAAGAGTGAGCGGGTCGCCTGAGCCTTGGGAAATCCCATTTTGTGAGGCGGCAGACGGAGTTTACTTTTGGTGGTTAAATTCTCAGGTTCTCCTCCCAGCTTGCTTAATTATCTGGCGGTGTTTTGTTTATTCTCATTTTTTCCTTCCCTGTCCAACGCGTCTGCATTGACCATCTCCTGTCATCTGCACTGAGCCGTCTCTCAGGGCCTAGGGGGATGGTGGAGGCTGCCCAGGGTCCTGATTCTACTCTCCCAGGTTCAGAGACCTGTGGGTCACAAAGGACACTGCCCTCCAGGGCAGCCCCTTGGAGGGCTCACACGTGCGATCCTTTGCCGGCCACAGCCACAAACCATCATCAAAGACTGTCCTGTGTAAGCAGTGTTTCTAGAGCACACAGGGGTTTTCAAAATACTCTTACCTCTGTTCTCGATTCTTCTCGTATCTGTGGGAAGCAGGCAGGGCAGGCTGATGACCTGCACTGTCCTGATGAGGACACTGAGGTACACCACAGTCATGTGCTCACATCGCAGGACCGATTATCCGCAGAGCCATCATTTGGACCTAGGTCTCTGGGTCCCAGATTCTGGGTGCCTGCACTTGACCTTGGTTGTGTGAGAGAAGCAGCAGGAACACAGGAGTATAGGATTTGGGGTCTGGGAGACCTGGTCTCCATTCCAAGTTCTGTCACTCGCTGCCTGTTCACCTTGAGCAAGCTTATTTTTAGCCGTTCGGAGTCTCCACGTCGGTGCCTTGGAGACAGGACCGGCCGCTTCCCAGGATTGTTGTGTGGTGTAAATGAAGTGACTACGGGTCCTGAACACAGTAGCTCTGGGAATTGTCCTTCCCTTTTAGCCGTCCCAGGGGCCCAGGCGCAGGGGAGCACCTGTGAGGCCGGGGAAGTGGACAGGGGGTGACGAGCGGACAGACTGGGTTGCTCCGGGGAAGGCACGCAGAGAGAGCAGGAACCAAATGTCATTTGTGAGGCCACTCCCGATTTATGGGATCTGGTGCAAAGACTTTGAAGACGCAATAAAATTCATATTCTGACAGGAAATGACAACACATGAGAGTCCTGACTTAGCAAACAAAATTCAAATTTTTTTTTTTAAATTTTTTACAAGCTAAGAAATTCTGGATGGGTAGCAAAAAAATCACATTCTGATGAGATTAGCTTTCCGGAATAGGAATAGGCTTTCCCAAGAGAAACACGCCAACACCCCATGGAGACTGTATATAAACACCCCAGAGAGGCCTTGAGAGTCTAGAACCTGAGCTCCTTGCTTCACTGTGACCTGCCTCTGCTAGGATCATGGCCACCCAGGTCTGCTCCCCGGTCTTCTCCTCTGGGTCTGTCAAGGGCCTGTGTGGCACGGCAGGCGGCGTCTCTCGGGTGTCCTCCGTCCGCTCTGTGGGCTCCTGCAGGGTCCCCAGTCTTGCTGGTGCTGTGGGGTCTGCCTCCTCCATCAGGCTGGGCCTCTCCAGCCTCGGGAGCTGCTTGCCCGGCTCCTACCTGGCCGCTGGCTGCTACCCCTCTGGCTTTGTTGGGAGCGGGGGCTGGTTCTGCGAGGGAGCCTTCAATGGCAGCGAGAAGGAGACCATGCAGTTCCTGAACGACCGCCTGGCCAACTACCTGGAGAAGGTGCGCCAGCTGGAGCGGGAGAACGCGGAGCTGGAGACCAGGATCCGGGAGTGGTATGAGTCTCAGATCCCGTACATCTGCCCAGACTACCAGTCGTATTTCAAGACCATCGAGGACCTCCAGCAGAAGGTAATGGGGACCTGGCCCCTCCCCAGCGTCCCCAGCCCTGGCTGGGAGTGGGGTGGTGGGGCGGGGGAGGGTCCTGTCTCATTCCAAGGGACTACAGACGGATGAGAATTCTTAGGACCTCTTAGGGAATTCTCTGTTCAGGGCAAGATTTTCTCTGGGGGTTCTGGTTTTCTGGGGCGGGGGAGGGAACCCAGACCTCTCTGTGAGTCTCTTGCTAAGAGCATCTATGCCAGCCATCCCTCTCCTTCCCTGGCTGTCTTAGCTATAGGAAGGGCAATAACATGTACCCAGCCTCTACCAGATGCAGGCACAGCGCCTGATGCTTTCCCATCTGTTAGATTACTTGGAGAGATGGGTAATACTCACCTTGGGGATCTCACCTTGGAGAGATGGGTATTACTGGGCCCATTTAACAGAGGCAGAAGTTAAGTATCCGGGAGGTTCAGCAAACTTGCCCGAGATCGCACAGCCTGTGAGTGTGAGATGCAGAATCTGAATCCGGGTTGGCTTGGATCTTTGCACCTCAGCCTGAGGCCTCCCACCGTGCCATTCTGGGGCCTACTTCTAGTGATGCCCTTCCTGGGACTGATGCTCCTTCCATGTCTGGGCTCAGGGCTCAGGACTCAGGGCTGGGCGTGCTGAAGGTGCCGGTGGTACTTAGAAGCATGCCCTCTGTGAGCTGGGCCTTTCCTAGCTCCCAGGACGCCCCTTGTTCCCCAGATCCTGCTGACCAAGGCTGAGAACGCCAGGCTAGTCTTGCAGATTGACAACGCCAAGCTGGCTGCCGACGACTTCCGGACCAAGTGAGTGGGCCTCATCAGGGAAGGTCCGTTGTGCCTTCCTTCGCCTCTGCCCCCCGGCCTTGGGAGCTGGGGAGGTGGGAGTGAGGCCAGACCGAACCGTAAGCGGGAATACGGCACAGGCCCTGGATCCCTTCCGGGTCAAAGGAAAGGCCCAGCGTGCTGCTGACCCCAAATCAGCCACCGCAGCTGATGGAGGGCGGGGGAACCTGCCTGTGCGTGGCTCCTTCGCTGCAGACCCAGCAGGGTTGTGTGTGTGTGCAGGTACGAGACGGAGCTGTCCATGCGGCAGCTGGTGGAGGCCGACACCAACGGCCTGCGCAGGATCCTGGACGAGCTGACCCTGTGCAAGGCCGACCTGGAGGCCCAGGTGGAGTCCCTGAAGGAGGAGCTGCTGTGCCTCAAGAAGAACCACGAGGAGGTGAGGCTCGTGTCATGCGACTTTCCGGAGTTTCCCACCCGGCAGGAGCTCCAGCTGACATTTGTTGACATCACACTGTGTGCCCGGAGCTGTTTGAAACACTTTGCATTTTGTTCTCGCTTCATTTCGTCCTCACAATGATCCCATTTTACGGATGAGAAAAGCGAGGCATGGAGGGGTTCAGCCACGTGCCTAAAGTCACAGAGATCCCACACTCCTGCCCATGACACTAGATCTCCCTCTGGATACTAGTGTCTGATAACATTTATTCTATTTGCCTGACGTTTGCCTCATGTCACCCTACCCTCCCAAATCCCCAGAGGAGGCAGGTGTATGCCCGTGAGGCGACCGAGGCTCAGAGAAGTTGATATGCTAACGTTACCCAGCCGGCACCTGCGGGAGGAGGGTTTGAGCCCAGCCACTGGAACCCTCAATCCGGCACCCTTTTCCCAACCGTGTCCCATCCTGCCTCCCCTCTGCAGGAAGTCAACACACTCCGTTGCCAACTCGGGGACCGACTGAACGTGGAGGTGGATGCCGCCCCCCCAGTGGATCTCAACAAGATTCTGGATGATATGAGATGCCAGTATGAGGCCCTGGTGGAGAATAACCGTCGAGACGTGGAGGCCTGGTTCAACGCCCAGGTGGGGCTGGGGCCGCTGGGCTGGGGGGGGGGGGGCGGGGGGCGGGCACCAGCTCCCGGGGCAGGGGGTTCCCCTTTAAAGTAGCTTCACTTGGTCTGACCATGCTCTGGGCCCTCAGACCGAGGAGCTGAACCAGCAGGTGGTGTCCAGCTCGGAGCAGCTGCAGTGTTGCCAGACGGAGATCATCGAGCTGAGACGCACGGTCAACGCCCTGGAGATTGAGCTGCAGGCCCAGCACGGCATGGTGGGTGGCTTCTGCCCCAGTCACTGGCCACAGCTCCTGGCAAAGCCCTGACCCCCCAGCCTCAGCATGCGGGCTCATGATGGGGCGTGATCACACAGGATATGCACATACCCAGGGCTACAGGGTCTCTGGTTGGGACTCCCTTCCACTGGCGGCTCTTCCTCTCTCCCCTTCCAGAGGAACTCCCTGGAATCCACCCTGGCGGAGACCGAGGCGCGCTACAGCTCCCAGCTGGCCCAGATGCAGTGCCTGATCAGCAACGTGGAGGCCCAGTTGGCCGAGATCCGCTGTGACCTGGAGCGGCAGAACCAGGAGTACCAGGTGCTGCTGGACGTCAAGGCCCGGCTGGAGTCGGAGATCGCCACCTACCGCCGCCTGCTGGAGGGCGAGGACTGCAAGTGAGTGGCTGTGAGCCCCAGAGAGCCAGGCGTGGGGACAGGGCTCCCGGGGACCAGCCCTCAGTGCCTCAGAGAGGGTGTCAGTCTGCAGTGGGTGACAGCGATTGATCCAAAACCTCTCCCTTGAGATCCCTTCTTGTCCCAGCTTGGTCATCACAGGGGCACAAGCCGCACCCCCCCCCTCCGCCCCCCACAGTGCCTTCCCACCATGGTGCTTAGCTGGGAGTTCCTCGTCTTCCCCCCTGCAGCCCTTGGGGGGTTTCAAAGGCACCGAAGCCATCGGTTGTTGTCATCCTAAACTGTACTCTATCCCCTAAATCCGCTTAACATGAATCTCAGTCCCATGCCCCGATGCCAAATGCACTCTGATATGATTTCATTTCCTCAGGCTGCCTGCCCACCCTTGTGCCACGGAATGCAAGCCTTCCGTTAGGGTACCTTACGTCTCGACTGTGCCCTGTGCTCCGGCTGTGCCCTGCGGCCCGGCTCCCCAGGTCAGCACCCAGATCCGCACCATCACCGAGGAGATCAGAGACGGGAAGGTCGTCTCCTCCAGGGAGCACCTGCAGCCCTGCCCACTGTAGCCAGCCCCCCGGAGGGACACCCCTGTGGCTCCTGGCTCTAAATGACCCCCCCTCCATTCCCTAGAGGGGCTCCCCGCTCAGCAGATTTTTTTTCTACCAAAATAAGTTCTTATATTGTGTTTCTGGACTTAACTGCTTTTATGCAAAACTAGGTTCCCCTGGAATTCTACCCAATAAAGTGTGTTCTCTTGGCATTGCAAACGTGACTCTGTCTATTCTTATGAGGTTAGTTAGTGGGGATGTTTGGTCAAGGGTCACAGTAAAGTTGTGGGCTTTGGTTTCACGTCTGTCTTCTCTGGGTCTGAGTGGTAGGAAGTGATAGGGTGATTAAAGATATTTAATAACGGGGACACCTCATGCCCTGGCTCATGAAAACAGACACCCACCCAATCCAGACAGGCACAGCCATTACCCACAGCCTCAGCCCTGCCCATGGGTACCCACCTGGTGGCCCTGCAAAGGCTCCCAAGCCAGCCCTCCTTGGTCACCCTGCCTGGATCTGGTGGCTCCCTGTCCTTCCCTTTAGCTTCTCCTCCTTAGTCCGGCCTCCACTCACCTGTTGGCCCACCCTCAGGCCTAACACTGGTGCCAGTTTGGGAGATGGACTAACCAGGGAGAGGCAAATGGCAGGCAGCCAGCCTGGGCAGACCACTTCGGGGAGGGGAGCTGGAAGATGAAGGCAGGAGGGCCAGGTGACCCTCTGTCCCCAAACCTGGATACAGGGCTGAATGAAGGGCAACAGGGACAGTGAAGTGTTGGGGGTGAAACATGAAGCAGGCGGGAGGGAACCTCACTGTGGGGCAGAGGTCAGAGTGCCCCAAAGTCTACTGGCTGAGCTCTGCCCTTCTGGGCATCCAGCCTAACGGTGCCGGGCCCTGGACACCACTCTGGTCAGAGACACATGGCCTGTGAGAAGTCTGAGGGCCCCATGTCTTCTTTGCCCCCCTGATTTATTCTTTAGTTGAGAAGACAGGCCCAGAGTGGACAGTGACTTTCCTTAGGCCACACAGCAGTGAGTGGCAGAGAAGAGGCCATCGTCCAGCTATTCTGATTCTGACTCTGGTCCTCTTCCCAGTGCGTAGTGTCTCTCCCCACCTCCACCCAACCTGAATCATTGCTACCTACTGGTCAGGCCCCGCTTCCCCCGGTACTCCATGCTCCTGCTCTGGGGGCTGATGTCTGCCACTCCCTGCTCTGGCCTGAGACTCTGGAGACGGTGGGCCGCAGGGTGTGCACAGAGCACATCCCAGCCCTGCCTGCTGGTGTGTGGAGACGGCCAGGGAGCGGGAGGTGGACTGAGCCCTCTGTTCTGGCCACCGCTCGAGCTGCCCTGCTATTGCAGGCAGACAGACCACACCGGGTCGTGTATCCTGGCAAATAATCACACTGTCAGCGCCTCACTCTGTCGTACAGCGTGTCCCCTTTATGCACGCCCTCTACAGCTTATGGGGTGCACTCACAGCCTCGTCTCAGGCACTCAGACTGCCCTGTGTGGTTGTAGGTGCTTTCTTTTCTTCTTTTTGTAAAGTTTATTTATTTTGAGAGAGAGAGAGAACACGAGTGGGGGAGGGACAGAGAGAGAGAGAGAGAGGGAGAGACAGAATCCCAAGCAGGCTCCACCCTCAGTGAGGGGCCTAATGTGGGCTCAATCCCACAACCACATGATCATGACCTGAGCGGAAATCAAGAGTCAGTCACTGGGGCACCTGGGGGGCTTAGTCGGTTAAGCGTCCGACTTTGGCTCAGGTCATGATCTCACGATTGGTGAGTTCGAGCCCCGTGTTGGGCTTTGTGCTGACAGCTCAGAGCCTGGGGCCTGCTTCGGATTCTGTGTCTCTGTCTCTCTCTGCCCCTCCCCTGCTCACGCTCTGTCTGTCTGTCTCTCTCTCTCAAAATTAAACATTAAAAAAAAAAAAAAGAGTCAGTCGCTTAACTGACTGAGCCACCCAGGTGCCCCTGTAGGCACTTTCTTTATGTAGCTTTGTCTAGCTGTTTATGACATTTCAGAGCATCAGGGCACCTGGGTGGCTCAGTCCAAGAGTGTAACATAGAGATCCTGCTGAGTTTCCAGCTGCCAGCCTGTCCTATGGATCTAAGATTTGCAAGCCTCTCCACAACTACGTGAGTCCATATATATATATATGTATATATATATACACACACACACATATATATATATATACACATATATATATATATATATATATATATATATATTTTTTTTTTTTTTTTTCTTTCCATCCTATTGGTTCTGTTTCTCTGGAGAAACCTGACTGATAACACCCGTTAAGCGTCGGACTTCAACTCAGGTCATTATCTCGAGTTGGTGGGTTCAAGCCCTGTGTTGGGCTCGGTGCTGACAGCTTAGAGCCTGGAGCCTACTTCGTATTCTGTGTCTCCCTCTCTCTCTGCTCCTCCCCCACTTGGGCTCTGTCTCTTTCTCTCTCTCTCCAAAATAAATAAACATTAAAAAAATTAAAAAAAAAAAGAAATTTCAGAGTATCTGCACTGGTTAAGGAACCCCTCCTATCCTTGACCTCACACCCACACTTAACTGGGTTCCAGTTTAAATCACTAACTGTTGTGTAAACCAGAACTCAGCACTTTTGCTCAGCACTGCTGGGGACCGGCACCGGCACAGTAAAGGGCAGACAGGACACCCTTGCAGGCCTTTTGACTCCTATGTCATTGCTCTTTTTTGACACCAAGGGAGAGATGATATCACACATTACATTTTATCAAATTCCTCCAGAGTGAACATAATCCTTTATTTCAAGGTGGTTCTGATCTTGTTTATACTTGCAGAGCTGCTGTCTGGCTATCTTTCTCATGCTCCAATCAATTAATCAACCAACACCTCATGCATGAAAAAAGTGCTAATGCAGGGGAACATCCAGGGAGAAGAGGGGGTGCGGGGGAAGCAGCTGGATCAAACGGTGGGTCACGGGCCCTCCAGTCCTCTAGAAGCTGATGGTCCATGCCGTACCAGACATGGCGGGTGTGGGTGTGGGGCAGGCTCTCGGGTTCTCAGGATGGGGAGAGGTCATTGAGAGCTGGGGGTTTAGGGGAGATTTGGAATTAATGGAAGCTTCGAAGGATGGGCAGAGCAGGAAGGAGGAGGGCAAAGGTATTTTAAAGTATGGCCAAGTGCACCCACAGCATGTTCTGGGGACAGCACAGACTCTACCTTGGCGGGGTGCACAGGTCCTCTCGGAAAATAATTAGGATACTTACTAACAAGATTGGTTCTTGCTGATAAGGTGTTCTAGGTCATTATTTCGTTTTAGTAAAAAGAATGCTGAGGAAGAATGGAAATAGACCAGAATGATTTAGAGGCTACTTCATAGCTTTAAAAATATTACTTATATGTCTTATAAAATTATCTAAAAAAACTTATCAAGAATTTTTAGCCACAGAATAGGCTTATGGGCCTGTCTCCCTTTGGCAGAATGGCTTTTGGCCCAGAGAACACTTTGTTAGTGTTAGTCTGGGCAGTGCTGCTCCCCTACACAGAGCTGCCCAATCTCTGAGCCTCAGTTTCCCCATCTATAACAGTAGGGATAGTAAGTCTGACTTTGGAAGTGTTTTTTCCCTCCCAGCTCCCTACCCACTTTTTCCCCGCTCCCTTCCTTATCCCCCCTGCCCCCGTTTTTAATGTTCCTTTTCTCTCAAAATCCTTTCTTTTCTTTCTCACTTAGCACAACTTACCATGGGCCAAGCATTCATTCACTCATTCATTCATTCATTCATTCATTCTTCCTTTCATTTATTCTTTCATTCTGAGACATCTGGGAGCCTAGCTCCATGCTTGAACTATAGAGATTTCAAAAGAAGTAGGAGGTCTGTCCTTGCCTCCAAAACAGTCTCCCCGGAACACACGGTTCAAACACAAGACAATTGGAGGGTATCAGTGAAAGGAGGGCTAGCAGATCAACCACCAGTCACTGCCATGGGCGTTCAGAGCCAGGAGGGCAAAGCTGGGCTGGAGCGGGGTAGGCTTCTGAGACATTCCAAGTCTCAGTTTATTCATCTACTAAATGGGGGATATTGGCGATGCCAATCTCATGAGACTGTTGTGAGCAATGAATGAGAGAATGCTTGGAGAGAGCTCAGCATGGGGCCTGGCAGGTACTAAGTGCTTAGTGACTAATGGCTGGTACCATCAGCCTTGCCTTTAACAGGGCTGTGTCGGGGAGGCAAACCCGTTCTGGGCAGCATAGGTGTGGAGCCCTTTCTAGGAACCCATGTGACCCCCCCCTCCCTCGGGGTCACAGGTATAAACAGCATGGGGCTTCCCAGGCCTTTTGTTGCTGTGGCTTCTCTGGGCCCTGTGGATCCAGGGTGGCCCTTGAGCCCAGAGCACAGGAGGCTTAGCAGGGCTGGGGTGGAGCCCTGTGCTCACATGGATGGGAAATCCGAACACCAGAGGAGGCTCATCTAGGCTCTTAGCTCAGCCGCGTCCTTTGCACTGAGGCATGGATTTCCAGGGAGGAGAAGGTGAGGCAGCCAACTGGCCCTGGAACTGTGCTGGGCGGGTGCTGGTCACACCAGGCTCCTGGGTGTGGGAAGGGCATGGTGACTCACGAGAGTTCTATATCTGAGGGCCCCCAAACGCATGCACCTGGCCTATGGGATGGTGGCCTAGGTGCTCAGAGCCCATCTACACTCCCTAGTGACAGCTTCTTAGCGTTGTCAGTCTGAGCACAGCAAGACTCCACCCATCACAGCGGTTGGCATTCCCGAGCACTTCCCGTGAGCAGGTGCTGTTTCTGCTTTTTAATCCTCAGAGCAGCCCTAGGAAGTAGGTGTTGTTATCTTCTGCCACTTTACAGAGGAGGAAACAGAGAGATGGGGAGAAATTCAAGCACACGGTTGGTACATGTTGGGACTGGGATTGGAACCCGCAGAGTTCACATGCTTCTGAGCTGCTTCTCCTGGGACACCAGAGGCTATTGGTCATCCCCTTGTGGAGCCCACAGTATTCGTTCTTTCTGTCCTTTGCAGAGCCCAGCCGTACCTGGCAGCCCGGGAGGGGTTCCCAGCAGAGGCGGAGGCAGGTGGTGTGGTGGAGAGGGCATCTTGGCTCTGACGGTCACTAGGTGGTGGCACTTTGGCAAGCTCTTATCATCCCTGGGTCTTGGGTTCCTCAGCTCTGAGGTGGGGATGACAAGCCTGGGCTCACAGGGCAACATGGGGGTGAAGCGAGACCATGTACCGGGAAGGCTGCTGGCGCTCAGCTCATGGCCGTTCTCCCGATGGGAAGGTGAAACGTGTCTCCAGAAGAGTCGGCAGGGCCACGAACTGCAGGGCAGACTGGAAGGCAAATCCCACAGGGCTCCGCTTGCCCTCTGGCTCGGCTCCCAGACCCTCTCCCAGGCCTCACTCGCTTGGCAGATGGGATGTTCTGGAAAAATACACTCCACCCCTAGTCAAGCTTTCTGGACATCAGTCCAGACAGCTCCTGCAGCAGAGATAAAACTCTGAAGATCCGACTGTGTCTTCTGATGAGGTCTGTGAATCATGTCTCCGTTCTCCCCCTCAGTCCCGAGGCAGCCAGCAAGAAAGGCTTCTCCACTTTTTGGCTGGGGTGTGGGAAGACATACCTTCCTACACATGGTAAGTGTGACCATGGACAGGCGCTCAGTAGGCTAACCTCTAGTTGTTTTGGCTGATGGTAGGGCTATACAACCAGCCATATTTCCTGGTGAGGGAAGGAGTGGGGGTCTCACCCCAAGGCTCTGCTCTGTCTGGGGTGACCAACTCTCCCATTTTGCAGGGGACTGAGGGGTTCTCAGAGATATGGGGCTTTTAGCACTAAATCGAGAACAGTCCTGAGGAAACTGGGATAGTTGGTCACCATTGCCACATTTCTGGGCCATTCTAGAGCCTTCTGTGTCTTCTTGGGCATGAGGTCTTTGTTTCCTGCAACAGCCGGGCTTGCTTTTCCAACACCCAGGGGCCAACCCAGAGGCCTCCTCTACTCCCTTGGGCCCATAAAAGGAGATAATGCTGGAGAAAGTCAAGATTGTGGCTGTGGGTTCCCACACCTCCTAAGGCAGAGGCTGATGAGGTCTGGGCTCGGATGACAGGCCCCTTTGAAGAACTGACGGATACTTGGTCTTCCCGGCAACACGGGGCGGAGGAGACATCTCGTCGTGGCCACCAGTTCAACGGGGCTCCCGATTTACGAGGCCGGAAAACGTTCACGGGAAGCTAAATAACAGGGTAATGAGGGGTTCTTCTAGAAAGTGGTATTAACTTTAATGAGGAGAAAACCCTTTGTAAACGCCAACGCCCACTGGGGCAGAGATATAAACGCGGGGTGAAGGGCTGCTTGTCCACACTGGGGGGGCGCCTGGCCTCGAAGACCGATCGCTCGTGTCTGGGAGGCTGAGGTCAATGGCTTCCAAGTGCCTGAAGGCCAGCTTCTCTTCGGGGTCTCTCAAGGGCCCGGGAGCGGCCGGCGGGGGCTCCGCTCGCGTGTCCGCGATGTACTCCAGTGGCTCCTGCAAGCTCCCCAGCCTCTCCCCCGGGGCCCGGAGCTTCTCTGCGTGCTCCGTGGGGCTGGGCCGGAGCGGCTGCAGGGCGGCCAGCTGCCTGCCCACTCTCTGCCTCCCGTACGGAGCCTTTGCCACCAGCTCCAGCGTGGGCGGGGGCTGGTTCGGGGAAGGCGTCCTCGCCGGCAGCGAGAAGGAGACCATGCAGTCCCTGAACGACCGCCTGGCCAGCTACCTGGAGAAGGTGCGCCAGCTGGAGCGGGACAACGCCAGCCTGGAGAGCCGCATCCGGGAGTGGTGTGAGCAGCAGGTGCCCTACCTGTGCCCCGACTACCAGTCCTACTTCCGGACCATCGAGGAGCTCCAGAAGAAGGTGAGACGTCCAGAGTGGCTTTGGCTGCCCGGGAGTCTGCTGTCACCAGCACTGGATGGGGAAGCCAGAGCAGCTGTGGCGGTAGCCCTGCTCCCACGGGGTACTTGAGAGAGGTCGCAGGGCACGTTCACATCTGTGGCCTCATTTGCTCCTCCCCGTCATCTGATGAGAGAGGTATCGTTAGCCCATTTTACAGAAGAGAACAACTGAAGCTGAGGCTGGTTAAGTGACTTATTCTGGGTGGTCCAGCTGGCAGTTGGTGGAGCCAGAGTTTGAACGCAGGCTCCGTGAACCGACGGACTGTGTAACCTTTGCTAGCATGGCCTACCTCTTTGAGTTTTAATTTCTTCTTCTTCTTCTTTTTTTTTTTTTTTAAGGTGAGGGGCTTGGACTTGATTTGTTTGGTGCACATCAGGTTTTCTATAAAGAGCTCAGGGAAGAAAGGGCCCGTCAGATGTTTCTTTCTTGCCCAGCCCACATCCCTTGAAAGTCCCAGCTGCCTCTTGGGAGGGACCATTTGTGACCAAGGAATACACAGAGTACGCTGTTGTTCATGACCCACCCTGAGCCCCCAGTGGTCTGGAGACAGGAAGACAAGAGACAGCCACCATGCCAGTCTTTGCTGGAGCCTTTCCCCATCTGCCCCTGTCCAAGCCAGGTTACGGGTCTCAGAGGCTGTCGTGGCCTCCTTCTCTGACCCCCTCTGCGTGCCCGTAATAAGCATTCAAGGAGCCTCAGCTGCCGGGAGTCCCGGGATGGCTGACTCCCTCCGGAGGTGGCCCTTGGCAGCTTTGGGGAGCTCCAGCTGACAGAATGTCCTTCCTTGCCCTGATGTCACTTCTCTATTGCCCCAGACCCTGTGCACCAAGGCAGAGAACGCCAGGCTCGTGGTGCAGATCGACAATGCCAAGCTGGCTGCAGACGACTTCAGAACCAAGTGAGTGTTCTGCTGGCTCCTCGGCCGGGGGCTGGTAGAAATGGACACGGGTGAGGCCAGGACTCAGGGTTTTGGCCGCACTAAAGTCGCTGAGGCATTAAGATGGGACACACAGAACCAGGCCAGCCTGGGGTGGGATCTGACTTGGACATAAAAGGAGACGTAGCTTCAGGCACCCTGTTATGCGCCTGCCAGGTACGAGACGGAGCTGTCCATGCGGCAGCTGGTGGAGTCAGACATGAACGGCCTGCGCAGGATCCTGGACGATCTGACCCTGTGCAAGGCCGACCTGGAGGCCCAGGTGGAGTCCCTGAAGGAGGAGCTGCTGTGCCTCAAGAAGAACCACGAGGAGGTGAGCACAGGGGAGGAGGTGGGCAGGTGAGCGTGGGGAAGAAGGTGAACATCGGGAGCAGGTAGGCACAGGGGAGGAGGGTGAGCGAGGCAGCCAGCTGGGAAAGTTAGTGCTGACCCTGATCTGTGCCACAGGAAGTGAACTCACTTCGGTGCCAGCTTGGTGACCGGCTCAATGTCGAGGTGGACGCTGCCCCGCCTGTTGACCTGAACCGTGTCCTGGATGAGATGAGATGCCAGTATGAGACCCTGGTGGAGAATAACCGCCGTGATGCTGAAGAATGGTTCAACACCCAGGTACGTGCCTGGAAACAGTCAGTGCAATGGAGACACAAGGTGGGTCAAACAGAATTGACCTTGGGGCTCTGAACCAAGAAGCTGAGTCTGAGCCCCAGCTCTGTTTCGACCTCACTATGCACGTTGGGCAGGTTGCTATCCTCTAAGCAATAATGTCCTCAGGGACGTTACTGAAATGGGGATGAAATGAAGGGGATGGACTGGTGTTCTGGAAGGTCCTTCTTGGCTCATGATTCTGTGTGGCCTCTGTAGACCTCTTCATGAAGCTGAGTCCCGACGTTCCTGACCAGGTCCTGTGTGTGTATGTTTCAGACGGAGGAGCTGAACCAGCAGGTGGTGTCCAGCTCGGAGCAGCTGCAGTCCTGCCAGGCGGAGATCATCGAGCTGAGACGCACGGTCAATGCCCTGGAGATCGAGCTGCAGGCCCAGCAGAGCATGGTGAGCCCGGGCCTTGAGCAAGGCTGCTGGGGGATCAAACCTGGCAGCACATGAGTCCCCGGGCTTCCATGCTCTGAACACACAGGCAAGCTCCAGGGGTTCAAGGTCTTAAGCATCAGGACTTTCTGTGTAGAGGGAATGAGGTCCCAGCCCCCATTCACAAATGTCCCAGAGGTAAAAGACAGGAGACCTATAGCAACCGACATGTCCTGGCAGCAGCTCTTGTAGATTCATTCTGAGTAATTGTCAGTTACTCGGAGGTGTTGTTAATAGGGGAGCTACTCTCCAGATCAGGGGGGCTACGGGGGCTCATTGGCTATCTCAAATGAGATGCCCAGTGGTGGTGCATCTTGGCTCAAAGTGATTCCCTGCTCCTTCTCGGACCTCCCACCTTTGTCTTCCCTCCCCAATCCTTGTCCTCACAGAGAGATGCTTTGGAATCCACCCTGGCGGAGACCGAGGCGCGCTACAGCTCCCAGCTGGCCCAGATGCAGTGCCTGATCAGCAACGTGGAGTCCCAGCTGGCCGAGATCCGGGCTGACCTGGAGCGGCAGAACCAGGAGTACCAGGTGCTGCTGGACGTGCGGGCCCGGCTGGAGGGCGAGATCAACACGTACCGGGGCCTGCTGGAGAGCGAGGACTGCAAGTGAGTGGCGCCGCAGGCTCCCCCGTCTTCCGAATGCGGTCTGCAAAATCTGGGGAGACGGCACGGTGCCTGGGAAGGGCCCGGTATTTGGAATCGGGAGCCCTGGGGCTTTAGTTCTGGTCTTATTACAAATTCATCACGTGACCCTGGCAAGTCCTTTTTCTCTCTGGGACTCTGTCTCCCCATTGATAAAACCGGGGGGTAGGACTAGGTGATTTTTAAGGTGCTCTGAGTTACTGAAAACAGCAACTGGGAAATCATAGTAATCAGAACTTTTTCTTCCTCTTAGGCTGCCCTGTAACCCGTGTGCTCCTGACCACTCGCCTTCCAAGGCCTGCCTCCCCTGTCTTCCTGCGGCCTCCTGTGGTCCGGGCGCTGTCCGCACAACCTGCAGCCCCCGCCCCATCTGTGTGCCCTGCCCGGGGGGCCGGTTCTGAGAGTGACTGGCCATTGTCTCCAGGGCTTAGGCTTGGCCTCTTTTCAACCCTAACCCTAAAGCCCAATCCCCTCTCTCTGTGCGGAGCCCAGGGCCCTGGGGCCTGGCCCTGAGCTGTCTCACTGCAAATACATGCCTCAAAGTCTCTCAAAGCCTGTCATTAAGGCTGGTCACCCCCGAAAGCCTCAACTCATCATTTCAATGGGTGCCAGCCAGGCTCTCTGTTCTCAGGCTGCCTCCTGGGTCAGGTTTTCCTTCTGGGCGCTCTTTAGTGGGTTCTGAAATGCAATAGAGGGCTTGTGTGGGCAGAATAATAAAGTGCATTTGCTTTGGCTCTCGACGCCTGACTGGCACCACGTTAGTATCGTTGTTTTGTGTCTCTGCTGGGTGAAGAGGGCTGACCCCTGGGCTGACAAATAGGGCTGTTTGACCATGTATGACCCTGGGGATGACAGGGTCCCTGTGATCCTGTTTGGGGTGGATAAGGGTGTACAGTGGGGTTTCTTGCTCAGCTGCTCCGCTTTCCTGATGAAGAAGACGCTTCTGCAAGTTTCTGATGTGGTGACCCGTGTTACCAGCCCCTTCCCACTACCCTTCTTAGTCTATTCAGGAGACTACATCCCAGAGGAGGGAGGATAAAGCCGAGGCCAGTGCGGTGTGAAGCATCTTAGGCTGCTTTTCATTTCATGTCTGGGGTTCTCATAAGAGCAGCAACATGTAAATCCCACACCCAGGGGACTTTCGTTTCTTTCTTCCGCTGCAGAACTTTCCCACAGCCCCCCGGTCCAGCAAGCACCCTAAAAACCCACACCCCATCAAAAGCAGGAGATGGGAGAGTGAGCCCGCCTTTGTGACTTCCACCCACGATTTAGAGATTCTTGTCCATAAGAGGCTCATCATGTGCTGTGTGCCTTTGGAACCTGTTACCACACGCAGCACCTTTGGGCCTCAGAGCATTTCCGCGTGGCAGTGGGCGCTCCCAGCATCTTGGCCCAAAGGCTCTCATTTATGTCCAGTCCAGGTAAATACCAAGCTCTGTGGATCCCAATGGGAAATGGAGACGAAGGTAAAACTTTCTCAGGCAGAAAGGAAGGCCGGTTTCTCCAGATAGCCCTGTGCTATTCATAAGATGTCAAGAGCACCACTATGAAATGTTAGCGATGTTTAGAGAGTTGTAATAGCACGGGAGGTGGAGAACTGATCGGGGAAAGATGCTGACAAAGGTGGGCCTGAGACCCCCACCTCTTAAGAGGGCCTGGTATAATTCACCCTGATTCTACTTTAGAGTTATCCCCTCTTTTTTTTTAAATTTTTTAAAAAATATTTGTTTCAGAGAGAGAGAGAGAGAGAGAGAGAGCAGGGGAGGGGCAGAGAGAGAGGGAGACACAGAATCTGAAGCAGGCTCCAGGCTCTGAGCTGTCAGCACAAAGCCCGATGTGGGGCCTGAACTCACAAACTGTGAAATCATGGCCTGAGCTGAAGTCAGATGCTCAACCGACTGAGCCACCCAGGTGCCCCTAGAGTTGCCCCTTTCTAACCCCCTGTAAAGGAGGGCCCGGGGCTTTGGTTTCTCCCAGCCCCCTGACTCCTGGAATCCTGACCACCCCCATGTTGGCCTTCTTGGAACACCTTGGCTGCTTTTGTTGAGGCTCAGCCCCCCGAAGAGGCTGATGGTCTCGCGATCATTCAGTTTATTCAACACGTCTTCACTGGGTGCCTCCCTGGGCTGGACAGTGTGTCAGGTGCCAGGAGCAGGACTGACCCTCGTCAGAGGGAGGCCTTGGGATGGGAAAGCAAGGGCACCCACTCCCTGCCTCAGTGGCAAGACGAGGCCCGGCAAAGGGGCCTTGGCGTTAGTGTGATGAAATTGGGCTCTGAACGTGGAGTCAGACTGACCTGGGGTTCATATCCCGACCCCGCCACTTACCGCCAGTGGGAGCTTTGGCACGGGGCAGCCCCTTGCCGAGCCTCAGTTTCCTCATCAGTAAAACAGAGGCCATGACACTTACTGTACTATAAGGTCCATCCTGCTTTGCCGAGCCTTTGCTGGGCCTTGGAAAAGGGCTCGTGTTTTTGACTGTCTATGCTAGCTGGAGGCCTGGATCGCTGTGAGGGTGGGCGTCTACATTCTCCCTGCCCGGAGTTTCATTTCTGAGCTTTTGTTCCAAGCAGCAACGCCTAGCAGCCGAGGTGGAGAGGCAGGTCCATGACTTATTATTTTTTCTGACTCGGAAGAAAGTCGGGCGTAGGGGAGCCACAGTTAGCAAGCAATGCGTGGGCGCCGTCTCGAGCGCACAGGCTCCAGGTAACTCCGTTTACTATCAGCCACACGTCCTCTTTAGGACATTCCCTGTGGTACAAACCCCTTCCAAACCCATCAGAATTCCCCTCCCCAGATGGAGAGAACCAGATCCTGCGTAGCCTTGCCACTTACTATTATTTATTTATTCCTATTATTAGTTACTTCAACTTTGAATATAATGCTGATTCCATTAGGTCAGAGATTCTCAACCTTGGCCGCACATTGCAATGACCTGGGGGGCATATGGGATGTGTGGTCTGACCCCCAGCAATCCTGACTTAGTTGGACTGGGATATGGCCTGGTGTTGGGATATTAGAAAGCTCCCCGAGTGATTCCGGGGTGCAGCCAGGATTGAGGGCTCCTCCATTAGCGGGAGGGCCTTTTGGCAAGGCAGTTGGGAGCTCAGGGCAGCTCTGACGTCACCCTGAGGGCTAGCGGATTCCTGAACTGTACTTTTTGACTAGTCCTCAGCTCCGGCTTTACTCTCTCCTTTAATTTCAAACACCCGCACTGAAGTTTAAATTTCAGTTCCCATAGTTTTAATTTCAAAGAGTTATGTTTTTGCTGTTCTCTCTTCCTCTTCCATAACACTGTCTCAAGACTGCCATTTTTATCCCTGAGGTTATTAAAAAACAGACACACACGTACGTATGTATTAATAGATTGTCTTAAATTCTGCCTTGCTTCAGTCTCCCCCAGTTTCTTCTTCAGCAATTTGTTTGTTGGCTTGTTTTGTTTTGTCTCTCTTTGCGATGCTGGAAACTTCTCTCAAACGTCTGGTGATCCTTCCACTTATATTTGAAGACATGACACTAAAAAGCTGATGGAAAGTGCTGTGTGTATGGGCGGGTTGGCAAACTGGCTTTTTTTTTTTAAGTTTATGTATTTATTTTGAGAGAGAGAGGCAGAGAAAGAGAGAGAGAGAGAGAGAGAGAGAGAGAGGCAGAGGGAGACAGAGGGAGAGAATCCCAAGCAGGCTCCACACAGTCAGAGGAGAGCCCAATGTGGGGTTCGAACCCATGAACCGTGAGATCATGACTGAAACTGAGTCAGATGTCCAACCGACTGAGCCACCCAGGCGCCCCCAAACTGGCTTGTTGGATGGTAGAACTACCTAAATTCAGCTTTTATAATCTTTTGTCTGGAATCATTCTGGTTTTTCAAAGAACGGAGACAGTCTTGGGCCAGACCCCTGCATGCATCCCACCTACCTTTATTTATTTATTTATTTATTTATTTATTTATTTTTTTAATGTTTATTTATTTTTGAGAGAGAGCAAGCGAGAGTGTGAGCAGTGGAGGGGCTGAGACAGAGGGAGAGCTCTGTCAGCGCAGAGCCCGATGCGGGGCTCGATCTCACAGTGAGATCGTGACCTGAGCCGAAATCAAGAGTCAGACGCTTAACTGACTAAGCCACCCAGACGCCCCCAGGAATTGCATTTCTAACATGTTCCTGAGCGATGCTGATGCTGCTGGTCTGGAGGCCACATTTTGAGAGCCACTGCTATACTTTATTACAATAATAATTTTTTACAGTTTTTTTTTTTTTTGGATGAGGATTAAGTGGGCAAATTAATGCCCAGCACCCAGCACAGTGCCTGGTACTTGCATAGATTCAATAAATGCTAGTTATGATTTTGAAGACTGGTCCAATGCGCCTCATTCCATTTGGCTGGTATCGCCATCATACCTCCTCCCATCTGATGCTACTGTCTTCTCTAAATAGCTCATCCAGACAAAGGACCTGGAATTGATGGTTGGTGCAGGAATTCTAACTGAGAGATGATTTAGTCTAACCCTTTCGATATGCATGAGGAAATGGAAACCCAGAGAGGTAAAGCAATTTTCCCGAGGTCACACAGCAAATTAGAAGGTTAGCATCTCTATCTTTTTTTTTTTAAAAACTCAAGAATTCTTCCTTTTATTTGAAGACCTTTTAAAACCGAATTGTCAGCCTTGTTTCTTGCTTTCCTCCCATAGACCGAAGCCGTTCTTGCCTATTTATCGGTGTGTATTGCAGCCAGATCACTGGCTCTATGTAGCATTCTCGATCTTGACTTCTCTCAAGCAACAGATTTCAGGGAACAGGGCTGAGTGGCATTTTCCCTTCCCTACCCTTTCGCCAATACTTCTAGAAATATATGAAAGAAAAAGACAAGCACTCACACCCCAGTGTTATATTGAGAGGATTAATGAATAAAAAGTGGCCATGTAACACCCATAGATTAAACGTGAAGTGTCAGCCCACGGGTATCGCAGGCAGGACAGGAAACCACTGGTCTTGCCTGTCGCTTTCTTAAGGAATACCTGAGGCTTCTATAATTGGAGACGCCTGCTCCAGTCCCCTGGCTTAGCTCACACCAGGGCTGCAGGGTGCCACTTCTCCAGGGAGCTGATTCACACTGCCTCCCATCTCTGAGGTCCTGCGGGGAGCCCTGCACTGTAGAAAGCGAAAGTAGAGCCTGTTCCAGCCTGTCCACCCCTGTCCTTTTAACAGTCATGAACTCTCGACATCTCTGTCTATGGGGGCGGTGATTCACGAAGGGAGGATCCAGAGATGGTCAAGATAGAGCGTCTGCCCCACCGGGATGATCACGACACTTTCCCGAGAGCGGGATCCCCACGTCTCTCTTTCTTAGTAGCATCCAGCTGCAAAGATGCCCCTTCTGTCTGGGTCTCGAGTTCTGTCTGGATCTCTCCTCCCTGAGATCACTTCTCCCCCTAGGTAGGGCGGTGATGCAGGTTTAGAAGGCTCTGAGGTTCTGTTTCCCAGCTCCTTCGATTTATAGCACTGCCAGTATCGGTGAAGCTTCTGGCACCCACACATTTCCTCCTTAAGGGGCCGGCCTCTTCCCACAGGGAATGCTCTCATTAAAAGGAAGAGCTACCCCACGGAACTGTGGCCCTTTCTCAGGGCCCGAGCGGGCAGGGGCGCAGCGGGCATTGGCGGCACAGGGCCAGGTGCTGTGGTGTCCGGGTGGCCCCGCCCGGGTAATGAGGGCCCAAGCCCAAAGCTGATCCTTTGAAGATGTGTCCTGAAGCTCTCCCCTGGTGATCAATGACAGGAGCCCAGAGTCCTGCTTTAGCCAAATGACTAGCTTAGCCTCTTTTACAAGGAAAGGAACTCCTTATTGGAAACCAAATTATAAATTAATTAGCGGCTTCCTCTGGGGCTGTGTATAAACATCCACACCACCCCATGGTGACTTTCTAGCGTGAGCCCCCTCATTCCAGGGGTATAAAAAGGCCCGAGCAGGATGGGGTCTGTGGACACTGACAATCCAGGTAGCTGTAGCTGCGAAGGGGCCTCCCTGACACGGTATCCAACTGCTCACCAGCTTCCGTCAAGAGCTGCCCGCGGCCCCCTCTGTCTGCTCCAGCAGCATGAGCTGCCGGCCCGAGCTGTGCCTGGGTTACGTCTGCCAGCCCATGACATACGTGCCTTCTGTCTGCACTCCCACCACCTACCGGCCAGCCAGCTGCCTCTCCAAGACCTACCTATCCAGCTCCTGCTGGCCCAGCAGCTGCCGGCCAGCCAGTGGTATCGCCAGTTCCGTGGGCACCTGCAGCTGGTACTGTGAAGGGACCTTCAATGGCAACGAGAAGGAGACCATGCAGTTCCTGAACGACCGCCTGGCCAGCTACCTGGAGAAGGTGCGCCAGCTGGAGCGGGAGAACGCGGAGCTGGAGACCAAGATCCAAGAGGCCTGCCAGTCTCAAGTGCCCACCCTGTGTCCTGACTACCAGTCTTATTTCAGGACCATCGAGGAGCTCCAGCAGAAGGTGAGGGCAAGCGGTGAACGGACTCACCGGGAAGGCAACCGGAAGGCCTGGAGCTCCAGATTTGAATCTCATTAGCTTATTAAGCCTCATTCAGGGGAAAGAGACTTCCCCAGGGCATAGGATTGTCTCACAGTTTGAGGGTTCAGCTAGAGTCCTTAACATGGAAAGAGGTCTGGGATCTAGACTCAGTTCTACCACGTTGTGGCTTTGGGAGGGGGGCCTTCCCTTCCCTAGGCCCCAGTGTCCTCATCGGTAAACTGGTTGCAGTAATGGTTCGCACCTAAGGGGTCTGTCCAGAGGATTCCATGAGTTGATGCACGTGAAGTGTTTAACACAGCCTCTGGCACACGGTGAGTTTTTAGTCAATGTTAGCGCTTGTTAAGGATCTGCCTGTCCCACGAAGGACTTCGGACTTAACGACGTTGTTTCCTTCCACATTGTTCACTGCGACCAAAGTGGGGCGTTTGGATTTATGAAGAACCTAGGTGCTTCAAATATAAATCCTAGTAGTTCTCCAAGGACCAGCAGTTCACCAAATATTCCCCAGAGTCCCAGAGAAGAGGGGCTCCTGAAGGGATGGTCACCAGGCTGCTGAGTCCCTTCAGCTGCCAGCTTTTCCTCTGGGCTCTTTTTCCTTCTTATTCTGAACGCACCCCCTCTTGTGCCTTGGCCCCCAGGTTCTGTGCACCAAGGCAGAGAACGCCAGGATGGTCGTGCACATTGATAACGCCAAGCTGGCCGCCGATGACTTTAGGACCAAGTGAGTCTGGCCCGGGGATGGTGGGGTACCTCCCCCCCCCCCCACCTCCCCCTCCCCCCCCACCTCTCCCTCCCCCCCCACCTCCCCGCACATCTTTGGGGGCAGCTCTCCGTGAGTTTCAGGGAGGGTTGGAAAAGTGCCAGTAGCTGTGGGTCTTCCCTGAGTGCTGTATTCAGTTTCAGCCCTCGGTTGCTGACCCTGTCCCTGTGCAGGTACGAGACGGAACTGGCCATGCGGCAGCTGGTGGAGGCCGACACCAACGGCCTGCGCAGGATCCTGGACGAGCTGACCCTGTGCAAGGCCGACCTGGAGGCCCAGGTGGAGTCCCTGAAGGAGGAGCTGCTGTGCCTCAAGAAGAACCACGAGGAGGTGAGCCCTAAAATCAAGCTGACGTGGCCCCGGGAAGCGGAATGGGAAGCACGTGAGGTTTTGGGTTGGATAGACTTGGGTTGAAATTCCCAGGCTTGCTGTGTGTTGTTTCTGTGACTTGCCCAACTCACTGAATCTTTCTGAGCCTCCTCACCTGTAAAACGGAGCAGCGCTATGACACGGGGCTACTGCAAGCATTCCATGAGGTCATGGGTGTGAAACACCCGTCACTTGGTCCCTGCTCAGAAATGCAAGCAACCTTCTCTTCTGCATTTCCTGGTCTTGTGTGACTGCCAGATGCTTGTGTTTTTCTCATGAGAATCACTTTCTGGGGGCAGAGTGGTGCCTGAAGCCCAGAGGGGGTTGTGTTCCAGAACTCACATGGAATGGCCTGTCCCTCTCTGGAAGGCTCGGCCGCTGGGGCTCTTCCAAGGGAGAGTCAACTGCAGTGGTTTTCTTTCTTCTTACCCCATTCTGTCCTTCTTTGCTCCTGTTTGCATATAACATACTTAATCCAAAATCTATCGGTCGACACTTTATTTTCTGACTTTCCTCCTCATCTCCGGCACGTCCGCGGAGGGAGATCGCTCCCTCCCGGGCACCTGTGTGCTGCATAGACCACCAGACCTCTGGTGCCGCGCCCCCCACCCTCCACCTTCTCTGCGTTGACTCTCAACCTCTTGAGTGGGGATTTGAAAGAGCAAGTGCCTCTGAAACCTGGCTGGGTTTCCTTAGGCTTAAATGCAAAGTAACAATCAGTCACCATGTACTCACTGGGTGCCCTAAGGTACCTGACTCATCCTACTTAAATCAGAGAACTGGGAACGGCACCAAGAGGCCACTAATGAGGCATTATCGCACACTCGGGCAGCCTCTGAGACAACTTTCTCTCTTTGGCAGCCAAGCCTGGGGAGGCGTCTGCTCTCACTCAGGCCTTGAACCAAGTGAAGCCAGGCTCCTGCTGTCCTCCCTCCCAGACGAACGCAGGCTGGGAGGGTGGCTGGGAATACGGGGGCATGGGTTTCCCATTCTGGCCCGAGGAGATCAGACAAACCCTGGCATTGCTCTTGGCTTCTGCCAAAGTGACAGGAAGTGTGATGGAGCGCTGCCGCCACCATGGGAACATCCGGTTGGAGCTGGAAGACCACAGAGCTTCCGCAGAGTGGACGGCAAGCCTCAAAGGGCCCCTGTAACATAGACATCCTAGCATGTTTCGTCCCACCATTTGTGTCTCCCTGGGGTGGTGAGTGGGATCACGTGACCTCACACTCGTGCCTTTTCAGGAAGTCAGTGCCCTCCGGTGCCAGCTGGGGGACCGCCTTAATATCGAGGTCGACGCTGCACCGCCTGTGGACCTGAACAGGATGCTGGAGGAGATGCGGTGTCAGTATGAGACTGTGGTGGAGACCAACCTCAGGGACGTGGAGGAATGGTTCAACATGCAGGTGGGCCTCTCGCAGGTGGGCCGGCCTCCCTAGGGTCCCTGAGAAGGCTCTCCTGCCCTTCTCCTGTCTCCCCCTTTGCAGATGGAGGAGCTCAATCAGCAGGTGGCCACGAGCTCCGAGCAGCTTCAGAGCTACCAGTCGGACATCATCGATCTGAGACGAACGGTCAACACGCTGGAGATCGAGCTGCAGGCCCAGCACAGCCTGGTGGGTGCTGCTGGGTGGTCTCTGGATCCCAGGCGGCAAATGCGCTTAGGTGCCGGCATCCAGGCGGGGGGAGGGGGCCCCGATTCAGCCACCACGGACGTTTGCCCAGCTGACCTCTCCTAGGCTGAGGTTGCTCCCAAGACCCATCCCAGAGATCAAAGGGGCTTGTCTCAACCCTGACATGGGTTAGCTGGACACTGTCAAACACAACTCCCCAGGAAGGCGTGTTCTCTGCTTGGTCTGAACCTTCTAAACCCAGGCTTCCTACTGGAGTTTTAAAAACTCCCCATGCTTAGTTCCTCTCTGGATGAGTGAAATCAGAGTCTCTTGGAGGTGGGGGCCGGGCACAAGGACCTTTTAAAGGCACTCATGTGACTTCAAAGCACAGCCAGGGCTGAAGGCCACAGATCTTGACGATGCTGTCGGGGAGGAGCCTGGGGAACCTCAGATCCAAAGTCTGAAGCCAGACCGAGGCTGAAGAAGGAATAAGGGGTTTAGGGTCACGGGGACCTGGGTTCACATCCCAGTCTGTTACCTGCCAGCTGCTTAAGCTTGAACAAGTCATTCAACCTTCCTGGGCCTCAGTTTCCACCGTGACTTAGGTAGGGAGGGGTCATTCCCAAGCCCAAAGAGAGACCTGGCTTTTCTTGGTTCTTTCTGAACCAGGAGGATAGGTCTGCTCCTCAGCTACTGTGTCTTTCCTTTTGCCGTAGAGGGACTCTCTCGAAAACACCCTAGCGGAGACCGAGGCGCGCTACAGCTCCCAGCTGGCCCAGATGCAGTGCCTGATCAGCAACGTGGAGGCCCAGTTGGCCGACATCCGGGCTGACCTGGAGCGGCAGAACCAGGAGTACCAGGTGCTGCTGGACGTGCGGGCCCGGCTGGAGGGCGAGATCAACACGTACCGGGGCCTGCTGGAGAGCGAGGACTGCAAGTGAGTGGGCCCAGCTGAGGCTGTACACATGGGTGCAAACATGGGTTTGGAGAAGGCTATAGGAGGTTACAGGAGAAGGCTATAAGGGCTTACCCAGGAGATAGAGCCCTGTCGTGATTAAGAAGCAGTTAGGGAGCTGGTATGATCCAAAGAAAGTCAGGCAGGTGTTCATGCTATCATCCCAAACCTGGCCCACTGGAGGCCACTGCGCTCCTTCCCAAGTCAGCAAACTCCTTCCAAGGGCTTCCCATGTACCCGGTGCCATTAGGGATGTGGAGACAGATGACGACGAGGCATCTGCTCTCAGGTTGTTTCTGTCTGGTTAGGGAGACGGGCAACTGGAGATCATACTTGGGGGAAAGATTTTTCTGCACTTGAGAGGACCAATAGGTGGCTTAACGTGATTGGGCTGTGGCGGGAAGGAAGGAAGACACAAGAGGTCAGTGGGGCCCATTCATGGGGAACCATAAAGGCCATGCTGGGGAAGGAGGACTTTATTTAATAGGCAGTGGGATGTCCTCATTTTTGTTTTGTTTTGTTTTGTTTGGAGGAGGAAATGATAGAGTTTGCTTAACGGCCTATCTCTCCAGTGAGATGGTAATCATCTAGAACTCAGAGATCGTAGAAACTATTTTTATCTCCTTCACCTGGCATGTAGTAGATGCTTAGTAAATGTTTCCTGAGTGAGTCAGTGAAAGCTCAAAGCTGTTCTTCAGGAAGACGGCACAGGTGGTTGCAGGAAGTAGAGGGAAGAGGGTCCAGGCAGGGAAACTGTCCAGGAGGTCCTGGCCATGTAAGCAGTGGGGAGAGTCGGAATCCGGGTGGGGCAGGCACTCAGCAAGGCCTGGCGGTCACCTGGGCACAGGACACCTTGGGTCCGTGGACACCCACTGGGCTGATTACTGTTGTAGATGGTTTCTTTTTTTTTGTTTGTTTTTGTTTAAAAAAATTTGTTTAAACATTTTATCTTATGTTTTGAGAAACAGAGAGAGACAGAGCATGAGCAGGGGAGAGGCAGAGAGAGAGGGAGACACAGGATTGCAAGCAGGCTCCAGGCTCTGACCTGTCAGCACAGAGCCCGACGTGGGGCTTGAACCCATGAACTGTGAGATCATGACCTGAGCTGAAGTCGGATGCTCAACTGACTGAGCCACCCAGGCTCTCCCTGTAGGCGGTTTCTTAGTCCACATTTAGCTTTGCTTGTCTGTCATTCAGTTTCATCCTCTGGGGCAAGGGTTGCAAAATCAAATGCTTTTCAAGGAACAGGGTGCTGAGGCACATGTGTGACGTGGGTCACGGTGGGACTCTGGGGAACCAGAGAGCGATGTCTACTCCGGCGAGGGCGCCACCCCCGAGGAGGACCGTTTCTACCGTGTGAGAGGCACATCCAGTATGGTTGGATCTTCTGATTGCTCAAGAGAAACTGGGAATCTAGATGTCTTTCAAATGTTAAATTCTTAATTTTTTTTTTTTAATTTTTAAATATTTTCAACAAATGAAAAAAGAATATGGTGCTGGCCACACAAAACATATTTCAGGCTGGATGTGGTCCCTGGGCTCCCTGTCCAGTTTCTGGGCTGTTTGGTTCCCATCTACTGTCCAGGCTGTGGTTTCTGGTTTTGAGCCCACACCTGTCGGTCTCTGAGATCATCCTTTCTCCTTTTGCCATGTCTTCCTTCTGTTTTAATTACTGAGTTCACCTTATCCAACACATTCTTATTAAGTGCCTGCTCCAGGCCAGGTATGCAGAATGTGCATGCATACACGGCTGCTGACCTCACTGTTTAATGGGGAGACAGACCGTAACAGGACAATCACACATCACTCTGGGAGGGGGCACACGGTACCGTTGGGGGATTTGACACAGAGAGATCATGGAGGGCTTCAAGGAGGTTGTGACAGTTGAGTTAAAGGAAGCTGCTCTCCATCCTGGCCCGAATGGGAGCCACCGAACGTTTTAGGCAGGGAGTGGCATACTTATATTTGTGTCTGTGGAAGATCAATCTGGCCACGAAGCTGACAGTGGTTAGGAGGGGCCAGGGTGGGGCTGGGGAGGCCAGTTAAGGGTTACACAGGCAAAGATGACGGAGGTGGGATTAGGGAAGCCGAGTGGAGAAGGTGAGCAGCGGGTGAGTTTGCGAGGCATCTGGGGCAGAGCCACGCACTCGTTGCTGCCTTGGGCTTTTCTCTAATCCTGCCCCCTGTGCCTGTCTTCCGCAGGTTGCCCTGTAACCCGTGCTCCACTCCCTCCTGTCCCCCTTGTGCACCTTCCCCCAGCGTGCCCCGCACCATCTGTGTGCCCCGCACCGTCTGTGTGCCTTGCGTGCCCTGTCCTCAGGTCCGCTACTGAAAGTCCCTCAGGGTCGGTGGATCCTGGACAGACCGGAGCTGGGAGGCTGGAGCCTCCTCAGGTGGAGTCTGACCCCCATTCAGTGGTCAGCAAGGAAGCCCTCCAGCTGGGAGGTGGGCTGTGTGCTACACGCTCGGATCTGCAGGGGGCGCCCCGGGCCCCCACGTCTTGGAAAACTGCCTCTCACTTCCACAGCCAGACTGTTCTCTTGGCTGATGTTTCTGGTTGTCTGTGCTGCCTCAAGGGCACGTGCTCTTAGTAAACTGGCGAATAAAGCCTCATCCAGTGGCCCTGCAAACGCATCTTTCTCTATTTGTCGCCTTTGCTGCTGTATCCACCAGCCAGTTCTACTCAGTTGGGCTCAAGAGGAAAGTGGCCAAATTCTATACTTATTTTTGGGCCCCGTCTGTTTCCACGGAGGCTTGGGAGGCATTCGCTAGAAAGGCCCGCATGCCATAAGCCAGTTAAAGCCAGGCAATCAGTCCAGAGCCAAGTCATAAAGGATTAAAGAGAAGAGGGAGATAATTATGCCTGAAACCTAGGCCAAACTACTGTAATTGAGAAGAATGCTGTTATGACCCCACCTCCCCACCTCATTACAGCTGTTACAATGGGATCATTCATTCATTCATTCAAAACGTCTTCACTAATGGCCTACTTACATGTAGATACCCCCAGGGTCATCCCCCAGATACTTCCTTAGTGCCCCATTTAAACATTGCAACAACTTGTGAAAAAAGGTACCATTATTTCTCCCCTTTGCAAATGAGGAAGCTGAGAGCCAGAGAGGTTAAGAAACTTGCCCAAAGGTCATCCAACTAGTATGTAGTGGACCCAGGACTCAGTATAGGCTGTTAGGCCCCAGGGATAAATCAAGCAATTCGTATTCTGAGTCCTCGTATTTGCAAACTACAGCTCTATGCAGGGAGGGGCTACCAAAAAAAAAATGCAAGTGATCCCCACTGTCCGGAAGCCTATGATTGGCGACGGAGCTGGGGCCAGTGTAAATAATAATAACCATGACTACCGCTTCCTGAGCACATCTATGGTGCACGCATAGACCGGCCCATGCGGCTTGCACAACCACCGTGTAAGGTAGGCCTCATGTCCGTTTTAGAAATGGAAAACCGAGGAGTGCAGAATGGGTTAGTCAGTTGCCCAAAGTTACATGCAAGGACCAAGATTCGGACCCAGGTCCAGCTGTGTGCCCTGAAGCACTTACTCGAAGCACTCCACTACATGGCAAATTGCCACCTACAAAGAGCACATGCTAACAAAGGCTGGGACAAAGTACTAGCCTGGGGAGAGCAGGGAAGGCTTCCTGCAGCTGGTGGCATTTGAGATGGGCCTGAATGTCTACTGAGCAAAAAAGAGGTAGAGCCGCGTGGGGCCTGCGTGGAAGCCAAGGTCTGGCTCCAGACGCCTTGAGTGGCCTTGCTGGCTGGAGCAGCGGGTCCCTGTGGAAGGTTGGTGGGAATAAATCTCATGTGGTAGGAAGGTGTCAGACCACGGGGAGGCCCCAGGTATCTCTGATGGAGCCTGGACTCCATCCAGAAAGCTGTGGGAGGGCTGCTGTAGGTTCTGAGCCCAAGGATGGCATGGCCGGAGTGGCCTTTTAGAAAGTTTCACTGAGGAGTATAAAAAAGATGGCTGAGGGGCAGGGACAGACTGCTAGGCTGATAACTAGTATGTGGAAGAAGCTAATGGGGCCTCAGCTCAGGCTGTGACAGTGGGAAGGAAAAAATCAGGGCTCAATCTGAGAGGCTCAGCAGAGGACCTGACTTGGCAAGACTGGCCATGGCGGATTAAGAGGAAAGGGCCAGAAACAGGAATCTTGTACACCTTTCTGAACCTCAACCTCTAAACACACTGTTCTTCCTTAATGAGCTGAGGTGATGTTTCTATTAAAGATCTGCCCTCTGGACTTGCCAAGAAATGATGAGAAGTGAATTGGCTCTTGGAGCCGCCTGGGGCTCTCGGGACAGGATCCGGCATGCAGGCTTGGCAGGCGAGGCTGTGAGCCTGATGGGAGACACAAACACACTGCTTAGCCAGCTGTGGTTCCTGAGTGGGGAGGTGAGGGTAGCATTTCAGTGATCTGGAATGCCAAGAGAGAGGAGCTTCTGGCCATGTGGATATTCTCATAACTGAGTGCAAACTGGCAATCCCTCTTAATTTCAGTCCCCGTGCAAATTTGTCTAGAATGTGCTTAGCTTGATAAACACAATAGACTGAACAGAACCAGATCTATGGTTCTAAAATCCTAGACCTGTTCTGTCTTGTCCAATATGGTAGCCACAGACTACATGTGGCTATTGAATTTTTAATGAAATAAAATTGAAAAATTCAGTTCCTGAATTCACGAGCCACATTTCAAGTGGTCAGTACCTACATGTGGTTAGGGGTACTATACTAGAGTGCAGATGTAGAATATTTCTGTTATTCCAGAAAGTTCTATTCAACAACACTATCCTAAGCTATCAGAATCATAAGGAGCCTTCCAGATGATGTCGCCCAGCCTCTCCCATTTATGGATGGGGAGTCTAAGGCCCAGAGAGCTGGAAAGATGCACTCACCAACCAACAGGTGGGAATCAAAGTAAGTGCTCTCACGCCAAGCCTAGCGGGTCTCCCTGATGTCTTCTCCAAGCACGAAGGTTTATTATTATTTCAGGCTAATAAATACTTTTCCTTTTGCCTTCTTTCCTGTCCCTAAGAACAGAGATATTTTCTCTGAGATGCTGAAACTCCTTCCCAGGACTGTAGTTCCCAATTAAAAAAATATCTGGAAACCACCAAATTCAGAATCTCCTTATCCTTGGAGCCTTTGGCTCACTAAGAGGACGGACTCAGGCTGTGGCCAGGAGCAATGACACAGGGGTTGTAGGCCAGGAGTCCAGGTCCCCTGGGCCCTTTGGGGACTTGTGCAGGCTCCTTTTCCCTCAGAGCATACTGTCCGATCCAACCTGGTTCCTCTTTCCACCTTGTGTGTCATCTGACTTGCCAGGACCTGTCTGACAACCCAAATGCCTATTAAAGCTTTTTATAGGATACCAAGCCCCAAGGCTCAGGCGCAGTTAGCGCTACCCCCTCTGCTGGCCATGGATGGTCACCATCCTCTGTGTTGGGATGATGCTTCCAAGCTAGAGAGGTTGACAGCTATCCTCCCTCCTGGTCCGTCTCCACTTTGTGAGGGATGCAGAAGCCACGGATGTAGACGCTGGGGAATATTTCTGCCCACCAGCACCGGGACCGCCTGGAAAGTGGACCTCGTGTTACACATATGGGGATCCTCAGAGGAAGTCTGTCCTCATATCAAAGCATTTGGATTTCATTAACTCCACTTTACAGGAAAACTTAGGACCACGGTAAAGTAATAAAACCTCTGTCGTATTTGATGTTTGGGAGAAACTCCCACAGGTAGCAGGATCCTCCCTGAGTGGGGACTGGAAAAGAAAGAGGACATGTGTTTCAAAGATGAGACTTTCCCTGAGGCATTAAGGAGACTGGTGCGCAGCCTTGGGTCTGTCTCTCACTGTCCAAGGGCAAGGCCTCCTCCTGGGCGTGGGAGTGAGGGCCCACAGGGCAGAGCTGGGTTCGGGAAGCTTGGCCAGAGGGTGACGGCTTCCAGAGAGAAAGGCCCAGCAGTCAGACACAGTGACTGGCAGAGTCACCAGGACAGCTCGTGGACTGAATGACACTGATTGGCACCCTCCCTATAATATTGGGAAGACTTCTCCAGTATGATCAAAAAAAGGATATGCTGAGCGGTAACTGGGAAGATCATTAACAATAAAACAATTGTCGTCTGGTGTTTCATAAATTTTAGCACATGAGTGTGATGATCTCAGTTTTGCTAAATAGAAATGTCCTAAGATCGTTTGCATTCTATCCTTTTGAACAACTGGCCGAGGCAAATTTATTTCCAAATAGTCCCTGCCCCTTAGCCCTAAGTAAGTAACCAAATACCCGGATGAGCCTCTTGCCATAATGGAAACCATCAGTGACTCCGGCTTCAAAAAACATCTCCTGGAATCCTAGTTCCGCCACCACACGCGGTGTGATTTCTGCGGGTCCCCTAACCTCTGTAAACTGCAAGCTCCTCCCCTTTGGAAAGGGGGGTAATTCTACCTCCTTCACCGCGTTACTGGCACAGAATGCATCTGAACTATCGTGATATCCGGCATAGTATAAGTGCTCAATTAATGCCAATTAAAGAAAATCTGCTTTGGCTGGCACACAAGTCCCCCCACTTCCCCGTTCTGACTTTCCCCCCAGTGACTTCGGCAGCTGAGTTACTTTCTGGAGCCTTTGGACACCTAAGTTTCAGAAAGAACAGAAGTAGCAGCAGTAACGAGGCCACCACACCAACCACCCCCCACCCACCCCTACCCGGGCAGCTTTTGCTTTGCTCTGAGGTTAAAGAGCATCTGGACGGACTGCTGGTCTCGGTCTAAATGTCTTGGGGCAGGGGACGGTGCAGTGCCCACTTCTGGAGTCCACCTGGGCAATGCCCTTCCCCTGCCCCAGCGCTTTGGCTCCAGGGCAGGCTAAGGGTCTCCCCACGTGCTGTGAGGGGTCCAATTCTCAGGCCTCATTCGTTGTGTCGTGTAGAGTGGGGTTAGCGAGCTGCAGCTCACAGGTCACACCCAGCTGCTGTCTGTTTTGGTGAATACACTTTCACCAGGACACAGCCACACTGTCTGCGTCTGCCCCGCGCTGCAAGTTTAGCGCAAACAGCCTGTATGGCCTGCGAAGCACAAAATGTTTACGCTTGGCCTTTTAACAGGACAGGTTTGGTGTAGAGGGAGAGAACGTGCTGGAGTCAGGAGCGCCAGGCCTCAGTCCGGACCCTGTGGCTGACTTGCTCTGGGTCCCCGGGGAGCGCACAGCCCCTCTGGTCTCTGGTTGGGGCAGGAAGGGGTCGAAGCCACTCTAATTTTCCTTTAGTTCCAACACGTCGGCACCCCTCCGTTCTACTGCCCCGTCTCTCTGGGCGCCGGCGCTGAGACCAGAGGCCCCTGCGCTCACCGAGCTCTACCTCTTCCAGGTGACTGTTGCATCTTCAAGGCCGTGCCCCTCCAGGGAGATGCCAGATGGTCGCTCGGGGAACAGAACTCAGCTTCTCCAAAGAGATGACATGAAACCTCCCTTTTAGCAACAGAGGGCACTGGCAAGGAGCGCATTTAGCCCTCTCTGATTTGAGGGTGGGGAGCTACTCATGGGGCCGGCCACTGCCTAAGGGCGGTTTCGCAGGACAGGCCTGGGTCCGGTTACCACTGGAACCGGCGGTGATCCAGCTACTGATGGGCAGCGCGGAGGCCCAGCTGGCCGAGGAGCAGCCGAACCGGCAGTATCGGGTGCTGCTGGACGTCAAGGCCAGGCTGGAGGGCGAGATCACCACGTGCTGGAACCTTCTGGAGAGCAAGGACTGCGGGTACGTGTGAGGCTGAGGAGGGCCAGTGTTTGTAGCATCTCCAGGACGCTGATGCGTGTCTTGTGACCATCCTACATCACACACCTGCCCAGAGCTCTTGAGTTCCTTCCTTCTCGGCCACAGGTGCCCCCCTGTCCCAGCAGACACTTGGGGTTCTGTTTCCTCAGGGTGCCCAACTGCTCTCATGCCTGGCCCTTAATTTTGGTTCTTTCCTTTTAGCCGGTGGCCTTGGGCCATGAGCAGGGTGAGGGAGAAGGAGGAATATCTGTGGTCAGAACGTTTCTGATGCTCTGGGCACTTTGTCTTCCTTCACTGAATCCATGCAACATGATAAAGCCTACCTTAAATTTTTCTTTCTTTTCTTTCTTTCTTCTTTCTTTCTTTCTTTCTTTCTTTCTTTCTTTCTTTCAGATATGCCACTTTGATTCCATGTCTCCCCCCCCTCTGTCCCTCCCCTGCTCATGCTCTGTCTCTCTCTGTCTCAAAAATAAATAAAAACAGGGGCACCTGGGTGGCTCAGTCGGTTAAGCGCCCGACTTCGGCTCAGGTCATGATCTCGCAGTTTGTGAGTTCGAGCCCCGCATCGGGCTCTGTGCTGACAGCTCAGAGCCTGGAGCCTGACTTCGGATTCTGTGTCTCCCCCTCTCTCTGCCCCTCCCCTGCTCATGCTCTGTCTCTCTCTGTCTCTCAATAATAAATAAACATCTAAAAAAAATTAAAAAAAAAACATTTAAAAAAAAAGGGGGGCGCCTGGGTGGCTCATTCGGTTAAGCGTCTGACTTCGTCTCAGGTCATGATCTCACGGTTTGTGGGTTCGAGCCTTGCATCAGGCTCTGTGCTGACAGCTCAGAGCCTGGAGCCTGCTTTGGATTCTGTGTCTCCCCCGCTCTCTGCCCCTCCCCTGCTTATGCTCTGTCTCTGTCTCAAAAATAAATAAAAACATTTAAAAAAATTAAAATAAAGATATGCCACTTTTCTTTAACTAAAAAAAAAAAAATCTGACTGGACTCCCCTCATCTCTATCAGGCCTAGTCAATTTTGCTTGTGCCATAGCTGAAGGAGTATGTGAGGGTACTAGGGGTCCCAGTTTGTAATCGAGGAAACTGAGGCTCAGAGAATGATGGCAGCAAAGAACTCATGTGGCAGGAAAGTATTTGGAGTGTTGCATGTGGGAAGAGCACCTATGTGTGAACAGAAGATCCAGTCCTCTCTGATGAGCCCTGTTGTCTCTCTTCCTATGGATTTCAGCATTATTTTCCCTAAGACTTAATAGCAGGCCATGCAGTTAACATTACCATCCTTGTTATTGTAGATGAAGATACGGGGCTCAAAGAACGTAATTGGCCCTGGGGCCTGAGCTAGTAAGGCAGGAGGGCAGGGACTCAGGCCAAGTCTGTCTTTTCTTAGCTGCTGGGCTTGAGGATGGACGTCTCTGTGCATCTGGGTTGCAGAATGCCTTCAATCCACATGCCGCTCCCTCGGGCGACCCACAAGCGTGTCCCGTGACCTGCACCCCACAAGCCCCACACGGCACCTCCTCCTTGAGCTCACCCTGTGAGCCCAAGGCTGCCATGGTAGCAGCAGATCCCGTACACAGGGCAGTGGGGACCTTCCTGTCGCCGCACATGACACACACGGGAAGCCGGAGACTCCCCCGTGGCTGACACCCACCTTACAGACGGCTCGTCTCTGGGGTGGGGCGTCCCTGAGGCTCTGCGGCTTCTCGCGACTTCCGCCTGTGTTTTGACGTTCAAGTTCTCTCAGCGGGGCCATTTTCCTTCTGCAGCACTTGGGGAGCTACATCTCTCTTCTGGTTCCTGGCCAATAAGTTAAAAGAATAAATTAATAAATGAAGCTGCCTGTTGTGTGTGTCTATTGTTGTCAGGTTATTTCACCGAGTTACAGTGGGCACCTGTGTGGTGTATTTTAAACTATGGCTGTGATCCGTTGATGGTCTGTGAAGTCATTTTAGTGGATTTTGATCAGCTAGAGAGAGGGCAAGAGAGAGAGAGCAAGAGAGTGAGAGAAAGAGAGAACAGAATAGAAAATAATATGTATGTGTGTCTAGCACATATATAGTTGCAAAATGTGCAGTGTAACTCTTACTTGGGTTGTGCTCAAGAGTTCAAGCCCATGGTCTGTTCCAGAGCTTGTATTTTCAGTGGGGAACCAGGGACCAGAAGAGCTGGCTGACTTGCTCTGGGCCACCTGGCTAGTGAGGGGCAGCGCTGGGAGCAGAGGCTGTCCAGAAATACCCCCTCCTTAAATGAAAACACAGCCCTAATCCTGCCTTGTCAGCCCTAGAAGGAGGCTCTCCTGGGGTGCAGAAGGGGCCAAATAATTAGGTCCTGCCTTTTGGGTCACCTGTCCTCAGGCACTAAGTTCCATGGCCAGGACTTGGAGCATTCTGTCACTCTGATACTGGTCAAGCATGCATAAAGGACCCCAGATTCCCTGTGGCTGGGTGGAGGATGGGTGGTTGAGAGGGGATTCAGCTCCACCTTGATAATAGCAAAAGGGATCTATGGGACATGAGTCTAGAAGACCCAACTTACAGCCTGCTTGTGGGGCACACAGACCTGTCCAATCTCATGGTTCTGGGAGGAAAGGGATCTTGTCTGACACCCTCTCCTTCTGGCTCCCATTTCCCTCTGTCTGCTGGATACCGTACCCAGCCCCTGGGCTCCCAGGAGCTCCTTCCCAGACGCTAGGCCAAGGAGGACCTAAGCCCTTGAATGCTTCTTTCCTTTCTGTGAATGCCCCTCCTCTGCAGGTGAGGGATATATTGGATGGGTCTCCACGTTGCCCAGGGGAGTGGCTCTACTCTCACAGGCTTCAACCACACACCAGATTCAACATTATGACCCTGGCCATCCCTTTATAGGTACCCGAAGATTATGAGACTATACTCATACTCATATACTATACTATACTATACTATACTATACTATACTATACTCACATACTCAAGGTATAAAGAGTACCTTTATAGGTACCCAAAGAATATGAGAAGGTGGATTCCTCGCAGAGTCCCCCTCCCTACCTTCCCCCAGCCCCCTGGTGGCTGGGTGCTCTTTCTCCCAGACCTCTGAGCTTCTGGGGAAGCTCTTGTGAACAAACTCCTTACTGATTCTGCCATGAAGTGTATGGAAAGTTCTGCTGAGTAGGATACATAAACACTGTACAAAGACAAACGCATGGAGGTGCAGGGAGCCTGGCTCGTTCAGAGAAGGCATGAAAGTTCTGCACCCCTCCCCACATATCTTGCCCTATGTGTCTCTTTATCAGGCTATTCTTTGTGTCCTTTATCATATCCTTGATGCTAAACTGGTAAACATGAATGTTTCCCTGAGTTCTGGGAGTCATTCCAGCAAATTATCAAACCCAAGGAAGGGGTCACGGGAACACTGAGTTATAGCCAGTCATTCAGAAGGACAGGTGACAACCTGGAACTTACGATTGGTGTCTGAAGAAGGGCAGCCTTGTGGGACTGAGCCTTTGCCTTGTGAGATCTGATGCTAAATCCAGGTGGGTAACATAGGGATTAAATTGAACTATAAGACACCCAGCTGATGCCACAGAGAATTACTTGGTATACGGAATAGACAGCTGCAAGGGAAAAGTGGACTCTGCTCTGGGGCCATCTGCAGGGTAATGGGTAATGGAGAGAAAGATGATAACATGTCTGAAGGCCTCAGAGTGAGTGTGGCACCACCTCCACAGGCCACTGTGGTGCCTTGTCACAAATGTCTCCCCTACTCTAAGGCAGGGACTGTGTCTTTTATAGACGTACTCCTAGTGTCTAGATGATGTCATGGTAGGAGGAAAACAACATTATTAAGTGGATAAACTTTGTGGATTATGGAGCTGGATCTAAGAAACCTGATGGCAAAATCCTATCTAATTTGAATAAAAGTGTGGTTTTTCCATTCATCAAAGCCTCAAGAGTTGTACACCTAGAATAATAGATCATTTATTACTTATTATTATTATTTATTACTCTTCTTTTAAGAGTCTTCATAATTTTCTTGACCTACAGTTTTCTCTGGCACCACTTCCTAACACCCAGAGGACACGGCAGTATGAGGCTCCACACACAGGAGCTGTCTTCGACGTTTGCACCCCCTATATTATGTGATGAGCGAGGTTCCCTTACAGGGCACAAACCCTTGGATGCCTCATGCATCTTCCTGCAGCAGGAGCCACAGCATAGAAGAAGTAGGTTGTGGGCTAGGCACGATTCCTGGGGGCTAGTCTATAGGTCCACACCTTTCCCTCCCGCTGGTTGAGATGCATCCATCTGTAACACCACCATGTTTGAAAACAGCATCCCAAGACCACAGCTCTGCCTTTCCATCTGCAGTAGGCTTCCTGCTTCTAGAGACTGGTATTTTTGAAGTCAGACTCAGTGAGAGAACTGTGTGCACACAGGTGAGTGAAGGAGGGCTACAGGCTTCTGTCTCTCATACTCTGTCTTCGCCACTTCTTGTCACTGATTCTGGCTCATGTTTGGTTACCAAGGGCCACAGGGACTCTTTTTAAAGGGTTGGGAAGAAAGGCAGTCTTAGATATGAGGGCAAGGATCTTCACCCCACACTCACCTCCTTTGAGAAAAATGCAACTCAGTGGAACCAAGCAGCTTTACAAAGAGACACGCAACATCAGTGTCATTATGCAAAACAGCACACTCGGTTGAAGCCCAAGCCAGGACCATGATGAAGCTTCAGTACAGAGGAGTGTCACCCCGACATAGAAAGCCTCAGTGGCGATGTTATGCAGTAACAAGTGTTGTGTATTTTGAGATGGAGGAAATCATGAGTTTTAGCTAATGGAATGAATCCTGCCAGAGAATAAAGTCAAAAGATAGATTCGATTTAGCGGGTCAAAAGAAATGACTTTATAAGTCTAGTTCCCTGATTTATAGAGAAGCTTGTTGCTATGTGATGAGACAGAGGAGAGTAACAAAGCAGTGTTTGAAGATGTAACCTATGCAGATTGCACCCAAAGGCCTCTGAAGGATGAGATGGGCTGGCCTGGTGAGGTCTTCTAATTATGATGTCTATAAAGAGTTATTCATTGATGAGCTCTGAGTAACCCTTAGGACAGAGCTGACCACTAGTTACCCTTCCTGGGAAACCCATTCTGAACAGAAGTCTCAGACTTCTGTATTTCTTCTTGATAGAACTCCAATAGTTTGTTTCATATATACAGATCTGGTCCCTATAGAGATGTCTATTCCGCTTTTGCTGAATGCTTAGAGCACTGGAAAATATTCATTTTCACGAAGATTTAGTTATAACCCCCATACTGACTCTGATAACTTAGTTTTACTCCATATTAGGTCTTTCTCAGTCCTAGGGGGCAATCTATCTCCTGCCACAAATTTTAAAAGAGAACTTTTGGGACCTTAGTAGTCAGCAGTCTTGGCTCTCTGATGCCAAGAGCTAGTGGGGTATGAGATGTAGTATAATAATTTTGGGGATGGAGATTTCTCCTGGGCATCCTTCTGCATGGTCCTTGGAGAAGCCTTGCCCTATTGTTCTGGTATCTCAACACTTGTATTTTCTGAGACACAAAGAATAATATAGAATGTTAAATTCTTATTTTATCTCTTAATTTCAACTTCTTATACAATTTCTAGACTTTATAATCCTTCTTAATTCTGGCAATGACACACTTATTCCCCTATTGGGGGGTGTGCAAGGTGAAGAGAACAAGAATGGGCCCTGGAGTTGAAAGAAACTGATATTAACAACAGGCTTTGCCACTTTATAAGGGGGTTGATCTTAGAAAAACAACTTCACGTCTCTGGTCCTCAATGTCTTTTCTTTCTTTTGTAAAGTTATGGTAAGAATATCCACCTTACAGGATGGTAGGAAGGATTAAACAATATTGTTGATAAGCCCCCTAACACATATGTTAAGCGCTCAGTAAAGAATTTTAGAATCAAGGAAGTAGGGCAGGAAAAACCACCATACTGACTCTGATAACTCAATGTCCATTGAGTTTCACAGCCTTGGAACATAAAAAGATTATTGTTCATTTTTGCTTGTTTCTGGCTTATTGAGCTTATCTTTCCTGGTCCAGATCAGGCAAGGTTCAAGGTCACCCTTGTACTGATGATCTTTGCAGACAACTTATTTAAAACATCCATGGCTACCTAAGTTTGGGTTGCTTCCTGATGGACAGGAACTATGTCAGGCTTAACTAGTTGTATGACAGGGGCATGGCATAGTGCCTGGCACATGGGATGTGCCACGAGATGAATGTTGAATGAATGGACTTACCAAAGTCTTATTGTTCCTCAAAGTGAGTTTGAAAGGCAGAGAGAAGAAAGAAGAAATGTGAAGTTTTTGATAACCAAAACCCATAACATCTATCAGCCCGAAACCAGGCTCTTCCCTGGATAGAGAAGGCTGGTTTAGTCTTAACCCAGGTGGGCACCATTGTTCTCATAGGGTTTATCCTATGACCAACAGGAACAGTCATGCCTTCAGTGTGGGCACATCAGCTCTAGTCAAGGTATGAACATCTGATGGCTAAAAGGATTTTGTTCTTTGAAAAATAATAAAAGTTTCTTACTTCCCATCAACAGACAACCTGATATCAAAGAGCCAGGAGGCACCTCAAATTCATCAACATTCCTTTAATGAGGTGAGGAACTCTTAATGGTAAACCAACAGCTGAGTAACAGGATGACAGTACAACAGTAGGTAGAAAATCAAGGCGCTGAGGTCAAAGCATTGAGCCAACACCCACCTGGGATGGGGTATAAAAGGCCTAGCAGGGAAAGGGGTTGTCACACTCAGTGGCTCGGCCTTCACAGCTGCTCCGAAGCTCCTGTACTACCTCAGCCCACACCATGACCTCCTGCTACATCAGCTCATCCCGCTGTCTGGGCAGCACTCAGATGCCCGAAGCTGCAAATGTCTGCGGTTCCTGCATTGACGTTGGGGGCCAGCCTGGGGCAGAGGCCAAGGCTGCCTCCCTGTGCCTGTCTGCCACCCTGGCACATGCCAACCGGGTGCGTGTGGGGACAACTCCTCTGGGCCGACCCAGCCTCTGTGTACCCTACAGCTGCCAAACCGCTTGCCCCTTGCCAGGGACCCGCGACATTCCCGGCAACATCGGAGTGTGTGGGAACTATGGGGAAGGTGCCCCGAACGGGCACGAGAAGGTGACCATGCAGTTCCTGAACGACCGCCTGGCCAACTACCTGGAGAAGGTGCGTCAGCTGGAGCGGGAGAATGCGGAGCTGGAGACCAAGATCCAAGAGTCGAGCAAATGCCACGAGTCCAGCGTGTGTCCAGACTACCAGTCGTACTTCCGGACCATTGAGGAGCTCCAGCAGAAGGTGAGGTCTAAAGTAGCCTGGGGTACGCTGGGTCTGAGGAAGGTGGAAGGGCATGGCAGTCAAAGGGCCATTGAAGACTCAAGGGTCTTTGTGCTCTTGGGTTCTCTTGAGCATGAGCGTAGATGTCACCCATAGAGCTGGAGCCCAGAGTATGATGTTTTGTGCATGAACTGTCTTCCTGGTTTTCCACAGATCCTGTGCAGCAAGGCTGAGAATACCAGGCTCATTATTCAAGTTGACAATGCCAAGCTGGCTGCCGATGACTTTAGAATCAAGTAAGTAGGGCTGGAAGAGGTCTCAGAGTGACTCCTTCCTCTACCCTAAGTCACAATGGCCAACTACTTAATTGACTGAATTACTGTCCTGTTTCTTCTTTCCTAAATTCTCCAAATAAAAATTTTTATTACAAACAAAACTAATAGAAAGTGGCTGAGGAAAAAAAAAATACATCAAATTCAGTATGTATGGTGTAGCCTAGAGTTATGCCTCCTTCATTTACTTCTCTAAAATGGAAGGTAAGGCTGCTTGAGCTCACTCATCAGGAGCAGAATAAGGTGATTTCAAGAATAAACTGAGCAAGGACAGTCACTGAATTTCACATGTAAGTTAGAGGAACCATTTACAGATAGGTCAGGGTCCAAATTTATCTATGGGGACCTCAAATACCAGGCATTTCTACCAGACAAAGGTCAGAGATAGACAAGTAGCCCAACACAAGGAATAAGGGAGCAAATCATTGACCAGGTACCTGGATGTTGCTTAACCTAGCGGTGTGAGTCCTGTACTGGATCCTGAAATACATGATCTCATGCAAGCTAATTCATCTTTTGGAACAAAAGTTTCTTCAATGCCCAATGGTAAAAATGATACCTACTATGAATACCTTGCTAGACCATGAGCTGATTGAGTAGAGGGGTTGAGTCTAATTAATCTCTGAAGCCAGTGCTGAGCACAGTGAGCAAATGAGGATCCAAGTTGGTGAAGGAAATGGAAACTGGGGGCAGCTGAAAGGGGCTGTCCTTGTCATCCTGCTGACCTTTCATCTCCTGTCCTGGAAGGCACGAGAGTGAGCTGTCCCTACGCCAGGTGGTGGAGGCGGACATGTGTGGGATGCACAAGCTCCTGGATGACCTGAGCCTGGCCAAGGCCGACCTGGAGGCCCAGCAGGAGTCCCTGAAGGAGGAGATGCTCTGCCTCAAGAGCAACCACGAGCAGGTCTGGGCTTGGGGCTGCAGACCCATGGGAGAGGGCACTGAGCAGAGAAGGGAGCACCGCCCACCCTGTGGCTGTAGGATTAGAAGCCAGGCTCAGCTGGCATCAGGATGAGGGGTTGATCTGGGTGTGGGAGTCAGGCTGACTCTGTAGGACATAGCAGAGGTAGCGGTGGGGGTGGGGGGTGGTGGTTCCTTGTCTCTAAAGGTTTGCCTTGTGAATTTAGGAAGGTGACCCACTGGGCTCTTGCCAGTGGATCCTGGACAAGATCTTTCACATCGTGCACAAGTGGGCTCACCCCTCATGCTGCTCATCAGAGAAGGGGTTCAGGTGCTATCTGCTCTGTCCAAACCCTTTCCTCACTCAGAGTGTTGGTTCTTCTGTGCCCACAGGAAGTCCACATCCTGAGGGGCCAGCTAGGGGACAAGCTCCAGATTAAGCTGGACGCGGAGCCCACCGTGGACCTGAGCAGGGTGCTGGACGAGATGCGGTGCCACTACGAGGCCATGATGCAGACCGGCCACAACGACGTGGAGCAGTGGTTCCAAGATCAGGTGAGGGTGCTGCCTCGGAGCAGGGAGGGCCTCCCGGCTTCCACCTGGGCAGGGGGGTGATGTGATATCTCTGTGCACTTGTGCTTCAGTGCGAGAGCATCAGCAAGCAGGACATGTCCTGCTCCGAGGAGCTGCAGTGCTGCCAGTCGGAGATCCTGGAGCTGAGGCGCACGGTGAACGCCCTGGAGGTGGAGCTTCAGGCCCAGCACAGCCTGGTACGGTCCTCTGCCCTCACCGTGCTGCTGGGGCCACAGGCCATGGCCTGGCAGCAGCGTGTCTTAGAAGTCCCACTCATCAGTCCCACTAACAATCAGAACTCAGGGGCTGGGTCCCTCTCTCCCTGGGGGAGATGCCTCATCATCAAGGTTGGTTTGATCCCCAAAACCGGTTCCTTTAAAAAGCCAACTCCACTTCCTTTACAATAAAGGGTGGCGGTTCAGGCCCTCGTTCCACAAGACGTCACTGGGTGTCTACTTGGTCAGGTACTGGGAATACTGGGATGAATACTTCCTCCAGGTAGAATTTTGTGAAAAGTCGTGGTGATATGGGCAGCGATTTCTCCAGAGTTCTGGGCATGTCCTATGACATGGTGAGGTTGGCCATGATTCCTACTGCTGAATTTTGGGACACCTCGGTCTCTTACCCAGTTATTTGCCATTACAGAAGGACTGTCTGCAGAACTCCCTGTGTGAGTCTGATGCACGCTTTGGCACCGAGCTGGCCCAGATGCAGATCCTGATCCGTGATGTGGAGGAGCAGCTGTCTGAGATCCGGGCTGACCTGGAGCGGCAGAACCAGGAGTACCAGGTGCTGCTGGACGTCAAGGCCCGGCTGGAGAGCGAGATTGCCACATACCGGAAACTTCTGGAGAGTGAGGATTGCAAGTATGTGTGATCTAGGCACTCTTGGCCAATCATTTGCCCAATTCTTATGAGTTCCTTACGGTAACAGTAGTGTTGTCTACAAACCAGAAGGCAGTCTATGCTCCTGTTGAGTGACCCATTGCCCCTCCTCTTCTCACACTCTGCCTCATTGACAGAATATGAAGGGAGTGACCATCCATTAGGATCCATTACCAGGTCTCCAGTGGGGCTTCTTGCCTAGCCATTCACTGGTGAGAGTAGAAACATGGCTGTATCTTGAACAGGCAATTTGAGTATAGATCCCAGCAGGTTTGTTGAACTCACTTTTGCTCTCTTTTTAATCTTTGTTTGTATTTTTTATCTTGTAGCCTAGAACCCGATTCTCGTCTAGAAAACCTTAATTCTGGATGACGTTGTAGATAGAGATCCCTCAGTCTAGCACTAGGGGTGCACAATAGGGGGTCAATGGCTAGGGCATCTGTTGGGTCCCCGTCTTGTAGTTTTAAAGAGGGGGACTCCTTCCTTGTGCTCTATCACACATCATTCATTTCCCATCCCTCACTTCATTCACCTTTTCTCTCTCTCCACAGACTCCCTTGCAATCCATGCTCCACCTCTGCTGCCTGTGTGACTCCCCCCTGTGCGCCTCGTCCAAGCTGTGCCCCCCGCACCACTTGCGGGCCTGGGTCGACCTGTGGAGTCAGCTCCGGGAGCCGATTCTGAGTGCCCGTGTACCAGCAAGGGTGGTTAGAGCAAGGGGATGCCTAAAGAGAAATACTTGTTATACATCCAGAAAATATGGCTTCTAACTATTGCTGACTTTCTGCATGCAGAGCCTGTCCAAAGGCCACAAGATATCAGGAGAAGTGGAATCTTGGTCAGGAGGCTTCTTTCCCAGCTGCAGGTTTTCCCAGATTAGCTCCATGCTCTCAGTGGCCGGATCCCAGCCACCACTGGTGGGACTATCTACATTGGAGAGACTCAGGCATTGGATCAGATTGAAGAAGTATCATGGGGCGAGGATGGGGCAGGACCTGAAACTGCATTTGCATTTCAAGCACCAACTTTAGCTTGAAAAATTTCCAGTTTGTGGCCAGGAAAGTGAGAAACAAACTTCACTGCTTGGGCTCCCCCTCCCCCCCGATGTACTGATTCTGTTTCTAACATCTGCAGCCCCAGATAATGGCCCCAGTGAGGGGGGCAATGAAACTAGATATGACATATGTGAACAATTCCTCATCCACTTCCTTCCTCCTGTCCTTCTGCCGCCCCGCCTTGGAAGTGGCTTCATTTCCTCTCTGGTAAGGTGGGAGTTCCCTGTATCAGATCTGAGCTCTCTTCACTCAGAGTTCCTTTCTTTGACAAAGGACAAGGCTGGCCTCTTGCTATGTAAAGAGAACTTTCAGATTAAGAAATCTCTCTTCTCTAGAAATCTGGACTCTCATAACTATTGTCTGGCTATACTTCTCTCTTCATCTAATTTTACAGTAAAATTTGGACAATGACTTTATTTTTTTCTAGTAGTTTCTCCTGGAATATTAAACCATTGCTAAGCCTGATGATTTAGGGTGATGGAAAATATATTATTACAATATTTTCAAAGTTTTCATTCTTATTTACCTTCTCTGCTCCCACCTCGTGTCTTCCCACCCTCCCCCTTCCTGACCACAATGCCACCACATTGGCCAGTATGTTCCATTGGACATCCCTGAGACCGGACCCTGTTCTTCCTCCTTCCTGGAATGCTTCCCCTCTCTTTCTTGTTATTCAGGCCTCGGCAGAAATGTTACTGCTTCTGAGAGCTCTTGCTTGGCCATCAGTCCACATACTCAACAGCCTCGTCACTCTCTGTCTTGCTTATTGTCATCATCAACAGCTAAAATTGCCAGCTCTTGCATTGTTTCCTCACTGAAATGCTTACTGGAGATTAGCATTCGTGCACTGCTGCTTCCCCGGAGCCTAGCTCACTGCTTGGTACAGAGTAGATGCTTAATAAACATCTGTTGAAAGAATGAATGTGTCTTCCTGACTTTATCTCTGACTTGTTACGGGGCTTGAGAATCATCACTTAACTCAGCGTTTTTCCCTGCCATACAGTGAGGGTTATGTCATCTTTCCCACTCACATCCTAGAATTGTTATGGATTCTAGGATTAAGTGAGATGATAGAAATTTAAAAAGTCTGAAAAGGAGAAAGCACCATATTGACCTCATGCAGAGCCAGTGTCATATAATTAGGAGTGTGGGTACTGAGCCAGACTGCTCACAATTCACCTGTGGCCTCAGGCTGTTTCCTCTGGGCAGCTAGAATTAGTTTCCTTTAGCAGCTATAGGCGATCAGAAATGAAATTGTGTACTTAATAACTTGTTTTCCAGAGCAAATTTGATTTGAGTATCTGCATTAGTTCAAAGAATGAGAAAATTTTGCTTCGGGGGTAGGAGGCAGAGCTTTCTTAGCAACTCCCTTATATTGAATCCATCCAAGAAGACAGGGCCCAGTTGTATGGGTGCTCTCGTTTCCTTTTTCCCCCTTTGGGTCCACCAGTGGTGACGTGATGTGCAAATGTACCTTACTGCCCTGGGCACTCAGTAATTCTAAGAGCCACTGTGATTCTTGTAGAACTTCATTTTGGAGGCTACGTTTTGGGAGGAGTGCAGATTATGCCTATTTGCAGTCCTGATTTCTGAATGTGGTTGATAGCTGCTTGAAAAAAATAGCTCCTGTTAGCCTCCCTTCTCAGATCTTGTGCCATCATACGAGAAAGGGCAATAGGGGGAAATGAAATCACTTTACCCACCCACGTCAGAGTAAGACTGGGATGGCTCAAGGCAGCTTCATCTTCATGGGGACAAAATGCTTCTTGGCATTTAGGAGCTACAACTTCCAGTGTTGAATGTGGTCTTGGTGGTGAGGGGTGACTTTCAGGAAGAACTTCTCATGATAACAAGGCACCATCTTGCCTGATGTTGATTGACTGGCTTGGGTTGGGGGCAGGAACAGGAGTCTTTCCAGAAACTGGCTTGGTTTTTGTCCATGATTTGAGCTAGAAAGCTTCGTCTGCAACCCTGGCTTTTTCTGAGAAGCAAAATGAATGAGATGGGGCCTGTTGTGTTGGGGCCCACCTTTGGAGCACTGCCTTTTAGAAAGACCCAGGCTCCTGCTTCTGGTCAACTTTAAGTCCCCTGACTCTGTGTCTGGTGCATTTCTTTGCTTCTTGTGAACAGCAACATCTACGTCAAACACAGAACCTGCTTTGCTCTCTTCCTCTTTGATGGTTAAACATTTGAATAGAACTGCACAATTTTTAAATTGAGGTTTAAAAAAATTTTTTTAAATGTTTATTTTTGAGAGAGAGAGAGAGAGCATGAGCAGAAGGGCAGAGAGAGAGGGAGACACCGAATCCAAAGCAGGTTCCAGGCTCTGAGCTGTCAGCACAGAGCCCGACTTGGGGCTCAAACTCACGAACCGTGAGATTATGACCTGAGCCAAGGTTGGATGCTTAACCGACTGATCCACCCAGGTGCCCCCAAATGGAATTTTATATAGTGGTAGCTTCCTCCTGCCTGATGTTAAGTGCTGCCACTTCTTCCTGAGAAGCTAATACCACTCTCTAGCATTCTTACATGGTAGGCATTGTAACTGCTTTTAAAATATGAAGTAGTAAAGCTCACAGAGGTTAAATAGCTTGTCTAAAGATATGATTTGGCAAGTGGCTGAGCCAGGACTCAGACCTAGATTGCTCGGCTACAAAGCAACTCTCATTATATCACTTACGTATTTATCCTCTGTTCCTTTGAGTGATTGAGCTGCATTTTAAAGAGAGACCCTTCTTCCTCAAAAAACTAAAAATAGAATTATCATGTGATTCAGTAATTCCACTACTGGGTATTCACCCAAAGAAAATGAAAACACTGATTTGAAAAGATATATGTACCCCTAAGTTTATCACAACATTATTTACCATAGCCAAGACATGGAAGCAGCCTAAATGTCCATCAATAGATGAATGGATGGAGATATTCCATATATAATGGAATATTGTTCAGTCATAAAAAGATTGAAATCTTTTTATTGCCATTTGCAACAACATGGATGGACCTAAAGGGTATAATGCTAAGTGAACTAAATCAGTCAGAGAAAGACAAATACTGTATGACTTCATTCATATGTGGAATTTAAGAAACAAAACAGATGAACAAAGAAAAAAAAAGACAAAAAATCAGACCCTTAAATACAGAGAATAAACCAGTGGTTGCCAGAAGGGAGATAGATGGGAGGGGGAGGGGTGGTGAAATAGAGGCGATTAAGAGTACACTTATCATGATGAGCACTGAGTACTCTAAGAATTGTTAGATCACTATATCGTACACCTGAAACTAATATTACACCGTATGTTAACTATACTTGAATAAAAATACAAAATAGGAAGACCCTGCAATGTGAGACTTGGATGTCCCTATTTTTCACACTCAGGGTCACTGACAGTGTAATTTGGAAAGGGTCGCTGAAATCATGTCATTTGCTTGATCAATTTAGTACAAGCCTTACCGGACAGTGTATTGTCAGTTCCTGAACCAGCTAGTCTGCCCCCAGCTCACTGCTAACTCCTCCTGAATGCCTTGTCTGTGTTGAACATTTCATGGGTCAATGTCAGTATCTGAGAAGGGACAGAAGATGACTTTCGAGGGGAGAGTACATCATTAGCAGAGAAGGACTAATACCAGTACAACCAAAGCGACTGATGCTGTCATTAAATAATTCTATTCTTTTCCCAAAAGGACATGAGTTAAACACATAATTCAGTGTGATCTACTTTTGAATGCTCTGTAGGACTTTTCATAGAAATACATTCCTAGATGAAAACATGTCAACCTGATTTTGATTTGATTTAGGACTACAGGGTTTAGAAGTCAAGGATTTTCTATCATTGGAACAACAAGCTATTGTTTGGTTTCATATCACGTTTGTTCGTTCATTCATTCATTCATTCATTCAACACACACTTGCTGAGCATCACCATGCACTAGGCACTGTGGAGGGTAAAACTGGGTATGATTTGCTCCATAGCTGAGCTCATTTGGTTCTTTCTTTCATGTTTACATTGACTGGGTATTTTGTGTGAGTCAGATGCCATGTTGGAAATTACAGAGATGAACAAGATAGTCAAGCAACTGAGCCACCCAGGTGCCCCCAGAGATGAACAAGACAAAAGTAAGTCAAAATCCTTGCTTACAAGGGTCTTCTTCATAAGCCAACAACAAAGCACACTACCAGGACGTAAACTGAGGATTCAGTATGAGTGGAAGCTTTCACTTGAAGGCAGCTCTTGAGCTGAAAAATATGAACTCCCAGGGATGGACTTGACCTTCAGAATGTTTCAGAATTAGGGTATTTAATAATGGATTGTCAATGTGCAAAATAAAGCAGAGTTGTCAATATTTCCCTATTTTTATTGCATAAAATCTGTGAAGTGGGCCAAGTAAGTAATTCTATAATGACTTACTCGGAATTTCATATTTTCCCGACTTCCTAAATCATCTACTCTACAAGTTTCTACAATTGCATTTTCCTCCTTTTCATTCAGCACACCTTTGTCCCAGGACTGTCTCCAGCCAGATCAGGGAGAGATTTATTAGCATCACATCCACAAGATGTGATCCCCTGAGAAGCTCAGAGGAATGGACTCCTACATTGAGGGGAAATCCACAAATTTTGGGGGGCACAGAACAAAGGAGATGGCTCCTAATCCAGCGCCTCAGGGACCTCATCAGCCAGAATCAAAGATGAGGCTGTGGGGCTGTGGAGAGCTGAACTCTGGGACAGGGCACATCTGAACCCAACTGGTTCAGCACAAAAGACATAGACCCCTGAAAGGGGAAATGGAGCCCAAGTGTGTCCAAACTCTCACAAAATACCAAGCATTTTTATTTTTGTTTGTAGAAGGTCTTCTTTAAAAAAGCCTAGCTTACAGAAATTATACACATAGAACACACATCTTGCAAAAACTTGAAACAGAAGTGAAGGCTACACTAAGCCAATAGTCCTCCTCCACAAATTAGTTTCCATATGTATACAAGGGAAGGGGGGGGGGTATTGTGAGGTTCTAACAGACGATTCTCACTGTATTTCTCACTGTACACCAGGGCCCTTCTAGGAGCTATAGCCCAAGCAGCACTCAGTGATTTGGGAGAGGGATGGCAGAGTAGAAGGCAGGGAAGAGGGTTTTGAGTCTCACAAGTCCAAGCCCTGAAATGACAAGAGAATGGACTTGGATGAGATGAGTAAGGGGAAATGTTCTGCCCTCTGGTTAGAGGAAGGCACGCTGGGATCAGGGAATGAAAAGGAGGGGAAGGGAAGAGAATTTAGATGCTGGTGGGTCCTGCTTGCCCTACCCCTTCTCCTGGGCTGGGATACAGAGTCAAGGGCAGGAGGATAATAGGTTCAGGATGTAGGAGCAGAGGGCATATGTCCTCCCTTTCCCAGGTAGAATGTGGAGAGGCACCAAGACCCCAGGGGAGTCTGGACAGAAGGTCCTGAGAAAAAAATCATAGACTATCCTGAGACCTGGGGTGGTACCGAATCTGAAAGATGACCCTGTGCATCAGAGAGTAGCATGAACAGAGCAAAAGGAAATCTGACAGCTCAAGAGCCACATGGGTGAGAATGAGGACACCTTGGCCACACTGGGAGCTCTGGCAGCCAAGAACTGGGCAGGAGGACCCACGTGGGTCTCTGTGGCCGTGTGGATGGATGCAAATGCCAAGGGCTGAGCCCTGCCCACCTCCTGTCTCCCAACATCCTGGAGGAAAGGCCTTTGGCACTTGGGGTGACCTCTTGGAAAGGGGTCCTCAAGATGACTGAGATTAAGGTTCTGCTACCTGGTGTAGTGTGGGATGAAGATTAAAAGTACAATTTGGTTTAAGTATAAGAAAATAAAGGTATATATTTTTCACACCTGACTTTATGGTCTGAGATTCATTTTTGCTATAAATGTAATCTCACATATGTCCTTCTTTGGGTAAATATAAAAAGTAGCATACTGGGTATCTTGTTGTGCATTTTGCCTTTTCTTCACTGAAAATTCCATTGTAGTTGTCATTTCTATGGTAGTATATATCTATGTCTATGTCTATATCTATGTCTGTCTATGTCTATGTCTATATCTATGACTACGTCTAGATCTAGATCTGTGTCTATATCTACCTTAGTATCTGTGATGGCTACAAGCTTTTCACTACATTCATGCACTGCAATTCACTTAACCAGGCTTCTTTTGGTAGGCGTTTCATTTTCTCTTCGGTCTGCTATGACCCCCCAGATATTGCCATAAATACTCTTATTATCCTTGTACGCGTGTAAGTGCATCTGTGGGATAAATTCCTGGAAGTGGAATTATCGGGTCACGGGGTAGGTGCAATTGTCATTTGCATAGATATTGCTAAACTGCCTTGAAGAGGCTGCATGTTTCACCCCCCACGCCAACAGTGTTTGACGATGCCTGTTTTCTTACACCTTGCCAACATTGTGCCACTAGCCTTTTTGATCTTTGTTAATTTAACCTAAATAGGTACAAAATGGTAATTTAATAAGCATTTTTGAATTGTAAATGATGTGAGCATCTAGACCCGTGATTAAAAGCCACTTGAAAAAAAACAGCCAACACTTATTTAGTGTTTACGGTGCCACGTGCTGGCCATTATTTTCAATGATTTACAGAGATCAAATTCTTTAATGGTTAAAACAAATCTGTGGGCTAGGTGCTATTACTGCCTCCGTTTTGCATGTGCAGAAACCACAGCACAGTGAGGTCAAGCCATCAGGCCAAGTTTTCACAGCTAGTAAATGGTGGAACCAGAATCTGAATCCAGGCAGGCTGACCCCAGGGTTCTTGGCCTTGACCATACTACTATGCTGCATTAAAGGGCTTTGTCATGGGCCCAGGTAGGACATAAATAAGGGCAAATGTGCTGCCCTAGAATGTGGATAAGGGAAGTCTGCCATCAGCGCAGGAGGGAGAGGAGAAGGACAGACAATTATTTTGTCAGCTAGTCTCTAATGACCCGGAGACCTGGGACAGAAATAAAGCTGACTGATGATAATAAACACATTTAAAATCAGACTAAAGATTCCCAAATAATCATATTATTAAATGCCACTTAATAGAGAAGACCTCAGCAGTGTTGCCTCTATTTCAAAGTCTCTAGAGCTGGACGTTTGAGATCACAAAGCTCCCTGAGGGTGTCCTTCCTGGAAGCCCCGTCTCCTGGCCCAGAGTGTCTGAGGGTGTCGCAGGCACAGCTGTGCCAGGATGGACCACCTGTTGTGGTTTGCCAACTTCTTCCGGGTGAACACAGTGCACACTGTGTGGGGACAGCACCTGCTTCCTTAGACAACTTCTGAGTCACCCTTTTGCAACAGATAAGGTAGCGTAGATCAGACCCTAACCCCGTGGGCTGCTCCCAGTTGACTGCTTTCTCTTTCACTCTGAGTTGCCTCAGTAGGTCCCATCACCATGGCATTGAATGGTGCTGTTCCAGACCCAGTGTCCTACCCCCCACCTTGAAGACGGACTGAACTCCAAAACTTTTACTCCTAAAGAGAGATGAGGTGGCCTCTGTGAATGAAGGAGGGGCTGCAGGACCTCCTCCCTCTTCACCCCTCAGCGCCGGGACCTCCCTTCATGCAGTCTGGCTCTCACGTTGTTCTTTGGGGCCAGCGACTCTTTATGGGGAGCGAAGGAGGCGGTCTGGGGTGTCAAGAATGGGCTCCTCCTCAGTGACACAGCGGAGTGCATCTCAAACACCTGCCTCATGCTTTCCACTTACTGCCAGTTCTTTGATAGGGAAGAAATTGGCAGAACCCACTTCTCTACAGAGTCACAGGCGGGCATCAGTGTCATTATGCAAAACACCTTGCTGAGCCCAAGCCAGGGCTTTACAGAGAGGTGTCAGGGCATCAAAACTTCAGCTGTGGAGCCTAAGAAGTAACAAACCGCGGGTGTTCTGAGATGGGAGGAACCATAATTTTAGTTGATGGAACAAATCCTGCCAGTGGGTAGGGTCAAAACATGGAGCCTGTTTAGCAAATCAAAGGAAACAGTTTTAATGGCCCAATTCTCTGGATTATAGTGATGCACTGTGATGAGGCAAGAAGGAACTAAAGGGGTGTTTGAAGATGGAATATATGCAGATTGCACCCAGAGGCCTCTGAAGGATGGGATGGTTTGGCCTCGTGAGGTCTCCTAATTTATGGTGTTTGTAAGGGGATTATTCATTGGTGACCTCAGGGCAAATGGCACTGACCCTAGAGTGGGTTTTCTTTTTGGGGAGAATTCCAGATCCCTTTATTTCTTTTTGAGAGAATTCTAAGAGTCCAGGTTTCATCAATACTCAACATCCTCCCATTTGGTTTTCTCGGGGCTGCTTGTTCTTGAATTTTGCTTAGAGAAGAGACCTACTTATACTTTTCTGGGGTCTTCCTCCATTAGATCTCCCTCAGTCCTTCGGTCCCAACACTCTGCAGGGGCACCTCCTGAGCCGGTTGCCTTGGTCCCTTGGCTCTAACGAAAATCTCTGGGATTTGAGGTCTACTTTAGACTCTTGATTTTTGAGTATAATTTTTCTATGTGCATTTTGTTGTTCTCCCTGTTCTATGTCTAAATATCTTCCTTTGCTGGAATACAAGGACCCTCGGATATTTTATTTCTTTTCACGTCAGCTTCTTGCCCAACTACTAAGCCTTCTGCGTCCCCCTGAGCAACAACACAGGCAGTACACAGGTTGTTCTAACTGGGAGTCATGGTGGGTTGGAAAGAGAATGAATGGGCTTTGCAGACATGAGACCAAATCGAGCCCTTGCCAATTTATTTCTCTGTGAATTGGAAGATGGACTTTAGTTACCTCATCTGCACACTGAAGCCACCAAGAGCTACATCACAGGTAGTAAGGATTCAATAGGAAAGAACACCTAATAATAATAGCAATATATACCTACGTCCCCATAAATTTTGGTTCTTAAACTTTTTTTTTTTTAACATTTATTTATTTTTGAGACAGGGAGAGACAGAGCATGAACAGGGGAGGGTCAGAGAGAGGGAGACACAGAATCTGAAGCAGGCTCCAGGCTCTGAGCTGTCAGCACAGAGCCTGACGTGGGGCTAGAACTCATGGACCACGAGATCATGACCTGAGCCGAAGTCAGCTGCTTAACTGACTGAGCCACCCAGACGCCCTGGTTCTTAAACTTTTGAGATACCCCTTGAGCTCTGGGCCCAGTTCCCTTTTCTGGATCAAATAAAGTTTTTATTTTATTTTATTTTTTATTTTTTATTTTTATCAGTAGCTTCTCTCTAGATACATCCTTGATCAGGACCACGGATCCTCTGTCTTTCACTAACCCCCATTGATCTATGGTTCTCATTCAAGTTAAAGATATCCTGAGATTTCTGGGGAACTGTTTTTTCCTGAGGAATAGGGACCCCTGCATGTTCAAGAATTGGCACACTGCCTGAGTTCAAGGGAATGTTCAGGAAACATGCTCAACAAGTGAATGACTGAAAGCTGATTCTGACTAGTCAACCAAAACTTAGCCAGCACTAATGTTTCGGGATGCATTGATGCTTTAAAGCTTCTCAAGAGGAGTATGTAGTGTAAAGGATAGAAGAGAGAAGAAAGGGGACCTTACAATAATCAATATCTGTAGACTTCCCAGTTTTATAAAGTGGTGTTTTCTCTTCAGAGGAAACGCTGGGTGAGTCTAAATGCTGGTGATGGATTCACTGTCCCTCCTGCCATACAGATCACTGACTGAAAGATTCAATCCTTGAGTGTGGCTATATCCACAGACAGACTGGCTCAGTCCAGCAAGAGGGCATCTGGAAGTTGAATTAACTGCTGGTGATTGTTGAGTAGAAATATACATCTTTGATCTTTCATCAACCGACAACCTGATATCAAACAGCAAGGGGCATGTCAAATTCATCAACATTCCTTTAATGAGGCGAGGAACTCTTAATGGTAAACCAACAGCTGAGTAACAGGATGACAGTACAACAGTAGGTAGAAAATCAAGGCGCTGAGGTCAAAGCATTGAGCCAACACCCACCTGGGATGGGGTATAAAAGGCCTAGCAGGGAAAGGGGTTGTCACACTCAGTGGCTCGGCCTTCACAGCTGCTCCGAAGCTCCTGTGCTACCTCAGCCCACACCATGACCTCCTGCTACATCAGCTCATCCCGCTGTCTGGGCAGCACTCAGATGCCCGAAGCTGCAAATGTCTGCGGTTCCTGCATTGACGTTGGGGGCCAGCCTGGGGCAGAGGCCAAGGCTGCCTCCCTGTGCCTGTCTGCCACCCTGGCACATGCCAACAAGATGCCTGTGGGGACAACTCCTCTGGGCCGACCCAGCCTCTGTGTACCCTACAGCTGCCAAACCGCTTGCCCCTTGCCAGGGACCCGCGACATTCCAGGCAACATCGGAGTGTGTGAGAACTATGGGGAAGGCGCCCCGAACGGGCACGAGAAGGTGACCATGCAGTTCCTGAACGACCGCCTGGCCAACTACCTGGAGAAGGTGCGCCAGCTGGAGCGGGAGAACGCGGAGCTGGAGACCAAGATCCGAGAGTCGAGCAAATGCCACGAGTCCAGCGTGTGTCCAGACTACCAGTCGTACTTCCGGACCATTGAGGAGCTCCAGCAGAAGGTGAGGTCTGAAGTAGCCTGGGGTACGCTGGGTCTGAGGAAGGTGGAAGGGCATGGCAGTCAAAGGGCCATTGAAGACTCAAGGGTCTTTGTGTTTTTGGGTTCTCTTGAGCATGAGCATAGATGTCACCCATAGAGCTGGAGCCCAGAGTATGATGTTTTGTGCATGAACTGTCTTCCTGGTTTTCCACAGATCCTGTGCAGCAAGGCTGAGAATACCAGGCTGGTAACTCAAATTGACAATGCTAAGCTGGCTGCCGATGACTTTAGAATCAAGTAAGTAGGGCTGGAAGAAGGCTCAGAGTGACTCCTCTTCTGTTTTATTTCTAGGTGCCCATCATGGTACTGGCCCAAAGTAGATGTTAAAAAGTGGTTACTGACTAGAACCTAGAAATGGTTGAAAGTGAACAAAAGCATTGAAACAAAATGAGGAAGAATCATCTAGATGGGTCAGGTCCTATGTCATTTTCTCCCCATCTAGAAGATAAGAAGGTTTTGTGTTATAGCCAGAAACAAAATCAAATCATTGCAAGAATAATCTTTCAGTTCATTGGTCATTGACAGATTCACTGACTCTTCACTAAATTTATGAGTGGGAAGAATTGTCACTATAGCTTTTTGGTATCAAGAGTTGCAATTGAATGAATGAGAAAGGCATAAAAATCACTTGAAATAATTAATCCAAGGGGTAAACTAGAAAACTGTAGGTCCAGAAGGCTTACTTTCAAGCTATTCTTTTTCCTAGCTAAATGACTCCTTTATAGCAGAATGAATACTGCGTTAATTTGATGACTTAGGGTGAATCCATGTATCTATTATTAACCAAGATATACAATCCTGGATACTCCATTTATTCTCTCTGAGCCACAGTTTCCCATGTAGTTCCATCCAGTGGGCATAATGATATTTCTTCCAACAATGAGTTCTGTAGGTACAGGATCCAACACAGTGAATGTTGATTAACCAAGGAAATGAGGATCCAAGTTGGTGAAGGAAATGGAAACTGGGGGCAGCTGAAAGGGGCTGTCCTTGTCATCCTGCTGACCTTTCATCTCCTGTCCTGGAAGGCACGAGAGTGAGCTGTCCCTACGCCAGGTGGTGGAGGCGGACATGTGTGGGATGCACAAGCTCCTGGATGACCTGAGCCTGGCCAAGGCCGACCTGGAGGCCCAGCAGGAGTCCCTGAAGGAGGAGATGCTCTGCCTCAAGAGCAACCACGAGCAGGTCTGGGCTTGGGGCTGCAGACCCATGGGAGAGGGCACTGAGCAGAGAAGGGAGCACCGCCCACCCTGTGGCTGTAGGATTAGAAGCCAGGCTCAGCTGGCATCAGGATGAGGGGTTGATCTGGGTGTGGGAGTCAGGCTGACTCTGTAGGACATAGCAGAGGTAGCGGTGGGGGTGGGGGGTGGTGGTTCCTTGTCTCTAAAGGTTTGCCTTGTGAATTTAGGAAGGTGACCCACTGGGCTCTTCCCAGTGGATCCTGGACAAGATCTTTCACATCGTGCACAAGTGGGCTCACCCCTCGTGCTGCTCATCAGAGAAGGGGTTCAGGTGCCATCTGCTCTGTCCAAAGCCCTTTCCTCACTCAGAGTGTTGGTCCTTCTGTGCCCACAGGAAGTCCACATCCTGAGGGGCCAGCTAGGGGACAAGCTCCAGATTAAGCTGGACGCGGAGCCCACCGTGGACCTGAGCAGGGTGCTGGACGAGATGCGGTGCCACTACGAGGCCATGATGCAGACCGGCCGCAACGACGTGGAGCAGTGGTTCCAAGATCAGGTGAGGGTGCTGCCTCGGAGCAGGGAGGGCCCCCCGGCTTCCACATGGGCAGGGAGGTGATGTGATGTCTGTGTGCACTTGTGCTTCAGTCCGAGAGCATCAGCAAGCAAGACATGTCCTGCTCCACGGAGCTGCAGTGCTGCCAGTCGGAGATCCTGGAGCTGAGGCGCACGGTGAACGCCCTGGAGGTGGAGCTTCAGGCCCAGCACAGCCTGGTACGGTCCTCTGCCCTCACCGTGCTGCTGGGGCCACGGGCCACGGCCTGGCAGCAACGTGTCTTAGAAGTCCCACTCATCAGTCCCACTAACAATCAGAACTCAGGGGCTGGGTCCCTCTCTCCCCGGGGGAGATGCCTTGCCATCAGGGTTGGTTTGACCCCCAAAACCGGTTCCTTTAAAAAGCCAACTCCACTTCCTTTACAATAAAGGGTGGCGGTTCAGGCCCTCGTTCCACAAGACGTCACTGGGTGTCTACTTGGTCAGGTACTGGGAATACTGGGATGAACACTTCCTCCAGGTAGAATTTTGTGAAAAGTCGTGGTGATATGGGCAGTGATTTCTCCAGAGTTCTGGGCATGTCCTATGACATGGTGAGGTTGGCCATGATTCCTACTGCTGAATTTTGGGACACCTCGGTCTCTTACCCGGTTATTTGCCATTACAGAAGGACTGTCTGCAGAACTCCCTGTGTGAGTCGGATGCACGCTTTGGCACCGAGCTGGCCCAGATGCAGATCCTGATCCGTGATGTGGAGGAGCAGCTGTCTGAGATCCGGGCTGACCTGGAGCGGCAGAACCAGGAGTACCAGGTGCTGCTGGACGTCAAGGCCCGGCTGGAGTGCGAGATCAACACGTACCGGAAACTTCTGGAGAGTGAGGATTGCAAGTACGTGTGATAGAGTCAATTTCTCACCAAGGCACATACCTGACTATAAAGCAATTCCTCACAGATAACTGACATGGTTGTGGAAGGAGATATCAGCACGGAGAGCAAGCCTCCCTGTCCACACTGGCTTAGTGATGTGCTCAACTCTCCTGGTGTATGTGGATTGCACTGTGGATTGACTGTTACATAAACGATAGCTGGTTCCTAAGCCAAGTCCCCCTAGAGGACTCTTGGACACGGAGAGACACAGATGGCACTGGAAGAGGAACTACTCACACAGATTTCATTGCGCTCTGTGACTTGGTGGCAGACTTGTCTTTTGTCCATTTTGGTCTTGCCTCTTCCGTGCATCACTGAGACATCTTTGTACTCCCTGTGTCTAACTCTTTCTCTCTCTCTCTCTCTCTCCCTGCAGACTCCCCATCAATCCCTGCTCTACGGCTGCTGCCTGTGTCCTTCATCCAAGCTGTGTCCCAGCCACCTGCCCTCTCTAAGCAAGTGGCCTCAGCGCTGAGAAGTGATTCTGAAGGTCTGAGTGCTGGTGCAGAAGGTCAAGGCTGGTTGTACCCAGGCTAGGATTGCCTTCACCTGCTCATTAGCCTTCCTTCCAGGAAGACTGAACTCACTGGAGGCATGTTCACTAAATCAGAGCATAACAGAAACTTCTAAACCATGGCTCCCTGTGTGTCCCCACACCGCATCCGCGCCCCCCCCCCCCCCCCCCCATCCAATGCTATCTTTGTCTTTCACTTAAGCTATCATTTGATCCCAGTACCTCTTCTGGGATTTGCCTTCTAATCCTATGCTTCAGAGTCTCCTAAGATGTAATTGGGTTCCTGTATGAAACGGTCAATAAATCTCCTTCCTGTATTAAGTGCTACGTTTCTCGTGCTTGGCAATGTATATGGTGTGATAAACAACTCTGGCCCTCAAGACCTTGGGTGATCCTTGGCCCCGACATGTCTTGTCACTGCCAGGATCTTCCACTGGGGCACTGGGGTCTTAGCCTCTGGATGAAGGCCCTTTGCTGACATTCGATTTACCTTGCCCATCCATCTCTATGGGCTGGTGAAAGGAAGACATGTTAGTTGCCAAGGTTGAATTCCTTCAGAACAGCTCAGAACTAACATGTCCCTGCCGTGCTTTTGGCATCTTTAGTGTCTTGGTATTTTGTCCAAGAGCAAAATCACACAACTTAGAGTTCCGATCCAGCCAAAGGGAGGTCATGCTGAGAACTGCCCTGGCCAGGTTGCCAAGTTTTTATTTTTTATTTTTCTCTCATTCAAACTGGCTCCTGTGTGGAGGCATGGAATTACTACCTGCTCTCTTAGCTTGGGTACTCAGGACAGTTGTCTGGGTCCTGGGCATATTTCCCTCCCAAGAGAGGTGTCCTTGTCTATTTGCTGTTGCCTTTGGGGTGCTGAAGGTGAGGAGCACAGTAGGCATGAGTCTGCCTCTTGGACATGGCTCTGACCCAGGCCCAGGTGGGTCACAGTCAGACATGGTGGAAGACCACCCAAGAGATGATGTGCCTTCTTTGCTGTGCTACTCAATTTAGCTTCTGGAATGTGCTGAGCATGCCCAGAAGAATGAAGCTCTCAGGTTTCGGCTCACCTGCGGAACCTGGTCCCAAGATCAATGCAAATTCGGATCTTCTGCCCAGGAGCACAGTATGGTGGGAAGGGCACTTGCTCTGGAGTTGGGCAGATCTGGGCTCAAATGCCACCCTTTGTGACACCAGTTAAGTGAAATCGCCGGGCCATGACACTCTCTTGAGACTTACTCTTCAGTTGTAAGGTTAGAAAGATTCTATTTTCCTTCACTGTTGCTGAGGGATAATGCATACAATGCTCCTGGCACAGAGAAGGTGGATATTGGTTTATGGGGCTCCCTGGGAACCGGCAGGGATAATCTTTCCCTCTTAGAAGGAAAGAGGGACTAAGGAGGTGGTAGCAAAACCCATTAGCAGTATCAGGGGCCATGTATTTCCGAGTTGGTGGCCTAGAAGTTTGACCACCCTCCTTGTCCACTTATAAGCAATAATAAATAAATAATAAAATCAATCACTGTTGTTATTGCAGCTTAGTTTTTCACTCCAAGGGTCCTAACCAACATTAAAAAAAAAGCATTCTTTGGGCTGTCAGAGGACAAAAATGTCCAAATGTCCATTAGGCTCTGTGGGCTTTCTTCTAACAAATACCTCACAAGAATCGTATGTTTTAAGGAGTAGCCATACGTTTTCATGCAACAGCGCCATGAAAATCGGGCCTTGTCCCCCTGCTAGCCTGACCAGGCTAAGTGTGGGACTCCCGAAGCTCCTGGGTGTGGCAAGAAAGGCAATTCAGATGCAGGATGGGTGCTGCAGTCAAGGGAGGCTGGCAGGTGTCTATCCAGCCTGGCCCAGGGCACCTGGACACTGCGGTTTTACCCTCATCCGTAATTATGGCCTGAGGGCTCAGGGCGCCCTCTGGTGCCCAAACCCGGGCACTCACAGAGTGACTCCCATCTCTGCACCTTCCCCTTGGCGGCGCTCTGGCCCCTACATCTCGCTATCCTCCCAGATTGGACCGACAGCCTAGATGCACTATTAGGCTTTGCTGTGGTCACAATAATTTCAACCAGGTTGACTGATTACTTTTCTTCCCCTGAGACTCTGACTTGGGACCGGATCTGGTTCTGAGCCACCTAGTAAAGTACTGAGCCCATTGGTTTTCGGATTACCACCCCTGCACTACCAGCGTGCTGGTTTGTAATATTTCCTTCCAGGCTTCACCTATGACACCAGGCAGGCCTCTGCAGGCCCCTGTACTCATTGCCTGTTTTGTTTTGTTTGTTTTTTTCACTCAAATGCCATTTCTCCCAAATGCCAGGAAAGTGGAAGGAGTAAGGGTGGCCCGCTGCCGTCCTCAGGGGCAGATGCTGCCGTCACTGAGCGAGTTCGGGGGAAGGGCCCACACTTCTGCTCCCGCTGTTTAACCTGGAAGCCAAGAATATCGAGGTGGAATTCTGGACTTTCCGGAACAGGAACATTTTTTATTTAGGCACCAATTTTCGTGTGTTGTGGTCCACGATGTATGATACCTAAGGCTCTACCTCGTCACACCCGCATCATCCTCCTTACAAAGAACAAACTCAAATTCGCCCCTTCTGAGGACCACTTATAAGAATCTTCACGAGCTCATCTTGTTGTCTTTGTCTTTCTCCACCTAAGTTAGTGTGTTTCTCAACTTTTTTCTCTCCATGCTTTCTCATTTGACACATATTAAAAAAATTCCCTCTGGGGCTCCTGGGTGGCTCAGTCGGTTGAGCGTCCGACTTTGGCTCAGGTCATGATCTCGCAGTTCATGAGGTCGAGCCCCACATCCAGCTCTGTGCTGACAGCTCAGAGCCTGGAGCCTGCTTTGGAGTCTGTGTCTCCCCCCTCTCTGCCCCTGCCCCACTCATGCTCTGTCTCTCTCTGTCTCTCAAAAATGAATAAACGTTAAAAAAAATCCCTCACTTTGGGGTGCCTGGGTGGTTCAGGTGCTAAGTGTCCGACTTCTGCTCAGGTCATGACCTTGTGGTTCGTAAGTTTGAGCCTGATATAGGGCTGTCTGCTGTCAGTGCAGAGCCCTCTTTGGGTCCTCTTCTCCCTCTCTCCCTGCCCCTCCTCCACTTGTGCTCTCTCTCTCTCTCTCTCTCTCTCAAAAATAAACATTTTTTTCAAAGATAAGCGTTAAAAAAAGAAATCCCTCACTTGTCACTTAATGTTGTTTTAGCTTTCAAAAATATAAATACGGAACTCAATCATGGCCAAAAGCTCATTTCGAATACAGGTTGTATTTGTTTTTAAGTGGCACTCCCTCTCGCCAAATTATCTTCCTTGCCACTTCCCCTCTAATGGGGGGCGGGGGGAGGAGGGAACCCTCCTTTTGAGAATTGCTGCCCTGTTCAGGTATGAGCCTCTGGGCTAACTCAACAGCCCTACCTGCTTGCCAGGTGTAAGAAGAAAACTTAGCAGCTCAGGAGAGTTTCTCAGTGAGCCCAAGCAATTCAGGTCTTGGATCTCCTGGTGGACAGTCCCACTTGGCTATATTTCACATTCTCCAAACTTCACTTCAGCGTCTCCCCCTTGAGCCTACTCTTTGCCTTGACTTCCTGGCTCCCTTTCCCAGCACATTATTGTTCCAGGAGCCCAGGGACCGCAAGAGCACTTTTGGTGTCCCTCCTTCCTTTGACCCCCATATACAGCAAATCACTCAGCCTCGAGGACTCTTTTGGCAGAATCTTCTTTTAACACCTCTGCCTCCCATCTCTTCCTACCTGTCGGCACTGCTGGGGGTAGGATTTGGATTCCATCATGTGCTGCCCGGGGTCTCGTAAGAGCCTTCTCCTCTTCTGTCTGCCCCGTCTCTTCTGTGCCACCTTTATGCCGCACACACCACCAGCCTTTCACTCTCTTCCTTAATGGTTCCGGAGTGTGCATTTTGTATCAGGCGCTGCAGTACTTACTAGAGAGCCCACAAAATCGAGATTCAGCGTTCCCATCCCAGGGGTGCTTATTGGGTACTACTTTTCCTAAACTGCTACTTTGGTCATCTGTCTTGTCTGCCCAAAACTTTCCAGAGGACTCTGTTCTGTCTCCCCATATATTTCTAGCTCTTTGGACGAGGGTGCAGCCCAGAGGAGGACGACGCCTGTTTGTTGCATGAACGGAGTGGATGGAGTGGGTGTCTGGGCTCCTGGCTGGGAGCTGCAGCTTGGGCTTGAGCGTCTGGCCGACCTGAGCTAATGTTTCACGGACTTCCTCTTCTACTTTTGTGAGCTCAGACAGGTTACTTAACCACTCTGAGCTTTTTCTTATTTTACAGTGGTACATTGGTAACTACTTTTCAGTGTGGTTGAAAGGATTAAAGCACCAGGTACAATATGGTATAGCACATAGTAGGTGGTCAAATGTGATAGTTCGTATCAACTCTGGATATATAGGTATGTGTGTGTGTGTGTGTGTGTGTGTGTGTGTGTGAGAGAGAGAGAGAGAGAGAGAGAGAGAGAGAGAGAGAGATGAATCCTGTGTAAGTGCCAAGCCAGAATCCCAGCACCTAGTAATGTTAAAGTGTATCACTTCACTTGACCTTCATCTGTCCTCTACAGACATTGTTTCATGTGGGCTTACCCACTGGTTTAACAAACACTGTATGGGTTTCCCCTTTTGTCCCTCCCTTCTCCGGTCTTAGATGTCCTTGCAAAACAAACCTCTATGAAGAAGAGTAAACCAGGAAGAAAGCAAACAGAACTTGCTTATTATATTGAGGAAAACATATGCTCACGTGTCTGAAATGTGCCCCAACATCAGTGCACAAATGTTCCGCAAAAATACCATTTTGCTACATTGTGCTTCATTTACATAGGATGACAACCACCATGAGGCTCCTCTTTCCCTGAGAGCAGAAGTCCTGTTCTCAAAGTGTGCTCCCCAGATCCCCAGAGTCAGTATCACCCGGGAGCTTGTTAGCAATGCAGACTCTTGCGCCTGACTCCAAACCTACTGAATCAGAAACTCTGGTGCGGAGCCTGGCAATCTGCATTTTTGCAAGCCCGCTGGATGATTCTGATGTGGCCTAAAGTTTGAGAATCATCTGTGTAGAAGTTATGAAGATATAAGGCAACCACATTTTTAGCGTAAATGAGCACACATTTCAGTTTCATAGGGTTTAAAAATGCGGTTTGACTCTGCAAGGTGTACGTTTTTGTGTCATTCAAGGTGGTTTCTTTCCAGGTGGGCCTCTGTTGGCTGCACACCTACATTCCCAAGCTTGCACCCCCTGCTTCTCCAGAGCCCACCACACGTGTCTCTGCTTCTGAGTGTGTACCTGTGCTTGCCTCTTTTTTCTAGAAAATCCTCTCTCTCCTTCCTCTGCCTGTCCAAATCTTACCTATCTTTGAAGCTCCAGATAAAGTCTCTTTGATGTCCGCCCCTCACCCCAGCTCTCTCTGTGACTTCTCTTTCTTCTGAGTGACATGACCTATTTCTCCTTCTGCTCTGCAATTTTTGCAACGGGAATTTGTCTGATTCAGCCCTGAGGTCCTCATGGTGCCTTGAGAGGGCTTTGAATATTGGAGCGTATACGAATACTGGATCCCTTGGAGTAGCTCACTGGGACAAGTTCACGGATGGTGGTGAACCCTGCCTTCGTGAATACTGCCCATATCTCTACAAGGAGTAGTTAAGAGGGAGTGTCCTCATGGGTCTCACTGATCGTATATGGGACCGGCTGGTGGCTGGGTGGGTATCATGGTTGAAGAGTTGGTGGCACCAGCACATTCCACACAAGATTCCTGGGCAAGAAGATTTGCTGGGCCATCTGCTGGCAGCCTCTGAATTCCAGCTCATCCAAAATTCCATTCTAGAGCCTTGACTTAAGAGTGGTAGAGACTCCATGGAATGTATTCAGAGGGATGTACTCAGGATGGTGAGGGGGATTAGAACCATTTGTCATAAAGAGCTGCAGGTCAGCCATTGTGGCAGAATGATTGGATTTATCCTGTATGGGACACCATGGATAGAACTAGAAAGTAAATTAAAGGACAGACTCTTTGACTTACTTGCTAACATACCACCAGCATCCAGCATCAGAGCCTGTCTGGCATAGAATGGGTACTCACTCAATATTTGTTGAATGAATGAAGGAAGAAACGAAAGCAATGGACATAAATAGCATGGAGGTAGATAGGTTTCTGCATAAAGGACTTTCTAATAGTCCCCTATATTGTAAGCCCCTGAAGACAAAGCTGGCTGCTATTTATCTCTTGACCCCAGTATCTTGCACAAAGCCTGGGAAACTGTGGGCCACAGGGGCCCAGTTGGCCAATGATGGGATAGACCTTCTGGAGAGTGGTGGACTGGATGCTGAGTTGGAAGGTTATCAGAAGGGATTCAATGCCAAAGGCCCCTAGACTAGAGGACTTTGAGATTCCTTTCGGCTCAGATTCCATGTTTTAGAGCCACCTAAAACACGTACTGCTGCTTCAAGGGCCCTCCTGGTGAATGCATTCATCTTAGGAATGGGGTCAAAGCGTCTTCATTAGCATAGCCTGGAAGCTGGCAGGCTGCCCTTTTGCAGGGCTTACTGAACAACCGGCCACTGACTTATTTAGGAATAGAGGAGGCCATAAACCTTCTGATGCTCTGAGTGTGTCTGAAGATTAAGGAAATTTAAATTTATTCTAGAGTCTGCTAAGTAATGGACAATCAAGGTACGTGCATTTCTTTGAAATGTACGAAGTTTCAAAAGATGAAAGATCAAAGTTCTTGAGTGTGTATCTTCTTAAACAAGGTGAAGAGGGAGTCAGTCGGTGGGATGACCAGTGTCTTACAAGGGAAGATGCCAGAAAAGAGGGGGAGGTGCCTGAGAACAGACACCATAAAGTGCTAATCACTGCCCGCCTTTAATTAGTCTATAGACTCTAATACACAAAAACATAATTTTATTCCTTGGGATCACAGATTACCCCGTTTCATTCATGATTTTTTTTTCCCACTTCCAAAACTACTTATCTGTTTCACGCCTGCACAGGGAAAGTTTTAATTCCCACATCAGTTTGATAGGTTGTATTTTCGTCTTAATTCAGTTTAAAATACTTTAATTTCTCATTTGATGTCTCCCTTGACCCATGGGTAATTAAAAAGTGTCTATTCAGTTTCCAAACACCAAAATCAATTTGGAAGTTAGGTTTCTTTTTCATTGTTCTGGTCCGGTGTTGTTCTCTAATGTTTATACAGGAAACTTTCATCTCTCTTCTGTTCCTTTGCTTCGAAAGGAGCGTGGATATTTATTTTCCCTCATATTTGAGGAGAGTCAGCTTCCAGGGGCAGATTCCTACCTTTGATTTACCTTTACCTGAAGACTATATATGGGATGGTCCTGGCATTCAAGGCTTCCCACAACCTGGACTAAATGCAACTTTCCAGTGCTGGCAAATGTGTGTTCATTATAAGCATCAGCATAGCTAGACTATTTTCCATTTCCCAGACTTGTTTGATTCTGTTCATTTTGGTCTCTATGAGAGATGCTGTCTCCCTCAACCCCTCCTGGAAACCATTATCAGAAACACAGTTTAAATGTTCCCTGTTCTATGAAGTCTTTCTGGTCACTCAGTGTTTTCTCTTCCTAAAATCTATGCAACTTTTTTTTTTTTTTAACATCCTCTCTTATTGCCTTTATAATATTAAGGTCATTTACTTTCTTATTCCCCTTACTAAAAATCTAACCCCCTCCCTCCAAGCAAGCTAAGCCACGTCCCACATTGGACACTCCATACACATCCGCTGAAACAAACTAATTGTGATTTGATTTTCTTTCCTCAATGTGCCTGATTACTATCTTAGACTTTGCCATGATGGGAACATTTGGAGGCAGGAAAGGAATATAGAATGGGGGAGACTTTGGGGGGATATTGGGAGTCTCTGGGTCTTGATGATCTCACAGAGATAAGCTGACTGAGGGGAAAGGGACATAAACCACAGAATGCGGGCCACTTGGAGAAGACCTCGTTTTCTCTGTATTCTAGGACCCTGCAGTGAGGGGGAAGCTTCCTGTGTGGGTGAAGGCCTCTTTCATGAGCTCATTAACTCTTTATGAGAGACAAAATCACTGACTAATAGAGTGATTGTATGAGAATCAATATAAATATTAATGAGGAAAATGCCTATTTTCTTGCACCAACACCCACTACAAGCCTATATAAGTTCTGGAGGAGAAGGAAGGCTTCATCTTCAAGCAAATCCAACTGCGGGCAAAGCACGAGCCTGGCCTGTACACCATGACTTCTACTCATTGTGATTCTCTCCTCAGTGGACAGGTTTCAGAGCCCACGGCTGCCTCCCTGTGCCTCTCCGCCACCCTGGCACATGCCAACCGGGTGCGTGTGGGGACAACTCCTCTGGGCCGACCCAGCCTCTGTGTACCCTACAGCTGCCAAACCGCTTGCCCCTTGCCAGGGACCCGCGACATTCCCGGCAACATCGGAGTGTGTGAGAACTATGGGGAAGGCGCCCCGATTGGCCACGAGAAGGTGACCATGCAGTTCCTGAACGACCGCCTGGCCAACTACCTGGAGAAGGTGCGCCAGCTGGAGCGGGAGAACGCGGAGCTGGAGACCAAGATCCGAGAGTCGAGCAAATGCCACGAGTCCAGCGTGTGTCCAGACTACCAGTCGTACTTCCGGACCATTGAGGAGCTCCAGCAGAAGGTGAGGTCTGTGGTGCTCCAGGTCAGGGGTTGGTAAACTATGGCCCCATTTGGCCTACTGACTGATTTTGTAAATAAAGTTTTATTGGTACACAGCCATGCTCATTCATTAATGTATTGTATATGGCTGCTTTTGTGCTATAATGGCAGAGTTGAGTAGTTGTGACAGAGATTCATGGCCTTCAAAGCCTTAAATATTTACTGTTTTGCCCTTTTCAGAAAAAGATTACTGATACTTGCATAGAATTTTGAGGGCCTGATTGACAGTGGAAACAGCCATAGCTGAAATTTCTTTCTTTCTTCTTTTTTCTTTTTCTTTCTTTCTTTCTCTCTCTCTCTCTCTCTTTCTTTCTTTCTTTCTTTCTTTTTTTCTTCTTTTTTCTTTCTTTCTTTTTTCCTTTTTCTTTCTTTCTTTTTGATTGTGGGAAGAGAATCTCTTGAGTGGAGGTGAATGGGAACATGTAAAAGACGAGATGTAGGATTTGGCTCTCCAGGATTTATGTTTACTTAGTCTCAGTCCTTACAAATTGTAGTTGCAAAAGCAGTGCAATGTAATTTCTGGCATGGCACAAGGTAGAATGTTGTAATGTCCTTCATGAGCCAGTATATGGCCATTCAGTAGCATTGGTCTCTTCTGCATATCTGCTGTCCCCTTTGTAGGTCAATGCAATGCTTCTTAAGAGCCTACATCTTAGTTTTGGAGATGGGAAGGCAAGGAATGTCAGAATAGGGGCCAAAAAACCTGGCTAGATTCACAGAAGACATTTGGGGAGGTTGGCCAACCAACATGAGGGACTTCTTATTAAGAACAGGTTCCCTGGGGCGCCTGGGTGGCTCAGTCGGTTAAGTGTCTGGCGTTGGCTCAGGTCACGATCTTGCAGTTTGTGGGTTCGAGCCCCGTGTCGGGCTCTGTGCTGACAGCTCAGAGGCTGAAGCCTGCTTTGGATTCTGTGTCTCCCTCTCTCTGCCCCTTCCCCGCTCATGCTCTGTCTCTCTCTGTCTCTCAAAAATAAATAAACATTAAAAAATTATGTATAGAAAAAAAGAACAGGTCCCCCTTTATGTAAACCTTTCATATCCAGCCCATTGTTCTGTGGCCTAGATTTCAGATCTTGTTTATATCAGGGGAAGCATCACAGCTGGAGAAGTAAAATTGAGTCTCTGTCAAATGTTTGGTTTGCTACTCCTTTCTATCTCCCAGTTCCTTTGGCTCTACGCCTTCAGCCTCTGCCAAGCATCTTCTTGCATACCACCCCCCGTCCTGCACCACACCAGCATCTCTTACGTGTTGGGAGTTTGCGCTGTCCCAGGGTGATGCTGTGAATTAGCCAATGGAACGTCTTTTGACCTGAGGCCATTGATGGCTCTGGAGGTAGTGAATTACTGAGCCTGCTTTCTCTCCCCAGATCCTGTGCATCAAATCTGAGAACAACAGGCTGGTTGTGCAAATAGACAACGCCAAGCTGGCTGCAGATGACTTCAGGACCAAGTGAGTTGGGGTAGGGCACGCAGAGGGAGGAGCCAGGGGCCTCCCTGACTTCTTCGGTCTTGTGATGCAGCCGGCGTCAGAGATGTAATTGACCAAGATCCCAGACCGACAGTTACAGCAGGAGAAAACACAGAGCCTTATGCCTGAGACTTTGAAAGAACACCCACCCTGCTCCTCAGTTGTTTCGCTTTTACAGTTCACAACTGTTGAGAAGGCATCATCCACTTGCTGCTACTGTTGCAAGAACCTGGGGAGGCAGGCAGAGCAGTGGTGGCCTCATCTTTGTGAGGATACAGAAGCTCAGGGCCCTGAAGCGACCTGCCTGAAGTCACGTGGCTCCTGAGTGCTAGAACTGGAGCTTGGCCCCGCATTCCCTACCCCGAGGCCATTTCCTACCAAATTCTGCTGCCTCCCGGAGGATGTTTCCACACTGCAGCCCGACCAATTTGTAAGCACTAGTAACTCATGACAGAAATCATGCTTCAGTCTACGATGGGAGGCATGTGAAGATCAAAAGGTTTATGCCACCTGAGAAGGTCCAACCTGGGAATAGGAAGGGGCATTGTGTTTTACTCTTTTTTTTTTTTTTTTTCAGGGCCCTGTAGAAGTTTCACTCCTCTGGAGCTAAAGAAAGCCATTTCCATCCTCCTATTTTGGCATTTGGCTTCTAATCCGAGAGAGAACCCAGGTTCTGTCTCAGTAGGGGACGGGGACGAGGAGGGTCCGCAGGGGTCACCTGGCGTGGCAACTGCCTGGTGTGATTCGACTGCCTCCCCTTTGGCCACCAGCCCACCCTGGCACTCTCAGTACCGGCCACTCTGCCAGGCTTGTCCTAGGTGCTCAGGGTCACACGCATGGGGAATACCCATTGCTGGCCGGGCTGGGCGTGTAGCCACATAGGAAATGTCGACTGCCAGTGTCCTGGGGCCCCTCTGCTCTCTAACCTCGATTTCTGTACGTGCCCTGCTAAAGGTACCAGACGGAGCACTCCCTCCGCCAGCTGGGGGAGGCCGACGTCTGCGGCCTGCGCAGGGCCCTGGACGACCTCACACTCGCCAAGTGTGACCTGGAGGCGCAGCTGGAGTCCCTGAAGGAGGAGCTGCTCTGCCTGAAGAAGAACCACGAACAGGTGCATGGCCTTTTGTGTGAGACTTTCTGGGGGGGGGGGGGAATTCACGCTCATTTGGGGGAAGAAATGAAGCTCTTCGTCCTGCTCAGGATGGAAGTTCTGCAGGCTCTGCCTCATGGTTAAGCCTCACGAGCTACGGAGGTGAGCTCCTGCTTTGGTGGGGGCCCGCTCTTCCTCCGCAGCCTCTGCGAGTTGTGGGGCTGGTGCCGTAGGTGACTCTCCCTCGGAGTGGCACAGGGAAATCACTGGGCGGGGGTCGGGGGCGGGGGACAGGAAGTGGGGGACGAGGCTTTGGGTGGAGGGCAGTGGGGGGGTCCCACGAATGGGATGTCCTCCTCCTGTGCCCACAGGAAGTCCACATCCTGAGGGGCCAGCTGGGGGACAAGCTCCAGATTAAGCTGGACGCGGAGCCCACCGTGGACCTGAGCAGGGTGCTGGACGAGATGCGGTGCCACTACGAGGCCATGATGCAGACCGGCCGCAACGACGTGGAGCAGTGGTTCCGAGATCAGGTGAGGACACCGCCTCGGAGCAGGGAGGGTCCCCCGGCTTCCACCTGGGCAGGGGGGTGATGTGATATCTCTGTGCCCTTGTGCTTCAGTGCGAGAGCATCAGCAAGCAGGACATGTCCTGCTCCGAGGAGCTGCAGTGCTGCCAGTCGGAGATCCTGGAGTTGAGGCGCACGGTGAACGCCCTGGAGGTGGAGCTTCAGGCCCAGCACACGCTGGTGAGCCCCTCTGTATGCCTGGCAGACCCGGCTTGGCTCCCACGCCCAAGGGCACTTCCGGGTCAGGACGTGCCTCCCTTGAATACAGACCAGGACACGGCTCAAACCTTGACTTTCTCATAGATGTGGAGGCTGAGGGCATGAACATTCACCCAGGGGAGGGAGGCTCTGCAAACTTCTCCTGAGGGTCTCCAGTGACGAGCAATAGCACGATGTTCGTTCTTCCAGCTGACGGCCTGCTAACGGGACCCAGAATGTTCTCTGGGCCTGGGCAGTGCCTTGGGGTGTCGAGGTCTTACTGAAGAGGCTGAGGGCTGCGTTCCGTGACTTCCCACCTGCTTCCCCCTTTCGTGTTACAGAAGGACTGTCTGCAGAACTCCCTGTGTGAGTCGGATGCACGCTTCGGCACCGAGCTGGCCCAGATGCAGATCCTGATCCGCGACGTGGAGGAGCAGCTGTCTGAGATCCGGGCTGACCTGGAGCGGCAGAACCAGGAGTACCAGGTGCTGCTGGACGTCAAGGCCCGGCTGGAGGGCGAGATCAACACGTACCGGAAACTTCTGGAGAGCGAGGATCGCAAGTACGTGCCCTGACGTTCGTGTCAATGTCGGGTGTGAAAGCAGAGACCTCTCATGGGAGTGATTTGAAAGGAGGAGCGGCATTGCCGACCACATCTCTGGGGACAGACTTGGTACCCGGTAAACCTGGTGAGCTGCCTGGATGCGGAGGAGGGCCCGTGGGAACTTTTCGGCTCACGTGTTCCATTTTGCTGAGCATGTTCCCAGATGCCAGTCACTGCCACGGGGGAGGGGGAGAGGTGCTGACATACTGGAGAGCTCAGTGCATTTAGGTTTTGCTAAACTCCCTGGAGGAAGTATTCCGGTAACAGGGAATCTTCATACTCAACGTTAAAATATATTGCTAAGGGCACTCGCAGCCATTGTCTCATTTTGTCCTTCCATTGCACTGTGAGAAAGGTAAGGGGGCTACACACTCCCCTTTAAGCAATAAAGGACAAGGCTACAGGCTATGTGTAAATCTGGAGGGCAGCTGACGCCCAGCCTGCTCTCCCCTGGCCAGCCTTTCTGCCTTTCTCCGCCGTGTTCCTTCGCCTGTGGCAGGAAGCTCAGGTTTTGCACGTGGCCCCCTGAGCTCCCGTCCCAGCTCCACAGTGGGCTCCAACCACATCGCTACCCTGTCTTTAGGCCTGGCAGGACCTCTGAGCTCTAAAATCCCCTCTGGCGTTTCCGATGCTAAAGCGCATACTTTTTGTCTTTCATGCCCCGTCTCACGCCAATGTTTGAAACACCTTTTCTTTCTCTGCAGGCTGCCTTGCAACCCTTGTGCAACCCCAGCCTCCAGGACGCCCTGCCCGGCCCCTGTGGCCTCTGGGCCCTGCTCTCCCTGCCTTTCCGGGCCTCCTCCTCCTCGGGCCTCCTGTGCCTCCCGCTCATCGTCTCGATGCTGACGTTCCCCTCAGCTTGGGGGATCGGGGGATGGGGAATGTCTGCAGCCCCGCCGGCCCCCTTCTGCGGGCCTGCCCCCTCCCCCAGCCCCTACCCTCCCGGGTCTTGCCCCCTCAGCCTGGCCCGGCTGCAGACTGATGACGCCAGGCAGCGTTTCTCTGCTGATGGGCTGTCCGGTCCAGCGGCTCAGCCCTCGCCCCTGGGTTTGTGCTTCCTCTCTCCTCTCTTCTGTGGCCTCACAGTCTGAGATGTGGTAGGGAAACTTTTTGCTAATAAACTTCAGTTCCGCAGCATGAAGAGCCCAGGGCCTGTGGCCAAGGTCTCTACGCTGTGCCAAGAGGTGTCCTGGAGCCCGCTGATGGAAGCAGGGGCTGGGACTCCCTCACCAGAGGGCTTCTGGGAGATGGTAAAGCCAGCAAGGACCACAGTTGAAAACAGGACTGCGGCAGAATGGCACAGTTGAGAGACACCCAGCTGTATCTGGGTATCTAAAGCCTGATTCACAGAGCTTTAAAATACACACAACAGATATTGCCCCTCGCCTTCCACCTCTTGTCAGGATGAAGCCTCTGGTCCTTGTGCAAAGGAAAAGCTCAGGTTCGAGGTTCTGCCCAGACCCCCTAGAAGACTCCATTTAAAGTTAGCTTTTGTGCTCACATGCCCATGGGGGGCACGCCCTTGGTGAGGCTTTATGGATCTTGGGATGCAGCGTCCCACACAAACCCTGCAAAAAGGGGAGCAGCGGGTGGCTGAATCAAGACTTGAACTCTGGTTTCTTTGAATTAGGCCCAAACCCTGCACTCTGAAAGCTTTGAAAGGAAAAAGATTAAACACGAGGGGATTTAGGGTGGTGGATCTAAGAGCGGAGTCCCCCACTTTACTTGGGGACTTTTAGGAAAGGCAAATTTTTGGACCCCACCTCAGACTTTCTGAATAAGCAGTCCAGTTTATTGAGCCTTCCAGATGATTCTATGTATACTCAAATTTGAGAACCACTGGGTTAGGGGGTTTATTTTGGGACTGAGCCCCTTACAGGCCAGATATATCCCAGGAGGAGTTGGCTCCAGGCTCCTGATGGAGCCCATGTGTGAGGAAGGCTTCATCCGATCAAGATCGTGACTTTTCCCTCTGTGCTGTGAAATGCTGAATGTGTTAAATGATGGCAATTTCTGAGCCTGTTAGGCTATCAGTTGAGAAAAGGCCAAACTGACCCATCTAAGCTCCCCCACAGGTTCCACCAGAAAGCCCTTGGGCAGCTGCCTGGCTTGGGCCTTCTGGGCAGTAGACACATGAACCAGAAGCTCCATATTTAGGCAGCCATGGCCGGGAACAGCGTGTCTCCAGAAAGCAGTGTCAGAGCTGGCCAAAGTTGGGAAGCAGTGAGCTCCCCATCACTGGAGGCATTCAAACAGGGCCCTTACAGCCACCTTGTGGGGACGTTGAGAGGTTACTCAGGTATCTGATGGGGCTGGATGAGATGGTTGCAGAGGGTCTTCTAGCCCCAAATTCTATGACTTCCTGCGGTCTAGGTCTTATTCATCAGTGAGATTATAGATGTTAAAGTGGAGCTGGTTCTTATCTTCCCTCTGCTGCCTGAGCAATTTGCATCAGAGTAGCCTGTTGAGAAATTTACAAAGTCTAGCCCATCTCAGTGCAGAAGAGACCACAGTCCCAAGCCCCAAGGGCTGAGAGATCTTAAGCCAGGGGCTGGTTGGTGTGCCTCCAACTGCTGTCAAGTCCAGAATCCTACCTGTTGGCCACTGTCTGTGTGGACAGGACTGATTTGCCTGGGAGGCATCGGGACTTCCATCATAGGGAATCTGGAAGGGTCAGAGGTGATCACACCCTTTCCTCCCTTCCCCTCTACTGGGCCTCTGCTCTTTCTCCCAAGTTGTACAGCATACAGGTGACACATCTCTGAGGGTAGGTCCCAATAAGAAAAAAAAAACAGTCTTGATAAGTCTTAATTTAGCACCTGGCCCAAATGCCTTCACCACTTCCTTTGTACTTAAATAGCTCCTTTCATCCAATAAGTTCAAAGCTGTCTAACAAAATAAACCCACTTATTCCTGCATCAAGACAGGGTAGGTAAGCATTGCTCTTCCCTTTTAAGGAGAGGGAGAGGAGGTGAGTCATTGAGGGACTGAGTGGTTGAGGGATTCATCAGGTGACATGAAATGAGTCAGTGATGCCCCAGGTAATTGACCTGTGTTTGTTAAGTTCACATCCCTGTCATTTATAATTAAAAGATGAGCTTTGATGAGACATTGTTGGTGTGTGTGTGTATGTGGTGTGTATGTGTGTGTGAAGTGGTTTGGGTTCCTGGGAACAAATACTGGGTGGAGGGATCACTACGCTTGGGGAAGTGTGAAGAGCTTCCCTGGAAACCAAACAGTCCCTCGTTACCACCATCACCACCACCATCAGCACTGAAGCTCACATTCATCCAGCTCTTTCCATGAGCCGCACACCGATCTAAGTCACAGATACATTTAAGCATGTAGACTCATATAATCCCCATTTTGGAGTGACAAACCACGGCTCAGAGAGGGTAAGTAACATGTCCAGGGTCACACAGCTGGTAGGCGGTGAAGCCAGGATTCAGATCCAAGCAGTCTACCTCCAGCAATTGCACTGCTAACCCCTGTGCTTCACAGAAGCCAAGTTTCTGGTTGGGTTGTGTCTGCAGGATGACAGAACCATAATCACCCCATTGTCTCGATTCCTTTTCCTTGAGGAGGAGCCACTGTTGGGAATTTCTGCCACAAAGGGCTGTGCAAGAGATAAAAGGGGCAGCGCATTTCAAAATAGCCTGAGAACCCTGGCAATTGTAATGACTGGGAATCACTAAAGAAGGTCAACTCACCCCCTGCCATTGCTAAAAACACTCTGTCTACTGGGGAAGAAGAGAAGAGAAACAGGCAAACTTGCTTGTATGTCTGTTGCTTTACCACCATTAAAGCTCACTTTCACCCAGGCTGTCCAATTTGAAATCCCCCAAACTCCTGGGAGATGCAGAGCAGGCTCCACAGTCCCCATTTCGCAGGGAGAGAAGTTCGGCGTTAGGGAGGGAAATAAGCCAAGGAGTCTCACAGGTGGTCTCTCACTCAAGCCCACCACCTGGCCCTGCACCCAACTGCGAAGGGCTTTGCTAGTGGTACATCTGCATAAAACTGCCCGTTCGGACCCGCTGTCTGATGTTGGGGTGAGGTGGGTCACAGGGATCTTACAGGACCTGGGAGTTTCCCCAGGGAGAATTTTCTTGGTGTTTACTCCCATCCTGCAGTGTCCTCACCCAACCCCGTTTCAGACAGAGTGCTTCTGGGCTTCGGCTGTCCCCGGGCCTTCTCCAGCCCAGGATCCCCCTTTATGCTGGATTTTGTACGGAAAGCTCTCTTGCTTGCCTCTCCCTTATCCCTGCCTGGTTGCCGGACATCCCAAACACATGCCTCGGTCATCCACACGGGCCCCCAAAGGCCCCCTGCCGAGATGCCTGTGCCCTGCAGTAGATGCCTTTCGTCCCCTGGGTGGCAGACTTGTGTTGTGCTCACCAGTAGGTTCACACGTCACCTCCATTTCCCTCCACGAATCTCAGGCCCTTTGACACTTCCTCTTCACTTGCTTGCTTTAGCATTGCCTCTCTTCTTTCTGTGTCCTCGGAAACCACTTCCACCTGCTTGGAAACTCACCCCAAAGTCATGGAGCCTCCGTGGGGGCAGGCACACCACTCAACTGTGGTCTCCCAAGCAACAAGGACCAAATATCAAAAAAACCCTAATGACCAGGCCCAGTGGAAGAAAGGGTCTTAAAGGGATTAGGGTTCGATTGAGGCCACTTGTTTGAATTCTACTTCTGAGTCGCCTCACTACCAAGTCTCCTTCGGGATACAGATAAATAACCTGAAATGGCCTCATTCCTCCTCTTGGGGCAGAGAATCAGAAAATGGTCCAAATGGCCCAACCGGAGGTTGGGGCAGGAACAGGTATGGGAAGAACTGGAGGGAGAAGGAAGAAACTCTTGGAGGGAAGGGCCCAATTATATATCTCCTACGTTAAAGTTCGTTGCGGGCCTGCCTGTCCGCTCCGCAGGACAGAGGGCTCACAGAGGACGGTACCGTGTCATCTCCCCACTGTCCCCGCGTCCCCATCCTCAGTTCTGGGGCTGTGCCAGGCACTTGGCAGATGTTCAGTAAATGAGAGCCGCCCTTGATGTCGTATATGCAGTCTCTTAGTTACGTTTAAATACACACATATTTCCAGATACGTCCATCTCACACCTCTTAAATATCTCACCTCCTTACTTTCTTGTTGCTTTTGATATATTTTGGGGGGGACCCATATTAGCCTGAATTGCCCACAAAAATACAATCCTTTACCAGAGCTATGATTTTTCTGTTTCAAGGTAGCCCCGTGCCCAGCACGGAGGAGCCACGCGATAAATGTTTTGAATAAAATTTCTCTAAATAAAGAAAGTGGGGTTGATAGTCCCATGACCACTCAATTTCTGTTTGAACGAATACAATTTGTGGATATTTCAATTAGGAAATCAAGACAGTACACGAAGTCTGCTCCCAACCTGTGTGAAGTCTTGAAGACCTTACAACGCCCACGTCCCCTTTCCCCACTAGTTCAAAAAGCAAATTCACCCAAGCCTACTGATATTTTGAAAACACTGCAAGACAGAGGCTAGATTTACAAGGGACGGCAACATTATGTCCACTCACCTGTCACTCCATCTGTGGCCCCGTCCATTTCACCTGTGGGGCAACCAGCAGGGGAAAAAAGGAATCTCCGCTTGTAACCTGTACTTTCCTGCATCTCTGTGTGGCTGCCGATTGGCCGTGACCCGAAGCCAGTACAGGTATGATCTCCTCTGCTTCTTTCTCCCTTTCTCCTGTCCACATGCCGTACTCATTCAGGAACAGGTAACGTTGTCCCCTTTTGACCTTATGCTGCCTGGTATAGGCAACGCTGTATTTCTCAGCCACAAACAAATCTCAGACTGCATCATGGAGATGATGCTCTGATCTGGGCACCTTGGAAAATGTCACTGCTTTTGGAGGCCTCAGAGGCTGTGGTCCCGTGTCTGTAGATCTTTCCTGAATCATCTCGATTTATATCATGCAGGACACTCGGCAGGGTGGGCCAGTCTTCTGACCGTAGATTTGGGTTGCATTGGCTACTTCTCAGCTTTGTACTCTCTGGGATCACTCACTGGAAGGTGGGCTAGCTTTGTCTGAGCAGCATGAGCCTGTGTGGTTCCGAGGATTCTTCTGGTTTTCTCCTTGCCTCTTCTGTGTGTTCTTATCTCTTAGTCAACATCGTGCTCTCAGTTTCCATTCCTCTGATCTCTTGGCACTCTATGCAAATTCTAGTTTTGGTGTTTTTGTTGTTGTTGTTGTTGTTGTTGTCGACCCAATTCTTGAATCTTCTCGTACTTACAAGCTAAACCCTCTTCTTGGACTAAAGCCCCCATGAGGCTGCACTGGTCAATCAATGGATGCGACCAAAAAGCTTGAAGAGGTGCTGCCATTGGTCTGTGCTCAGGCGCAAGTCTCCATGGACAGGGAGGGAGGCAGGATTGGGGAACAGCTTCAGGCTGGAAAGCCAGGGCTCTGGAGCAGGCTGACAAGAGTCAGGAAGCAGGAGGCCTGTGCTGTGCCCTATGGGTAAATGTTCATCAGTCTGATTGATAGGCCTTTCCATCTGTCCCAAGCCCAGCCGAAGCGAGAAAGGAGCTCCTTACACCTAGACTTGCGTCCTGCCTCTGGAAAGTCTCTGTAATGCCTGCCTCAGGACCCACCTATTTCTGCCCCTTTAATTGCCTTGGAGGAAAACAAAGAAATTTTGGTTTTATTATAAGTCCGGGGCTTCTTTGTAGTGTGGTGGGACTTTCCGTCAGAATAGCATTATAATAAGCGGCGAAATAATGACCTTGGAGGGGGTAGATGAAGGACCTTTTATCTGAGACCCAAGCGCCATGCCACATGAATCTCATCATGAAAGCTTGCTGGGGGAAAGGACTCCAATAACTTGTCAATAAAACTGCCACTCTGGCTGGCAGCCAAAGCCACAGTGGAAGTTGAGATGCTGCTGCCCAAGATGCGGGTGGTACCCCCATGGTGCCTATAATTACGCAACCTTTATATAGTCAGAACTTTGGCCACCCCCTTCCTCAGACCTTCTGGTGCCTTCCCTCAGCTCCCAAATCAACCCTGCATGACTCCAAACTTGCTTTGCCAAATCTTCTCCTTCTTCTATGCCTGAGCCGTTTCTGTCTTGGTGCCCAAGTCTTTGGACTCAACTACACCACCACGGAGCCCTCCTTGGTACATTTTAATGCTTGGTTCTCAAGCCAGATTGCATGTAACCCAGTAAGGCCGGAGAGGGGAGCCCAGGACAGGATGGGTGTAGGTTGATTTTGCTCAGAGGATGGGGCCAAACCTTAGAAAGTTTAACTGGAAATTGTAAAACTGTTTTTTTTTTTTTTTTTTTTTTTTTATGTTAAAGCCCACATAGGTATACGATGGAATATAAGGCCTATTCACATGAGGTTTTAAGATGAACTTCAAAGTTTTCATGCTTGAGGAGGCTCTTTCGGGTGATCTCTTGACTTTCTCGATTATCTGCTCACCTTAGTCTAATACAGTGGACATTTCGATGGTAGGGTGTCATAAGAAATGCCTTTTTCCTGTCCACATCTGCCTGAGATGCTTTTTCTGGGTAGTTTAAATACACGTATATGGGTCTCTCAGCCCTCCTTCCAAATGATCTCTTCCTCCAGAGCCTTCCCTGTTCTTAAGCTAATTGTCAGAGCCTCTTCCTTTAAAAATTCCTCTACAGTCCCTGCACATGATATATAGGAAGCATTCCCCAAACAGCTGCCCATTCTTTTCGGCCATGACCAGACTCAGTCCTTATCCACCCCAAGGCTTCCAAGGCTTGGGATGCTGCAGCATAGAAGAATTCTTCTCTGAAAGCAGATAGAGAACTTCACTGCAACTTCTGCTTTGACTCAATCTCAGTGCCTCCCTAGAAATGCCAGGTGGGCCAGGAAATGAGTCTGAATATGGGTTTACAGGATCACACAAGACAGAGGAATGTCATTGGATAGACCAACTCCCTATTAACAAGGGCAGATACCTGCACCAGACTGTGTGGCCTCTTTCAAGATCTACCACAAAACTCTGACTTTATGGGTACACCTCCTGAAGAGGAGTCCTGACTTAGCAAGAAGCCCAAGTAAAGAATTTTATGGGATAAGGGACTCTTCTGAGGAAGGCAAATAACAGACTGACTGAGGGAAGGGCATTTGAAAACCAGTGAAGACACAGAAAGAAAAAAGACATTACATACCACGTCCACACCCTCTGCGGAGGGAATATAAGTGCTTCCCAGAGGAAGGAAATCCACAAGCTCCCTGGAGAACTTGAACTCCGTATTCAGCCGGGCGTCTCGCTCCCTCCCGCACCATGCCTTACAACTGCTGCCTTCCCAACCTGAGCTTTCGCTCCACCTGCTCCTCCCGGCCCTGCGTGCCCCCCAGCTGCCACACCTGTACCCTGCCCGGGGCCTGCAACATCCCCGCCAACGTGGGCAACTGCGGCTGGTTCTGCGAGGGCTCCTTCAATGGCAACGAGAAGGAGACCATGCAGTTCCTGAACGACCGCCTGGCCAGCTACCTGGAGAAGGTGCGCCAGCTGGAGCGGGAGAACGCGGAGCTGGAGACCAGGATCCGGGAACGGTGCCAGCAGCAGGAGCCCTTCGTGTGCCCCAGCTACCAGTCTTACTTCCGGACCATCGAGGAGCTGCAGCAGAAGGTGAAGGTCTTTGCTGTTATCTCTGAGCAAGAGGAGTTTGCTGTGATTCTCAGTCTGTAGTAGAGCACTGTGTCTGTCTCTTGCGTCTATGTGACCGTGATTCTTGCTTCCCCCTTTATCTTTGGAATAGCTTTCGAAGCCATTTTAAAGAAGTTGCTGGTTTCATACTTATTTTCAGTCCTCACTAAGCAGCCTCTCATTCTCCAGGTCCTGTGCACCAAGTCTGAGAACGCAAGGTTGGTGGTGCAGATTGACAATGCCAAGCTGGCCGCAGATGACTTCAGAACCAAGTAGGTTGTTCAGAACTCACACTGGTGTCCACCCCTCTTGTTTAACCTGTGGTTAAAGGAAAGGGATTTCCATGGCTTTACCGAGCAGCAGTTCCCATCCATTGGTGGTGAGACATTCTATAGAGATTGAGGGGAATCAAGCAAAGGAATCACAAAAATAGATGAGGACTCACATCAATCTGTTTATTTTTGGATCAATATTTGTTCTGGACTGAGCCTCCAGAACCCTCTGTCTCCTGGGTCTACTCATTGCAGAAAGTGGGAAGACTCAGCGAATGGGGTTATCAAAGATCATTCCTGTGAGTCTTGAATGTTTGCTGGTCACTGCTCTGACCTTGTCCTTGTGCAGGTACGAGACGGAGCTGGGCTTGCGGCAGCTGGTGGAGTCGGACATCAACGGCCTGCGCAGGATCCTGGACGAGCTGACTCTGTGCAAGTCCGATCTGGAGGCCCAGGTGGAGTCCCTGAAGGAGGAGCTGCTGAGCCTCAAGAAGAACCACGAGGAGGTGAGACTGGAAATGAGAAATGAAGAAACCTGGTTCAGCCTCAGGTTGACTTGAGTGATTTGGAGTGGCAGAATGCAGAACACGAGGTTGAGGTTGACTTTATAATTTTCCTTTAAAAACACCAAAACTTCATGATGTGTGAAAAAATGGAGAGATGAAACCTCTCCATGTTCCCAGAGAAGATGTACTTTCACTCAAAACTGGTGCATCATGGGAATTTCCCAGTGCTCCCCCATCGGCTTGTGATTGGTTACTGAGTTGCAGAAAGTGTCTCAGCATTGCTTTATTCATGCTGTGCAAAGTCATTTCTCTCCCCAAAGGTCACCAAATCAAGCCGGTGAATCTGAGCCTCCACTCTTCCAAAGTCTTGGTGAAAAATGAGCCAAGACTCCTCCTTTTCTCTCCTGGAGGGGTCACACCATCATCTTATTTGCTGGCCAGAATTGTTTGCTATACGATCTGAAATCGTATGGCCAATTCTTTCCATTATGAAGTCTTATGCAAACAATCTGGAAACTGGGAAAGTTAGGCATTAGTCCATCTTTTGGTGGCATCTGAGCAAATCCTTGGGAATTCTTTTTGAATCCGAGTACAGGGCACAGTCCTGTGAGGAGGGAGCTGTTCCACATGGAGCACAGAGCACCTTGCCTCGAGCTGTCACAGACTGCTCCACTCAAGTTCTCTTTCCCAAGGAAATAGACTAACGGGGCTTCAACAAGCAAAGTCCATTCTTCATTGAGGAGAGTCACTCTTGCCTTTTCTGCATCCACAGGAAGTCAACACCCTGCGCTGCCAGATCGGAGACCGCCTCAACGTGGAGGTGGACGCGGCCCCCACCGTGGACCTGAACCGCGTGCTCAACGAGACCAGGAGCCAATATGAGGCCCTGGTGGAGACCAACCGCAGGGACGTGGAGGAATGGTTCACCACCCAGGTGGGCATCTCAGCACGCGGCCGCCCGGGCCCCTCGGCCCCTCGTGGCCCTCGAGGCAGGGTCTCACCCTGTCTCGTCCCCTGTGCTGTTTCAGACCGAGGAACTGAACAAGCAAGTGGTGTCCAGCTCGGAGCAGCTGCAGTCCTATCAGGCGGAGATCATCGAGCTGAGACGCACGGTCAACGCCCTGGAGATCGAGCTGCAGGCCCAGCACAACCTGGTGGGTGTCGCTCGGGGTGCTGCCCACCCTCTCCTCACCTGGTGAAGCCCGTGACTTCTCTGGAATCCCACGGAGTCGCCCCGTGAGAAGCGGCTCTGTGACATTCCGTGTGTTCCCCACACAGAGGGACTCCCTGGAGAACACGCTGACGGAGACCGAGGCACGCTACAGCGCCCAGCTGAGCCAGGTGCAGTACATGATCAGCAACGTGGAGTCCCAGCTGGCCGAGATCCGGGCTGACCTGGAGCGGCAGAACCAGGAGTACCAGGTGCTGCTGGACGTGCGGGCCCGGCTGGAGGGCGAGATCAACACGTACCGGGGCCTGCTGGAGAGCGAGGACTGCAAGTGAGTGGCCAGCTGGAGGGATCCGATGAAGCCATGCTCACAGGAGCGTGGTTCTCATTTGACCCCGGGGCAAAGAACACATACTGTCAAAAGGAAATCATGCCTCCACCCCAGGCATGATCAAACAGAACTCAGAAAACACAATATGGCCATCATTCAAAATACAGGGAAGCACTAACTGTTTGAGGCACACACTGAAATTGTACAGCCAGTTCTTTGCATTCTTCTGTGACCACACAGATATGAGATCTATGCGATTGCTCACACGTTACAAGACCGTATTGCGCAGAGGGAGCATTTGCATACACTACCTTATCTGACCTTGCAGTTGCCGCCAAGCAGGTTGGATCAGGATTCTCCCCATTCTGTAGGTGAAGAGAGGCTAAGGTGACTTTCCCAAGATCGCTAGCTAGGAATGGACAGTGTGGGGAGTCAAAGGTTCTGGAGTTTCTGTCTAGCGCTTTGGGCACTGTATGGTGGGAAGACCAGGAGGGGTCTGATAGGGAGCTTTGCAGCAGGGAAGCTTGTGGCCTTTTCTGTTATAGGTCAGGCCAAATCCCACAGGCAATTCCACTCTTGGGGTCTCTCTTGTGTGTACCACGAGCCTCCCTCAATTCACCTTTCCACATGGTTCTTTTTCTCCAGGCTGCCCTGCAACCCTTGTGCCACAACAAATGCGTGCGGATCCGCCGGGTCCTGCGTCTCTAATTCCTGCGCCCCCTGCACGCCCTGTGTCCCCCGCCCACGCTGTGGGCCCTGCAACTCCTTCATGCGCTAGAGCCCAGGGGCTACCAGAGGAGCAAGGAGCCCGGGCCCACGGTTCCAGAGCTTTGACCCGGCACTGGTTCATTCGACAAAAAAGGGCAGAAAACACAGTTTGCGTGGCTGGAGCTGCCCCAGTAAGACAGCCACAAAATTCACCCCACCTACTGCAGACCATTCCTTGCCCACCCTTTCCTTCATGGAGGTGTGTTCTTTCTTCACTTGCCCAGAGAATCCTCGCAAGTGCCAGGGCCTTCCCTTGTAACCTGCTAATAAACTTGATTTCCCTGGCAAAGCAGACACCTTTCTCATTGGTATTCATTTGTTTCACCGCGCCCATCACTTGAGCACTCTATAAAAAGCCACTTGAAAGTCAGGCTACATAATGGCCTGACTCTTGGATACCAGAGCCGTTCTCTGCCTGGCGGGCAGACGGCTGGCCTGGCGCCCTGGACGCCTGGGTGAGGCAGACTGGCAGGAGGGAGGGCAGGGCAGCTGCCATGAGGTGGCCCCCACCTCCCCCTGACCATTCTTGGATGTTCCCCACTCTCCTCTCGAGACGTGGATGTCTCCCAGAGCTGATTGCATCTAAATCCGAAGTGCAGAGGCAGGAGTGGGGGCTAGAAAGAGGCTCTGGAAAGTTCATCTTTTCTCAGCAGGAGGCTTCAGGTCCAGTGCTGTATGATCTGGGGGCTGGTGGCTGGAGCGTTCCAAGCAGCCTCAGGGCCACCCAGCAAAGGAATGCTCTGGCCTGCCTGCCTGCCGTGTTCAGGACATCCCCCTCCTGCGTAGGTGGATCATTATCAGCCTGGGCTCCAGCAGCTCACTTCCCCTCCCAGCTCTGGGGCTTAGAGACCTCCTCACTCTTCATCTGAGACTTCTGCCTTTCTCAATCCAGTACCTGTTGAATACTTACCCTGTACACACCCTGGATGGTGGGGAAGGGAGAGACATACGGAGAAAGACATTTTTAAAAAACATTTATTCATTTTTTAGAGAGAGAGAGAGAGAGAGAGAGAGAGAGAGAGAGCATGAGCAGGAGAGGGGTAGAGAGAGAGGGAGACACAGAATCTGAAGCAGACTCCAGGCTCTGAGCTGTCAACACAGAGCCAGACTTGGGCTCAAACTCACGAACCACGAGATCATGACCTGAGCTGAAGTCAGACGCTTAACCAACTGAGCCACCCAGGCGCCCCAACAACTTGTTTAAAGGGATAAAACTAGTCCCTAAGTAGTGCTATTATAAGGCATCATCCCCAAACACCGAACACGCAGGCTTGTGCTGCAAATGAAACTCTGAGTACTGGAAGTGACATCAGTGTTCATCAAGAAAGGCTTGAACTTGAATCTTTAACTTGAAAGAAGAGCCATGGAAATGCTAAACACTGACTCGCTAAAACCCCAGAGGACCATTTTGACATGAAAGGATCAGAGACCACTCAGGTTTCTATCTTTTCCCACGAACCTTCCCATCACACCAGGCTTTCTGAGGCAGATATTGGACCCCACTTTGGTGAAACACAATCTTGTGTACTGGAATAACCAAGTGGATTGAAATTACATATATATTTGACAAAGGAACTATTTATTGTTTCTACCACAATTGTCCCCTTGACTCTTATTTTTAAAGCGCAAATTCCAGGGTGGATTCAGACTTGCACACCTTGCTTCTGGTTTGTGAGAAGGCTCTGACCCGGAATCCCGTCCCTGATGTGGTCCCCTACCTTGGATTTCCTCCAAATCCAAGGTCAACCTCAGTTCAGAGGCCCTCCCTGATTTTGCTTGTTCCTTTATTCCGCATCCTGTGTACATATATTATTTTACAATAATGGAAAAGTAATGCTACTAGCTCCTGCGGGAGGAATGACTGTCCCCTTTCTCGGCAAAGATGCCCATGTTGCTTCCTGGAACCTGGGAGTATGTTAGGTTGCATACAGAGGGAGATTAAAGGTGCAGATAGAACTAAAGCTGTTAATCAGCTGACCTTAAAATGGAGAGATTATCCATTGAGCCCAATGTAATCACAGGAGTCCTTCAAGGTAGAAGCGGGAGGCAGAAGACAGTGAGAGGGAGAGGGAGATATGACTGAGGACACATGTCAGAGCCATGTGATACAAGGACTGGACCCTTCACTGCAGGCTCTGAAGATGGAGAAAGGGGACCATGGGCCAAGGGAATTAGGTGGCTCCTAGATGCTGGAAAAGAAAAGGAGAAGGATCCTTCCTTGGAGCCTCCGGAAAGGAACATAGCCCTGCCAACATCTTGATTTTTTTTTTTCATTGTGGATAAAATACATATATATAACATAAAATTGACCATTTTATCTATCTGTTTTAGCATTTAATTCAGGGACATTAAGTACATCCACATTATTGTCCATCAATCAGCACTATCCATCTCCAGAACTTTTTCATCTTCCCGACTGAAACTCTGTCCCCATCGAACTCTCTAACCCCTCTACCTCAAGCCCCTAGTAACCTCTATTCCCCTTTCTGTCTGTATGAATCTGACTATTCTAGGTACCTCATATAAGTGGAATCATACAGTATTCTTTTTTTGTGTGTGTGTGTCTGACTTATTTCACTTGGCATAATGTTTTCAAGGCCGATCCATGTTGTAGCATGTATCAGAATTTTGTTCTTTTTAAAGGTTAGATAATATCCAATTGTATGTATCACACTTTGCTTGCCCATTCATCCATGGATGCGTATTTTGGCTATTGTAACTAATGCTGCTGTGAACACTGGTGTGTATATATATATATGTACACATATACATATATATGTATATATATACTATACACATATATTATATATATTATATATATTTTATATATGTTATATATATTAAAATGTGTCATATATATAATATATATGTATATGTATATTATATATATATATTCAAGTCCATGCTTTTGTTTCTTTTATGTATGTACCTAGAAGTGGAATTCCTGGATCATATGGCAATTCTATGTTCAATTGTTTGAGGCCATGCCATTTAACATTCCTGCCAGCAATGCGCAAGTGTTCCAATTACTCCACATCCTTGCCAACACTTTTTAAATTCTGGGTTTTTTGTTTGTTTTTTGTTTTGCCAATGGCCATCCTAGTGGGTGTGAAGTGGTACCTCACTGTGGTTTTGATGTGCATTTTCCTAATTATTAGTGATGCTGAAGCATCTTTTCATGTGTTTGTTGACCATTTGCATGTTTTTGGCGAAATGTCTATTCAAGTCTTCTGACCATTTTTTTTTAATTGGGTCATTTAGTTTTGTTGTTATTGAGTTGTAGGAGCTTTTTATGCATTCTGGATATTAATTCCTTATTAGGAATATAATTTGCAGGTATTTTCTTCCATTCTGTGGATTGCCTTTTCATTCTCTTGATAGTGAAATTTAAAAGCTTTTAAATTTTCTGGAGTTTATTTTACCTATTTTTTCTTTGGTTATCTGTGTTTTTGGTGCCATGGCCAGGAAATCATTGCCAAACCCAATGTCATGCAATTTTCCTCTATGGTTTCTTCTAAGAGTTTTATAATGTTAGCTCTTACATTCAGGTCTATGATCCATTTGGGGTTCATTTTTGCATATGGTGTGAGGTAAGGGTCTAGCTCCATTCTTTGCCTGTGAGTATCCAGTTTTTTCAGCACCATTTGTTGAAAAGACTGTCGGTTTTCCCATTTATTTGTATCTTCTTGATTTTCTTTTGGTAATATTTTGCAGTTTTCAGCATACAAGTCTTTTGCCTCCTTGGTTACATTTATTCCTAAGTATTTTATTCTTGTTGATGTCACTGTAATTAAAAAAATTTTTTTTACTCCCAGTGAGAGTAAAACTTTGATTTTAGACCTATGTTAGGCTTTTGACCTATAGAAGTTTAAGATAATATATTTGTATTGGTTTAAGCCAGTAAATTTGTGGTGATTTGTGATGGTAGCAATAAGGAACTAATATGGCGAACATCTTTTGAATATCAGCTATGGGTTAGGCAAAACACTAGGAACTAATCTTAATCTTTATAAAATGCTTCAAATTAAACCCATTTTAACAGATGAGGAAACTGAACTTTGGAAACTTGCTCAAATCACAGTTGGTTATTAGCATTTATGATATTTGAACCAGGTTCTAGTTATAGGTGCACATGACACCACTATAGAGTATGAAGAATGATTTAAAAATCAGAGCAGAATGAATACATCCAAGTCAATGATATTCTTCAAAATTGTTCCCTACATAAAGATTCCAACTTAATTTTGGCAAGTCTCTTTAAGAATTAACTTTTGAGGACAGCTAGGTGGTTCAGTCAGTTGAGCCTCCGACTCTTGCTTTTGGCTTAAGTCATGATCCCAGGGTCACCCATCAAGCCCCATGTTGGGCTCTGCACTGAGCATGGAGCCTGCTTGGGATGCTCTCTCTCTCTCTCTCTCTCTGCCCTTCCCTCACCTTGTGCATTCTCTAAAAAAACCCAAAAAGTTTGCTTTTGAATCAATTATAAGCCACATATGGAGGTTTTTTCCTTTTTAAAGCTTTATTCATTTATTTTTGAGAGAGATAGAGAGATAGAGAGCATAAGCAGGGGAGGGGCAGAAAGAGAGGGAGAGAGAGAGAATCCCAAGTAGGTTCTGCACTGTCAGTGCAGAGCCTTACGTGGGGCTCTATCCCACGAATCACAAGATCATGACCTGAACTGAAATTAAGAGTCGGACACTTAATGGACTGGGTCACCTAGGTGCCCTGGTGTTATTGTTGTTTTAATTATCTAAGTTGATTGTTTATCTTTTTCACAAGGTTTCTTGTTGAATGGCTTCCAAAAAATCAAATCCATCCTTAAAAGACAAAGGTTTTCTATCAACAAACTGGATGTTAAAAAGATACATACATTGCCAAAACATAAAGCTCCAAACATGATTTGAACAGAGAGGCCATCATTAGAACAAAGGAAGATTCTGGCCAGAGGCAAAGCTTTTTGGATCTGCAAATTCTGTCATGTTCTTTCAAAACAAATCTCAATCCTTAGAGTTAAACCTTAATTTTGTAAATAAATGTGCTCTACATCCCCTTAAGCACTCCCATGTGGCTTTTAAACTGTTGGCAAGTACTCTGTCATCATCATCACACATGAGGACAGTGGTTCTAAACCTTGGTGGTGCTTTGAAATCACCTGGGGTACTAAACAAGTGCTGAAGACTGAGTTTGTCCTTAGAAAGCTTGATTTAATTGGTCTGGGACACAGCCTGGCCACTAGGAGTTTTAGAATCTCTACTGGGGGTTCTAATGAGCAAGGTTGTGACCCACTTGCCAAAACCAGGGTTTTGGTTCTCTCTTATCCTCTCACCTACTCTGTGTCCTTGGACGAGACACATAGCTTCTCTGAGCCTCAGTTTCCTTAAAGTGGAGGTAACAATCTCTTCTCTACCTGCTTTATACACTTGCCAAGAGGATCATGGAAGATTGTGTTCCTGGAGACACTTTGCAAGCCAGACATTTTTATCAGGGTTATTATTTTGATTATTGATGACTTAACACATAGACAAGCTTCTTAAGAATAGAGAACCTAGTCATTTTTGTTGTTGTTTCCTGCCCAACGGTAGAATTTGTATACCATCCTATTGTCTTTCACACCACTGTTTCTTTCTTTAAGTCCCCCACCTAGCTCTGCACCTGGTGTATGTGCTCTATTCAGCATTATCTGATGCTCTTTGTCTCCAGACCCATCTTCTGATGGGCCCCAAGGCCCTTCTCATTTGGCATGCCCAGTGCTCTTTGGTGACCTGTTTTATTGGCTCTTGGCTGTCCTGGTCTGAACTCTTAGCCCACTGGGAATATCATCCTCAGAGACTTGACCCAACTCCAAGCTTGTGTCCTGAATATTTTTGTTGGTTCTTTTCCTGTTTCCTTGAAAATTTTGTATTTGCTATGGGTAAGCTAAGGCACTTTTTTGCATCCTTATATCTGGGGTCAAAGTCATTCACTGAGTTCTTTGAGGCCTGAGGCTACTGTCAGTGTCTTCAGGAAGAGCAGGATGGTCCAGGAACGCATAGCATTTTTCTCTGTAAAAGCCCATTTCATTACTTCCAGGAGGCACGCCTCATCACAAGCTTGTGGGATTTGTCACTTTTTAACCTCCAGTTTACTGAGGAGCAAAGCAATATGCAGGAAGCCTAGGTGTGTCTTGCCATCCACGCTCAGAGCTGGCATTGGAATTCATGAGCTCACCTCTTTGTTTTTTTTCTAGTTCTCGTGTTTTGTCACACCCTGGCCAGTGTCTCATCTCTCTACCTCACAGTGAGGGCCCAGCAGACTCAAGTCTACTTGCTTGTATCATTTTGAACAAGTTCACTTCTTTTCAGATTATTTATCTCTGATATATGGTGACAATAATGGCACTGAAACATTCATAGTTTGGGGTGAGGGTAGAATACCATACGTGAAGGGTTCTAGTAGACTACCCGATGAGGAAATGACATATTGATACTCATTACTTTCCTGCCTCGCCATTTGGACCTCAGTTTTCTTCTCCATAAATTCAGGTCTTTCTGGCTTTAGAATTCTTTGATTCTTAGAAAATAGATCTTACTTCTGAGAGGTGAACTTTTACAGGGCTAAAAGTTCAGGGTGAGGCAAAAAGCCTGTCTCTCAGATTCTAAATCACTTTAGGTCCTGCCATTGTGCATTTTGATTTGTTTAGATGCTAAGAAGAGGCAGTGTAATCTCCAATCTGGACGCATCAATCAGTAATGCAAAAGGACAACCATTTCCCTGTGGAGAAAAGTAATAAGTGTAACTTGGTTTTGGTTCAAGAGGGTACCATAAAAAGTAGCTGAGGGAAAGGGCTGCTTGGGCAGACAAGGCTTTGGAGGACTGATGGGGTTGGGAAAGGGTTGGGAATAGGGTCCCAGAGGGAATCAGAAGCAAAAATGATAAAGAGAGGGGCAATGGGAAGAAAGGAATCTAAGATTTTCTTCCCCTTAAAAAATCAGAGAAATTTCTGTGCCAAATGTTTGCATTGTGTTTAGGTATTTGGGCTCAAGAGTTAGACAATGAATTGTTTAAATCCCAACTCTGCCACTTACTATTTGTGTCTTGGGAAAATTCTGAGCCTTCCCTAATCTGTTAATTTATCTGTAAAATGGGAATAATTTTATAGACCCATATTATAGGGTTGTTGAGAGGGTCAAATAATAAATGTGCCATAACACTTAGCACCTAGCTTGTTTGGCACAGAATAAGTACTCATGAAGTGGTAAGTAACATCATCAGTATCACCAAAACCACTGTCATCATTATTATGGATGCTAGCACAGAAATGCAAGGCTGGGGAAATCTCAGAAAATGAGTAGAGCCCATTTCAATGCCAATACAAGAAAGGAGGCTTTGGTGGCAATACAATCTCCATGTAGAGAACTTGTCTTCTCAAAAACCACCCCAGACAAGATAACCAAACCCACAAGATCAGTAACCTAGCAGAGAATGTAGGCACAGTGTGCCCTGTGCCAACTTCCTATTCTGGCTACCAAGTCAATGTTAAAATTTGCATTTTTGTTGATTAATTCATGAATTTAGTTCTATGTCCCTAGTGTTCGCAAGGTAGGTGAATGAGGTATTATCACCATTGGATTGGCCTGGGCAATGTACCCATGTGTCTGCTCAACAGAATTGAACTTTCAAAAAATTCTACGTCTGGGCCATCTGGCCAACACTAGGAAGGATAAAAGTTAAAGAAAGAATCACTGGTCTCACCTCCAACCATATTCACACACAATACATTACTTAAATTTTATAACAGAACTATGAGGCAGGCAGCATTATTCCTACTTAAATTTAAGTGATGAAGAAAACAAGAGTGAAAAAGGGGAACTCACTTCTTGGAGCTCATCTCATCAGTAAGAATGTGAACTCAGGTGGTTTAGCTCCAAGTGTGTGCTTTTCTGTTACCTTGATACTGCCTTTGAAATCTGGATACATCCTTCATAAATGACTTATATTGTGTTCCACAAATAATTTTTTGGGACTTCTGTCTGAACCGTGATTTTGTTTCTTTTTTTTTTTTTAACGTTTATTTATTTTTGAGACAGAGAGAGACAGAGCATGAACGGGGGAGGGGCAGAGAGAGAGGGAGACAGAATCGGAAGCAGGCTCCAGGCTCTGAGCCATCAGCCCAGAGCCCGATGCGGGGCTCAAACTCACGGAACGCGAGATCGTGACCTGAGCTGAAGTCGGACGCTTAACTGACTGAGCCACCCAGGCGCCCCCCGTGATTTTGTTTCTGTGTGGAATAAAGGACAGACAGAGTGACAAGGAACAGAAGGTGAGATGAGGAGGGCTACTTCATTAAGATTCTTTATTGGGCAATAGGGACACTCCCAGGAATTTGGAAGGGTCCAAGGGTATCTGACCCCACAGGTGATAGAGAGGCACCCACACATCAGGGATGGTGTCACTTCTTAGGGATGACAGAGTGAAGGTGCGTTCTCATGGGCATTGTGACTGGTTTTGGGAGCATCTCAGGTTGGCAGAGTCACAACTCTAGGGACGTATGATGCTCTCACAAAGAGGATTAAGTCTAGGAACGAGGAGAGAGAAATATCCAGAGACTTTGAGATAAGGTCACCATGCACACAAAGATAGCTCTGAGCTCCTCATTCTGGTTTTTCTATTCTTGTTGAGTCCGAAGTATTATGCTTCAAATTTATGCTTCAACATTGCCACTTGAACTCTCTCTATAGACTAGTCCAGGCATAATTTTCCTTCTAGATATTTCTTCTCCTTCTCATCTTTAGGAAGATTGTTGCTTAGTACAGTTTGGTAAACTTTTTCTATAAAGGGCCAGAGACTAAATATTTTAGGCTTTGCAAACCATATGGTCCCTGTTACAACTATTCAATTCTGCCATTGTAGAAATCAGACATAGACAATACCTAAATAAATGAACATGGCTGTGCCAATAAAACTATATTTAGAAAGAAAGGCAGGAGGCAGAACTTGGTCTGTGGGCCCTAGTTTGCTGATATCTGCTTCAGGGCTATTCCCACCCATTCAGCCAGTTTTACTTCCCAGCCATGAACACTCCATTATTTTCAATCTCCATGTATTGATAAATTTCCACAGCCCCAATTAATACTCTCATAAGTAGGGCCCAGGTTTCTTGCAACTAATGCAGGACAAATTTCTGCTATGAAGTCAAGTTGAACCAAACACTGAACCATGGGTAGGGCTGGGAAAAGAGAGCCCCTTGGAAGACTGTTCACTCCAGACTCTCTTTCCAGGGAATCTAGTGGCATAACCTCATGGGTGAGGAGTTCCAAACAACTCCACCCCATGTCCCTGTCTGTCCTACCCTCTGAGTAATGGAGAGAGCCATTTGGGGTTGTGATGATTCTGTCTCCTTTGAAGCCATCTGATGAAATTCTGATTTCACCAACCACTAGCACCCATGAGGAACCTGGTGTGACACAAGCTAAATGGAATAATTTTATGGGTTGAGGAGACTCTTTGCAGGCATCTAACTAGCATATTTTGGAGAAAAAATTAGCTGAAGCATTAGGAAAGGAAATTATGCTGTATGCCAACCCCCACCCACCATTAAGGGTATAAAAGGACCATGGAGGAAGGAGAAACTCAAACCTCACCACATCCACCTAGATTAGCTTACTTGCTCTCCATCACCTCTCCCTGCACCATGCCTTACAACTGCTGCCTTCCCAACCTGAGCTGCCGCTCCACCTGCTGCTCCCGGCCCTGCGTGCCCCCCAGCTGCCACACCTGTACCCTGCCCGGGGCCTGCAACATCCCCGCCAACGTGGGCAACTGCGGCTGGTTCTGCGAGGGCTCCTTCAATGGCAGCGAGAAGGAGACCATGCAGTTCCTGAACGACCGCCTGGCCAGCTACCTGGAGAAGGTGCGCCAGCTGGAGCGGGAGAACGCGGAGCTGGAGACCAGGATCCGGGAGTGGTGCCAGCAGCAGGTGCCCTTCGTGTGCCCCAGCTACCAGTCCTACTTCCGGACCATCGAGGAGCTCCAGCAGAAGGTGAGGGGGTGCCATGTGGGGGCACAGCAGCAGCTGACTGTCTTTGAACAATAAGACATTCTCAAGTTCAAGTGGCCCTCACAGTAGAATCTTGTTTTCAGATTCTGTGTGCCAAGTCTGAGAATGCCAGGCTGGTGGTGCAGATCGACAACGCCAAGTTGGCCTCTGATGACTTCAGAACCAAGTAGGTTGAGACTTTTAGGCTAGGTGACCCCTAAGGTCCTTATGGCTCTCTCATGGCCCCGTGGGACTAACATTTCCTGGAAGGGGAGAGGCAGCCATTTTTCCCTTTTGATTTCTCTTCTCAAGCCTGGCTTTATCTAAAACTGGTTTCAAACAGAGATCCAGACTCATATGCTGTGTGCACTTCAGCCTATATTGCTATCTCTGGAAGGCCTTCTTAAATCTCCAAATTCAGAGATTGACAGAGACTGTTCTATGGGGAGTGGTGGTATATTAACCAACCAAATTGAGAGGAAAATGAGAGACTCCATCTCATGAGTTCTTGTGGGGACCTTCTGGTGTTAGGGTGAGTCAGGGCCTCTCCAATCTATTTGTGCAGAGCTTGAGGGAAACATGGAAGAAAAGGGGGAGAAAACTGTACCAGCTCAAAGAGATGGAGGCCAGTCCATGCACACAAGACACAGAACAGGGGACCGGCTTCTTTCCTGCCTCATCCTTTCTGATCTGTGTGTGCAGGTACGAGACAGAGCTGGGCTTGAGGCAGCTAGTGGAGTCGGACATCAACGGCCTGCGCAGGATCCTGGACGAGCTGACTCTGTGCAAGTCTGACCTGGAGGCCCAGGTGGAGTCCCTGAGGGAGGAGCTGCTGAGCCTCAAGAAGAACCACGAGGAGGTGAGAGGAAAAGGAAAAAAAAAGTAGGTTTCAGATCCAAGCCTTTAGCATCAGCAACCAGGAGGCAAGTGCCATCAGGCTTCTTGAGCTGGGACTCTTCTCTGAAGAACTCAAGACTCTTCAGAGAATGATGATACTATACCCATAGCACGTAGGGAGGTGGGTTGCTTATTCTCCAGCAACTGGGTGAGGTTGGGCAGGTGTTGGAGATGCTGAGAAAAGGCATCCATTTATTGAGCCCTGCTCGCTGCTGCTCACTGTTAGTTTTTAAATTTGGTGGTAGAGATGGAAGGAAGAAAAGAACTAAGACATGTTCCCTCTCTTCAATGGGCTCCCAGTGGTCTAGGCAGATGGCTATGTACAAACAATGGTAGAATACGGGCAGAGGAAAGTAGTTCCATATGAGAAGTATGAGCAACATATGCAGGGAATAGTCCAGTCTACCTGGAAGGAGACAGGGAATGTTCTCAGAGACATGTCATGGGAAGGAGGAGGCTTTCACACTTGGATGTTTCAATCTGGGGGAAGAGACTGAGCAAAGACACAGAAGTGGAGGAGCAGGTATATTAGAGTTTGGCACATGGATTGATATGGCTGGGCATGCATTACCTATAGGGGTGAGTTGGGAAATGAGGTAGGATTTGCACAGGCCAGGGAGTTCGGACTTAAGTCTTATTGGAAATGTGAGCTTTTTTCAGTTTTGGGGGGAAATATATTGATGTGATCCCTATTTGGGTCTAATCCTACATCGTATCTGTGTCAGTCTTTGGGAATGATCAGGATATACATTTTTGGCAGGGTTGTGCTCACTTTCCTACAGTAGGAAGATATACAGCAGATCCATTTCTGTGGTTCATTTCTTCCTCTTCTTCCCTCAGGAAGTCAACACCCTGCGCTGCCAGATCGGAGACCGCCTCAACGTGGAGGTGGACGCGGCCCCCACCGTGGACCTGAACCGCGTGCTCAACGAGACCAGGAGCCAGTATGAGGCCCTGGTGGAGACCAACCGCAGGGACGTGGAGGAATGGTTCACCACCCAGGTGGGCATCTCAGCACGCAGCCGCCCGGGCCCCTCGGCCCCTCGCGGCCCTCGAGGCAGGGTCTCACCCTGTCTCGTCCCCTGTGCTGTTTCAGACCGAGGAGCTGAACAAGCAGGTGGTGTCCAGTGCGGAGCAGCTGCAGTCCTGCCAGGCGGAGATCATCGAGCTGAGACGCACGGTCAACGCCCTGGAGATCGAGCTGCAGGCCCAGCACAACCTGGTGGGTGTCGCTCGGGGTGCTGCCCACCCTCTCCTCACCTGGTGAAGCCCATGACTTCCCTGGAGTCCCACGGAGTCGCCCCCTGAGAAGCGGCTCTGTGACATTCCGTATGTTCCCCACACAGAGGGACTCCCTGGAGAACACGCTGACGGAGACCGAGGCGCGCTACAGCGCCCAGCTGGGCCAGGTGCAGTGCATGATCACCAACGTGGAGTCCCAGCTGGCCGAGATCCGGGCTGACCTGGAGCGGCAGAACCAGGAGTACCAGGTGCTGCTGGACGTCAAGGCCCGGCTGGAGTGCGAGATCAACACGTACCGGGGCCTGCTGGAGAGCGAGGATTGCAAGTGAGTGCGAGGCAAAGAACTCTGGAGGACATGTGGTGGGACTACAAGATATTGTGAGCATACACGTGGCGGCCACGTTTTCAACTCACAGAACAACGTGCATGTATAGAGTCCATGATGTGACAGTGAAGCAGAAAAGGAAGGTCAGAGGTGAAGGGCATACATCCCCTGCATCAGGGAGCTAACGATAGAGAAGTGGTGGTGGACAGATTGTTGCAACAATCACTGTTGGGTAAGACAGCGTGTATTGTTTTCAGGAGAGCTCAAGAGCGTAACATTTTTCAAAAGGACAATTTCCACCTCAGCACATGGCATTCTGGGATGGGGAGAAGGATTCGATGGCAATCAAATTTGATTCCAACTATCTCCAAGCACTGAGAATTCATGGGTTGTCTCATTAGGCACCTTAGGGCTCTCTCCACAACCATCCCCAACCCGCTCTAAACCTCTGTGTCCTCCCAGGCTTCCCTGCAACCCATGTGCTACCACCAACGCTTGTGGCAATTCCTGCGGGTCCTGTGGTGCCTCTCAAACGCGTTGCTCTTAATTTAAGAACTTGCACCCTCTTTGAAGACAACAATGAAGCCACTCTGATCAAGCAAAGGAAAGGTCCTCGGGTCTTGCCTTCTTTGGAGCCTAGCCATGCCAAATATGATATCTCTAGACATGAAAATGCCTTCCAGATTCAACAAGCAAAGGCACACATGGTTAACTTCCAATGTCTGGGAAATCCCTTTCTGTTGAAGTTCGAGTGTCTTTGTTTCTGAAGATGTCCAGCTCCATGGTATCTGAGCTCCAGGTATTACTTTTAGGGCATTTCCTGTATGTATTGTGTTTCCTGTTTTTCTTGCTTCTTTGGTATTCTCTGGAATGCAAGGAAGCTACTTCATTTACTTCCCAATAAACTTCATTTCTCTGGCATAGTAAATGTGTTTCTCATTCATATTTATGCACTGTAAAGTACCTGTTGTGGCTATTTCATAAAAACGTCCCTTTGTTAGGATGAAATGGGTTAAATGACTAACCCCAGCCATTATGCTCCACTGGTAAATACTGCTGGCGGGGGGAGGGACTGTTCTCCTGGGAAGCTCCTGCCAAGGGGCGACCATGAAGGAAACCTGGCCTCCAACACTCATGCCCCTCTTTCCTTGGCTGCAGGGTGCTTGGCAATACTGAGTCCTCCCCAGATCTGACTGCTATTTCCCACGGTCATCCTCATCATTCAGGGGTTGGTTTTCTGTTCCCCTTTCTCGTAAACTGCCTAAAGACCAGCTTCTGAAGAAACTGCTCAAAGAGCAGCTACCCTCTCCTTTCAACCTGTCAACTGTACCTGCATCCCCACTGTAGATAGCTGCCTTTCCCTGAAGACGTGCCTTCAATGATTTCCATAAACCAGCACACTCTGGGTTCTCTCGTTATACCTCCTGCTACCCATTTTCCAGCTCCTGATTAGCCTGCCTTCTCCTTTCTGTCCCAATTGGAGGAAATGCCTAGATCCTCAGCTGTGTTTTTTTCTCCTCCATCTCTGTTCAGGAAGAACTAGCACCTCTATGCTGAGAACTCCGAATCTTGCTCTCATTTTCATTCAAGTCCCAGGTCTTTAGTTGCCCATAGGACAGTTTCACTTGATACTAGGCTGCCACATCACATTTAATTGGACTGAAACTTATCTTCATCAAACTGGTTCCTCTTGTTACCCACTTGTTACACCCAACACTTCGTAATCTAAAGACCCTTTAAATGCAGGTAAGCGCATCTCCCCACCTCCCCCTCTTTTCAAGTTCCCTCTTTCCTCTAGGTCTTCTCTCCTATCTACAATGTTCTTCTGTAACTTCTGTATCATTTTAGTTCTTATAATTTCAAGAAAGACCAGTGCTCATTGTCTCCCCCAACAGACATGAACCCTACCCCCCACGTGATTCATATCTGAATTATTAGAGCTCTCAATTCTCTTGGTCACTGTGTCAAGTCTTCATTCGATTTGACCCTATCTAACCTACACAACTGCAACCAACCATCTGTTCTGTATGCTCCATGTGGAGCACTGAGAATACACAAATAAATGAGCCCTGGTCCTGGCCCACAGCATGTTCACAGTCTAGAATGGACAAGACAAAGAGACAACCCTTATGCAGACAAACATCCATGTGGCTCAAGAAAGGTGTAAGTAAAGAATGATACATTTCTGACCTGTGAGAGAAAAACTATATGATTTCAGGAATTATTTTTATAGTTTAAGTGTGAGAGAGTGGTAAAAAGAGAGAGGAGGTAGCGCTCAATCAGAGCTTTGAAAACCCAAATATTCTGTTCATATAAATACTGTCTGCCTATCCTTCAAGAGAGACAGTATCATCACCCAGTTATAGCCCAGTGTAAACCACAGAATACTGTAAGTGGAATAAAGGAACAGTAACACTAATGAGGATTCATGAGAAGGTTATTAAAACTTAATATACTTCCCTTGTTCCAACTTCAGTCAACGATTATTGTATGATATTAGCATAATTCTGAAACGAAGTTTGATGAGGTATGTTTGGACAGATGAGTATATGCAGGTCTGACAAGAGGGAAAGTTTTCCCAAACATGAACTTTGCCTGGTAAGGAGAAGAGGAAGCAGGAAATGTGTCTAGAGCTTGACAGACCAATTTCTAACTGGAGCAAAGCATAAATGTAGTGGCTGATGATGAAACTGCAAAGTAGTCATGGAGCACCATATCTGGCAGTGCTTTTCATGGTTATCTGTGAGATTTCTTTGTAAGGAAGTTTGGTATATGATCTATCGAGAGCTATGTATAAGGCGGGTTGTGATGAGTCCTAGAAGTTGGTGAGATTGGGTGGAAAAGAAGGAAGAATCATTGGGGGGCTGGTGAGAGACAACAGGACAGAGATGGGGGTGGTGGTTGGGGAGCCAAGGGTGGGGTGGATTTCAGAGGCACAGCCTGGGATGTGGAAGCAAATTGGGGATAGAGGAACAATGGAAAGGGAAGGAAGGAAACTAGTACTGATTGAATACCTGCTTTGGGTCAACATGAGAGACATTTTTTGAGTCTGAGAAAATGAAACACCAGTGGGGCTCCAGTGGAGAAGGCTGGAAGAGAATGACTGGATTTGGGAGAGACGTCAGAGAGTTACCTAAACAGAGATGATCAGTTAGAACCATAGGAGTTGTTAAGACTGTCAAGGGGATGATGTTACACTATGGACAACCTTGGGAACCACTGGTAGAAATGACAGAGTGGCCTCAGGCTCTCCAAAATCCCTGACGTGAGGTTCCTTCTTGATTTGGCCCGGTCCCCAAGGAGAGAGGTGATATCTGGTTAAAAGCAGTTGGGAGTGGGAAGCTGAAGCAACACAGAAGTCAAAAAAGGGGTGCCTGGATGGCTCAGTTGGTTAAGCGTCTGACTTCGGCTCAGGTCATGGTCTCACGGTTCATGAGTTGAGCCCTTCATCGGGCTCTGTACTGACAGCTCAGAGCCTGGACCCTGCTTCAGATTCTGTGTCTCCCTCTCTCTCTGCCCCCCACCACCCCCTGCTCACATTCCATCTCTCTCTTTCAAAAAATAAATACACATTAAAAATTTAAAAAAAAAGAAGTCAAAAGAAATTGGGGTTTTGATGAGGGAATGGTCAATGGCATCCTTCTCATGAATCCTCATTAGTGTTATGGCAGGTCTAAAACTTTTTTGTTTGTTAGGATTTGATCTGCTCATCATGTTTATTGAAGGGTCATTAACTAGAGACAATGACATTGCTTATGTAAAGGGAAGGATTCAAGCACACAGTAAGTGGAATAAATAAAAAACAACTGCCTTCCAGAAATCTTGGGAGATAAAACTTGGCTCTTTTCTAAATAAACCCAAGTCCTCTCAGCTATTATAATCTAATTACCATGTAGCTATGCAGCAATCATGGTTATTTTTGCTCAAGAGGTGGGAGTAGTCATGTTTTCTAAACTCTGCCCTCCACTTTTGAAGATTCAGGGTACTTATCTCTGGGTCATTTTGTTCTGAGGCAGAAGCTGCCATCATGGTTTAGGAATCCCTGTGGACATATTTATCAATCCAGAATACAGCATCTCTCCTATTCTTTAAAAAAGTGCCATTGTCTCGGTTTTCCTCTTTGGAATGTTGAGAAATAGAAGAAGGAGCGAAACAGAAAAGCTGATGAATCTGATGAAAGCTATTTGTTTTATGTTATTGGTACCGATTTTAAACTAGCACGCCCGTCCGATCTCTCTCTAAATGTAGAGATTCAGGCAGGAGAGGCAGAGAATTGTGGATTGTGAATGTGGGTAAGGATGTCAGTGTCTTCAAAGCATTACCTTCTGGGACACTGCACACTTACTCCAAATTCGCTGCCCTTTATGGGAGCAGATCTGAAGCTTCATGTTGGCAATGACTTTCAGAATCACCCAAGAAAAAGTACATTGTTATTTTACAGTCCCAATGTGTTTCTGACCCATTAAAGATGCTACCAAATTCCGTTGCTTATCCCACTTACTAGGCTTGGTTCCAAATGATATCTGGTGAGTTTCAAAAGGAGACACACTCTCAGAAGATGAAGATTTGTCTTCAATGAGGCTAACCAAAAGAAAGTGTCCCAGAGTGTGAGGTCAGCTTTGTAGAAGAGGTGATGTGAGTGGTGGCTATACAGGAGGAATGAGCACATAGCTTCCAGAAGGAATTGCTTTAAGGTGTCTCTGTCCTATTTTGAGTGCTGATAGATGAAACGTAAAGTGCTCATAGTTCATATCTCCATCTAGAATAGCACCGGGGCAGAAATATATTGATGGTCAAAGATGTTACTAAGCATGTCATGGCGTGGTGGTTTTTCAGGATCACATCCTTTGGAGAACTGGGCTCAGATGTTTCTCTGTCAAATCAACCAAAGGTTTCTTTTTTTTTTTTTCAAGCTTTTAGCAGGTATTACACTTTCTCATTTAGCAGACTTCCTTCCATTAGAATGGAAAGGACCTTTGGTTCTTTGATGGAGAACAGGCTTTTGTTTCTTGGCCCACTCTAATGTAGGAGGGGATAGTGTCTGGTAGTGACTGAGCTTCATTGAACTCAATCCATTTGCGCATTATTGCAAGTCAGTAGTGAGGAGACTGGAAGAGACGGTGTGATGGAGACAGCGTGGCTGTTGGAGTCAGAGAGGTTTGGGTTGGAATGCTGGCTCACAGTGTGGGAGCCCTGGGACCACAGGCAACCTCTCAGAGGCTTGGGGTCCTCCTCTACAAACCCTGCAGGGTTTTGTGAGGCCGGGAGGAAATAATGCATATGAGGTGCATCGAACAGTGGTCCTCAGGAATCCGGTGCCATTCCGATAACACTCCCGTTGTGTGTAAGCACACAATACATTCTTCATGCAGGGTGGGTACTCCCAAGTTGTTTGTTCCCTTAACGTTGCTGACCACTGAGTAACAGTAGAAATGGAGTCTGGTGGTGGGTGGAGGGGCTTCCTGCAGCCCCTCTAAGGAGAGCAGAGAGTTGCCTCCAACTGGTCCGCATGCAAGGGCAAAGGGCTGTTGAACAGGATGGCCTCACAGGTCTGCTCTGGTCTCAGCTTCCAGGATTCCCTACTGAACAGTCCAGTTTCCAGGCAGGCTTCCTTAAGTGGCTTTCCTCACAGAGCCCTCACTGAATGGGAGCTGGATGAGGCACAAGTGTTTCCTCCTTTAGGAGAAAGAAGCACAGAAGTGCCTCCATCTCTGGGGGACAGGGGACAGCTGTCACTCTAACTCAAAACCCTATGAATAAGCGCTGCTGTTGACAAGGTCATGGGTTGGTCACTTTGAAGGTCTTACTTAACCAACCAGCATAATTGGCGAGGAGTCCTGACTTAGCAGGAAGCCAGAGTAAAACGTTTTATGAGGTGAAGGACTCGTGTGAGGTGGCTAAATAACAAGTGGAAAAATGGGTAAATAAGGTAAAAGGTGGGTAATGCTGCATGTGGTCACCACACCCACTGCTGACAGAATATAAAGCTCTGGAAAGGACCAGGGCTTACACCAGAGAGAGGAATCAGCCTTTGGAACTGACCTTCAGAGCTCTGCTGAAAAGCCCTCCAGCGCCATGCCTTACAACTTCTGCCTTCCCAACCTGAGCTGCCGCTCCACCTGCTGCTCCCGGCCCTGCGTGCCCCCCAGCTGCCACACCTGTACCCTGCCCGGGGCCTGCAACATCCCCGCCAACGTGGGCAACTGCGGCTGGTTCTGCGAGGGCTCCTTCAATGGCAGCGAGAAGGAGACCATGCAGTTCCTGAACGACCGCCTGGCCAGCTACCTGGAGAAGGTGCGCCAGCTGGAGCGGGAGAACGCGGAGCTGGAGACCAGGATCCGGGAGTGGTGCCAGCAGCAGGTGCCCTTCGTGTGCCCCAGCTACCAGTCCTACTTCCGGACCATCGAGGAGCTCCAGCAGAAGGTGAGGGGGTGGGCACCACACTGCCGACTTAGTTAACTGTTTAATTTTTTTGAATGTGTTTTTATTTGTGCGAGAGAGAATAAGAGATACAGAGTGTGAGCGGGGAGGGGCAGAGAGAGAGGGAGACACAGAATAGGAAGCAGGCTCCAGGCTCCGAGCTGTCAGCACAGAGCCCAACGTGGGGCTCAAACTCACAAGCCGTGAGATCGTGACCTGAGCCCAAGTCGGAAGCTCAACCAGCTGAGCCACCCAGGCGCCCCAGGTTAACTATTTAAATTTAACGCACCAACTTCTTAATGGATCTAAGGCTGTTCAAAGCTACACCAATAAAGACATTGACTTCATTGGCTTAGGTAGGACATCTTAGGAAATCTGTTTGGGAAGCTCTATAGGAAGGATGCAGACTGGGGTAGGATAAGGCATCAGACAGGTAAGATGTTTCTTACCTAAAACCAGAGCATCTGATTTTTTAGTTCTGTTATGATATCCTGGTCTTGTTTTTAGGCCTATAGGCCTGTAGGCTTAAAAAAGCATGCACCTGAATTAGTTCAGCTAGGAATTTCCTGAGTAGATCCTCAAATATTTAAAGCCTTTCAAAGCTGTAGCAAGAGACTACGTCCATAGCACAGCAAAAGAGCTGTTGACCCCATAAGCCTCACTAATATACACAGGCCCTGTACCATCCACTAGAGCAAGCATGCATGTGAGAATTCAGGGTCAGAAATGCAGGAGCAGAAGTGGGGATAAGTATAGAGTCAGCATAGAGAGAGAGACTTAATACATGCTGTAGGTCAGGGAGGGCTTCCCACAAGAGGAATATCTGAGTAGGCTTTGATGGATGAATAGTTTATATCCAGTGGCACAAGCCTTTGATTCTCCAAGGAGATTGACTGGTCACTGCTCAGTAGTGCTGACAAAGTGAATGCCAGAAAAGGGGCCATGCAATCTGAAGATCATGTATTCATTTGCCCATATTTACTGAACACAAGGCACAGTGCTTGAGTGGGGGATGAAGTTCAGAGTAAGATAGTCTAGTCTCTTTCCTTCAGGAGCTCGCAGTCTAATAGGGGAGACAGACATGGAAACACATGGTGAGAAGTGTACCTGGCTACGTGCAAAGTACTGTGGGCATGCACGGGGGATGTGACCCCCTGTGGGAGCTGGGGGCGGGGTGGAGGGGGAATGTGGGTCATTCAAGGGGTCTTGCTGGGTGGGCAAGGATATCCCAGGGCATTCCAGATAGAGAGAGAGCTTTGTACAAAAGCATGGAAAAGGGTAATATGAGGGGGAGTGGAAAGAGGTCAGCAGGGCTGGAGTAAAGGGGTGTAAGGGTAGGAAAACCAACCTGTCCTGGTTTGGCTGGGATTCTTCTGGGCTTAACCTTCCAAGGGCCCCCTATTTCTTTCTTTCTTTTTTTTTTTTTTTAACATTTATTTATTTTTTAGAGACAGAGAGAGACAGAGCATGAGCAGGGAAGGGGCAGAGAGAAAGGGAGAAACAGAATCCTAAGCAGGCTCCAGGCTCCGAGGCATCAGCGCAGAGCCTGACGTGGGGCTCGAACTCACGAACTGCGAGATCATGACCTGACATGAAGTCGGACGCCTAACCCACTGAGCCACCCAGGCGCCCCAAGAACCCCCTATTTCTAAGCAAACTGGGACACAGGTCACCCTAAGTGAGGCTCATTACCCAGTTTGCTCAATTCCTGCAAGAAGCCAGAGGCAGACCAAAGAGAGGAAGAATTAATGACTAAGGGCACATTTCCCCTTGACTGTTTTAGTTTTGAAATGAACGGTGCTATTAATTGGTTCATCTTCCTTTTATTCCCAAACTGAAAATCTGAAAAGACTCAAAGCTATTTGAAAAGAATGTGTGCTTGGAAAAAAAAAAAAAAAGCTTTTCACTTTAAGGCACAGGCGTTCCTTCTCAGTATAACTCATTTCATAATGAATCCTGTCCCCAGATCCTGTGCAGCAAGTCTGAGAACGCCAGGCTGGTGGTGCAGATCGATAACGCCAAACTGGCTGCGGATGACTTCAGAACCAAGTAAGGTTTTTCTGAGGATCAGAGCACTCTAGTAACACACAGGCTGACTTATGACCTGATGAACTCGGTCCTGGGTGCGAGCAAGCAGATGTCTGGGGTGACCCTGGGAGGATTCTTGCATTGGGTTAGCCAGGTTAAATGTCAGTTTCCTCACTGAATGCAAGAATGTTGCATTTTAAGCCTCCTTTTAAGGAGTGCAAGAAACCACCCACCCATTCTCTTTTTCAACTTAATATGTGGGCCCAGGTTAAAAGTGAATTTCACACCTGTTTCTTAGTGTAGGTTCACCACTATCAGCCCCTCAGAAAAAAGTTACTAAATCACAAAAATAGGAAGCAAAATCCATTTTAGCGAATGACTTTTTTCTAGGTGTGATCATTACAATCATAAGAATCCTTTGCATGTTTAAGGGACTTTATATCTTACAATGTAATTGTAATTATTATGCCATTTCTACATCTTTGGACCAACCTGTGAAGTGTTAGTTTGGTTTCCATTGTATAGATGAAGAAGTCAAGGCTCAGAGACATTAAGGAATCTATCCATGGTTCTGATTTCTAATTCAATGCTTTCATTACATCAGTTTGCTTTCAAGGTGGTTGGAAAGGATGGTAAGACAATCTATATAACAGGCTTATGAAGTTCACCAACTCACTGAAAGAGGCAAGAAGACAAGGCCTAATCCATAGCAGCCTGTACATGGGGTTCTTAGAACAAATGCAGTTAATATCAGATTAAGACTGTACATACGCCCCCAACCAATACCTTCCCTGTGGGTCTCAGGGAAGAAATAAGTCTTTTTTCATTCAGCATGGTAGCATTTTTTTCCCTTCCAAAAAACTTTTTAGAAATTCAAAAACCTGCAAAATGTAATTAATTCGACTGGGCCAGCCAAGTAAAGCCCTGGAAAAAAAGTCTTTTTTTTTTTTTTTTTTTCCACTCCCTTTGACCTTTTGGCATGTGTGCAGGTATGAGACGGAGATGGGCTTGAGGCAGCTGGTGGAGTCAGACATCAACGGCCTGCGCAGGATCCTGGATGAGCTGACTCTGTGCAAGTCCGATCTGGAGGCCCAGGTGGAGTCCCTGAAGGAGGAGCTGCTGAGCCTCAAGCAGAACCATGAGCAGGTGAGGGAGTCCCAGCCCCCATCATCCCAAATGGAGCACTCCATACCTCCCCCAAGCAGGATAAGGTCGGTCTTTACTAAGCGTCTTAGAACTAACACAACAGTTTGCTGCTTGCTCAAAACCCTCTTGGGGGAATTTTCAGGGACTGGCTCATTTTTACCTAAGCTTACCTCTTTTACCTAAAAGAATGTGGTCAGCTGACTTATTTTCCCTTGGGGCCAGATATACGGCCAAAAGTCCACACAAAGATATTTAAAGTACTTTCTACTATTTGACAAGTTCTATTAGCTTTTGAAGGTGACAAATGAAGGACTAAGACTGGAAGAAGACAGCAAACTCCCTCATGTTATATGTCACCTAGATACTAGAACCCAGTGGGTGGATGGGTGGATGGATGGGTGGATGGATGGGGGGGGTGGATGGATGGGGGGGTGGATGGATGGATGGGTGGGTGGATGAATGGGTGGATGGGTGGGTGGGTGAATGGATGGGTGGGTGGATGAATGGGAAAAATGAGAGATGAAGGAACTGAAATAATGGGTGATTCAGACCTCATGGTTGAATGTAATAGAGGATGTCAGATGCATGTATCAAACATTAGATTTTTAAAAATATAATGTATTGTCAAGTTGGCTAACGTAGAAGAGGAAACTATGTATACACTATATAATGGCAGAAGACCAGGAAATAAGTGGGAGGAGTTATGCCTGGTTTCTCTGTATTGAAATAGCAATAATTATAAACCAGTTACCATACCAGGCTTATCACTGAGCAAAGGGAAAATCAGAAAGAAATGATAGAATCCTGGATTGGGAAGAAGCATTAGCAATCACTTTTTCAAGCAGCCTCATCATGCAGATGAGAAGACACTCAGGTAAGAGGCCTGTATCACACAGAAGTAACTCAGCTGGTTCTACATCAACTGGGCCTCAACTCATATTTCCTAAATTCATTGCAAACTTCTTCCCATCATATTGAACTTGCTCAAAGAGAGTTTATTGACAGACTTTTTTTCCTGAGTTCATTCCTCTCCCTTCCTCCTTCAGGAAGTCAACACCCTGCGCTGCCAGATCGGAGACCGCCTCAACGTGGAGGTGGACGCGGCCCCCACCGTGGACCTGAACCGCGTGCTCAACGAGACCAGGAGCCAATATGAGGCCCTGGTGGAGACCAACCGCAGGGACGTGGAGGAATGGTTCACCACCCAGGTGGGCATCTCAGCACGCGGCCGCCCGGGCCCCTCGGCCCCTCGCGGCCCTCGAGGCAGGGTCTCACCCTGTCTCGTCCCCTGTGCTGTTTCAGACCGAGGAGCTGAACAAGCAGGTGGTGTCCAGTGCGGAGCAGCTGCAGTCCTGCCAGGCGGAGATCATCGAGCTGAGACGCACGGTCAACGCCCTGGAGATCGAGCTGCAGGCCCAGCACAACCTGGTGGGTGTCATTCGGGGTGCTGCCCACCCTCTCCTCACCTGGTGAAGCCCGTGACTTCCCTGGAGTCCCACGGAGTCGCCCCCTGAGAAGCGGCTCTGTGACATTCCGTGTGTTCCCCACACAGAGGGACTCCCTGGAGAACACGCTGACGGAGACCGAGGCGCGCTACAGCGCCCAGCTGGGCCAGGTGCAGTGCATGATCACCAACGTGGAGTCCCAGCTGGCCGAGATCCGCTGTGACCTGGAGCGGCAGAACCAGGAGTACCAGGTGCTGCTGGACGTCAAGGCCCGGCTGGAGTGCGAGATCAACACGTACCGGGGCCTGCTGGAGAGCGAGGATTGCAAGTGAGTGGCCAGCAGACATCATCCCTGCAAGGCACATGTATGGTTCTACTCAAGGACAAAACAGAGACTTTTCGGGTTAAGTTTCAGAGGCCAGCATGTCTGTAGAGATCAGAGGTTTCTGTTACAATAGTGTACCGTAGAGGGAATTTTTTGTTGTCATTACCTGGCCGAAAGGTATTTTCTTTTCCAAAAGATACTCAGGAGACTTGACTGTTTTCTCCAGCTGGTGAGCTTTTGGAGGCTGATGGGTAAATAAAGCCTTCTACCTTCACGGTTGGCCTGTCACAGCAAAAGGGAAAACAAAACTCAACAACCATCACATGTATTTGAGCAGCGCTTTCAGATTTAAACCACACTTTCAAATCCACTATTTCATTGATCCTTGTTGGAATCATCCGAGGCAGGCGGAGTGGGGACAGTATAGCCAACTCACATATGAGCATGACACAGTGTTTTCATGAACACATTCTGTGTGGTAGGTATTACCAATCCCATCTTACAGGCAGGGAGACTGAGGCTCAGAGGGGTGAAGGGACTTCCCCATAGCTCCAGGGTTATAGAATGAGGGCTGGAATCCCACCCTCAGTCTTCTTTGCTCTTCTCTGACACTGTCTCAGAGCTTTGTAGAAGGAACAGTCTGAAGAAGGCTTGGCTTCCTAAGATGTTGGAGAATGGCTTCTGCTTTTTCTGTCTCCTTGGGTTGACCTCCCTCCTTTTTAAAAATGATCCCTCTCGTGCTGATGAGCTATTAATTCTGTCTCCCAGGCTGCCCTGCAACCCCTGTGCCACGACCAATGCGTGTGACAAGCCCATCGGGCCCTGCGTCACCAATCCCTGCGCCCCGTGTGGCCCACGCTCCCGCTGCGGGCCCTGCAACACCTTTGGGTGCTAGATATCCAGGGGCCAGCAAGAGGATTGCATGAAGACAGAGGGGCCATCGATGGGCCAGCCCTGCTTCTCTGACAAGCATCAGCCACAGGAGCCAGCCCCAGGCATCCCTATAAATCACGATCTGGAAGGAGAGCAAGAGCCCAGGTGTGGCCCGGCACTGAGCCCAGCCCACCTGACCCTCATCATTCAAGGCTGCTCTCTTGTAGTTATGCTGTGACCTGATGGTCTGCCAGGTCTGGGCTGTGAAGGTGTCATACGATGTGTGTTGTGGTTCTCTCTGTTGCTTTGACCTCCCTTGCGGGTCCCCGAATCCCTTTGTAAATCTAATAAACTTTCCTCTTGCAAAGCAGTGATGGTTCTCATTTGTATTCACTCTTTCCAAAGTGTTCACTCTGTTGTGTACGTGCTTCTTATAAAACCACTTGAAAGCACAGGAGGACTGTGTCATTAATCCTCTCCCCAAAGGGCTTCATCACCATTAATTAACATTCATTAGGTGCAGTGAGTCCAGCGTCCACTTGGGCCAGCTGGAAACCAGTAGGACCACTAAGTCAACAGGATTCATCTGAATATGGTGTATATTCACTGTGGGAGCTGACTCAATAATGCACAGTGGTTAACATTTCTAGAAAGTTCCCCTTTTTCTTTTCTAAGTGCCTGCAAGAAGAAGGACAGGAGCTAACATTTATTGGACACTGAGCAAGTACCAGGAACTACACAACTCATTTTCTTTCTTCTGTACCAGTAAGGAGCCCAGAAGTGACAGTTATGCTGGTGCCCTGCTCCTGCATGTCCGGTGCCTCCTGATGTCCGGCCACGGTTGATGGTTCCCACAGTTGTGCGTGCTGAGTCCATGCAAGCCAACTGTCCCATCTTGGGCTAAAGTGCTAGTCATGTAATCTCTCCTTGAGATGCAGCTGACACTATGTCCTGCTGCTAGGATGATGGCTGCTCCAGTGTTGGTCATAAACTCTTGTCTTAACACACTTAGCTTCCTTAGTGTCTGCTCCGGTGGCGTTGATTTAGCTGGTGCTGCTGGAGCTCCCTTATCCAGACCTCAGGCGTGGCCCTGGACAATGACAGAGTGACCCTCCATGCTGTGCTCAGAATGTCCCAGATCCAGCTGGTGTACTTCAGCCTCTCATCCTTCCTTCCCAGAAGCCACCTGCATGTGGGCTATGAATACACTTCTGCACCCTATGCAATCAGTTCTCCGTATGTGCTGGGACCACCATTCACCCATGGGTACCAGCAGCTGCCTTTATCAGGGACAGGTGCCTCCCAGACACCCAGTCCTCTGCCTTGCGAGTGAGAGCTCCAATGTTTCAGCGCAGTAAATACACTTTCTCTTACCGCTCAGTGTGTAGAGCATCAAACAAAACGTTGTCTCTATGTTAGTCAAGTCTATCAATGGGAGGACTAGGTCTGGGGGAGGCTGTCCTGAATCTTGGTCTCTGCCACAGTGATTTCTTTGGTGAAGAAGAGAAAGGAGTTCAAGGAAATCACTCTGTCCCAGGACAAAGCCAGATTGATTTCTGAGCTGTCTGGGTGGGTTTCAGTGCTACTCACCTCGTATATGGGGCAAGACACATGCGCTGAAGTCCCCTGCCGGTGAGCTGTGATTTGCCACCTGGTGAAACAAGGCACTGCTGCTATTTCTTATTTTAAATTGCTAATTATGAAGTATTTCAAACATCTGAAAATACAAAAAAAAACATTAAGACACCTATAAATCCACAACCAAGATTTGATAGATGTAACCTTGTGCTGTATTTATACCATTGCTATGTGTGTGTTTTGTTTGTTTGGTTTAGTTTTTGGGAAAAAAAGTTTACAAGTCGACCTCGAACTGATCCGTTACCCATTCTTCTCTCCCTCTGTCCCCCTGGAGGTAAATTCCATTCTAAATTTAGTGATATATTATTCTCCAATTTAAACATTTCTAAAAATTATACATAGGGTATCCATGTACAGTGTGTGTGTGTGTGTGTGTGTGTGTGTGTGTGTGTATGAATTAGCAGTTTAAATTAGAAAATACAAGTGGTATAAAGCTTGCCGTCAATTTTCTCCATTCAACATTACGTGTCTGAGATTTATCTGTGTTAATACACATTATTCTTATAATTTATTTTAACTTCTTTGTAGTATTTCATAATGAAACAGATCATGTTTTTATTTACTTATTCCACTGCTAAAGGACAGTTAGGGTGTTTCTTCCTTTCTTTAATCATTATAAACAGTGTTGCAAGAACATCCTTGTCAACATCTCTCTTTATGTACCTGTGTGAGTCGTTCTCCAGAGCCGTGGTTCTCAAAGTGTGGTCCTGGGAACCTGGGAAGCTGTCAGAAATGCAAATTCTTCAGTCCTACCCCAGACTTACTAACTCCAAAACTCTGGGGGTAGGGCCCAGCAATCTGTTTTGTTTTGTTTTGTTTATTTTTTCTTTGTTTGTTTTGTTTTACAACTTTGTAAAAACGTTTTGGGTATACATCCAAAGGAAATGAAATCACTGTCTCAAAGCGATAACCGCACCCTCATGTTCAATACAGCATTGCTCACAAAAGCCATAAGTGGAAACAAATGTCTGTAGACACAGATAACTGTAATATATATACAGATTATACACACACACACACACACACACACACACACACTGGAAGGGGAAAGAAGAAGGCAATCTTGTCATTTGTGACAAAGTGGATAAACTTGGAGGACATTATGCTAAGTGAAATAAGCCAGACATAGAAAGTCAAATACTGCAAGGCCTATTTTTTGTTAACATTTTTTTAAAAAATTAAAAAAAAAAAACCTTTGTCTATTTGAGTATAGCTGACACACAATGTTGCATTCATTTCTGCATTCTCTCTCTTACATGTGAAATCTAAAGAAGCTGAACTCATAAAAACAGAGAGTAGAAAGGTGGTTGCCAGGGACCAGGGGTGTGATGGAAATGGAGAGCTGTCGGTCAAAGTGTACAAAGTTTCAGTTATACGGGATGAGTACGTCTTAGAGCTCTGATGTACAGTGTGGTGATGATAGTTAATAATACTGTATTGTATTTTTGGGAATTTTCTAAGAAGAAAAATCCTAAGTTAAATCTTCCCAGCATGCATGCGTGCACCTGCAACCCCCCAAACACACACACACCCGAAGGTGACCCAGTAGAGGTGATGAATACGTCATTTAGCTGGATTGTGGTGATCCTTCCACAATGTATGTGTATGTATATAAAAGCATCAAATTGTACACCCAGCAATCTGTTTTCACTTGCAGATTTGTGCAGTGCCAACAGATACAAATACTGCCAATAAATGTGGGTATGATGGCATCGTGTTGTTATAGCTTGTAGTTTTCTTATTCTTAGTGAAATTAAGCCTTTAAAGAATCTTTTGATTGGCCGTTTGGGTTTCTTATCAACTCAATAAATTCAACTCAATAATCATGGAATGCCCACGATGACCTAAAACTGTCCTGGGTGTCAGGACAGGGGAGTGAAAGAAATTAAGACCTGCTCTCAAGGAACTTACGTTCAGGTGGGGAGACAGGCAGTAAAAAGAGTCAGACAAACATGACTATGTCAAGTGGTAAGTGCTAAGAAGCAAAAACAAAGCTAGGTGCTGTAGACTGTGCCCCCCAAATCCTCATGTTGAAATCCTAGCTCCCATTGTGATAGTATTGGGAAGTGGGGGCCTTTAGGAGTTGATTAGTCCTGAGGATAGAGCCTCATGAATGGGGTTGGAGCCCTTACAAACAGAGACCCCAGAGGGCTCCTCACCTCTCCTGCTATGAGAATACTACTGTCTATGAACCAGGAAGCAGGCCCTCACTGAACACTGAGTGTGCAGGAGCCTTGATCTTGGGCTTCCCAGCCTCTCGACTGTGACAGATAGATTTCTATTGTTTATAAGCTGCCCAGTCTTTGGTAACCTACAATAGCAGCCTGGACTAAGACACTGGTCAAGGGGACAGAGAAGGATGGGGGAAGAAGCCTTTCAGATAGGGTGGTCAGGGCACTGAACGTCTGACAGAAAAATAGGGTTTAGTCTATTGCATTGAATTTTACTACTGACACACTTGGATTTATTTTTAAAATCTTATTTTGTGCTTGCTATCAATTGTGATTTCTTTCTTAGCTTATTGTTTTCCCCTTTCCTGAGATCTATCAGCTTGATCTTGTTTTCTTTGTTGATGCTTATTAATTTTTAAATGTGCAGACATAGTGCTAATTTTAACTAATCTCTCTCTTCTTGCATATAAAACAAGGTGCAAAGAAATTTTGATTTATGTTCTTTATTTTTTAAGTTCTGCCTTTTTAAAAAAATTTTTTTTAATGTTTATTTTTGAGACAGAGAGAGAGACAGAGCGTGAGCGGGGGAGAGACAGAGAGAGAGGGAGACACAGAATATGAAGCAGGCTCCAGGCTCCGAGCTGTCAGCCCAGAGCCCAATGAGGGGCTTGGACTCACGAACTGTGAGATCATGACCTGAGCTGAAGTCGGACACTTAACCGACTGAGCCAGCCGGATGCCCCTAGTTCTGCCTTGTTTTTGCACTCAAAAATTTGGTCATTGTTACTATTATTTTTAGATTTTCCTGTACGTTTACTGGGTTGTTTGCTCCCAATGCTTTTTGCACTTTCCTCCTCCTTTCTGGTTTTAATTTCTTGTTTTCTGAAATGCATTCTTTGGTAGTTCCTACAGTACCTGTGATAAGTTCTCCCAGTTTCTGTCTGAAAATGTCTCTTCTTAGTGGTCCCTCCTGAACGATGGTTTAGTTCAGTGTGGAGTTCCAGAAGGGTGGCTATTTTCCTCTGGTCTTTTCAAGATTATCATACCATTGTCTTTCGCATTTTGTTGCTGATGCTAAAAAGCATATTACCCATCTAAGTGTGGTTCCATGTTGGTAATCCTTTTATTTATTTCCCCCTCTCTTTGTTTCTAAGATGGCTTCTTTGTGTTGAAGTGTTGTGTGGCTTCACTATATTTTGTCTAGCGGTGGGTCTGGTTTTGTTTTCCTAATTAGGATTGATGTGCTTCTTGAATTGATTCATGCTTTTCAGAACCAGTGGAACATTCTCAGCCATTGTGTTGTTTGTGTATTACTTCTGTCTTATTCAATTTTCCATGTCTGAATTCCTTTTTAAAAGATAGCTTTATTGAAGTATAATTCATATTATGTAAAATATAATTCATATGCCACAAAATTCCCCTGTATGAAGTTTACAATTCAGTGCTTTTCATTGTAGTCATAGAGTTGTATAGCCATTATTACAATTGTAGAACATTTCATCACCTCAAATAGATACCGTGTACCCACTACCCAGAAGTCATTCCCTAGGACACCCCACCTCAAATTAGGCAACCACAATGGTGTCTATAAGGTCGCCTAGCTTAGGCATTGCATATGGATAGAATCGTAAAATCTGTGGTGTTTTTGGACTGGCTTCTTTTACATAATGTTTTAAATTTAGAGACCAAATAAAAGTTCAGCTTTTTTTTTTTTAATCTTTCTGTGACAATGAGCATACTTTTTTCTTTCTCTTTTTCTTTTTCTTTTTCTTTTTCTAGATCACGTTTTCACTAAGGGTACAGTCCCTTGAGAGATACGGGTTTTTCCTGTTGTCTGAGCTCCAACGCTCTCATATAGACTGAAGGTGTTGTCCCCTGTCCCTCATTTCTAATTCACTGTTTTTCAACTTAGCCTCTTTACAAACTCTCTGTGTGACCTTAAGCAAATCACTTCCTCTTTGGGGTTAACGTTTTCCCATTTGTAACATAGTTGGGTGAGATGACCACTTGAGCCCTTGGTGGCTCCAACATTCTAAGATTCTAGGCTTTATCTGACTCAGACATGACTTCCAGAAGAGAAATTTCACAATCCTTTATTTGTGTGGGAAGTCCATTCTTAGAGTGTGGCTCAGTGTGAGGTGATTCTAATACATGATCTTGGACTATGGACTGGCAGTAAATTGGCAGAACATTTTTCCAGGGGTTGTTCCTTTTGGCATTCTCTTTGCCTGAAGCTCATAACCACACCTCAGTCACTTTTGAACTACAGATTGTTTGATCCCATAGGAAGCTTGGTGTCCTTTCCTCACTTCCTAATAGCTCCCCTTCAGAATTGGCAAAGTCAGCAGTTATCACAAGGGTGACAGTGAAAATCGTGACAAAACTTTTATTTCCAGAACAACAAGCTCAAGTGTAATTTAGTGATTATATTGGAATAGGAGACTTACTTGGTCTTTTTTACAACTCTTTACTTATTTAGAACACTTACAAGAATTTCCTTTTGGATTTTTTCATGTAAATTTTATTCCTTTTGCTTGTGTAGGAGGAATAGCTATGTTTTCAAAAAATTTGGAGAGAACAAAAAAGTACAGAGAAGGGCAGGGGAAGCATTCATAACCCTACCATTTAAAAGCATCCAATGTCATCATTATAGTGTGGTTCTTTTTATCTCTCAGTTGTCCCCATTGTTAAAATCATGTACATTAATTTTGTTATGACTGTGTGTTATTTTGGGTAACTATACTGCTCTTGAGTAGGGTCACTATTTGTGGTTCTAAGTTGTTTCAACCAATGGGATATAATTATATCTAAGTTGTTCCAAACTATTGAAACAAAATTGTATCATCAATTTAGAAATAATGATTGAAATCAGGATGGCAATAAGGAACCTTAATATCACTGAATTGTATCATTTCCATATTCACCCTTATTCTTCTTCAACATAGCATATCTATGGGTAACAAGTGTGTTTTTTCTGTTTTTTTTTTTTAATTGTCTTTGATATCTGCCCCTAAGTAGTTGACAGACCATATTGGTTGTGAAATTATTCAACATTTCTGCAGTCTGCTGATGGGGGCTGGGAATCCATGGGGATTAGCAGATTTGGCTTCTAATTATATGATCCTAAGTAAGCCATTTCTCCATTCTGAGCCTCAGTTTCCTCATTTATAGAATGAGAGGCTTGGATAAGATGATCATGATGATCTCTGGTATCACTCTTTTTCCAAGATTTTCTCCCTCTCTGACAATTTTGGCTTTTGGGATTTACATTAGGAAGTGGAAGGGAGGATCAGAAAAGCCAAATGCAAAGCAGCCTGGTTTTGGATCTGCAGCTATAGCTGAATCATGGACTCTTGCTGTGAGCATGTCCCTGAGTTCTGCTGTCTTCCGCTAGAACAGCAGTAAGGAGCCTTTCTCTTCACCTAGGCACACAACTGAATTCTTTCCTCATAGCTTCTCTTTAAGATAACAAATAAGTCTCATCTTATGCCTTGAAAAAAACTCCAGAAATTGTGTTATATTCATGAGCATTTCTGATTGCTTGTGCTTCTTGGGTAGATGTTCCTAAATCATCAACTATTATGAATCATCAAATCCAAACAAGCTTGACATCTTTAAACTACTTAAAGCACACTCTAATTATTGTAGAAAGTTTGTATTGGTAAGACCAAAGCTCACAATCTTTATAATCAGGTGTACAAACGTACTGTGGCAGGACTTCTTTAAACAATGGACATCTCACCTCTGGGTTATTTAAAATCTTGATTGCCTAAAGTTCAGTGTGGAGGTACTTCAAGAACACAGGTACTGTTTACAGTAAACACACTCATGTGACCATGGAAAGGTCCTGGCAACTTGTTGGCCAATGTATCCAAGACCCTTTCCATGATTCTGATCTTATAGGGTCCCTTTGCCACACTTGACACTTTTGACCTTCACCTCCACTTTGAAGCTCTCCTCCCTAACCTTCTCTGATGCCATGAACTGGCTCTCTTCATTTTCTCCAACCATTTCTCCATTTCTTTATGACTCTTTTTCCTTCTCCTGCTCTTAGGTTGGGGAATCCCCAAAGTTTGGTCCTTAAGTCCTTGTTGCTCTTCTCTTCGTACATTCTCTCTTGGTTCATTTCTCCAGCTTTCACATCTTCACTAGGCTCGTACCCGCCATGAATTCTAGCTTTGTTACTCCAAGGACCTGATGAACATTTTCCTGTATAGATTCCACCATTCCTTCCAGTATAGCTGATCAAGAATGAAACTATATCACTGCTCTCCTTAGAACCTTCAATGGCTTCCCATTGACCTCCTGATGAAGCCTAAGCTCCTCAAGGAGGTATACAAGGTCCTTCATATGAAAGTCTTTCCATGCCTTCAGGGAACTCAAGTAGAGAGAGAGAGAGAGAGAAGAATGTAGGTCATGACAATGCCATGTGCTCAAGGTGAGATGAGAACTCACAGAGGAGGAAGAAATAATCTGTCAGAAGTTAGGGAAAGAGCTAAGTCATTTATATCTAAACAACATGAGATGATGGACAGAGTTTACTTCTCCTCCACCCTCATCTATCACTCCCTGACTTACATGGTGCTTACTGAGCTTCTCTCACTTCCTCTGTTGCAGAACCTCCCAACCTTACTGAGGTGAATGGATTGGAGGGTCCATGGTACTCATGCTCTGAATCCTTGGAGTGGCTGGCCAAGGCAGCCCAGACTGCCCCAGTGAGCCGCAAAGTGTGATCATTTCCTACATAAGCTTTTGTGTGAAAAATGGGAAGCATGCCTGAATACAATGTGCACTTGCACCAAAAAGCCTTACTAGACCCCCCCACTCAGTCTGGTAAGGTCCTCTTGCACGTTCCTATAGTCGCTGGGGCTTGCCCTGTCACAGATGTATCCTGCACCCAGCTGGTGTGCATCCTCCACCAGAGTGTAGGCTTGCCTCTCTCGCTCACCGTGCCTGCTCGGTTCCTGGCACGTGAAGGGCTCAGTTAAATGTCTGTTAAAGGAAGTGGGCCAGCTCATCCTTGATGAGCAAAACAGTCTGTGTTCCTCTCAAATATTTTGCTTGCCAAATTTTGGGTTCATTCTTTATCCTCTCCCACATCTCATCTTTCTAAATGATTGCTGGTTAAAAAAAAATGTCTTCTTTGAGAATGATTCTTAACACCATTTTTTCTTTTATGCTTCCTCTGCAGACACCTAAATGAAGCCCCACCTCACCGTTGGCCTGGATTACTGCGGTCGCCTCCTTGCTGGCCCCTCTGCCTCCAGCCTTACCTTCGTTTTGCTAAAACAGATAAATGTTTGCTAAATATTTCCTAAAACATCTCCCTCCAGGACAGTCTAAGCTCTTTAGCTTTGCCATAGAGAACTTCTACCATATGGCCTCGACCTCCCCATACAGCTTTATTTGCTGTATTTGTATTTGTATTTGTATTTGTATTTGTATTTGTATTTGTATTTGTATTATTTCCCTACACACCTCTTCCCTCCCAGCCACTAGTCTCATTGACTGTGTGTGTCACACCTGCCCGCTGTGTGTGCACACCATTCTTCCACCTGCAGGGCCCATATTTCTCCTCTGCGTCTCAGAAGCCTTGCGCCCCAGCACATATATGCTCCTGTGAACTTCCCATCCTGGCAGTGCCCTCTTGCCCATTTCCTCAATCTCTCACTTATCACTTACCATCTCCTGCCTTAGATTATGATTCCACATTCATTCCTCATCCACTCAACGCACATCCATTGAGTGTCTATTGAGTACCATGCACTTAAAGCTGAGGATTCAGAGAATTAGACTCTGCTGCTGCCCTCAGGGAACTCAGATACAGAGATAGATGAGCACAGAAGTTGTGTACTGCCATGCTTAAAGTGAGGTGAGACCTCACAGAGGAGGAAGAAATTATCTGTCTGAAAAAGTTAGGGAAGGAGATAGTTCATTTGTATTTAAGCAGCATGCGGTGATGAACAGAGATCACTGTTCTCTGTGTTGGAATCCTGGCTTCGCAACACATTACCTCCTACCCTCTATGCCTCCATTTACCCACCTGTAAAATGGGAATAATATCATGTACCTTGTAGGGTCATGGTGAGGTATGAATGAGATCATGTTTGTGAAAAGGGCTTAGCACCAAGGTGAGCCTGTACAGGTGCTCAACAAGTGTGAGCTCCTTCCGGCAGCTCTGGGCCAACCTTCCATTCCTTACAGTGCCCCGGACATACTGTTATCCTGGTGACTATCTGTTATTTGGTTGATTTATATTATCATGGAAATTTCTGCCATATCAAGAAACAGAGCCACTGGGAGCCAGATTATTTTAAGTATTCCAGAAGGGATCTATTCCTCTCTCTGAGAACCATGAATTTGACATTTGGCATTTGGAAATTTGACCTGGCAAAAGATACACGGGCAAGAACTGTGCTTTCGCATCTTAGCAAGAAGAGCTGGGGGCTCGCCAAGGAGTCAGGGCCATCAAGCCAGGAGGCAAAGCAGCAATAGTGTCCCCGGACCTGCCCCACCCCACTAATGAAGCTCAGGGCATTCATGAGCCCAGCTCTTTGAAGCCACTCTATGAAGCTCATACTTCATTGATGCACAGCATGGCAGAGGAGTCCTGACTTAGCGAGAAGCCCAAGTAAAGTCTTTTACGAGGTGAGGGACTCTTCTGAGGAAACATAACAAACCAGGGGGGAAGGGCTTTTGACAATCACCAAATGAGTAAGAAAAAAAGGGAGGCCTTCCATGTCCACACCCCCTGTGGAAGGGGTATAAATGCTCCCCAGGGGCAGGAGACCCATAGCTCTGTGGCTTGGAGAACTTGAACTCCGTGTTCAGCCGGGCGTCTCGCTCCCTCCCGCACCATGCCTTACAACTGCTGCCTTCCCAACCTGAGCTGCCGCTCCACCTGCTGCTCCCGGCCCTGCGTGCCCCCCAGCTGCCACACCTGTACCCTGCCCGGGGCCTGCAACATCCCCGCCAACGTGGGCAACTGTGGCTGGTTCTGCGAGGGCGCCTTCAATGGCAGCGAGAAGGAGACCATGCAGTTCCTGAACGACCGCCTGGCCAGCTACCTGGAGAAGGTGCGCCAGCTGGAGCGGGAGAACGCGGAGCTGGAGACCAGGATCCGGGAGTGGTGCCAGCAGCAGGTGCCCTTCGTGTGCCCCAGCTACCAGTCCTACTTCCGGACCATCGAGGAGCTCCAGCAGAAGGTGAGGGGGTGGGCACCACATGGCCTCCAGCCGGAATGGTAGGGAGGGAATCTGCGGTCTGATTAAGAAACAATACAGGTTCTCAGTTGATGTCTGGCTTTTCCATTTTGTTTTCTTGAGGGCCCATTTTATACGAGGCTCAGGACTGTTAGGCCTCAATATTTGCATAGTGCAAGTCTATGTGAAGGTAGCAGCACTTTGCATAAATAAGCTGTAATTAAAGCCGCCTCCAAATGCTTCTGTGCATTTGCCAAGCTCCAGATTTATTACCCTGAGGTAAAAGAAAAGCACCGAACCCAAGAAGGAAGCTGAGGAAGCAGAACCTTTTGTAAGAATTGGACCATTTTCTCTCTCCCTCATCTGGACTTTTGACTACTCTGACTTGCTGCTGTCCTCTTCTGGGTACTTAATTACCCGAATTATTTTCCTGACCTGGATGCTTCTGGACTTCTCCTGGTGTTCCGTGTTCAGTGAGGGCATAAAATGGTTAGCTAAAATCAGAAAGGGTAGAAACCTCCTAGGAGGAAATCGTGCAAAGCCAGCCAGGATGGCTGGGAGGGCATGGCTGCTTCCCTGACCCAGTGCCTCCAGTGGCCAGTTACGCATTCATTTTCCCCAGCCGACTGGATGTTTCTTGAGGGTGGATCCAGTGTTGACTCATTTTTGTATCTTCGGTTCCTAGAACAATGCCAGATTTATGATGGGTTTTTAAAAATAAATGTTAAGGGCACCTAGGTGGCTCAGTCAGTCAAGTGTCCGACTTTGGCTCAGGTCATGATCTCACAGCTTGTGAGTTCAAGCCTCACACAGGGCTCTCTGCTGTCAGCACTGAGCCTGCTTCAGATCCTCTGTCCCCCTCTCTCTGTCCCTCCCCGACTCGTGCTATCTCTCTCTATATATGTATCTCAAAAAAATGTTAGTTATTATTATTATCAGCCTCTCAGTATTGCTTACTAGGAAAGAAAAAGATTACTTAGCTACTGATACTTTTCTCGCATATTTCAGTATTCTTTTTTCAAATTTGATTTGTCAAATATTTACTGAGCACCTATTGTGCGTGGACAGCATTTAATAATCTTATATAAGATCCAGTGTGATTTCTCATTCTGTCCCTTCCATGTAAGTGCATCAGCAGGAATTGGTGTTGGTTAGAAATAACCAAGCTTATCCTCGATTGTTTTGGGTCTTCTAGATCTTGTGCAGCAAGGCAGAGAACGCCAGGCTGGTGGTGCAGATTGACAATGCCAAGCTGGCCTCAGATGACTTCAGGACCAAGTGAGTGGACGAGTGGGGTGTCCCCTCTCTCCTCTTGCCCCTTAGCCGGTCCTCAACACTGACAAAGCTTTTCCCTAGACGTTTCCCCCAGGATCCACAGAGCCACTGCTCAGCAGAGCTCAGAGCTCTAATCTCTAGATGCAGACCCCTCCTCCAGCTTCTCTGTAAGGTGACATCCCTCCAATCTAGGAGAGAAGTCAGGCATCCCTCCGTCTCCCGCCATTGCTCTGCTCTGCACAGAATGCAATCAGGAGAATGTGGGAGGTGAATTAATTTTGGAAATTTCACAGTGTATCAACTTTTATTGCCTAAATCTACTGGCTCTTTATTTATCCAAAAAAACCCAAAAAGCAAAAAACAAAACCAAAAACCGATTACCAGAGCATTTTCCTCTAGGAGCTACCGCTCAGTGTTAAAAACCTGAATGAGAGACAAGCCTGTAGAAACCATAAGCCCCAAACTTCCAGTTGTCTGACAGATTGAACCAAACCAGAGTCAGGGCCAGGCCTATTCCTGTCTGGCGGGTCCCTGATGCCCCTGTACCACAGGTACGAGACGGAGCTGGGCTTGCGGCAGCTGGTGGAGTCGGACATCAACGGCCTGCGCAGGATCCTGGACGAGCTGACCCTGTGCAAGTCTGACCTGGAGGCCCAGGTGGAGTCCCTGAAGGAGGAGCTGCTGACCCTCAAGCAGAACCACGAGCAGGTGAGGTTCCCCAAAGAGCAACAGGCTGAAACTCGCCAAAGCCTGTTTCCAACTACTGTGGGGTGTGGGAGAGGCTCTACGTGCTGAGGAATCTGTCTTCCAAACAAAAGGATTTGTAGAGAATGAGCAATTGAAAACCTGTGATATGAGAGTAGGATGTTTCTGCCAGAGGCGGGGGTGAGAGTGAAGGAAGTTGGCAGGCCCAGTAATGAGGAAAGACCAACAACCAGGCAGTGCCCACAGCTTCCTCCGCTCCCAGCCTCCTCCGCTCTGCGGGGATGCAGAGATCTTGTATCCCAATTCCCCATTAAGCACCTGCAGAGGCCAGGATGGCCACCCAGCAGAGAGGACTCAGCTGGAAACAAAACCACCTCTCCTCCTTCTCCTCCAGAGCTTTCTCTGCTAGTCAGTGTTGTCTGGAGAAAATGCTGAGCAAAATGCTTACTGTCACTTCTTGGTCAGTTGCGTGATAAAGGAGACAGACATTTTGTGCAAACCTCAAATACCAGAACAATGTAAATAGCGATGGTTAATAGTAATCAAGAGCTTATTGTGTGCCAAACATTGTGCCAAGTGTTTTAGAACTCCAGACGTAATTCTCATTTTATAGATGGAGAGCTTGAGACTCCTAGAAGCTTCTAGAAGCCATATAGTAAGTGGTAGAGATGGCCCTCAACTCAAGCTTGATAACCACCTAAGCCCAAGTACCAAGTTATGTTGGCTTTTTGAAGAGATAGCAGGGAAATGAATGGATACTTATTTCCTTCAGCAGAATCTAGGTTGATAGAATCACCAAACCACCAGTTAGGTCTATTCCATCCCAGATGGGAGATTTTGAAGTAAGCACTCTTTATTTCCTCTTTAGTAGGCCTCTATCCTTTTTATTAGCCATGGTTAAGAATCAAACCTAAGAGGCTGTGTGGTGTATGAGCAAAAACACTGAACTGGGTGCTTGGGGTCCACAGTGTACATGGTGGTCTCTCATATCTCAGCTTGGAGGCTGAATCGCTGCTCTAAATGAGGAGGTGTAGCCCGAATATGGGGGTGGAAAGTGGTCCAAGGGTGAAATACTTTGCCAAGTGGAATACACAGATTAGGTACCGATTACAGAACCCAGTTATGAGAGGATCTGGTGGCACAGAGCTGCTGAAAGCTGAAGAATTATCACAAGCTGACCTGCTCTCTTAGAAGAGAGCACCAGAACCCTTTGTGATTCTTTCCATCTTCCCCTTCCTCTTTTAGGAAGTCAACACCCTGCGCTGCCAGATCGGAGACCGCCTCAACGTGGAGGTGGACGCGGCCCCCACCGTGGACCTGAACCGCGTGCTCAACGAGACCAGGAGCCAGTATGAGGCCCTGGTGGAGACCAACCGCAGGGACGTGGAGGAATGGTTCACCACCCAGGTGGGCATCTCAGCACGCGGCCGCCCGGGCCCCTCGGCCCCTCGCGGCCCTCGAGGCAGGGTCTCACCCTGTCTCGTCCCCTGTGCTGTTTCAGACTGAGGAGCTGAACAAGCAGGTGGTGTCCAGCGCGGAGCAGCTGCAGTCCTGCCAGGCGGAGATCATCGAGCTGAGACGCACGGTCAACGCCCTGGAGATCGAGCTGCAGGCCCAGCACAACCTGGTGGGTGTCGTTCGGGGTGCTGCCCACCCTCTCCTCACCTGGTGAAGCCCGTGACTTCCCTGGAGTCCCACGGAGTCGCCCCCTGAGAAGCGGCTCTGTGACATTCCGTATGTTCCCCACACAGAGGGACTCCCTGGAGAACACGCTGACGGAGACCGAGGCACGCTACAGCGCCCAGCTGAGCCAGGTGCAGTACATGATCAGCAACGTGGAGTCCCAGCTGGCCGAGATCCGGGCTGACCTGGAGCGGCAGAACCAGGAGTACCAGGTGCTGCTGGACGTCAAGGCCCGGCTGGAGTGCGAGATCAACACGTACCGGGGCCTGCTGGAGAGCGAGGATTGCAAGTGAGTGGGAAGCTAGTACTATTTCCCTTGGGGGTGCATGAGGTTGCCGCGGGGATGAGAAATCATCCTGATGGAGACAAATTTATAATTTCAAGCTTTTGGTTGGAAGCAGTGTGAGGAAGTGCTATATTCTTACACAGAGTGCATTTAGTATCTTCCTATGTCTTCAGCTCATTTCCCTCTAATTTGCCCCCGTGATCTTCTGTCTCCAGGCTCCCCTGCAACCCATGTGCCACAACCAATGCATGTGACAAACCCATTGGGCCTTGCATCACCAATCCTTGTGTCCAACGTGCTCGGTGCGGGCCTTGCAACACCTTTGTGCGTTAGAAGCCCCGGTGCCAGCAGGAGGAGAAGGGTTTCAAAGTCACATGTCAACTCTACTTCATGCAAGCATCTCCTATGGTGACCACAATTTGGACAAAGGAAAAATTTCTACCAGCACCAGCTTCTAAGTGTCAACTCTACCTTCTACTGATTTGCCTGGCTTGATCCTTCAGACGGCAAAGTCTGTACCAGTTCGTTCTGTCTTCTGAGCACTTAGAGAAATCTACAACAGAATCGTGCAATATCTATTATCACGATGACGCACTCGTGTAACAAGTTATGCTTGAACAAATACTTACCTAAATGTGATTTCAAAATAATTACATAAAAGAATGATGGAGCTGATGGGCAGGCTACAAAACTGAACATAATTGGAAAAAAATCTTCCTTGTCACTCTTTTGGTCTTTGGAGATACTACAGTACGGGTCCCTTATTAACTTCCTAATAAACTCTTATTCTGGCACAAACCTGATAATTGTCCTTTTTTGTTCATTCATTCACCAGTTGGGTGTCTTGTATCAATAAAAAGTGACTGGCGTTCTCTCATCAGATGAAGGGGTCATGTGACTTCCTTCAAAGGAAAAGTCTCCAGACATCACCCACCTATTGATGTGAATTTCGGGTATGGGCAGAAGGTGATAGGGGAAAAACTGGTGAATCCACATGACGGTATCTACAAACATTTTCTGTCTAGCTCTTCAGAGGGAATACCACAGAAATGGTACATCATCAGGAGGAAGCGAATCTCGAGAGGAAGCCCATACCTCTTGGCAACATGAAAACACTGAACCTAGAAAAAGACTGGAGAAAATAAAATCAGCCAACAATTATCTTCTCGATTTCTATCTTTGTGTATTAGAGAGGTTTTCTTTATAGCCATCCAAATCAAGTTATGGTGATTTTTGTACCTATAGATTTTATAATAACTATTAAAAAATGCAGAAATACATTGTACTTAGGTTCAGAATATCAAGTCAGTTTATTATAGATTATCAAACCACAATGTTGTAAAAAGACTTATTTTCAGAGGCACTTGGTGGCTCAGTTGGTTAAGCCCATTTTGGGTTCCATGACTGGGCATGAAGCCTACTTGAAAAAAAAAAGACTTATTTAATTACATTCCTTTCACCAAAGTATTGTTATTATTATTTAATGTTTATTTATTTTTGAGAGAGAGAGCATAAGTGGGGAAGGGCAGATAGAGAGGGAGACCCAGAGTCCAAAGCAGGCTCCAGGCTCTGAAATATCAGCACAGAGCCCGACATGGGGCTCGAACTCACAAACAGTGAGATCATGACGTGAGCCAAAGTCAGACACCCAAACGACTGAGCCACCCAGGTGCCCCACCAAAGTATTAATAATGTTAATATTATTTTTCATATGATTAAATCATGGTATTTTGGGGGAGGGCAAATGTTATACCCATTTAATAATCACAACAAATATAATTGTAAAAGTTTTATCACAGATTACATATTCCTTTAAAAGTTTTTATTAAGGGGGGCCTGGGTGGCTCAATCCAACTCTTGATTTCAGTTCAGGTAATAATTTCACGGTTCATGAGATTGAGCCCCACATTGGGCTCTGTGCTGACAGTGCGGAGCCTGCTTGGGATTGTCTCTCTTCCTCTCTCTGTCCCTCATTCCCCCCCAAAATAAATAAACTTGAAAAAAATTTTCATTAGTAGCATACAGTGTAAATTTTGTAACACACATAATATTTTGTGGCATATTTACATATGATAAAATCCATAAAAATAATATATAAGGATAAGTAAACACATTATAGGTGTGTACTCAGCATTTTTCTGGTAGGAGTGTAAGATGAAATATTGTGAAACCCACGAAGTAGTGAGCCCTGAACCTCCCAGACCCCCTGTGCTCTGTACAGACAGAGATGTCACTTCAACCCCACCTAAAGTTGTAGGTGGAAACTCTTTGGGATGCCTCATGTGCGACGAAGGAGTTGAAACTAAGACCATTTTGTTTCCATCAAAAAGACTCTTCCTTTTTGAAGTGAGAGAACAGCCTGACATTTACACACGTATACCTTTCTTGATATATCAGTTCACCTAAGATATCCACCTTGTGTGAAATCGTGGGTCTGAAGCACCATGGCCCCCTCTCCCAAGGTTGTTCTGGGCTGTCAGGACACAGCAAGTGCCTATAAGTCACCCCACTGGAGTCCCAGATTCACAGAGAGCCTCTGGGCTTCATTCTTTCCCCTAATTGTCTCCTTTCCCTACGGAGGCTGCGGGTCCCAGGCAGTTGTTCTGCCCCTCAGTAAGACTGCAGTCAAGACCCCAGGCTTCCCCAAAGGGCCTGAAAGGCATGGAAAAGCTGAGACTTCACTTGAGCTTGGCACCACTCACTGTAGCTCCCATGACTCTCCTGGCCCCAGGTTCTTCCTGTCCTTTGTGACAAGGAGAAATCAGTAATGGTTCCTAGTCCATACTGTACTCAAATCTGACTCTGCTCTTTACCAGCTCTGGCCCTTGGGCAAGTCCCTCCCCTTCTCCAAGCTTCATGCCTCCTCCCAGCACTCCCAGATGCAATTTAGAAAATGTGAACTCAAAGTAAGTGCAAACCATCTGCAAAGTGCTATGTAGAGGCAAGTGGTTATTCTCTGGTACATCTGACTCCATTGGTTTGAACTGTTGATCCAATGGCCACAATATTAAGTTGAAGAAAGTGACTCTGAAACTAGAGTTTGTGGGTTGGATCCCTGCTCTGCTCTTTAATAGCAGTTTGACCTTGCAAATAACATCAACACGAAGCTCCCCAGTTTCCTCATCTTTAAGAGGGCAGCGATAATAGTGTGTTTTCACAGGACGATCTTGAGGATGGGTGGAGTGAGTACACAGAAGCACACGGGCCTGTGCCTAGTAGAAGTAATCTGGGCTATTGTGAGTCACAGAGTGGCTGCCCTTGGGGTGCAGACAGGAAAAGGTGATCTCAGGTAGTGCTTGAGGAATGCTTTTGGGTCCCAGGCAGAAACTGCACAGTGCATAGAAAGTAGCAGGTGAAGTTTCATCATGCTGGATGCTGAAGAGACTTGTGGTTTTTGTTTGTATGTTATGATTCCAAAGGAGATTTTTTTTTTTAAAGTGTGCCTAAGTATTAGAAAAACTCTTGGGAGGTCTTCAGACTTTCAAAAGCCATGGAAGTGTTGGGGGTGGTCCAAGCCTATATCTCTGAGAAGAAAAGGGAAGTCCAGCTAATAGCTGGGGTAAAATTGAAGAGAAAATTGCACTAAGGTATTATAAATCTATCTTATATACATATGTGCACATACCAGATACATGCATACACACTGTATATGTACCCACATATATAAACTGTATGCATATATGTATATATACATTATATATTATATCATTACATATTAATGTACATTACATATAATATAGTTAATATAAATATATAACTAATAATATATTAATCTATTCTACATATATTTATTTATTTAGAATTGCTTTAAAAAAGTTTATTTATTTTGAGAGAAAGAGAGAGAGAGAGAGATAGCATGTGTGCATGAGTCTGAGGGGCAGAGAGAGAGGGAGAGAGAGAGAATCCCAAGCAGGCTCCACACTGTCAGTGTGGAGCCCGATGGAAGGCTCCAACTTACAAGTCATGAGATCATGACCTGAGCTGAAACCAAGAGTTGGATGCTTAACCAACTGAGCTACCCAGGCGCCCCTAACCTATTATATATTTCGACACACACACAATATGTAGGTAGAAAATACGAGAGCACAGCAGAGGGTAGAGGATCCAGTGGCCATGAGAAGTGGCCAGATCTGCTAGGCTGGATGGGCGGGGAGTGCCTGGGATTCACCTTCCACTTTCTGTCCCCTCCTCCACACTCCAGAATGCTGGGACTACTCTATTGTCCTGTGAGGTGGGCAGGAGCTCTGTCTACCCTGGAGTGTGCCTTCCCTGCTCAGTCGCCCGAAATGGCAGTGTGCTTCAGATGGTGGAGGATTGTGGCTGGTTTATGCTGTATTTCAGTGAGCCCTGGAGCTCCAATTCCATCCATTTTTATTTGTATGCAGTTGGCATTGTCTTTCCGTCCCGCATTCAGTGGTGTCTCCACTTACCAATGTTAACAAAGAACACAAACAACAATCAAGTGAGGGAACCCAAGGCCCAGCTCAGGTCAAGAGTAGTGTCTTGTTTTCCAACAAGATTCCTACTTAAAAATTTTTTTAATGTTTATTTATTTGTTTTCAAGAGAGAGAGAGAGAGCACAAGTGGAACAGGGGCAGAGACAGAGGGGGGCAGAGAATTCCAAGAAGGCTCCACACTGTCAGTCAGCACAGAGCCCAACTCGGGGCTTGAACTCATAAATTGTGAGATCATGACCTGAGCTGAAATCAAGAGTTGGACATCCAACTGACTGGGCCACCCAGGCACCCCTGATTTCCACTTTTCTATTTTTTTTAATTTTTTTTTTTTTTTTTTTTTTTTTTTTTTTTTTTTTTTTGAGAGAGTGTGGGAGAGCCAGCAGGGGACTGGCAGAGAGAGAGAAAGAGTAGGGGACAGAGGACCCAAAGTGGGCTCTGTGCTGATGGCAGAGGAATGCAGTCCTCAAACTCATGAGCTGTGAGACCATGACTTGAGCCAAAGTCAGATGCTTAACTGACTGAGCCACCCAGGTGCCCCTCCCACTTTTGTAAATCAGTGGTTGGAATGAAGAGATATCAGGAACGAGAACTGTTATAGAGATCAGAACATCAGTCTATGAAAATCATGGGGCAAGGCAAGAGCCAGAGTGGGACTAGAGCTTTTATCCCAAACTCAGAGACCACATACCTAGGTGTGGCAGTGAGTTCCAGGGGAAAATACCAAAAACCTTGATTCAGGGTGTGCATACCTGAGGACAGCTGAGGAGACAGGCCCTCAACACTTGCTCAGCCTTCCCACCTGGGTGTCTCTGGGCCAGACTCTCCCCTGCGTTAGTGCTGCTGTGCAGAGAAACGCCAGAAGTGCCTCTGAAAGACTCTGGTCACGTGCTACTGTGCTTGTCCCTGGGGAGCAGACTCCTCTGAGAGCCTGTGCCCCTTTCCAGTAGAGGACCCCATTCTTTACTTGACTTCAGCAGAGAAGAATCAGTAGATAATGGTCTTATCAACTTTAAAAATGATTAACATGGTACAATACGGGTCTCAATTAAAGTAATGTAGAAAGTCGCATTATTAAAAATGGGTGTCTGCTGCTTGCTTAGGATACGAAAGAAATAAATCGGTCTGGAACTCTCTCTTTTTAAATTGTCTTTCAGCAGCAACAGAGGCAGAGAAAGAAAAAGAGTGAGAGCTCTTACTAAGAGTTACCTTCTAGTCAATTCTGGGTGGACTCTCCCAGGTTTAAGATCAGTTTCTCCTCCCATGGGTTCCCAGTCCAACTTTGCTGAGGTCAACAGTTCCAGAGCCAGGCTTTCCCAGAAAGCAGCACTCCCAAAGCAAGGAAGTAAGAGCATCAAAACCTGGGGACCGCCACCTAGCCCAGCTCCACCCTCTGCGGGGCTGGGCGATGGGTCTCACCTGCTAATGACAGTGTGACCTGCTGAATGACAGTTACAGTAGAAGAATTATGGGTTGTTTTGGAGGCAGGATATTTGGGTCCTGGCTTTGGACAAATTTTCAACTCCTCCAACTTCTAGACTCTTCCTTTGAGAGAACGTCTGGGCCGCCAGCCTCATGGGGGTTGTGATGGTCTCTGTGTGTGGAAGCACTTTGTAAATGGTACAGCACCGTTCACACATAAGCCTTAGTATTCTTGCCATTGACCCCTTGACCTTGAACCTTGAAGACTGACTCTTAAGTTCACAGAGTCTAATTTTGAGATTGTCTGCTCCCAGTGAACCATCCCATTCAGCGTCCTACATGGTCCTTTTGTTGCTGCTGTTGACAGATGTAACCTGGGCTCCTGTTTTCCCAGCTTGGGGAGCTCCACCAAAAGGCCCTGGGGTAGAGCGGGACCCACTTTCCATTCTGGAAAGGGCATTAACCTCTTATGTTATTCCAGGTATTCATCTTCCTCGTTGACCCATGGAATGCCAGGTCCCAGGGACTGACATGACAGGAGGACCCACAGGGAATGGAATGTGATAGGAGGCCTTGGGGGGAGTGATGAGAGGGGTGTGGGAGAAGGGATGTGGGCCTGCAAGGCCTCTCTGTCTCCTTTCTCCTCCTGGATGTACATTGTAACCCCCATCTCTTCCAGCACCTGCACACGCTCCTTTTACAGGGTAGCTTTCCGTGGGTGGCTCTGCAGAGACAAGGAAGTGCTGACTCACTCACAGGAGGAATTGTCAAGAGGCCCAAGAAGCATCCTGAAAACACCCGGGAGCACTTTGGCAGCTGAGTGTGAAACAGCATTCAAAGCTGGGGGTGGTGGGTGACAGTGACAGTCAAATGCTTTGTTCCATTTTGTTTTGCTTCAAAGAAGAGTCACTGATATCTAACAACTGCTCACATTCCTCATCGAAACAGGAAAATCAGACGAGAAGTGCCACAAGTTTCAAGAATTGCTAGAATGGTAAGAAGATAGGATCGTGATGTGGCCTGTCCCTTGTTATCGCAAAACTTGTGCTGACACCTTTAAGTGAGCAGGTGCCAGGCAGGTGGGCCCGGGTCTGGCCAGGTTCTTATTGGAGTCCATGCAGGCATTCCGGGTAGTATTCTCTTTGTTTCTCACTTTGTCACATATAGGGACAAGCGTGCATCAGAAATTTAAGGAAGACCAGGGAAAATGTACAACTTCTGGGGCAAAGACAGATTTATAAGAAATTAAAACATGTGCTCAGTGTGGCAGGGAAATGTTGGTGTCTACATGACGTGGCTTCATATGGTAGCACAAATGAAGTTAGGGGTGGCCCTGATGAGCTAACGCTTGGAGAGTGACACACTGAAGTGTGTGTGTATGTGTGTGTGTGTGCGTGCATATGTGTTGGCACCCAGATTAGGTAGCTGGTTTCAAGTTCCGTCAAGGCAAAGGCTGTTGCAAACTGGCTGGATGTGAGCAAGACGCCAAGGAATCTGAGCTTGAGGCCTGAGAATCAGAGTTAAATGAATTCAGATGTGTGTGTATGTGCATATGTGCACGCATGTATGTGTGCGCGCGCATGTGTGTGTGTGCATACGTGTGTGCGCACACGTGTGAGTATGTGTGCATCTGTGCATGTATTTGCATGTGCATATGCATCTGTGCGTGTGTGCATATATGCCTGCGTTTATTTGCATATGTGTGTGCATGTGTGTGCATCTCTGTGTGTGCATCTGTGTATGTGTGTGTGTGTGTGTGGCACATGGCGCTTTTGGAGGAAGGCAAGTAGTTAAGACATGTGAACTACTCACATTTCCATGGATTATAGCAATCAGAGTTTTCAAACAGGAAGATAAAAGGGCTGTTGGTGAATTAGAGAAAGGTTCCTTCCTGGCTGGACACACCCCACAGGGGGCTGGTTTGGCAAATGGCATAGACGTTGCTCTTTCGCGTCTATATGATCCCACCACTGGGTGCTCTTTCACCTGACACCACTCTTACAACTACACATGGCAGCCTTGGGGGCAACCACACAGGCTGCCTGGAGCCTGGTCCTCAGACTAGACTCTATCCGGGTCACTGTCCCTACTAGATTGGCTCTCAAGTCAGATAGTTTAAATAATGTCAAAGAATTTTCACATTTCTTAAGTGATCCTTGGGTGCCTTTTATGGCAGACATGTAGGAAGCACGTAATCAATTATGTCCTCCCGGGTGTTTCCAGGATGCTTCTTGGGCCTCTTGATAATTCCTCCAGTGAGCGATTCAGTACTCCTTTGTCCCCTCAGAGCTACCCACAGACAGCTACCCCGTAGAAGGAGCTCGTGTAGGTGCTGGAAGAGACAACGTGCAACAGATAATAACTGGCCTGCCTGAAATTAATAACTCATTTAGGGCAGATGAAAGAATGAAGCACAGAGAGGTTGCTTGAGCAATGCCACACAGCAAAAAGTGCTTTTTGCTCATTGAGAGGAGAAGCCCTTGGGTAACTATGAGAAGAGCAGGAAGCATGGAGACACATGATTGCCATTTTCTAATGAGAAGGGAGTAATTCCCTTTCTCCTAACCCTGGCACTATGTGCTTTGAAGGCAGGGTGTCATCCCTATATAAACAACCATGACACTCACAGGATTAGACATGGAATTCATGGTGACAAAACAGGGGTATGGAGTGTGACTTTTGAATTAAGTTGAGCACGAAACAGAAATTAAGTGAAGAGCTAAAGTGTTTCAACCACACAATGGTGGACTTCGTGCCAAGAATTTGACCAGTTCTTTTGGGAGGTGCTTAAGCGGAGACCCCAAACGTGACCATCAAGCCCATGTCACAGGGCTAATCAGTGGCCAAGCCAAAACTTGAATGCTTTGGTCTTGACCCTGTGCCTCTTCTCTCTACAGAGGGTGTGGGCATCTCTTGCTTAGACATAAAGCTGCTCAAAGGTGACAAAGTAAGGTAGACATCCTAGAAGTTTTAGATTTTAATTGAGAGAATCAGGGTGTGTTTAAAGAATCTTTTTTTTTCTTTCTCTCATTAAGCTGTGACTGACAATAAATGAAGAGCTGGTGAAAAAGTGGATCTCTTGGTTGAATCAACGCATTCTTTCAAACTCATACTAATCTCATATCCAATTAAATTAGTTGATTTAAAAACACTAGTCAAGGGGCGCCTAGGTGGCTCAGTCGTTTGAGCACCCAACTCTTGATTTCAGCTCGGGTCATGATTCCAGGGTCATGGGATCAAACCTGTGTTGGGCTCTGTGCTGAGCATGGAGCCTGCTTAAGATTCTCTCTCTCTCCCTATGTCCCTTCCCAGGTCTCTCTCTCACACACACACACACACACACACACACTCTCTCTCTCTCTCTCTCTCTCTCTCTCTCTCTCTCTGTATAAAAATGAATGAATGAATGAATGAATAAAAATACTAGTCAATGTTTATGCCTATATTTAAAAAAATCTTGGACTTGTATAGACATTTATATATGCACAAAATGCTAGTAGAGTGTATTTATTAAATTCATGATTGTGTTTGTGTCTGGGAAGAGGGGACTGAATGTGACTGGCTTGAAAGCCCAAATTCTTTATGTCATCTTTCATGTTATGTTTACTTGATTTTTTAACACAGCAAATAGGAAAAAAAAAAAAGAACTTCTGTTCACCCTCAGTAGAGAAGCATAGGCTTTTACAATATAGTTTCTCTATTCTTTTTTTTTTTAACATTTATTTATTATTTTTGAGACAGAGAGAGACAGAGCATGAACAGGGGAGGGGCAGAGAGAGAGGGAGACACAGAATCTGAAACGGGCTCCAGGCTCTGAGCTGTCAGCACAGAGCCCGATGCGGGGCTCGAACTCACGGATCGTGAGATCGTGACCTGAGCCGAAGTCGGCCGCTTAACTGACTGAGCCACCCAGGCGCCCCTCTATTCTTTTTTTAAAAAATTTATCCAAGTTAGTTAGCATATAGTGCAACAATGATTTCAGGAGTAGAATCCAGTGATTCATCCCCTACATATAACACCCAGTGTTTATTCCAATAAGTGTCCTCCTTAATGCCCCTTGCCTATTTAGCCCATGCCCCCACCCACAACCCCTCCATCAACCCTCAGTTTGTTCTCTATATTTAAGAGTCTCTTATGTTCTGTCCCCCTCCCTGTTTTTATGTTATTTTTGCTTCCCTTCCCTTATGTTCATCTGTTTTCTATCTTAAATTCCACACATGACTGAAATCATATATTTGTCTTTCTCTGGCCAATTTCACTTAGCATAATACCCTCTAGTTCTATCTATGTTGTTGCAAATGGCAAGATTTTATTCTTTTTGATTGCTGAGTAATACTCCATTGTTTATATATATACCACATCTTCTTTATCCATTCATCCATCAATGGACATTTGGGCTCTTTCCTTACTTTGGCTATTGTCTATAGCATTGCTATAAACATTGGGGTGCATGTGCCCCTTTGAAACAGCACACCTGTGTCCTTTGAGTAAATACCTAGTAGTGCAATTGCTGGGTCATAGGGTGGTTCTATTTTTAATTTTTTGAGGAACCTCCATACTGTTTTCCAGAGTGGCTATACCACTTTGCATTCCCACCAGCAGTGCAAAAGAGTTCCTCTTTCTCCGCATCCTCGCCAACATCTGTCGTTGCCTGAGTTGTTAATTTGAGCCATTCTGACAGGTATGAGGCGGTATCTCATGGTGGTTTTGATTTGTATTTCTCTGATGATGAGTGATTTTGAGGATTTTTTCATTTGTCTGTTAGCCATCTGGATATCTTCTTTGGAGAAGTGTCTATTCATGTCTTTTGCCGTTTCTTTGCTGGAATATTTGTTTTTGGGGTGTTGAGTTTGGTAAGTTTTTTATAGATTTTGGATACTAACCCTTTATCTGATATGTCATTTGCAAATATCTTCTCCCATTCTGTCAGTTGCGTTTTAGTTTTGCTGATTGTTTCCTTTGCTGTGCAGAAGCTTTTTATCTTGATGAGGTCCTAGTAGTTCATTTTTGCTTTTGTTTCTCTTGCCTCTGAAGACATGTTGGGTAAGAAGTTGCTGCGGCTGACGTCAAAGAGGCTTTTGCCTGCTTTCTCCTCAAGGATTTTGATGGCTTTCTGTCTTACACTTAGGTCTTTCATCCATTTTGAGTTTATTTTTGTGTATGGTGTAAGAAAGTGACCCAGGTTAATTCTTGAACAGCAGGTCGCTGTCCAGTTTTCCCAACACCATTTGTTGAAGAGACTGTCTTTATTCCTTTGGGTATTCTTTCTGGTTTGTCAAAGATTAGTTGGCCATACATTTGTGGGTCCATTTCTGGGTTCTCTATTCTGTTACATTGATCTGAGTGTCTGTTTTTGTGCCAGTACCATACTGTCTTGATGGTTACAGCTTTGTAATACAGCTTGATGTCCAGAGTTGTGATGCCTCCAGCTTTGGTTTTCTTTTTCAGGATTACTTTGGCTATTTGGGATATTTTCTGGTTCCATACAAATTTTAGGATCATTTGTTCTACCTCTGTGAATAACACTGGTGTTATTTTGATAGGGATTGCATTGAATATGTAGGTTGCTTTGGATAGTATTGACATTTTAACAATATTTGTTCTTCCTATCCAGGAGCATGGAATATTTTTCCATTTTTTTCTGTCTTCTTAAATTTATTTCATAAGCTTTCTATAGTTTTCAGTGTATAGATTTTCCACCTCTTTGGTTAGGTTTATTCTTAGGTATTTTATGGTTTTGGGTGCAATTATAAATGGGATCAGTTCCTTGATTTCTCTTTCTGCTGCTTCATTATTGGTGTATAGAAATGCAACCGATTTCTGTGCATTGATTTTATATCCTGCAACTTTACTGAATTCATGGATCAGTTCTAGCGATTTTTTTGGTGGAATCTTTTGGGTTTTCCATATAGGGTATCATGTCGTCTGTGAAGAGTGAAAATTGACTTCCTCCTTGCCGATTTGGAAGACTTTTATTTCTTTGTATTGTTCCATTGCTGAGGCTAGGGCTTCCAATACTATGTTGAATAATAGTGGTGAGAGTGGACTTCCCTGTCGTGTTCTTGACCTTAGGGGGAAAGCTCTGTTTTTCTCCATTGAGGATGATATTAGTGGTGGATCTTTTGTATATGGCTTTTATGATCTTGAGGTATGATTCTTTTATCCTTGATTTCTTGAGTGTTTTTACCAAGAAAGGATGCTGTATTTTGTCAAATCTTTTCTTTGCATCTATTGAGAGAATCATGTGGTTCTTGTCCTTTTATTGATGTGATGTATCATGTTGATTGATTTGTGGACATTGAACCAGGACTGCATCCCAGGTATAAATCCCACTTGCTCGTGGTGAATAATTCTTTTAATGTATTGTTGGATCCAGTTTGCTAGTGTCTTGTTGAGAATTTTTGCATCCATGTTCATCAGGGAAATTGGTCTGTAATTCTCCTTTTTAGTGGGGTCTTTGTCTGTTTTGGAATCAAGGTGATTCTAGCCTCATAGAATGAGTCTGGAAGTTTTCCTTCCATTTCTATTCTTTGGAACAGCTTCAAAAGAATAGGTGTTAACTTTTGTCTAAATGTTTGGGAATTTCTCTGGAAAGCCATCTGGCCCTGGACTCTTGTTTTTTGGGAGATTTTTGATTACCAATTCAATATCTTTACTGGTTATGGGTTTGTGTAAATTTTCTACTTCTTCCTGTTTCAGTTTTGGTAGTTTATATGTTTCAAGGAATTTGTACATTTCTTCCAGATTGCCCAATTTATTGGCATATAATTGCTCATAATATTCTCTCATTGTTGTTTGTATTTCTGCAGTGTTGGTTGTGATATCTCCTCTTTCATTCTTGATTTTATTTATTTGGGTCTTTTCCTTTTTTGTTTTGATCGAACTGGCTAGGGGTTTATCAATTTTGTTAATTCTTTCAAAGAATCAGCTCCTGGTTTCATTGAACTCTTACTGTTTTGTTTTGTTTTGTTTTGTTTTGTTTCGTTTCAATAGCATTGATTTCTGCTCTCATCTTTATTATTCCCCAACTTCTGCTGGTTTGGGGTTTTATTTGCTGTTCTTTTTCCAGTTCTTTAAGGTGTAAGGTTAGGTTGTGTATCTGAGACCTTTCTTCCTTCTTTAGGAAGGCCTGGATTGCTATATACTTCCTTCTTATGACCACCTTGCTGCATCCCAGAGGTTTTGGGCTGTGGTGTTATCATTTTCATTGACTTCCATGTACTTTTTAATTTACTCTTTAATTTCTTGGTTAACCCATTCATTCTTTAGTAGGATGTTCTTTAATCTCCAAGTATTCATTTTCTTTCCAAATTTTTTCTTGTGGTTGGTTTCAAGTTTCATAGTGTTGTGGTCTGAAAATACCACAGACCATCATACCATCGTATGATCTCGATCTTTTTGTACTTGTTGAGGGCTTATTTCTGTCCTAGTATGTGATATATTTTGGAGAATGTTCCAGGTGCACTTCAGAAGAATGTGTATTCTGCTGCTTTAGGATGAAATGTTCTGAATATATCTGTTAAGTCCATCTGGTCCAGTGTGTCATTCAAAGCCATTGTTTCCTTGTTGATTTTCTACTTAGATGATCTGTCCATTGTTGTTTAGTGGGGTGTTGAAGTCCCCTACTATTATGGTATTATTATCAATGAGTTTCTTTATGTTTGTTATTAATTGATTTGTATATTTGGGTTTTCCACGTTGGGGGCATAAATGTTTACAATTGTTGATCTACTTGGTGGATAGACCCCTTAATTATGATATAATGCCCTTCTTCATCTCTTGTTACATTCTTTATTTTAAAATATAGATTGTCTTATATAAGCTTTCTTTTGGCAGCCATTAGCATAATAGATGGTTCTCCATCCCCTTACTTTCAATCTGAAGGTGTCTTTAGGTCTAAAATGGGTCTCTTGTAAACAGCATATAGTTGGATCTTGTTTTCTTATCCATTCTGTTACCCTATGTCTTTTGATTGGAGCATTTAATCCATTGACATTTAGAGTGAATACTTAAAGATATGAATTTATTGCCATTGTGTTGCCTGTAGAGTTGGAGTTTCTGGTGGTGTTCTTTGGTCCTTTCTAGTCTTTGTTGCTTTTGGTCTTTTTTTGTTTTGTTTCATCTTTTCTCCCCTCAGAAAGTCCCCCTTAAAATTTCTTATAGGGCTGGTTTAGTGGTCATGAACTCCTTTAGTTTTAGTTTGGGAAATTTTTTACCTTTTCTTCTATTTTGAATGACAGCCTTGCTGGATAAAGAATTCTTGGCTGCATATTTTTTTTTGATTCAGCACATTGAATATATCCTGGCACTCCTTTCTGGCCTGCTATGTTTCTGTGGACAGGTCTGCGGCAAACCTGATCTGTCTTCCCTTATAGATTAAGGACTTTTTTTTTCTCTTGCTGCTCTCATAATTCTTTCCTTGTCTGTGTATTCTGTGAATTTGGCTATTATATGCCTTATTGATAGTCGGTTTTTGTTGAATCTAATGGGAGTTCTCTGTGCTTCTTGGATTTTTATGTCTGTGTCTTTCCCCAGGTTAGGAAAGTTTTCTGCTATGATTTGCTCTCATAAACCTTCTGCCCCTTTATCTCTCTATTCATCTCCTGGACTTCTATGATTAAGATGTTAGTTCTTTATAATGAGTCATTGAGTTCTCTAATTCTTTTTTCTTAATGTTCATTTATTTCTGAGAGAGACCAGAACTTGAGAGGGGTAGGGGTAGAGAGAGAGGGAGACACAGAATCCAAAGCGCCTCCAGGCTCTGAGCCATCAACACAGAGCCCGATGTGGGGCTCAAAATCACAAATGGTGAGAGCATGACCTGAGTCAAAGTTGGACACTTAACCAACTGAGCCACCTAGGCGCCCCTCTAATTCTTATATCATGTTATTGTGCCTTAGTTTCCCTCTTTTTTTGCCTCATTATTCTTTATAATTTTGTCTTCTATATCATGGATTCACTGCTCTGTTTCATCCATCCTTGCTACAGTGGCATCTCAGTTATAACATTTTTAATTTTGTCCTGACTACGTTTTACTTCTTTTATCTCCACAGAAAGGGATTCTATGCTTTTTTCAACCCCAGCTAGTATTCTTATTATCGTGATTCTAAATTCTAGTTCAGACATCTTGCTTATATCTGTGTTGATTAACTTCCTGTCTGTCATTTATTCCTGTTCTTTCTTTTGGAGTGAGTTTCTTCATTTTTTCATTTTGGAGGAAGAAAAAGAATTAATAAAATAAAAAATTAAAATTAAAAAATTAAAAACAACACAAAAAATCAAATAAAGGAAGCTAGGTCCTAAGTGCGTTTTGGTCTGGTTGTTGAAAGAAGGTTGATAGAATAGAGAAAAAAGGGAAAGAAAAGAAAAGAAAAGAAGTAAGAAACTGTTCAAAACTTAAAACAAATGAATACAATAAAATAGAATAAAATGAAGTGAAGAAAGTAAAATAGAATAAAAAATTTACAAAAACAGTAAAAAATATGGTAAAAAATAATTTTTTTATAAAAATGGAAAATAAAAATAATTTTTTTCTCTTTCTGTATCCAAGAATAAGAAAAGAAAAGAAAAAAAAACTAGATAGATCGACCAGCGAACAGAATGAAATCCAAATGAAATTATATCCCATTTCCCCTAGAAGTCAAACTATGAAGGACTTTATAGTTGGTACACTAAGCAGGTGGAGATACTTGTGGTAGTCATCTAGGGCTTGGTTGTTGCAGTTGAAAGAGGCTTGGTGTAATGGCTCCATTCTCATTGGCTCCATACATGTGTGTGCATGTATATGTGCATGTGCATCTATGTACATGTGTGGGCAAGGTGAAAATGGCTTCACCTATCTTCCCAGTCTCTGGCACAGGAACACTGCACTCTCACCAACCAGCAATCAAGTACTCTTCCTTTGTCTCCGGCTTCTGTCCATTCCCCGCTTCTACACTGTCCACGTTCAAGCCGTCAGCCTGCCGGGTGGCACCTACCTCCTGAATTTTATCATGGGGCTGTGTTTCCAAACTCCTCACTTTTGAGGGCCCTGAAGCTTGGACCTGTTCTGACCCTCTGGAGGAGGGTCTAGGAGCAATGGCTAGGTGCCAGCTTGCCCCAGAAAAAGTTCATGCAATCACATGGCAACAGAGGTTCAGGGATTATGGTAAATCACAACACACAACTGTCAACAGGTTTCACTGCACCCTGGCATCTTTGTTCCAATGCCAGCAAACATGGTTATTCTCTGGGGTACACTGGGATCTTTGCCTGTGGGGAGGCCTTATGGTGTCTACCAAATGTCCTTCTACTAGGGGAACTGCTTCTCCCCGTGTGGCCCACGGACTCCTCAGGCCTTGCTGCCTGCTCCTGGGGATTCGCCCTTCCCACCAGGATGCCACTGGAAGACATTCTTAATTAAGATCAAGATTTGCATTTGAAAAAGAAAATTCCATTCTGAACAGGAAAGTTTCCTAATACAATGAATCTGCACTGCCAGGTATCAAACTGTGGAATTTCCAAGATTGCTCTCCCCTGTTTATAGGGTCCTAATGGTATTGAAACCTTTTTCCTTCTCCTTTCTTCCTTTCTTCTTCAGTCACTTGTGGGTGTTTTTACTCTTTCTCTTTCTCTCCAGCTACTTGGGGTGGGGGAGCAGTTTTCCTGTTCTTTTCCCCCCTTTCTCTGTCCTCTTTCCTCAAAAACAGCTCCTTACCCTCTGTGACTTCTCTCTCCCCCAGTTCACCTCTCTGTGCTGTGTACCTGCTGAGTTCTGTGGCTCAAGTTATGCAGATTGTTGTTTTAATCCTCAGATCAACTTTCTAGGTATGCAAAATGGTTTGGTGCTGATCTAGCTGCATTTCAGAGATGAGAGAAGCAGAGAACTTCTATGCTGCTCCACCATCTTGACCCCTTCTTGTCCATGATCCTCTTTTTTATTTTTGGCCTAGATTTTTTTTTTCTTAAAGGATTTTGTTGCTATCAAAGTATAAAACAAAATACAAAGGAACTGAGTGGAAAAGCGAGCTAATCTCTTCATTTCAGCCAGCAATGGTTGTTGTAATCCCAGGTGTTAGACCCTGGAATCTTACTGGTTATGCTGTTGACCTGATGGAAATGTCTGGTGCTAAAGATAGGCTGAGTAATCAGGAGGATATTCATTCTTGTTTGGTCCTGGCAACCCACAGCTACCAAATGGTGGAATGACATTAGTCCAGATCCTTGCAATAAAGTAGTTGTGTAAAGGCATTTGTGATTTTCATACTTCCTATGATAAGGAGAAAGGAGGACAAGTGAGTCAAAGGCCTTTTATAAAAGATCTAACTGCTTTAGCTTTGCCTGCAATATCTGAGGTATTTAACTCAATACCTCAGAGTTGACTGAAGTCAGGGAAGTGTGAAGATCAGAAAAGATGATCCATGTTGAATGCCTACTCATCCCTGTGGGGGTTCTCCTGGAAGCACTGCCGAGATTTATATATGAATATTTCCCTCTCTAGGATGAACTGGGAAGCACCCTATCTAAACACAAATATGGAAATGCTCTCAACCACAGAAGCATCAATAAGATAAGTGTATGGTTATCAAGAAGGACCACATGTAGGTATGCAAGTTTCTCTAAGATATCTTATCTTGCAGATTCATTGTATTAGGAAACTTTCCTGCTCAGAATGGAATTTTCTTTTTCAAATGCAAATCTTGATCTTAATTAAGAATGTCTTCCAGTGGCATCCTTTGTCATAAATTTTAAAATAGAAGTAGAAAGAAAAATGGGGATTGTGAAGTGTGATGTTTAATTGTATGTGTCAACTTGATGAGGCTATGGGATGCCCAGATAGCTGGTAAAAATTATTTTTGGGTGTGTCTGTGAGGATGTTTCTGGAAGAGGTTAGCATTTGAATCAGTAGACTGAGTAAAGAAGATTGCCCTCACCAACATGAGTAGGCATCACCCAATCCATTGAAGCCCTGATGAGAACAAAAAAAGCAGACGGAGGGTGAATTTGCTCTTTTTGTTTGAGCTGGGACATCTATCCTGTCCTGCCCCTGGATACTAATGCTCATGGTTCTCAGGCCTTTAGACTCAGACTGGATCATACTACCAGCTTTCCTGGTTCTCTGGTTTGCAGATGGCAGATAGTGGGACTTCCTATCCTCCATAATCATGTGAGCCAATTTCTATAATGAATCTCTTCTTATAATCTATATCTATATTTATTTATCTACATATATCCTATTGGTTCTGTTTCTCTGGACAACCCTGACTATATATGGAGGGAGAGTTCCAAGATGGCAGGTAATAGAGTTTGTGGTGGCATGTATGCTCCAAACATAAAATACATGGCTGGGAAGATTTTCCTTCGACTAGGAGACAAGTGTGCATTCAACGTGGATCATCTTTTCTGATCCTCATACTTCCCTGACTTCAGTGAAACCAGAGATATTGAATTAAATTAGCCTTCATGACCAACTGAGAGAGCTTGTAGCCCTTACTCTAGCTTCCTTCAAATAATTCCCTTAGGTTCTTGTTAATGGGCAATGAGGCAGAGAGAGAAAGAGAGAGAGAGAGAGGCAAGAAATACAGTGAGCATGCAGGGTATGGTTCAATTAAAGGGTTATTAGTAAACCTGAAGAAATGGCTGATGCCAGATACCTCTTGGTTTTGTTGTTGGGGAGAAAGGGGAGGAAAGAGGCAGAGGACAAAGACTGTAGGCCATATGCATCCCACATGCTGGGAAAGGATTACCCAGGATAAGAAGAAGACTGTATGAAAAGAAGATTGTGCAATAATATCTCTTATTCCCACGCTCTTTCTACATCATGATTGTGTTAGTTTTCCATTGACGTAGACCCTCCCCTCAAATCTGGGCAAGTTCGTGACTATAGAGTAAGTGACACTAGTGACTTGTGAGGACAGGTCATAAAAGGCAATGCAACTTCCACCTCATTCTTCTGGGCTGCCTTGAGGATGCCCAGGCAGGCTTTGAGTCTTTCCAGATGATGTTCCAGACATTACAGAGCAGAGACAAGCCATCCTACTTTGCTTTTTCAGAATTCCTGGCCCACAGAATCCATGAGCATAATAACATTATTTATATCACATATAAAATGATTTATTTCACTGTATTTGGGCTTTCTGTTATGCAGCAGTAGCGACTGAAACAAAGACTTTCTCTGGGTCTCTGGTTTGTCTTCACTTGTGGTGGGAACCAAAAGAAAGCACCAGATGGTTACATCTTGACTTTTCTGCATCCATGAAATTCTAAGGGAGGGGGGTGGTTAAACAGGGCTGACTTTCTCTTGTCAGCTATATTTATCCACACCTGTAGATATTTTCCAGCTTGCCTTTTATTCCATTAAAGACAGAAACATACTTTATTATAACCTGTGTTTGATAATTCCAGGATCTGAATTGTCGTCTGTTTATGCTCTCTTGTTTCTGCTGATTCTCACTCATGGTGTCTTGTTTCCCTGTGTGCCTAGTTATGCACGACTGAAAATTGTTCACTGTACCAGTAAAGTTAGGCTAAGTTATGGTTACTGCAGTAACAACCAACTCCCCAATTTCCCAAGTCTTATCACAATAGGAGTTTATTTCTTGCTCATGCTCTATGTCCCACATAGCCATTAGGAGTCTCTAATCATCATACTTACTTAAGGGTCCAGGCTGACAGTTGCTCTAACTCTAGACAGACTTCCAGAAATCTTCTTGGGAGGGTGAAGAAAAAGTGGCACATTATACATCAGCTCATATAGCCTTGGTGTGGAAATGATGTGTGATATGTGTCACTTCTATTCATATGTTATTAGCCAAAACAAGTCACTTAGCCATGCCTAACTCCAAAGGGGATAGAGAAGTGCATTCCTGCAATGTTTCTGAAAGAGAGAGAGAGAGAGACAGAAATATTTGGTGATAGCACTAATGATTGCCACACTTTCTTTCCTCTGAATATCATCTGTGGGACTTTGTGGAGGTAGGATAGTGGTGTGTTCTTCCAGACAGGATTTGAATTTGTTCCTGCCAGTACACTGGGGCACTACCAGTCAGAAGCCTCTTTCAATTCATGGCCAGAAGTTTTTTTTGAATGATTCAGTTGTGAATGGTAACTTTCCTTACAGTGCCGTGGTGATGGGAGGTGACTAGGCTGAATTTATGTCTGGGTCACCAAGAGGTGTGGCCCTTGAGGGTCCCAGTTTATGGAAGGGAGCCTCTACCTTGGTTGGGTCCTAGACTTTATTTTCTGTTTCTATCTCCCAGAAAGGTCATGAAAACTAAAATTCAAGTTTGTCAAATTCAGCAAATGCTCTCAGAAGAGAAGTAATGTCAGCTCAGTGATGCTGTTAAGAAGATCAAGGGGTGCCTGAGCGGCTCAGTCTGACTTTGCTCCTGTCATGTTCTCTCAGTTTATGAGTTTGAGCTCTGCATTGGGCTCTGTGCTGACAGCTCAGAGCCTGGAGCCTGCTTCGGATTCTGTGTCTCCCTCTCTCTCTGCCCTACCCCACTTGCGCTCTGTCTCTCTCTCTGTCTGTCTCCCTCAAAAATAAATAAACATAAAAAAAAAGACTAACAATTAGAAAATAATACAGCATATTCAGTTGTTTTCATAATGCAGGTTAGTCCAAATAACCTAGCCTGCCATACCATCTGAAACAGAACCTCTGGAGGTATCCTGCCCCATACAGAAGTCACAATATGTGGCTATTTCAACATAAAGATATTAACATGAAATAAAATTTAAAAATTAGTTTCACCTTAGCCACATTTCAAGTGCTTAATAGTCATATGTGTCTAGTCGACTCCATATTGGACAGAGCAATTACAGAACATTCTTGTTATCACAGAAAGTTCTATTGGACAGTGATACTTGCAGACCTGAGATTGGGTGAAGCAGTGATTGATAACAATGAAAGATGGGTAAGGAATGGCAGCAGAGACCCCACTCTCTTATAGTGGACACCTCTCAATGTACTGCATTACAGGGGATCATCTCACATTCATTCATGATTTTAGTTTTTCATTTATTTAACAAATATTTATTGAGTGCCCACCTTACAGCACCCACTGGGTGTAAACTGGTGAATAAAACAGCTATGACCTCTGTGGTTGTGAAACATACAATCATAGAAGATATTCTTACTATAAGGCTTACTTACCTTAAGACAAAGGAGCCGTTTTCTGTGGTTCCATCCAGAAAGCCTGACATAAAGGGCAATAGGCTCCAGAAGCAGGCACATCTGGGTTTGAATCCAAGCTCTGCATCTTCTAGTTAGAGTAATTGATCTTCATGAGCCTTAATTTCCTCATCTACAAAATAAGGATCATATCACTTACTGTATGTAGTTATCTTGAACATTAACCACATAAACACATATAAAGTACCTAGTGCAGTGCCTGGGCACAAAGGGAGGGGCTGATAATGCGCCCCCTTGGCCAAGAGGTGGTTAATTGTACACATGATTTAAAATCAATGCCATGCAAATATAATAAGCTTCTCAGAAGTCAAGTTTTTGTCGAGCTGCTTCTGGTGAAACCAGAATCAGAGCTTGTCTTGTGATTGTCTCAAAAAGAAACACCAGAAACTGCATGTGTAATATCACCCAATGCACACAAGAGGCCGCCAAAACAGACACCACACCAAAGTTTTTCACGACTGCTGTTATGTTCCCATCCTGTTTTTTCTTGGACACCAAGCATTCATTTAATAGGCACTCAAGTACCCCAATTAGGAAAACCACATTGTTATTGTAAAGTAGTATCTGCCACACACCAAAATAAATTCCTGATGGATAACAGCAGTAAGTGTAAAAAATGCAACTATAAAAACTAAAAAAAAAAAGAAAGAAAGAAAAGAAAAAAAAATAGTTGTCTTGTTTGGGAGTGGTGAAGAAGTTTCAAAGCACAAAAGGAGCAGGAAGGAAAATACAGGTAGATGTGCCTATATAAAAAGAAAATTAAATGCATAAAAAATCCATAGACACAATTAAAAGATGATACCCTGAGACAATTTTGTAGGAAGTGTGAGAAAGGAAAGTTAATGCACTTAGCATAAAATAAGATGTGTAGCTTGAACATATAATTCCCAAAAGAAGAAAAAGAGATCTTAACAAATGCACTAAGAATGAAGTCACTACAAATAAATACTACAATGAGATTCCATGACCTGACTACCAATTACAACAAATCTCTTGACAAAGAGATTTTAGAGTAATACAAATTGGGGCCCTTGGGTGGCTCAGTCGATTAAGGATCCAACTCTTGATTCAGCTCAGGCCAAAACTGAGCTTGGGTTTTCTCAGTCTCTCAATCTTTCTGCCCTCCTCCCCCAAATAAAATAAAACTTAAAAAAAAAAACTTAAAAATTGGTATTGGTGAAGGCATCTGTGAAATGGGTGAAAATGGGAATGATTTTTTTGGAGGATGATTTTTCAATATTTATTTATAGCCTTAAAATAATTAACATGCTGAAGATTCAGTAATTATATTTCTAGGGATTTACTTTAGGGAGATAATAAGAAAGTTGCATAAAGACTCACATCAAAGAAGCTCAGTTTCGTGTTTTGCTTTGGAAAATTGGAAACAGATATCCAGCAATATGGAAACATAATTTCTCAGACTTTCATACTATTTAATAATCAACATCTTTATGAACATTTTCTCAGGTGAAGGACAATATTTGGTGTATAAATCAAATTTTTTTAGAATGGTTTTTTTCGTGTGTTTTGTTTTTTAAAAATTTACATCCAAGTTAGTTAGCATATAGTGCAACAATGATTTCAGGAGTAGATTCCTTAATGCCTCTTATCCATTTAGCCCATGCCCCCTCCACAACCCCTACAGTAACCCTGTTTGTTCCCCATATTTAAGATTCTCTTATGTTTTTCCCCTCCCTGTTTTTATATTATTTTTGCTTCCCTTCCCTTGTGTTCATCTGTTCTGTGTCTTAAAGTCCTCATATGAATGAAGTCACATGATATTTGTCTTTCTCTGACTAATTTCGCTTAACATAATACCCTCCAGTTCCATCCATGTAGTTGCAAATGGAAAGATTTCATTCTTTTTGCTTGCCAAGTAATACTCCAGTGTGTGTGTGTGTGTGTGTGTGTGTGTGTGTGTGTATACACCACATCTTCTTTATCCATTCATCCATTGATGGACATTTGGGCTCTTTCCTTACTTTGGCTATTGTTGATAGTGCTGCTATAAACATTGGGTTGCATATGTCCTTCAAAACAGCACACCCGTATCCCTTGGATAAATACCTAGTATTGCAATTGTGGGGTCGTAGGGTAGTTCTATTTTTAATTTTTTGAGGAACCTCCATATTGTTTTCCAGAGTGGCTGCACCAGCTTGCATTCCCACCAACAATGCAAAAGAGATCCTCTTTCTCTGCATCCTCGTCAACATCTGTCGTTGCCTGAGTTGTTAATGTTAGCCATTCTGACAGGTGTGAGGTGGTATCTCATGGTGGTTTTGATTTGTATTTCCCTGATGATGAGTGATGTTGAGCATTTTTTCATGTGTCAGTTGGCCATCTGAATGTCTTCGTTGGAGAAGTGTCTATTCATGTCTTTTGTCCATTTCTTCACTGGATTATTTGTTTTTTGGGTGTTGAGTTTGATAAGCTCTTTATAGATTTTGGATACTAACCCTTTATCTGATATGTCGTTTGCAAATATCTTCTCCCATTCCATCAGTTGCTTTTTAGTTTTGCCTATTGTTTTCTTCGCTGTGCAGAAGCTGTTTATTTTGATGAGGTCTCAGTAGTTCATTTTTGCTTTTGTTTCCCTTGCCTCCAGAGATGTGTTGAGTAAGAAGTCGCCGTAGCCAAGATCGAAGAGGTATTTGCCTGCTTTCTCCTCGAGGATTTTGATGGCTTCTTGTCTTACATTTAGGTCTTTCATCCATTTTGAGTTTATTTTTGTGTACGATGTAAGAAAGTGGTCCAGGTTCATTTTTCTGCATGTTGCTATCCAGTTTTCCCAGCACCACTTGCTAAAGAGACTGTCTTTATTCCTTCCTTCTTTGTGAAAGATTAGTTGGCCATACGTTTGTGGGTCCATTTCTGGGTTCTCTATTCTGTTCCATTGATCTGAGTGTCTGTTTTTGTGCCAGTACCATACTGTCTTGATGGTTACAGCTTTGTAATACAGCTTGAAGTCAGTGTACAAATCAGTTTTTACAGTATGATTTCAATTTTGTAAAAACAGGTGTCAGCATGAAACACTAGAGTATCCATTGGTCTTACCTTTATTCTGGAGTTTCTATCACTCTTTTTTTTTTCACTCTTTTCTCATGACTTGGGCATCAGTGGGGTGTTTCTATAATCACTGCCCCCAGGGTAGGGTTATTACTATAGAAATGTGGAGTAAATGAGCCAAGTCAACGCTCTGTGTATGCAATTCAAAGTAGACTTCTGTGCTGGAGGACAGTGGGTGGTCAGACAGAGAGGGCCTTGTGGCCTCCTGGATGGAGGGTGGAAGGATGTAGAATTTGGGGAGAACAGGGAGGAAAATATCTCAGCTGTGCCATCAGAAGAAGGATGGTGGCCGTGAATAAGAGAGAACCATATACTTTTCAGTGGATGCCCACGGTGCATCCTTTAACGCTACGATACTCTCTTTAACGCTACGATACTCTCTTTAATGCTATGATACTCTCTTTAATGCTACAATACTGTCCAAGCCCCACAAAACTCAGATGCCATTTCCAGATGAAGGATGGGGAGACAGAAATTTTGAATGATTTCTGAGTTTGTACAAAACTGACTCTTCTTCCCCCTCAGTTGGAATGAAGGTTGAAAATAGTTTAAGCAGTCTAAGAGAAAGGTAGTTATGTATTCTTAACATACCTTGGAACATGGATTTAGAAATTTGTACCTGATATATATATGCTTATACATAAATATGTGTCTGTATAGCTACCTGTATTCATATCAATATTTATATGGAAGTCTTTAGAGAAAGTGCTAAAAAGGGAAACTAGAATATTAGCAGATTATCTTTGTTGTGTGGTTATGGATGATTTTTATTTTCTTGCTTTAATTTTTTGTATTTTCCAGAAATTCCACAATAAGCAGGTATGAAATTCATAATGCAAACATTATTGTTTTTATTATTATTTAACTATAGCATCAAAGGCTAATGACAATCTGGAAAAAATATTTATAAATCATCATACAGACCAAGCTTTTGTTTTCTGTTTCACAAAGCAGCCCTATCAATCAATCAAAGCACGTAAGCATATGAAATGTTGCTTAATTTCTTTCATGATAATAGAAAAGCAAGTTACTACAATTGCCAGATCCTATCTTTCTTCTATCAGATTGGCAAGATCATGAACTTTGATTACACATTGTGTAGGTCCTGTCACACACTGATGGGTGTGTAAGTTGTAAAACCTTTATGAAGGGTGATTTGGCAATAGCCATCAAAATTACAAATGAAAAAACTCAAGGATCTGGCAATTTCTCTTCCAAGAGTTTATGGGAGGGCTATAGAAAGATATGTGTAAGTACACAGTTACATAATAGCAAAATATTTAAAATTAAAGTTTATAATAGCCAGATATTGGAAATATTAGAAACAAATGTCTTTCAATAGAGAATTTGTTAAATAAATGATCAGTACAATAGAACACTATGAAAATGTTTTTATGTACTGAAATAGAATGAGCTCTAAGATATCTTGTTAAGAGGGAAAAAAAAGAGTTAAAACCAGAGTGTATACTATGCTACTATTACACCTGCTATCATGTATAAAGAACAAAAACGTATCTATATCTATCCATCTGTTTTTCTTGTATATAAATAATACAATAGCTAATGTTTATCAAACAATATGTAGCCAATACACTGCTCTAAGAGCTTTATATAACTCAGTTAATCTTCAAAACAGCCTGTGAGATTGGCACTATAACTATCATAATTTCCATTTTATAGATGAGGAAATTCAGGTGCGGAGGGGTTAAGTGAGGCTGGGAGCAGAGGGGAGGGCAGGTGAGAGGCAAGAGAACTGACTGGTGGACACAGAAAGAGGAGAGACTTTGCACTGCCTGCCCTTTGGTGTCCTTCTCGTGTGACTGCATTGCCTATTATTAAAAAGAACGAGGGGCGCCTGGGTGGCTCAGTCGGTTGAGCGTCCAACTTCAGCTTGGGTCATGATCTCACAGTCCATGAGTTCGAGCCCCACATTGGGCTCTGTGCTGACAGCTCAGAGCCTGGAGCCTGCTTCTGTTTCTGTGTCTCCCTCTCTCTCGTTGCCCCTCCCCTACTCGTGCTCTGTCTCTCTCTGTCTCAAAAGTAAATAAAAACATTAAAAAAATTAAAAAAAAAAAAGAACGAAAAGGACGTGTCTGTCTTGGACCTCACTGTATTACACTTGCCCAGAGGTGTCCATCTGTGGATGTGCAGTCCTGGAAGGAACACTGGACCAAGAAACAGAACATCTGGGCTGCCTCACTCCATCATTAATGTGTCCTCTCCTGGGCCTTTGTATCAGCTTCTATAGAAAAGAAGTGCTTCAGGGTGATGGTCATGGTGACATTAAATTATGTCAGTGTTTCCTAATCTATTTGAGAATTTGAGTCATCTGGGAAGCTTTAAAATATATAGCTTCTCAAGCTCCCATGAGCACATACTCTGATTTAACAGGACTGGGGTCCAGGTTGGAGGTCTGCATTTTTCAAAAGCCTCCGCCCTCGGCAATTCTGACATAAAATCACCTTTAGAAACCCTGGACCACATGATGTCTCCCTCCCAGTTCTAAATGTCCACATCCTGTGAAGTACTGAGCATCCTATCAGATCCAAGCAACCCATTATCTGGCTCCACCCTTCTCAGTCCATCTAGCTGGTCTTGGAGGCTGCCTTACCTCCACGCCCACCTAAAAAGAAAAGGCAAATTAAAAGGAGGGGCTGTGTCTCTTGATCCAGATCTCCACACCCACTGCCACCTTCATCCCCACCTCCCACTCAGTCCCCTTCTCTGGGTGCTGCCTTCCAAAGGTCGAGCCTGTAGTCTCCAGGGTTGCCACCACCATTCCAAGGTACCAAACCCAACCCGGAGATAGGAATTTCGACCCATCGTGGAATTCACACGCGGACCTGAATCCTCTGTGGATTCTAGCCTCTTCCCAAAGGCATTTTATGCCCTGCCATGGTATTCTGGGTGTTTTGTATGCTAATCCCGCCTACCGCCAGGTGGTCTATGAAGTTGGAGCTCTTAAAAGAAGTGCACAACATTCCCATTTTAGTGAGATGTTTTGGACATTCCATGATCTTCCGTCCTTCTTCTTCCCTTCCTTCCCCTCCCCCGTCCCGTCTCCTTCCATCAAGGAAAGGGTTCTGATCACCGCTCTTCCAGCCCACTTAGAGAGGAGGCTGAGTGTTCAGTTCACCCGGAGGCCCAGGGAGAACGTGGCTCCCACCTCTTGCAGTTTTATGATGAGTCTCTTTCCATTGCACAAGGCAGTTATTAATCATGACTGATGCTCACTGACCAAGCCCAAACAAATGTGTGGCACACTCCACATACCACACACAGTCACAAATGTTTGCTTTGCTCACATGGGCCCGCACGAGGATACCATTTCCTCCTGGGAGGAGCCACAGGACCGGACCTCGTAGAGCAGCCACTCTGCCTGCAGCAGGAGGCGCAGGGCCCCCGGCTTTTGCCCATCTGGATTTCCAGGACGAGCACTCACGATGAAATGGGGTTGGCTGCCAGCTTGCCACCCGAGGAGACGTGGAAGGGGAGGACCCATTCCAGAGACAGAGGCCGCGGCTCCCTCTGACCTGGGCTAATGACGGCTGGCCCGTGTTTGGCCATGATGACAGGTCTTTTCGAAGATGGCATTTTTACCCTCTGGACAAATAGCAGTTGGCCCGAGTGGGGCTTTTTTATGAGTTGAGGTACTCAGGGCTGGAAAATAAACAGGCAGCTAATGAGACGTTCTTATGGAAACTGGCATAAATAATAACAAAGGAAACATCCTGTCCCCTGTGCCAACACCCTCCGGTGAGGGGCTATAAAAGCTGCTGGCCGCTGGCCACCGTCAGACGTGGGGAACTCCGGCCGCGCTCCTGACCTGCCACCTGACCAGCCGGGACCATGGGGTGCTGCCCGGGGGACTGCTTCACCTGCTGCCCTCAAGATCAAGACTGTTGTGAAGTGTGCTGCTGCCAGCCCGCCTGCTGCGGCTGCTGCGGGTCCTGCTGCGGCTGCTGCGGGTCCTGCTGCGGCTGCGGGGGCTCGGGCTGCGGGAGCTCGGGCTGCGGAGGTTGCGGGAGCGGCTGCTGCGGGAGCGACTGCTGCGGCAGCGGCAGCGGCTGCGGCTCGGGCTGCGGGGGCTGCGGGTCCAGCTGCTGCGGGTCCAGCTGCTGCGGCTCGTCCGGGTGCTGCGGCCCCGTCTGCTGCCAGCCCACGCCCGTTTGCGAGACGAAGTGAAGCCCCCTGTCTTCTCCGCGGAGGTGGCCCAAGCAAAGCCTGCACCTGCTGCATGTGGGGACCCCTCGTCTCCGGGACCTTCCCCGCATCCAAGACAGCATCCTGCCTCCGTGTTATTGGTAGACGAGGGCTTGTTCTCCAGCGCCTGCCCTGGTGTTTCAAGGCCCCGAGCACAAGAGCCATATGCTGGTGAGAGATGGAAACTGGTTCCCATACAAAGTGATCCCGAAGCTCACAGGGTGAATCCCCATGGCTTTATTTTCATGGACTCACATGTCTTGTCACTATAAGGCATCCTCTGACTCAAGGTGGCTTTGGGACTGACCCTTCTCCTCAGCTCTCTGCTGCTTTTTGGTGCGAAGATTTCTTTGTTAACTTCTTAATAAATTCGAGCTTGCTGGCATAACCAAATTAGTTCTCCCGCCTCTTCCTTGGCTCCCTCTTGGGCACCGGGCCAGGAAAATTTACTCTGGCATCCACAGTCAGGGTTTTGAAATGTGGTTTGTGGACCACTTGCATCAGAATCACCTGGGGACTAGTTAAAATGGAGATTCTGGAGCTCCCCCACCTTCTCCCCCACCCCCAGACAGGCAGAGTCAGAATCCACAGGGGAGTGGCCCGCTGATCCGTGTTTTTAACAAGAACCCTAGGTGTAAAATAAAATTTCCATGTGCTGCATGAGATTTCACTTGGGGGGGGGGGGCTTTTAAAAATACAGATTCTTAGGCTTCACCATGAGAGAACTTGTCCATTAGCTCTAGGGAGGCAGCCCCAGCCAGGACTTGCATTTTTAAAATGCAGTAAATGGGTAACTGCTGAGGTTGGCCAGGGTTTACTCTTGAGGAAGGGGCATGGCTTCCTTCAGCATTATGGCTCTCCTAGAATGGTTCTGTAGGAAGGCTTCAGGTTTGGTCAGAACTTTCTTCCAAAGTCAGGGGAAGAGGCTTTGGTGAAACAAGCTTGATTCAGAACGGAAGAGAGTCCTGTGGCAAAACTTCGTGAACATGGTGCCTATGGATGTTCTGGGAACTCCAGTCCTTTCTTCTAGCCAAAATGCTTCGGCAAAGTCTGCCTCTTCTGGGTTAGGTTTTCCTGTCCTGAGACCAACTGTACTTCTGCTTGAGTCCCAGGGATGCAAGGGGTGAATGTACATCTGCCAGGTGGGGCCTGAGCCAGGTGTGTGTGGGTCCAGTCGGAAGGTTAAAATTTAAAAAATAGTTGATTCAACTTTTTGCTGAACATGATCTTTTTAAAAAAATTTTTATATTTTATTTTATATTTTAGAGAGAGAGAGCGCGCACGAGTGCAAGTAGGAAGGTGCAGAGAGACGGAGACAGAATCTGAAGCCGGCTCCAGGCTCTGAGCTGTCAGCACAGAGCCCGATGCAGGGCTCGAACTCACGAGCAGTGAGATCATGGACCTGAGCCGAAGTCTTAACCGAATCCTTAACCGACTGAGCCACCCAGGCACCCTTCTTGCTGAATGTGATCTTAAGCTACATGTGGAATAAAGCTAATTCTGCTCTTGTCTTGGAAGAACAATATTTATTTTTATTCCTGCAAAGCAGTGTTTCATTCAACAAACAAGAAAAAATATTTTTTTAAATTCAAGTTAGTTAACGTACAATGTAGTCTTGGGTTCAGGAGTGGAACCCAGTGATTCATCTCTTACATATAACACCCAGTGCTCATCCCAAAAAGTACCCTCCTTAATGCCCATCACTCATTTAACCCATCCCCCACCACCTTCCCTCCAGCAGCCCCCAGTTTGTTCTCTGTATTTAAGATACATGCCATTAAGCATGGCAATGATCTCTAGAAATACGAAAAAATGCAGAAAAATCTGAAGAAGCAATAATAGCCACCTGGATTCTCAACTTCAGCATTTATCACTGACATATATGTTTCCAGACTCCTTTTAAGCATATTTACAAATAAAACTGAGATGTTATTTTTACTTTTTTTACCTTAATTTTTTTATAAGCCAACTTTTTAAGGGTATAATTTATATATAATAAAGTGCACCTAATTATAGTATACAGTTTGATGAGATTTGCCAATCGTATATACTCAAGTAGCCACCACCGCACTCACGGTATAAAACTTTCTATCATCCCTCAAATTCCCCAGTGCCTCATTTGCAGGAAATCCTCCCCACCCCTGACCCAAGACTCAGGCAACCATCAACCTTTTGCCACTTCTAGAATCTCATATAAATGAAATCATGCAGTGTGAACTCTTCCACTTAGAATAACATTATTTATATTTATCCTTGTTGCAGATATCAAAGTTCATTCCTATTTGTTAAATAGTATTGCATTGCATGAATAAAGGACATGAAAAAAATATTCATCTACTGATGGGAATTTGGCTTGTCTCCAGTTTTGGGCTATTATGAATAAAGCTGCTATGAACATTCATGTATAAATTTTCTTGTGGACATATGTTTTCATTTATTTTAGATAAATACCTAGGTGTTGGATCGCTGGATAAATAGTGTGGCAATGTTTAACCTCATGAAAAAGCTACCCAACTGTTTTGTGACTGTTTTGCCACCAGCTGTGTCTGAGATTTCCAGTTGTGGCACGTCCTTGGTAACGCTTGATATGGTACATCTTTTTTATTTTTAGCCATTCTAGCAGCTATAGAGTGCTAGCTCATTGTGTTTTCATTTTTTTTGTTTCATTTAAAAGTCCAGCAATACTACTAGTGTTTTACTTGGGAGAGACTTCAAACTTTGAATCTGCCCTGGCTCAGTTTCAGACTTACTATGTAGGTCATTCTTTGCGCTGGTTGGAATTGGCCTCCTAAGAACTAACTCTTTAACTCCCAGGACCAAACCACAGCCAGAGCATGAGTGTGCCAACAGTACAAAATTGCCAAGAGGCCAGTAGGTCTGCATTGAGCAGTTGTGATTCAGAGCATCTGATTCTTCTATTGCTTATGATATGGCTTCCCGGATGGGTGAGAGCAGGGAAGTGATTTCTTTGAATTACTGACAAATCGCTGCCTTTCTTAGCTGCCCGCAGAGGTCCTCATTCATTTATCAATAAATATTAATTGTAAACTGCCTATGTTTCAAACATTGTTCTGGGTGCTGGATATATATCAGTGAATACACAAAATCCTTGCCCTTTGGTACTTATATAACGTCAAGGGAGATGAAAGCTATAAGAATAAAGTAGAGGGGCACCTGGGTGGCTCAGTCAGTTGAGCTTCTGACTTGGCTCAGATCATGATGTCATGGTTTGTGAGTTCAAGCCCTGCATCAGGCTCTCTGCTCTCAGCACAGAGTCAGCTTTGGATCCTCTGTCCCCCTGTCTGCCCCTCCCCTCTCCCCGCTCATGCATGCTCTCTCTTTTTCTCTCTCTGAAAAATAAATAAACTTTTAAAAAAGAACAGAGTAGAAATGTGTAGATTGTTAAAAGTTCTGCTAATTCCACTTAGCAGGGAAGGATTCTTTGGGAGGACTATATGGCATAATAACAGGTGATGCCACATTAAATTTCTCACCTGAGAGAGTTTATGAGGGACTTGTGGGAGGAAGGCCATCTCCATGTGAATTGCATTGCTGGCTTAGCTGAGGAAGACGAAATGCATAGACAAACTGGAAAGGTGGAGATCAGGATCTTGGGGGCTCCTTCTCTGCCTTACCCACTGCAAGACTGTTGTCCACAAAGTCTTCTTTTCCAACTGCCTGAGAGCTAAATCTCAAGGATGACACTTCTTGTTCCTAATCTTCCACTTTCAACCACTGGATTCTATAGATTCTACCTCCATAAAACCTCTCATATTGCTCCAGTCCCATGACACTGCCCAGTTCAGGTTGTCACCAGGAAACTTTTGAGTAACTGCTCCAGAACACTGATGGTCTCCTGGGCTCCAGACTTGCCCTCCTTCTCCAATACCTTTGCCATAGCCAGAGATGCCTTTCCAAAGAGCAAACTTGGCCAAGTTGTTCCCTTGTTTAAAATACCCCCATGTCAGTATAAAATCCAACTACTTGTCGTGGTCCACAAGGGCTTTCATGGTAGAGTGCTAGTAACCCTTTTAGTACCATTGTTGTTCCTTCCTGTCCCCTGAACCTTCCATCCTGGCTATGGAACAATTTACTGCTCCCCAAACGTATAATGCTTTTGATCAGCCTTGTCTAATTTCCCAAAAATCTTGTGGGTGTTTCTCCCGGCTGCCCCCATAGGACCAGTGCAGCCATCTGTCATAGCACTTGTACGTATACTTTACCATAATTGCTATGGATGGATCTGTCTCTCTCCTAAACTCGGACTCCTTGAGGCAGGAATTGCAACTCATTCTTTTTGTAGCCCTCTCACAGAGCCTGATGATGGCTGAATCGAATGGATGAATAAAAGAGAAATTGAGTAATTGCATAAATTAATGAATGAAGGGAGAGATGATGAATGGATGGCATGATGGTTCAGCTTTTCTAAAGGAGAGCCTGGATTTTGCATTGATGTTGAAAATGTGTTGTGGGGCTGGGCCTTTACTGAACAAGGATGTCAGGCCTTGGTGTTTAGAAACCTAGGATCCTTGGGGTGCTTGGTGGCTTAGTCAGTTAAGCATACAACTCTTGATTTTGGCTCAGGTCATGATCTCACGGTTCATGAGGTCGAGCCCTACTTGGGATTCTTTTTCTCTCTCTCTCTCTCTGCCCCTCCCCTGCTTGTTCTTTCTCTCTCTCTCTCAAAATACATAAATAAACATTAAAAAAAAAGAAACCTAGGGTTTGTTTCTCATCTTATGTCTGTCTCAGGTAGTAGCATTGACACACTTTGAGAAAGCATCTGTATTCTTTGCTTTTGTTCACAATGTCTTTGCAAAAGATCTCTGGCCTTTCCTCTTTATCCTTTGGGTTTTGGAAGTGTCTTTCTTTTAGGAGCTATTAAATCACCAAAAGCAAGAGAGAGTCTGGAGGGCCACTGAATGCTTGAGGTATAAGTGGGTGGGGGGAAAACAGGGAGGAGAAGCATAGAGGCAAGATCAAGTACTTTCTGGAGACAAGTAGAGCCAGTGGTCTGGGACAGGACCGTTCATAGAACAGGATGGAGGGCAGCACAGTTGGCTGAGCCTATGACATGCAGCTTTGACAAAGTCTTTTGAGAACTGTCAGACCAAACAGAATGGTGAGGAGGAAGGATAGCATCCCTAGATTAGGGGGCAAGCTGAGTGGGATCTTTAGCAAGTGACTTAAGCTTTCCAATTTCAACCACCTTTCCTTTTCTTTACCTATAATAGGAAGAGACAAGTTCTTATCTTGGGGGATTGTTGATGGTTTTAAATAAGACCATTTCTGCAAAGCATAGTCATTTAAAATCCAGCCCAGACATCCCTTCTCCCACAGAGCTCACCACTGCTCTCCTCTACTAATCCCTATATGTCTATTGTTGACCTTACCATGGCACTGCAATGAGTTTGCCTGCATGCTTGTCTGCCCACCAGAGAATGAGATATGTGGGAAGGAGTGAATAGGTCCTATTCATGTGGACATCCCTAATGGCTCCCTCTCTCCCCACGGCTTGGTACAGAGGACTAGAAGATGGATAAATTATAAGTTCCTCTCTTCTTCCCCTGTTCCTGCCACTCAGAAACACAGATCATTCAGTTTGAAGGCCACGAGGCTTATGCCAAGATGATCTGTTGCGCCGAAGATTCCAAATTTAGCAAGTCAATAAACAAACAGCTTCTTTATGGGTAGATAAACAACTTCCAGATCAACAAACCTTGGCATAATAAGATGTTCCTCTGAAAACCGGCCCAAACAGCAATGAGGAAAAGACGCAGGGTCTCCAAACAGCACATGCCAGTGAGTTGGTATAAAAGTGAGGGCTTGGGAGAGCTGTCCCAGTCAGGCAGCACCCCTCTCAGCACTCACAAGGAGCAGAGGCACCACCACCATGTCTGGAAACTGCTGTTCTAGGAAATGCCCATCTGTGCCAAGCATCTCTCTCTGCTCCACTGAGGTGAGCTGTGGAGGGCCTGTCTGCTTGCCCAGTTCCTGCCGGAGCCAGACATGGCAACTGGTGACCTGCCAAGATAGCTGTGGGTCATCTAGCTGTGGTCCACAGTGCTGTCAGCCCGCCTGTTCTGTGGGCAGCTGTGCCCAGCCTGTGTGCTGTGAGGCCACCATCTGTGAGCCCCCCTGTGTTGTGAGTAGCTGTGCCCAGCCTGTGTGCTGTGAGGCCACCATTTGTGAACCTTCCTGTCCTGTGAGCAGCTGTGCCCAGCCTGTGTGCTGTGAGGCCACCATTTGTGAGCCTTCCTGTCCTGTGAGCAGCTGTGCCCAGCCTGTGTGCTGTGAGGCCACCATTTGTGAGCCTTCCTGTCCTGTGAGTAGCTGTGCCCAGCCTTTGTGCTGTGAGGCCACCATCTGTGAGCCCGCCTGTGCCCAGCCTGTGTGCTGTGAGGCCACCATCTGTGAGCCCGCCTGTTCTGTGAATAGCTGTGCCCAGCCTGTGTGCTATGAGGCTACCATCTGTGAGCCCGCCTGTGCCCAACCTGTGTGTTGTGAGGCCACCATTTGTGAGCCTTCCTGTCCTGTGAGCAGCTGTGCCCAGCCTGTGTGCTGTGAGGCCCATTCCTGCCAGCCGGTCCTCTGTGTACCCACTCCCTGCCAGTCCATCATCTGTGAGCCCAGCTGCTGCCAGCCAGTCATCTGTGAGCCCAGCTGCTGTTCAGCTGTCTGCACTGTGCCTAGTTCCTGCCAACCAGTGGTCTGTGAGCCTGTCTGTCAGCCGGTGTGCCCCACGCCTAGCTGCTGTCCATCTGTCTGCTCTGTGGCTAATAGCTGTCAGGCTATCTGCTGTGACTCCAGTCCTTGTGAGCCATCTTGCTCAGAGCCCAGCAACTGCCAGCCAGCTCGCTGTGTGGCCCTGGTCTGTGAGCCTGTGTGCCTTCGCCCTGTCTGCTGTGTCCCAAGCCCTTGTGAGCCGCCTTGTGTCTCGAGCACTTGCCAAGAGCCCTCTTGTTGTGTCTCCAGCATCTGCCAACCCATCTGCTCTGAGCCCAGCCCCTGCTCAGCAAGTATCTGTGCACCTAGTCCATGCCAACCTACTTGCTACGTAGTCAAGCGCTGTCGGTCCGTCTGCTGTGAGCCCGTTTCCTGCCCATCTGCCTCCTGCCAACCTCTCTGCTGCCGCCCAGGGTCTTCTGCATCTGCCATCTGCCGGCCAACTTGCTCTAGGACTTTCTACATACCCAGCTCCTGCAAACAGACTTGCTCTCCTTCGGTTCCTTACCGCCCAATCTGTCGTCCAATCTGTCGCCCAATCTGCTCTGGACACATTACTTACAGGCAGCCGTATGTGACATCCATCTCCTATCGCCCTGCCTGCTACCGCCCATGCCACTCCATCCTGCGCCGACCAGCCTGTGTCACTTCACTGTCTTACCGTCCGGTCTGCTCCCGCCTGCCTTGTGCTGACTCCTGTAAACGAGATTGCAAAAAGTCCACTTCCAGCCAACCAGATTGCACTGACTCAACGACCTGCAAGGCTGAGGTCTCAGATTCCAGTCCCTGCCAGCCCACTGAGGCCAAACCCACCAGCCCAACCACCCGTGAGGCTGAAGCCACCCCGCCTACTGCCACCAAGCCTGCCGACCGCTGATCTGGCCTCAGCCCACCAATTCCTGCAAAGCAAACCTCCAGCTGGAGATAAACCTCGACTGCCCTCCCCAAAGCTCACAACGACTTAGAATCTTTCTTCACCATCACTCACCATCTTCTTATACTTCAAAAAACTCACCAGAAATTTCAGTATCCTAATTGTCCAAATGCAGGCCCCCTGGGCACTGAGAGGGGGATCGTCCTGAGCTCCTGCCCGCTGCTGCCATCAAGCTGAGAAGAGCTGCTTCGCCACATCATCTGGAGTCTCTTTCCCAGCGTTAGGTTTTTTTCTGTCCTCATGCCTGTGTTCCCTTGCTGGGTGTGCTCATGTTCCTTGGGGACTTCTTCCATGAGAAAAAGATATTTCACTGTCCAATAAAGTGGCTAAGTTGAAGTGGCATGTTATTCTCATTGTGCTGTTGTTAATATTCATATTCTCATCAGCTAACTTATTTTGACAGCAACTTCATCCACTCATCCATCCATCCTTCCAACACGCTTCATTAGACAGCTGTTGGCTGGGGACTGTGGTAGGCCGTTGGACTGAGAAGTCAGCCTTTGCTCTAAGGGAGCTCACTGTTGGAGTGGGGATGGGGAGAGACAGATAGGCAGAGAGACAATTACTGCGTTCTGTTGTGCTAAGTACTGGGACAGAGGCAAGCACAGGGCAGTCTGAACTCAGCAGGGTACGGGGAGAGATAGGAAAGAATTCTTGGGGAATGTGAAATTGAAGCTGGGTCTTTCAGCACAAGTAAGAATGGACCAGGTCAAAATCAGAAAGGAAGAGCTTTTCAGGCAGAGGAAACATATACACGAATGGGGCTTGTGAGCACACTGTTCGTTAGTGAGGCTTGGGCAGAGGTGTGTTTAGGGGCATGGTGAGCTCTAAGGTCAGTTAAGTAGACAGTAGTGACCTGAACCCATTGGGCCTTGTAATCTATACAGAGGCATTTTCGTTTGGTGCATGGTTGACATGAAGGCACTGGGAGGCCATATGTAGAGCAGTGACATGAAGAACACTTGGTTTTGGAATGTCCCTCTGGCCTTGGTGTAGAGAAATGAATGGAGGGGCATGGACTTGGATATAGGGAAACTGGGGAGCAAGCCAGTTGACTTTGGGGTTCACAGTGGAATGAAAATAAGTGGGAGGTCACATGTACAATAAGAAAGATAACCTGGATTTTTTTTTTTTTTTGTGCAAGAGCTTTATTTATATTCTCCTAGTCTCTGTAAGGCACAATCCTTGTGTAAACTTCATACACAGCCTCTTACAATCCTAAGGACAGAGTCTCTTCGGAGTAGTCTCTTAGGGCACAGAATGAGGGGCTATGTCTAGTCCTCAAGGTGCATCTTGGGCTAACCTAAGCACAAGAGGGGGTAGAGCAGGGTTTCTGAACTTCAGTGCTATTGATATTTTGGGCTAAATAATTCTTCCTTGTGGGCATCATTCTTTAACATTGTAAGATATTAAGCAGCATCTCTGGACTCCAGCAACTAAATGCTGGTAGCATCCCCTGAGTGTGGCAACCAAAAACGTCTCCAGACATTGGCAAACACCCCTGGGGATGAGGGGCAAAAATCAACCCTGTTTGAGAACTTCTGGGTGAGACAGCAGCAGAGGGAGAATCTCAAAGGTGGAACTTATCCTGCATGTTGCTGTCAGGGGTACTGTCTCATCAGCCTATTGAGATTTATCTCCATCTCCTTCCAGAGTCAAGAGAGGAGTTGGCCAGGGCTTTAAAATCTCTGTCCCAAGCACAGACCCAGTGTTTCATGCAAATCATAGCAGTTCTGTGAAATAAGATGCTTTTCTCTCTATTTTACAAGATGAAGAATATGAGTGACAAACAATCCAAGGGCCCATCAACAGAGACAAGAACATTGTGGTGTAGTCACTCAATAAATACTATGCTGCAATGAAAACTAGACAATGGCCATATGTAAAACAGGGGTGAACCTGACCAGTGTAGAGTTGATACAAACAAGCCTCCAGACCACATATATATTTAAAGCTGAAAAACAACACACACACATACATGCACACACACATGTATGAGTATACACACATGTATACATATGCACATGTATACACACTTACACATATATACCTTATGTATATTCACAGGGGAATGCTAAACACAAAATCCAGGACAGTCACAGCTAGAAAGTAACATACAAGAGTAACATACAGCATAAATGCATGTAACATACAAATAACATACAGAACATACGGTTCAGTCCAAAGTTTGTGTTTTTTATACATCACCATGTCTCTTGGTGTGATCACAACAGCCCTTGGTGATACATTCGATGTCTTTAGTGCCTTGCCATAGCAAAGTGAAAGGTCTCCCTATTGAGAGATACCTTTTTTTCATCTTTATTGAGGTATAACTGACAAAATTGCAAGATATTTAAAGTGTACATTGTGATGATTTGATACACACATATATTGTGAAAAGAATCCTCCTATCTAATCAACTAACACATCCATCACCTCATATTTCTGGGGATGTGAGAACATTTAAGTTCTCTTAGCAAATTTCGATTATGTAATACAGTGTTATTAACTAGAGTCACTATGTTATATATTAGATCCTCAGACCTTATTCATCTTATAGCTGAAAGTTTGTACCTTGTACCAACCTATTGAGAAGTTTCTTTAGGAGAAAAAAAGGCAAGAGCAGAATCAGAGAAAGATGGATGTTAAAATCGATTACTTTAAAAACAATAAAAGTGGTATGAATGAGCACAGGACATTGGTACCTTTTTCAGAGCGAAGTTGACATGGCTTCTCAAATATATTCATGTTCCCATTATCTGATCTATTTGGTAAGACCAGAAGTATTTCTCCTGAAAGATGGAGAGCTTTGGGATGTAGACCTTCAGGAATAAAACAGTGCAGTGATCTTTGCAGTTTGCAAGGTGCCAAAATGATTAGTGATGAGTTGGATGGCAAAAGGAGTGATCGGGGCAGTAACACAAAAAGCAATGGTTAAAAAAAAAAGGCATTTTAATGACAAGGGTGAGGATTTCCCAGATCATGATCTCATGGTTCATGAATTTGAGTCCTGTGTCAGGCTCTGTGCTGATAGTGGGGAGCCTGCTTGGGATTTTCTCTCTCCCTCTCTCTCTTCCCCTCCCCCACTTGCTCTCTCAAAATAAATAATAAATAGACTAAAAAAAAAGTAAAAATAACTTGAACAACAGCAATGCAGTTAGTTGGTAAACTCTTGGTACTTTGCACCCTTGGGTAATGAGTCATTTTGTCCTGTGGAAAGTGTTAGTAGCAGAGCCCAGAAATGAGATTCTACCCTATTGGGATCCCAAGGCCATGATCTTTCTATTCTGTCATGAATTTCTGGTGTGAACCAGGTCAGGACAGGGAATGATGTGGGTTGCTGAAGTTGGCCAGTAATGCAGAGCCTTGACAAATCTAGAAAAAGACGGGAAGAATCAGTACAACCAGCACCTCATAAGTCCCTCTTGGAAGAGGCTGATTTAATCCTTGGGAAAATACTTTGCAGTTATTAAAATTTCCAAATTAAAAGAATGTATTTGGGTGTATGGATAAGTGGAGGTAAGTATTCATACCAGTTTAATCTAGTTGATGACTCTAGTCACTAATGGGCAAATGGTCCCCAGCAAGGGGCCTGGCCACCTGCCCACTAGCTAGTGCACTGTTGTACTAAGGTCAGTCTTCAATCACTATATCACAGTCTTTCTCCTCCACTCCAAAGTCAGGAGGTCTAATAGGTGATTACAATCTGAGGTTTGGGGGTCAGTCCCAACTAGGTTTGGATCTTGTTTCAACCTCTTATTACTTGCATAGTTTGGAGAAATAGGATTTAAACTCTCTGAGTTAGTTTTGCTACCTCTAAGATAGCAGTGAGAATTGCAGCTACTAATGAGGACCATTGCGAAGATTCAATGAAAAATGCAGTCAAGGGCTTGGTATATAGTAAGTATGCTATAAATGGAATGGAAGCCATTAGTATTAGTATTAGTATTAGTATTAGTATTAGTATTAGTTTACTAATAAAGTTGGGTTTCAGGAAAGCCAAATGGGAAGGTTTTAGAAAGAGGTGGAGACACTGAAGTGTCCTTGGGATGTACTGCCTGGTTCACCATCTCAGACATTGCCCTCTTTCAATTGGGTCAAGGCTTCATTTCCTGATTGTCTAAATGGTGCAGAACTGCATTCCTGGTGGAAGAGCAGGTTGCTTTGGCTGGGCTGAGGCCTTCTGATGAGAGGTTAGCACAGGGAAAGGCCCACATCAGGGAGGCTGGAGAGCAACCTGTAAAAAAGACAGCTCATTCCAGAGCAGGAGCAGCATCAACGAATCCAAACTCGGCAAAGAAAACTCTCAACTCAACAGACAAGTTTTTAAACTGGGGACAATATCTTCCAGGCTCCTGAAGCCTACTAATCAGATGTTTGTATACAAATGAGTAGAAACAATAACAAGGAAAGATGCTCTAAGTCATACCAACACCACTGAAGAGCTATAAAAGCCCCTATAAGAGATATCTTTCACACCCAGGTATACTGAGTTTGCAACTCCCTAGCGAGCTTCACATCAGCACCATGGTGGACAGCTGCTGCCCCAGAACCACCACGGCCATTCCAGCTCTGCCCACCTTCACGTGCTCAAATGGTGGCAGTTTCCAAAACAGTATCTGTTTGCCTAGTTCCTGCCGGAGCAGAACTTGGCAGCTGGTCACCTGCCAAGAAAACTGTCAGCCATCCAGCAGTGCACCAAGTGGCTGTGAACCTGCTTGCTGCCAACCTACCTGCCTTCCGGCAACTTCTTGTGTTGGTTTTGCCTGCCAACCCATTTGCTCCCGCACAGCCTGCTATGAATCTGGAACTGGTCAGTCTCCTTATTTGGAACCCTCCTGCTTGGAACCCACCAGTTGTCAGGCAAATTGCTGTGAAGCCATCCTCGACCAGCAAAGCTCCTGCCAAGAACCTGTCCTTGTGTCCAGATCAGCTTGTGGCCAATTGGTCTCCTGTGATGCTAGGTCCCAACAGCCATCCTGCTCTGAGGTAAATTCCTGTGCTGAAAATTCTTGCCCACCAACCATCTGTGCAGCGAGTCCATGTCAGCTAACTTGCTGTCAACCAGGTTCATGTCAACACATCAATGGTGAAGATCAGACCTGCAAATTAACTTATTACCAACCCATCTGCTACATTTTCAAGACTTGCCCATCGGTTCCCTGCATGCCTGTTCCCTGCCAGCCATCAACTTGTGTGTTCAGTTCTTGCAATCCTACATGCTACGCATCGTCCCCTTGCTGGTCGCTTTGCTGCCAACCAGCTCCTTCCATATCTTTCATCTGCCAGCCAGTGGCTAACTGCCAGCCCCCATGTTCTGTAAAGAACCCTTGTAAACCAGTTTCCTGTGGCACCGTGCTTTCCAGCCAACCACCTTGGGATGGATCCACTTCCTGCAACCAAGGTGGCTGCACACCCCCTTCCTGCCAACCAGCTTGCTGTGTAACAGGTTTAGGCAAATCATCCGGCGGTGGCTGCAATGGTCTCCAACCAACTGCCCCAAGTGTCTGCAAAGCCAGCACCTGCTCGCCAACTTCCTGCCAACCCAGCCATGAGTCCAACGTCTGTAAGGCAGCGCTTCGCTGATGGAGCACCCTTCACAGCTGCTTTGAGGTCTGCCACTATGTACAAGTGCATAGCCACCCTATGGTGCCCTCTTCCTGCTGAGCACAAATGCTATCTGTGGGCTAACTTCATTCTGAGTCCAGCCCCACATTCTCTCCAGGCGCTGATGAGCGGACTTGTTCAGCCACTAAGAGATCTTTCTTTACCAAGGAGGACATTTCAGCAGGCATGGTCCTCTCTATGGCTCACATTTCCTCATGTTGTCAATTCATTTCACCTCAGCAAAGACTTCTCTCCAGTATTTTTTCTCTCTCTCTCTCTCTCTCTCTCTTTTGTTTTGATGTAGCCAAGTCTTTAAAAAGACTCCTTTGCTGCTAATAAAAATGTGAGTGGTGGAGCATAATGAATAAAACTCTCAGAATGCTTTCATTCCTTTCAGTACACCTCTTCATAGATTTCCTTCAGGTCACATTTGAACACGATGACCTTGGGTCCTCTAAGTTAGTGGTTCCCCTTGGTCTGCAAGGGTGGCTGGTGTCTGCAATTATAGATGCTCAATCTGGAAGGGAGAAAGGGCAAACAATCCCCTGGCTTCCAACCTTTATACCACCAAAAGCTCTTTTGAGTTGAGTGGCCTTCGTTTCCCCACAGTGAACAGACTTGGGAAGCCAAAGACAGAAATGGTCCAGGGAAGCCACGGGTTAAAATAAACATAGGTTTGGGGCAATGAGAATAGCTAAGGGTTAATTCACTTAAAACTGGTTTTAATGATCATTCACCTAATGGCCAATTCAATAAAATGTAAAATTAGAAATTTTTTGTTGTTTGCTTATGTCTTTGACATTTTAAGAGACAGTTTTAATAACAGTCTAAGATAACATCTGAGTGAGTATTCCTTGTATGTAATTATCAAATCTAAACATTTGAAAAATGGTTGGACTGGTTTTCTTTTGGAGAAAGATTACAAGGAGGTTTGCAGAGTGTATCTGTGGCAATGATGTAAAATCCTTCTCCGAGGGGATCTGGCTTCCCCTTTCATCAAAGTCTCTGGGTCTGTGAAATGATTTAGGTCTGAAACTCAAAACATTCCTACACAGGTCCATGAGGGAACACATGTGAAGATGCTCACTGTGACATTTCTGTGATCATATAGATTTTAAAGGAATCTGTGTCCGCTACTAGGAGGGTGGGTAGGCAGCAAGCAGTGATTCCTTCCATGAGGTATTTTCTTGGTCTGATTCTCCAGAGAAGCAGAACCAGTAGGATAGATATAAAGAGATGTAATAAGAGGAATTTTCTCACATGATTTTGGAGGCTGGTATGTCCAAATCTGTAGTATGGGTCTGCAGGCTAGAGATCAAGGAGAGCCGGCAGTGGGGAAGAAGTTTGAAGGCTTTTTGGTGGAGAATATACTCCAAACAGAATAAAATAGCTGCCTGTAGGAAGATAATGGGGCATAAGGAGAACAGGAGTTAAATTAATTTGTATATAAATACGTAAAGAAAAAATAGGACCGAGGCCTTGCAAGGACAAAAAATGATAATGTGCCATAAGGAATATAATTAACTCAGTTATTTGCAACTGAAGTCCAAAAAGGAAATTAAAAACAGGAAGAAGAGAGGGACCTTGATACTGCAAAAGAATTACCATAGATGGAATGTCTTCTAGAAATGACATTTTAATGGATAGCCCATTTAAATCCTCTCTCCCACATCTTCCATGGAGATTTCAGTGATGCCAGAAGAAGCAGGAGGCTCTGGAAAGCGTGATGCATCTTACCTCAGTCCTGGACAGAATTGTCAACAATATTTCTTACACTGTAAGTTTTAGAAGTTACATCTCCTTAAACAATTTGCTTACTAATACCAGAATTCTTGACATAGCTGGAATTTCAAATTTCATTTTGCAATAGTTTTTGACCCAGTTAAATGTGTGTTATTCTCTTTATCTTTCCAATTGTGGATTTCTCTGTTGTACTGGCAAGTGTTTTACACTGGCCACCTGCCAACAGGCAAACTGCACGTTTTCAACACCGCAAGTGTAAAAGGTGTCTTGGGAAAAGGTGTATCTCTTCCTATACTTGGCAACAGTTTAAATAACTGAGCATTTATTAGATCCTTTTAGGTTTGCTAGAACTTGTCCATAAAACATCTGAACCTCTTATTATAAACAATGTTCTGCAGAGCCTGAACATGCTTATAACTAAATCTTTATTTTTATTTATGTCCCAGATAGGGGAGCAAAATACAGGGAAGTCTTGAGAAAAATATTACAGACAACCACCACTCAGACATTTTCTTATATCTACTTTGGATCTTCCCCCAAAAAAACCCACAATTGAAATAAGACATTTTTGAAAAAGTTGAAGTCCTTTTTGTACCCTTCTCCAGCTCCAAAACATTTACATTTGTCCCTACTCAGATATAACCTTGTGTACACTTTGAGTTACTGTTTATGTAAAGATAAAACAATGACTAGTATTTATGAAGTATTTAGACAATACATAGAGTTTAGACAAATTTAAAAATTTACATATAGTATGTAAAATCACACCATTTATTTTTCTCCTTCACTATTGCTTTTAAGAATGACTTTTATCAAGAATTAAATTGACTAATTATTAAGAATTTAGAATAATAATGTTTTATTGCATTTTGATACATGACCTGTTTCTTTATAGTAGTTATTGCTGCATAACAAATGACTCCAAAAGTTAGTGGCAGAGAACAACAAACATTGATTATCTCACTGCTTCTGTGATTTAGAAATCCAGGTGTTGCTTAGCTAGGCATGTCTAGCTCAGATTCTCTTATGAGGCAGTTGCTGAGGTGTTGGCTGGGGCTGCAGTCCTTCTGGGGCTTGGCTAGGGAAGGACACACTTCCAAGCCCACTCACGTGGTTGTTGGCCAGAGATATCATTTTCTTGCCACATGGGCTTCTCCATACACTGGCTGATAGTCCTCATGGCCTAACAGCTGGATTCTCCCAGAGCAAGTGGTCCAAGAGGGAGACAACGAGCACATGGTACGAAAGTCACACTTCCTTTATAGCCTCATTTTGGAAATGACATCCCACCACATTCATGGTACTCTTCATTAGAGACAAGTCAGGAAATCCAGCCCACACTCAAGTGAAAGGGATTACACAAAGGCATGAATACCAGGAGGTGGGGATAATTGGAAGTCATCTTAAAGGTTGCCTACTGCACTCTGCTTTTTAGCCCCCTAGTGATTCACGTACCAAATGCATTCACTCCTTCCTAGGGTCCTCCCAGATCTCATATTATTATACCATAAGCTCAAAGTCCAGAATCTCGTCACTGAAATCAGGCACAAGTGTGGACTAATCTCCTTAGGCATGATGCCTTAAGTGCAGCTTCAAAGTACAGTTCTAGATCTGCAGACCTTGTGAAAGGGAAAGATATAATTTATCCAAAAGGTAGGGTAATGGTGGTAAATCTGATGGCGTGAACTTCAAAGCAGCTAAACTTTTTGAAGGAGGAAAGAGAAGAATGACATTAGAGACAAAGCCACTGTGAGAAGTAGGTTTTCTAATCTGACTGGTGCCTTGGTCAAAATTCAGGACAACGACGCCTGAGTATCATTGACTTCATCAAATCCTTATAGCTTAAGGAATCTTGCCAATAAATTGGCCATTTATTTACACAATCACTCTGTGACATTCCTATTACTTTTATTTGAATCTATGTTTGTTTGACCATCTCCCAAGGAAACACTGCTTCTCTGGGCGGCTCCAAGAGTGAGCTTTCACTTATTTTTGCCTAAATTAACATTTAGAGCTCCCATGATTGGTCTTGTTCCTTGATTCTACAAGGCCAACAGAAGATATGTCTGCATACAGATATTTCTGCAGACAGATATTTCTGCAGACAGATATTTCCATATTCAGTTACACTGGGGCATTCCTTTCTCCCAAAGATATTTTCTCTGGGATAATTATGACCAGATACCTCCATTCTTCATGATGTGATTTGAATTCCAGTTCCATTCCCAGGATAGTTGCTCTCTTCAAAACACTTTTCAATTATCCAATATTCCTTTAAAAAGGGCATGATCAGAACCTAAGTCAAGACCTAGTTATTTTCTAACCTTCCCAGTATGTGGAGAAATCATTCTGCTCTTTTGACTATAGTCCGTATTTCCCCTGGATCATGTCTGTGTGATGAGGTCATCAAATACTATTCTCTAAGTTAGATATCTCAGCCCTGACCAGAAAATTTTCTGGGATTTTATGAGTAAGTGAGGTGAGGGGGCATCTGTCCTCCTGTAGGGGATACTTCTGTAACTGCTCAAATGATTTCTTGGTCCCTATATTGATATCCCCTGCTCCTTGCCTTGGCATGCCTGTTGCTAAGTTCATATTCCTATCCCAGGAATGCTGATGTCTTTACCTCAATTGCATGGAAGAGAGAGTTCTTCAGGTTCACATTTGATATTGACTTCAGATATATGGCTCTTTAACTTAAGTCTGAGTTAACCATAGTGCCTCCTCCCTAGAAAACTCCACATGCTTTGAGTATCTGCAGAAAATACTATCCAGTGGATCTGCCCCAAGCTGTCTGCTCAACTTCCTCTCTAGTACATCTCTTATCCAGAGTCTCAGCTTGCATCTGAGGTCAAGTGATTATTATAAATGTATGAAGAAAGAAGCTGTCATTGGAAATGAGCATATCTTGGCATTTGTCATTGAAATCAGTCCACGTTTCTGCACTCTTTTCATAAGTTGAGAGTCCTTTTCAATTATCCTGCTGAAATCCAGATTCATGTTCTATTCATTTTCATTGGTCAATAATCTAGCTCTTTGACACAACTTGGTTTAAGTGGTCTTATGTTCTGTCTTTTTCTAGGGGTTCACAAAGGATCTTTTTCTGAGGCAAGATCAAACTTACAGGTGTTAGAATTGCAGAAATCTGAAAATGGAATGGCATTTGCTTGTCTCAACACATTCAGCATTGCTTGTTCTCTAAGACTCCTCAAATACCAATATATGCTTTACTTCCAGTCTCTAAGTGCTCTGGGCCATGATATGCACAGCACACAGTGACATGAATTTATCTAGAGAAGCTGGTGCTTGTAAAATCTAGTTGTCCTTATAAATGTTTAGTCATTTTTCCAATTTGATTATTCCCCTGTCTGAAAAGACAGATACCAAATAAGAGTCTTTCTAGTGTAATCTCACATTCTTTGGGCCACATTCCAGAGGCAGAGCTCAGATCTTATTTCATTCCCAGGTCCCAGCACAAGTTAAGGAAAATAGACCCTTTTTATAAGCCTGGATTTTCCTTGCCAGATAAGAACATGTAGACAGTTCATTATTTAGTGAGGGGTGGATACTAATGTATTTTGGGAAAAAAATTAGTAGAATCGCACTGAGGAGTTTACTTCAAATCAAACTTCTTTTGGTGGTTGTAGCTCTCCTTATTCAGATGAGAAGGAATTAAAATCCCTCTCTCTGTCATTGTTTCAGGTTTTCTCATTTGGTTCAGAAGGAAACATTACAATCTTCATTGTTTTTTTTTTTTTTTTTTTTTACTATAAAAATATCTCATGCTTGGGAGGAAAATAATGTATGAACAAAAAATGGAAATCCCTGGTCCCCTAATATCCCATCGCACCCACATCCTGCTTCCTAAAACAGACTACTGATTTATGTTTATTATGCCCTAATCTTGAGTTTCTCTTTCCCTTTACAGATGGTTGGTTGTTTTTCCTGTTTGAAAGATGGAAGAAAAATAAAAGACCATTTTTGTTAATCTCACAGTTTGCCCATATAAATGGGTTGATCTCATAACAGTAGTCCCATGACATCTGGAAGTAGGTTTCCTCTGAGAATCCAATTTCTCAGAAACTCTTAGCAATGTCTTGAATCTAGCTGGAGCTGGAGAAATATTTAATGATAGAGATTTTATGATAAATAGTCCACAGTTGTTGCAAACAAAATAAGATGAATGAACAGCTCTTTAGATGGGCCACTTACTTATACTCTAAGGCAGCCCTGGATGGGGTCCATAATCTTAGCCCAATGTCTTAAAATTTGGGCTCTTGCCTGAGTAGTGTGGGAATAGATGTGAAAGAATTTTGTAAAATGTAAAAAACCCTCTAAATATAAGGGCTTATGAAGGACATACTATACATAATCTAGGTCATAAAATGATATGTGAGATGAGTAGAGTTTTAGGTGATAAACTTGGAAATGTCTTACTTGCAAAGAAAACAAATCAAATGACCATAGTGGATAGAAAACAAATTATAAACACAACAAAGAAGTGTGGAAGGAAGACATATTAGAGATGGAGAATTGACCAATTATTATGACAGTCAGTAGGGGTGGAGGATGGGGATGGAGAATTTTATGCATAAACAATTTCTAATGACACTCAGCTAAACCCAAACTATCACTAATGACCATAAAGCCCAACTTTTCAGCAAGGGCAAGGAAGACTAGGATGTGTTTTCTTAAATCAAATCCTGTTATTTCCCTCATAATGTATTTCACCAGAGGAATAAACATAGTAGCCTTTTTTTTTTTTTTTTTTTTACAGTATTTCAAACCATGGGAAAGGGAATCAACTCCATTGAACTGAACTACCAGGAAAAGAGGGGGAAAGAAGTCACTCAATGCAAAGATGTCCAACTATCATGGATGCACCAGGCATACCTTTCTTAGAATAAGTTTGTATAAATGAAGTTAATATTTGCCAGATTAAAGAAAAGAGAAAGCAGCAGCTCAGGCACTAAACAGAATGAAGACTCAATAATTTGAAATACAGAAAACCCTATAAATGCTATAACAGGGGCGCCTGGGTGGCGCAGTCGGTTAAGCGTCCGACTTCAGCCAGGTCACGATCTCGCCGTCCGTGAGTTCGAGCCCCGCGTCAGGCTCTGGGCTGATGGCTCGGAGCCTGGAGCCTGTTTCCGATTCTGTGTCTCCCTCTCTCTCTGCCCCTCCCCCGTTCATGCTCTGTCTCTCTCTGTCCCAAAAATAAATAAAAAACGTTGAAAAAAAAATAAAATAAACCACTGAGCTTCAACAACTAGCATCACCTTAACTATACAATGTGTCCTTTAAAAAAAAAAAAATGCTATAACAAACAACAGCAACCAACAACAACAAATGTCCTGTATAATAGCTAATTGTGCAATAGCAGAGAGATAGATTGTTTATTAAAGTCTTCACAGACATTGTAAGTTATTTTAATGATCAGCAAGCTAAAACAGTTCTTGTATTCAAATCCTGGTATATATTTTGCAAATGCTCATTCTTCCTGAGAGAGACTGTTTCTTATTTCCAGCACTCAGACTAGGTGAAAATTGTCTCTGATGTTAATACCCATCCAGTCTCTTTATGCCTTAGATTCCCCATGATTTTTCAAATTTTCAAATATTACCAATAAGGGTTTGGTGTTCTCACTTGGAAGTTGTGTTGGTATTTGAAAAGTAACATTGTCTAAGGTTAAGAAACTAGAACTCATTTGAAGAAACTAAATTTTCTCTATACAGTCTACATCCATTTGGGGCCATCAATTCCTCTTTGCAATTTTCCTTCCGCACAATTCTGTTCAAATGTGATCCTTTGCGTACATAAGTAATATTGAGAAGACTTCCTTTCTATGTCATAATTATAATTTTACCAGTGACTCTTAAATGAAGTCTTATTGCTTCTTACAGTCAACTATTTGTGTGGGGGAAAATACTCTTTTTTTAAGTCTCACTTAGGTGTTCATTATATATTAAGTATATTTATGCTTTGCTATGTTTCTCACCATTGGACAATTACAGGGAAGTGCTTTGGAAGAACTGGGTTGACTTTGTTTGGAATCAACCTGAAGAAGGTGGAGGATCTTCTGAAATTTATCCCTTTTCATCTTAATCTTTGTTCCAAGCAAGAATCTGAATGAAGCTGAAGAGTTTAGTTTTAGGTTTTTTTTTAATTTAATTTTTTAAAAATTTACATCCAAATTAGTTAGCATATAGTGCAACAATGATTTCAGGAGTAGACTCCTTAATGACCTTTACCCATTTAGCCCATCCCCTCTCCCACAACCCCTCCAGTAACCCTCTGTTCTCCATATTTATGAGTCTCTTCTGTTTTGTCCCCCTCCCTGTTTTTATATTATTTTTGTTTCCCTTCCCTTATGTTCATCTGTTTTGTCTGTTAAAGTCCTCATATGAGTGAAGTCATATGATTTTTGTCTTTCTCTGACTAATTTCACTTAGCATAATACCCTCCAGTTCCATCTACGTAGTTGCAAATGGCAAGATTTCATTCTTTTTGATTGGCAAGTAATACTCCAGTGTGTGTGTGTGTGTGTGTGTGTGTGTGTGTGTGTGTGTATATACATGTATATGTATATATACACACCACATCTTCTTTATCCAGTCATACATTGATGGACGTTTGGGCTCTTTCCATACTTTGGCTATTGTTGATAGTGCTGCTATAAACATTGGGATGCATATGTCCCTTTGAAACAGCACACCTGTATCCCTGGGATAAATGCCTAGTAGGACAATTGCTGGGTCATAGGGTAATTCTATTTTTAAGTTGTTGAGGAACCTCTATACTGTTTTCCAGAGTGGCTGCACCAGCTTGCATTCCTACCAGCAGTGCAAAAGAGTTCCTCTTTCTCCACATCCTCGCCAACATCTGTCGTTGCCTGAGTTGTTAATATTAGCCATTCTGACAGGTGTAAGGTGGTATCTCATGGTGGTTTTGATTTGTATTTCCCTGATGACGAGTGATGTTGAGCATTTTTTCATGTGTTGGTTGGCCAACTGGATGTCTTCTTTGGAGAAGTGTCTATCCATGTCTGTTGTCCATTTCTTCACTGGATTATTTGTTTTGGGGGTGTTGAGTTTGATAAGTTCTTTATAGATTTTGGATACTAACCCTTTATCTGATATGTTGTTTGCAAATATCTTCTCCCATTCTGTGGGTTGCTTTTTAGTCTTACTGTTTCCTTCATTGTGCAGAAGCTTATTTTGATGAGGTCCCAGTAGTTCATTTTTGCTTTTGTTTCCCTTGCCTCCGGAGATTGTTGAGTAAGAAGTTGCTGTAGCCAAGATCAAAGAGGTTTTTGCCTGATTTCTCCTCGAGGATTTTGATGGCTTCCTGTCTTACATTTAGGTCTTTCATCCATTTTGAGTTTATTTTTGTGTATGGTGTAAAAAAGTGGTCCATGTTCATTCTTCTGCATGTTGCTGTCCAGTTTTCCCAGCACCACTTGCTTAGTTTTTATTAGGCCCTTATCTTGGATGAAGAATGCTTTGGTTTAGAAAGAGGCCCTGAAGGTTTTCTGGCCAGGGGAGGAGCCACGACCCCTGCTAACACAGAGGGAATAAAGGGTAAGTGAAGCCTGCAGGCTTTTCCTATTGAGTTCTCACTGTACAATTTAGGCTTTTTAGATTTATATTCAGTCAGAGAAAGACAAATATCATATGATTTCATTCATATGTGGAACTTAAGAAACACAACAGATGAACATAGGTGAAGGGAAGGAAACATAAGGTGAAAACAGAGAGGGAGGCAAACCATATGAGACTTTTAAATATAGAAAGCAAACTGAGGGTTGCTGGAGGGGAGGTGCATAAGGGGTTCAGCTAAATGGGCGATAGGCATTAAGAAGGGCACCTGTTGGAATAAGCACTGGGTATTTTATGTAAGTGACGAATCACTGGGTTCTACTTCTGAAACCAATATTACATCGTATGCTAACTAACTTTAATTTAAATAAATAAAAAATAAAGAACTCAGAGTTCAAAAAGAGACAGACCAAAAAAACAGTCTCTTAACTATACAGAACAAACAGATGGTTACCAGAGGGTAGGTGGGTGGGGAAATGGGTGAATAGGTGAAAGGGATTAAGAGCACCTGTTGGGATGAGCACTGGGTGTTGTATGGAAACTAATTTGACAATAAATTTCATGTTCAAAAATAAATAAAACATTAAAAATTAAAAAAAGAGTACACTTATCTTGATGAGCGCTGAGATATGGAAGTGTTGAATCACTATAATGTACACCTGAAATGAATATAACACTGTATGTTAACTACACTGGAATTTAAATAAACAAATAAATGGATTACTCAGGGCTAATATCAGTTGGAATTTTTAATATAAGTAGAGATGATTGGGAAATTAATCAGAAAAGTCCAACTATAGCTAGGAAGACTGCTCAAAGTTATGATAAGAGAAAGGAAAACAGAAATAAGAATAGTGAAGCAATTGAGGAAAACACTGTTTTGTGGAAATGTTGAGCAATTACACTTGCTAGGGCCTGAACAATCAGCCTTGAAGATATGGCTTTTATTTTTTAATTTTTATTTTAATTTACTTTTATTATTTTGGTCACTGTTTTCATCCATTCTAAATGTCAATGTCTTTATAATATTTATTTATTTATTTATTTATTTATTTATTTCAAATGGGAGAGGGGCAGAGAGAGACAGGGAGAGAGAATCTCAAGCAGGCTCCATCCCCAGTGCCCAGTGTGGGGCTCAATCTCACGACTGCGAGACAATGATCTGACCTGAAGTCAAGAGTCAGATGCTTAACAGACTGAGCCACCCAGGATCCCCTAAGAAATGGCTTTTAGAGAAATATTAAAATACTGAGCTGGAACCTCATTGGGATGGTAGATTTTGTCATCATTTACAAAAGATTCTAACCACCTGAGCTGGGGCGACATAAAGCCTAAAATGTTGTGAATATTTCTCTGATCAATTTCAACTAACGATTCTTAATAATCTGTATTTTCTCTCTGAAGAATACCCTTTATTTTCATAGATTAATGTTTATATTTGTTTATTGAAGTGGGAATCATTTGATTTTATTTCTGATTCTTATTTTTAAGGTTTTTTTTAGTGTTTTTATTTATTTTTGAGACAGAGAGAGACAGAGCATGAGCAGGGGAGGGGCAGAGAGAGGGGGAGACACAGAATCGGAAGCAGGCTCCAGGCTCTGAGCTGTCAGCCCAGAGTCCGACGCAGGGCTCAAACTCACGGACCTTGAGATCACGACCTGAGACGAAGTTGGACGCTTAACCGACTGAGCCACCCAGGCACCCCTATTTCTGATTCTTAATCTTGTATTTTCTATGTAAGTTACCTCCAAGCCTGTAAGATTTCCTATTTCTTTTGTGACAAATTTGGCTTTGAAATCGCTTCTTTCGTGTTGTTTCTACAAGTTCTCTTGTTCTCCTTAAATTAAACCTATTTCAGAGTTTGGGCTTCAGATCTAACATTCTTTGTAATTTCAAGCACATAACACATAAAAAATCTTAAGGTACAATTTCTGAACCATGATTCCATTAGGGAGAGATCCCAAGGAGAAGGTTTTCAGTGATGAAAGAGACAAGCTTTCCCCTCCTTTGAACGGAGCAAAGACTGAGACTGTTTTTCTGAAATAAACCCCTGTTCTTTCTTAAACAGTATTACATTGCACTAGAGTGCCTCACTTAGGGGTTGGCTTTCATGTTCTATCTAAATCGCAAGAAGAGTAAATGAACTACAGTGTGAGCACTGGTGTAACTCACAGGAGGGAAGGAAGGAATATGATGGGTGTGTCACTCATAGCAAGCTGGTCATGCTAGATTATAACCCAATGAACAAAGACACACAAAAATAAGAGTCAATGCAACATTTTAATGATAACTGTACATCACTGAGGATTCTTTTTTTCCCAATTGGTAGAGAAGAGAAAGGCAGATAAATCCAAAGTCATCCTGAAATACAATTAGACATATCTTAAACAGCCAATAGAAATGTCATCTTGGATGCTCACAATACAGTGATATAAATGAAGATGAATGAACAAGGACTTACAAAGCCATACCACCGAGCCTCAGAATCTACATTGTTATGTGAAGTCATCTTAAAAAGAAGGATATCTTTGGGGCACCTGGGTGGCTCAGTTGGTTAAGCCTCTGACTTTGGCTCAGGTCATGATCTCACAGTTCGTGAGTTTGAGCCTTGTGTTGTGCTCTGTGCTGACTGCTCGGAGCCTGGAGCCTGCTTTGGATTCTGTGTCTCCCTCTCTCTCTGCTCCTCCCCTGCTTGTGTGCTCTCTCTCTCTCTTGCTGTCTCTCAAAAATAAATAAACATTAAGAATTTTTTTTAAAAGAAGGATATCTTCAAAGTCTGGGCAATTGATTCAGATCTGACTGAAGATGTAAGAAATATGAAGCCTAACTGAGGGTGTTGGTGAACCATGGAAACTCAAGGGTTAGGACAAGCACTGAAGCAAACATTGGCAGCGTGCCACCAAGCACTGTTCAAAGGGAGATGGAGAGTTCGTCTGGGACTGCGAATTTTGTAAAAATTGTAAAAATTTTATAAAAATTTGATGGAGGCATCAAATGCCATCTGACATTTAGTTCCTTTAATTTCTGTACTGATTCCTTGCTCATGGGGTGGTTGAGAAATTCCTGTTACAGTTAATTCTCTGTAAGTTCATAAATAGGCGTCCTTGCTTTATGGGCTTTGCTAACATGAGTCTGCTCCAAGAGGTGGCTTCACTCATAGGATGTAAACAAGTCCAGGTCTTAGAGACTGCAAGGCTCAAGGCAGGTCCCTGATAGCTAACTTTGTCAAGGCTACGAATTCTACCCTGAATGCCTTTCGGAAAACAGCCTCCAAGGGAATGCCTATTATCACAAAGCGTGTTTTCTTTAAAGCATTGTGGACCTCAGAGAAGGACAACATGTTAGTGAGCAATCAATTAAATAATGATGGGGCAAGGCAGAGAGTGTTTAGGGACCTCAAAGAATCTTCGGCATGGAAGGAATCCTGATAAACTTGCTGCCAAGTGGTTGTCAGTTCCCATGCTTGAATGTCTGCTAATAAAACATTCATAAACTCAGGGTGGTCCATCCCATCCTTGGGAAGTTCTTTTAGAGAGTGTCTCCACATTTTACGTTATGTTCACTTTGGCTCTCTGCACTTTTCCTGCATAGGAAGCATCTGTGACTGCACAATCAGAATAGCATTTCTGAGCACTTCCTTACCCTTATTAGCTCTGCTCTCTATTTCAGTGCATTGTGCCAGGAAATCACGTTCCTTTTCCTCTAAACATGGCAATTATCTTTCTGCTCTGTAGAATGTAGTTTCAGTCAGGCACACATTTCCTTGACCGGTTATCACATATTTTAAGATAGTCCTTCTGTAGCACGTTTATCATCATTAACTTTGCCCACCAGATCCTCCTCCTTGTTAAAAATCAAGTTCAGAGTGGTTTATCTGGATGCTTAAGTATTTTCTATTCTGTTTTAGTTACACTGAGATCCCTCTTGCAATCCCCAGAGATTTGGGTGTACCTTCATCCCTTTTCCTTGTATCCCTTTTCCTAGCCATTTTGTGATCTGCATTTTCAAGGCATCATCAATTTTCTGTGTCTGGCCAGGCAGGCTATCACATGCCCACATAACGAGAACCCATCTATGCATCTCTCCTATGTTCATCCATAGTTTCTCCACTACAGAAGAAGACAGGAGAGGCTGGGCCATGAGGATTTAAATCAGGTAGATGAGTATTCACATCATTAGTGTTCTGTAGGCTTTTGGGAAAATTACTTAATATATTCCAACTATCTTTCATTGTCTTTGGCATATACATTGTTGGGGAGTTCCTGTTGTGCCTGAATTCTTCTTTCAATATCACTCCTTCTGTCCTACATTGTAAATTGATCATGAGTTCCATATGGAATTTTTCTCTTTCCCTTCCTGACTGGGTTGGCCAGACACAATCCTGCATACATATAGACCTCTCAACCCATTCTTCCTATATCCTTCATGGCAAAGACTCATCAATCCTACTTCTGGTGTATAAATTTCATCGCCTGTTTGTATTCCATTAGAAGCACAGTGAGGGTGAGGACCTGGAATGTCTTGTTCACTTCTGTAGTTCCAGGACCTGACACAGCACTTAACACAAAGTAAATACTAAGCAACTCTTGTTTGTTGAAATAAATATCTAGATGTAACTCCATGGCAATGTGTGAAAGTACCAAGCAATTTGTTTTCATGTTCAAGGCTTCGTAGGCCATGTTCTCTCCCCAGCCTGGTGGGGAGAGAGTATAGGCACACAGTGAGTTTGGCACGTTAACCTTAAAAATAAAACTGTCAGAGGAAGTTCAGTCGGTTAAGCTTCTGACTTTTGGTTGTGGCTCAGGTCATGATCTCCCTGGTTGTGAGTTCGAGCCCTGTGTTGGGGTCCATGCTAGCAACGTGGGGCCTTCTTGGGATTCTCTGTCTCCTCTTTCTTCCCCTCCCCAACTTGTGCTGTCTCTGTCTGTCTCAAAATACATAAATAAACTTAAAAAAATACTGTCAGTTATCTTACCAGCAAAAATGAGTCTATTCAGATATAGCAGAATTGTAATTTGGGACAAGTAAGCTAGGGCAAAACCATAGCCAAGTCCTGAGAAGAAAGAGGGAAGTTGGGAGGGCTGTTGTAAACAAAAAGGCAAACATTAGAGCAAACTGGGAGCTTTAAGTACAGTGGCTTTTCATTGGCTGAACCGTGATGGTCTCTCATTGGCTGGACTGTTGCTGTGGAGTTTGCATTTTCCTGATGATGAGTGGCGTTGAGCATCTTTTCATGTGCTCTTGACTTCATTTTATTTTTTTTAAGTTTATTTATTTATTTTGAGAGAGACAGAGACAGTGTGAGTGGGGAAGGGGCAGAAAGTGAGGGAGAGAGAGAGAATTCTAGGCAGGTTCTGCACTCTCAGTGCAAAGCCAAACACAGGGCTCGAACTCACGAACTGTGAGATCATGACCTGAGCCAAAACCATGAGTTGGACGCTTAACCAACTGAGCCACCTAGGCACCCCATTGTTGACTTAATTTTAAACAAGGTTTCCTTATATTGATTTTCACAGGTACAAACAGCCCAGTGTTTGAGGCCAGGTAAACCACTGGCAAGTGGTGCCTCTTTGAGCAAGTTAGTTCATCTCTCAGCCTCTGTTTCCTCATCTATAAAGTGAGGATAATTAAAACTTGCTGGGTTATGAACTAGAAATGATGAGAAATATCAAGTCTAATATCTGTAGTCATTCAGTGAATGACAGCCCCGCAGCTCATCCCTCCCCTAAAGTCATGCATCAGGGAAACCAGCCCTTAGCAAGTTGGATAACCTGGCAGCCTCTTCCAAAAATCCCTTTGCAGTGGTAGGTCTCCCAAGACCTAACCAGAAGGAGATGGCTCTGGCCACAAACTATTCTTTTCCTCCCAGAGCCAATATTAGGTCTTCTTCCAGCAAATATCTGGCTGTCTCTTCATTGCTCAGTTCTTTTTCAGAAAGTCTGGCTTCTACTCTGGAGAACTACACCCATCATGGATGATGGCTTCCTTTTTTCATCAGCAAATCCTGCTTTCTGCTAACACTCTGATATTGAATCTCTTCAGCTGCATCTCTGCCTCACCAAATCTAGAAACAGTTTGGATCAGAGGGTTATATACCCATTGCTCAGTTACTTCAATTCCTAGGATTCTACAGACGTATAACCTCCTTACAATGCTTTGATCAGGAAGTTAAATTGATGTAGAGTTTGGAGGCACTGAAAATGTACCTTGAGTGCTTTGCAGAGTTTTTTTAGTCTAAAGTCGCATAACTAGTTACCCCCAAACTTAATGGTAGAAACAACTGCTTATTGTCTTCATAAATTGTGTAGATCAGAAATTCAGACTGTGATGCTTCATGATGTCTGGGGCCTCAGCTAGAAGATTCAGGGGCACCCGGTTGGCTCAGTGAGTTAAGCATTTGACTCTTGATGTCGGCTCATGTCATGGTCTCACAGTTGTGACATTGAGCCCTGCATCAGGTTCTGGGCTGACAGCAGGGAGCCTGCTTGGGATTTTGTCTCTCACTCTGTCTCTCTCTCTCTTCCTCTCTCTCTCTCAAAAAAAAACCACATTTTTTTCTTTTAAAAGAAGACTCAAAGTCTGGGGGCTAGAATCATCTGAAAGCTTGCTCATTCATCTGTGTGGCAGTTTGTGCTGGCTGTCAGCTGGGGGAGGAGGGAGCTGAGTTTTTCCTCCATGTGTTCTCTTTCCTTCTAGCATGGTAGCTGGCTCCCCCCAGGGCGAGCTTCCTCAAAGAGGCAGAGAGCCAGGAAGAAATGACATCCTTCTAACAATTTAGCCAGGAAGTTACATACCATCCCTTCTTCTATCCTCTCTTTATCAGAGCAATCACAACCCTTGCTGAGATTCACAGGGAGAATCTAAGTCTCTGGAGAGTCAGGGGGACTGTAGCTACTGTTGTGGTCGATTTTGGAAAATACAAACTGTGACACCAGTGAATGAGACCAAGCAAGACAGCCATTTCCATGACATAGAAGAAAAAAACATTTTTAGGTGAGCGTCCTTCTTAATGTCCTAGGAATAGTGCCGGGAACTAAATACCGAATACTAAAAATACTTGGTGGAGATGAATTGGTCAGTGGCAGACCAGAACTCTGAGATAACGAAAGGCTCACTTCATTTACCCTAGTCCTTAAAACCAACTACTATTGTTCCTAGGTTTGTGGGAAGCGGAGTTGGAAACTGCTGTTTTAGGAAGATAAATGACCTGCATGTAGAAGATGTTTTATTTCTATCAGGAGACAAGAAACTAAAATTGTGCACCTTCCCAAACCTCAGTCACCAGAGTTATTTCTACTTGCAGTAAAATCTAAATAAAATGTCCTGAGTCAGGAGTCAGACCATCTAGCTATGAGACCTAATTCTGTCAGTTACTAGCTGTATGACACAAGGCAAGTGACTTCCCACTTGTACCATGGAAACGATGGTTCTTGCTTTGCCCAGCTTTGTGGGGTTACTGTGAGATTAGAAGCAATAATATGAAATGCGATACACATGCAGGGACCTTTAAAGGAATAGCTGTATAAAACAAAATCCCAATGTATGGTCTACAACAGTAAAGACTTTAGGAAGATGATTTTACGTGGTCATGAAAGAGAGGAGCTGGGCACAGGAATAATGAGTGTCTTGATGTAACAGGGTTGATACCGATCATTTGTAAAGATTGATCAGTTGCAGAAACTTAAGAGAACAGTTCAGAGAATTTGCTTTTTATGAATCTTACAGGAAAAGGGGATGAGCCATTTTCCAAGGCTGAGATCATGATTTTACATCAAGGATACGTGAAGCAGACCAGCAGCTGGCAGACGCATCCACAGGAAATACCGAAGGAAAAAATCAAAACGAAGCAGGCTGCATTCCACTAAGAAGGCTCACGATTTAACAAGATTATTAATAGAATGTTTGGTTGTCAACAAAGCTGAGGGAGTGAGTTTATTGGCAAGTTTGATTGACAGGTCCATCATTTAATAGAAAAAGCCACTTGGTTTCCCTAAGTGGCCGGTACAAATTAGTGTCACCTACATCCACACCTCCACCCCCTCCACAACGTGCAAGAGATTCTGTGGATTCACATCCTTTCTACTTCTTGGGATTGCCGTAGATTATTTTAAATTGTTTTCCAATATAGTGGTGTAAATTGGAAATCTTGTTGAGGTTTTGATTTGTATTTAAAAAAATTTTTTTAAGTTTTTATTTATTTTTGAGACAGAGAGAGACAGAGCATGAGCATGGGAGGGGCAGAGAGAGAGGGAGACACAGAATCTGAAGCAGACTCCAGGCTCTGAGCTGTCAGCACAGAGCCGACGCAGGGCTCGAACCCACAGACTGTGAGATCATGACCTGAGCTGAAGTTGGACGTTTAACCAACTGAACCACCCAGGCGCCCCTTGATTTGTATTTCTTGATCACTTACACTTTTGATTTTTTTTCATGTTTATTGACTATTTGCATTTTCTCTAATATAAAATTCCTGTCTACTTCTTTTACCCAATTTCATTAAAAAAATTTTATTACCCAATTTTCTATGAGGTTGTTTACGTGTACCAGTTTGTGGGAGTTATTTACAGGTTCTTGAGACTGATCCTTTGTCCCTTGTATGATTGTGAATATTTTCTCCCAGTCAATACCCTGAGAGACAAAAGAACTGAGCTCATTCAGCCCCAGAGTCATGAGAAATAGTAAACAATTGTTGTTCCTCAGTAGTAGTTTGTAACATGGCAACAGATAATTAAAATAATTTTATTTTGTTGCCATTTGCAGCAACCTGGATGGAACTGGAGGGTATTTTGCTAACTGAAATAAGCCAGGCAGATAAACACAGATACCATATGTTTTCACTCATATGTAGATCTTGAGAAACTTAACAGAAGACCATGGGGGAGGGGAAGGGGGGGAGATAAAGTTACAGAGAGGGAGGGAAGCAAACCATCAGAGACTCTTAAGGACTGAGAACAAACTAAGGGTAGATGGGGGGTGGGGGAGAGGGGAAAGTGGGTGATGGGTAGGGAGGAGGGTACTTACTGGGTGTTGTATGGAAACCAATTTGACAATGAATTATATCAAAAAAATAAAAATCCGTTCTATCTATATTTTATGCCAAAATTTTCCTTACATACCATTTTTATCTTTTTGTTTTGTTTTTTTTTTTTTTTGTTCGTTTTTTAGCTGATCAATCTTCCCACAGTTTTATCTATTTTGTTCACCTTTTAAAGACCAAACTTTTGGGGCACCTGTGGCTCAGTTGGTTAAGCGTCCGACAAGAGCTCTGAGATGATTTTGGCTCAGGCCATGATCTCACAATCTGTGAGTTCGAGCCCTGTGTCCAGCTCTGCACTGTCAGTCCTTGGGATTCTCTCTCTCTCCCTCTCTTTCTGTCCTTCCCCTCACCCCCCTCTAAATAAATAAATAAATAAACTAAAAAAAAACTTAAAAAAAGACCAAACTTTCAGCTTTATTGAACTTCATTATTTTTGTTTTCTTTTCTGTTTTATTAATTTCCACTCTTTTTTTTTAAGTATTTAATTTCTTCTATATAGTTTGGGGACAATTCTATTGCTTTCCTTTAGCTTCTTAAGATAGGCCATTTAACTCTAATTTTAAGGTTTCCTCTCCTCTAATACAAAGATTTAAACATACAAATTAGAATCAAAACACTGCTTTTATTGCATCCCATGAGTTTTGATGTCATGTTTTATTATTATCCAATTTTATACATTTAGACCATTCTTCTTCTTATAGAAGAATAATCCACTCTTGAGTTTTTACCATTTATCCACTCTCTGTCCCCATCTTACCTCTGTCTGAAACAAGTAAGAAGGGTTGCTACTGGCATCTAGTGGGTAGAGTCCACCATGCGGCTAAACATGCTTCAGAGCTCAAAGCAGTACCTCCACTCTGCCAACAAATAATTATCTGGCCCAAAATGTCAATAGTGCCAAGGTTTAGGAACACTAATTGAGACCAACATATGAAAGTAATTAACAAATATTGTTACCTTGATTTATCTCTGTCCCCTGTTATAAATCAGGCATCTCTTCAGAGAATACCAGATAAAACTCAAGCATGGTGCTTTGTAGAGATTGTGGATGGCTCAAAGGTAAAATTTCCATGGTGTGGTTAGCTCAATTCCCAGTACCGTGTCCATGTTCTGGATATGAGAAGAAATGGAATGGAAGTTTAGAGGTCCATGAAATATGGCTGAGGCTATGGTTTTACCTGATCTATTTTCTATGTTCCACACTACATGTGGCCAGATGAAAAAGACCATGCCAGAATGCCATTCCCTGACATCAAACAACAGGGATCTGTACATAGGCCTTAGGCTTCAGTATGCTGGCACACTGCCGGCAATATAATGGATGCTTAAACATGCCGGATGGCTCTTAAAACCTGCCTACTGCCCTTACATGTACAAGTGGTCATTGAGCTTTGGGGAATAGGTGGGAAAATACATTTGTGAACAGAAAAATCATTTGCACACAGAAAGGTTTATTTTCAGTAATATACACGCCATACAAGACAAACGCCTTTCCAGTGCACAGACCACTGTTTTTCTTGTACATTGCAAATGTAAGACCCTGGAGCTAGAATTAGAGGCTATAGCCCTTGACCAAATCCTGTCCATAACTAGCCAAGTGGCCATTATTCATCTGTAAAAGGGAGGTGATCTTTCTAGTTCTGCCAGTTTAGAGGTCATTGTCAGGCTTAGCATAGAAAATACTTGTGAAATGAACTATTAATGCTTGGCATTAAAATAAATGGGTTACAAAAAGCAAAATCATAATATAGGCTGGAAGATAGCAAAGACTTTATTAGAAAGGAACCAGAAAAGCTTTCCCACATCTGGGAAGACAATGCAGAGTAATTATGAAAGGTGGAAGTAAGAAAGAAGAATAATAAGTATATAAAAATGATTATAATGAAATAGTAAACAAGGAAGAAACAAAAAAAATCATAAATTTGTGCTTTGTGACACTGAGAGGGAAAGTGGTGATCATTTTGCAAGGCTGCCACAATGACTGTAGGTCAAGGAGAAAGAATGCCTACAGCTATCAGAGATAAACAGCAAATAAAGACGAAGGCTATAAGACTAAAGTTCTTTGCAGCAACATGCATACTAGCAGAGCCTTTTAATCACGAGTATGACTAATAAAGGTGGTGGCAGCATGCTGGATGCCAATGAAGCCTGGTAGTAGACTTTGGGACAGTAATTGGAGAACTGATGATTGAGAGAACTTTGGTCTCTGTCACACAATGATTTAGTATGTGGATCAACAGTAGAAAGGTTGGCAGCAGCTGGACACACAGCAAGTGTGGAAGCAGGTGGTCCTACAGCAGGTAGTGTGGCAATGGGTTGGGCAGCAGCAGGGCTGGCAGCAGCTGGGCTGGCAACAGTTGGACCCACAGCCACGGGGCTGACAGCAGGTGGTCCTCCAGCAGGTGGTTTGACAGAAAATTGGGCCGCAGCTGCTGGACCCACAGTAGCTCTACCCACTACAGGTTTGTCCACAGCTGTTGGGCCCACAGCTGGGCTGGCAGCAGGTGGTTTGACAGCAAGTTGGGTGGCAGCAAGGCTGGCAGCAGCTGGACCCACAGCCACTAGGCTAATGGCACGTGGGGTGGAAGCAAGTGATCCGGCAGCAAGGGGAGCAGCACGAGTGGGTCATGGTGTCAGGAGTGAAGAGTGGGCTTCTTCTGAGGGGTGAGTTTCTCAGATTCAGGTGCCTCTTCCTGTTTTGGGGATTTTATGCACTGGACCCCAAAGTTTGGACCAATGGGAAGGACTTTCTTTGTTGGTATTTACATGGTGTTCCATAGTCACTGGGGGCTTGTAGAAGAGAAAGTTCCACAAATTTCAAGAATATTTAGAAAATAAATGTTTAATGTGTTTCCTATTTGAGAATAACTCATATAAACATTTTTAGATTAAAGGAAAGTGGTCACATCAGCAGTGTCATTCTTCAGTCATCGTCAAATCATGTATTCAAGTTCTTGCTGGGCTGGGTAGGGTCAGAGCAGCGGTCCCTCCCCAGCTTTGTTTCTTAGGTTGCATGTAGACTGGGAGTATCCCTGGAGTAGGGGAGCAGGATGCTGATATGTTCATAGGGATGAATTAAATTCGTGCCTGAGCCCAAATCTCTTTCCCCCCAAAGCCTGATTCAAGACTCCCACAGGCATATCTGTCTCTTGTAGCACCCTACCCCACTTGTATATCCCAGTTCAACCAAAGACCCTTGGGTAGAGGATGTTTGGCATCATCTCTTCCATATGGCAAGGCAGAACCAAGGCAGGTGAGTAGAAGCAGCAGCAATACACTTGGACTAAGCAAGCATCAGTCAATGTACTTCCTTGTTGACCAGTACTCCTGATTTACCTAAGACTGAAGGCTTTTGCAGGATATAGGACTTTCAGTGGTATAACTGGGGCAGTATGGGCAAACCAGGGTGAGTTGGATGATTCTAGTCCTAATCTTACTAACTAGCCTAGTCAGTGACTTAATGTGGCTGACTACATCTTTATTGTGCTGAATTGTTTTTAATTTTTAATTCTTTTGTTTCCTTCCTCCCTCTCCCTGTCTCTCATTCTTCATGTCTTCCCTTTTATGCTATGTCTGTCTCTCTCTTTCTGTCTTTTCTTCCCTTTCCCCTCCTTTGTTCATTCACTCATTCATTCGTTTGTTTGTTCATTCATTCCTTCCTTCCCTCCTTCCTTCCTCCCTTTCAATACCTCTTGCTCTTCCTCTTCTGCTTTCTCCTCAGTCTTATTTTTCTTCTAGATACTGTGTCTGTCCACCAATCTGATGAACAAAATATTGGAGTGACTGGTGAAAACCATAGATTGTCAATGATATCTTGAATATGCCTGCCATATGTCATAGATGTAAGTGTGTTAGATCTGCACCTCTATGCCTAAGGGCTGTTTTCATGCAACAGCAGAATGTCATGCTTCCTATACATACCACATTGAGAGAAATGCTCAACAAATGATTCTGGAGAGTTGGTTTATAAAGACTCTAGCTCCCTCATTGCTATTAGGAGAATCCCAATGTGTGTATGTGTTACATCATCTCTGATATATTTTTCAGGTTTAAGGTTCACTTGCAAACTGTGACACTGGCCTTAAAGTGCTCCCTCCCTGTGTCACTTCCCCACACTCCTACCAGTGTGATCTGTCCTCCCCAGAGTAGCTTGCTGGAGAAACCAAACTATGACATTACTTTACCCTTCTCAGTCCCGATTTCCTCATCTCCACAATTGGGAACCTTAATACCTATGTTGAAAATTTCCTCAAGAATTAAAGATACTACCAATTTAATGCAATCCCAATCAAAATACCAACAGCATATTTTTCATAGAACTAGAACAAATAATTCTAATTTGTATGGAGCCACAAAAGATCCCAAATAACCAAAGTTATTTGAAAAAGGAAAGCAAAGCTGGAGTTATCACAGTTCAAGACAAAGCCATAATAATCAAAACAGTATGGAACCGGCACAAAAATAGACACACAGACCAGTGGAATAGAATAGAAAACCCAGAAATAAACCAAGAATTATATGGTCAATTAGTGTCTGACAAAGGAGGCAAAAATATCCAATGGGAAAAAGACAGTCTCTTTAACAAATGGTGTTGGGAAAACTGGATAGCTACAGGCAAAAGAATGAAACTAGACCACTTTCTTACACCACACACAAAAATAAATTCTAAATGGATTAAAGACCTAAATGTGAGACCTGAAAGCATAAAAATTCTGGAAGACAGCACAGGCAGTAATGTCTCTGATACTGATAATAGCAAATTTTTTCTAGATAGGTCTCCTGAGGCCAGGGAAATAAAGCAAAGGTAATCTATCAGGACTACATCAAAATAAAAAGTGTTTGCATAGCCAAGGAAACAATCAACAAAACTAAAAGGCAACCTACGAAATGGGAGAATTTGTAACCAACATATCTGAAAAGGGTCAGTATCCAAATTATGTGAAGAACGTACACAACTCAACACCTCCAAAAAAGTAACCCAATTAAATAATGGACAGAAGACATGAACAGACATTTCTCCAAAGAAGACATATAGATGGCCAACAGACACATGAAAAGATACTCAACATGACTCATCATCAGGGAAATGCAATTCAAAATTATAAGATATAGCACCTCACACCTGTCACAATGGCTACAACCAACAACAGAAAAACAACAGCTGTTGGTGAGGATGTGGAGAAAGGGAACTCTCCTGTACTACTGGTGGCTCCATTGTGGAAAACAGTATGGAGTGTCCTCAGAAAGTTAAAAATAGAACTACCTTATGATCCAGTAATTGCACTACTGGGTATTTACCTCTAAAATAGAAAAACACTAATTCAAAGGGATACATGCAACCCTATGTTTGTAGCAGCATTATTTACAATAGCCAGTATATGGAAGCAGCCCAAGTGTCCACTGATAGACAAATGGATAAAGAAGATGTGGTATATATCTACAATGGAATATAATTCAGCCATAAAAATGAGTGAAGTCTTACATTTGTAACGACATGGATAGAACTAGAGAGTATAATGCTAAATGAAATAAGTCAGTCAGAGAAAGACAAATACCATATGGTTTCACTCATGTGGAATTTAAGAAAGTAAATGAAAGAGCAAAGGAAAAGAGAGACAGACTCTTTAACTAGAGAGAACAAACTGATGGTTACCAGAGGAGACAGTGGTGGGGGAATGGTTGAAATAGGTGACGAGGATTAAGGAGTGCATTTGTGATGAGCATTGGGTGCTGTATGGAAACGATGAATCACTATATTGTACACCTGAAATGAATTTGACATGGTAGATCAACTATATTGGAATTAAAATAAAAATTAATAAAAGGAAAGATTTAAAGATAATGTACATGAAACATTTGGTCAATACCTAGCAAGTAGTAGGACCATGGGTCATGTCAGTTCTTCATCCTGTCACACAGATACCCAGCTCTTAAGAATCAGAGGTAGGCAAGTTTAGTCTTGGCAGTCTCTCCAGAGCATCCCAGATACGTAGGCGTCAACGTTGGCAAGTGCCCTGGACATGAGCCTTCACAGCTCATCAGAGGTCCTTCCACTGATCCCAGAATGTGACCCAAGGCTTAATTCTCCTTTTCCTCTCAGAGCCTGAGTCAAGCCTCACACCCCTGAGTGCTGAGGCAGCACCATTAGTTCAGGACCAGAAGCACCAGCCTTCTGTCTATCACAACTCCTATGAATGTCCACCTTGTTTTCTCTTTTTCTTCCTCACATTCTTCTCACCACCCTGGAACAGGCATCTTTATTTCCCTCAAATGCTTCATAGTTCCTTCATAAAATAATGGATAGTGTTTGTTCTATAGATGGTTCAGAGCCCATGGATTACTTGAAGTCATACATGCCCATTGCACAGACTCTCAGTCCCTGACATTGTCCTTCCTTAATTGTCTTGGTAACATTTTGATCACAATAACAAATTGCCTTACAGTTGGGGAGCATAATATGTTTGGCATAAAATTTCCTGATACCTTTTAACTCTGCCATTAAGTCCTGAGGACTAGGAGGCCAAACAAGAATGTGATTTCCACAACCCAAACACAAGTGTGTTCAGGCACGTCTGTGGCTCATGAGGACACCGCATACTCACCTGTATCTGATGCAGAGGAGTGCTGAGGGGCTGGATGGAGCCCAAGGCAGCAAAAAGATCCAAGATCTCTAAAGGGAAGGTCCCACTGCCCCCACATGAGGCTGCTGATGGCTGAACTGTAGGATACTAATGTCTACAACTTTGTCCCAGATGTCACCTGCATATACTGGAGAATATTACTTCTGTGGTCAGAGAAGACACTCAGATGAACATCTTGCTGGTGCTCAGTCCCAGGATGTTTTCTAACTTGTCTGGAGAGATGAATGTAAGTGCCCTTCATCAAGGCAGGAGACACAGTCTGGGATCTGAGTCTGTCCACGTCAGGTACATGACATTCCACTGTGAAATTTCCTTATCTGAAAATGGAGACAATAATTAGTGGAGGACTGTACGAGGCTCCAAATAGATACTGCATGTGATATGCAACCTGTGTATAAATCCTTACATCGAGAATGCTGTACAAGGAAACAAAGATCATATGGGATGCAGAATGGTACAGAATTTCTTAAGAAATATAGATGAGATCCTTTATATCTAGGGAGACCTTCAAAGTGATCATGCAAAGAAGAAAGCAGGATACAAGGACCGTGAGTACACTGAAAAAGAAAACATAATTTGAAGATTTACAGTAGTTGCAGACACCTATGTATGAATCCTGAGGATTTCTTTCTCTATATTACTGATAGGGAGAGGGTGAAGATCTTGACTGTGGAGTTAAGGCAGAGATCATGACTCGGTATCAGGATGCATGAAGTTAGCACATGACTCATAAGATGATGGAAGAAGAGAATCAGGGAGAAGTGGTCCACACTTCATCAAACTGATTCATAAGCTTGTAGACAGGCAGATGAATAAGAGAAATGTTGGCGATTGCATGCTGACTTTCAACAATGATTGGCAGTGACTTTGTTTTCCAAATGGCAAACCATGTTGCGTGGAGATGATGGTTCTTGGCAAGGCAATCGGCAGCAGGAAGGATGGCAGCAGCTGGACACACAGCAAGGGTGGCAGCAGGTGGTTCTACAGCAGGTGGTAGCATGACTGGCAGCAGGTAGACCCACTGCAAATTTGTCCACAGCCGCTGGACCCACAGCATGTGGTCTGGCAGCAGGAAGTCACACATGTTGGCTGGCAGCATGCGGTCTGGCAGCAGGTGGTCCTGCAGCACGTAGGCTGGCAGCAGGAGGGGAAACATGAGTGGGTCATGGTGTCAGGGGTGGAGGATGGGCAGGTCCTGTGCAGAGGTGAGGTTTTCAGATTTTGGTGCCTCCTCCTGATCTGGGGCTTTTATGTGTTGGACCGCCGAAGTTTAGACCAATGGGTGGGACTTTCCTTGTTGGTGTTTACATCGTTTTCCATAGTCACTGGGGGCTTGTAGAAGAAGACATTCCATAAATGACAGGAATCTTTAGAAAATAGGTGTTTAATGTGTTTCCTATTTGAGAATAACTCATAGAAACATTTTCAGATTAAAGGAAATTTGTCACATCAGCAGCATCGTTCTTGCTTCAATGATCATCAGATCATGTATTCATTTCCAGTTTGACTGGGTAGTGACAGAGCAGTGATCCCTCCCCAGCTTTGGTCCTTAGGTTGTATGTGGATTAGGAGTATTCCTGGGGAGAGGAACATGATGCTGATATGTTCATGGGGACAAATGTAGATGTGTGAGCCCAGGTCTGTTTCCCCACAAAAGCCTGATTCAAGACTCCCACAGGCATATCCGTCTCTTGTAGTAACTCAGTTCAACCAAGGACCTTTGGGTAGAGATGTCCGGTATCATCTCTTTCACATGGCAAGGCATAACCAAAGCAGGTGGGTAGAAGCAGCAGCAGTACACTGGGACTAAGCAAGCATCAATGTACATCCTTGTTGACCAATAGTGCTGATTTGCCTAGGATTGAGTGCTTTCTCAGGATGTAGGACTTTCAGGGGTGTAACTGGGGCAGTATGGACGAACCAGTGTGAGTTGGGTGATTCTAGTCCTAACCTTGTTAACTAGCCTAGTCAGTGACTTCATGTTTAGAGTACATCTTTATTGTGCTGAATTGTTTTTAATTCTTAATTCTTCCCTCCCTTCCTTCCTTCCTTCCTTCCTTCCTTCCTTCCTTCTTCTTTCTCTGCTTTGTGTCCATCTCTCTCTTATTTCCCTTTTTGTCTTCCCTTTTCTTCCCTCTTTGCTTTCTCCTTCCTTCCTTCTTTCCTTCTTCCTTCCTTCCTTCCTTCCTTTCTTCCTTTCCTTCTACCCTTTCAATTCCTCTTGCTTCTCCTCCTCTGTTTTCTCTTCAGTCTTATTTTTCTTCTAGATATTGTGTCTGTCCACCACTCTGATGAAAAAAATATTGGAGTGACTGGTGAAAACCATAGTTTCTCAATATCTTGAATATGCCCACTGTATGTCATAGATCTAAGTGTGTTGGGGACAATTTCTACCTACCAGACCTGCATCTCTATGCCTAAAGGCTGTTTTCATGCAACAGCAAAATGCCATGCTTTCTATGTGCACCACACTGAGAGAAATGCTCAACCAACGATTCTGGAGAGTTGATTTAAAAAGACTCCAGCTCCCTTGTAGCTATTAGGAGAATCCCATCATGTGTATGTTACATCATCTCTGATATATTTTTCAGGTTTAAGGTTCACTTGCAAACTGTGACACTGGCCTTAAAGTGCCCCCTCCCTGTGTCACTTACCCACACTTCTACCAGTGTGATTTGACCTCCCCAAAGAAACTACATGCCTGGACTCTATCCTTCAGAGTAGATTCTGGGAGAAACCAAAGTCTGGCATTACTTTACCCTTCTCAGTCCTATTTCCTCATCTCCATAATGGGAACCTTAATACCTATGTTGAAAATTTCTTCATAGAAATTATTAATTTCTAATTCTCAACTCTTCTTAAAGAATTAAAGATAACGTACATGAAGGATTTGGTCAATACCTGGCAAGTAGTAGGAACTAGGTTGTGTCAGTTCTTCATCTCATCACCCAACCATCTGGCTCTTAAGAAGCAGTAGTAGGCTCGCATGGTCTTGGCAGTCTCTTCAGAGAATCCCAGATATGTAGTCTACAATGTTGGCATGTGTCCTGGAAATGAACCTTCATGGTTCATCAAGATTCCTCCACTGCTCCCAGGAGGTGACTCGGGGCCTAATGTTCCTAAGTCTTCAGCCCAAATCAAGCCTCACATCACTGAGTGCTGAAGAAGCACCATTATTTCAGGACCAGAGTGCCAACTTTCTATTATAACTCTTATGAATGCCCACATTGTGTTATTTGTCTTCTTCCTCACATTCTTCTCACCCTCCTGGAACACACTCTTCATTCCCCTCAAATCCTTCAGAGTTGCCTCACAGAATACAGGAGGTTGTTTAGTTTCTTGGATGGTTCAGAAAATCATATGTGCTCATTGCACAGTCTCTGAGTCTTTAATTTTGTCTTAAATTTCTTTAAGAATTTTTTTAATGTTTTTTCATTTTAGAGAGAGAGAGAGAGAGAGGCAGAAAGAGAAGGGGACATAGGAGCTGAAGTGGGCTCTGCCCTGGCAGCAGCAAGTCCAATGCAGAGCTCAAACTCACAAACCGTGAGATCATAACCTGAGCTGAAGAAGGGGGAGTGCAATATATGCTCCATTTTTTTATTACAGGGAATTACTTATTTTCTCATTCTGGTGGTAGATGTTTAGTAGAAGGAGGTTATTCTGAATTGGATTTGCATGAAACAAAGATATTAGTCAGTTTAGATGAGACTCTATTGTGAGGACACAATGGATCCTAACAAGATTTCATGGGGACAAATTGCACGTGTGGCTGAACATATGGAGATGGGAAAGGCTCCCTGTTTTCTTGACAGCTCCAAAATGCAGTCCTACCTGCCGTCACATGTATCTGCTGCTTGCTGAGTTGTGAGAAACTGATTTTTGAACAGATGTTATCTGCATATATGAGGGGTTATTTCCTCTATTGTTAAAGGAGAAATTCATTTGCACAGCTTACTAGTCCTCAGTACTAAATATTGTTGCTACTTTTACTGACATGTAAAAGTAGTTGCCTTTGAGCAGGAAAAAAAAAATATCCAGTCCTGAATCTGAGTCTGTCCATTATTGGCTATATGAAATTACACAGTGAAATATTCTCACCTAAAATGTGGAATACTATTCATGTTAGGCTGTTGCGTAGCTCATGTTTGATGATACATATGGTACCCAATATGTATACAAGTTCTGATATCAATACAGTAAAACAAAACAATATGGGGAGAATTAGGGTATAGACTTTATTAAGAGGCATATAAGCCAGGTAAAACACTTGCATCTAACGAGATGACTCAAACGATTATAAAAAAATGAAAGTAGGAGAAATAATCATAAGTACATTGAAAATATGATTATGAAGTTTATTAATCAGTTGCAGGAATCTATGAAAAAAACATGAAAACTTGTTTTCTTAAGTTACTTTGAGGGAGCAGGTGATCCTGACTTCAGAATCAAAGCCAAGGCCATAACTTAGTACCAAGAATTTCTGAAGCTGCACATGAGCCACATACATGGAGAGAGAGACTTGGAGGAAGTCCTCTGCACAGCATCAAGCTGATTCACAAGCTTATAAACATATATGAGAAACAAAAATGTTGGCAATTGCACGCTCGCTTTCACCAAAATCTAGGAAGGAAATTTGGCCCCCAAATGGCAAGCCAGTTAACAGGAGGGTGTTATGTGCAGATGGTGTTTGGTAAGACAATCAGCAGCAGGAAGGCTGGCAGCAGCTGGACCCACAGCCGCTAGACCCACAGCAGTTTTGTGCACAGCCGCTGGACCCACAGCAGCTGGGCTGGCAGCAGCTGGTCCTGCAGCAGCTGGTCCTGCAGCAGGTGGTATGACAGCAAGTTGGGCAGCAGCAAGGCTGGCAGCAGCTCGACCCACAACAGCAAGGCTGGCAGAAGCTGGACCCACAGCATGTGGGCTGGCAGCAGGTGGTCCTGCAGCATGTAGGCTGGCAGCAAGGGGAGCAACACGAGTGGGTCATGGTGTCAGATGTGGAGTATGGACTCCTGTTCAGAGGTGAGTTTCTCAGATTTTGATGTTTCCTCCTGTTTTGGGATTTTTATGCACTGGCGTCTCCAAAGTTCAGACCAATGAACAGGACTTTCCATGTTGTTTACATGTTTTGTTTTTTTTGTTTTTGTAGTAACTGGAGAATTGTCAAGGAGGAAGTTGTTCCTTTAAAGTGTTTTGAGGCTTCAATAATTTAGTCTTTGTCACTTTCTTAATTGAGAATACTACATAAGAACCTTTTTCAGAAATGAGAAAGTCAGGAATCAACACCAGCTACATTTCTGGTCATTTGACATGATGTAGTCATGTGATACTTTCTGCTGGCTTAGCAAAGGTCAGAACAATTGTCCTTTGCTTGCTATGTTCCTTTGGGCATAGTTAGATGGGAAGTGTCCTTTATTTCTTCTCTGATCTTTGTTATTTCCTTCTTTATTGTAACTTTGGTTTTTGTTGTTGTTCATTTTTAAAGTTCTTTGAGGTGTAAAATTGGTTGTTTATTTGAGATTTTTTCTTGTTTCTTGATGTAGGCATTTATCACTATTAACTTCCTCTAAGAACTGCTTTTGCTGCATCGTGGAACTTTTGGTCCATTGTATTTCAGTTTTCATTTATCTCAGGGTAGTTTTTGATTTCTGTTTTGAATCCTTCTTTGACCCATTGGTTGTACACTGCATGTTGCTTAGTTTCCACATATTTGTGAATTTTGCAGTGTTCTTTTTCTAATTGATTTATACAGTTTTGACTCTTGTCATAAAATATGCTTGCTATGATTTTAATATTCTTTTTTAATAAAATGTTTAAGTTGTATTTATTGATTTTGAGAGAGCCAGAGACAGCATGAGTAAGGGAAGGGTAGAGAAGGGAAAGAGAGAATCCCAAGCAGGCTTCCCATGTCAGTGCAGGCTCCAACTCACCAACCTGTGAGATCATGATCTGAGACGAAACCAAGAGTCAGGATGCCCAACCAACTGAGCCACCCTCGTGTCCCTTATTTTAATATTCTTAAATTTATTAAGACTTGCTTTGTGGTCTAATATATGATCTCTCCTGGATAATATTCCATGTGCACTTGAGAAGAATATGTGTTCTGTTGTTTTTGGATGGAATGTTCTATATATGTCTGTTAACTCCATCTGTTGTAACATTGTTTAAAGCCCATGTTTCCGTACTGATTTCTGTCTGGATCTTCTACCCATTGGTAAAAGTAGGGTATTAAAGATCTCTACTATTATTGTATTGTTGTATATTCCTCCCTTTAGGTATATTAATATTCACTTTGTATTTTTAGGTGCTCCTATAATATAAACATTCTGATAGAGAAATAACATAAGCAATTCACCTGTTGGTGTTTCTCCAACAAAAACATGTAAATAAATAAATAAGTACATATATAATGAATATATAATGCAATGGTAAATGGGATAGATTCCTTGATTTCTCTTTCTGCAGATTCATAATTGGTGTATAGAAATGCAACCAATTTCTGTATGTTGATTTTATATCATGCGACTTTGCTGAATTCATGCATCAGTTGTAGCAGGTTTTTTTTGTGGAGTCTTTCAGGGTTTCCATGTAGAGTATCATGTCATCAGCAAAGAGTGAAAGTTTGACATCTTCTTTGCCAATCTGTATGCCTTTTATTTCTCTTTGTTGTCTGATTGTTGTGGCTAGGACTTCCAACACTATGTTAAACAAAGGTGGTGAGACATTCCTGTTGTGTTCCTGACCTTAGGAGGAACAGTCTTTCCCCATTGAAGATATTAGTTGTGGGCCTATCATATATGGGCTTTTATGATGTTAGGGCATGTTTCTTCTATCCCTATTTTCTTGAGGGATTTTTATCAAGAAAGGATGTTGTATTTTGTCAAATGCTTTTTCTGCGTCTGTTGAAAAGATCATATGGTTCTTATCCTTTCTTTTATTAATGTGGTGTATCACATTGATTGATTTGCAAATATTGAACCAGTCCTGCAGCCCAGGAATAAATCCTGCTTGATCACAGTGAATATTATTTTAATGTACTGTTGAATTCGATTTACTAGTATTTTGTTGAGAATTTTTGCATCCTGGTTCATCAGAGATATTGGCCTATAATTCTCCTTTTTAGTGGAGTCTTTGATTGGTTTTGGAATCAAGGTAATGCTTCATAATGAGTTCGGAAGCTTTATTTCCATTTCTACTTTTTGGAACAGTTTGAGAAGAATAGGTATTAACTCTGCTTTAAATGTCTGGTAGAATTCTCCTGGGAAGCCACTGGCTGAGGACTCTTATTTGTTGGGAGAGTTTTGATAACTAATTCAATTTATTTTCTGGTTATGGCCCTGTTAAAATTTTCTATTTCTTCCTGTTTGTGCTCTGGTAGGTGTTAGTTTCTAGGAATTTGTCCATTTCTTTCAGACTGTCCAGTTTGTTGGCATATAGTTTTCCATAATATTCTTTTATTATTGTTTGTACATCTGTGGTGTTGGTTGTGATCTTTCCTCTTTCATTTGTGATTTTATCTATCTGGGTCCTCTTTTCTTTTTGAGAAGTCTGGGTAGGAGTTTATCAATTTTGTTTATTATTTCAAAAAACCAGCTTTTAGTTTCATTGGAAAACTGGACAGCAAAATGCAGAAGAATGAACCTGGACCACTTTGTTACACCATACACAAAAATAAATTCAAAGTGGATGAAAGGCCTAAATGTGAGACAGAAACCATCAAAATCCTACAGGAGAAAACAGGCAACAATTTCTTTGACCTCAGCCGCAGCAACTTCTTACTTGACATGTCTCCAGAGGCAAGGGAAATAAAAGCAAAAAGGAGCTATTGGGACCTCATTAAGAAAAAAGCTTCTTCCCAGTGAAGAAAACAATTAACAAAACTAAAAGGCAACCAACAGAATGGGAAAAGATATTTGCAAATGACATACCAGATAAAGGGTTAATAGCCAAAATCTATAAAGATCTTTTCAAACTGAACACCCCAGAAACAAATAATCCAGTGAAGAAATGGGCAGAAGGCATGAATAGACACTTTTCCTAGGAAGACATCCAGATGGCTAACAGACACATGAAAAGATGCTCAACATCACTCATCATCAGAGAAATACAAATCAAAACCACAATACCACCTCAAGCATGACAGAATGGTTGAAATGAACAACTCAGGAAACAACAGATGTTGGCAAGGGTGCAGAGAAAGGGGAACCCTTTTTGCACTGTTTGTGGGAATGCAAAGTGGTGCAGCCTCTCTGGAAAATTGTATAGAGTTTCCTCAAAAAATTAAAAATAGAACTATCCTACGACCCAGTGATTGCACTACTAGGTAATTATCCAAAGGATTAAAAAATGAAGGGGCACATGCACCCCAGTGTTTATAGAAGCGATATCAACAATAGCCAAATTATGGAGGCACCTGTGTGGCTCAGTTGGTTAAGCATCTGACTCGATTTCAGCTCAGGTCATGATCTCATGGTTCATGAGTTCAAGCCCTGCGTTGGGCTTCACACACTGATAGTTAGAGCCTGCTTAGGAGTCTCTCTCTCTCTCTCCTTTTCTCTCTCTCATATAAACTTAAAAAAAATAGCCAGATTATGAAAAGAGCCCAAATCTCCATCAATTGATGAATGGATTATATAGATAGATAGATAGATAGATAGATATAGACATAGATATAGATATAGATACATACATAGATATATACATATCTATACATATATACACATATCTATATACATATCTATACATATATGTATATACTGTATACATATATACAATGGAATACTACTCAGCAATCAACAAATGAAATCTTGCCATTTGCAACAATGTGGATGGAACTTCACTTATGCTAAGTGAAATAAGTCAGAGAAAGACAAATATATGATTTCATTCATATGTGGAATTTAAGAAACACAACAGATGAACATAGGGGAGAGAAAGGAAAAATAAGATAAAAACAGAGAGGGAAACAAACCATAAGAGACTCTTAAACACAGAGAACAAACTGAGGGTTGCTGGAGGGGAGGTGGGTGGGGGGATGGGCTGAATGGGTGATGGGTCTCAAGGAGAGGACTTGTTGGGATGAACACTGGGTGTTATATTGTAAGTTACAAATCACTGGTTCTACTCCTGAAACCGACAGTACACTGTATGTTAACTGACTTGAATTTAAATAAATAAAACTTTAAAATAATAAAAAATAATGAATATATATCATAAGACTCATACAATAGAATTAATAGAACATTTTAATATTTGTAATATTTTTGATAGTTCCCAGCTACAACAATATATATCACAATATATATAAATGGTATAAATATACATATATATGTACCACAATATATATCAATGGTAGATAAGCAAATACATTATATCATATTTATTCATTGGAAAATTATAAAGAAACAGAATTGAAGGAATTTCCTATATAAATCTCACATTCATAATATAAAGTAAAAGTAGCCAATTCTATATTTCCTTTATAAAAAAAATCTAAAAACATTTGAAGTGACTATTAACGTATACAATGTGTGATTCAATAGAACGATAACCTACCTTTGGGTATGATGAAGGATATAATTTGAAGGGGATGAAGTAAAATTCTATTTGCTAACCTGGTATTAGTGACATGGATGTTCATTTGGTGATATTCTATCATATTTAAAATGATTAACTTTAATGCATTATAATTTAAAAATTGAAGAACTTAAAATTTTTTTTAATGTTTATTTATTTTGAGAGAGAGAGAAAGAGTATGAGCAGGGGATGGGCAGAGAAAGAGAGAGAGGGAGAGAGAGAATCCAAAGCAGGCTCCATGCTCAGAGCAGAGCCCGACGTGGGGCTCAACTCATGACCACAAGATCACGACAGAGAGATCACAACAGAGAGATCACGACCCAACCTGATATCAAGAGTCAGTTGTTTAACTGAGCCACCCAGGCATCTCAATTGAAGTACTTTTTAAAATTAATGTTAATGTCCATGACCCATTTATCAGGGCACTTGTTGGGATGAGCACTGGATGTAATATGTAAGTAACAAATCACTAAATTCTACTCCTAAAACCAGTATTACACTATATAACTAACTTGGACTTAAATAAATAAAAAATAAATAAGATGAATATTAAGCTCTAAAAACATTTGCACATTTTAGAACTCACAAATACCTTAGGTGTCATCTTACCTAGACTACTCCTTCAATTAAAAGAAAATAGGAGAAAAAAATATATAATGAGTTATATGAGGTCAATAACTATGCAAAAAATGAATTAGGATTAAGTCATGAACTTATCCTGCTTTCCCCGAACCACCCCAGTTATATCAATGAAATTCCACGTGCTGGGAAAGCCCTCAGTTCTGAGTATATCAGGACCATTTATTACTCAGGATAACTGACTGATGCTTGCTTAGTCCCAGTGTACTGCTGCTGCTTCTACCCACCTGCTTTGGTTTTGCCTTCCCATATGGAAGATATTATGCCAGACATCCTGTACCCAAAGATCCTTGGATTGGGATATGTAGGTAGCAGAGGGTACTACAACAGACAGAAGCTTATGGGAGTCTTTAATCAGGCTCTGTGGGGGAAACAGACTTGGGCTTATGCATGATTCAGTTCATCTGTGTAAACAGGTCAGCATCATGCCCCTCAACCCAGAGATATTCCCATTCTACGTACAACATAAGGACCAAACCTGGAGAAGGACAACTGTGCTGATCTTACCCAGCTCAGTGAGAACTTGATCACATGCTGTGATGATCACTGAAGCAAGACCAATGTTGATGATGTGAATAACTTTCTTTCATCTGAAAATGTTTCTATGAGTTATTCTCGAATAGAAAACATATTAAACACTTATTTTGTAAAAATTCATAATATTTAGGAAACAACTTCCTTTTTTACAATTCCTCTAGTGACTATGGAAAGCAATGTAAACACCAACAAGGAAAGTCCTGCCCATTGGTCTAAACTTTGGGGGTCCAGCGCATAAAAGCCCCAGATCCAGAGGAGGCACCAGAATCTGAAAACCTCACCTCTGGACAGGACCTGCCCACCCTCCACCCCTGACACCATGACCCACTCGTGCTGCTCCTCTTGCTGCCAGCCTATGTGCTGCAGGACCACCTGCTGCCGGACCACCTGCTGCCAGCCCAGCGGCTGTGGGTCCAGCGGCTATGGGTCCAGCTGCTGCCAGCCTTGCTGCCGCCCAACTTGCTGTCACACCACCTGCTGCCGGACCACCTGCTGCCAGCCCAGCTGCTGTGGGTGTAGCGGCTGTGGACACAACGGTGGTGGGTCTAGCGGCTGTGGTTCAGGCTGCTGCCAGCCTTGCTGCTGCCCAGCTTGCTGTCACACCACCTGCTGCCGGACCACCTGCTGCCAGCCCAGCTGCTGTGGGTCCAGCGGCTGTGGACACAACTGCGGTGGGTCTAGCGGCTGTGGGTCGAGCTGCTGCCAGCCTTGCTGCTGCCCAGCTTGCTGTCACACCACCTGCTGCCGGACCACCTGCTGCCAGCCCAGCTGTTGTGGGTCCAGCGGCTGTGGGTCCAGCGGCTGTGGACAAAACTGCTGTGGGTCCCGCTGCTGCCAGCCAGGTTGCTGAACCCCCATGTACTGCATGAGAACCTGCTACCACCCCACCTGCTGCTGCCTGCCTGGGTGCCTAGCCCAGGACTGTGGATCCAGCCGCTGCTAGCCTGACTACTGCCCAATATGCTGTCAGTCCACTTGCTGTAGGACCACATGCTGCTGCCCTTGCTGTGTCCAGCTGCTGCAAGCCTTCTTTGTTATTCATCTGCCTATTTAAGAGCTTGTGAATCAGATTGATGAAGTATGGACCACTTTTTTAAAATTATATTCTTCCTTATGTCCTGTGAATCACATGCCCTGTATCCTGCTTCATGTATCCTGCTATGGAGCCATGATCTCTGCTTTGACTCCAGGTCTTTGACTCAGGTCTTCATCCTGTCCCTCTAAGTATCTAGATAAAGAAACAAATCCTTATGACTCATACATGGGTGTCACCAAATAATGAAAGACTTCATATCATTTTTATATTTCAGTCCTCCTATGATGCTTTCTACCTGTCATGATCACTTTGAATATCTCCCTAGATGCAGAAAGTCTTACTTACATTTCTTAATAAATCCTGTTCTATTCTGAATCTCATTTTGTCTCTCTTTTTTTTTTGTCCAGTGCTCCCAATGTGAGAATTTATACACAAGTTGCCTATCAAATGTAATGTCCATTTGGAGCCTCATACAGTCTTCCACAAATTATTATCTCCACTTTTGGATAAGGAAAGTTCACAGCAGAATGTCGTAGCTGACATGGACAGACTCAGATCCCAGACTACATCTCCTTCCCTTTCTGAAGTGCACTTATATTCATATCTCCAGTCGTGTTAGAAAACACCCTGGGTGGAGAAGCCAAGATGGTGGAACAGCATGGAAGTTTTTTGTGTGTCTCGCATCCATGAAATACAGCCAGACCAACACTAAACCATCCTGCACACCTAGAAAACTGATCTGAGGATTAACACAACAATATGCACAACCTGAACCACAGAACTCAGCAGGTACATGGTGTGGAGAGGTGAACCTGAGGAGAGAGAAGCCTTGGAGGGCAGGGAGCTGCTTTTGCATGTGGAGAGAGGATGGAGACAGCAGGGGGTGTGTGGATACGGGAAAAGCACCCCTCCCCAAAAGCAGCTGGAGAGAAAGCGGAAAAGTGGAAACAGCTGCAAGGACTGAACTAAACAGGGAGAAAGGAGAAAGAAGAGGGTTTAAATTCCATTAAGACTGTAAACAGGGGAGTGCAGAGTCTGAAACTCTGCAGCTCAATGCCTGGAGGTGCTCTGGTGTGAAGGGCGAATCCTCAGGAGCAGAGTGGGGTCTGGGACGTTCTTGGGCCACATGGGGAGAAGCGGTTCCACTGCTGGAAGGACATTTGGTAGAGGCTGTGAGGCCACCTGGGCCCAGCAGACCCCAGAGAATGGCCACATTCGCTGGTGCTGGAACGATGTCATTGGGGGTGAAGCCTGGTGCCAGATGTGTGTTGTGATTTGCCATAATCCCTGAGGTGGTGCTGCTACACTGTCTCATGAACTTTTTCTGGGGTGGGCTGGCACCTGGCCCCGGTCTCTGGGCATTGGCAGCAGCACAGTCCTGCAAGCGTCCCTGGGTGCAGGTGGCACCCAGCCATTGCTCGGCGAGATCCTCCGCAGAGGGTCAAAGACACAGTCCCTCAGAAGTGGGGGGCCAGGGAAAGCAGCCGCATCTGAGACAAAACTCAGGAGGGAGGTGCTGCCTGGGGCTCAGTCATAGACGGTGTGGAAGCAGAGAGTGGACGGAAGCCAAAGACAAAGGACAGGTGCGCGATTGCTGATTGGGGAGAACAGAGTTCCCATACTAGAGACTGGGTAGCTGGGTGACACCATTTTCACTGCTCCCGCCCATGCGCATACGTACCTACAAGCACCACAATCCACCCCAGTAGGCTAGCAGCGCCATCTAGTGGAGAACGGAGCCATTACACTAAGCCCCGCCCAACTGGGCCAACCTCGCTCTCCAAGAACACAAGTCTCACTGCCTGCTAAGTTCATGGACTATGAAGTACTTCATAATTTGACTTCGAGGGAAAAATGAAGTAATTTCAGTCATATTTCAGTCTGTTAGCTGGTCCACCTATTCAACTTTCTTTCTTTCTTTTTTTTTTTCCTCTTTTTCATTTCTTTTATTTTTCTTAAATACAGAAAGGGAAAAAAATCATTTTTATTTAAAATTTTTATTAAACATATTTTTCTTTAATTTTTTCTACTATAGTTTTTACTTTTGTGTAAAGTTTTTCAAAATATATTTTATTTTCATAATTTCATTTTAGTCTACCTCAGTGTATTCATTTTTTCAAATTTTCAAACAATTTATTTTTTTTCTTTTTTCTCCTTTTTTTTCTTTAATTTATCAAGCCACTTGCAACACCCAGACCAAAACACATCTAGGATCTACCATCATTTATTTGATTTGTGTGTGTGTGTGTGTTTAATTTTAATATTTTTTTCATTTTCATTTTAATTTTTTCTACCTCATTAATTGCTTTTCTCCCTTCAAAATGATGAAATGAAGGAATTCACCCCAAAAGAAACAGCTGGAAGAAACGACAGCCAGGGACTTAACCAACACAGATACAAGCAAGATGTCTGAACCAGAATTTAGAATCATGATAATAAGAATACTAGCTGGAGTTGAAAATAGATTAGAATCCCTTTCTGCAGAGATCAAGGAGTAAAAGCTAGTCAGGATGAAGTAAAAAATGCTACAACTGAGCTGCAATCTCGAATGGATGCTGCGGCAGCAAGGATGGATGAGGCAGAGCAGAGAATCAGCAATATAGAGAACAAACTTACAAAGAATAGTGAAGCAGAAAAAAAAGAGGGAGATTAAGGCAAAAGAGAACGATTTAAGAATTAGAGAAATCAGTGACTCATTAAAAAGGAACATCAGAATCACAGGGATGCCAGAAGAGGAAGAGAAAGAAATAGGGGTAGTAGGGTTATGTGAGCAAATCATAGCAGAAAACTTTCTTAACCTGGAGAAAGACACAGACATCAAAATCCAGGAAGCACAGAGGACTCCCATTAGATTCAATAAAAACCGACCACCAACAAGGCATATCATAGTCAAATTCACAAAATACTCAGGCAAGGAGAGAATCATGAAAGCAGCAAGGTAAAAAAAAGTCCTTAACCTACAAGGGAAGACAGATCAGGTTTGCAGCAGACCTGTCCACAGAAACTTGGCAAGCCAGAAAGGAGTGGCAGGACATATTCAATGTGCTGAATCAGAAAAATATGCAGCCAAGAATTCTTTATCCAGCAAGGCTATCATTCAAAATAGAAGGAGAGATAAAAAGTTTCTCAGACAAACAAAAATTAAAGGAGTTTGTGACCACTAAACCAGCCCTGCAAGAAATTTTAAGGGGGACTCTCTGAGGGGAGAAAAGATGAATAAACAAACAAACAAACAAACAAACAAACAAACAGATAAATAAATACCAAAGGCAACAAAGATTAGAAAGGACCAGAGACCACCACCAGAAACCCCAACTCTACAAGCAACATAATGGCAATGAATTCACATCTTTCAGTACTCACTCTAAAAGTCAACGGACTCAATGCTCCAATCAAAAGACATAGGGTAACAGAACGGATAAGAAAACAAGACCCATCTATATGCTGTTTACAAGAGACCCACTTTAGACCTAAAGACACCTTTAGATTGAAAGTAAGGGGATGGAGAACCATCTATCATGCAAAAGAAAGCTGGAGTAGCCATACTTATATCAGACAATCTAGACTTTAAAATAAAGACTGTATCAAGAGATGCAGAAGGGCATTATATCATAATCAAGGGGTCTATCCACCAAGAAGACCTAACAATTGTAAACATTTATGCACCAAATGTGAAAGCACCCAAATATATAAATCAATTAATCACAAACATAAGGAAACTCATTGATAGTAATACCATAATAGTAGGAGACTTCAACACCCCACTCACAACAATGGACACATCATCTAATCAGAAAATCAACAAGGAAACAATGGCTTTGAATGACACACTGGACCAGATGGACTTAACAGATATATTCAGAACATTTCATCCTAAAGCAGTGGAATATACATTCTTCTCCAGTGCACATGGAATGTTCTCTAGAATAGACCACATACTGGGACATAAATCATCCCTCAGCAAGCACAAAAAGATCGAGATCATACCGTGCATATTTTCAGACCACAACACTATGAAACTCGAAATCAACCACAAGAAAAGATTTGGAAAGGTAACAAATACTTGGAGACTAAAGAACATCCTACTAAAGAATGAATGGGCTAACCAAGAAGTTAAAGAGGAAATTAAAAAGTATATGAAATCCAATGAAAATGATAACACCACAACCCAAAACCTCTGGGATGCAGCAAAGATGGTCATAAGAGGAAAGTATATAGCAATCCAGGCCTTCCTAAAGAAGGAAGAAAGGTCTCAGATACACAACCTAACCTTACACTTTAAAGTGCTGAAAAAAGAACAGCAAATAAAACCCAAAACCAGAGGAAGACAGGAAATAATAAAGATTAGAGCACAAATCAATGCTATAGCAATCAAAAAGCAGTAGAAGAGATCAATGAAACCAAAAGCTGGTTCTTTGAAAGAATTAACAAAATTGATAAACCCCTAGCCAGTTTGATCAAAAAGAAAAAGGAAAGGACCCAAATAAATAAAATCATGAATTAAAGAGGAGAGATCACAACCAACAAAGCAGAAATAAAAACATTAATAAGAGAATACTATGAGCAATTATATGCCAATAAAATGGGCAATCTGGAAGAAATGGACAAATTACTAGAAACATATACACTACCAAAACTGAAACAGGAAGAAACAAAATTTGAATAGACCCATAACCAGTAAAGAAATTGAATTAATAATCAAAATCTCCCAAAAAACAAGAGTCCAGGGCCAGATGGCTTTCCAGGGGAATTCTACCAAACATTTAAGGAAGAGTTAACACTTATTCTCTTGAAGCTTTTCCAAAAAATAGAAATGAAAGGAAAACTTTCATACCCGTTCTTTGAAACCAGCATTACCTTGATTCCAAAACCAACCTCACTAAAAAGGAGAACTATAGACCAATTTACCTGATGAACATGGATGCAAAAATCCTCCATCCCTCTCTCTCTGCCCCTCCCCCGTTCATGCTCTGTCTCTCTCTGTCCCAAAAATAAATAAAAAACGTTGAAAAAAAAAATTAAAAAATCCTCAAGATATTAGCCAACTGGATCCAACAATACTTAAAAAAATTATTCACCACGACCAAGTGGGATTTATACCTGGGATGCAGGGCTGGTTCAATATCTGTAAAACAATTAATGTGATTCATCATATCAAAGTTCATCATAAAAGAAAGTTCAAGAGCCATATGATCCTCTCAATAGATGCAGAGAAAGCATTTGACAAAATACAGCATCCTTTCTTGATAAAAACCCTCAAGAAAGTAGGGGTAGAAGGATCATACCTTGAAATCATAAAAGCCATATATGAATGACCCAACACTAATATCATCCTCAATGGGGAAAATCTGAGAGCTTTCCCCGTAAGGTCAGGAACATGACAGGGATGTCCACTCTCACCACTGTTATTCAACATAGTATTGGAAGTCTTAGCCTCAGCAATCAGACAACACAAAGGAATAAAAGGCATCCAAATCGGCCAGGAGGGAGCCAAACTTTCACTCTTTGCAGATGACATGATACTCTATATGGAAAACCCAAAAGATTCCACCAGAAAACTGCTAGAACTGATTCATGAATTCAGCAAAGTTGCTGGATATAAAATCAATGCACAGAAATTGGTTGCATTCCTATACACCAACAATGAAGCAACAGAAAGAGAAATCAAGGAATCGATCCCATTTAAAATTGCCCCCAAAACCATAAAATACCTAGGAATAAATCTAACCAAATAGGTGAAAAATCTATACAATGAAAACTATATAAATGTTATGAAAGAAATTGAAGAAGACACAAAAAAAATGGAAAAAGATTCCATGCTCCTGGGTAGGAAGAACAAATATTGTTAAAATGTCTATACTACCCAAAGCAATCTACATATTCAATGCAATCCCTATCAAAATAACACCAGCATTCTTCACAGAGCTAGAACAAGTAATCCTCAAATTTGTATGGAACCAGAAAAGACCCTGAAAAGCCAAAGCAATCTTGAAAAAGAAAACCAAAGCAGGGGGCATCACAATCCCAGACTTCAAGCTATACTACAAAGCTGTAATCATCAAAACAGTATGGTACTGGCACTAGAACAGACATTCAGATCAATAGAACAGAATGGAGAATCCAGAAATGGAGCCACAAACGTATAGCCAACTAATCTTTGACAAAGCAGGAAAGAATATCCAATGGAATAAAGACAGTCTCTTCAGCAAGTGGTGCTGGGAAAACTGGATAGCAACATGCAGAAAAAATGAACGTGGACCACTTTCTTACATCGTACATCGTACAAAAATAAACTCAAAATGGATGAAAGACCTAAATCTTCCTAAGACAGGAAGCCATCAAAATCCTTGAGGAGAAAGCAGGCAAAAACCTCTTTGATCTTGGCTACAGCAACTTCTTACTCAACACGTCTCTGGAGGCAAGGGAAACAAAAGCAAAAATGAACTACTGGGACCTCAACAAAATAAGCTTCTGCACAGCAAAGGAAACAATCAGCAAAACTAAAAGGCAACCCATGGAATGGGAGAAGATATTTGCAAATGATGTATCAAATAAAGGGTTAGTATCTAAAATCTATAAAGAACTTATCAAACTCAACACCCCCAAAACAAATAATCCAGTGAAGAAATGGACAAAAGACATGAATATACACTTCCCCAAAGAAGACATTCAGATGGCCAACCGACACATGAAAAAATGCTCAACATCACTCACCATCAGGGAAATACAAATCAAAACCACCATGAGATACCACCTTACACCTCTCAGAACGGCTAACACTAACAACTCAGCCAAAAACAGATGTTGGTGAGGATGCGGAGAAAGAGGTACCCTTTTGCACTGCTGGTGGGAATGCAAGCTCGTGCAGCCACTCTGGAAAACAGTATAGAGATTCCTCAACAACTTAAAAATAGAACTACCCTATGACCCAGCAATTGCCCTACTAGGCATTTATCCCAGGGATATAGGTGTGCTGTTTTGAAGGGACAATGCATCCCGATGTTTATAGCAGCACTATCAACAATAGCCAAAGTATGGAAAGAGCCCAAATGTCCATCGATGGATGACTGGATAAAGAAGATGTGGTATACATATACAATGGAGTATTACTTGCCAATCAAAAAGAATGAAATCTTGCCATTTGTAACTACGTGGATGGAACTGGAGGATATTATGCTAAGTGAAATTAGTCAGAGAAAGACAAAAATCATATGACTTCACTCATATGAGGACTTTAAGAGACAAAACAGATGAACATAAGGGAAGGGAAACAAAAATAATACAAAAACAGGGAGGGGGACAAAATTTAAGAGACTCTTAAATATGAAGAACAAACAGAGGGTTACTGGAGGGGTTGTGGGAGATGGGATGGGCTAAATGGATAAGGAGCATTAAGGAATCTACTCCTGAAATCATTGTTGCACTATATGCTAACTAATTTCGGTGTGAATTAAAAAAAAATTAAAAACATTAAAAAAAGAAAACACCCTGGGTCTGAGCACCAGCAAGATGTTCATTTGAGTGTCTTCTTTGACCACATAAGTATTGTTTTCCTGTATATGCAGGTGACTCTGGGTCAAAGTTGTAGACATCAGTGTTCTACAATTCAGACATCAGAAGCCACATATGAGGGCAGCGGGACCTGCCCTGTAGAGCTCTTGTGAACACAAGATCCCTTTGTTGCCTTGGGCGCTGCCCAGGCCCTCAGCACACCTCTGCATCAGATATAGGTGAGCAGGCAGTGTCCTCATGGGAAAGAGACACATCTGAACACACTTGTTTTTGCATGTGAAGCAAAAATCACATGCAAGAAATCACATTCTTGTATGGCTTACTAGTCCTCAGGACCTAATGGCAGAGGAAAAAGGTATTAGTTAGTTTTCTGCCAAACATATTATGCTTCCCAACTGTAAGGCAATTTGTTATCATGATCAAAATGTTACCAAGACAATTAAGGAAAAACAATGTCAGAGACTGAGAGACCATGCAATGGGCATGTATGACTTTGAGAAATCCATGAGCTTTGGACCATCTAAGGAACAGAACACCTTCCATTTTTTTGTGAAGGAACCATGAAGCATTTGATGGGAGAAAGATGCCTGTTCCAGGGAAGTGAGAAGAATGTGAGAAAGAAGAAAGAGAAAAAAATGTGGGCATTCATAGGAGTCATGATGGACAGAAGGCTGGTGCTTCTGGTCCTGAAATAATGGTGCTCCCTCAGCATTCAGAGATGTGGGGCTTGATTCAAATTCTGAGAGGAATATGAGACTATGCTCCGGGTCACCTCCTGGGAGCAGTGGAAGGACCTCTGATGAGCTACAAAGGGTCATGTCTGGGACACATGCCAACATTGGAGCTTAGGCATCCAGGATCCTCTGGAGAGACTGTCAAGGGCAAACTTGCCTACTGCTGGTTCTTTTTTTTTAATGTTTATTTTTTGAGAGAGAGAGAGACAGGGTGCAAGTGGGGGAGGGGTAGAGAGAGAGAGGAAGACACAGAATCTGAAGCAGGCTCCAGGCTCTGAGATGTCAGAACAGAACCCGATGTGGGACTCGAACCCACGAGCCATGAAATCATGACCTGAGCTGAAGTCAGACACTTAACTGACTGAGCCACCCAGGCGCCCCCAGAGCTGGATTCTTTATAAACCAAATCTCCAGAAGCAAGAGTTGAGTATTTTCTTAGTGTGGCACACACAGGTAGTATGACATTGTGCTGTCCATGAAAAGAGCCCATAGACAGAGATGCAGATCTGGTGGGTAGAAATTGTCCCAAACACACAAATTTCTGACATATATGGCTGGTGTATTCAATACATCTTGGACAATCTATGGTTTTCATCACTCTTTCCAACATTTTCTTAATTTGCTTAATAAGCTGATACATTTTCTGGATGAAACAAAGATAAGATGGAGGAGGATGAAGGGGAAGGGGAGGAGGAGGAGTAAGGAGGCAAGGATAGAGGAAGAAATGAAGGAAGGAGACAGAAAAGAAAAGAAAAAAGAAAAGGAAAAGGAAAAAGAAAAGGAAAGAAACTTCAGAACAAAGGAGAGGAGAGGAGAGGAGAGGAGAGGAGGAGGAAGGGAAGGGAAGGGAAGGGAAGGGAAGGGAAGGGAAGGGAAGGGAAAGAGAAAGAGAAAGAAGGAAGGAAAGAAGGAAGGAAGGAAAGAGAGCAAATGTACATAAAAGTGTAATCAGCTACGTGAAGACACTGACAAGGCTAGCTAACAAGGTAAGGACTAAGTCACCAATTCACCCTGGTTTGCCCATACTGCCCCACTTATAACACCTGAAAGTCCCACATCCTGTGAAAGCATTCAATCTAGGTAAATTAGGAGTACTGGTCAAAAAGGACTCACACTTACTGATGCTTGCTTAGTCCCAGTGTAGTGCTGCTGCATCTACCCACCTGCTTTGGTTCTGTCTTGCCACATGGAAGAGATGATGCCAGACATCCTTTACCCAAGAGACTTTGGTTGAACTGGGATACAAGTTGAGTAGGGTGCTATGGGAGACAGATTTGCCTGTGGGAGGCTTGAATCAGGTTTTTGTGGGGAAACAGACCTGGGCTCATGCAGCTACTAAATTTGTCCCTGTGAACATACCAGCATCATGCCCATCACCTCAAGGATACTCCCAATCCACATACAACCTAAAGATAAAAGCTGGGGAGGGACCACTGCTCTAACCCTAACTAGCAGGAACTAGATCACATGATGCAATGGTCATTGAAGTGAGAATGATGCTGCTGTTGTGACCACCTCCCTTTCACCTGAAAATGTTTCTGCGAGTTATTCTCAAATAGGAAACCATTAAACACTTATTTGTAACAATTCCTAACATTTAGGAAACAACTTCCTCATTTATGATTGCCCCCAGTGACTATGGAAAACAACGTAAACACCAACAAGGAAAGTCCTTCCCATTGGTCTAAACCTCGGGGTTCCAGCACATAAAAGCCCCAGAAACGGAGGAGGCACCAGAATCTGACAACCTCACCTCTGGACAAGACCTGCCCACCCTCCACTCCTGACACCATGACCCACTCGTTTTGCTCCTCTTGCTGCCAGCCTACGTGCTGCAGGACCACCTGCTGCCGGACCACCTGCTGCCAGCCCACATGCTGTGGGTCCAGCGGCTGTGGGTCCAGCTGCTGCCAGCCTTGCTGCTGTCCAACTTGTTGTCACACCACCTGCTGCCGGACCACCTGCTGTAGGACCACCTGCTGCCAGCCCAGCTGCTGTGGGTCCAGCGGCTGTGGACACAACTGCGGTGGGTCTAGCGGCTGTGGCTCCAGCTGCTGCCAGCCTTGCTGCCGCCCAACTTGCTGTCAAACCACCTGCTGCAGGACCACCTGCTGCCAGCCCAGCTGTTGTGGGTCCAGCTGCTGTGGGTCCAGCGGCTGTGGACACAACTGCGGTGGGTCTAGCGGCTGTGGGTCGAGCTGCTGCCAGCCTTGCTGCCGCCCAACTTGCTGTCAAACCACCTGCTGCAGGACCACCTGCTGCCAGCCCAGCTGTTGTGGGTCCAGCTGCTGTGGGTCCAGCGGCTGTGGACAAAACTGCTGTGGGTCCCACTGCTGCCAGCCAGTTTGCTGTACCCCCGTGTACTGCACGAGAACCTGCTACCACCCCACCTGCTGCTGCCTGCCTGGGTGCCTAGCCCAGGGCTCTGGATCCTGCTGCCAGCCTTCCTGCTGCTGATTGCCTCGCCAAGAACCACCGTCTGACTTGCCACTTGGGAATCGGTCACTGCCAAGCGTTGCGGAAAGCCAGCCCGCAATCCCCAACATCTCGGTTATTTGTCCGCCTGTCTACCATCTTGTGAATCAGCCTGATGAAGTGTGGACCGCTTCTCCCTGATTCGCTTCTTCTTTCCTTCCTCTGGGTCATGTGCCAGCTTCACCCAACCTGATACAGAGTTAGGATCTCTGTTTGGTCTCCATAGTCAAGAACTTTATCCTGTCCCTCTAAATACGTCAGTGAAACAACTCCTCAGGAATGACCTATAACTCGTGGAAACTACTGAAAGCCCACACGGGTATGTTTTCTTTCTCGGTGTACTCAAGAAGCTTGTATGCCTCTTGCTGCCTGTTATGTTCCCTTTCAATGTCTCCCTAGACGCGGGGAGTCTCACCTGTATCTCTTAATAAATTCTCTATCATTTGGAATCACCTATTGTCTTTGTTTTTTATTTTATTTTATTTTATTATTTTAATATAGTTTATTTTCCAATTGGCTAACATACAACACCCAGTGCTCATCCCATCAAGGGCCATCCTCAATGCCCATCACCCATTTTCCCCTCTCCCACACCCCTGCCATCCATCCTCAGTTTGTTCTCTGTATTTCAGAGTCTCTTGTGGTTTGCCACCCTCTCTCTCTGTTTGTAACTATTGTTTTTGCCCTTGCCTTCCCCCACGGACTTCTGTTCAGTTTCTCAAGATCCACATATGAGTGATAACATAGGAGATCTGTCCTTCTTTGACTGACTGATTTCACTCAGCGTAATGCATCCAGTTGCATTCATGTTGCTGCAAATGGCCAGATTTCATTCTTCTCATTGCCAAGTGGTATTCCATTGTATATATAAATCACATCTTCTTTATCCATTCATCAGTTGATGGACATGTAGGCTCTTTCCATATTTTGGCTATTGTTGAAAGCGTTGCTAGAAACATTGGGGTCATGTGCCCCCAGCATCAGCACTCCTGTATCCCTCGGGTAAATTCCTAGAAGTGTTACTGCTGGGTCATAGGGTAGTTCTATGTTTAAGTTTTTGAGGAACCTCCACAGTTTTCCAGAGCGGCTGCCCCACTTTGCATTTCCACCAACAGTGCAAGAGGGTTCCGTTTCTCCACTCCCTTGCCAGCATGTGTAGTTTCCTGATTTGTTCACTTTAGCCACTCTGACCGGTGTGGGGTGGTATCTCAGTGTGGTTTGATATGTATTTGCCTTATGAGGGGTGATGCTGAGCATCTTTTCATGTGTCTGTTGGCCATCTGGATGTCTTCTTTGGAAAAGTGTCTATTTGTGTCTTCTGTCCATTGTGTCAAGAGCATACTTAAACATCATAAAAGCCATATATGAAAAGCCCACAGCTAACATCATCCTCCATGGGGAAAAACTGAGAGTGTTCCCCGTGAGAGCAGGAACACGACAGGCATGTCCACTCTAACCACTGTTGTTTAACGTAGTGTTGGAAGCCCTAGCATTAGCAATTGGACAGCAAAAATGAAATAAAAGGCATGAAAATTGGCAAAGAGGAAGTCAAACTCTCCCTTTTTGCAGACGACATGGTACTCTACATGGACAACCCAAAAGACTCCAAAAGAAGACCCCCTAGAACTGATACATGAATTCAGCAAAGTCGCAGGGTACAAAATCAATGTAAAGAAATCCATTGAATTTTTAGACACCAATAGTGAAGCAACAGAAAGAGAAATAAAGAAACTGATCCCACTTACAACTGCACCAAGAACGATAAAATCCCTAGGAATAAACCTAACCAAAGAGGTAAAAGATCTGTATGCTGAAAACTAGAGAAAGCTTATGAAGGAAATTGAAGAAGATGCAAAGAAACGGAAAAGCATTCCATGCTCATGGGTTCGAAGAATAAATATTGTTAAAATGTCAATACTACCCAAAGCAATCTATACATTCAATGCAATCCCAATCAAAATTGCACCAGCACTCTTCTCAAAGCTAGAAGAAACAGTCCTACAATTTGTATGGAACCACAAAAGACCCTGAAGAGCCAAAGTAATACTGAAAAGAAATACTGAAAACCAAAGCGGGAGGCATCACAATCCCAGACTTTAGCTTCTACTACAAAGCTGTAATCATCAAGACACTATGGTATTGGCACAAAAACAGACACACAGACCAATGGAACAGAATAGACAATCCAGAATTGGACCCACAAATGTATGGCCAACTAATCTTTGATGAAGCAGGGAAGAGTATTCAATGGGAAAAAGACAGTCTCTTTGGCAAATGGTGCTGGGAGAACTGGAAAGCAACATGCAAAAGAATGAAACTAGACCACTTTCTTTTACCATACATAAAAACAAACTCAACATGGATGAAAGACCTAAATATGAGACCAGAAACTATCAAGCCCTAGAGGAGAAAACAGGCAACAACCTCTTCAACCTCAGCCACAGCAATTTCTTATTCAAAGCATCTCCAAAGGCATGGGAATTCAAAGCGAAAATGAACTATTGGGACCTCATCAAGATAAAACCCGTATGCACCGCAAAGGGAACAGTCAACAAAACTGAAAGACGACCGATGGAATGGGAAAAGATATTTGCAAATGACATATTGGATAAAGGGCTAGTATCCAAAATCTATGAAGAACTTACCAAACTCAACACCCGAAAAACAGATAATCCAGTGTCTTTGTGTTTTTGTACCCTGTTTCCAATGCAAGGATTTGTACGTACATTTTACATCACATGCAGTGTCCGTGTGGAGCCATACACAGTCCTCCACAAGTCATTATGCGCATTTTCAGCTGAGGAGATTTCACAGTGGAGTGTCCCACAGCTGACATGGACACACTCGGATCCAAGACTGTGGTTCGGGTGCTTGCTGAAGCGCACTTACGTTCAGATCTCCAGACGTGGTAGCAAACGCCCTTAGTGTCAGCACCAGTAAGATGTCCATCCGAGGCCTTCTTTGAGCGCACAAGTGTTATTCTCCGGGACAGGCGGGCCATCACTGGCACTAAGTTGTAGACATCAGTGTCGTACAACTCAGCCACAGCAGCCATACGTGAGGACAGCGGGACCCGCCCTTTAGAGCCCTGGGGAACCCAGGATGCTCCTGTTGCCTTGGGTGGCATCCAGGCCCTCAGCACTCTTCTGCCTCACATACAGGTGAGCCTGCGGTGTCCTCGTGAGCAACAGAGGCAGCTGAACACGCTTGTGTTTGGGTCGTGGAAATCACATTCTTGTTTGGCCTCCTTGTCCCCAGGACCTAATGGGATATAGTAAAATGGCATCTTGTGATTTTCTGCCAAACCTATGTCTCTCCCCTCCTGTAAGGCAGTTTGTCATCGCGATCAAAATGCTGCCCAGAGAGTTGATGAAGCATGGTGTCAGGGCCAGAGAGATCGTGCAATGGGCATGTAGGACTTTGAGTAATCCATGAGCTCTGAACCATCTAAGGAAACAGAATAAGCTCTGGTATATTGTGGAGGAAGTGTGAGCAACCGAGGGGGGAAAAATGATGCCTGCTCCGTGGGGGTGAGGTGAATGTGAGGAAGAAAAAAGAGACAACAACGTGGGCATTCCTAGGAGTCAGGAACGAAGTCTGCTGCTTCTGGTCCTGAACTACTGGTGCCAACTCAGCACTCAGGGCTGTGAGGCCGATTCAGGCTCTGAGAGGAAGAGGAGACAGGGCCCCGGGTCACTTCCTGGGAGCAGTGGAGGGACCTCTGATGAGCTTCGAAGGCCCCTATCCAGGACACATGCCACCATTGGAGACTAGGTACCCAGGATGCTCTGGAGAGACTGCCAAGGCCAAACGTGCCTAGCGCTGCTGGTTCTCAAGAGCGCGATGTTGGCAAAATGAGATGAAAACCTGACACGACCCATGTTTCCGCGTATTTGCTGGATGTTGACTAAATCCTTCGTGAGCATTCCCTTTAATTCTTGGAGGGATTTGCAAAGTAGGTATTAAGGTTCCCATTGTGTAGGTGAGGAAATTGAGACTGAGTGGGGTAAAGGAATGTCAGAGTTTGGTTTCTCCCAGAAACTACCCTGAATAAAGGAGTCTGGGAATGTGGTTTCTTTGGGGAGGTCACATCACACTGGTCGGAATGTAGCGAAGTGTCACAGGGAAGAAGCACTCTGAGACCAGCATCACAGTTTGCAACTAAAGCTTTAACCTGAAAGATATCTCAGAAATCACACACACACATACACACACACACACGTTGAGATTCTCCTATTTCAGCAATGAGGGAGCAGGAGTCTTTATAAACCAACTCTCCAGAAGCACAGGTGGAGTGTTTTTCTCCATGTGGCATGCTCAGGCAGCCTGACATTCTGCTGTGCATGAAAAGAGCACTTAGGCATAGAGGTGCAGATATGGTAGGTACATTATCCTAAACATACTAATATCCAAGACATAGCCCTGGTGTAGTCAAGACACCTTTGGCAATCTATCATTTTCACCACTCATTTCAACATTTTCCTAATTCTATTGGTGGGCAGATGCAATTTCTTGAAGATACACAACAATAAGACAATAGAAGATGGAGGGCAGAAGCAGGAGTAGGGAGGCATCAAGAGGAAACACAGGAAAAGGAAGGAGGTAGGAAAAGAAAAGAAGAGAGGAAAAGGAAGAAAGACACAAAAGGAAGAAGGAATGAAAGGTATAAAAGGAAAATTGGAGAAAGGAAATAACAGTTTGAAGGAAGGAAAGGAATGGAGGGAAAGAGAGTGATGAAGGGAGGGAGAGAGGGAGCCAGGGAGGAAGGAAGGAACAGAAAGGGAAAGAAAGAAAGAAAGAAAAAGAAAGAAAGAAAGAAAGAAAGAAAGAAAGAAGGAGGGAAGGAAAGAAGGAAAGAAAGAAAGAAAGAAAGAAAAGAAAAAAAAAGCAAGAACAAAAGAACAAAAGAAAGGAAGAAGGAAGATATGAGAGGAATGAAGGAAGGAAGAAAGGAAGGAAGGAAGAAAGGAACAAACAAACAAGTGAAGGAACAAAGGGAGGAAGAAAGAAAAAGAACTGACATAAATAAAGATGTAATCTGTTACATCAGTGAAGGCACTGTGCAGGCTAGTTAACAAGGTTAGTACTAGAGTCACCAAATCACCCTGTTATGCCCATACTTCCTTAGTTATACCACTGAAATTCCCTTATTCTGAGAAAACACTCAAGCCTAGGTAAATCAGGACTACTGGTCAATAGGAGGTACACTAATGATGTTTGCTAAGTCCCAGTGTACTGCTGATGCCTCTTCCCACTTGCTTTGGTTATGCCTTGCCATATGGAGAAAATGAGGCCAGATATCTGCTAACCAATTGTCTTTGATTGAACTGGCATACAAGTGGGGTAGGGTGTTACAGGAGATAGATATGACTGTGGGAGTCTTGAAAAAGGCTTTTGGGGGGAAACAGGCCTGGGCTCACACATCTACTAAATTTGTCCCAGTGAGCATATCAGCATCATGCCCCTCACCTCAGGGATACTCCTAATCCACATATAACCTAGGACCAAAGCTGGGGAGGGACAGCTGCTCTGACCCTACCCAGACCAGCAGAAACTAGATCACATGATGTGATGATCATTGAAGCAAGAACAATGCTGCTCATGTGATCATTTTCCTTTCATCTGAAAATGTTTGTATGAGTTATTCTCAAGTAGGAAACACATTAAACACTTATTTTGTAATGATTCCTAACATTTAGGAAACAACTTCCTCGTTTATGATTCCCCCAGTGACGATGGACAAAATGTAAACACCAACTAGGAAAGTCCTGCCCATTGGTCTAAACTTCGGGGGTCCAGCGCATAAAAGCCCCAGATCTGGAGGAGGCACCAGAATCTGACAACCTCACCTCTGGACAGGACCTGCCCACCCTCCACCCCTGACACCATGACCCACTCGTGCTGCTCCTCTTGCTGCCAGCCTACGTGCTGCAGGACCACCTGCTGCCAGACCACCTGCTGCCGGCCCAGCTGCTGTGGGTCCAGCGGCTGTGGACACAACTGCGGTGGGTCTAGCGGCTGTGGGTCGAGCTGCTGCCAGCCTTGCTGCTGCCCAACTTGCTGTCAAACCACCTGCTGCCGGACCACCTGCTGCCAGCCCAGTTGTTGTGGGTCAAGCTGCTGTGGGTCCAGCGGCTGTGGGCAAAACTGCTGTGGGTCCCACTGCTGTCAGCCAGTTTGCTGTACCCCCGTGTACTGCACAAGAACCTGCTACCACCCCACCTGCTGCTGCCTGCCTGGGTGCCTAGCCCAAGGCTGTGGATCCTGCTGCCAGCCCTCCTGCTGCTGATTGCCTCGCCAAGAACCACCATCTGGTCACAACACTGATTTTTGTTTGGGAAACAAAGTCACTGTCAAACATTGCTGAAAACCAGCATGCAATCACAAACATTTCTGTTACTCATCTGCTGTTTACAAGCTTGTGAATCAGCTTGATGAAAGTCAACCACTTCTCCCTGATTATCTTCTTCCTTCGTTTTTAAGGCTCACATGCCAGCTTTACACATCCTCATACAGCCATGATTTCTGCTTAACTCTATAGTCAAGATCTTTATCCTGTCCCTCCAAGTACTTTGGAGAAACAAATCCACATAACTGACGCTTAAGTTTTTGCAAAAATGGGAAGTGTGCACTAATATGTTTTCTTTCTCGGTGTACTGATGGTTCTTGTATGCTGCTTTCTTCCTGTCATGATCCCTTTGAATGTCTCCCTAGGTGCCTCACGTATATTTTTTAATAAATCCATTTGTCATCTCATAATGTCTTTTTTTTAATTTTTAAAATTTATTTTATTTTTTCAAGTCTTTTTTTAAACGTTTATTTATTTTGATAGAGAGAGAGAGACCAAGGGAGGGGCAGAGAGAGAGGGAGAAAGAGAATCCGAAGTAGGGTCCATGCTGAGCATGAGATCATGACCTGAGCCTAAATCAAGAGTTGGATGTTCAACTTACTGAGCCACCAAGGTGCCACTTGTCTTTTTTTTTTTTTTTTTTTGTATAGTGTTCCCAATGTAAGGATTTATACACAGGTGGAATATCACATGCAATGTCTAATTAGAGCCTCATACAGTCCTCCACAAATCATGATCTCCATTTTCAGGTGATGAAATTTCACAGTTGAATGTCATAAGCGATATGGACAGACTAAGATCCCAGACTCTGTCTTTTGCCCTTGCTGAGGTGCACTTACATTCATATCTCCAGATGAGTTAGAAAAACCCTGGGACTAAGCACTAGAAAGATGTTCATCTGAGTGTCTTCTTTGACCACGAAAGTACTGTTTTCCTATATATGCAGGTGACGTCTAGCACTAAGTTGTAGACATCAGTTCCCTACAAATCATCCAATAGCAGCCACGTGTCAGAGCAGCGGGACCTGCCCTTTAGAGCTCTTGTGAATACAGGATCCTTTTGTTTCCTTGGGTGCTGTCCAGTCCCTCTGCACTCCTCTGCATCAGATACATGTGAGCATCCAGTGTCCTCACGAGAAAGAGACAAAGCTGAGCACAATTGTGTTTGGGTCATGGAAATCACATTCTTGTATGACTTCCTGGTCCTCAGGACCTAATGGCAGAGTAAAAAGGTATCAGGTAATTTTATGCCAAACATATTTTGCTCCCCAATGGTAAAGCAATTTGTCATTGTGATCAAAATGCTGCCAAACCATAAGAGACTCTTAAAAACTGAGAACTATCTGAGGGTTGATGGGGGGTGGGAGGGAGGGGAGGGTGGGTGATGAGTATTGAGGAGGGCACCTGTTGGGATGAGCACTGGGTGTTGTATGGAAACCAATTTGACAATAAATTTCATATTTAAAAAAATGCTACCAAAACAATTAAGGAAGGACGACGTCAGGGATTGAGAGGTCATGCTTGGGGATGTAGACTTCGAGTAATCCATGAGCTCTGAACCACCTAAGGGAACAGAACAACCTCCGGTATTTTGTGAAGGAACTGTGAAGCATTTGAGGGGAGAAAAAGATGCCTGTTCCAGGGAAGTGAGAAGAATGTGAAGAAGGATAAAGAGAAAATGATGTGGACATTCATAGGGGTTGTGATAGAAGGCTGGCATTTCTGGTCCTCAACTAATGGTGCTGCCTCAGCACACAAGGATGTGAGGCTTGATTGAGGCTCTAAGAATAGGTAACTTAATCCCTGAGTCACCTCCTGGGAGCAGTTGAGGGATCTCTGATGAGCTGTGAAGCCTCATATCCAGGGCACATGCCAATGTTTGAGTTCTAGGTATCCGGGATGCTCTGGCAAGACTGAAAAAGTGAAACGTATCTACCGATGGGTCTTAAGAGCTAGGTGTTTAGGTTATGGGATGAAGAAATGACACAACGTGTGTTGTCTACTACTTGTTAGGTATTAAATGCTCTATGTACATTATCTTTAATTCTGAATAAACTTTCAAGGAAGTGTAAATATTCTAAATATTTTAGAAAAGAAGAAACTAAGACCAAGAGAGGTAAATTAAAGTCATAGTTTGTAACCTCAGAGAATATATTTTGAGAAAAAGAATAAAATACAGTTTGTTTAGGATGTGCACTGCACACTAACAGAGAATTGAAGAAATGGGGTGAGTAAGGGTGCACATGAATCTACTATCACTGTTTGCAACTGATTATACCTGAGTGAAAATTATCAGAAATGATATAAAATATACATTTTAGAGTTACCCTACCTGATGAAAATGGAGATGGAATCTTCATAGACAACTCTCCAGAATCATTGGTTGTGTTTTTCTCAACATTGTATGCACAGACAGCATGATTTTCTGCTGTTGCATGAAGAGAACCCTTAGACACAGAGATGCATATGTGGCAACTGGAAGTTGGCTTGAGCACACTGAGATCAAAGATACACGATTAGTTGTGCCAGTCAGTTTCAGGTGCTGTAATGAACTTCCATAGACTGGTTGGATCACACAGTAATATTTATATGCCACAGTTCTGGAGGCTGATAAGTCAAAGATCAAAGTGCTGGCTGATTACATGTTTGGTTGGACCTTCTTCCTGGTTTGCTGATGGCTGCTTTATGGCTGTATCTTCAAATGGCAAGGAGAGAGTGAGAGGGCTTTGGTCTCTGTCTCTTATTTTTTTTTTTTTAATTTTTTTTTTTCAACGTTTTTTTATTTATTTGTGGGACAGAGAGAGACAGAGCATGAACGGGGGAGGGACAGAGAGAGAGGGAGACACAGAATCGGAAACAGGCTCCAGGCTCTGAGCCATCAGCCCAGAGCCTGACGCGGGGCTCGAACTCACGGACCGTGAGATCGTGACCTGGCTGAAGTCGGACGCTTAACCGACTGCGCCACCCAGGCGCCCCGTGGTCTCTGTCTCTTATTAAAAGAGTATCAACCCTATTATTGGGGCCTTATCCTCATAAGTTAGAAGGTGAACTATTGTAGAAAAAAATAGCTATTAATGGGTCTATCAATTGATTTAATTTAAGGTATTCCATAATTATATACCATGATCCTTTAGGTTTTTGCAGGGGCCAGACAGGCAATCAAATACAGTTGTGCTGGGAGCTACCATCCCTGTATTCTTTAAGTCTTTGAGGGAGCACTAAACTCCATGGATTGCTATTGCTTCTCTTTAATACATTGATCAGGAAGCGAGAAATTTTTAGGGGCTCTTATTTCACCTTTGTTTCTATTATGGTTTTCATTTCAGATGTCTGGAGATGTACTTCTGCTGCAAAGAGTGCAGGTAGCTGAGTTTCCAACTGTTAGCAACTTCAGGATCTACATCAGCTTTACAGATAAGGCCCTGTTCTTTCTGTAAACTTTCTGATAATTGCACACCATGAAGGTACTAGGGCCTAGCATTTTCTTCCCAACATGAGACTTGTTAATGGCTATCTTTGCTCTGGATATCTCCATTGGGTTGACCAATGTTTTGTTAGACCTGCATGGCAGTCTTATATCCTCCTTGCCTAATGCTGCCTCTTTCGTACTTTTTTTTTGAAAGATGTTACATCTACATGGCAGTCTGTAGGTTTTTGCTGTCTAATCCACCTTATTTCCCCCATTCTTTTTAAACCTTTCATAGGCATCACTCCCCAGTGAATGTCTTTCATTCTTACCACTGTTTCAGTGTCTGATTCTCAGAGGACCCAAATGATACACAATGGAAGGATTCTGTCATTCACTACCTACTCAAGTAGAAGGGAAATGAGTATAAAGTGGACCTTAATACTAATTAGACCCACATGAGATGGACATGAATCAGAACTCCATTTATTACCTGGCCTCCATATGCATGCATTTTAACACAAGGAGTCCTGGTATCAATGTCTGCTCAAACTCTGAATCCAACACCTTTAGATATATCTGGGTTCTCACCTTTCCCAAGTGTACAGTTACTCTGGCATATGATTATAAATCCGTTGTGGAAGGCCTGGGGGGAAACAATGCTACACACACACACACACACACACTTCATTCTTGCAGTATCTTTCTCAAGAAGACTAACCCTCTCCTTCGATTGAAGGGCTTTAGTCTGAGAACTGACTTGGGTCTGGAAACTGAATAGGAGGTCATCATTTTCTATTGAAGTCACTAACAGCAGCCTCTGATTCACCTGTCCTTGATCCTTTTCCAGTGTATATACTGGTGTCAGGGTAATACTCTTGTTGGCTGCATAATTACCTCACCCTTAAGGAAGCCATAGTCTATTAGTCAGATCTCTGTGAGTCAAGGACCACTGATTGACCTTTCTTCCTATTTTAGTAATATATCTACCACAACTCTGCTCTCTGTCATTCCCCATTTCCCAGTTCCCCATCATCAGTTTATACCATCAATCCTGACCACAGATGACTACCACCACTGACCTTTTCAATGATGCATATATTTTACTGCTTCTGTGAAGGAATCTCTTTTGGGACCTCTCAGGGAACATGATTAGTTTGTGGGCTGATATGAAATAAATCCATTCTACCATATATGTTTCTCTGAACCTTTTGACTCTATTCACAGTAGTCTACCAGGCAGTTCTAGAATCCTCAGTTCATGTTCTGTAGGCCACTACAAAACACTGCATTTCTAGACAACACCTTATCTAGTGAGGTTAACCTTGGCACTTGCTTACATATAATGCCAAAAAGGCCAAGGGGAAAAATGTTATGGTCAATGACATATGAATGACTATTGTTTTCACATAATGTTATCCTTTCTCTATAATATATGGACTTTGGGAGGGAGAATGAGAACATGTAGGCTTATAATTTGTAAATTTGAAGTACAATTTATGTTGCGTCAGGGATATAGAGTTAAACAACACAGACAAAATGCTAGATTATCACAGGAAGAATGAAGGGAGAATAAACTACTCTCTACTAAAAATAAGCACAATGGATTCAATGTGTTTTGTGGTAAAACTTGAAAATATAATAATTGTGGTCTTTTAAAGAAGGTTTCTGCCTTCAACTTGGCCCATCCATAATGGGAAAGAAGTAAGAAAAATTTCCAGAAAAATCAAAAGATTGACATGCACATGAAACAGAAATGAGATAAATATTTTGACCAAGCAATTCTATCTGCAATCTGCTCCTAGGTGGATTCCAAAGATATGTTTATATATGTTTACCAAACAACCTGCAAAGAAACATTCATAGAAGCACTATTTTTTAATAGTCCCAAACTTCAAAAAACTTACATGTTTATCAACAGGAAAGTCAAAAAATTAATTATGTCATATTCATTCAGTGAAAGAAACAGCAATGACAAAGAATAAACAACAAATAATTACATTGGTAGTCTCTCAATCATAATGTAAAGGGAGCCAATTCTATACTATTTCATATATATGAAGGTTTTAAAAAGCCCAAACTGACCTATACGGTTACAAGTCAACAGAGTGATTAGTCACCTTTGGGGATAAGTGAAGAAGTATAAATTAGAGAGACTGAATTTAATTTATATTTCTTATTCTGGTCATATTGATATGGGTGTGTTCATTTTGTGATAATCTATCAAGATGGATTAATAACTTGCACACTTTTTAAATGAATGGTATACCTAAAAATTTTTAAACATGTTAGATCCAAAAGATAAAATAAGTATCACCTTAACTAATCCAATTCCCATATCAAATGAAAGCAAATAAAAAAGAAATATAAGCAACAAATATTAACTGAAAATGTGCTATCAGTGAGGTGAGGCCACACACTGCTGGTTAACAAGGTTAGAAGTAAAGTCGCCAACTCATCCTGGCTGGCCCACTGACCCAGTTATTTAACTGAAGTCTGCAAATCCTGGGAAATCATTTGTTCCAAGATAAATCAAAATTACTGGTCATGAGGAGGTACATTAACTGATGCTGGCTTAGTCCCAGTGAACTGCTGCTGCTTCTACCCACCTACTTTGGTTATACCTTGCCATATGAAAGAGATGATGCCAGACATCTCACCCAAGAGTCTTTGAACTGGGGTACACAAGTGGGGTAGAGTGTTACAAGAGACAGATATGCCTGTGGGAGTCTTGAATCAGGCTTCTGTGGGGAAACCAACCTGGGCTCAGGGATCTACTAAATCTGTCCCAGTGAGCATATCAGCATCATGCCCCTCACCTTGGGGATACTCCTAAACCAAATATAATGTAAGGACCAAGGCTGGGGAGGGAACACTGCTCTGACCTACCCAGACCAGCAGAACTTGATCACATGATGGATGCAATGATCATTGAAGCAAGAATGATGCTGCTGATGTGACAAATTTCCTTTAATCTGAAAATGTTTCTATTTGTTATTCTCAAATAGGAAACACATTAAACACTTATTTTGTAACGATTCCTAACATTTAGGAAACAACTTCCTCGTTTATGATTGCCCTCAGTGACTATGGAAAACAACGTAAACACCAACAAGGAAAGTCCTTCCCATTGGCCTAACCTTTGGGGGTCCAGCGCATAAAAGCCCCAGAACCGGAGGAGGCACCAGAATCTGACAACCTCACCTCCGGACAGGACCCGCCCACCCTCCACCCCTGACACCATGACCCACTCGTGCTGCTCCTCTTGCTGCCAGCCTACGTGCTGCAGGACCACCTGCTGCCGGACCACCTGCTGCCAGCCCAGCGGCTGTGGGTCCAGCGGCTGTGGGTCCAGCTGCTGCCAGCCTTGCTGCCGCCCAACTTGCTGTCAAACCACCTGCTGCCGGACCACCTGCTGCCGGCCCAGCTGCTGTGGGTCCAGCGGCTGTGGACACAACGGCGGTGGGTCTAGCGGCTGTGGCTCCAGCTGCTGCCAGCCTTGCTGCCGCCCAACTTGCTGTCACACCACCTGCTGCAGGACCACCTGCTGTAGGACCACTTGCTGCCAGCCCAGCTGCTGTGGGTGTAGCGGCTGTGGACACAACGGCGGTGGGTCTAGCGGCTGTGGGTCGAGCTGCTGCCAGCCTTGCTGCCGCCCAACTTGCTGTCATACCACCTGCTGCCAGCCCAGCTGTTGTGGGTCCAGCGGCTGTGGACAAAACTGCTGTGGGTCCCACTGCTGCCAGCCAGTTTGCTGTACCCCTGTGTACTGCACGAGAACCTGCTACCACCCCACCTGCTGCTGCCTGCCTGGGTGCCTAGCCCAGGGCTCTGGATCCTGCTGCCAGCCTTCTTGCTGCTGATTGCCTCACCAAGAACCACCATCTGACTTGCCACTTGGGAAATAGTCACTGCTCAACGTTGCAGAAAGCCAGCATGCAATACCCAATATCTCTGTTATTTATCTCTCTTTTTTACAAGCTTGTGAATCAGCTTGATAAAGTGTGGACTCCCTCTCCCTGATTCTCTTCTTCCATCCTCTTATGGGTCACCTGCCAGCTTCATGCATTCTGATCCTGTCATGAGGCCTGCTTTGAGTGCATAGTCAAGATCTTCATCCTGTCCCTCGAAGTACCTTAGAGAAACAAATCCTCATAAGTGACATACAGGTTTTTGCAACTATGGAAAGTCTACACTAATATGTTTTCTTTCTCAGTGTACTCTTGGTTCTTGTATGCTGCTTTCTTCCTGTCATGGTCTCTTTCAATGTCTCCTTAGATGCAGGGAGTCTCACTTATATTTCTTAATAAATCCTATACCATATGGCATCCCATATTGTCTTTGTTTTATTGTGCAGTGTTCCCAATATAGGGATTCATACATAGACTGCATATCACATACAGTGTCCGTTGGAGTCTGATTCAGGCCCCCACACATTTTAATCTCCATTTTCAGATGAATGTATTTCACAGGGGAATATCATATGTTGATATGGACAGACTTCTATCTCAGACTGCGTCTTATAATCTTGCTTAAGTGCACTTACATTCATAACTCCAGATGATTTAGAAAACACCTTGAGTGTTAAAACTAGCAAGATGTTCATTCGAGTGTCGTCTTTGACCATGGAAGCATTGTTCTCCTATATATGCAGGTGATGTCTGGAACTAAGTTGCAGACATCAGTGTCCTACAGATCAGCCTTCAGCAGCCAATGTGAGGGCAGCGGGACCTGCCTTTACAGCTCTTATGATCATAGGATCCTTTGTTGCCTTGGGTGCCGTCCAGCCCCTCAGCACTCCTCTGCATCACATACAGGTGAGGATGTGGCATCCTCATGAGAAAGAGACATAGCTGAACACACTTGTTTTTGGATTGTGGAAATCACATTTTTATATGACTCCTTGGGTCTTCAGGACCTAATTGCAGAGTACAAAGGTATGAGGTAATTTTCTGCCAAACATATTATGCTTCCCAACTATAAGGCAATTTGTCATCATGATCAAAATGTTACCCAGACAATTAAGGAAGGATGAATCAAGGACTGAGAGACCATGCAATGGGCATGTATGACTTTGAGTAATCCATGAGCTCTGAACCATCTAAGGGAACAGAACACCCTCCGTTATTTTGTGAAGCAACTATGAAGCATTTGAGGAAAATAAAGATGCCTATTGCAGTGGGGAGAAGAATGTGAGGAAGGAGAAAGAGAAAAAAAGGTGGGCATTCAAAGAAGTCATTTAGACAGAAGGCTGGTGCTTCTGTTCCTGAACTAATGGTGCTACCTCAGCACTCAGGAATGTGATTCTTGATTCAGGCTCTGAGAGGAATATGAGACTATGCCCTGGGTCACCTCCTGGGAGCAGTGGAGGGACCTCTGATGAGCTGTAAAGCCTCATGTCCAGGACACATGTCAATGTTGGAGACTAGGTATCCAGGATGCTCTGGAAGGACTGCTAAGACCAAACTTGCCTACTGCTGGTTCTTAAGAACTGGGTGTTTTCATGACCAGCTGAAGAACTGACATGACTCATGTTGCCTACTACTTGCTAGGTATTGACCAAATGCTTCATTTACATTAATTTTAATTCTTGAAGGAAATGTCACTGTAGGTTAAGTCTCCCATTGTATAGATCACGAAATTGAGACTGAGCAGGGTAAAGTAATGTCAGAGTTTGGTTTCTCCCAGAAGCTACTCTGAAGAAAAGATCCAGTGAATGTAGTTTCTTTGGGGAGGTCAGATCACACAGGAAGGAGTGTGAGACAATGACATGGAGAGGAGGCCAGTGTCACAGTTTTCAAATGAAGCTTAATCCTGAGAAATATATCAGAAATAATGTCAAACACCCATGTATGGATTCCCCTATTTCAGGAGCAAGAGACCTGAAGTTGCATAAGCCAAATCTCCAGAACAAGGGCTAAGTGTTTTCTCAGTGTGGCACCCACAGGCAGCATGACATTCTACTGTCATGAAAAGAGCCCTTAGACATAGAGATGCAGATCTGGTGTGTAGAAATTGTCCCAAACACACTAATATACAAGTTATAATGATGGCATATTCAAGACATCATCTGTAGTCTACAGTTTTCTTCCTTCACACCCAATATTTACTCTGAAGGATGGTGGACAGATACAATTTTTATAAGGAGAAGACAGAGGAGGAAAAGAGAAGAGGTAAAAGAGGAGGAGGAGGTAGGCAGGGAGAGAGGAAGGTAGAGTGAGAGAGAAAGAAGGAAGGAAAGAAGAAAGAAGGAAGGAAGAAGGAAGGAAGGAAGGAAGGAAGGAAGGAAGGATGGATGCTGTCATGTCACCTCATCCTGGTTTTCCCAAACTGCTCCAGTTATATCACTGAAAGTCCCATACCCTGGGAAAGACTTCATTTCTGGGTAAATCAGGACTACTGGTCATCCAGGAAGTATGTTAGTTGATGCTTTCTTAGTCTTAGTGTACTACTGTGGCTTCTATCTACCTGCTTGATTCTGCCTTGACATGTGGAAGAAATGACGTCAGACATCCTCCACTCGTGTCTTTGATTGAAGTTGGATACCAAGATGGACTAGGGGGCTACAAGAGACAGATGCCTGTGAAAATATTGAATCAGGCTTTTGTGAGGAAACAGACTTGGTCTCAGGCATGATTTTAATTCATCACTGTGAGCGCATCAACATCACACTCCTCACCTCAGAGATATTCCCAATCTACATGCAATGTAAGGACCAGCACTGGAAAAGACCACTGAACTGACCCACTAACCACATCCCAGGCTAGTGGGAACTATATCACATAATGAAATTATTGTAGCAAGAGTGTTGCTGCTGATGTGACCATCTTGCTTTCATCTGAAAATGTTTCCATGAGTTATTCTCAAATAGGAAACACATTAAGCATGTATTCTCTGAAGATCATAATAACATTTAGGGAATAGCTTCCTCTTTTATTATTCCCCAGTGAGTATTGAAAACAGCATGAACAACAGCAAGGTAAATCCTACTTATTGTTCTAACTCTGGGGGATCCAATGCATAAAAGCCGCAGATCAGGAGGAGGCACCAGAATCAGAGAAACTCACATCTGGACAGGACCTGCCCACCCTCCACCCCTGACACCATGACCTACTCGTGCTGCTCCTCTTGCTGCCAGCCTACGTGCTGCAGGACCACCTGCTGCCAGCCCACGTGCTGGGGGTCCAGCTGCTGCCAGCCTTGCTGCCGCCCAACTTGCTGTCAGACCACTTGCCATAGGACCACCTGCTGGCGTCCTTGTTGTGTGTCTAACTGCTGCCAGCCTTCCTGCCACTGACTGCCTCCTCACAAACCACTCTCCTCTGCACACAACCTTTGTTAACCATCTTTGCTCTGGAGAACAAATTCACTTCCTAGACTTTGCTGAGAACCAGCATACTATCACCTTAATTCCTGTTACTCATATGTCTGTTTGAGAACTTGTGAATCAGCTTGATAGAGTGCAGAGTACTTTCTCCAGTTCTCTTCCTCCTGTGTAGATGAATCATGTGCCACTATGGTGAATCCTCAATATGAAGCATTGGTCTCTGCTTTGACACTGAATCATGATCTTCATCTTCCCCCTCCATGTAACTCAAACAAATCTCATGAGTTTTTCTTAGGTTTCTGCAACTATCTTCATAATAATTATCTTATCATGTTTCATTTTAATGTATTTATGATTTATATAATCCACTTTATTCTTTCCATGATCACTTGGAATTTTCTTCATAGACACAGGAACTCTTTCCTATATTTCTTAATAAATCTGTGCCATTTTCATCCCAAGTTGTGTTTCATTTTACTGTGCAGCATTCCTGACATAGGGACCTATATACATATTGCATATCTCATGCATTGTCTATTCTGGGCCCTATGACAGCATCCCTCAAGTAAGATTTTCCATTTTTCAGAAGAGAAAATTTCACTGTGTGATGGTATGTAGGTAAAAATGAACAGATTCTAGTTAAAGAGTGGCTTTTCTGCTCCTATTCTAGGGCACATACATTTTTTTTTTTTAACATTTTTTTTTTTTTAATTTATTTTTGGGACAGAGAGAGACAGAGCATGAATGGGGGAGGGGCAGAGAGAGAGGGAGACACAGAATCGGAAACAGGCTCCAGGCTCCGAGCCATCAGCCCAGAGCCTGACGCGGGGCTCGAACTCACGGACCGCGAGATCGTGACCTGGCTGAAGTCGGACGCTTAACCGACTGCGCCACCCAGGCGCCCCTCAAGGGCACATACATTTACCTATCAGGACAAGTTGAGGTGAAACTGGGACTGAATACCAGCAAGGTATGCTTTTCAACTGATTCCTAACAATGGAAGGAATATTCCCTTATGTATGCAGATAATATTTGTGTTTACCAAGTTCTTCCCAAATCAGTGCCCGACACCTCAGTGTGCATCAATGAGCAGATGTTTCAGTCAACAAGCAGTGGCTGCCTTTAAGAGCCCTCATGCATTCAGGGAAATCTGTCTCAGGCTTGACCAGCCCCTTGGGTAATTCTTCTGCATCAAATAATTTTGAGCATCCATTGTGTCCTCATGAGAGAGAGACTCATTTATTGGATTTGTCCTTTGGTATCATGTAAATCAAATTCTTGTAAGGCTTCCTTCTCCTGAGTACCTTTTTAGAGCAAAAAAGAATTAAGTAATTCCCTGCAAAACACAGATCCTGTAGCATCCTTTAAACTTTAAACCAACTTGCTTCAATGTGGTATGGTTCATTTTCAGGAGGGATGTTATCCAATTAAGGGCTTGACATCAGTCTCTGCTGCTGAAAAACGGCACATTCAGCAGAGACAGTCATGGCAACAGAGAGCACATGCTGTTGGTTCTATGCAAAGCCTCTATTCATGCCAATGTGGCTACTCTGTTCATGGTTTCCTGTGTAAGTACTGGAGCATCTGAGGAGAGAAATGGGGCATTATCCCAGACTCATCCAGAGCCTCTCAAGAGATGGATACTCTCTGGTGGGCAGTGATTTGGGGACATAGAGAGGGAACACTTTATGTCCACACACCCAACTCTGTCTAGTGAGTCTCTAATCTTTCAACCTTGCTGCTTTCAGATCTCAGACCAAGCAATCAAGCTTTTTACCGCTTGCCAACAGGCCATGGACACCATTCCCTCAGTCCATTTTTCTTCAAACAAAATGCATAGCCATGTGTGCTGCTCACAGTTCTTTTCACTGGGAGTATATCCACTCTCCACTGCCTTTTCAGGCCAGAAATTGTTGATCTGTTGTAGTAAAAATTCTGTATGTGGCATAATAGCTGCTACCAAGGCTATCAGTTGATAAGATTCAAGGTATTCCATGATCATATGTCATATTACTTTAGGTTTCCACAGGAATCAAATGTGCTTGTAAACAAATCATGTACCCTTTAGTCATGTATCACTGAAGTCAGCACCAAACTCTGGATGTGATATTGTTTCTTGATAGTGCCTTGATCTGGAGGTTTAATTTATAAATTTGAGGTATAGTTTATGCTAAGTCATGGACACAAGGATAAATAAAGGAGGCAGAACCAAGGTTATTGAGGGAAAGAAAGATACATTCTATGTTATTAAGGATTTTGAATAAGATTTATTTCTGCTGTATTCCTTGAAAACATAAGAATTGTGATCTCTTATAGAGATATCTGCCTAAATACTGGCTGACATAATAAAGGAAAGGAAAAAGGGGCGACTGGGTGGCTCAGTTGATTAAGCGTCCAACTTCCACTCAGGTCATGATCTCATGGCCTGTGGGTTCAAGCCCCGCATTGGGCTCTGTGCTGACAGCTCAGAGCCTGGAACTGCTTCAGATTCTGTGTCTCCCTCTCTCTGCCCCTCCACCGCTCAACTCTGTCTCTCTCTCTCTCTCAAAAACAAATAAACATTAAAAAATGTTTAAAAAATAAAGGAGGGGAAAAAGAGAAAGAAATGATTCCAGACTAATCCATGGTGGACATACTATTTAAGGTGGAAGTGGGAAAAAGAAAGATACATAAAGGACAGATGACACAAAATACAGGAGAAACTTTCATAAAGGGGCATAAACATAGTCTATATTTTCCCCAAAACACGTAGCTAGTGAGTAGCAGAACCGGAATTTGAATACTCTTCTATATGATTCTAATTTTCATAATCAAGATCTATCATCTTTTCTTCCATGATAAAGAACTTACAGTTGAAGATAAAATTGGAGATGAATAGTTGCATAATTGTCGAGGGATCTTAGTACAGCAAATGGATAATGCAAACTAGAAGCATCTTACAAGTGACATGACAAAAGCAGGCTCCTTAATGGGGTGGGGGTGGAAGCTAGAAGCTCTACAGAATTTTTTCCTGTTTCTGTCCAGAAGTTTTGTAGTTTGGGGCTTTAAATTTATGTCTACAACCCATTTGAATAGGCTTTTGTATAGGATACAAATTACAGGTTGAAATTCTTTTTTTTTTTTTTCCGTGGATGTTAAATTGTTCCAGCACCATTTGTTTAAAAGATCACACTTGCTCTGCATATTAACTTGGCACCTTTCTTCAAAAATCAATGCATAGTAAGTGTGTGTCTCTTTCTGGACTCTCAATTGGGTTCCACTGATTTATATCTTTATGATTTCATCTGTACCCCACAGAAAAGCTTTGTTTTTGAAGCCAAGATGGTTTTGATGTTCATGCAATTTCCTACAAGTTACATTATTCAACACTGATTTCCTCAGCTCTAATATGGGGGGCAATAATACCCATTTTTCAGGATTGTGTGAGAATGAAAGATAGTGCAGATAAAGCATCTATCTCAGTAGCCAGTGTGTGGTAGGCCCTCAGGAAATGTTACTAATTCTTCCCATCCATTCTCCACATTGTAAAGTTTAGTAATCTGGCAAAATATTCAATACACCCTCTAGGAAGATCACACCCTCTGTCACATCTAGTGTGTTAACTAATCCAAAGAATTTTTATATCTCTTAAGAAGATGGTCATAATTAAAATTGCTTATTTTCTGTACAGAGCCATATTAACCCTCGTACTGCTGGGTGCCTTAGCTATTGTCTTTATTATTCAGCTTTGAATACAAAAATCCAGGTTTCTTCCACTTGGGAACTAACTTAATGTCCATCTTGGGTTTGAATACTGCATCCTTTCTTCTCCTTTTTTTTCATTTCTCTTTTTTCCTCTTTTTCCTGAAAATTCTGATTTTGATTTCCTTTAGCTTATGTGTCTTTATCTCATAGAACACAATAAATTGTTCTCTTTGCATTTACAGCTCAAATATTATGATGGGATAAAAGGGTTATATGCCTATTGCAGGGTACTTCAGTTCTCAGGCCTCTACAAACTTATCTTCTCTTAACAATGTCCAGGTGAGGAGACCAAATTGCCTCAAAGTTTGGGAGACCAGGAATTGTGGCCTGAGCTTGTGTTCTTTCCAAGTGTAATTCTTCATCCCAATTTCTGTTAGGATGAATGAAATGATACCAGTATGCCAATCCATAACATCAGAGAAGAGGCTCCTTTAGTCAAGAATAAGGCCAGGAACACTTTTGGGGCCAATGATACTCAGGTTACTTTTGGTGACAGATTGCACTAGTGGCAGATTAGAACCCAGAGATGTAAAGCCTCCCTTCATTAACTCTTCATTAACTCTTAAAGGCAGTCTTTACTGGTCATAAAGGTGGGAAGAATATTTAGGAAGGTCTTTGTAGACTGAAGTGGTTTTATTTCCACTGTTAGAGAAATAATTCAAAATGTACGTCTTCCCCATGCCCATCACTAGTGTTATTTCTACTTACGGAAAGGTAAATAAAAATATCTTTGACCTGAAATAAAAGGACTTGCTTATGTCAATTAAAAGCTGTATGGCAAATAATTTCCTGATCCTTGAACTGAGAATTATAATGGAATTATAATCTTGGCTCTGCCTAATTTGTAGGACTATAGTGATAACTGAATGAGGTATTAAATATAGAGTGACCCCCCCCAAAAAAAAACAATGAAACCCAAAGGAAAGCTTCAAAAAGGAATTCATAAAGGAAATGCACACAAACACACAAACACACAAATATTGGATGCAGGATAATACAGATTTTATTAGGAAAGAATGGAAAGAAGAAAATTCTGTCATTGTGAAGAGTTTAGTAACCTGTCAGAAGTTACTAAATATAATGCATATATCTAAAAAGATGATCAATAATGATCACTGTGGAGAGCTAAATATACACATATAAGAGGTTGTTTAGGGGCACCTGGCTGGCTCAGTCGGTTAAGCTCCAACTCTTGATTTTGACTCACGTCATGATCTCATGGTTTGCGAGTTTGAGCCCACATTGGGCTCTGCCCTGAGAGCATGGAATCTGCTTGGGTTTCTCTCCCTCTCTCTCTGCTCCTCCCCACTCACATTTTCTCTCTCTCTGTCTCTCTTTCCCTCCCCCCGCCAAAAAAAAAAACTTAAAAAAATTTGTTTAATGGTTTCTGGTCTCACATTTATGTTTTTCATCCATTTTGAATTTATTTTTGTGTATGGTGTAAGAAAGTGGTCCAGTTTCATTCTTCTGCATGTCCTCATCCAGTTTTCCCAACACTTTTTGTTGAAGAGACTGTCTTTTTTCCATTGGATATTCTTTCCTGCTTTGTCAAAGATTAGTTGACCATATAGTTGTGGGTCCATTTCTGGGTTTTCTATTCTGTTGCATTATGTGTCTGTTTTCGTGCCAGTGCCATACTATCTTGATGACTACAACTTTGTAATATAGCTTGAAATCTGGAATGGTGATGCTTCTAGTTTTGTTTTTCTTTTTCAGGATTGCTTTGGCTATTTAGGGTCTTCTGTGGTTCCATACAAATTTTTGGATTGTTTGTTCTGGCTCTTTGAAAAATGCTGGTGGTATTTTGATAGGGATTGCATTAAATGTGTAGATTGCTTTTGGTAGTATAGACATTTTAACAGTGTTTGTCTTTCCAATATGTGAGCAGTGAATGCTTTTCCGTTTATTTGTGTCCTCAATTTCTTTCATAAGTGGTCTATAGTTTTCAGAATACAGATTTTTTACCTCTTTGGTTAGGTTTATTCCTAGATATCTTATTGTTTTTGGTGCAATTGCAAATAGAACAGATTCCTTGATTTCTTTTTCTGCTGCTTATTTATTGGTGTATAGAAATACAACAGATTTTTGCATGTTGATTTTATATCCTGTGACTTTGCTGAATTCACATATTAGTTCTAGCAATTTTTTGGTGGAGTTTTTTGGGTTTTCTACATAGAGTATCATGTCATCTGTGACAGTGGAAGTTTGATGTCCTCCTTGCTGATTTGGATGCTTTTTATTTCTTTTTGTGTCTGATTTCTAAGGCTAAGTCTTCCAGCACTACGTTAAATAGTAATGGTGAGAGTGGACATCCTTGTCTTGTTTCTGACCATAGGGGAAAGGCTCTCAGTTTTTCCTCACTTAGGATGGTATTAGCTGTGGGTAGTTTATATACGGCCTTTATGACATTGAGGTATGTGTCATCTAACCCTACTTTGTTGAGGGTTTTTATAAAGAATGGATGTATTTTGTCAAATGCTTTTTATGCATCTATCGCTGATAGATGATTCTTATGATTCTTATCCTTTCTTTTACTAATGTGGTGTGTCACATTGATTTGTGAATACTGAACCAGTCCTGAAAACAAGGAACAAATCCCACTTGATCATGGTGAATAATTCTTTTAATGTACCATTGAACTAGATTCTCTAGTATCTTGTTGAGAATTTTTGCATCCATGTTCATCAGGGATACTGGCCTATGATACAGGAAACCATCAAAATCCTAGAGGAGAACAAAGGCAGCAACCTCTGTGACCTCAGTCAGAGCAATTTCTTACTAGACACGTTACCAAAGGCAAGAGAAACAAAAGCAAACATGAACTATTGGGACTTCATCAAGATAAAAACCTTCTGCACAGTGAAGGAAGCAACCAACAAAACTAAAAGGCAGACTACAGAATGGAGACGATATTTGCAAATGATATATCTGATAAAGGGTTAATATCCAAAATCCATAAAGAACTTAGCAAACTCAACACCAAAAAGCAAATAATCCAGATAAGAAATGGGCAGAAAACATGAAGAGACACTTTTCTAAAAAAGACATCCGGGGTGCTAGGGTGGCTCAGTCAGTTAAGCTACTGACTTCAGCTCAGGTCATGATCTCGCAGTTTATGAGTTTGAGGCCCACATTGGGCTCTGTGATGATAGCTCAGAGCCTGGAGCCTGCTTCGGATTCTGTGTCTCCCTCTCTCTCTGCCCGTCTCCTGCTTGTGCTCCGTCTCTCTGTCTCTCTGTCTCTGTCTCTGTCTCTCTCTCTCAAAAAAAAAAAAGACATCCAGATGGCTAACAGACACATGAAAAGATGCTCAACATTACTCACCATCAGGGAAATACAAATAAAAACCACAATGAGATATTACCTCACACCTGTCAGAATGGCTAGACTTAACACAAGAAACAACAGGTGTTTGTGGGAATGCAAACTGATGCTGCCATTCTGGAAAATAGTATGGAGGTTCCTTAAAAAACTGAACATAGAACTACCCTATGACCCAGCAAGTGCACTATTAGGTATTTACCCAAAAGACACAAAAATACAAATTTGAAGGGGTACATGCACCCTAATGTTTATAGCAGCATTATCAGCAATAGGCAAACTATGGAGAGAACCCAAATGTCCATCGATTGATGAATGGATAAAGAAGATGTGGTATATATATACAATAGAATATTTCTCAGCCACCAAAAAGAATGAAATTTTGCCATTTGCAATGATGTGGATGGATCTAGAATGTACTCTGCTAAGTGAAATATTCAGAGGACGACAAATACCATATAATTTCACTCATATGTGGAATTTAAGAAATAAAACACATGAACATTGAGGAGGGTAAAAAAGAGAATAGAGAGAGAAATAAACCACAAGAGACTCTTAATGATAGAGAACAAACTATGGTCTGACAGAGGCAGGCGGGAGGGAGATAGGCTTGATGGCTAACAGGTATTAAGGAGGGCACTTGCTGTGATGGGCACTGGATGTTGTATGTAAGTGGTGAATCACTGAATTCTGTTCTTGAAACCAATATTTCACTATATGTTAACTAAATAAAATTTAAACAAAAAATAAAATACAAAGACAATTTAAATGCCATAGAAGTGAAAAGTGATGGTCACTTTTCCAAGGCTGAAACTATGAATCAACAGATGTTGACCAGCATCTGGAGTTGACCAGTTGGAGTAGATCAGCAATTCTTACAGTGATCAAGAGAAAATAAGAATAAGATTAAATTTAAGTAGACTTCATTCCCTTAATAGAATCACAAGCATTGCAGTAAAAGATGATGAAAGTGCAGAATAAGCATGTGTTCCCAGTAAAGTTTAGGGAGAATGTTCTTACAGGAACAGCAACTTTGGTAAACTGGTCTAGAAATATATCTTTGGTCAGTGGTGGGTCTACAACAAGTCGATCAGCAGCAGGAAGGCTAGAAAGAGCTGGACACACACACAGTGCAGCAGCAGGTAGTCCTGCAGCAGGGGCTGTGGTACCAGGTTGGGCGGCAGTAGGCTGACAACAGCTGAATGCACAACCTTGAGCTAGGCACCCAGGCAGGAAGGAGCACGTGGGGTGGTAGTAGGTTCTCTTGCAGTACACGGGGATAGAGCAATCTGGCTGGGAGCAGGCTGTACAGCAGCAACTGGGGCAGCAGCAAGGCTGGTAGCAGCTGGACCCACAGCCACTGGATCCACAGCAGGTGGTCCTGCAGAAGGTAGGCTGGGAGCAAGAGAAGGAACATGAGTGGGTCATGGTGTCAGGGGTAGAGGGTGGGCAGGTCTTGTTCAGAGGTGAGTTTCTCAGATTCTAGTGCTCCTTCCTGTTCTGAGGCTTTTGTGCCCTAGACCCCTGAAGTTTGGATCGTGGGAATGGCTTTTCTTCTTGTTGTTATTGTTTACATTGATTTCGAAGATCACTGGGGGAGGTGTGGAAAAAATGAGGAAGCTGTTCCCAAAATGTTATGATTTTCAGAAAATAAGTGTTTAATGTGTTTCCTATTTGAGAATGACTCATAGAAAAATTTTCAGATATAGGGTTACAGGTTGGCTTAATTGGATAAATGTCCAACTCTTGATCCCAGCTAAGGTATTAATCTCAGGAAGATGAGCTCAAGACCTACATTGGGCTCCATGTTGGGCACAATGCCTATGATAAAAAAAAAAAAAAAAAAAGAAGAGAGAACGAAAGAAACTAAATACCCAGAAAAAACCAAGGTGGTCACATCAGGAGCAACACTTTTGCTACAATAAATTAATCGTGTGATATTGTTCCTACTGGCCTGGGGTGTGGTTGGTAGGTGAGGTCAGCAGATATCCGCAGGTTGCTCCATAGGTTGAACACAGATTGGGATGTTCCTGAAATGAGGGACATGATGTTGATATGTTCACAGTAATGAATTAAAATCATGACTGAGACTAAGTCTGTTTCCTCCCAAAAGCCTGATTCAACCCTTTCACAGTCATCTGTCTCTTGTACCACCCTAGTCCATCTTGATATCCCATTTCAATGAAAGACACATGAGTGGAGGATGTCTGAAAAACAACTATTCCAAATGTGAAAGCAGAATCACAGAGGAAGATAGAAGCCACAGAGAACACTGAGACTAAGAAAACATCAATAAATATACTTCCTGGATAAACAGTGCTCCTGATTTATGAAGAACTGACAAATTGCCTTATGGGAGGGAAGAGAAATAGATTTGGCACAAAATCACAAGATGCCATTTTACTATATCCCATTAGGTCCTGGGGACAAGGAGGCCAAACAAGAATGTGATTTCCACGACCCAAACACAAGCGTGTTCAGCTGCCTCTGTTGCTCACGAGGACACCGCAGGCTCACCTGTATGTGAGGCAGAAGAGTGCTGAGGGCCTGGATGCCACCCAAGGCAACAGGAGCATCCTGGGTTCCCCAGGGCTCTAAAGGGCGGGTCCCGCTGTCCTCACGTATGGCTGCTGTGGCTGAGTTGTACGACACTGATGTCTACAACTTAGTGCCAGTGATGGCCCGCCTGTCCCGGAGAATAACACTTGTGCGCTCAAAGAAGGCCTCGGATGGACATCTTGCTGGTGCTGACACTAAGGGCGTTTGCTACCACGTCTGGAGATCTGAACGTAAGTGCGCTTCAGCAAGCGCCCGAACCACAGTCTTGGATCCGAGTGTGTCCGTGTCAGCTGTGGGACACTCCACTGTGAAATCTCCTCAGCTGAAAATGCGCATAATGACTTGTGGAGGACTGTGTATGGCTCCACACGGACACTGCATGTGATGTAAAATGTACGTACAAAAAAACACAAAGACGATACGGGATTCCAAATGATTAGGGTTTATTAAGAGATACAGGCGAGACTCCCCGCGTCTAGGGAGACATTGAAAGGGAACATGACAGGCAGCAAGAGGCGTACAAGCTTCATGAGTACACCGAGAAAGAAAACATACCCGTGTGGGCTTTCAGCAGTTTCCACGAGTTATAGGTCATTCCTGAGGAGTTGTTGCGCTGACGTATTTAGAGGGACAGGATAAAGTTCTTGACTACGGAGAGCAAACAGAGATCCTAACTCTGTATCAGGTTGGGTGAAGCTGGCACATGACCCAGGGGAAGGAAAGAAGAAGCGAATCAGGGAGAAGCGGTCCACACTTCATCAGGCTGATTCACAAGATGGTAGACAGGCGGACGAATAACCGAGATGTTGGGGATTGCGGGCTGGCTTTCCGCAACGCTTGGCAGTGACCGATTCCCAAGTGGCAAGTCAGATGGTGGTTCTTGGCGAGGCAATCAGCAGCAGGAAGGCTGGCAGCAGGATCCAGAGCCCTGGGCTAGGCACCCAGGCAGGCAGCAGCAGGTGGGGTGGTAGCAGGTTCTCGTGCAGTACACGGGGGTTCAGCAACCTGGCTGGCAGCAGCGGGACCCACAGCAGTTTTGTCCACAGCCGCTGGACCCACAGCCGCTGGACCCACAACAGCTGGGCTGGCAGCAGGTGGTCCGGCAGCAGGTGGTGCGACAGTAAGTTGGGCAGCAGCAAGGCTGGCAGCAGCTCGACCCACAGCCGCTAGACCCACCGCCGTTGTGTCCACAGCCGCTGGACCCACAGCAGCTGGGCTGGCAGCAGGTGGTCCGGCAGCAGGTGGTGTGACAGCAAGCTGGGCAGCAGCAAGGCTGGCAGCAGCCTGAACCACAGCCGCTAGACCCACCGCCGTTGTGTCCACAGCCGCTACACCCACAGCAGCTGGGCTGGCAGCAGGTGGTCCGGCAGCAGGTGGTGTGACAGCAAGCTGGGCAGCAGCAAGGCTGGCAGCAGCCTGAACCACAGCCGCTAGACCCACCGCCGTTGTGTCCACAGCCGCTACACCCACAGCAGCTGGGCTGGCAGCAGGTGGTCCGGCAGCAGGTGGTGTGACAGCAAGTTGGGCGGCAGCAAGGCTGGCAGCAGCTGGACCCATAGCCGCTGGACCCACAGCCGCTGGGCTGGCAGCAGGTGGTCCGGCAGCAGGTGGTCCTGCAGCACGTAGGCTGGCAGCAAGAGGAGCAGCACGAGTGGGTCATGGTGTCGGGGGTGGAGGGTGGGCGGGTCCTGTCCGGAGGTGAGGTTGTCAGATTCTGGTGCCTCCTCCGGTTCTGGGGCTTTTATGCGCTGGACCCCCGAAGGTTAGGCCAATGGGCAGGACTTTCCTTGTTGGTGTTTACATCGTTTTCCATAGTCACTGGGGGAATCATAAACGAGGAAGCGGTTTCCTAAATGCTAGGATTCGTTACAAAATAAGTGTCTAATGGTTTCCTATTTGAGAATAACTCACAGAAACATTTTCCAACGAGAGGAAGGTGGGCACATCAGCAGCATCGTTCTTGTTTCAGTGATCATGGCATCCATCGTGTGATCACGTTCTGCTGGGGTGGCTAGGGTCACAGCAGTGTTCCCTCCCCAGTCTTTGCCCTTAGACTGAATGTGGATTGCGAGTATCTCTGAGGTGAGGGGCATGATGCTGATATGTTCACTGGGACAAATGTGGTAGATCCCTGAGGCCAGTTCCGTTTCCCCACAGAAGCCGGATTCGAGACTCCCACAGGCATATCTGTCTCCTGTAGCACCCAACCCCACCTGCGTATCTCAGTTCAATCAAAGACCCTTGCGTAGCCGATGTCTGCTGTTTTCTCTGCCACATGGCAAGGCAGAAGCAAAGCAGGTGGGGAGAAGCAGCAGCAGCAGTCTGGGACTAAGCAAGCATCAGTCAATATACGTCCTTGTTGAACAGGACCCCTGATTTTCCTAGGGTCGAATGCTTTCACCGGAGGTGGGGCTTTCAGGGGCATAAAGGCGGGGGCAGGATGGGCAAAACCAGGTGAGTTGGGGACTCTAGCCCTAACCTTCTTAGCTAGCCTCGTCAGTGTCCTCACGTCGCTCATTACATCTTTATTTATGGTTGCTCTTTCTTTTTTCTGTCAGGCTGTCTTTCTTTTTCTGCCTTTCTCCCTTCCTCGCTGCATGCCTGTCCATGCAGGTCCCTTCCTCGCACCGTGCCTTCTTTCCTTCCTTCCTTCCTTCCTTCCTTCCTTCCCTTCATTCTTTAGTTTCTTTCTTTCTTCTCTTCCCTTTCTCCCTCTCTTCCTCCCTCCCCCCTTCCTTCTATGCTTCCTTTCTTCCTCCCTCCCTTCTCCTTTTCCCCCTACTCCTCTCCTCATCCCCCCCATTCATATTCCACCCTCTTCTTCTGTCTCTTCCAATGATTTTCTCCATCCGCCCGGCTAATTAAGAACATAGTGGAATGAATGGTGACAACCATAGTCTGCCAAAGACGTCTGAAGCCACCAAACCTATCTCTTGGGTATTGGTGTGTTTGGGACAACTTCTGCCTACCAGCTCTGCACCTCAATGCCTAAGTGCCCTTTTCACGCGCAGCAGAATGTCAGGCTGCCTGAGCATGCTACACGGAGAAAACACACTCAACCCTTGCTTCTGGAGAGTGGGTTGATAAAGACTCCAGCTCCCTCGTGGCTGAAATAAGAGAATCTCAGCCTGTGTGTGTGTGTGTGTGTGTGTGTGTGTGTGCATGTGTGTGGGCATATGTGTGTGTGCGTGTGTGTGTGTGTGTGTGTGTGTGTGCACGCGCGTCTGTGTGCCTGTTTGGAGTTGTACCGTTTCTGAGATACCTTTCAGATTAAAGCTTTGGTTGCAAACTGTGATGCTGGCCTCAAAGTGTTTCTTCCCTGGGACACGTCCCTACACTCGGACCAGTGTGATATGACCTCCCCAAAGAATCCACATTCCTGGACTCTTTACTGAAGAGGAGCTTCTGGAAAACCAAACTCTGACATTCCTTTACCGCACTCAGGCTCAATTTCCTCACGTCTACAATGGGAACCGTAATACCTACTTTGCAAACCCCTCCAAGAATTAAAGGGAATGCTCACGAAGGATTTAGTCAACATCCAGCAAATACGCGGAAACATGGGTCGTGTCAGGTTTTCATCTCATTTTGCCAACATCGCGCTCTTGAGAACCAGCAGCGCTAGGCACGTTTGGCCTTGGCAGTCTCTCCAGAGCATCCTGGGTACCTAGTCTCCAATGGTGGCATGTGTCCTGGATAGGGGCCTTCGAAGCTCATCAGAGGTCCCTCCACTGCTCCCAGGAAGTGACCCGGGGCCCTGTCTCCTCTTCCTCTCAGAGCCTGAATCGGCCTCACAGCCCTGAGTGCTGAGTTGGCACCAGTAGTTCAGGACCAGAAGCAGCAGACTTCGTTCCTGACTCCTAGGAATGCCCACGTTGTTGTCTCTTTTTTCTTCCTCACATTCTCCTCACCCCCACGGAGCAGGCATCATTTTTTCCCCCCTCGGTTGCTCACACTTCCTCCACAATATACCAGAGCTTATTCTGTTTCCTTAGATGGTTCAGAGCTCATGGATTACTCAAAGTCCTACATGCCCATTGCACGATCTCTCTGGCCCTGACACCATGCTTCATCAACTCTCTGGGCAGCATTTTGATCGCGATGACAAATTGCCTTATGGGAGGGAAGAGAAATAGATTTGGCACAAAATCACAAGATGCCATTTTACTATATCCCATTAGGTCCTGGGGACAAGGAGGCCAAACAAGAATGTGATTTCCACGACCCAAACACAAGCGTGTTCAGCTGCCTCTGTTGCTCACGAGGACACCGCAGGCTCACCTGTATGTGAGGCAGAAGAGTGCTGAGGGCCTGGATGCCACCCAAGGCAACAGGAGCATCCTGGGTTCCCCAGGGCTCTAAAGGGCGGGTCCCGCTGTCCTCACGTATGGCTGCTGTGGCTGAGTTGTACGACACTGATGTCTACAACTTAGTGCCAGTGATGGCCCGCCTGTCCCGGAGAATAACACTTGTGCGCTCAAAGAAGGCCTCGGATGGACATCTTGCTGGTGCTGACACTAAGGGCGTTTGCTACCACGTCTGGAGATCTGAACGTAAGTGCGCTTCAGCAAGCGCCCGAACCACAGTCTTGGATCCGAGTGTGTCCATGTCAGCTGTGGGACACTCCACTGTGAAATCTCCTCAGCTGAAAATGCGCATAATGACTTGTGGAGGACTGTGTATGGCTCCACACGGACACTGCATGTGATGTAAAATGTACGTACAAAAAAACACAAAGACGATACGGGATTCCAAATGATTAGGGTTTATTAAGAGATACAGGCGAGACTCCCCGCGTCTAGGGAGACATTGAAAGGGAACATGACAGGCAGCAAGAGGCGTACAAGCTTCATGAGTACACCGAGAAAGAAAACATACCCGTGTGGGCTTTCAGCAGTTTCCACGAGTTATAGGTCATTCCTGAGGAGTTGTTGCGCTGACGTATTTAGAGGGACAGGATAAAGTTCTTGACTACGGAGAGCAAACAGAGATCCTAACTCTGTATCAGGTTGGGTGAAGCTGGCACATGACCCAGGGGAAGGAAAGAAGAAGCGAATCAGGGAGAAGCGGTCCACACTTCATCAGGCTGATTCACAAGATGGTAGACAGGCGGACGAATAACCGAGATGTTGGGGATTGCGGGCTGGCTTTCCGCAACGCTTGGCAGTGACCGATTCCCAAGTGGCAAGTCAGATGGTGGTTCTTGGCGAGGCAATCAGCAGCAGGAAGGCTGGCAGCAGGATCCAGAGCCCTGGGCTAGGCACCCAGGCAGGCAGCAGCAGGTGGGGTGGTAGCAGGTTCTCGTGCAGTACACGGGGGTTCAGCAACCTGGCTGGCAGCAGCGGGACCCACAGCAGTTTTGTCCACAGCCGCTGGACCCACAGCCGCTGGACCCACAACAGCTGGGCTGGCAGCAGGTGGTCCGGCAGCAGGTGGTGCGACAGTAAGTTGGGCAGCAGCAAGGCTGGCAGCAGCTCGACCCACAGCCGCTAGACCCACCGCCGTTGTGTCCACAGCCGCTGGACCCACAGCAGCTGGGCTGGCAGCAGGTGGTCCGGCAGCAGGTGGTGTGACAGCAAGCTGGGCAGCAGCAAGGCTGGCAGCAGCCTGAACCACAGCCGCTAGACCCACCGCCGTTGTGTCCACAGCCGCTACACCCACAGCAGCTGGGCTGGCAGCAGGTGGTCCGGCAGCAGGTGGTGTGACAGCAAGCTGGGCAGCAGCAAGGCTGGCAGCAGCCTGAACCACAGCCGCTAGACCCACCGCCGTTGTGTCCACAGCCGCTACACCCACAGCAGCTGGGCTGGCAGCAGGTGGTCCGGCAGCAGGTGGTGTGACAGCAAGTTGGGCAGCAGCAAGGCTGGCAGCAGCCTGAACCACAGCCGCTAGACCCACCGCCGTTGTGTCCACAGCCGCTACACCCACAGCAGCTGGGCTGGCAGCAGGTGGTCCGGCAGCAGGTGGTGTGACAGCAAGTTGGGCGGCAGCAAGGCTGGCAGCAGCTGGACCCATAGCCGCTGGACCCACAGCCGCTGGGCTGGCAGCAGGTGGTCCGGCAGCAGGTGGTCCTGCAGCACGTAGGCTGGCAGCAAGAGGAGCAGCACGAGTGGGTCATGGTGTCGGGGGTGGAGGGTGGGCGGGTCCTGTCCGGAGGTGAGGTTGTCAGATTCTGGTGCCTCCTCCGGTTCTGGGGCTTTTATGCGCTGGACCCCCGAAGGTTAGGCCAATGGGCAGGACTTTCCTTGTTGGTGTTTACATCGTTTTCCATAGTCACTGGGGGAATCATAAACGAGGAAGCGGTTTCCTAAATGCTAGGATTCGTTACAAAATAAGTGTCTAATGGTTTCCTATTTGAGAATAACTCACAGAAACATTTTCCAACGAGAGGAAGGTGGGCACATCAGCAGCATCGTTCTTGTTTCAGTGATCATGGCATCCATCGTGTGATCACGTTCTGCTGGGGTGGCTAGGGTCACAGCAGTGTTCCCTCCCCAGTCTTTGCCCTTAGACTGAATGTGGATTGCGAGTATCTCTGAGGTGAGGGGCATGATGCTGATATGTTCACTGGGACAAATGTGGTAGATCCCTGAGGCCAGTTCCGTTTCCCCACAGAAGCCGGATTCGAGACTCCCACAGGCATATCTGTCTCCTGTAGCACCCAACCCCACCTGCGTATCTCAGTTCAATCAAAGACCCTTGCGTAGCCGATGTCTGCTGTTTTCTCTGCCACATGGCAAGGCAGAAGCAAAGCAGGTGGGGAGAAGCAGCAGCAGCAGTCTGGGACTAAGCAAGCATCAGTCAATATACGTCCTTGTTGAACAGGACCCCTGATTTTCCTAGGGTCGAATGCTTTCACCGGAGGTGGGGCTTTCAGGGGCATAAAGGCGGGGGCAGGATGGGCAAAACCAGGTGAGTTGGGGACTCTAGCCCTAACCTTCTTAGCTAGCCTCGTCAGTGTCCTCACGTCGCTCATTACATCTTTATTTATGGTTGCTCTTTCTTTTTTCTGTCAGGCTGTCTTTCTTTTTCTGCCTTTCTCCCTTCCTCGCTGCATGCCTGTCCATGCAGGTCCCTTCCTTGCACCGTGCCTTCTTTCCTTCCTTCCTTCCTTCCTTCCCTTCATTCTTTAGTTTCTTTCTTTCTTCTCTTCCCTTTCTCCCTCTCTTCCTCCCTCCCCCCTTCCTTCTATGCTTCCTTTCTTCCTCCCTCCCTTCTCCTTTTCCCCCTACTCCTCTCCTCATCCCCCCCATTCATATTCCACCCTCTTCTTCTGTCTCTTCCAATGATTTTCTCCATCCGCCCGGCTAATTAAGAACATAGTGGAATGAATGGTGACAACCATAGTCTGCCAAAGACGTCTGAAGCCACCAAACCTATCTCTTGGGTATTGGTGTGTTTGGGACAACTTCTGCCTACCAGCTCTGCACCTCAATGCCTAAGTGCCCTTTTCACGCGCAGCAGAATGTCAGGCTGCCTGAGCATGCTACACGGAGAAAACACACTCAACCCTTGCTTCTGGAGAGTGGGTTGATAAAGACTCCAGCTCCCTCGTGGCTGAAATAAGAGAATCTCAGCCTGTGTGTGTGTGTGTGTGTGTGTGTGTGTGTGTGCATGTGTGTGGGCATGTGTGTGTGTGCGTGCGTGTGTGTGTGTGTGTGTGTGTGCACGCGCGTCTGTGTGCCTGTTTGGAGTTGTACCGTTTCTGAGATACCTTTCAGATTAAAGCTTTGGTTGCAAACTGTGATGCTGGCCTCAAAGTGTTTCTTCCCTGGGACACGTCCCTACACTCGGACCAGTGTGATATGACCTCCCCAAAGAATCCACATTCCTGGACTCTTTACTGAAGAGGAGCTTCTGGAAAACCAAACTCTGACATTCCTTTACCGCACTCAGTCTCAATTTCCTCACGTCTACAATGGGAACCGTAATACCTACTTTGCAAACCCCTCCAAGAATTAAAGGGAATGCTCACGAAGGATTTAGTCAACATCCAGCAAATACGCGGAAACATGGGTCGTGTCAGGTTTTCATCTCATTTTGCCAACATCGCGCTCTTGAGAACCAGCAGCGCTAGGCACGTTTGGCCTTGGCAGTCTCTCCAGAGCATCCTGGGTACCTAGTCTCCAATGGTGGCATGTGTCCTGGATAGGGGCCTTCGAAGCTCATCAGAGGTCCCTCCACTGCTTCCAGGAAGTGACCCGGGGCCCTGTCTCCTCTTCCTCTCAGAGCCTGAATCGGCCTCACAGCCCTGAGTGCTGAGTTGGCACCAGTAGTTCAGGACCAGAAGCAGCAGACTTCGTTCCTGACTCCTAGGAATGCCCACGTTGTTGTCTCTTTTTTCTTCCTCACATTCACCTCACCCCCACGGAGCAGGCATCATTTTTCCCCCCTCGGTTGCTCACACTTCCTCCACAATATACCAGAGCTTATTCTGTTTCCTTAGATGGTTCAGAGCTCATGGATTACTCAAAGTCCTACATGCCCATTGCACGATCTCTCTGGCCCTGACACCATGCTTCATCAACTCTCTGGGCAGCATTTTGATCGCGATGACAAACTGCCTTACAGGAGGGGAGAGACATAGGTTTGGCAGAAAATCACAAGATGCCATTTTACTATATCCCATTAGGTCCTGGGGACAAGGAGGCCAAACAAGAATGTGATTTCCACGACCCAAACACAAGCGTGTTCAGCTGCCTCTGTTGCTCACGAGGACACCGCAGGCTCACCTGTAAGTGAGGCAGAAGAGTGCTGAGGGCCTGGATGCCACCCAAGGCAACAGGAGCATCCTGGGTTCCCCACGGCTCTAAAGGGCGGGTCCCGCTGTCCTCACGTATGGCTGCTGTGGCTGAGTTGTACGACACTGATGTCTACAACTTAGTGCCAGTGATGGCCCGCCTGTCCCGGAGAATAACACTTGTGCGCTCAAAGAAGGCCTCGGATGGACATCTTGCTGGTGCTGACACTAAGGGCGTTTGCTACCACGTCTGGAGATCTGAACGTAAGTGCGCTTCAGCAAGCGCCCGAACCACAGTCTTGGATCCGAGTGTGTCCATGTCAGCTGTGGGACACTCCACTGTGAAATCTCCTCAGCTGAAAATGCGCATAATGACTTGTGGAGGACTGTGTATGGCTCCACACGGACACTGCATGTGATGTAAAATGTACGTACAAAAAAACACAAAGACGATACGGGATTCCAAATGATTAGGGTTTATTAAGAGATACAGGCGAGACTCCCCGCGTCTAGGGAGACATTGAAAGGGAACATGACAGGCAGCAAGAGGCGTACAAGCTTCATGAGTACACCGAGAAAGAAAACATACCCGTGTGGGCTTTCAGCAGTTTCCACGAGTTATAGGTCATTCCTGAGGAGTTGTTGCGCTGACGTATTTAGAGGGACAGGATAAAGTTCTTGACTACGGAGAGCAAACAGAGATCCTAACTCTGTATCAGGTTGGGTGAAGCTGGCACATGACCCAGAGGAAGGAAAGAAGAAGCGAATCAGGGAGAAGCGGTCCACACTTCATCAGGCTGATTCACAAGATGGTAGACAGGCGGACGAATAACCGAGATGTTGGGGATTGCGGGCTGGCTTTCCGCAACGCTTGGCAGTGACCGATTCCCAAGTGGCAAGTCAGATGGTGGTTCTTGGCGAGGCAATCAGCAGCAGGAAGGCTGGCAGCAGGATCCAGAGCCCTGGGCTAGGCACCCAGGCAGGCAGCAGCAGGTGGGGTGGTAGCAGGTTCTCGTGCAGTACACGGGGGTTCAGCAACCTGGCTGGCAGCAGCGGGACCCACAGCAGTTTTGTCCACAGCCGCTGGACCCACAGCCGCTGGACCCACAACAGCTGGGCTGGCAGCAGGTGGTCCGGCAGCAGGTGGTGCGACAGTAAGTTGGGCAGCAGCAAGGCTGGCAGCAGCTCGACCCACAGCCGCTAGACCCACCGCCGTTGTGTCCACAGCCGCTGGACCCACAGCAGCTGGGCTGGCAGCAGGTGGTCCGGCAGCAGGTGGTGTGACAGCAAGCTGGGCAGCAGCAAGGCTGGCAGCAGCCTGAACCACAGCCGCTAGACCCACCGCCGTTGTGTCCACAGCCGCTACACCCACAGCAGCTGGGCTGGCAGCAGGTGGTCCGGCAGCAGGTGGTGTGACAGCAAGCTGGGCAGCAGCAAGGCTGGCAGCAGCCTGAACCACAGCCGCTAGACCCACCGCCGTTGTGTCCACAGCCGCTACACCCACAGCAGCTGGGCTGGCAGCAGGTGGTCCGGCAGCAGGTGGTGTGACAGCAAGTTGGGCGGCAGCAAGGCTGGCAGCAGCTGGACCCATAGCCGCTGGACCCACAGCCGCTGGGCTGGCAGCAGGTGGTCCGGCAGCAGGTGGTCCTGCAGCACGTAGGCTGGCAGCAAGAGGAGCAGCACGAGTGGGTCATGGTGTCGGGGGTGGAGGGTGGGCGGGTCCTGTCCGGAGGTGAGGTTGTCAGATTCTGGTGCCTCCTCCGGTTCTGGGGCTTTTATGCGCTGGACCCCCGAAGGTTAGGCCAATGGGCAGGACTTTCCTTGTTGGTGTTTACATCGTTTTCCATAGTCACTGGGGGAATCATAAACGAGGAAGCGGTTTCCTAAATGCTAGGATTCGTTACAAAATAAGTGTCTAATGGTTTCCTATTTGAGAATAACTCACAGAAACATTTTCCAACGAGAGGAAGGTGGGCACATCAGCAGCATCGTTCTTGTTTCAGTGATCATGGCATCCATCGTGTGATCACGTTCTGCTGGGGTGGCTAGGGTCACAGCAGTGTTCCCTCCCCAGTCTTTGCCCTTAGACTGAATGTGGATTGCGAGTATCTCTGAGGTGAGGGGCATGATGCTGATATGTTCACTGGGACAAATGTGGTAGATCCCTGAGGCCAGTTCCGTTTCCCCACAGAAGCCGGATTCGAGACTCCCACAGGCATATCTGTCTCCTGTAGCACCCAACCCCACCTGCGTATCTCAGTTCAATCAAAGACCCTTGCGTAGCCGATGTCTGCTGTTTTCTCTGCCACATGGCAAGGCAGAAGCAAAGCAGGTGGGGAGAAGCAGCAGCAGCAGTCTGGGACTAAGCAAGCATCAGTCAATATACGTCCTTGTTGAACAGGACCCCTGATTTTCCTAGGGTCGAATGCTTTCACCGGAGGTGGGGCTTTCAGGGGCATAAAGGCGGGGGCAGGATGGGCAAAACCAGGTGAGTTGGGGACTCTAGCCCTAACCTTCTTAGCTAGCCTCGTCAGTGTCCTCACGTCGCTCATTACATCTTTATTTATGGTTGCTCTTTCTTTTTTCTGTCAGGCTGTCTTTCTTTTTCTGCCTTTCTCCCTTCCTCGCTGCATGCCTGTCCATGCAGGTCCCTTCCTCGCACCGTGCCTTCTTTCCTTCCTTCCTTCCTTCCTTCCTTCCTTCCTTCCTTCCTTCCCTTCATTCTTTAGTTTCTTTCTTTCTTCTCTTCCCTTTCTCCCTCTCTTCCTCCCTCCCCCCTTCCTTCTATGCTTCCTTTCTTCCTCCCTCCCTTCTCCTTTTCCCCCTACTCCTCTCCTCATCCCCCCCATTCATATTCCACCCTCTTCTTCTGTCTCTTCCAATGATTTTCTCCATCCGCCCGGCTAATTAAGAACATAGTGGAATGAATGGTGACAACCATAGTCTGCCAAAGACGTCTGAAGCCACCAAACCTATCTCTTGGGTATTGGTGTGTTTGGGACAACTTCTGCCTACCAGCTCTGCACCTCAATGCCTAAGTGCCCTTTTCACGCGCAGCAGAATGTCAGGCTGCCTGAGCATGCTACACGGAGAAAACACACTCAACCCTTGCTTCTGGAGAGTGGGTTGATAAAGACTCCAGCTCCCTCGTGGCTGAAATAAGAGAATCTCAGCCTGTGTCTGTGTGTGTGTGTGCATGTGTGTGTGCATGTGTGTGTGTGTGTGTGTGTGTGTGTGTGTGTGCGCGCGCGCGTCTGTGTGCCTGTTTGGAGTTGTACCGTTTCTGAGATACCTTTCAGATTAAAGCTTTGGTTGCAAACTGTGATGCTGGCCTCAAAGTGTTTCTTCCCTGGGACACTTCCCTACACTCGGACCAGTGTGATATGACCTCCCCAAAGAATCCACATTCCTGGACTCTTTACTGAAGAGGAGCTTCTGGAAAACCAAACTCTGACATTCCTTTACCGCACTCAGGCTCAATTTCCTCACGTCTACAATGGGAACCGTAATACCTACTTTGCAAACCCCTCCAAGAATTAAAGGGAATGCTCACGAAGGATTTAGTCAACATCCAGCAAATACGCGGAAACATGGGTCGTGTCAGGTTTTCATCTCATTTTGCCAACATCGCGCTCTTGAGAACCAGCAGCGCTAGGCACGTTTGGCCTTGGCAGTCTCTCCAGAGCATCCTGGGTACCTAGTCTCCAATGGTGGCATGTGTCCTGGATAGGGGCCTTCGAAGCTCATCAGAGGTCCCTCCACTGCTCCCAGGAAGTGACCCGGGGCCCTGTCTCCTCTTCCTCTCAGAGCCTGAATCGGCCTCACAGCCCTGAGTGCTGAGTTGGCACCAGTAGTTCAGGACCAGAAGCAGCAGACTTCGTTCCTGACTCCTAGGAATGCCCACGTTGTTGTCTCTTTTTTCTTCCTCACATTCTCCTCACCCCCACGGAGCAGGCATCATTTTTTCCCCCCTCGGTTGCTCACACTTCCTCCACAATATACCAGAGCTTATTCTGTTTCCTTAGATGGTTCAGAGCTCATGGATTAATCAAAGTCCTACATGCCCATTGCACGATCTCTCTGGCCCTGACACCATGCTTCATCAACTCTCTGGGCAGCATTTTGATCGCGATGACAAACTGCCTTACAGGAGGGGAGAGACCTAGGTTTGGTAGAAAATCACAAGATGCCATTTTACTATATCCCATTAGGTCCTGGGGACAAGGAGGCCAAACAAGAATGTGATTTCCACGACCCAAACACAAGCGTGTTCAGCTGCCTCTGTTGCTCACGAGGACACCGCAGGCTCACCTGTATGTGAGGCAGAAGAGTGCTGAGGGCCTGGATGCCACCCAAGGCAACAGGAGCATCCTGGGTTCCCCAGGGCTCTAAAGGGCGGGTCCCGCTGTCCTCACGTATGGCTGCTGTGGCTGAGTTGTACGACACTGATGTCTACAACTTAGTGCCAGTGATGGCCCGCCTGTCCCGGAGAATAACACTTGTGCGCTCAAAGAAGGCCTCGGATGGACATCTTGCTGGTGCTGACACTAAGGGCGTTTGCTACCACGTCTGGAGATCTGAACGTAAGTGCGCTTCAGCAAGCGCCCGAACCACAGTCTTGGATCCGAGTGTGTCCGTGTCAGCTGTGGGACACTCCACTGTGAAATCTCCTCAGCTGAAAATGCGCATAATGACTTGTGGAGGACTGTGTATGGCTCCACACGGACACTGCATGTGATGTAAAATGTACGTACAAAAAAACACAAAGACGATACGGGATTCCAAATGATTAGGGTTTATTAAGAGATACAGGCGAGACTCCCCGCGTCTAGGGAGACATTGAAAGGGAACATGACAGGCAGCAAGAGGCGTACAAGCTTCATGAGTACACCGAGAAAGAAAACATACCCGTGTGGGCTTTCAGCAGTTTCCACGAGTTATAGGTCATTCCTGAGGAGTTGTTGCGCTGACGTATTTAGAGGGACAGGATAAAGTTCTTGACTACGGAGAGCAAACAGAGATCCTAACTCTGTATCAGGTTGGGTGAAGCTGGCACATGACCCAGAGGAAGGAAAGAAGAAGCGAATCAGGGAGAAGCGGTCCACACTTCATCAGGCTGATTCACAAGATGGTAGACAGGCGGACGAATAACCGAGATGTTGGGGATTGCGGGCTGGCTTTCCGCAACGCTTGGCAGTGACCGATTCCCAAGTGGCAAGTCAGATGGTGGTTCTTGGCGAGGCAATCAGCAGCAGGAAGGCTGGCAGCAGGATCCAGAGCCCTGGGCTAGGCACCCAGGCAGGCAGCAGCAGGTGGGGTGGTAGCAGGTTCTCGTGCAGTACACGGGGGTTCAGCAACCTGGCTGGCAGCAGCGGGACCCACAGCAGTTTTGTCCACAGCCGCTGGACCCACAGCCGCTGGACCCACAACAGCTGGGCTGGCAGCAGGTGGTCCGGCAGCAGGTGGTGCGACAGTAAGTTGGGCAGCAGCAAGGCTGGCAGCAGCTCGACCCACAGCCGCTAGACCCACCGCCGTTGTGTCCACAGCCGCTGGACCCACAGCAGCTGGGCTGGCAGCAGGTGGTCCGGCAGCAGGTGGTGTGACAGCAAGCTGGGCAGCAGCAAGGCTGGCAGCAGCCTGAACCACAGCCACTAGACCCACCGCCGTTGTGTCCACAGCCGCTACACCCACAGCAGCTGGGCTGGCAGCAGGTGGTCCGGCAGCAGGTGGTGTGACAGCAAGTTGGGCGGCAGCAAGGCTGGCAGCAGCTGGACCCATAGCCGCTGGACCCACAGCCGCTGGGCTGGCAGCAGGTGGTCCGGCAGCAGGTGGTCCTGCAGCACGTAGGCTGGCAGCAAGAGGAGCAGCACGAGTGGGTCATGGTGTCGGGGGTGGAGGGTGGGCGGGTCCTGTCCGGAGGTGAGGTTGTCAGATTCTGGTGCCTCCTCCGGTTCTGGGGCTTTTATGCGCTGGACTCCCGAAGGTTAGGCCAATGGGCAGGACTTTCCTTGTTGGTGTTTACATCGTTTTCCATAGTCACTGGGGGAATCATAAACGAGGAAGCGGTTTCCTAAATGCTAGGATTCGTTACAAAATAAGTGTCTAATGGTTTCCTATTTGAGAATAACTCACAGAAACATTTTCCAACGAGAGGAAGGTGGGCACATCAGCAGCATCGTTCTTGTTTCAGTGATCATGGCATCCATCGTGTGATCACGTTCTGCTGGGGTGGCTAGGGTCACAGCAGTGTTCCCTCCCCAGTCTTTGCCCTTAGACTGAATGTGGATTGCGAGTATCTCTGAGGTGAGGGGCATGATGCTGATATGTTCACTGGGACAAATGTGGTAGATCCCTGAGGCCAGTTCCGTTTCCCCACAGAAGCCGGATTCGAGACTCCCACAGGCATATCTGTCTCCTGTAGCACCCAACCCCACCTGCGTATCTCAGTTCAATCAAAGACCCTTGCGTAGCCGATGTCTGCTGTTTTCTCTGCCACATGGCAAGGCAGAAGCAAAGCAGGTGGGGAGAAGCAGCAGCAGCAGTCTGGGACTAAGCAAGCATCAGTCAATATACGTCCTTGTTGAACAGGACCCCTGATTTTCCTAGGGTCGAATGCTTTCACCGGAGGTGGGGCTTTCAGGGGCATAAAGGCGGGGGCAGGATGGGCAAAACCAGGTGAGTTGGGGACTCTAGCCCTAACCTTCTTAGCTAGCCTCGTCAGTGTCCTCACGTCGCTCATTACATCTTTATTTATGGTTGCTCTTTCTTTTTTCTGTCAGGCTGTCTTTCTTTTTCTGCCTTTCTCCCTTCCTCGCTGCATGCCTGTCCATGCAGGTCCCTTCCTCGCACCGTGCCTTCTTTCCTTCCTTCCTTCCTTCCTTCCTTCCTTCCTTCCCTTCATTCTTTAGTTTCTTTCTTTCTTCTCTTCCCTTTCTCCCTCTCTTCCTCCCTCCCCCCTTCCTTCTATGCTTCCTTTCTTCCTCCCTCCCTTCTCCTTTTCCCCCTACTCCTCTCCTCATCCCCCCCATTCATATTCCACCCTCTTCTTCTGTCTCTTCAAATGATTTTCTCCATCTGCCCGGCTAATTAAGAACATAGTGGAATGAATGGTGACAACCATAGTCTGCCAAAGACGTCTGAAGCCACCAAACCTATCTCTTGGGTATTGGTGTGTTTGGGACAACTTCTGCCTACCAGCTCTGCACCTCAATGCCTAAGTGCCCTTTTCACGCGCAGCAGAATGTCAGGCTGCCTGAGCATGCTACACGGAGAAAACACACTCAACCCTTGCTTCTGGAGAGTGGGTTGATAAAGACTCCAGCTCCCTCGTGGCTGAAATAAGAGAATCTCAGCCTGTGTGTGTGTGTGTGTGTGTGTGTGTGTGTGTGTGCATGTGTGTGGGCATATGTGTGTGTGCGTGTGTGTGTGTGTGTGTGTGTGTGTGCGCGCGCGTCTGTGTGCCTGTTTGGAGTTGTACCGTTTCTGAGATACCTTTCAGATTAAAGCTTTGGTTGCAAACTGTGATGCTGGCCTCAAAGTGTTTCTTCCCTGGGACACGTCCCTACACTCGGACCAGTGTGATATGACCTCCCCAAAGAATCCACATTCCTGGACTCTTTACTGAAGAGGAGCTTCTGGAAAACCAAACTCTGACATTCCTTTACCGCACTCAGTCTCAATTTCCTCACGTCTACAATGGGAACCGTAATACCTACTTTGCAAACCCCTCCAAGAATTAAAGGGAATGCTCACGAAGGATTTAGTCAACATCCAGCAAATACGCGGAAACATGGGTCGTGTCAGGTTTTCATCTCATTTTGCCAACATCGCGCTCTTGAGAACCAGCAGCGCTAGGCACGTTTGGCCTTGGCAGTCTCTCCAGAGCATCCTGGGTACCTAGTCTCCAATGGTGGCATGTGTCCTGGATAGGGGCCTTCGAAGCTCATCAGAGGTCCCTCCACTGCTGCCAGGAAGTGACCCGGGGCCCTGTCTCCTCTTCCTCTCAGAGCCTGAATCGGCCTCACAGCCCTGAGTGCTGAGTTGGCACCAGTAGTTCAGGACCAGAAGCAGCAGACTTCGTTCCTGACTCCTAGGAATGCCCACGTTGTTGTCTCTTTTTTCTTCCTCACATTCTCCTCACCCCCACGGAGCAGGCATCATTTTTTCCCCCCTCGGTTGCTCACACTTCCTCCACAATATACCAGAGCTTATTCTGTTTCCTTAGATGGTTCAGAGCTCATGGATTACTCAAAGTCCTACATGCCCATTGCACGATCTCTCTGGCCCTGACACCATGCTTCATCAACTCTCTGGGCAGCATTTTGATCGCGATGACAAACTGCCTTACAGGAGGGGAGAGACCTAGGTTTGGTAGAAAATCACAAGATGCCATTTTACTATATCCCATTAGGTCCTGGGGACAAGGAGGCCAAACAAGAATGTGATTTCCACGACCCAAACACAAGCGTGTTCAGCTGCCTCTGTTGCTCACGAGGACACCGCAGGCTCACCTGTATGTGAGGCAGAAGAGTGCTGAGGGCCTGGATGCCACCCAAGGCAACAGGAGCATCCTGGGTTCCCCAGGGCTCTAAAGGGCGGGTCCCGCTGTCCTCACGTATGGCTGCTGTGGCTGAGTTGTACGACACTGATGTCTACAACTTAGTGCCAGTGATGGCCCGCCTGTCCCGGAGAATAACACTTGTGCGCTCAAAGAAGGCCTCGGATGGACATCTTGCTGGTGCTGACACTAAGGGCGTTTGCTACCACGTCTGGAGATCTGAACGTAAGTGCGCTTCAGCAAGCGCCCGAACCACAGTCTTGGATCCGAGTGTGTCCGTGTCAGCTGTGGGACACTCCACTGTGAAATCTCCTCAGCTGAAAATGCGCATAATGACTTGTGGAGGACTGTGTATGGCTCCACACGGACACTGCACGTGATGTAAAATGTACGTACAAAAAAACACAAAGACGATACGGGATTCCAAATGATTAGGGTTTATTAAGAGATACAGGCGAGACTCCCCGCGTCTAGGGAGACATTGAAAGGGAACATGACAGGCAGCAAGAGGCGTACAAGCTTCATGAGTACACCGAGAAAGAAAACATACCCGTGTGGGCTTTCAGCAGTTTCCACGAGTTATAGGTCATTCCTGAGGAGTTGTTGCGCTGACGTATTTAGAGGGACAGGATAAAGTTCTTGACTACGGAGAGCAAACAGAGATCCTAACTCTGTATCAGGTTGGGTGAAGCTGGCACATGACCCAGAGGAAGGAAAGAAGAAGCGAATCAGGGAGAAGCGGTCCACACTTCATCAGGCTGATTCACAAGATGGTAGACAGGCGGACGAATAACCGAGATGTTGGGGATTGCGGGCTGGCTTTCCGCAACGCTTGGCAGTGACCGATTCCCAAGTGGCAAGTCAGATGGTGGTTCTTGGCGAGGCAATCAGCAGCAGGAAGGCTGGCAGCAGGATCCAGAGCCCTGGGCTAGGCACCCAGGCAGGCAGCAGCAGGTGGGGTGGTAGCAGGTTCTCGTGCAGTACACGGGGGTTCAGCAACCTGGCTGGCAGCAGCGGGACCCACAGCAGTTTTGTCCACAGCCGCTGGACCCACAGCCGCTGGACCCACAACAGCTGGGCTGGCAGCAGGTGGTCCGGCAGCAGGTGGTGCGACAGTAAGTTGGGCAGCAGCAAGGCTGGCAGCAGCTCGACCCACAGCCGCTAGACCCACCGCCGTTGTGTCCACAGCCGCTGGACCCACAGCAGCTGGGCTGGCAGCAGGTGGTCCGGCAGCAGGTGGTGTGACAGCAAGCTGGGCAGCAGCAAGGCTGGCAGCAGCCTGAACCACAGCCGCTAGACCCACCGCCGTTGTGTCCACAGCCGCTACACCCACAGCAGCTGGGCTGGCAGCAGGTGGTCCGGCAGCAGGTGGTGTGACAGCAAGTTGGGCGGCAGCAAGGCTGGCAGCAGCTGGACCCATAGCCGCTGGACCCACAGCCGCTGGGCTGGCAGCAGGTGGTCCGGCAGCAGGTGGTCCTGCAGCACGTAGGCTGGCAGCAAGAGGAGCAGCACGAGTGGGTCATGGTGTCGGGGGTGGAGGGTGGGCGGGTCCTGTCCGGAGGTGAGGTTGTCAGATTCTGGTGCCTCCTCCGGTTCTGGGGCTTTTATGCGCTGGACCCCCGAAGGTTAGGCCAATGGGCAGGACTTTCCTTGTTGGTGTTTACATCGTTTTCCATAGTCACTGGGGAATCATAAACGAGGAAGCGGTTTCCTAAATGCTAGGATTCGTTACAAAATAAGTGTCTAATGGTTTCCTATTTGAGAATAACTCACAGAAACATTTTCCAACGAGAGGAAGGTGGGCACATCAGCAGCATCGTTCTTGTTTCAGTGATCATGGCATCCATCGTGTGATCACGTTCTGCTGGGGTGGCTAGGGTCACAGCAGTGTTCCCTCCCCAGTCTTTGCCCTTAGACTGAATGTGGATTGCGAGTATCTCTGAGGTGAGGGGCATGATGCTGATATGTTCACTGGGACAAATGTGGTAGATCCCTGAGGCCAGTTCCGTTTCCCCACAGAAGCCGGATTCGAGACTCCCACAGGCATATCTGTCTCCTGTAGCACCCAACCCCACCTGCGTATCTCAGTTCAATCAAAGACCCTTGCGTAGCCGATGTCTGCTGTTTTCTCTGCCACATGGCAAGGCAGAAGCAAAGCAGGTGGGGAGAAGCAGCAGCAGCAGTCTGGGACTAAGCAAGCATCAGTCAATATACGTCCTTGTTGAACAGGACCCCTGATTTTCCTAGGGTCGAATGCTTTCACCGGAGGTGGCGCTTTCAGGGGCATAAAGGCGGGGGCAGGATGGGCAAAACCAGGTGAGTTGGGGACTCTAGCCCTAACCTTCTTAGCTAGCCTCGTCAGTGTCCTCACGTCGCTCATTACATCTTTATTTATGGTTGCTCTTTCTTTTTTCTGTCAGGCTGTCTTTCTTTTTCTGCCTTTCTCCCTTCCTCGCTGCATGCCTGTCCATGCAGGTCCCTTCCTCGCACCGTGCCTTCTTTCCTTCCTTCCTTCCTTCCTTCCTTCCTTCCTTCCTTCCTTCCCTTCATTCTTTAGTTTCTTTCTTTCTTCTCTTCCCTTTCTCCCTCTCTTCCTCCCTCCCCCCTTCCTTCTATGCTTCCTTTCTTCCTCCCTCCCTTCTCCTTTTCCCCCTACTCCTCTCCTCATCCCCCCCATTCATATTCCACCCTCTTCTTCTGTCTCTTCCAATGATTTTCTCCATCCGCCCGGCTAATTAAGAACATAGTGGAATGAATGGTGACAACCATAGTCTGCCAAAGACGTCTGAAGCCACCAAACCTATCTCTTGGGTATTGGTGTGTTTGGGACAACTTCTGCCTACCAGCTCTGCACCTCAATGCCTAAGTGCCCTTTTCACGCGCAGCAGAATGTCAGGCTGCCTGAGCATGCTACACGGAGAAAACACACTCAACCCTTGCTTCTGGAGAGTGGGTTGATAAAGACTCCAGCTCCCTCGTGGCTGAAATAAGAGAATCTCAGCCTGTGTCTGTGTGTGTGTGTGCATGTGTGTGTGCATGTGTGTGTGTGTGTGTGTGTGTGTGTGTGTGTGCACGCGCGCGTCTGTGTGCCTGTTTGGAGTTGTACCGTTTCTGAGATACCTTTCAGATTAAAGCTTTGGTTGCAAACTGTGATGCTGGCCTCAAAGTGTTTCTTCCCTGGGACACTTCCCTACACTCGGACCAGTGTGATATGACCTCCCCAAAGAATCCACATTCCTGGACTCTTTACTGAAGAGGAGCTTCTGGAAAACCAAACTCTGACATTCCTTTACCGCACTCAGTCTCAATTTCCTCACGTCTACAATGGGAACCGTAATACCTACTTTGCAAACCCCTCCAAGAATTAAAGGGAATGCTCACGAAGGATTTAGTCAACATCCAGCAAATACGCGGAAACATGGGTCGTGTCAGGTTTTCATCTCATTTTGCCAACATCGCGCTCTTGAGAACCAGCAGCGCTAGGCACGTTTGGCCTTGGCAGTCTCTCCAGAGCATCCTGGGTACCTAGTCTCCAATGGTGGCATGTGTCCTGGATAGGGGCCTTCGAAGCTCATCAGAGGTCCCTCCACTGCTCCCAGGAAGTGACCCGGGGCCCTGTCTCCTCTTCCTCTCAGAGCCTGAATCGGCCTCACAGCCCTGAGTGCTGAGTTGGCACCAGTAGTTCAGGACCAGAAGCAGCAGACTTCGTTCCTGACTCCTAGGAATGCCCACGTTGTTGTCTCTTTTTTCTTCCTCACATTCTCCTCACCCCCACGGAGCAGGCATCATTTTTTCCCCCCTCGGTTGCTCACACTTCCTCCACAATATACCAGAGCTTATTCTGTTTCCTTAGATGGTTCAGAGCTCATGGATTACTCAAAGTCCTACATGCCCATTGCACGATCTCTCTGGCCCTGACACCATGCTTCATCAACTCTCTGGGCAGCATTTTGATCGCGATGACAAACTGCCTTACAGGAGGGGAGAGACCTAGGTTTGGTAGAAAATCACAAGATGCCATTTTACTATATCCCATTAGGTCCTGGGGACAAGGAGGCCAAACAAGAATGTGATTTCCACGACCCAAACACAAGCGTGTTCAGCTGCCTCTGTTGCTCACGAGGACACCGCAGGCTCACCTGTATGTGAGGCAGAAGAGTGCTGAGGGCCTGGATGCCACCCAAGGCAACAGGAGCATCCTGGGTTCCCCAGGGCTCTAAAGGGCGGGTCCCGCTGTCCTCACGTATGGCTGCTGTGGCTGAGTTGTACGACACTGATGTCTACAACTTAGTGCCAGTGATGGCCCGCCTGTCCCGGAGAATAACACTTGTGCGCTCAAAGAAGGCCTCGGATGGACATCTTGCTGGTGCTGACACTAAGGGCGTTTGCTACCACGTCTGGAGATCTGAACGTAAGTGCGCTTCAGCAAGCGCCCGAACCACAGTCTTGGATCCGAGTGTGTCCGTGTCAGCTGTGGGACACTCCACTGTGAAATCTCCTCAGCTGAAAATGCGCATAATGACTTGTGGAGGACTGTGTATGGCTCCACACGGACACTGCATGTGATGTAAAATGTACGTACAAAAAAACACAAAGACGATACGGGATTCCAAATGATTAGGGTTTATTAAGAGATACAGGCGAGACTCCCCGCGTCTAGGGAGACATTGAAAGGGAACATGACAGGCAGCAAGAGGCGTACAAGCTTCATGAGTACACCGAGAAAGAAAACATACCCGTGTGGGCTTTCAGCAGTTTCCACGAGTTATAGGTCATTCCTGAGGAGTTGTTGCGCTGACGTATTTAGAGGGACAGGATAAAGTTCTTGACTACGGAGAGCAAACAGAGATCCTAACTCTGTATCAGGTTGGGTGAAGCTGGCACATGACCCAGAGGAAGGAAAGAAGAAGCGAATCAGGGAGAAGCGGTCCACACTTCATCAGGCTGATTCACAAGATGGTAGACAGGCGGACGAATAACCGAGATGTTGGGGATTGCGGGCTGGCTTTCCGCAACGCTTGGCAGTGACCGATTCCCAAGTGGCAAGTCAGATGGTGGTTCTTGGCGAGGCAATCAGCAGCAGGAAGGCTGGCAGCAGGATCCAGAGCCCTGGGCTAGGCACCCAGGCAGGCAGCAGCAGGTGGGGTGGTAGCAGGTTCTCGTGCAGTACACGGGGGTTCAGCAACCTGGCTGGCAGCAGCGGGACCCACAGCAGTTTTGTCCACAGCCGCTCGACCCACAGCCGCTGGACCCACAACAGCTGGGCTGGCAGCAGGTGGTCCGGCAGCAGGTGGTGCGACAGTAAGTTGGGCAGCAGCAAGGCTGGCAGCAGCTCGACCCACAGCCGCTAGACCCACCGCCGTTGTGTCCACAGCCGCTGGACCCACAGCAGCTGGGCTGGCAGCAGGTGGTCCGGCAGCAGGTGGTGTGACAGCAAGCTGGGCAGCAGCAAGGCTGGCAGCAGCCTGAACCACAGCCGCTAGACCCACCGCCGTTGTGTCCACAGCCGCTACACCCACAGCAGCTGGGCTGGCAGCAGGTGGTCCGGCAGCAGGTGGTGTGACAGCAAGCTGGGCAGCAGCAAGGCTGGCAGCAGCCTGAACCACAGCCGCTAGACCCACCGCCGTTGTGTCCACAGCCGCTACACCCACAGCAGCTGGGCTGGCAGCAGGTGGTCCGGCAGCAGGTGGTGTGACAGCAAGTTGGGCGGCAGCAAGGCTGGCAGCAGCTGGACCCATAGCCGCTGGACCCACAGCCGCTGGGCTGGCAGCAGGTGGTCCGGCAGCAGGTGGTCCTGCAGCACGTAGGCTGGCAGCAAGAGGAGCAGCACGAGTGGGTCATGGTGTCGGGGGTGGAGGGTGGGCGGGTCCTGTCCGGAGGTGAGGTTGTCAGATTCTGGTGCCTCCTCCGGTTCTGGGGCTTTTATGCGCTGGACCCCCGAAGGTTAGGCCAATGGGCAGGACTTTCCTTGTTGGTGTTTACATCGTTTTCCATAGTCACTGGGGGAATCATAAACGAGGAAGCGGTTTCCTAAATGCTAGGATTCGTTACAAAATAAGTGTCTAATGGTTTCCTATTTGAGAATAACTCACAGAAACATTTTCCAACGAGAGGAAGGTGGGCACATCAGCAGCATCGTTCTTGTTTCAGTGATCATGGCATCCATCGTGTGATCACGTTCTGCTGGGGTGGCTAGGGTCACAGCAGTGTTCCCTCCCCAGTCTTTGCCCTTAGACTGAATGTGGATTGCGAGTATCTCTGAGGTGAGGGGCATGATGCTGATATGTTCACTGGGACAAATGTGGTAGATCCCTGAGGCCAGTTCCGTTTCCCCACAGAAGCCGGATTCGAGACTCCCACAGGCATATCTGTCTCCTGTAGCACCCAACCCCACCTGCGTATCTCAGTTCAATCAAAGACCCTTGCGTAGCCGATGTCTGCTGTTTTCTCTGCCACATGGCAAGGCAGAAGCAAAGCAGGTGGGGAGAAGCAGCAGCAGCAGTCTGGGACTAAGCAAGCATCAGTCAATATACGTCCTTGTTGAACAGGACCCCTGATTTTCCTAGGGTCGAATGCTTTCACCGGAGGTGGGGCTTTCAGGGGCATAAAGGCGGGGGCAGGATGGGCAAAACCAGGTGAGTTGGGGACTCTAGCCCTAACCTTCTTAGCTAGCCTCGTCAGTGTCCTCACGTCGCTCATTACATCTTTATTTATGGTTGCTCTTTCTTTTTTCTGTCAGGCTGTCTTTCTTTTTCTGCCTTTCTCCCTTCCTCGCTGCATGCCTGTCCATGCAGGTCCCTTCCTCGCACCGTGCCTTCTTTCCTTCCTTCCTTCCTTCCTTCCTTCCTTCCTTCCTTCCCTTCATTCTTTAGTTTCTTTCTTTCTTCTCTTCCCTTTCTCCCTCTCTTCCTCCCTCCCCCCTTCCTTCTATGCTTCCTTTCTTCCTCCCTCCCTTCTCCTTTTCCCCCTACTCCTCTCCTCATCCCCCCCATTCATATTCCACCCTCTTCTTCTGTCTCTTCCAATGATTTTCTCCATCCGCCCGGCTAATTAAGAACATAGTGGAATGAATGGTGACAACCATAGTCTGCCAAAGACGTCTGAAGCCACCAAACCTATCTCTTGGGTATTGGTGTGTTTGGGACAACTTCTGCCTACCAGCTCTGCACCTCAATGCCTAAGTGCCCTTTTCACGCGCAGCAGAATGTCAGGCTGCCTGAGCATGCTACACGGAGAAAACACACTCAACCCTTGCTTCTGGAGAGTGGGTTGATAAAGACTCCAGCTCCCTCGTGGCTGAAATAAGAGAATCTCAGCCTGTGTCTGTGTGTGTGTGTGCATGTGTGTGTGCATGTGTGTGTGTGTGTGTGTGTGTGTGTGTGTGTGTGCACGCGCGCGTCTGTGTGCCTGTTTGGAGTTGTACCGTTTCTGAGATACCTTTCAGATTAAAGCTTTGGTTGCAAACTGTGATGCTGGCCTCAAAGTGTTTCTTCCCTGGGACACTTCCCTACACTCGGACCAGTGTGATATGACCTCCCCAAAGAATCCACATTCCTGGACTCTTTACTGAAGAGGAGCTTCTGGAAAACCAAACTCTGACATTCCTTTACCGCACTCAGTCTCAATTTCCTCACGTCTACAATGGGAACCGTAATACCTACTTTGCAAACCCCTCCAAGAATTAAAGGGAATGCTCACGAAGGATTTAGTCAACATCCAGCAAATACGCGGAAACATGGGTCGTGTCAGGTTTTCATCTCATTTTGCCAACATCGCGCTCTTGAGAACCAGCAGCGCTAGGCACGTTTGGCCTTGGCAGTCTCTCCAGAGCATCCTGGGTACCTAGTCTCCAATGGTGGCATGTGTCCTGGATAGGGGCCTTCGAAGCTCATCAGAGGTCCCTCCACTGCTGCCAGGAAGTGACCCGGGGCCCTGTCTCCTCTTCCTCTCAGAGCCTGAATCGGCCTCACAGCCCTGAGTGCTGAGTTGGCACCAGTAGTTCAGGACCAGAAGCAGCAGACTTCGTTCCTGACTCCTAGGAATGCCCACGTTGTTGTCTCTTTTTTCTTCCTCACATTCTCCTCACCCCCACGGAGCAGGCATCATTTTTTCCCCCCTCGGTTGCTCACACTTCCTCCACAATATACCAGAGCTTATTCTGTTTCCTTAGATGGTTCAGAGCTCATGGATTACTCAAAGTCCTACATGCCCATTGCACGATCTCTCTGGCCCTGACACCATGCTTCATCAACTCTCTGGGCAGCATTTTGATCGCGATGACAAACTGCCTTACAGGAGGGGAGAGACCTAGGTTTGGTAGAAAATCACAAGATGCCATTTTACTATATCCCATTAGGTCCTGGGGACAAGGAGGCCAAACAAGAATGTGATTTCCACGACCCAAACACAAGCGTGTTCAGCTGCCTCTGTTGCTCACGAGGACACCGCAGGCTCACCTGTATGTGAGGCAGAAGAGTGCTGAGGGCCTGGATGCCACCCAAGGCAACAGGAGCATCCTGGGTTCCCCAGGGCTCTAAAGGGCGGGTCCCGCTGTCCTCACGTATGGCTGCTGTGGCTGAGTTGTACGACACTGATGTCTACAACTTAGTGCCAGTGATGGCCCGCCTGTCCCGGAGAATAACACTTGTGCGCTCAAAGAAGGCCTCGGATGGACATCTTGCTGGTGCTGACACTAAGGGCGTTTGCTACCACGTCTGGAGATCTGAACGTAAGTGCGCTTCAGCAAGCGCCCGAACCACAGTCTTGGATCCGAGTGTGTCCGTGTCAGCTGTGGGACACTCCACTGTGAAATCTCCTCAGCTGAAAATGCGCATAATGACTTGTGGAGGACTGTGTATGGCTCCACACGGACACTGCATGTGATGTAAAATGTACGTACAAAAAAACACAAAGACGATACGGGATTCCAAATGATTAGGGTTTATTAAGAGATACAGGCGAGACTCCCCGCGTCTAGGGAGACATTGAAAGGGAACATGACAGGCAGCAAGAGGCGTACAAGCTTCATGAGTACACCGAGAAAGAAAACATACCCGTGTGGGCTTTCAGCAGTTTCCACGAGTTATAGGTCATTCCTGAGGAGTTGTTGCGCTGACGTATTTAGAGGGACAGGATAAAGTTCTTGACTACGGAGAGCAAACAGAGATCCTAACTCTGTATCAGGTTGGGTGAAGCTGGCACATGACCCAGAGGAAGGAAAGAAGAAGCGAATCAGGGAGAAGCGGTCCACACTTCATCAGGCTGATTCACAAGATGGTAGACAGGCGGACGAATAACCGAGATGTTGGGGATTGCGGGCTGGCTTTCCGCAACGCTTGGCAGTGACCGATTCCCAAGTGGCAAGTCAGATGGTGGTTCTTGGCGAGGCAATCAGCAGCAGGAAGGCTGGCAGCAGGATCCAGAGCCCTGGGCTAGGCACCCAGGCAGGCAGCAGCAGGTGGGGTGGTAGCAGGTTCTCGTGCAGTACACGGGGGTTCAGCAACCTGGCTGGCAGCAGCGGGACCCACAGCAGTTTTGTCCACAGCCGCTCGACCCACAGCCGCTGGACCCACAACAGCTGGGCTGGCAGCAGGTGGTCCGGCAGCAGGTGGTGCGACAGTAAGTTGGGCAGCAGCAAGGCTGGCAGCAGCTCGACCCACAGCCGCTAGACCCACCGCCGTTGTGTCCACAGCCGCTGGACCCACAGCAGCTGGGCTGGCAGCAGGTGGTCCGGCAGCAGGTGGTGTGACAGCAAGCTGGGCAGCAGCAAGGCTGGCAGCAGCCTGAACCACAGCCGCTAGACCCACCGCCGTTGTGTCCACAGCCGCTACACCCACAGCAGCTGGGCTGGCAGCAGGTGGTCCGGCAGCAGGTGGTGTGACAGCAAGTTGGGCGGCAGCAAGGCTGGCAGCAGCTGGACCCATAGCCGCTGGACCCACAGCCGCTGGGCTGGCAGCAGGTGGTCCGGCAGCAGGTGGTCCTGCAGCACGTAGGCTGGCAGCAAGAGGAGCAGCACGAGTGGGTCATGGTGTCGGGGGTGGAGGGTGGGCGGGTCCTGTCCGGAGGTGAGGTTGTCAGATTCTGGTGCCTCCTCCGGTTCTGGGGCTTTTATGCGCTGGACCCCCGAAGGTTAGGCCAATGGGCAGGACTTTCCTTGTTGGTGTTTACATCGTTTTCCATAGTCACTGGGGAATCATAAACGAGGAAGCGGTTTCCTAAATGCTAGGATTCATTACAAAATAAGTGTCTAATGGTTTCCTATTTGAGAATAACTCACAGAAACATTTTCCAACGAGAGGAAGGTGGGCACATCAGCAGCATCGTTCTTGTTTCAGTGATCATGGCATCCATCGTGTGATCACGTTCTGCTGGGGTGGCTAGTGTCACAGCAGTGTTCCCTCCCCAGTCTTTGCCCTTAGACTGAATGTGGATTGCGAGTATCTCTGAGGTGAGGGGCATGATGCTGATATGTTCACTGGGACAAATGTGGTAGATCCCTGAGGCCAGTTCCGTTTCCCCACAGAAGCCGGATTCGAGACTCCCACAGGCATATCTGTCTCCTGTAGCACCCAACCCCACCTGCGTATCTCAGTTCAATCAAAGACCCTTGCGTAGCCGATGTCTGCTGTTTTCTCTGCCACATGGCAAGGCAGAAGCAAAGCAGGTGGGGAGAAGCAGCAGCAGCAGTCTGGGACTAAGCAAGCATCAGTCAATATACGTCCTTGTTGAACAGGACCCCTGATTTTCCTAGGGTCGAATGCTTTCACCGGAGGTGGGGCTTTCAGGGGCATAAAGGCGGGGGCAGGATGGGCAAAACCAGGTGAGTTGGGGACTCTAGCCCTAACCTTCTTAGCTAGCCTCGTCAGTGTCCTCACGTCGCTCATTACATCTTTATTTATGGTTGCTCTTTCTTTTTTCTGTCAGGCTGTCTTTCTTTTTCTGCCTTTCTCCCTTCCTCGCTGCATGCCTGTCCATGCAGGTCCCTTCCTCGCACCATGCCTTCTTTCCTTCCTTCCTTCCTTCCTTCCTTCCTTCCTTCCTTCCCTTCATTCTTTAGTTTCTTTCTTTCTTCTCTTCCCTTTCTCCCTCTCTTCCTCCCTCCCCCCTTCCTTCTATGCTTCCTTTCTTCCTCCCTCCCTTCTCCTTTTCCCCCTACTCCTCTCCTCATCCCCCCCATTCATATTCCACCCTCTTCTTCTGTCTCTTCCAATGATTTTCTCCATCCGCCCGGCTAATTAAGAACATAGTGGAATGAATGGTGACAACCATAGTCTGCCAAAGACGTCTGAAGCCACCAAACCTATCTCTTGGGTATTGGTGTGTTTGGGACAACTTCTGCCTACCAGCTCTGCACCTCAATGCCTAAGTGCCCTTTTCACGCGCAGCAGAATGTCAGGCTGCCTGAGCATGCTACACGGAGAAAACACACTCAACCCTTGCTTCTGGAGAGTGGGTTGATAAAGACTCCAGCTCCCTCGTGGCTGAAATAAGAGAATCTCAGCCTGTGTCTGTGTGTGTGTGTGCATGTGTGTGTGCGTGTGTGTGTGTGTGTGTGTGTGTGTGTGTGTGCGCGCGCGCGTCTGTGTGCCTGTTTGGAGTTGTACCGTTTCTGAGATACCTTTCAGATTAAAGCTTTGGTTGCAAACTGTGATGCTGGCCTCAAAGTGTTTCTTCCCTGGGACACTTCCCTACACTCGGACCAGTGTGATATGACCTCCCCAAAGAATCCACATTCCTGGACTCTTTACTGAAGAGGAGCTTCTGGAAAACCAAACTCTGACATTCCTTTACCGCACTCAGGCTCAATTTCCTCACGTCTACAATGGGAACCGTAATACCTACTTTGCAAACCCCTCCAAGAATTAAAGGGAATGCTCACGAAGGATTTAGTCAACATCCAGCAAATACGCGGAAACATGGGTCGTGTCAGGTTTTCATCTCATTTTGCCAACATCGCGCTCTTGAGAACCAGCAGCGCTAGGCACGTTTGGCCTTGGCAGTCTCTCCAGAGCATCCTGGGTACCTAGTCTCCAATGGTGGCATGTGTCCTGGATAGGGGCCTTCGAAGCTCATCAGAGGTCCCTCCACTGCTCCCAGGAAGTGACCCGGGGCCCTGTCTCCTCTTCCTCTCAGAGCCTGAATCGGCCTCACAGCCCTGAGTGCTGAGTTGGCACCAGTAGTTCAGGACCAGAAGCAGCAGACTTCGTTCCTGACTCCTAGGAATGCCCACGTTGTTGTCTCTTTTTTCTTCCTCACATTCTCCTCACCCCCACGGAGCAGGCATCATTTTTTCCCCCCTCGGTTGCTCACACTTCCTCCACAATATACCAGAGCTTATTCTGTTTCCTTAGATGGTTCAGAGCTCATGGATTACTCAAAGTCCTACATGCCCATTGCACGATCTCTCTGGCCCTGACACCATGCTTCATCAACTCTCTGGGCAGCATTTTGATCGCGATGACAAACTGCCTTACAGGAGGGGAGAGACCTAGGTTTGGTAGAAAATCACAAGATGCCATTTTACTATATCCCATTAGGTCCTGGGGACAAGGAGGCCAAACAAGAATGTGATTTCCACGACCCAAACACAAGCGTGTTCAGCTGCCTCTGTTGCTCACGAGGACACCGCAGGCTCACCTGTATGTGAGGCAGAAGAGTGCTGAGGGCCTGGATGCCACCCAAGGCAACAGGAGCATCCTGGGTTCCCCAGGGCTCTAAAGGGCGGGTCCCGCTGTCCTCACGTATGGCTGCTGTGGCTGAGTTGTACGACACTGATGTCTACAACTTAGTGCCAGTGATGGCCCGCCTGTCCCGGAGAATAACACTTGTGCGCTCAAAGAAGGCCTCGGATGGACATCTTGCTGGTGCTGACACTAAGGGCGTTTGCTACCACGTCTGGAGATCTGAACGTAAGTGCGCTTCAGCAAGCGCCCGAACCACAGTCTTGGATCCGAGTGTGTCCGTGTCAGCTGTGGGACACTCCACTGTGAAATCTCCTCAGCTGAAAATGCGCATAATGACTTGTGGAGGACTGTGTATGGCTCCACACGGACACTGCATGTGATGTAAAATGTACGTACAAAAAAACACAAAGACGATACGGGATTCCAAATGATTAGGGTTTATTAAGAGATACAGGCGAGACTCCCCGCGTCTAGGGAGACATTGAAAGGGAACATGACAGGCAGCAAGAGGCGTACAAGCTTCATGAGTACACCGAGAAAGAAAACATACCCGTGTGGGCTTTCAGCAGTTTCCACGAGTTATAGGTCATTCCTGAGGAGTTGTTGCGCTGACGTATTTAGAGGGACAGGATAAAGTTCTTGACTACGGAGAGCAAACAGAGATCCTAACTCTGTATCAGGTTGGGTGAAGCTGGCACATGACCCAGAGGAAGGAAAGAAGAAGCGAATCAGGGAGAAGCGGTCCACACTTCATCAGGCTGATTCACAAGATGGTAGACAGGCGGACGAATAACCGAGATGTTGGGGATTGCGGGCTGGCTTTCCGCAACGCTTGGCAGTGACCGATTCCCAAGTGGCAAGTCAGATGGTGGTTCTTGGCGAGGCAATCAGCAGCAGGAAGGCTGGCAGCAGGATCCAGAGCCCTGGGCTAGGCACCCAGGCAGGCAGCAGCAGGTGGGGTGGTAGCAGGTTCTCGTGCAGTACACGGGGGTTCAGCAACCTGGCTGGCAGCAGCGGGACCCACAGCAGTTTTGTCCACAGCCGCTCGACCCACAGCCGCTGGACCCACAACAGCTGGGCTGGCAGCAGGTGGTCCGGCAGCAGGTGGTGCGACAGTAAGTTGGGCAGCAGCAAGGCTGGCAGCAGCTCGACCCACAGCCGCTAGACCCACCGCCGTTGTGTCCACAGCCGCTGGACCCACAGCAGCTGGGCTGGCAGCAGGTGGTCCGGCAGCAGGTGGTGTGACAGCAAGCTGGGCAGCAGCAAGGCTGGCAGCAGCCTGAACCACAGCCGCTAGACCCACCGCCGTTGTGTCCACAGGCGCTACACCCACAGCAGCTGGGCTGGCAGCAGGTGGTCCGGCAGCAGGTGGTGTGACAGCAAGCTGGGCAGCAGCAAGGCTGGCAGCAGCCTGAACCACAGCCGCTAGACCCACCGCCGTTGTGTCCACAGCCGCTACACCCACAGCAGCTGGGCTGGCAGCAGGTGGTCCGGCAGCAGGTGGTGTGACAGCAAGTTGGGCGGCAGCAAGGCTGGCAGCAGCTGGACCCATAGCCGCTGGACCCACAGCCGCTGGGCTGGCAGCAGGTGGTCCGGCAGCAGGTGGTCCTGCAGCACGTAGGCTGGCAGCAAGAGGAGCAGCACGAGTGGGTCATGGTGTCGGGGGTGGAGGGTGGGCGGGTCCTGTCCGGAGGTGAGGTTGTCAGATTCTGGTGCCTCCTCCGGTTCTGGGGCTTTTATGCGCTGGACCCCCGAAGGTTAGGCCAATGGGCAGGACTTTCCTTGTTGGTGTTTACATCGTTTTCCATAGTCACTGGGGGAATCATAAACGAGGAAGCGGTTTCCTAAATGCTAGGATTCGTTACAAAATAAGTGTCTAATGGTTTCCTATTTGAGAATAACTCACAGAAACATTTTCCAACGAGAGGAAGGTGGGCACATCAGCAGCATCGTTCTTGTTTCAGTGATCATGGCATCCATCGTGTGATCACGTTCTGCTGGGGTGGCTAGGGTCACAGCAGTGTTCCCTCCCCAGTCTTTGCCCTTAGACTGAATGTGGATTGCGAGTATCTCTGAGGTGAGGGGCATGATGCTGATATGTTCACTGGGACAAATGTGGTAGATCCCTGAGGCCAGTTCCGTTTCCCCACAGAAGCCGGATTCGAGACTCCCACAGGCATATCTGTCTCCTGTAGCACCCAACCCCACCTGCGTATCTCAGTTCAATCAAAGACCCTTGCGTAGCCGATGTCTGCTGTTTTCTCTGCCACATGGCAAGGCAGAAGCAAAGCAGGTGGGGAGAAGCAGCAGCAGCAGTCTGGGACTAAGCAAGCATCAGTCAATATACGTCCTTGTTGAACAGGACCCCTGATTTTCCTAGGGTCGAATGCTTTCACCGGAGGTGGGGCTTTCAGGGGCATAAAGGCGGGGGCAGGATGGGCAAAACCAGGTGAGTTGGGGACTCTAGCCCTAACCTTCTTAGCTAGCCTCGTCAGTGTCCTCACGTCGCTCATTACATCTTTATTTATGGTTGCTCTTTCTTTTTTCTGTCAGGCTGTCTTTCTTTTTCTGCCTTTCTCCCTTCCTCGCTGCATGCCTGTCCATGCAGGTCCCTTCCTCGCACCGTGCCTTCTTTCCTTCCTTCCTTCCTTCCTTCCCTTCATTCTTTAGTTTCTTTCTTTCTTCTCTTCCCTTTCTCCCTCTCTTCCTCCCTCCCCCCTTCCTTCTATGCTTCCTTTCTTCCTCCCTCCCTTCTCCTTTTCCCCCTACTCCTCTCCTCATCCCCCCCATTCATATTCCACCCTCTTCTTCTGTCTCTTCCAATGATTTTCTCCATCCGCCCGGCTAATTAAGAACATAGTGGAATGAATGGTGACAACCATAGTCTGCCAAAGACGTCTGAAGCCACCAAACCTATCTCTTGGGTATTGGTGTGTTTGGGACAACTTCTGCCTACCAGCTCTGCACCTCAATGCCTAAGTGCCCTTTTCACGCGCAGCAGAATGTCAGGCTGCCTGAGCATGCTACACGGAGAAAACACACTCAACCCTTGCTTCTGGAGAGTGGGTTGATAAAGACTCCAGCTCCCTCGTGGCTGAAATAAGAGAATCTCAGCCTGTGTGTGTGTGTGTGTGTGTGTGTGTGTGTGTGTGCATGTGTGTGGGCATATGTGTGTGTGCGTGTGTGTGTGTGTGTGTGTGTGCGCGCGCGTCTGTGTGCCTGTTTGGAGTTGTACCGTTTCTGAGATACCTTTCAGATTAAAGCTTTGGTTGCAAACTGTGATGCTGGCCTCAAAGTGTTTCTTCCCTGGGACACGTCCCTACACTCGGACCAGTGTGATATGACCTCCCCAAAGAATCCACATTCCTGGACTCTTTACTGAAGAGGAGCTTCTGGAAAACCAAACTCTGACATTCCTTTACCGCACTCAGTCTCAATTTCCTCACGTCTACAATGGGAACCGTAATACCTACTTTGCAAACCCCTCCAAGAATTAAAGGGAATGCTCACGAAGGATTTAGTCAACATCCAGCAAATACGCGGAAACATGGGTCGTGTCAGGTTTTCATCTCATTTTGCCAACATCGCGCTCTTGAGAACCAGCAGCGCTAGGCACGTTTGGCCTTGGCAGTCTCTCCAGAGCATCCTGGGTACCTAGTCTCCAATGGTGGCATGTGTCCTGGATAGGGGCCTTCGAAGCTCATCAGAGGTCCCTCCACTGCTGCCAGGAAGTGACCCGGGGCCCTGTCTCCTCTTCCTCTCAGAGCCTGAATCGGCCTCACAGCCCTGAGTGCTGAGTTGGCACCAGTAGTTCAGGACCAGAAGCAGCAGACTTCGTTCCTGACTCCTAGGAATGCCCACGTTGTTGTCTCTTTTTTCTTCCTCACATTCTCCTCACCCCCACGGAGCAGGCATCATTTTTTCCCCCCTCGGTTGCTCACACTTCCTCCACAATATACCAGAGCTTATTCTGTTTCCTTAGATGGTTCAGAGCTCATGGATTACTCAAAGTCCTACATGCCCATTGCACGATCTCTCTGGCCCTGACACCATGCTTCATCAACTCTCTGGGCAGCATTTTGATCGCGATGACAAACTGCCTTACAGGAGGGGAGAGACCTAGGTTTGGTAGAAAATCACAAGATGCCATTTTACTATATCCCATTAGGTCCTGGGGACAAGGAGGCCAAACAAGAATGTGATTTCCACGACCCAAACACAAGCGTGTTCAGCTGCCTCTGTTGCTCACGAGGACACCGCAGGCTCACCTGTATGTGAGGCAGAAGAGTGCTGAGGGCCTGGATGCCACCCAAGGCAACAGGAGCATCCTGGGTTCCCCAGGGCTCTAAAGGGCGGGTCCCGCTGTCCTCACGTATGGCTGCTGTGGCTGAGTTGTACGACACTGATGTCTACAACTTAGTGCCAGTGATGGCCCGCCTGTCCCGGAGAATAACACTTGTGCGCTCAAAGAAGGCCTCGGATGGACATCTTGCTGGTGCTGACACTAAGGGCGTTTGCTACCACGTCTGGAGATCTGAACGTAAGTGCGCTTCAGCAAGCGCCCGAACCACAGTCTTGGATCCGAGTGTGTCCGTGTCAGCTGTGGGACACTCCACTGTGAAATCTCCTCAGCTGAAAATGCGCATAATGACTTGTGGAGGACTGTGTATGGCTCCACACGGACACTGCATGTGATGTAAAATGTACGTACAAAAAAACACAAAGACGATACGGGATTCCAAATGATTAGGGTTTATTAAGAGATACAGGCGAGACTCCCCGCGTCTAGGGAGACATTGAAAGGGAACATGACAGGCAGCAAGAGGCGTACAAGCTTCATGAGTACACCGAGAAAGAAAACATACCCGTGTGGGCTTTCAGCAGTTTCCACGAGTTATAGGTCATTCCTGAGGAGTTGTTGCGCTGACGTATTTAGAGGGACAGGATAAAGTTCTTGACTACGGAGAGCAAACAGAGATCCTAACTCTGTATCAGGTTGGGTGAAGCTGGCACATGACCCAGAGGAAGGAAAGAAGAAGCGAATCAGGGAGAAGCGGTCCACACTTCATCAGGCTGATTCACAAGATGGTAGACAGGCGGACGAATAACCGAGATGTTGGGGATTGCGGGCTGGCTTTCCGCAACGCTTGGCAGTGACCGATTCCCAAGTGGCAAGTCAGATGGTGGTTCTTGGCGAGGCAATCAGCAGCAGGAAGGCTGGCAGCAGGATCCAGAGCCCTGGGCTAGGCACCCAGGCAGGCAGCAGCAGGTGGGGTGGTAGCAGGTTCTCGTGCAGTACACGGGGGTTCAGCAACCTGGCTGGCAGCAGCGGGACCCACAGCAGTTTTGTCCACAGCCGCTGGACCCACAGCCGCTGGACCCACAACAGCTGGGCTGGCAGCAGGTGGTCCGGCAGCAGGTGGTGCGACAGTAAGTTGGGCAGCAGCAAGGCTGGCAGCAGCTCGACCCACAGCCGCTAGACCCACCGCCGTTGTGTCCACAGCCGCTGGACCCACAGCAGCTGGGCTGGCAGCAGGTGGTCCGGCAGCAGGTGGTGTGACAGCAAGCTGGGCAGCAGCAAGGCTGGCAGCAGCCTGAACCACAGCCGCTAGACCCACCGCCGTTGTGTCCACAGCCGCTACACCCACAGCAGCTGGGCTGGCAGCAGGTGGTCCGGCAGCAGGTGGTGTGACAGCAAGCTGGGCAGCAGCAAGGCTGGCAGCAGCCTGAACCACAGCCGCTAGACCCACCGCCGTTGTGTCCACAGCCGCTACACCCACAGCAGCTGGGCTGGCAGCAGGTGGTCCGGCAGCAGGTGGTGTGACAGCAAGTTGGGCGGCAGCAAGGCTGGCAGCAGCTGGACCCATAGCCGCTGGACCCACAGCCGCTGGGCTGGCAGCAGGTGGTCCGGCAGCAGGTGGTCCTGCAGCACGTAGGCTGGCAGCAAGAGGAGCAGCACGAGTGGGTCATGGTGTCGGGGGTGGAGGGTGGGCGGGTCCTGTCCGGAGGTGAGGTTGTCAGATTCTGGTGCCTCCTCCGGTTCTGGGGCTTTTATGCGCTGGACCCCCGAAGGTTAGGCCAATGGGCAGGACTTTCCTTGTTGGTGTTTACATCGTTTTCCATAGTCACTGGGGAATCATAAACGAGGAAGCGGTTTCCTAAATGCTAGGATTCGTTACAAAATAAGTGTCTAATGGTTTCCTATTTGAGAATAACTCACAGAAACATTTTCCAACGAGAGGAAGGTGGGCACATCAGCAGCATCGTTCTTGTTTCAGTGATCATGGCATCCATCGTGTGATCACGTTCTGCTGGGGTGGCTAGGGTCACAGCAGTGTTCCCTCCCCAGTCTTTGCCCTTAGACTGAATGTGGATTGCGAGTATCTCTGAGGTGAGGGGCATGATGCTGATATGTTCACTGGGACAAATGTGGTAGATCCCTGAGGCCAGTTCCGTTTCCCCACAGAAGCCGGATTCGAGACTCCCACAGGCATATCTGTCTCCTGTAGCACCCAACCCCACCTGCGTATCTCAGTTCAATCAAAGACCCTTGCGTAGCCGATGTCTGCTGTTTTCTCTGCCACATGGCAAGGCAGAAGCAAAGCAGGTGGGGAGAAGCAGCAGCAGCAGTCTGGGACTAAGCAAGCATCAGTCAATATACGTCCTTGTTGAACAGGACCCCTGATTTTCCTAGGGTCGAATGCTTTCACCGGAGGTGGGGCTTTCAGGGGCATAAAGGCGGGGGCAGGATGGGCAAAACCAGGTGAGTTGGGGACTCTAGCCCTAACCTTCTTAGCTAGCCTCGTCAGTGTCTTCACGTCGCTCATTACATCTTTATTTATGGTTGCTCTTTCTTTTTTCTGTCAGGCTGTCTTTCTTTTTCTGCCTTTCTCCCTTCCTCGCTGCATGCCTGTCCATGCAGGTCCCTTCCTCGCACCGTGCCTTCTTTCCTTCCTTCCTTCCTTCCTTCCCTTCATTCTTTAGTTTCTTTCTTTCTTCTCTTCCCTTTCTCCCTCTCTTCCTCCCTCCCCCCTTCCTTCTATGCTTCCTTTCTTCCTCCCTCCCTTCTCCTTTTCCCCCTACTCCTCTCCTCATCCCCCCCATTCATATTCCACCCTCTTCTTCTGTCTCTTCCAATGATTTTCTCCATCCGCCCGGCTAATTAAGAACATAGTGGAATGAATGGTGACAACCATAGTCTGCCAAAGACGTCTGAAGCCACCAAACCTATCTCTTGGGTATTGGTGTGTTTGGGACAACTTCTGCCTACCAGCTCTGCACCTCAATGCCTAAGTGCCCTTTTCACGCGCAGCAGAATGTCAGGCTGCCTGAGCATGCTACACGGAGAAAACACACTCAACCCTTGCTTCTGGAGAGTGGGTTGATAAAGACTCCAGCTCCCTCGTGGCTGAAATAAGAGAATCTCAGCCTGTGTCTGTGTGTGTGTGTGCATGTGTGTGTGTGCGTGTGTGTGTGTGTGTGTGTGTGTGTGCGCGCGCGTCTGTGTGCCTGTTTGGAGTTGTACCGTTTCTGAGATACCTTTCAGATTAAAGCTTTGGTTGCAAACTGTGATGCTGGCCTCAAAGTGTTTCTTCCCTGGGACACGTCCCTACACTTGGACCAGTGTGATATGACCTCCCCAAAGAATCCACATTCCTGGACTCTTTACTGAAGAGGAGCTTCTGGAAAACCAAACTCTGACATTCCTTTACCGCACTCAGTCTCAATTTCCTCACGTCTACAATGGGAACCGTAATACCTACTTTGCAAACCCCTCCAAGAATTAAAGGGAATGCTCACGAAGGATTTAGTCAACATCCAGCAAATACGCGGAAACATGGGTCGTGTCAGGTTTTCATCTCATTTTGCCAACATCGCGCTCTTGAGAACCAGCAGCGCTAGGCACGTTTGGCCTTGGCAGTCTCTCCAGAGCATCCTGGGTACCTAGTCTCCAATGGTGGCATGTGTCCTGGATAGGGGCCTTCGAAGCTCATCAGAGGTCCCTCCACTGCTCCCAGGAAGTGACCCGGGGCCCTGTCTCCTCTTCCTCTCAGAGCCTGAATCGGCCTCACAGCCCTGAGTGCTGAGTTGGCACCAGTAGTTCAGGACCAGAAGCAGCAGACTTCGTTCCTGACTCCTAGGAATGCCCACGTTGTTGTCTCTTTTTTCTTCCTCACATTCTCCTCACCCCGACGGAGCAGGCATCATTTTTTCCCCCCTCGGTTGCTCACACTTCCTCCACAATATACCAGAGCTTATTCTGTTTCCTTAGATGGTTCAGAGCTCATGGATTACTCAAAGTCCTACATGCCCATTGCACGATCTCTCTGGCCCTGACACCATGCTTCATCAACTCTCTGGGCAGCATTTTGATCGCGATGACAAACTGCCTTACAGGAGGGGAGAGACCTAGGTTTGGTAGAAAATCACAAGATGCCATTTTACTATATCCCATTAGGTCCTGGGGACAAGGAGGCCAAACAAGAATGTGATTTCCACGACCCAAACACAAGCGTGTTCAGCTGCCTCTGTTGCTCACGAGGACACCGCAGGCTCACCTGTATGTGAGGCAGAAGAGTGCTGAGGGCCTGGATGCCACCCAAGGCAACAGGAGCATCCTGGGTTCCCCAGGGCTCTAAAGGGCGGGTCCCGCTGTCCTCACGTATGGCTGCTGTGGCTGAGTTGTACGACACTGATGTCTACAACTTAGTGCCAGTGATGGCCCGCCTGTCCCGGAGAATAACACTTGTGCGCTCAAAGAAGGCCTCGGATGGACATCTTGCTGGTGCTGACACTAAGGGCGTTTGCTACCACGTCTGGAGATCTGAACGTAAGTGCGCTTCAGCAAGCGCCCGAACCACAGTCTTGGATCCGAGTGTGTCCGTGTCAGCTGTGGGACACTCCACTGTGAAATCTCCTCAGCTGAAAATGCGCATAATGACTTGTGGAGGACTGTGTATGGCTCCACACGGACACTGCATGTGATGTAAAATGTACGTACAAAAAAACACAAAGACGATACAGGATTCCAAATGATTAGGGTTTATTAAGAGATACAGGCGAGACTCCCCGCGTCTAGGGAGACATTGAAAGGGAACATGACAGGCAGCAAGAGGCGTACAAGCTTCATGAGTACACCGAGAAAGAAAACATACCCGTGTGGGCTTTCAGCAGTTTCCACGAGTTATAGGTCATTCCTGAGGAGTTGTTGCGCTGACGTATTTAGAGGGACAGGATAAAGTTCTTGACTACGGAGAGCAAACAGAGATCCTAACTCTGTATCAGGTTGGGTGAAGCTGGCACATGACCCAGAGGAAGGAAAGAAGAAGCGAATCAGGGAGAAGCGGTCCACACTTCATCAGGCTGATTCACAAGATGGTAGACAGGCGGACGAATAACCGAGATGTTGGGGATTGCGGGCTGGCTTTCCGCAACGCTTGGCAGTGACCGATTCCCAAGTGGCAAGTCAGATGGTGGTTCTTGGCGAGGCAATCAGCAGCAGGAAGGCTGGCAGCAGGATCCAGAGCCCTGGGCTAGGCACCCAGGCAGGCAGCAGCAGGTGGGGTGGTAGCAGGTTCTCGTGCAGTACACGGGGGTTCAGCAACCTGGCTGGCAGCAGCGGGACCCACAGCAGTTTTGTCCACAGCCGCTGGACCCACAACCGCTGGACCCACAACAGCTGGGCTGGCAGCAGGTGGTCCGGCAGCAGGTGGTGCGACAGTAAGTTGGGCAGCAGCAAGGCTGGCAGCAGCTCGACCCACAGCCGCTAGACCCACCGCCGTTGTGTCCACAGCCGCTACACCCACAGCAGCTGGGCTGGCAGCAGGTGGTCCGGCAGCAGGTGGTGTGACAGCAAGCTGGGCAGCAGCAAGGCTGGCAGCAGCCTGAACCACAGCCGCTAGACCCACCGCCGTTGTGTCCACAGCCGCTACACCCACAGCAGCTGGGCTGGCAGCAGGTGGTCCGGCAGCAGGTGGTGTGACAGCAAGTTGGGCGGCAGCAAGGCTGGCAGCAGCTGGACCCATAGCCGCTGGACCCACAGCCGCTGGGCTGGCAGCAGGTGGTCCGGCAGCAGGTGGTCCTGCAGCACGTAGGCTGGCAGCAAGAGGAGCAGCACGAGTGGGTCATGGTGTCGGGGGTGGAGGGTGGGCGGGTCCTGTCCGGAGGTGAGGTTGTCAGATTCTGGTGCCTCCTCCGGTTCTGGGGCTTTTATGCGCTGGACCCCCGAAGGTTAGGCCAATGGGCAGGACTTTCCTTGTTGGTGTTTACATCGTTTTCCATAGTCACTGGGGGAATCATAAACGAGGAAGCGGTTTCCTAAATGCTAGGATTCGTTACAAAATAAGTGTCTAATGGTTTCCTATTTGAGAATAACTCACAGAAACATTTTCCAACGAGAGGAAGGTGGGCACATCAGCAGCATCGTTCTTGTTTCAGTGATCATGGCATCCATCGTGTGATCACGTTCTGCTGGGGTGGCTAGGGTCACAGCAGTGTTCCCTCCCCAGTCTTTGCCCTTAGACTGAATGTGGATTGCGAGTATCTCTGAGGTGAGGGGCATGATGCTGATATGTTCACTGGGACAAATGTGGTAGATCCCTGAGGCCAGTTCCGTTTCCCCACAGAAGCCGGATTCGAGACTCCCACAGGCATATCTGTCTCCTGTAGCACCCAACCCCACCTGCGTATCTCAGTTCAATCAAAGACCCTTGCGTAGCCGATGTCTGCTGTTTTCTCTGCCACATGGCAAGGCAGAAGCAAAGCAGGTGGGGAGAAGCAGCAGCAGCAGTCTGGGACTAAGCAAGCATCAGTCAATATACGTCCTTGTTGAACAGGACCCCTGATTTTCCTAGGGTCGAATGCTTTCACCGGAGGTGGGGCTTTCAGGGGCATAAAGGCGGGGGCAGGATGGGCAAAACCAGGTGAGTTGGGGACTCTAGCCCTAACCTTCTTAGCTAGCCTCGTCAGTGTCCTCACGTCGCTCATTACATCTTTATTTATGGTTGCTCTTTCTTTTTTCTGTCAGGCTGTCTTTCTTTTTCTGCCTTTCTCCCTTCCTCGCTGCATGCCTGTCCATGCAGGTCCCTTCCTCGCACCATGCCTTCTTTCCTTCCTTCCTTCCTTCCTTCCTTCCTTCCTTCCCTTCATTCTTTAGTTTCTTTCTTTCTTCTCTTCCCTTTCTCCCTCTCTTCCTCCCTCCCCCCTTCCTTCTATGCTTCCTTTCTTCCTCCCTCCCTTCTCCTTTTCCCCCTACTCCTCTCCTCATCCCCCCCATTCATATTCCACCCTCTTCTTCTGTCTCTTCCAATGATTTTCTCCATCCGCCCGGCTAATTAAGAACATAGTGGAATGAATGGTGACAACCATAGTCTGCCAAAGACGTCTGAAGCCACCAAACCTATCTCTTGGGTATTGGTGTGTTTGGGACAACTTCTGCCTACCAGCTCTGCACCTCAATGCCTAAGTGCCCTTTTCACGCGCAGCAGAATGTCAGGCTGCCTGAGCATGCTACACGGAGAAAACACACTCAACCCTTGCTTCTGGAGAGTGGGTTGATAAAGACTCCAGCTCCCTCGTGGCTGAAATAAGAGAATCTCAGCCTGTGTCTGTGTGTGTGTGTGCATGTGTGTGTGCATGTGTGTGTGTGTGTGTGTGTGTGTGTGTGTGTGCGCGCGCGTCTGTGTGCCTGTTTGGAGTTGTACCGTTTCTGAGATACCTTTCAGATTAAAGCTTTGGTTGCAAACTGTGATGCTGGCCTCAAAGTGTTTCTTCCCTGGGACACTTCCCTACACTCGGACCAGTGTGATATGACCTCCCCAAAGAATCCACATTCCTGGACTCTTTACTGAAGAGGAGCTTCTGGAAAACCAAACTCTGACATTCCTTTACCGCACTCAGTCTCAATTTCCTCACGTCTACAATGGGAACCGTAATACCTACTTTGCAAACCCCTCCAAGAATTAAAGGGAATGCTCACGAAGGATTTAGTCAACATCCAGCAAATACGCGGAAACATGGGTCGTGTCAGGTTTTCATCTCATTTTGCCAACATCGCGCTCTTGAGAACCAGCAGCGCTAGGCACGTTTGGCCTTGGCAGTCTCTCCAGAGCATCCTGGGTACCTAGTCTCCAATGGTGGCATGTGTCCTGGATAGGGGCCTTCGAAGCTCATCAGAGGTCCCTCCACTGCTCCCAGGAAGTGACCCGGGGCCCTGTCTCCTCTTCCTCTCAGAGCCTGAATCGGCCTCACAGCCCTGAGTGCTGAGTTGGCACCAGTAGTTCAGGACCAGAAGCAGCAGACTTCGTTCCTGACTCCTAGGAATGCCCACGTTGTTGTCTCTTTTTTCTTCCTCACATTCTCCTCACCCCCACGGAGCAGGCATCATTTTTTCCCCCCTCGGTTGCTCACACTTCCTCCACAATATACCAGAGCTTATTCTGTTTCCTTAGATGGTTCAGAGCTCATGGATTACTCAAAGTCCTACATGCCCATTGCACGATCTCTCTGGCCCTGACACCATGCTTCATCAACTCTCTGGGCAGCATTTTGATCGCGATGACAAACTGCCTTACAGGAGGGGAGAGACCTAGGTTTGGTAGAAAATCACAAGATGCCATTTTACTATATCCCATTAGGTCCTGGGGACAAGGAGGCCAAACAAGAATGTGATTTCCACGACCCAAACACAAGCGTGTTCAGCTGCCTCTGTTGCTCACGAGGACACCGCAGGCTCACCTGTATGTGAGGCAGAAGAGTGCTGAGGGCCTGGATGCCACCCAAGGCAACAGGAGCATCCTGGGTTCCCCAGGGCTCTAAAGGGCGGGTCCCGCTGTCCTCACGTATGGCTGCTGTGGCTGAGTTGTACGACACTGATGTCTACAACTTAGTGCCAGTGATGGCCCGCCTGTCCCGGAGAATAACACTTGTGCGCTCAAAGAAGGCCTCGGATGGACATCTTGCTGGTGCTGACACTAAGGGCGTTTGCTACCACGTCTGGAGATCTGAACGTAAGTGCGCTTCAGCAAGCGCCCGAACCACAGTCTTGGATCCGAGTGTGTCCATGTCAGCTGTGGGACACTCCACTGTGAAATCTCCTCAGCTGAAAATGCGCATAATGACTTGTGGAGGACTGTGTATGGCTCCACACGGACACTGCATGTGATGTAAAATGTACGTACAAAAAAACACAAAGACGATACAGGATTCCAAATGATTAGGGTTTATTAAGAGATACAGGCGAGACTCCCCGCGTCTAGGGAGACATTGAAAGGGAACATGACAGGCAGCAAGAGGCGTACAAGCTTCATGAGTACACCGAGAAAGAAAACATACCCGTGTGGGCTTTCAGCAGTTTCCACGAGTTATAGGTCATTCCTGAGGAGTTGTTGCGCTGACGTATTTAGAGGGACAGGATAAAGTTCTTGACTACGGAGAGCAAACAGAGATCCTAACTCTGTATCAGGTTGGGTGAAGCTGGCACATGACCCAGAGGAAGGAAAGAAGAAGCGAATCAGGGAGAAGCGGTCCACACTTCATCAGGCTGATTCACAAGATGGTAGACAGGCGGACGAATAACCGAGATGTTGGGGATTGCGGGCTGGCTTTCCGCAACGCTTGGCAGTGACCGATTCCCAAGTGGCAAGTCAGATGGTGGTTCTTGGCGAGGCAATCAGCAGCAGGAAGGCTGGCAGCAGGATCCAGAGCCCTGGGCTAGGCACCCAGGCAGGCAGCAGCAGGTGGGGTGGTAGCAGGTTCTCGTGCAGTACACGGGGGTTCAGCAACCTGGCTGGCAGCAGCGGGACCCACAGCAGTTTTGTCCACAGCCGCTGGACCCACAGCCGCTGGACCCACAACAGCTGGGCTGGCAGCAGGTGGTCCGGCAGCAGGTGGTGCGACAGTAAGTTGGGCAGCAGCAAGGCTGGCAGCAGCTCGACCCACAGCCGCTAGACCCACCGCCGTTGTGTCCACAGCCGCTACACCCACAGCAGCTGGGCTGGCAGCAGGTGGTCCGGCAGCAGGTGGTGTGACAGCAAGCTGGGCAGCAGCAAGGCTGGCAGCAGCCTGAACCACAGCCGCTAGACCCACCGCCGTTGTGTCCACAGCCGCTACACCCACAGCAGCTGGGCTGGCAGCAGGTGGTCCGGCAGCAGGTGGTGTGACAGCAAGTTGGGCGGCAGCAAGGCTGGCAGCAGCTGGACCCATAGCCGCTGGACCCACAGCCGCTGGGCTGGCAGCAGGTGGTCCGGCAGCAGGTGGTCCTGCAGCACGTAGGCTGGCAGCAAGAGGAGCAGCACGAGTGGGTCATGGTGTCGGGGGTGGAGGGTGGGCGGGTCCTGTCCGGAGGTGAGGTTGTCAGATTCTGGTGCCTCCTCCGGTTCTGGGGCTTTTATGCGCTGGACCCCCGAAGGTTAGGCCAATGGGCAGGACTTTCCTTGTTGGTGTTTACATCGTTTTCCATAGTCACTGGGGGAATCATAAACGAGGAAGCGGTTTCCTAAATGCTAGGATTCGTTACAAAATAAGTGTCTAATGGTTTCCTATTTGAGAATAACTCACAGAAACATTTTCCAACGAGAGGAAGGTGGGCACATCAGCAGCATCGTTCTTGTTTCAGTGATCATGGCATCCATCGTGTGATCACGTTCTGCTGGGGTGGCTAGGGTCACAGCAGTGTTCCCTCCCCAGTCTTTGCCCTTAGACTGAATGTGGATTGCGAGTATCTCTGAGGTGAGGGGCATGATGCTGATATGTTCACTGGGACAAATGTGGTAGATCCCTGAGGCCAGTTCCGTTTCCCCACAGAAGCCGGATTCGAGACTCCCACAGGCATATCTGTCTCCTGTAGCACCCAACCCCACCTGCGTATCTCAGTTCAATCAAAGACCCTTGCGTAGCCGATGTCTGCTGTTTTCTCTGCCACATGGCAAGGCAGAAGCAAAGCAGGTGGGGAGAAGCAGCAGCAGCAGTCTGGGACTAAGCAAGCATCAGTCAATATACGTCCTTGTTGAACAGGACCCCTGATTTTCCTAGGGTCGAATGCTTTCACCGGAGGTGGGGCTTTCAGGGGCATAAAGGCGGGGGCAGGATGGGCAAAACCAGGTGAGTTGGGGACTCTAGCCCTAACCTTCTTAGCTAGCCTCGTCAGTGTCCTCACGTCGCTCATTACATCTTTATTTATGGTTGCTCTTTCTTTTTTCTGTCAGGCTGTCTTTCTTTTTCTGCCTTTCTCCCTTCCTCGCTGCATGCCTGTCCATGCAGGTCCCTTCCTCGCACCGTGCCTTCTTTCCTTCCTTCCTTCCTTCCTTCCTTCCTTCCTTCCCTTCATTCTTTAGTTTCTTTCTTTCTTCTCTTCCCTTTCTCCCTCTCTTCCTCCCTCCCCCCTTCCTTCTATGCTTCCTTTCTTCCTCCCTCCCTTCTCCTTTTCCCCCTACTCCTCTCCTCATCCCCCCCATTCATATTCCACCCTCTTCTTCTGTCTCTTCCAATGATTTTCTCCATCCGCCCGGCTAATTAAGAACATAGTGGAATGAATGGTGACAACCATAGTCTGCCAAAGACGTCTGAAGCCACCAAACCTATCTCTTGGGTATTGGTGTGTTTGGGACAACTTCTGCCTACCAGCTCTGCACCTCAATGCCTAAGTGCCCTTTTCACGCGCAGCAGAATGTCAGGCTGCCTGAGCATGCTACACGGAGAAAACACACTCAACCCTTGCTTCTGGAGAGTGGGTTGATAAAGACTCCAGCTCCCTCGTGGCTGAAATAAGAGAATCTCAGCCTGTGTCTGTGTGTGTGTGTGCATGTGTGTGTGCATGTGTGTGTGTGTGTGTGTGTGTGTGTGTGTGTGCACGCGCGCGTCTGTGTGCCTGTTTGGAGTTGTACCGTTTCTGAGATACCTTTCAGATTAAAGCTTTGGTTGCAAACTGTGATGCTGGCCTCAAAGTGTTTCTTCCCTGGGACACTTCCCTACACTCGGACCAGTGTGATATGACCTCCCCAAAGAATCCACATTCCTGGACTCTTTACTGAAGAGGAGCTTCTGGAAAACCAAACTCTGACATTCCTTTACCGCACTCAGGCTCAATTTCCTCACGTCTACAATGGGAACCGTAATACCTACTTTGCAAACCCCTCCAAGAATTAAAGGGAATGCTCACGAAGGATTTAGTCAACATCCAGCAAATACGCGGAAACATGGGTCGTGTCAGGTTTTCATCTCATTTTGCCAACATCGCGCTCTTGAGAACCAGCAGCGCTAGGCACGTTTGGCCTTGGCAGTCTCTCCAGAGCATCCTGGGTACCTAGTCTCCAATGGTGGCATGTGTCCTGGATAGGGGCCTTCGAAGCTCATCAGAGGTCCCTCCACTGCTCCCAGGAAGTGACCCGGGGCCCTGTCTCCTCTTCCTCTCAGAGCCTGAATCGGCCTCACAGCCCTGAGTGCTGAGTTGGCACCAGTAGTTCAGGACCAGAAGCAGCAGACTTCGTTCCTGACTCCTAGGAATGCCCACGTTGTTGTCTCTTTTTTCTTCCTCACATTCTCCTCACCCCCACGGAGCAGGCATCATTTTTTCCCCCCTCGGTTGCTCACACTTCCTCCACAATATACCAGAGCTTATTCTGTTTCCTTAGATGGTTCAGAGCTCATGGATTACTCAAAGTCCTACATGCCCATTGCACGATCTCTCTGGCCCTGACACCATGCTTCATCAACTCTCTGGGCAGCATTTTGATCGCGATGACAAACTGCCTTACAGGAGGGGAGAGACCTAGGTTTGGTAGAAAATCACAAGATGCCATTTTACTATATCCCATTAGGTCCTGGGGACAAGGAGGCCAAACAAGAATGTGATTTCCACGACCCAAACACAAGCGTGTTCAGCTGCCTCTGTTGCTCACGAGGACACCGCAGGCTCACCTGTATGTGAGGCAGAAGAGTGCTGAGGGCCTGGATGCCACCCAAGGCAACAGGAGCATCCTGGGTTCCCCAGGGCTCTAAAGGGCGGGTCCCGCTGTCCTCACGTATGGCTGCTGTGGCTGAGTTGTACGACACTGATGTCTACAACTTAGTGCCAGTGATGGCCCGCCTGTCCCGGAGAATAACACTTGTGCGCTCAAAGAAGGCCTCGGATGGACATCTTGCTGGTGCTGACACTAAGGGCGTTTGCTACCACGTCTGGAGATCTGAACGTAAGTGCGCTTCAGCAAGCGCCCGAACCACAGTCTTGGATCCGAGTGTGTCCGTGTCAGCTGTGGGACACTCCACTGTGAAATCTCCTCAGCTGAAAATGCGCATAATGACTTGTGGAGGACTGTGTATGGCTCCACACGGACACTGCATGTGATGTAAAATGTACGTACAAAAAAACACAAAGACGATACGGGATTCCAAATGATTAGGGTTTATTAAGAGATACAGGCGAGACTCCCCGCGTCTAGGGAGACATTGAAAGGGAACATGACAGGCAGCAAGAGGCGTACAAGCTTCATGAGTACACCGAGAAAGAAAACATACCCGTGTGGGCTTTCAGCAGTTTCCACGAGTTATAGGTCATTCCTGAGGAGTTGTTGCGCTGACGTATTTAGAGGGACAGGATAAAGTTCTTGACTACGGAGAGCAAACAGAGATCCTAACTCTGTATCAGGTTGGGTGAAGCTGGCACATGACCCAGAGGAAGGAAAGAAGAAGCGAATCAGGGAGAAGCGGTCCACACTTCATCAGGCTGATTCACAAGATGGTAGACAGGCGGACGAATAACCGAGATGTTGGGGATTGCGGGCTGGCTTTCCGCAACGCTTGGCAGTGACCGATTCCCAAGTGGCAAGTCAGATGGTGGTTCTTGGCGAGGCAATCAGCAGCAGGAAGGCTGGCAGCAGGATCCAGAGCCCTGGGCTAGGCACCCAGGCAGGCAGCAGCAGGTGGGGTGGTAGCAGGTTCTCGTGCAGTACACGGGGGTTCAGCAACCTGGCTGGCAGCAGCGGGACCCACAGCAGTTTTGTCCACAGCCGCTCGACCCACAGCCGCTGGACCCACAACAGCTGGGCTGGCAGCAGGTGGTCCGGCAGCAGGTGGTGCGACAGTAAGTTGGGCAGCAGCAAGGCTGGCAGCAGCTCGACCCACAGCCGCTAGACCCACCGCCGTTGTGTCCACAGCCGCTGGACCCACAGCAGCTGGGCTGGCAGCAGGTGGTCCGGCAGCAGGTGGTGTGACAGCAAGCTGGGCAGCAGCAAGGCTGGCAGCAGCCTGAACCACAGCCGCTAGACCCACCGCCGTTGTGTCCACAGCCGCTACACCCACAGCAGCTGGGCTGGCAGCAGGTGGTCCGGCAGCAGGTGGTGTGACAGCAAGCTGGGCAGCAGCAAGGCTGGCAGCAGCCTGAACCACAGCCGCTAGACCCACCGCCGTTGTGTCCACAGCCGCTACACCCACAGCAGCTGGGCTGGCAGCAGGTGGTCCGGCAGCAGGTGGTGTGACAGCAAGTTGGGCGGCAGCAAGGCTGGCAGCAGCTGGACCCATAGCCGCTGGACCCACAGCCGCTGGGCTGGCAGCAGGTGGTCCGGCAGCAGGTGGTCCTGCAGCACGTAGGCTGGCAGCAAGAGGAGCAGCACGAGTGGGTCATGGTGTCGGGGGTGGAGGGTGGGCGGGTCCTGTCCGGAGGTGAGGTTGTCAGATTCTGGTGCCTCCTCCGGTTCTGGGGCTTTTATGCGCTGGACCCCCGAAGGTTAGGCCAATGGGCAGGACTTTCCTTGTTGGTGTTTACATCGTTTTCCATAGTCACTGGGGGAATCATAAACGAGGAAGCGGTTTCCTAAATGCTAGGATTCGTTACAAAATAAGTGTCTAATGGTTTCCTATTTGAGAATAACTCACAGAAACATTTTCCAACGAGAGGAAGGTGGGCACATCAGCAGCATCGTTCTTGTTTCAGTGATCATGGCATCCATCGTGTGATCACGTTCTGCTGGGGTGGCTAGGGTCACAGCAGTGTTCCCTCCCCAGTCTTTGCCCTTAGACTGAATGTGGATTGCGAGTATCTCTGAGGTGAGGGGCATGATGCTGATATGTTCACTGGGACAAATGTGGTAGATCCCTGAGGCCAGTTCCGTTTCCCCACAGAAGCCGGATTCGAGACTCCCACAGGCATATCTGTCTCCTGTAGCACCCAACCCCACCTGCGTATCTCAGTTCAATCAAAGACCCTTGCGTAGCCGATGTCTGCTGTTTTCTCTGCCACATGGCAAGGCAGAAGCAAAGCAGGTGGGGAGAAGCAGCAGCAGTAGTCTGGGACTAAGCAAGCATCAGTCAATATACGTCCTTGTTGAACAGGACCCCTGATTTTCCTAGGGTCGAATGCTTTCACCGGAGGTGGGGCTTTCAGGGGCATAAAGGCGGGGGCAGGATGGGCAAAACCAGGTGAGTTGGGGACTCTAGCCCTAACCTTCTTAGCTAGCCTCGTCAGTGTCTTCACGTCGCTCATTACATCTTTATTTATGGTTGCTCTTTCTTTTTTCTGTCAGGCTGTCTTTCTTTTTCTGCCTTTCTCCCTTCCTCGCTGCATGCCTGTCCATGCAGGTCCCTTCCTCGCACCGTGCCTTCTTTCCTTCCTTCCTTCCTTCCTTCCTTCCTTCCTTCCCTTCATTCTTTAGTTTCTTTCTTTCTTCTCTTCCCTTTCTCCCTCTCTTCCTCCCTCCCCCCTTCCTTCTATGCTTCCTTTCTTCCTCCCTCCCTTCTCCTTTTCCCCCTACTCCTCTCCTCATCCCCCCCATTCATATTCCACCCTCTTCTTCTGTCTCTTCCAATGATTTTCTCCATCCGCCCGGCTAATTAAGAACATAGTGGAATGAATGGTGACAACCATAGTCTGCCAAAGACGTCTGAAGCCACCAAACCTATCTCTTGGGTATTGGTGTGTTTGGGACAACTTCTGCCTACCAGCTCTGCACCTCAATGCCTAAGTGCCCTTTTCACGCGCAGCAGAATGTCAGGCTGCCTGAGCATGCTACACGGAGAAAACACACTCAACCCTTGCTTCTGGAGAGTGGGTTGATAAAGACTCCAGCTCCCTCGTGGCTGAAATAAGAGAATCTCAGCCTGTGTCTGTGTGTGTGTGTGCATGTGTGTGTGTGCGTGTGTGTGTGTGTGTGTGTGTGTGTGCGCGCGCGTCTGTGTGCCTGTTTGGAGTTGTACCGTTTCTGAGATACCTTTCAGATTAAAGCTTTGGTTGCAAACTGTGATGCTGGCCTCAAAGTGTTTCTTCCCTGGGACACTTCCCTACACTTGGACCAGTGTGATATGACCTCCCCAAAGAATCCACATTCCTGGACTCTTTACTGAAGAGGAGCTTCTGGAAAACCAAACTCTGACATTCCTTTACCGCACTCAGTCTCAATTTCCTCACGTCTACAATGGGAACCGTAATACCTACTTTGCAAACCCCTCCAAGAATTAAAGGGAATGCTCACGAAGGATTTAGTCAACATCCAGCAAATACGCGGAAACATGGGTCGTGTCAGGTTTTCATCTCATTTTGCCAACATCGCGCTCTTGAGAACCAGCAGCGCTAGGCACGTTTGGCCTTGGCAGTCTCTCCAGAGCATCCTGGGTACCTAGTCTCCAATGGTGGCATGTGTCCTGGATAGGGGCCTTCGAAGCTCATCAGAGGTCCCTCCACTGCTGCCAGGAAGTGACCCGGGGCCCTGTCTCCTCTTCCTCTCAGAGCCTGAATCGGCCTCACAGCCCTGAGTGCTGAGTTGGCACCAGTAGTTCAGGACCAGAAGCAGCAGACTTCGTTCCTGACTCCTAGGAATGCCCACGTTGTTGTCTCTTTTTTCTTCCTCACATTCTCCTCACCCCCACGGAGCAGGCATCATTTTTTCCCCCCTCGGTTGCTCACACTTCCTCCACAATATACCAGAGCTTATTCTGTTTCCTTAGATGGTTCAGAGCTCATGGATTACTCAAAGTCCTACATGCCCATTGCACGATCTCTCTGGCCCTGACACCATGCTTCATCAACTCTCTGGGCAGCATTTTGATCGCGATGACAAACTGCCTTACAGGAGGGGAGAGACCTAGGTTTGGTAGAAAATCACAAGATGCCATTTTACTATATCCCATTAGGTCCTGGGGACAAGGAGGCCAAACAAGAATGTGATTTCCACGACCCAAACACAAGCGTGTTCAGCTGCCTCTGTTGCTCACGAGGACACCGCAGGCTCACCTGTATGTGAGGCAGAAGAGTGCTGAGGGCCTGGATGCCACCCAAGGCAACAGGAGCATCCTGGGTTCCCCAGGGCTCTAAAGGGCGGGTCCCGCTGTCCTCACGTATGGCTGCTGTGGCTGAGTTGTACGACACTGATGTCTACAACTTAGTGCCAGTGATGGCCCGCCTGTCCCGGAGAATAACACTTGTGCGCTCAAAGAAGGCCTCGGATGGACATCTTGCTGGTGCTGACACTAAGGGCGTTTGCTACCACGTCTGGAGATCTGAACGTAAGTGCGCTTCAGCAAGCGCCCGAACCACAGTCTTGGATCCGAGTGTGTCCATGTCAGCTGTGGGACACTCCACTGTGAAATCTCCTCAGCTGAAAATGCGCATAATGACTTGTGGAGGACTGTGTATGGCTCCACACGGACACTGCATGTGATGTAAAATGTACGTACAAAAAAACACAAAGACGATACGGGATTCCAAATGATTAGGGTTTATTAAGAGATACAGGCGAGACTCCCCGCGTCTAGGGAGACATTGAAAGGGAACATGACAGGCAGCAAGAGGCGTACAAGCTTCATGAGTACACCGAGAAAGAAAACATACCCGTGTGGGCTTTCAGCAGTTTCCACGAGTTATAGGTCATTCCTGAGGAGTTGTTGCGCTGACGTATTTAGAGGGACAGGATAAAGTTCTTGACTACGGAGAGCAAACAGAGATCCTAACTCTGTATCAGGTTGGGTGAAGCTGGCACATGACCCAGAGGAAGGAAAGAAGAAGCGAATCAGGGAGAAGCGGTCCACACTTCATCAGGCTGATTCACAAGATGGTAGACAGGCGGACGAATAACCGAGATGTTGGGGATTGCGGGCTGGCTTTCCGCAACGCTTGGCAGTGACCGATTCCCAAGTGGCAAGTCAGATGGTGGTTCTTGGCGAGGCAATCAGCAGCAGGAAGGCTGGCAGCAGGATCCAGAGCCCTGGGCTAGGCACCCAGGCAGGCAGCAGCAGGTGGGGTGGTAGCAGGTTCTCGTGCAGTACACGGGGGTTCAGCAACCTGGCTGGCAGCAGCGGGACCCACAGCAGTTTTGTCCACAGCCGCTGGACCCACAGCCGCTGGACCCACAACAGCTGGGCTGGCAGCAGGTGGTCCGGCAGCAGGTGGTGCGACAGTAAGTTGGGCAGCAGCAAGGCTGGCAGCAGCTCGACCCACAGCCGCTAGACCCACCGCCGTTGTGTCCACAGCCGCTGGACCCACAGCAGCTGGGCTGGCAGCAGGTGGTCCGGCAGCAGGTGGTGTGACAGCAAGCTGGGCAGCAGCAAGGCTGGCAGCAGCCTGAACCACAGCCGCTAGACCCACCGCCGTTGTGTCCACAGCCGCTACACCCACAGCAGCTGGGCTGGCAGCAGGTGGTCCGGCAGCAGGTGGTGTGACAGCAAGTTGGGCGGCAGCAAGGCTGGCAGCAGCTGGACCCATAGCCGCTGGACCCACAGCCGCTGGGCTGGCAGCAGGTGGTCCGGCAGCAGGTGGTCCTGCAGCACGTAGGCTGGCAGCAAGAGGAGCAGCACGAGTGGGTCATGGTGTCGGGGGTGGAGGGTGGGCGGGTCCTGTCCGGAGGTGAGGTTGTCAGATTCTGGTGCCTCCTCCGGTTCTGGGGCTTTTATGCGCTGGACCCCCGAAGGTTAGGCCAATGGGCAGGACTTTCCTTGTTGGTGTTTACATCGTTTTCCATAGTCACTGGGGGAATCATAAACGAGGAAGCGGTTTCCTAAATGCTAGGATTCGTTACAAAATAAGTGTCTAATGGTTTCCTATTTGAGAATAACTCACAGAAACATTTTCCAACGAGAGGAAGGTGGGCACATCAGCAGCATCGTTCTTGTTTCAGTGATCATGGCATCCATCGTGTGATCACGTTCTGCTGGGGTGGCTAGGGTCACAGCAGTGTTCCCTCCCCAGTCTTTGCCCTTAGACTGAATGTGGATTGCGAGTATCTCTGAGGTGAGGGGCATGATGCTGATATGTTCACTGGGACAAATGTGGTAGATCCCTGAGGCCAGTTCCGTTTCCCCACAGAAGCCGGATTCGAGACTCCCACAGGCATATCTGTCTCCTGTAGCACCCAACCCCACCTGCGTATCTCAGTTCAATCAAAGACCCTTGCGTAGCCGATGTCTGCTGTTTTCTCTGCCACATGGCAAGGCAGAAGCAAAGCAGGTGGGGAGAAGCAGCAGCAGTAGTCTGGGACTAAGCAAGCATCAGTCAATATACGTCCTTGTTGAACAGGACCCCTGATTTTCCTAGGGTCGAATGCTTTCACCGGAGGTGGGGCTTTCAGGGGCATAAAGGCGGGGGCAGGATGGGCAAAACCAGGTGAGTTGGGGACTCTAGCCCTAACCTTCTTAGCTAGCCTCGTCAGTGTCTTCACGTCGCTCATTACATCTTTATTTATGGTTGCTCTTTCTTTTTTCTGTCAGGCTGTCTTTCTTTTTCTGCCTTTCTCCCTTCCTCGCTGCATGCCTGTCCATGCAGGTCCCTTCCTCGCACCGTGCCTTCTTTCCTTCCTTCCTTCCTTCCTTCCTTCCTTCCTTCCCTTCATTCTTTAGTTTCTTTCTTTCTTCTCTTCCCTTTCTCCCTCTCTTCCTCCCTCCCCCCTTCCTTCTATGCTTCCTTTCTTCCTCCCTCCCTTCTCCTTTTCCCCCTACTCCTCTCCTCATCCCCCCCATTCATATTCCACCCTCTTCTTCTGTCTCTTCCAATGATTTTCTCCATCCGCCCGGCTAATTAAGAACATAGTGGAATGAATGGTGACAACCATAGTCTGCCAAAGACGTCTGAAGCCACCAAACCTATCTCTTGGGTATTGGTGTGTTTGGGACAACTTCTGCCTACCAGCTCTGCACCTCAATGCCTAAGTGCCCTTTTCACGCGCAGCAGAATGTCAGGCTGCCTGAGCATGCTACACGGAGAAAACACACTCAACCCTTGCTTCTGGAGAGTGGGTTGATAAAGACTCCAGCTCCCTCGTGGCTGAAATAAGAGAATCTCAGCCTGTGTCTGTGTGTGTGTGTGCATGTGTGTGTGTGCGTGTGTGTGTGTGTGTGTGTGTGCGCGCGCGTCTGTGTGCCTGTTTGGAGTTGTACCGTTTCTGAGATACCTTTCAGATTAAAGCTTTGGTTGCAAACTGTGATGCTGGCCTCAAAGTGTTTCTTCCCTGGGACACTTCCCTACACTTGGACCAGTGTGATATGACCTCCCCAAAGAATCCACATTCCTGGACTCTTTACTGAAGAGGAGCTTCTGGAAAACCAAACTCTGACATTCCTTTACCGCACTCAGTCTCAATTTCCTCACGTCTACAATGGGAACCGTAATACCTACTTTGCAAACCCCTCCAAGAATTAAAGGGAATGCTCACGAAGGATTTAGTCAACATCCAGCAAATACGCGGAAACATGGGTCGTGTCAGGTTTTCATCTCATTTTGCCAACATCGCGCTCTTGAGAACCAGCAGCGCTAGGCACGTTTGGCCTTGGCAGTCTCTCCAGAGCATCCTGGGTACCTAGTCTCCAATGGTGGCATGTGTCCTGGATAGGGGCCTTCGAAGCTCATCAGAGGTCCCTCCACTGCTGCCAGGAAGTGACCCGGGGCCCTGTCTCCTCTTCCTCTCAGAGCCTGAATCGGCCTCACAGCCCTGAGTGCTGAGTTGGCACCAGTAGTTCAGGACCAGAAGCAGCAGACTTCGTTCCTGACTCCTAGGAATGCCCACGTTGTTGTCTCTTTTTTCTTCCTCACATTCTCCTCACCCCCACGGAGCAGGCATCATTTTTTCCCCCCTCGGTTGCTCACACTTCCTCCACAATATACCAGAGCTTATTCTGTTTCCTTAGATGGTTCAGAGCTCATGGATTACTCAAAGTCCTACATGCCCATTGCACGATCTCTCTGGCCCTGACACCATGCTTCATCAACTCTCTGGGCAGCATTTTGATCGCGATGACAAACTGCCTTACAGGAGGGGAGAGACCTAGGTTTGGTAGAAAATCACAAGATGCCATTTTACTATATCCCATTAGGTCCTGGGGACAAGGAGGCCAAACAAGAATGTGATTTCCACGACCCAAACACAAGCGTGTTCAGCTGCCTCTGTTGCTCACGAGGACACCGCAGGCTCACCTGTATGTGAGGCAGAAGAGTGCTGAGGGCCTGGATGCCACCCAAGGCAACAGGAGCATCCTGGGTTCCCCAGGGCTCTAAAGGGCGGGTCCCGCTGTCCTCACGTATGGCTGCTGTGGCTGAGTTGTACGACACTGATGTCTACAACTTAGTGCCAGTGATGGCCCGCCTGTCCCGGAGAATAACACTTGTGCGCTCAAAGAAGGCCTCGGATGGACATCTTGCTGGTGCTGACACTAAGGGCGTTTGCTACCACGTCTGGAGATCTGAACGTAAGTGCGCTTCAGCAAGCGCCCGAACCACAGTCTTGGATCCGAGTGTGTCCGTGTCAGCTGTGGGACACTCCACTGTGAAATCTCCTCAGCTGAAAATGCGCATAATGACTTGTGGAGGACTGTGTATGGCTCCACACGGACACTGCATGTGATGTAAAATGTACGTACAAAAAAACACAAAGACGATACGGGATTCCAAATGATTAGGGTTTATTAAGAGATACAGGCGAGACTCCCCGCGTCTAGGGAGACATTGAAAGGGAACATGACAGGCAGCAAGAGGCGTACAAGCTTCATGAGTACACCGAGAAAGAAAACATACCCGTGTGGGCTTTCAGCAGTTTCCACGAGTTATAGGTCATTCCTGAGGAGTTGTTGCGCTGACGTATTTAGAGGGACAGGATAAAGTTCTTGACTACGGAGAGCAAACAGAGATCCTAACTCTGTATCAGGTTGGGTGAAGCTGGCACATGACCCAGAGGAAGGAAAGAAGAAGCGAATCAGGGAGAAGCGGTCCACACTTCATCAGGCTGATTCACAAGATGGTAGACAGGCGGACGAATAACCGAGATGTTGGGGATTGCGGGCTGGCTTTCCGCAACGCTTGGCAGTGACCGATTCCCAAGTGGCAAGTCAGATGGTGGTTCTTGGCGAGGCAATCAGCAGCAGGAAGGCTGGCAGCAGGATCCAGAGCCCTGGGCTAGGCACCCAGGCAGGCAGCAGCAGGTGGGGTGGTAGCAGGTTCTCGTGCAGTACACGGGGGTTCAGCAACCTGGCTGGCAGCAGCGGGACCCACAGCAGTTTTGTCCACAGCCGCTGGACCCACAGCCGCTGGACCCACAACAGCTGGGCTGGCAGCAGGTGGTCCGGCAGCAGGTGGTGCGACAGTAAGTTGGGCAGCAGCAAGGCTGGCAGCAGCTCGACCCACAGCCGCTAGACCCACCGCCGTTGTGTCCACAGCCGCTGGACCCACAGCAGCTGGGCTGGCAGCAGGTGGTCCGGCAGCAGGTGGTGTGACAGCAAGCTGGGCAGCAGCAAGGCTGGCAGCAGCCTGAACCACAGCCGCTAGACCCACCGCCGTTGTGTCCACAGCCGCTACACCCACAGCAGCTGGGCTGGCAGCAGGTGGTCCGGCAGCAGGTGGTGTGACAGCAAGTTGGGCGGCAGCAAGGCTGGCAGCAGCTGGACCCATAGCCGCTGGACCCACAGCCGCTGGGCTGGCAGCAGGTGGTCCGGCAGCAGGTGGTCCTGCAGCACGTAGGCTGGCAGCAAGAGGAGCAGCACGAGTGGGTCATGGTGTCGGGGGTGGAGGGTGGGCGGGTCCTGTCCGGAGGTGAGGTTGTCAGATTCTGGTGCCTCCTCCGGTTCTGGGGCTTTTATGCGCTGGACCCCCGAAGGTTAGGCCAATGGGCAGGACTTTCCTTGTTGGTGTTTACATCGTTTTCCATAGTCACTGGGGAATCATAAACGAGGAAGCGGTTTCCTAAATGCTAGGATTCATTACAAAATAAGTGTCTAATGGTTTCCTATTTGAGAATAACTCACAGAAACATTTTCCAACGAGAGGAAGGTGGGCACATCAGCAGCATCGTTCTTGTTTCAGTGATCATGGCATCCATCGTGTGATCACGTTCTGCTGGGGTGGCTAGGGTCACAGCAGTGTTCCCTCCCCAGTCTTTGCCCTTAGACTGAATGTGGATTGCGAGTATCTCTGAGGTGAGGGGCATGATGCTGATATGTTCACTGGGACAAATGTGGTAGATCCCTGAGGCCAGTTCCGTTTCCCCACAGAAGCCGGATTCGAGACTCCCACAGGCATATCTGTCTCCTGTAGCACCCAACCCCACCTGCGTATCTCAGTTCAATCAAAGACCCTTGCGTAGCCGATGTCTGCTGTTTTCTCTGCCACATGGCAAGGCAGAAGCAAAGCAGGTGGGGAGAAGCAGCAGCAGCAGTCTGGGACTAAGCAAGCATCAGTCAATATACGTCCTTGTTGAACAGGACCCCTGATTTTCCTAGGGTCGAATGCTTTCACCGGAGGTGGCGCTTTCAGGGGCATAAAGGCGGGGGCAGGATGGGCAAAACCAGGTGAGTTGGGGACTCTAGCCCTAACCTTCTTAGCTAGCCTCGTCAGTGTCCTCACGTCGCTCATTACATCTTTATTTATGGTTGCTCTTTCTTTTTTCTGTCAGGCTGTCTTTCTTTTTCTGCCTTTCTCCCTTCCTCGCTGCATGCCTGTCCATGCAGGTCCCTTCCTCGCACCGTGCCTTCTTTCCTTCCTTCCTTCCTTCCTTCCTTCCTTCCTTCCTTCCCTTCATTCTTTAGTTTCTTTCTTTCTTCTCTTCCCTTTCTCCCTCTCTTCCTCCCTCCCCCCTTCCTTCTATGCTTCCTTTCTTCCTCCCTCCCTTCTCCTTTTCCCCCTACTCCTCTCCTCATCCCCCCCATTCATATTCCACCCTCTTCTTCTGTCTCTTCCAATGATTTTCTCCATCCGCCCGGCTAATTAAGAACATAGTGGAATGAATGGTGACAACCATAGTCTGCCAAAGACGTCTGAAGCCACCAAACCTATCTCTTGGGTATTGGTGTGTTTGGGACAACTTCTGCCTACCAGCTCTGCACCTCAATGCCTAAGTGCCCTTTTCACGCGCAGCAGAATGTCAGGCTGCCTGAGCATGCTACACGGAGAAAACACACTCAACCCTTGCTTCTGGAGAGTGGGTTGATAAAGACTCCAGCTCCCTCGTGGCTGAAATAAGAGAATCTCAGCCTGTGTCTGTGTGTGTGTGTGCATGTGTGTGTGCGTGTGTGTGTGTGTGTGTGTGTGTGTGTGTGTGCGCGCGCGCGTCTGTGTGCCTGTTTGGAGTTGTACCGTTTCTGAGATACCTTTCAGATTAAAGCTTTGGTTGCAAACTGTGATGCTGGCCTCAAAGTGTTTCTTCCCTGGGACACTTCCCTACACTCGGACCAGTGTGATATGACCTCCCCAAAGAATCCACATTCCTGGACTCTTTACTGAAGAGGAGCTTCTGGAAAACCAAACTCTGACATTCCTTTACCGCACTCAGGCTCAATTTCCTCACGTCTACAATGGGAACCGTAATACCTACTTTGCAAACCCCTCCAAGAATTAAAGGGAATGCTCACGAAGGATTTAGTCAACATCCAGCAAATACGCGGAAACATGGGTCGTGTCAGGTTTTCATCTCATTTTGCCAACATCGCGCTCTTGAGAACCAGCAGCGCTAGGCACGTTTGGCCTTGGCAGTCTCTCCAGAGCATCCTGGGTACCTAGTCTCCAATGGTGGCATGTGTCCTGGATAGGGGCCTTCGAAGCTCATCAGAGGTCCCTCCACTGCTGCCAGGAAGTGACCCGGGGCCCTGTCTCCTCTTCCTCTCAGAGCCTGAATCGGCCTCACAGCCCTGAGTGCTGAGTTGGCACCAGTAGTTCAGGACCAGAAGCAGCAGACTTCGTTCCTGACTCCTAGGAATGCCCACGTTGTTGTCTCTTTTTTCTTCCTCACATTCTCCTCACCCCCACGGAGCAGGCATCATTTTTTCCCCCCTCGGTTGCTCACACTTCCTCCACAATATACCAGAGCTTATTCTGTTTCCTTAGATGGTTCAGAGCTCATGGATTACTCAAAGTCCTACATGCCCATTGCACGATCTCTCTGGCCCTGACACCATGCTTCATCAACTCTCTGGGCAGCATTTTGATCGCGATGACAAACTGCCTTACAGGAGGGGAGAGACCTAGGTTTGGTAGAAAATCACAAGATGCCATTTTACTATATCCCATTAGGTCCTGGGGACAAGGAGGCCAAACAAGAATGTGATTTCCACGACCCAAACACAAGCGTGTTCAGCTGCCTCTGTTGCTCACGAGGACACCGCAGGCTCACCTGTATGTGAGGCAGAAGAGTGCTGAGGGCCTGGATGCCACCCAAGGCAACAGGAGCATCCTGGGTTCCCCAGGGCTCTAAAGGGCGGGTCCCGCTGTCCTCACGTATGGCTGCTGTGGCTGAGTTGTACGACACTGATGTCTACAACTTAGTGCCAGTGATGGCCCGCCTGTCCCGGAGAATAACACTTGTGCGCTCAAAGAAGGCCTCGGATGGACATCTTGCTGGTGCTGACACTAAGGGCGTTTGCTACCACGTCTGGAGATCTGAACGTAAGTGCGCTTCAGCAAGCGCCCGAACCACAGTCTTGGATCCGAGTGTGTCCGTGTCAGCTGTGGGACACTCCACTGTGAAATCTCCTCAGCTGAAAATGCGCATAATGACTTGTGGAGGACTGTGTATGGCTCCACACGGACACTGCATGTGATGTAAAATGTACGTACAAAAAAACACAAAGACGATACGGGATTCCAAATGATTAGGGTTTATTAAGAGATACAGGCGAGACTCCCCGCGTCTAGGGAGACATTGAAAGGGAACATGACAGGCAGCAAGAGGCGTACAAGCTTCATGAGTACACCGAGAAAGAAAACATACCCGTGTGGGCTTTCAGCAGTTTCCACGAGTTATAGGTCATTCCTGAGGAGTTGTTGCGCTGACGTATTTAGAGGGACAGGATAAAGTTCTTGACTACGGAGAGCAAACAGAGATCCTAACTCTGTATCAGGTTGGGTGAAGCTGGCACATGACCCAGAGGAAGGAAAGAAGAAGCGAATCAGGGAGAAGCGGTCCACACTTCATCAGGCTGATTCACAAGATGGTAGACAGGCGGACGAATAACCGAGATGTTGGGGATTGCGGGCTGGCTTTCCGCAACGCTTGGCAGTGACCGATTCCCAAGTGGCAAGTCAGATGGTGGTTCTTGGCGAGGCAATCAGCAGCAGGAAGGCTGGCAGCAGGATCCAGAGCCCTGGGCTAGGCACCCAGGCAGGCAGCAGCAGGTGGGGTGGTAGCAGGTTCTCGTGCAGTACACGGGGGTTCAGCAACCTGGCTGGCAGCAGCGGGACCCACAGCAGTTTTGTCCACAGCCGCTGGACCCACAGCCGCTGGACCCACAACAGCTGGGCTGGCAGCAGGTGGTCCGGCAGCAGGTGGTGCGACAGTAAGTTGGGCAGCAGCAAGGCTGGCAGCAGCTCGACCCACAGCCGCTAGACCCACCGCCGTTGTGTCCACAGCCGCTGGACCCACAGCAGCTGGGCTGGCAGCAGGTGGTCCGGCAGCAGGTGGTGTGACAGCAAGCTGGGCAGCAGCAAGGCTGGCAGCAGCCTGAACCACAGCCGCTAGACCCACCGCCGTTGTGTCCACAGCCGCTACACCCACAGCAGCTGGGCTGGCAGCAGGTGGTCCGGCAGCAGGTGGTGTGACAGCAAGCTGGGCAGCAGCAAGGCTGGCAGCAGCCTGAACCACAGCCGCTAGACCCACCGCCGTTGTGTCCACAGCCGCTACACCCACAGCAGCTGGGCTGGCAGCAGGTGGTCCGGCAGCAGGTGGTGTGACAGCAAGTTGGGCGGCAGCAAGGCTGGCAGCAGCTGGACCCATAGCCGCTGGACCCACAGCCGCTGGGCTGGCAGCAGGTGGTCCGGCAGCAGGTGGTCCTGCAGCACGTAGGCTGGCAGCAAGAGGAGCAGCACGAGTGGGTCATGGTGTCGGGGGTGGAGGGTGGGCGGGTCCTGTCCGGAGGTGAGGTTGTCAGATTCTGGTGCCTCCTCCGGTTCTGGGGCTTTTATGCGCTGGACCCCCGAAGGTTAGGCCAATGGGCAGGACTTTCCTTGTTGGTGTTTACATCGTTTTCCATAGTCACTGGGGGAATCATAAACGAGGAAGCGGTTTCCTAAATGCTAGGATTCGTTACAAAATAAGTGTCTAATGGTTTCCTATTTGAGAATAACTCACAGAAACATTTTCCAACGAGAGGAAGGTGGGCACATCAGCAGCATCGTTCTTGTTTCAGTGATCATGGCATCCATCGTGTGATCACGTTCTGCTGGGGTGGCTAGGGTCACAGCAGTGTTCCCTCCCCAGTCTTTGCCCTTAGACTGAATGTGGATTGCGAGTATCTCTGAGGTGAGGGGCATGATGCTGATATGTTCACTGGGACAAATGTGGTAGATCCCTGAGGCCAGTTCCGTTTCCCCACAGAAGCCGGATTCGAGACTCCCACAGGCATATCTGTCTCCTGTAGCACCCAACCCCACCTGCGTATCTCAGTTCAATCAAAGACCCTTGCGTAGCCGATGTCTGTTGTTTTCTCTGCCACATGGCAAGGCAGAAGCAAAGCAGGTGGGGAGAAGCAGCAGCAGCAGTCTGGGACTAAGCAAGCATCAGTCAATATACGTCCTTGTTGAACAGGACCCCTGATTTTCCTAGGGTCGAATGCTTTCACCGGAGGTGGGGCTTTCAGGGGCATAAAGGCGGGGGCAGGATGGGCAAAACCAGGTGAGTTGGGGACTCTAGCCCTAACCTTCTTAGCTAGCCTCGTCAGTGTCCTCACGTCGCTCATTACATCTTTATTTATGGTTGCTCTTTCTTTTTTCTGTCAGGCTGTCTTTCTTTTTCTGCCTTTCTCCCTTCCTCGCTGCATGCCTGTCCATGCAGGTCCCTTCCTCGCACCGTGCCTTCTTTCCTTCCTTCCTTCCTTCCTTCCTTCCTTCCTTCCTTCCTTCCCTTCATTCTTTAGTTTCTTTCTTTCTTCTCTTCCCTTTCTCCCTCTCTTCCTCCCTCCCCCCTTCCTTCTATGCTTCCTTTCTTCCTCCCTCCCTTCTCCTTTTCCCCCTACTCCTCTCCTCATCCCCCCCATTCATATTCCACCCTCTTCTTCTGTCTCTTCCAATGATTTTCTCCATCCGCCCGGCTAATTAAGAACATAGTGGAATGAATGGTGACAACCATAGTCTGCCAAAGACGTCTGAAGCCACCAAACCTATCTCTTGGGTATTGGTGTGTTTGGGACAACTTCTGCCTACCAGCTCTGCACCTCAATGCCTAAGTGCCCTTTTCACGCGCAGCAGAATGTCAGGCTGCCTGAGCATGCTACACGGAGAAAACACACTCAACCCTTGCTTCTGGAGAGTGGGTTGATAAAGACTCCAGCTCCCTCGTGGCTGAAATAAGAGAATCTCAGCCTGTGTCTGTGTGTGTGTGTGCATGTGTGTGTGCATGTGTGTGTGTGTGTGTGTGTGTGTGTGTGTGTGCGCGCGCGCGTCTGTGTGCCTGTTTGGAGTTGTACCGTTTCTGAGATACCTTTCAGATTAAAGCTTTGGTTGCAAACTGTGATGCTGGCCTCAAAGTGTTTCTTCCCTGGGACACTTCCCTACACTCGGACCAGTGTGATATGACCTCCCCAAAGAATCCACATTCCTGGACTCTTTACTGAAGAGGAGCTTCTGGAAAACCAAACTCTGACATTCCTTTACCGCACTCAGTCTCAATTTCCTCACGTCTACAATGGGAACCGTAATACCTACTTTGCAAACCCCTCCAAGAATTAAAGGGAATGCTCACGAAGGATTTAGTCAACATCCAGCAAATACGCGGAAACATGGGTCGTGTCAGGTTTTCATCTCATTTTGCCAACATCGCGCTCTTGAGAACCAGCAGCGCTAGGCACGTTTGGCCTTGGCAGTCTCTCCAGAGCATCCTGGGTACCTAGTCTCCAATGGTGGCATGTGTCCTGGATAGGGGCCTTCGAAGCTCATCAGAGGTCCCTCCACTGCTCCCAGGAAGTGACCCGGGGCCCTGTCTCCTCTTCCTCTCAGAGCCTGAATCGGCCTCACAGCCCTGAGTGCTGAGTTGGCACCAGTAGTTCAGGACCAGAAGCAGCAGACTTCGTTCCTGACTCCTAGGAATGCCCACGTTGTTGTCTCTTTTTTCTTCCTCACATTCTCCTCACCCCCACGGAGCAGGCATCATTTTTTCCCCCCTCGGTTGCTCACACTTCCTCCACAATATACCAGAGCTTATTCTGTTTCCTTAGATGGTTCAGAGCTCATGGATTACTCAAAGTCCTACATGCCCATTGCACGATCTCTCTGGCCCTGACACCATGCTTCATCAACTCTCTGGGCAGCATTTTGATCGCGATGACAAACTGCCTTACAGGAGGGGAGAGACCTAGGTTTGGTAGAAAATCACAAGATGCCATTTTACTATATCCCATTAGGTCCTGGGGACAAGGAGGCCAAACAAGAATGTGATTTCCACGACCCAAACACAAGCGTGTTCAGCTGCCTCTGTTGCTCACGAGGACACCGCAGGCTCACCTGTATGTGAGGCAGAAGAGTGCTGAGGGCCTGGATGCCACCCAAGGCAACAGGAGCATCCTGGGTTCCCCAGGGCTCTAAAGGGCGGGTCCCGCTGTCCTCACGTATGGCTGCTGTGGCTGAGTTGTACGACACTGATGTCTACAACTTAGTGCCAGTGATGGCCCGCCTGTCCCGGAGAATAACACTTGTGCGCTCAAAGAAGGCCTCGGATGGACATCTTGCTGGTGCTGACACTAAGGGCGTTTGCTACCACGTCTGGAGATCTGAACGTAAGTGCGCTTCAGCAAGCGCCCGAACCACAGTCTTGGATCCGAGTGTGTCCGTGTCAGCTGTGGGACACTCCACTGTGAAATCTCCTCAGCTGAAAATGCGCATAATGACTTGTGGAGGACTGTGTATGGCTCCACACGGACACTGCATGTGATGTAAAATGTACGTACAAAAAAACACAAAGACGATACGGGATTCCAAATGATTAGGGTTTATTAAGAGATACAGGCGAGACTCCCCGCGTCTAGGGAGACATTGAAAGGGAACATGACAGGCAGCAAGAGGCGTACAAGCTTCATGAGTACACCGAGAAAGAAAACATACCCGTGTGGGCTTTCAGCAGTTTCCACGAGTTATAGGTCATTCCTGAGGAGTTGTTGCGCTGACGTATTTAGAGGGACAGGATAAAGTTCTTGACTACGGAGAGCAAACAGAGATCCTAACTCTGTATCAGGTTGGGTGAAGCTGGCACATGACCCAGAGGAAGGAAAGAAGAAGCGAATCAGGGAGAAGCGGTCCACACTTCATCAGGCTGATTCACAAGATGGTAGACAGGCGGACGAATAACCGAGATGTTGGGGATTGCGGGCTGGCTTTCCGCAACGCTTGGCAGTGACCGATTCCCAAGTGGCAAGTCAGATGGTGGTTCTTGGCGAGGCAATCAGCAGCAGGAAGGCTGGCAGCAGGATCCAGAGCCCTGGGCTAGGCACCCAGGCAGGCAGCAGCAGGTGGGGTGGTAGCAGGTTCTCGTGCAGTACACGGGGGTTCAGCAACCTGGCTGGCAGCAGCGGGACCCACAGCAGTTTTGTCCACAGCCGCTGGACCCACAGCCGCTGGACCCACAACAGCTGGGCTGGCAGCAGGTGGTCCGGCAGCAGGTGGTGCGACAGTAAGTTGGGCAGCAGCAAGGCTGGCAGCAGCTCGACCCACAGCCGCTAGACCCACCGCCGTTGTGTCCACAGCCGCTGGACCCACAGCAGCTGGGCTGGCAGCAGGTGGTCCGGCAGCAGGTGGTGTGACAGCAAGCTGGGCAGCAGCAAGGCTGGCAGCAGCCTGAACCACAGCCGCTAGACCCACCGCCGTTGTGTCCACAGCCGCTACACCCACAGCAGCTGGGCTGGCAGCAGGTGGTCCGGCAGCAGGTGGTGTGACAGCAAGTTGGGCGGCAGCAAGGCTGGCAGCAGCTGGACCCATAGCCGCTGGACCCACAGCCGCTGGGCTGGCAGCAGGTGGTCCGGCAGCAGGTGGTCCTGCAGCACGTAGGCTGGCAGCAAGAGGAGCAGCACGAGTGGGTCATGGTGTCGGGGGTGGAGGGTGGGCGGGTCCTGTCCGGAGGTGAGGTTGTCAGATTCTGGTGCCTCCTCCGGTTCTGGGGCTTTTATGCGCTGGACCCCCGAAGGTTAGGCCAATGGGCAGGACTTTCCTTGTTGGTGTTTACATCGTTTTCCATAGTCACTGGGGAATCATAAACGAGGAAGCGGTTTCCTAAATGCTAGGATTCATTACAAAATAAGTGTCTAATGGTTTCCTATTTGAGAATAACTCACAGAAACATTTTCCAACGAGAGGAAGGTGGGCACATCAGCAGCATCGTTCTTGTTTCAGTGATCATGGCATCCATCGTGTGATCACGTTCTGCTGGGGTGGCTAGGGTCACAGCAGTGTTCCCTCCCCAGTCTTTGCCCTTAGACTGAATGTGGATTGCGAGTATCTCTGAGGTGAGGGGCATGATGCTGATATGTTCACTGGGACAAATGTGGTAGATCCCTGAGGCCAGTTCCGTTTCCCCACAGAAGCCGGATTCGAGACTCCCACAGGCATATCTGTCTCCTGTAGCACCCAACCCCACCTGCGTATCTCAGTTCAATCAAAGACCCTTGCGTAGCCGATGTCTGCTGTTTTCTCTGCCACATGGCAAGGCAGAAGCAAAGCAGGTGGGGAGAAGCAGCAGCAGCAGTCTGGGACTAAGCAAGCATCAGTCAATATACGTCCTTGTTGAACAGGACCCCTGATTTTCCTAGGGTCGAATGCTTTCACCGGAGGTGGCGCTTTCAGGGGCATAAAGGCGGGGGCAGGATGGGCAAAACCAGGTGAGTTGGGGACTCTAGCCCTAACCTTCTTAGCTAGCCTCGTCAGTGTCCTCACGTCGCTCATTACATCTTTATTTATGGTTGCTCTTTCTTTTTTCTGTCAGGCTGTCTTTCTTTTTCTGCCTTTCTCCCTTCCTCGCTGCATGCCTGTCCATGCAGGTCCCTTCCTCGCACCGTGCCTTCTTTCCTTCCTTCCTTCCTTCCTTCCTTCCTTCCTTCCTTCCCTTCATTCTTTAGTTTCTTTCTTTCTTCTCTTCCCTTTCTCCCTCTCTTCCTCCCTCCCCCCTTCCTTCTATGCTTCCTTTCTTCCTCCCTCCCTTCTCCTTTTCCCCCTACTCCTCTCCTCATCCCCCCCATTCATATTCCACCCTCTTCTTCTGTCTCTTCCAATGATTTTCTCCATCCGCCCGGCTAATTAAGAACATAGTGGAATGAATGGTGACAACCATAGTCTGCCAAAGACGTCTGAAGCCACCAAACCTATCTCTTGGGTATTGGTGTGTTTGGGACAACTTCTGCCTACCAGCTCTGCACCTCAATGCCTAAGTGCCCTTTTCACGCGCAGCAGAATGTCAGGCTGCCTGAGCATGCTACACGGAGAAAACACACTCAACCCTTGCTTCTGGAGAGTGGGTTGATAAAGACTCCAGCTCCCTCGTGGCTGAAATAAGAGAATCTCAGCCTGTGTCTGTGTGTGTGTGTGCATGTGTGTGTGCGTGTGTGTGTGTGTGTGTGTGTGTGTGTGTGTGCGCGCGCGCGTCTGTGTGCCTGTTTGGAGTTGTACCGTTTCTGAGATACCTTTCAGATTAAAGCTTTGGTTGCAAACTGTGATGCTGGCCTCAAAGTGTTTCTTCCCTGGGACACTTCCCTACACTCGGACCAGTGTGATATGACCTCCCCAAAGAATCCACATTCCTGGACTCTTTACTGAAGAGGAGCTTCTGGAAAACCAAACTCTGACATTCCTTTACCGCACTCAGGCTCAATTTCCTCACGTCTACAATGGGAACCGTAATACCTACTTTGCAAACCCCTCCAAGAATTAAAGGGAATGCTCACGAAGGATTTAGTCAACATCCAGCAAATACGCGGAAACATGGGTCGTGTCAGGTTTTCATCTCATTTTGCCAACATCGCGCTCTTGAGAACCAGCAGCGCTAGGCACGTTTGGCCTTGGCAGTCTCTCCAGAGCATCCTGGGTACCTAGTCTCCAATGGTGGCATGTGTCCTGGATAGGGGCCTTCGAAGCTCATCAGAGGTCCCTCCACTGCTGCCAGGAAGTGACCCGGGGCCCTGTCTCCTCTTCCTCTCAGAGCCTGAATCGGCCTCACAGCCCTGAGTGCTGAGTTGGCACCAGTAGTTCAGGACCAGAAGCAGCAGACTTCGTTCCTGACTCCTAGGAATGCCCACGTTGTTGTCTCTTTTTTCTTCCTCACATTCTCCTCACCCCCACGGAGCAGGCATCATTTTTTCCCCCCTCGGTTGCTCACACTTCCTCCACAATATACCAGAGCTTATTCTGTTTCCTTAGATGGTTCAGAGCTCATGGATTACTCAAAGTCCTACATGCCCATTGCACGATCTCTCTGGCCCTGACACCATGCTTCATCAACTCTCTGGGCAGCATTTTGATCGCGATGACAAACTGCCTTACAGGAGGGGAGAGACCTAGGTTTGGTAGAAAATCACAAGATGCCATTTTACTATATCCCATTAGGTCCTGGGGACAAGGAGGCCAAACAAGAATGTGATTTCCACGACCCAAACACAAGCGTGTTCAGCTGCCTCTGTTGCTCACGAGGACACCGCAGGCTCACCTGTATGTGAGGCAGAAGAGTGCTGAGGGCCTGGATGCCACCCAAGGCAACAGGAGCATCCTGGGTTCCCCAGGGCTCTAAAGGGCGGGTCCCGCTGTCCTCACGTATGGCTGCTGTGGCTGAGTTGTACGACACTGATGTCTACAACTTAGTGCCAGTGATGGCCCGCCTGTCCCGGAGAATAACACTTGTGCGCTCAAAGAAGGCCTCGGATGGACATCTTGCTGGTGCTGACACTAAGGGCGTTTGCTACCACGTCTGGAGATCTGAACGTAAGTGCGCTTCAGCAAGCGCCCGAACCACAGTCTTGGATCCGAGTGTGTCCGTGTCAGCTGTGGGACACTCCACTGTGAAATCTCCTCAGCTGAAAATGCGCATAATGACTTGTGGAGGACTGTGTATGGCTCCACACGGACACTGCATGTGATGTAAAATGTACGTACAAAAAAACACAAAGACGATACGGGATTCCAAATGATTAGGGTTTATTAAGAGATACAGGCGAGACTCCCCGCGTCTAGGGAGACATTGAAAGGGAACATGACAGGCAGCAAGAGGCGTACAAGCTTCATGAGTACACCGAGAAAGAAAACATACCCGTGTGGGCTTTCAGCAGTTTCCACGAGTTATAGGTCATTCCTGAGGAGTTGTTGCGCTGACGTATTTAGAGGGACAGGATAAAGTTCTTGACTACGGAGAGCAAACAGAGATCCTAACTCTGTATCAGGTTGGGTGAAGCTGGCACATGACCCAGAGGAAGGAAAGAAGAAGCGAATCAGGGAGAAGCGGTCCACACTTCATCAGGCTGATTCACAAGATGGTAGACAGGCGGACGAATAACCGAGATGTTGGGGATTGCGGGCTGGCTTTCCGCAACGCTTGGCAGTGACCGATTCCCAAGTGGCAAGTCAGATGGTGGTTCTTGGCGAGGCAATCAGCAGCAGGAAGGCTGGCAGCAGGATCCAGAGCCCTGGGCTAGGCACCCAGGCAGGCAGCAGCAGGTGGGGTGGTAGCAGGTTCTCGTGCAGTACACGGGGGTTCAGCAACCTGGCTGGCAGCAGCGGGACCCACAGCAGTTTTGTCCACAGCCGCTGGACCCACAGCCGCTGGACCCACAACAGCTGGGCTGGCAGCAGGTGGTCCGGCAGCAGGTGGTGCGACAGTAAGTTGGGCAGCAGCAAGGCTGGCAGCAGCTCGACCCACAGCCGCTAGACCCACCGCCGTTGTGTCCACAGCCGCTGGACCCACAGCAGCTGGGCTGGCAGCAGGTGGTCCGGCAGCAGGTGGTGTGACAGCAAGCTGGGCAGCAGCAAGGCTGGCAGCAGCCTGAACCACAGCCGCTAGACCCACCGCCGTTGTGTCCACAGCCGCTACACCCACAGCAGCTGGGCTGGCAGCAGGTGGTCCGGCAGCAGGTGGTGTGACAGCAAGCTGGGCAGCAGCAAGGCTGGCAGCAGCCTGAACCACAGCCGCTAGACCCACCGCCGTTGTGTCCACAGCCGCTACACCCACAGCAGCTGGGCTGGCAGCAGGTGGTCCGGCAGCAGGTGGTGTGACAGCAAGTTGGGCGGCAGCAAGGCTGGCAGCAGCTGGACCCATAGCCGCTGGACCCACAGCCGCTGGGCTGGCAGCAGGTGGTCCGGCAGCAGGTGGTCCTGCAGCACGTAGGCTGGCAGCAAGAGGAGCAGCACGAGTGGGTCATGGTGTCGGGGGTGGAGGGTGGGCGGGTCCTGTCCGGAGGTGAGGTTGTCAGATTCTGGTGCCTCCTCCGGTTCTGGGGCTTTTATGCGCTGGACCCCCGAAGGTTAGGCCAATGGGCAGGACTTTCCTTGTTGGTGTTTACATCGTTTTCCATAGTCACTGGGGGAATCATAAACGAGGAAGCGGTTTCCTAAATGCTAGGATTCGTTACAAAATAAGTGTCTAATGGTTTCCTATTTGAGAATAACTCACAGAAACATTTTCCAACGAGAGGAAGGTGGGCACATCAGCAGCATCGTTCTTGTTTCAGTGATCATGGCATCCATCGTGTGATCACGTTCTGCTGGGGTGGCTAGGGTCACAGCAGTGTTCCCTCCCCAGTCTTTGCCCTTAGACTGAATGTGGATTGCGAGTATCTCTGAGGTGAGGGGCATGATGCTGATATGTTCACTGGGACAAATGTGGTAGATCCCTGAGGCCAGTTCCGTTTCCCCACAGAAGCCGGATTCGAGACTCCCACAGGCATATCTGTCTCCTGTAGCACCCAACCCCACCTGCGTATCTCAGTTCAATCAAAGACCCTTGCGTAGCCGATGTCTGTTGTTTTCTCTGCCACATGGCAAGGCAGAAGCAAAGCAGGTGGGGAGAAGCAGCAGCAGCAGTCTGGGACTAAGCAAGCATCAGTCAATATACGTCCTTGTTGAACAGGACCCCTGATTTTCCTAGGGTCGAATGCTTTCACCGGAGGTGGGGCTTTCAGGGGCATAAAGGCGGGGGCAGGATGGGCAAAACCAGGTGAGTTGGGGACTCTAGCCCTAACCTTCTTAGCTAGCCTCGTCAGTGTCCTCACGTCGCTCATTACATCTTTATTTATGGTTGCTCTTTCTTTTTTCTGTCAGGCTGTCTTTCTTTTTCTGCCTTTCTCCCTTCCTCGCTGCATGCCTGTCCATGCAGGTCCCTTCCTCGCACCGTGCCTTCTTTCCTTCCTTCCTTCCTTCCTTCCTTCCTTCCTTCCTTCCTTCCCTTCATTCTTTAGTTTCTTTCTTTCTTCTCTTCCCTTTCTCCCTCTCTTCCTCCCTCCCCCCTTCCTTCTATGCTTCCTTTCTTCCTCCCTCCCTTCTCCTTTTCCCCCTACTCCTCTCCTCATCCCCCCCATTCATATTCCACCCTCTTCTTCTGTCTCTTCCAATGATTTTCTCCATCCGCCCGGCTAATTAAGAACATAGTGGAATGAATGGTGACAACCATAGTCTGCCAAAGACGTCTGAAGCCACCAAACCTATCTCTTGGGTATTGGTGTGTTTGGGACAACTTCTGCCTACCAGCTCTGCACCTCAATGCCTAAGTGCCCTTTTCACGCGCAGCAGAATGTCAGGCTGCCTGAGCATGCTACACGGAGAAAACACACTCAACCCTTGCTTCTGGAGAGTGGGTTGATAAAGACTCCAGCTCCCTCGTGGCTGAAATAAGAGAATCTCAGCCTGTGTCTGTGTGTGTGTGTGCATGTGTGTGTGCATGTGTGTGTGTGTGTGTGTGTGTGTGTGTGTGTGCGCGCGCGCGTCTGTGTGCCTGTTTGGAGTTGTACCGTTTCTGAGATACCTTTCAGATTAAAGCTTTGGTTGCAAACTGTGATGCTGGCCTCAAAGTGTTTCTTCCCTGGGACACTTCCCTACACTCGGACCAGTGTGATATGACCTCCCCAAAGAATCCACATTCCTGGACTCTTTACTGAAGAGGAGCTTCTGGAAAACCAAACTCTGACATTCCTTTACCGCACTCAGTCTCAATTTCCTCACGTCTACAATGGGAACCGTAATACCTACTTTGCAAACCCCTCCAAGAATTAAAGGGAATGCTCACGAAGGATTTAGTCAACATCCAGCAAATACGCGGAAACATGGGTCGTGTCAGGTTTTCATCTCATTTTGCCAACATCGCGCTCTTGAGAACCAGCAGCGCTAGGCACGTTTGGCCTTGGCAGTCTCTCCAGAGCATCCTGGGTACCTAGTCTCCAATGGTGGCATGTGTCCTGGATAGGGGCCTTCGAAGCTCATCAGAGGTCCCTCCACTGCTCCCAGGAAGTGACCCGGGGCCCTGTCTCCTCTTCCTCTCAGAGCCTGAATCGGCCTCACAGCCCTGAGTGCTGAGTTGGCACCAGTAGTTCAGGACCAGAAGCAGCAGACTTCGTTCCTGACTCCTAGGAATGCCCACGTTGTTGTCTCTTTTTTCTTCCTCACATTCTCCTCACCCCCACGGAGCAGGCATCATTTTTTCCCCCCTCGGTTGCTCACACTTCCTCCACAATATACCAGAGCTTATTCTGTTTCCTTAGATGGTTCAGAGCTCATGGATTAATCAAAGTCCTACATGCCCATTGCACGATCTCTCTGGCCCTGACACCATGCTTCATCAACTCTCTGGGCAGCATTTTGATCGCGATGACAAACTGCCTTACAGGAGGGGAGAGACCTAGGTTTGGTAGAAAATCACAAGATGCCATTTTACTATATCCCATTAGGTCCTGGGGACAAGGAGGCCAAACAAGAATGTGATTTCCACGACCCAAACACAAGCGTGTTCAGCTGCCTCTGTTGCTCACGAGGACACCGCAGGCTCACCTGTATGTGAGGCAGAAGAGTGCTGAGGGCCTGGATGCCACCCAAGGCAACAGGAGCATCCTGGGTTCCCCAGGGCTCTAAAGGGCGGGTCCCGCTGTCCTCACGTATGGCTGCTGTGGCTGAGTTGTACGACACTGATGTCTACAACTTAGTGCCAGTGATGGCCCGCCTGTCCCGGAGAATAACACTTGTGCGCTCAAAGAAGGCCTCGGATGGACATCTTGCTGGTGCTGACACTAAGGGCGTTTGCTACCACGTCTGGAGATCTGAACGTAAGTGCGCTTCAGCAAGCGCCCGAACCACAGTCTTGGATCCGAGTGTGTCCGTGTCAGCTGTGGGACACTCCACTGTGAAATCTCCTCAGCTGAAAATGCGCATAATGACTTGTGGAGGACTGTGTATGGCTCCACACGGACACTGCATGTGATGTAAAATGTACGTACAAAAAAACACAAAGACGATACGGGATTCCAAATGATTAGGGTTTATTAAGAGATACAGGCGAGACTCCCCGCGTCTAGGGAGACATTGAAAGGGAACATGACAGGCAGCAAGAGGCGTACAAGCTTCATGAGTACACCGAGAAAGAAAACATACCCGTGTGGGCTTTCAGCAGTTTCCACGAGTTATAGGTCATTCCTGAGGAGTTGTTGCGCTGACGTATTTAGAGGGACAGGATAAAGTTCTTGACTACGGAGAGCAAACAGAGATCCTAACTCTGTATCAGGTTGGGTGAAGCTGGCACATGACCCAGAGGAAGGAAAGAAGAAGCGAATCAGGGAGAAGCGGTCCACACTTCATCAGGCTGATTCACAAGATGGTAGACAGGCGGACGAATAACCGAGATGTTGGGGATTGCGGGCTGGCTTTCCGCAACGCTTGGCAGTGACCGATTCCCAAGTGGCAAGTCAGATGGTGGTTCTTGGCGAGGCAATCAGCAGCAGGAAGGCTGGCAGCAGGATCCAGAGCCCTGGGCTAGGCACCCAGGCAGGCAGCAGCAGGTGGGGTGGTAGCAGGTTCTCGTGCAGTACACGGGGGTTCAGCAACCTGGCTGGCAGCAGCGGGACCCACAGCAGTTTTGTCCACAGCCGCTCGACCCACAGCCGCTGGACCCACAACAGCTGGGCTGGCAGCAGGTGGTCCGGCAGCAGGTGGTGCGACAGTAAGTTGGGCAGCAGCAAGGCTGGCAGCAGCTCGACCCACAGCCGCTAGACCCACCGCCGTTGTGTCCACAGCCGCTACACCCACAGCAGCTGGGCTGGCAGCAGGTGGTCCGGCAGCAGGTGGTGTGACAGCAAGCTGGGCAGCAGCAAGGCTGGCAGCAGCCTGAACCACAGCCGCTAGACCCACCGCCGTTGTGTCCACAGCCGCTACACCCACAGCAGCTGGGCTGGCAGCAGGTGGTCCGGCAGCAGGTGGTGTGACAGCAAGCTGGGCAGCAGCAAGGCTGGCAGCAGCCTGAACCACAGCCGCTAGACCCACCGCCGTTGTGTCCACAGCCGCTACACCCACAGCAGCTGGGCTGGCAGCAGGTGGTCCGGCAGCAGGTGGTGTGACAGCAAGTTGGGCGGCAGCAAGGCTGGCAGCAGCTGGACCCATAGCCGCTGGACCCACAGCCGCTGGGCTGGCAGCAGGTGGTCCGGCAGCAGGTGGTCCTGCAGCACGTAGGCTGGCAGCAAGAGGAGCAGCACGAGTGGGTCATGGTGTCGGGGGTGGAGGGTGGGCGGGTCCTGTCCGGAGGTGAGGTTGTCAGATTCTGGTGCCTCCTCCGGTTCTGGGGCTTTTATGCGCTGGACCCCCGAAGGTTAGGCCAATGGGCAGGACTTTCCTTGTTGGTGTTTACATCGTTTTCCATAGTCACTGGGGGAATCATAAACGAGGAAGCGGTTTCCTAAATGCTAGGATTCGTTACAAAATAAGTGTCTAATGGTTTCCTATTTGAGAATAACTCACAGAAACATTTTCCAACGAGAGGAAGGTGGGCACATCAGCAGCATCGTTCTTGTTTCAGTGATCATGGCATCCATCGTGTGATCACGTTCTGCTGGGGTGGCTAGGGTCACAGCAGTGTTCCCTCCCCAGTCTTTGCCCTTAGACTGAATGTGGATTGCGAGTATCTCTGAGGTGAGGGGCATGATGCTGATATGTTCACTGGGACAAATGTGGTAGATCCCTGAGGCCAGTTCCGTTTCCCCACAGAAGCCGGATTCGAGACTCCCACAGGCATATCTGTCTCCTGTAGCACCCAACCCCACCTGCGTATCTCAGTTCAATCAAAGACCCTTGCGTAGCCGATGTCTGCTGTTTTCTCTGCCACATGGCAAGGCAGAAGCAAAGCAGGTGGGGAGAAGCAGCAGCAGCAGTCTGGGACTAAGCAAGCATCAGTCAATATACGTCCTTGTTGAACAGGACCCCTGATTTTCCTAGGGTCGAATGCTTTCACCGGAGGTGGGGCTTTCAGGGGCATAAAGGCGGGGGCAGGATGGGCAAAACCAGGTGAGTTGGGGACTCTAGCCCTAACCTTCTTAGCTAGCCTCGTCAGTGTCCTCACGTCGCTCATTACATCTTTATTTATGGTTGCTCTTTCTTTTTTCTGTCAGGCTGTCTTTCTTTTTCTGCCTTTCTCCCTTCCTCGCTGCATGCCTGTCCATGCAGGTCCCTTCCTCGCACCGTGCCTTCTTTCCTTCCTTCCTTCCTTCCTTCCTTCCCTTCATTCTTTAGTTTCTTTCTTTCTTCTCTTCCCTTTCTCCCTCTCTTCCTCCCTCCCCCCTTCCTTCTATGCTTCCTTTCTTCCTCCCTCCCTTCTCCTTTTCCCACTACTCCTCTCCTCATCCCCCCCATTCATATTCCACCCTCTTCTTCTGTCTCTTCCAATGATTTTCTCCATCCGCCCGGCTAATTAAGAACATAGTGGAATGAATGGTGACAACCATAGTCTGCCAAAGACGTCTGAAGCCACCAAACCTATCTCTTGGGTATTGGTGTGTTTGGGACAACTTCTGCCTACCAGCTCTGCACCTCAATGCCTAAGTGCCCTTTTCACGCGCAGCAGAATGTCAGGCTGCCTGAGCATGCTACACGGAGAAAACACACTCAACCCTTGCTTCTGGAGAGTGGGTTGATAAAGACTCCAGCTCCCTCGTGGCTGAAATAAGAGAATCTCAGCCTGTGTCTGTGTGTGTGTGTGCATGTGTGTGTGCATGTGTGTGTGTGTGTGTGTGTGTGTGTGTGTGTGCGCGCGCGCGTCTGTGTGCCTGTTTGGAGTTGTACCGTTTCTGAGATACCTTTCAGATTAAAGCTTTGGTTGCAAACTGTGATGCTGGCCTCAAAGTGTTTCTTCCCTGGGACACTTCCCTACACTCGGACCAGTGTGATATGACCTCCCCAAAGAATCCACATTCCTGGACTCTTTACTGAAGAGGAGCTTCTGGAAAACCAAACTCTGACATTCCTTTACCGCACTCAGGCTCAATTTCCTCACGTCTACAATGGGAACCGTAATACCTACTTTGCAAACCCCTCCAAGAATTAAAGGGAATGCTCACGAAGGATTTAGTCAACATCCAGCAAATACGCGGAAACATGGGTCGTGTCAGGTTTTCATCTCATTTTGCCAACATCGCGCTCTTGAGAACCAGCAGCGCTAGGCACGTTTGGCCTTGGCAGTCTCTCCAGAGCATCCTGGGTACCTAGTCTCCAATGGTGGCATGTGTCCTGGATAGGGGCCTTCGAAGCTCATCAGAGGTCCCTCCACTGCTCCCAGGAAGTGACCCGGGGCCCTGTCTCCTCTTCCTCTCAGAGCCTGAATCGGCCTCACAGCCCTGAGTGCTGAGTTGGCACCAGTAGTTCAGGACCAGAAGCAGCAGACTTCGTTCCTGACTCCTAGGAATGCCCACGTTGTTGTCTCTTTTTTCTTCCTCACATTCTCCTCACCCCCACGGAGCAGGCATCATTTTTTCCCCCCTCGGTTGCTCACACTTCCTCCACAATATACCAGAGCTTATTCTGTTTCCTTAGATGGTTCAGAGCTCATGGATTAATCAAAGTCCTACATGCCCATTGCACGATCTCTCTGGCCCTGACACCATGCTTCATCAACTCTCTGGGCAGCATTTTGATCGCGATGACAAACTGCCTTACAGGAGGGGAGAGACCTAGGTTTGGTAGAAAATCACAAGATGCCATTTTACTATATCCCATTAGGTCCTGGGGACAAGGAGGCCAAACAAGAATGTGATTTCCACGACCCAAACACAAGCGTGTTCAGCTGCCTCTGTTGCTCACGAGGACACCGCAGGCTCACCTGTATGTGAGGCAGAAGAGTGCTGAGGGCCTGGATGCCACCCAAGGCAACAGGAGCATCCTGGGTTCCCCAGGGCTCTAAAGGGCGGGTCCCGCTGTCCTCACGTATGGCTGCTGTGGCTGAGTTGTACGACACTGATGTCTACAACTTAGTGCCAGTGATGGCCCGCCTGTCCCGGAGAATAACACTTGTGCGCTCAAAGAAGGCCTCGGATGGACATCTTGCTGGTGCTGACACTAAGGGCGTTTGCTACCACGTCTGGAGATCTGAACGTAAGTGCGCTTCAGCAAGCGCCCGAACCACAGTCTTGGATCCGAGTGTGTCCGTGTCAGCTGTGGGACACTCCACTGTGAAATCTCCTCAGCTGAAAATGCGCATAATGACTTGTGGAGGACTGTGTATGGCTCCACACGGACACTGCATGTGATGTAAAATGTACGTACAAAAAAACACAAAGACGATACGGGATTCCAAATGATTAGGGTTTATTAAGAGATACAGGCGAGACTCCCCGCGTCTAGGGAGACATTGAAAGGGAACATGACAGGCAGCAAGAGGCGTACAAGCTTCATGAGTACACCGAGAAAGAAAACATACCCGTGTGGGCTTTCAGCAGTTTCCACGAGTTATAGGTCATTCCTGAGGAGTTGTTGCGCTGACGTATTTAGAGGGACAGGATAAAGTTCTTGACTACGGAGAGCAAACAGAGATCCTAACTCTGTATCAGGTTGGGTGAAGCTGGCACATGACCCAGAGGAAGGAAAGAAGAAGCGAATCAGGGAGAAGCGGTCCACACTTCATCAGGCTGATTCACAAGATGGTAGACAGGCGGACGAATAACCGAGATGTTGGGGATTGCGGGCTGGCTTTCCGCAACGCTTGGCAGTGACCGATTCCCAAGTGGCAAGTCAGATGGTGGTTCTTGGCGAGGCAATCAGCAGCAGGAAGGCTGGCAGCAGGATCCAGAGCCCTGGGCTAGGCACCCAGGCAGGCAGCAGCAGGTGGGGTGGTAGCAGGTTCTCGTGCAGTACACGGGGGTTCAGCAACCTGGCTGGCAGCAGCGGGACCCACAGCAGTTTTGTCCACAGCCGCTCGACCCACAGCCGCTGGACCCACAACAGCTGGGCTGGCAGCAGGTGGTCCGGCAGCAGGTGGTGCGACAGTAAGTTGGGCAGCAGCAAGGCTGGCAGCAGCTCGACCCACAGCCGCTAGACCCACCGCCGTTGTGTCCACAGCCGCTGGACCCACAGCAGCTGGGCTGGCAGCAGGTGGTCCGGCAGCAGGTGGTGTGACAGCAAGCTGGGCAGCAGCAAGGCTGGCAGCAGCCTGAACCACAGCCGCTAGACCCACCGCCGTTGTGTCCACAGCCGCTACACCCACAGCAGCTGGGCTGGCAGCAGGTGGTCCGGCAGCAGGTGGTGTGACAGCAAGTTGGGCGGCAGCAAGGCTGGCAGCAGCTGGACCCATAGCCGCTGGACCCACAGCCGCTGGGCTGGCAGCAGGTGGTCCGGCAGCAGGTGGTCCTGCAGCACGTAGGCTGGCAGCAAGAGGAGCAGCACGAGTGGGTCATGGTGTCGGGGGTGGAGGGTGGGCGGGTCCTGTCCGGAGGTGAGGTTGTCAGATTCTGGTGCCTCCTCCGGTTCTGGGGCTTTTATGCGCTGGACCCCCGAAGGTTAGGCCAATGGGCAGGACTTTCCTTGTTGGTGTTTACATCGTTTTCCATAGTCACTGGGGGAATCATAAACGAGGAAGCGGTTTCCTAAATGCTAGGATTCGTTACAAAATAAGTGTCTAATGGTTTCCTATTTGAGAATAACTCACAGAAACATTTTCCAACGAGAGGAAGGTGGGCACATCAGCAGCATCGTTCTTGTTTCAGTGATCATGGCATCCATCGTGTGATCACGTTCTGCTGGGGTGGCTAGGGTCACAGCAGTGTTCCCTCCCCAGTCTTTGCCCTTAGACTGAATGTGGATTGCGAGTATCTCTGAGGTGAGGGGCATGATGCTGATATGTTCACTGGGACAAATGTGGTAGATCCCTGAGGCCAGTTCCGTTTCCCCACAGAAGCCGGATTCGAGACTCCCACAGGCATATCTGTCTCCTGTAGCACCCAACCCCACCTGCGTATCTCAGTTCAATCAAAGACCCTTGCGTAGCCGATGTCTGCTGTTTTCTCTGCCACATGGCAAGGCAGAAGCAAAGCAGGTGGGGAGAAGCAGCAGCAGCAGTCTGGGACTAAGCAAGCATCAGTCAATATACGTCCTTGTTGAACAGGACCCCTGATTTTCCTAGGGTCGAATGCTTTCACCGGAGGTGGGGCTTTCAGGGGCATAAAGGCGGGGGCAGGATGGGCAAAACCAGGTGAGTTGGGGACTCTAGCCCTAACCTTCTTAGCTAGCCTCGTCAGTGTCCTCACGTCGCTCATTACATCTTTATTTATGGTTGCTCTTTCTTTTTTCTGTCAGGCTGTCTTTCTTTTTCTGCCTTTCTCCCTTCCTCGCTGCATGCCTGTCCATGCAGGTCCCTTCCTCGCACCGTGCCTTCTTTCCTTCCTTCCTTCCTTCCTTCCTTCCTTCCTTCCTTCCCTTCATTCTTTAGTTTCTTTCTTTCTTCTCTTCCCTTTCTCCCTCTCTTCCTCCCTCCCCCCTTCCTTCTATGCTTCCTTTCTTCCTCCCTCCCTTCTCCTTTTCCCCCTACTCCTCTCCTCATCCCCCCCATTCATATTCCACCCTCTTCTTCTGTCTCTTCCAATGATTTTCTCCATCCGCCCGGCTAATTAAGAACATAGTGGAATGAATGGTGACAACCATAGTCTGCCAAAGACGTCTGAAGCCACCAAACCTATCTCTTGGGTATTGGTGTGTTTGGGACAACTTCTGCCTACCAGCTCTGCACCTCAATGCCTAAGTGCCCTTTTCACGCGCAGCAGAATGTCAGGCTGCCTGAGCATGCTACACGGAGAAAACACACTCAACCCTTGCTTCTGGAGAGTGGGTTGATAAAGACTCCAGCTCCCTCGTGGCTGAAATAAGAGAATCTCAGCCTGTGTCTGTGTGTGTGTGTGCATGTGTGTGTGCATGTGTGTGTGTGTGTGTGTGTGTGTGTGTGTGCGCGCGCGCGTCTGTGTGCCTGTTTGGAGTTGTACCGTTTCTGAGATACCTTTCAGATTAAAGCTTTGGTTGCAAACTGTGATGCTGGCCTCAAAGTGTTTCTTCCCTGGGACACTTCCCTACACTTGGACCAGTGTGATATGACCTCCCCAAAGAATCCACATTCCTGGACTCTTTACTGAAGAGGAGCTTCTGGAAAACCAAACTCTGACATTCCTTTACCGCACTCAGTCTCAATTTCCTCACGTCTACAATGGGAACCGTAATACCTACTTTGCAAACCCCTCCAAGAATTAAAGGGAATGCTCACGAAGGATTTAGTCAACATCCAGCAAATACGCGGAAACATGGGTCGTGTCAGGTTTTCATCTCATTTTGCCAACATCGTGCTCTTGAGAACCAGCAGCGCTAGGCACGTTTGGCCTTGGCAGTCTCTCCAGAGCATCCTGGGTACCTAGTCTCCAATGGTGGCATGTGTCCTGGATAGGGGCCTTCGAAGCTCATCAGAGGTCCCTCCACTGCTCCCAGGAAGTGACCCGGGGCCCTGTCTCCTCTTCCTCTCAGAGCCTGAATCGGCCTCACAGCCCTGAGTGCTGAGTTGGCACCAGTAGTTCAGGACCAGAAGCAGCAGACTTCGTTCCTGACTCCTAGGAATGCCCACGTTGTTGTCTCTTTTTTCTTCCTCACATTCTCCTCACCCCCACGGAGCAGGCATCATTTTTTCCCCCCTCGGTTGCTCACACTTCCTCCACAATATACCAGAGCTTATTCTGTTTCCTTAGATGGTTCAGAGCTCATGGATTACTCAAAGTCCTACATGCCCATTGCACGATCTCTCTGGCCCTGACACCATGCTTCATCAACTCTCTGGGCAGCATTTTGATCGCGATGACAAACTGCCTTACAGGAGGGGAGAGACCTAGGTTTGGTAGAAAATCACAAGATGCCATTTTACTATATCCCATTAGGTCCTGGGGACAAGGAGGCCAAACAAGAATGTGATTTCCACGACCCAAACACAAGCGTGTTCAGCTGCCTCTGTTGCTCACGAGGACACCGCAGGCTCACCTGTATGTGAGGCAGAAGAGTGCTGAGGGCCTGGATGCCACCCAAGGCAACAGGAGCATCCTGGGTTCCCCAGGGCTCTAAAGGGCGGGTCCCGCTGTCCTCACGTATGGCTGCTGTGGCTGAGTTGTACGACACTGATGTCTACAACTTAGTGCCAGTGATGGCCCGCCTGTCCCGGAGAATAACACTTGTGCGCTCAAAGAAGGCCTCGGATGGACATCTTGCTGGTGCTGACACTAAGGGCGTTTGCTACCACGTCTGGAGATCTGAACGTAAGTGCGCTTCAGCAAGCGCCCGAACCACAGTCTTGGATCCGAGTGTGTCCGTGTCAGCTGTGGGACACTCCACTGTGAAATCTCCTCAGCTGAAAATGCGCATAATGACTTGTGGAGGACTGTGTATGGCTCCACACGGACACTGCATGTGATGTAAAATGTACGTACAAAAAAACACAAAGACGATACGGGATTCCAAATGATTAGGGTTTATTAAGAGATACAGGCGAGACTCCCCGCGTCTAGGGAGACATTGAAAGGGAACATGACAGGCAGCAAGAGGCGTACAAGCTTCATGAGTACACCGAGAAAGAAAACATACCCGTGTGGGCTTTCAGCAGTTTCCACGAGTTATAGGTCATTCCTGAGGAGTTGTTGCGCTGACGTATTTAGAGGGACAGGATAAAGTTCTTGACTACGGAGAGCAAACAGAGATCCTAACTCTGTATCAGGTTGGGTGAAGCTGGCACATGACCCAGAGGAAGGAAAGAAGAAGCGAATCAGGGAGAAGCGGTCCACACTTCATCAGGCTGATTCACAAGATGGTAGACAGGCGGACGAATAACCGAGATGTTGGGGATTGCGGGCTGGCTTTCCGCAACGCTTGGCAGTGACCGATTCCCAAGTGGCAAGTCAGATGGTGGTTCTTGGCGAGGCAATCAGCAGCAGGAAGGCTGGCAGCAGGATCCAGAGCCCTGGGCTAGGCACCCAGGCAGGCAGCAGCAGGTGGGGTGGTAGCAGGTTCTCGTGCAGTACACGGGGGTTCAGCAACCTGGCTGGCAGCAGCGGGACCCACAGCAGTTTTGTCCACAGCCGCTGGACCCACAGCCGCTGGACCCACAACAGCTGGGCTGGCAGCAGGTGGTCCGGCAGCAGGTGGTGCGACAGTAAGTTGGGCAGCAGCAAGGCTGGCAGCAGCTCGACCCACAGCCGCTAGACCCACCGCCGTTGTGTCCACAGCCGCTGGACCCACAGCAGCTGGGCTGGCAGCAGGTGGTCCGGCAGCAGGTGGTGTGACAGCAAGCTGGGCAGCAGCAAGGCTGGCAGCAGCCTGAACCACAGCCGCTAGACCCACCGCCGTTGTGTCCACAGCCGCTACACCCACAGCAGCTGGGCTGGCAGCAGGTGGTCCGGCAGCAGGTGGTGTGACAGCAAGCTGGGCAGCAGCAAGGCTGGCAGCAGCCTGAACCACAGCCGCTAGACCCACCGCCGTTGTGTCCACAGCCGCTACACCCACAGCAGCTGGGCTGGCAGCAGGTGGTCCGGCAGCAGGTGGTGTGACAGCAAGTTGGGCGGCAGCAAGGCTGGCAGCAGCTGGACCCATAGCCGCTGGACCCACAGCCGCTGGGCTGGCAGCAGGTGGTCCGGCAGCAGGTGGTCCTGCAGCACGTAGGCTGGCAGCAAGAGGAGCAGCACGAGTGGGTCATGGTGTCGGGGGTGGAGGGTGGGCGGGTCCTGTCCGGAGGTGAGGTTGTCAGATTCTGGTGCCTCCTCCGGTTCTGGGGCTTTTATGCGCTGGACCCCCGAAGGTTAGGCCAATGGGCAGGACTTTCCTTGTTGGTGTTTACATCGTTTTCCATAGTCACTGGGGGAATCATAAACGAGGAAGCGGTTTCCTAAATGCTAGGATTCGTTACAAAATAAGTGTCTAATGGTTTCCTATTTGAGAATAACTCACAGAAACATTTTCCAACGAGAGGAAGGTGGGCACATCAGCAGCATCGTTCTTGTTTCAGTGATCATGGCATCCATCGTGTGATCACGTTCTGCTGGGGTGGCTAGGGTCACAGCAGTGTTCCCTCCCCAGTCTTTGCCCTTAGACTGAATGTGGATTGCGAGTATCTCTGAGGTGAGGGGCATGATGCTGATATGTTCACTGGGACAAATGTGGTAGATCCCTGAGGCCAGTTCCGTTTCCCCACAGAAGCCGGATTCGAGACTCCCACAGGCATATCTGTCTCCTGTAGCACCCAACCCCACCTGCGTATCTCAGTTCAATCAAAGACCCTTGCGTAGCCGATGTCTGCTGTTTTCTCTGCCACATGGCAAGGCAGAAGCAAAGCAGGTGGGGAGAAGCAGCAGCAGCAGTCTGGGACTAAGCAAGCATCAGTCAATATACGTCCTTGTTGAACAGGACCCCTGATTTTCCTAGGGTCGAATGCTTTCACCGGAGGTGGGGCTTTCAGGGGCATAAAGGCGGGGGCAGGATGGGCAAAACCAGGTGAGTTGGGGACTCTAGCCCTAACCTTCTTAGCTAGCCTCGTCAGTGTCCTCACGTCGCTCATTACATCTTTATTTATGGTTGCTCTTTCTTTTTTCTGTCAGGCTGTCTTTCTTTTTCTGCCTTTCTCCCTTCCTCGCTGCATGCCTGTCCATGCAGGTCCCTTCCTCGCACCGTGCCTTCTTTCCTTCCTTCCTTCCTTCCTTCCTTCCTTCCTTCCTTCCTTCCCTTCATTCTTTAGTTTCTTTCTTTCTTCTCTTCCCTTTCTCCCTCTCTTCCTCCCTCCCCCCTTCCTTCTATGCTTCCTTTCTTCCTCCCTCCCTTCTCCTTTTCCCCCTACTCCTCTCCTCATCCCCCCCATTCATATTCCACCCTCTTCTTCTGTCTCTTCCAATGATTTTCTCCATCCGCCCGGCTAATTAAGAACATAGTGGAATGAATGGTGACAACCATAGTCTGCCAAAGACGTCTGAAGCCACCAAACCTATCTCTTGGGTATTGGTGTGTTTGGGACAACTTCTGCCTACCAGCTCTGCACCTCAATGCCTAAGTGCCCTTTTCACGCGCAGCAGAATGTCAGGCTGCCTGAGCATGCTACACGGAGAAAACACACTCAACCCTTGCTTCTGGAGAGTGGGTTGATAAAGACTCCAGCTCCCTCGTGGCTGAAATAAGAGAATCTCAGCCTGTGTCTGTGTGTGTGTGTGCATGTGTGTGTGTGCGTGTGTGTGTGTGTGTGTGTGTGTGTGCGCGCGCGTCTGTGTGCCTGTTTGGAGTTGTACCGTTTCTGAGATACCTTTCAGATTAAAGCTTTCGTTGCAAACTGTGATGCTGGCCTCAAAGTGTTTCTTCCCTGGGACACTTCCCTACACTCGGACCAGTGTGATATGACCTCCCCAAAGAATCCACATTCCTGGACTCTTTACTGAAGAGGAGCTTCTGGAAAACCAAACTCTGACATTCCTTTACCGCACTCAGGCTCAATTTCCTCACGTCTACAATGGGAACCGTAATACCTACTTTGCAAACCCCTCCAAGAATTAAAGGGAATGCTCACGAAGGATTTAGTCAACATCCAGCAAATACGCGGAAACATGGGTCGTGTCAGGTTTTCATCTCATTTTGCCAACATCGCGCTCTTGAGAACCAGCAGCGCTAGGCACGTTTGGCCTTGGCAGTCTCTCCAGAGCATCCTGGGTACCTAGTCTCCAATGGTGGCATGTGTCCTGGATAGGGGCCTTCGAAGCTCATCAGAGGTCCCTCCACTGCTCCCAGGAAGTGACCCGGGGCCCTGTCTCCTCTTCCTCTCAGAGCCTGAATCGGCCTCACAGCCCTGAGTGCTGAGTTGGCACCAGTAGTTCAGGACCAGAAGCAGCAGACTTCGTTCCTGACTCCTAGGAATGCCCACGTTGTTGTCTCTTTTTTCTTCCTCACATTCTCCTCACCCCCACGGAGCAGGCATCATTTTTTCCCCCCTCGGTTGCTCACACTTCCTCCACAATATACCAGAGCTTATTCTGTTTCCTTAGATGGTTCAGAGCTCATGGATTACTCAAAGTCCTACATGCCCATTGCACGATCTCTCTGGCCCTGACACCATGCTTCATCAACTCTCTGGGCAGCATTTTGATCGCGATGACAAACTGCCTTACAGGAGGGGAGAGACCTAGGTTTGGTAGAAAATCACAAGATGCCATTTTACTATATCCCATTAGGTCCTGGGGACAAGGAGGCCAAACAAGAATGTGATTTCCACGACCCAAACACAAGCGTGTTCAGCTGCCTCTGTTGCTCACGAGGACACCGCAGGCTCACCTGTATGTGAGGCAGAAGAGTGCTGAGGGCCTGGATGCCACCCAAGGCAACAGGAGCATCCTGGGTTCCCCAGGGCTCTAAAGGGCGGGTCCCGCTGTCCTCACGTATGGCTGCTGTGGCTGAGTTGTACGACACTGATGTCTACAACTTAGTGCCAGTGATGGCCCGCCTGTCCCGGAGAATAACACTTGTGCGCTCAAAGAAGGCCTCGGATGGACATCTTGCTGGTGCTGACACTAAGGGCGTTTGCTACCACGTCTGGAGATCTGAACGTAAGTGCGCTTCAGCAAGCGCCCGAACCACAGTCTTGGATCCGAGTGTGTCCGTGTCAGCTGTGGGACACTCCACTGTGAAATCTCCTCAGCTGAAAATGCGCATAATGACTTGTGGAGGACTGTGTATGGCTCCACACGGACACTGCATGTGATGTAAAATGTACGTACAAAAAAACACAAAGACGATACGGGATTCCAAATGATTAGGGTTTATTAAGAGATACAGGCGAGACTCCCCGCGTCTAGGGAGACATTGAAAGGGAACATGACAGGCAGCAAGAGGCGTACAAGCTTCATGAGTACACCGAGAAAGAAAACATACCCGTGTGGGCTTTCAGCAGTTTCCACGAGTTATAGGTCATTCCTGAGGAGTTGTTGCGCTGACGTATTTAGAGGGACAGGATAAAGTTCTTGACTACGGAGAGCAAACAGAGATCCTAACTCTGTATCAGGTTGGGTGAAGCTGGCACATGACCCAGAGGAAGGAAAGAAGAAGCGAATCAGGGAGAAGCGGTCCACACTTCATCAGGCTGATTCACAAGATGGTAGACAGGCGGACGAATAACCGAGATGTTGGGGATTGCGGGCTGGCTTTCCGCAACGCTTGGCAGTGACCGATTCCCAAGTGGCAAGTCAGATGGTGGTTCTTGGCGAGGCAATCAGCAGCAGGAAGGCTGGCAGCAGGATCCAGAGCCCTGGGCTAGGCACCCAGGCAGGCAGCAGCAGGTGGGGTGGTAGCAGGTTCTCGTGCAGTACACGGGGGTTCAGCAACCTGGCTGGCAGCAGCGGGACCCACAGCAGTTTTGTCCACAGCCGCTGGACCCACAGCCGCTGGACCCACAACAGCTGGGCTGGCAGCAGGTGGTCCGGCAGCAGGTGGTGCGACAGTAAGTTGGGCAGCAGCAAGGCTGGCAGCAGCTCGACCCACAGCCGCTAGACCCACCGCCGTTGTGTCCACAGCCGCTGGACCCACAGCAGCTGGGCTGGCAGCAGGTGGTCCGGCAGCAGGTGGTGTGACAGCAAGCTGGGCAGCAGCAAGGCTGGCAGCAGCCTGAACCACAGCCGCTAGACCCACCGCCGTTGTGTCCACAGCCGCTACACCCACAGCAGCTGGGCTGGCAGCAGGTGGTCCGGCAGCAGGTGGTGTGACAGCAAGCTGGGCAGCAGCAAGGCTGGCAGCAGCCTGAACCACAGCCGCTAGACCCACCGCCGTTGTGTCCACAGCCGCTACACCCACAGCAGCTGGGCTGGCAGCAGGTGGTCCGGCAGCAGGTGGTGTGACAGCAAGTTGGGCGGCAGCAAGGCTGGCAGCAGCTGGACCCATAGCCGCTGGACCCACAGCCGCTGGGCTGGCAGCAGGTGGTCCGGCAGCAGGTGGTCCTGCAGCACGTAGGCTGGCAGCAAGAGGAGCAGCACGAGTGGGTCATGGTGTCGGGGGTGGAGGGTGGGCGGGTCCTGTCCGGAGGTGAGGTTGTCAGATTCTGGTGCCTCCTCCGGTTCTGGGGCTTTTATGCGCTGGACCCCCGAAGGTTAGGCCAATGGGCAGGACTTTCCTTGTTGGTGTTTACATCGTTTTCCATAGTCACTGGGGGAATCATAAACGAGGAAGCGGTTTCCTAAATGCTAGGATTCGTTACAAAATAAGTGTCTAATGGTTTCCTATTTGAGAATAACTCACAGAAACATTTTCCAACGAGAGGAAGGTGGGCACATCAGCAGCATCGTTCTTGTTTCAGTGATCATGGCATCCATCGTGTGATCACGTTCTGCTGGGGTGGCTAGGGTCACAGCAGTGTTCCCTCCCCAGTCTTTGCCCTTAGACTGAATGTGGATTGCGAGTATCTCTGAGGTGAGGGGCATGATGCTGATATGTTCACTGGGACAAATGTGGTAGATCCCTGAGGCCAGTTCCGTTTCCCCACAGAAGCCGGATTCGAGACTCCCACAGGCATATCTGTCTCCTGTAGCACCCAACCCCACCTGCGTATCTCAGTTCAATCAAAGACCCTTGCGTAGCCGATGTCTGCTGTTTTCTCTGCCACATGGCAAGGCAGAAGCAAAGCAGGTGGGGAGAAGCAGCAGCAGCAGTCTGGGACTAAGCAAGCATCAGTCAATATACGTCCTTGTTGAACAGGACCCCTGATTTTCCTAGGGTCGAATGCTTTCACCGGAGGTGGGGCTTTCAGGGGCATAAAGGCGGGGGCAGGATGGGCAAAACCAGGTGAGTTGGGGACTCTAGCCCTAACCTTCTTAGCTAGCCTCGTCAGTGTCCTCACGTCGCTCATTACATCTTTATTTATGGTTGCTCTTTCTTTTTTCTGTCAGGCTGTCTTTCTTTTTCTGCCTTTCTCCCTTCCTCGCTGCATGCCTGTCCATGCAGGTCCCTTCCTCGCACCGTGCCTTCTTTCCTTCCTTCCTTCCTTCCTTCCTTCCTTCCCTTCATTCTTTAGTTTCTTTCTTTCTTCTCTTCCCTTTCTCCCTCTCTTCCTCCCTCCCCCCTTCCTTCTATGCTTCCTTTCTTCCTCCCTCCCTTCTCCTTTTCCCCCTACTCCTCTCCTCATCCCCCCCATTCATATTCCACCCTCTTCTTCTGTCTCTTCCAATGATTTTCTCCATCCGCCCGGCTAATTAAGAACATAGTGGAATGAATGGTGACAACCATAGTCTGCCAAAGACGTCTGAAGCCACCAAACCTATCTCTTGGGTATTGGTGTGTTTGGGACAACTTCTGCCTACCAGCTCTGCACCTCAATGCCTAAGTGCCCTTTTCACGCGCAGCAGAATGTCAGGCTGCCTGAGCATGCTACACGGAGAAAACACACTCAACCCTTGCTTCTGGAGAGTGGGTTGATAAAGACTCCAGCTCCCTCGTGGCTGAAATAAGAGAATCTCAGCCTGTGTCTGTGTGTGTGTGTGCATGTGTGTGTGCATGTGTGTGTGTGTGTGTGTGTGTGTGTGTGTGTGCGCGCGCGCGTCTGTGTGCCTGTTTGGAGTTGTACCGTTTCTGAGATACCTTTCAGATTAAAGCTTTGGTTGCAAACTGTGATGCTGGCCTCAAAGTGTTTCTTCCCTGGGACACGTCCCTACACTCGGACCAGTGTGATATGACCTCCCCAAAGAATCCACATTCCTGGACTCTTTACTGAAGAGGAGCTTCTGGAAAACCAAACTCTGACATTCCTTTACCGCACTCAGTCTCAATTTCCTCACGTCTACAATGGGAACCGTAATACCTACTTTGCAAACCCCTCCAAGAATTAAAGGGAATGCTCACGAAGGATTTAGTCAACATCCAGCAAATACGCGGAAACATGGGTCGTGTCAGGTTTTCATCTCATTTTGCCAACATCGCGCTCTTGAGAACCAGCAGCGCTAGGCACGTTTGGCCTTGGCAGTCTCTCCAGAGCATCCTGGGTACCTAGTCTCCAATGGTGGCATGTGTCCTGGATAGGGGCCTTCGAAGCTCATCAGAGGTCCCTCCACTGCTCCCAGGAAGTGACCCGGGGCCCTGTCTCCTCTTCCTCTCAGAGCCTGAATCGGCCTCACAGCCCTGAGTGCTGAGTTGGCACCAGTAGTTCAGGACCAGAAGCAGCAGACTTCGTTCCTGACTCCTAGGAATGCCCACGTTGTTGTCTCTTTTTTCTTCCTCACATTCTCCTCACCCCCACGGAGCAGGCATCATTTTTTCCCCCCTCGGTTGCTCACACTTCCTCCACAATATACCAGAGCTTATTCTGTTTCCTTAGATGGTTCAGAGCTCATGGATTACTCAAAGTCCTACATGCCCATTGCACGATCTCTCTGGCCCTGACACCATGCTTCATCAACTCTCTGGGCAGCATTTTGATCGCGATGACAAACTGCCTTACAGGAGGGGAGAGACCTAGGTTTGGTAGAAAATCACAAGATGCCATTTTACTATATCCCATTAGGTCCTGGGGACAAGGAGGCCAAACAAGAATGTGATTTCCACGACCCAAACACAAGCGTGTTCAGCTGCCTCTGTTGCTCACGAGGACACCGCAGGCTCACCTGTATGTGAGGCAGAAGAGTGCTGAGGGCCTGGATGCCACCCAAGGCAACAGGAGCATCCTGGGTTCCCCAGGGCTCTAAAGGGCGGGTCCCGCTGTCCTCACGTATGGCTGCTGTGGCTGAGTTGTACGACACTGATGTCTACAACTTAGTGCCAGTGATGGCCCGCCTGTCCCGGAGAATAACACTTGTGCGCTCAAAGAAGGCCTCGGATGGACATCTTGCTGGTGCTGACACTAAGGGCGTTTGCTACCACGTCTGGAGATCTGAACGTAAGTGCGCTTCAGCAAGCGCCCGAACCACAGTCTTGGATCCGAGTGTGTCCGTGTCAGCTGTGGGACACTCCACTGTGAAATCTCCTCAGCTGAAAATGCGCATAATGACTTGTGGAGGACTGTGTATGGCTCCACACGGACACTGCATGTGATGTAAAATGTACGTACAAAAAAACACAAAGACGATACGGGATTCCAAATGATTAGGGTTTATTAAGAGATACAGGCGAGACTCCCCGCGTCTAGGGAGACATTGAAAGGGAACATGACAGGCAGCAAGAGGCGTACAAGCTTCATGAGTACACCGAGAAAGAAAACATACCCGTGTGGGCTTTCAGCAGTTTCCACGAGTTATAGGTCATTCCTGAGGAGTTGTTGCGCTGACGTATTTAGAGGGACAGGATAAAGTTCTTGACTACGGAGAGCAAACAGAGATCCTAACTCTGTATCAGGTTGGGTGAAGCTGGCACATGACCCAGAGGAAGGAAAGAAGAAGCGAATCAGGGAGAAGCGGTCCACACTTCATCAGGCTGATTCACAAGATGGTAGACAGGCGGACGAATAACCGAGATGTTGGGGATTGCGGGCTGGCTTTCCGCAACGCTTGGCAGTGACCGATTCCCAAGTGGCAAGTCAGATGGTGGTTCTTGGCGAGGCAATCAGCAGCAGGAAGGCTGGCAGCAGGATCCAGAGCCCTGGGCTAGGCACCCAGGCAGGCAGCAGCAGGTGGGGTGGTAGCAGGTTCTCGTGCAGTACACGGGGGTTCAGCAACCTGGCTGGCAGCAGCGGGACCCACAGCAGTTTTGTCCACAGCCGCTGGACCCACAGCCGCTGGACCCACAACAGCTGGGCTGGCAGCAGGTGGTCCGGCAGCAGGTGGTGCGACAGTAAGTTGGGCAGCAGCAAGGCTGGCAGCAGCTCGACCCACAGCCGCTAGACCCACCGCCGTTGTGTCCACAGCCGCTGGACCCACAGCAGCTGGGCTGGCAGCAGGTGGTCCGGCAGCAGGTGGTGTGACAGCAAGCTGGGCAGCAGCAAGGCTGGCAGCAGCCTGAACCACAGCCGCTAGACCCACCGCCGTTGTGTCCACAGCCGCTACACCCACAGCAGCTGGGCTGGCAGCAGGTGGTCCGGCAGCAGGTGGTGTGACAGCAAGCTGGGCAGCAGCAAGGCTGGCAGCAGCCTGAACCACAGCCGCTAGACCCACCGCCGTTGTGTCCACAGCCGCTACACCCACAGCAGCTGGGCTGGCAGCAGGTGGTCCGGCAGCAGGTGGTGTGACAGCAAGTTGGGCGGCAGCAAGGCTGGCAGCAGCTGGACCCATAGCCGCTGGACCCACAGCCGCTGGGCTGGCAGCAGGTGGTCCGGCAGCAGGTGGTCCTGCAGCACGTAGGCTGGCAGCAAGAGGAGCAGCACGAGTGGGTCATGGTGTCGGGGGTGGAGGGTGGGCGGGTCCTGTCCGGAGGTGAGGTTGTCAGATTCTGGTGCCTCCTCCGGTTCTGGGGCTTTTATGCGCTGGACCCCCGAAGGTTAGGCCAATGGGCAGGACTTTCCTTGTTGGTGTTTACATCGTTTTCCATAGTCACTGGGGGAATCATAAACGAGGAAGCGGTTTCCTAAATGCTAGGATTCGTTACAAAATAAGTGTCTAATGGTTTCCTATTTGAGAATAACTCACAGAAACATTTTCCAACGAGAGGAAGGTGGGCACATCAGCAGCATCGTTCTTGTTTCAGTGATCATGGCATCCATCGTGTGATCACGTTCTGCTGGGGTGGCTAGGGTCACAGCAGTGTTCCCTCCCCAGTCTTTGCCCTTAGACTGAATGTGGATTGCGAGTATCTCTGAGGTGAGGGGCATGATGCTGATATGTTCACTGGGACAAATGTGGTAGATCCCTGAGGCCAGTTCCGTTTCCCCACAGAAGCCGGATTCGAGACTCCCACAGGCATATCTGTCTCCTGTAGCACCCAACCCCACCTGCGTATCTCAGTTCAATCAAAGACCCTTGCGTAGCCGATGTCTGCTGTTTTCTCTGCCACATGGCAAGGCAGAAGCAAAGCAGGTGGGGAGAAGCAGCAGCAGTAGTCTGGGACTAAGCAAGCATCAGTCAATATACGTCCTTGTTGAACAGGACCCCTGATTTTCCTAGGGTCGAATGCTTTCACCGGAGGTGGGGCTTTCAGGGGCATAAAGGCGGGGGCAGGATGGGCAAAACCAGGTGAGTTGGGGACTCTAGCCCTAACCTTCTTAGCTAGCCTCGTCAGTGTCTTCACGTCGCTCATTACATCTTTATTTATGGTTGCTCTTTCTTTTTTCTGTCAGGCTGTCTTTCTTTTTCTGCCTTTCTCCCTTCCTCGCTGCATGCCTGTCCATGCAGGTCCCTTCCTCGCACCGTGCCTTCTTTCCTTCCTTCCTTCCTTCCTTCCTTCCTTCCTTCCTTCCCTTCATTCTTTAGTTTCTTTCTTTCTTCTCTTCCCTTTCTCCCTCTCTTCCTCCCTCCCCCCTTCCTTCTATGCTTCCTTTCTTCCTCCCTCCCTTCTCCTTTTCCCCCTACTCCTCTCCTCATCCCCCCCATTCATATTCCACCCTCTTCTTCTGTCTCTTCCAATGATTTTCTCCATCCGCCCGGCTAATTAAGAACATAGTGGAATGAATGGTGACAACCATAGTCTGCCAAAGACGTCTGAAGCCACCAAACCTATCTCTTGGGTATTGGTGTGTTTGGGACAACTTCTGCCTACCAGCTCTGCACCTCAATGCCTAAGTGCCCTTTTCACGCGCAGCAGAATGTCAGGCTGCCTGAGCATGCTACACGGAGAAAACACACTCAACCCTTGCTTCTGGAGAGTGGGTTGATAAAGACTCCAGCTCCCTCGTGGCTGAAATAAGAGAATCTCAGCCTGTGTGTGTGTGTGTGTGTGTGTGCATGTGTGTGTGCATGTGTGTGTGTGTGTGTGTGTGTGTGTGTGTGTGTGTGTGCGCGCGCGTCTGTGTGCCTGTTTGGAGTTGTACCGTTTCTGAGATACCTTTCAGATTAAAGCTTTGGTTGCAAACTGTGATGCTGGCCTCAAAGTGTTTCTTCCCTGGGACACTTCCCTACACTTGGACCAGTGTGATATGACCTCCCCAAAGAATCCACATTCCTGGACTCTTTACTGAAGAGGAGCTTCTGGAAAACCAAACTCTGACATTCCTTTACCGCACTCAGTCTCAATTTCCTCACGTCTACAATGGGAACCGTAATACCTACTTTGCAAACCCCTCCAAGAATTAAAGGGAATGCTCACGAAGGATTTAGTCAACATCCAGCAAATACGCGGAAACATGGGTCGTGTCAGGTTTTCATCTCATTTTGCCAACATCGCGCTCTTGAGAACCAGCAGCGCTAGGCACGTTTGGCCTTGGCAGTCTCTCCAGAGCATCCTGGGTACCTAGTCTCCAATGGTGGCATGTGTCCTGGATAGGGGCCTTCGAAGCTCATCAGAGGTCCCTCCACTGCTCCCAGGAAGTGACCCGGGGCCCTGTCTCCTCTTCCTCTCAGAGCCTGAATCGGCCTCACAGCCCTGAGTGCTGAGTTGGCACCAGTAGTTCAGGACCAGAAGCAGCAGACTTCGTTCCTGACTCCTAGGAATGCCCACGTTGTTGTCTCTTTTTTCTTCCTCACATTCTCCTCACCCCGACGGAGCAGGCATCATTTTTCCCCCCTCGGTTGCTCACACTTCCTCCACAATATACCAGAGCTTATTCTGTTTCCTTAGATGGTTCAGAGCTCATGGATTACTCAAAGTCCTACATGCCCATTGCACGATCTCTCTGGCCCTGACACCATGCTTCATCAACTCTCTGGGCAGCATTTTGATCGCGATGACAAACTACCTTACAGGAGGGGAGAGACCTAGGTTTGGTAGAAAATCACAAGATGCCATTTTACTATATCCCATTAGGTCCTGGGGACAAGGAGGCCAAACAAGAATGTGATTTCCACGACCCAAACACAAGCGTGTTCAGCTGCCTCTGTTGCTCACGAGGACACCGCAGGCTCACCTGTATGTGAGGCAGAAGAGTGCTGAGGGCCTGGATGCCACCCAAGGCAACAGGAGCATCCTGGGTTCCCCAGGGCTCTAAAGGGCGGGTCCCGCTGTCCTCACGTATGGCTGCTGTGGCTGAGTTGTACGACACTGATGTCTACAACTTAGTGCCAGTGATGGCCCGCCTGTCCCGGAGAATAACACTTGTGCGCTCAAAGAAGGCCTCGGATGGACATCTTGCTGGTGCTGACACTAAGGGCGTTTGCTACCACGTCTGGAGATCTGAACGTAAGTGCGCTTCAGCAAGCGCCCGAACCACAGTCTTGGATCCGAGTGTGTCCATGTCAGCTGTGGGACACTCCACTGTGAAATCTCCTCAGCTGAAAATGCGCATAATGACTTGTGGAGGACTGTGTATGGCTCCACACGGACACTGCATGTGATGTAAAATGTACGTACAAAAAAACACAAAGACGATACGGGATTCCAAATGATTAGGGTTTATTAAGAGATACAGGCGAGACTCCCCGCGTCTAGGGAGACATTGAAAGGGAACATGACAGGCAGCAAGAGGCGTACAAGCTTCATGAGTACACCGAGAAAGAAAACATACCCGTGTGGGCTTTCAGCAGTTTCCACGAGTTATAGGTCATTCCTGAGGAGTTGTTGCGCTGACGTATTTAGAGGGACAGGATAAAGTTCTTGACTACGGAGAGCAAACAGAGATCCTAACTCTGTATCAGGTTGGGTGAAGCTGGCACATGACCCAGGGGAAGGAAAGAAGAAGCGAATCAGGGAGAAGCGGTCCACACTTCATCAGGCTGATTCACAAGATGGTAGACAGGCGGAAGAATAACCGAGATGTTGGGGATTGCGGGCTGGCTTTCCGCAACACTTGGCAGTGACCGATTCCCAAGTGGCAAGTCAGATGGTGGTTCTTGGCGAGGCAATCAGCAGCAGGAAGGCTGGCAGCAGGATCCAGAGCCCTGGGCTAGGCACCCAGGCAGGCAGCAGCAGGTGGGGTGGTAGCAGGTTCTCGTGCAGTACACGGGGGTACAGCAAACTGGCTGGCAGCAGTGGGACCCACAGCAGTTTTGTCCACAGCCGCTGGACCCACAGCCGCTGGACCCACAACAGCTGGGCTGGCAGCAGGTGGTGTGACAGCAAGTTGGGCAGCAGCAAGGCTGGCAGCAGTTCGACCCACAGCCGCTAGACCCACCGCAGTTGTGTCCACAGCCGCTGGACCCACAGCAGCTGGGCTGGCAGCAAGTGGTCCTACAGCAGGTGGTCCTGCAGCAGGTGGTGTGGCAGCAAGTTGGGCGGCAGCAAGGCTGGCAGCAGCTCGACCCACAGCCGCTAGACCCACCGCAGTTGTGTCCACAGCCGCTGGACCCACAGCAGCAGGGCTGGCAGCAGGTAGTCCGGCAGCAGGTGGTGTGACAGCAAGTTGGGCGGCAGCAAGGCTGGCAGCAACTGGACCCACAGCCGCTGGACCCACAGCATGTGGGCTGGCAGCAGGTGGTCCGGCAGCAGGTGGTCCTGCAGCACGTAGGCTGGCAGCAAGAGGAGCAGCACGAGTGGGTCATGGTGTCAGGGGTGGAGGGTGGGCAGGTCCTGTCCGGAGGTGAGATTGTCAGATTCTGGTCCCTACTCCGGATCTGGGGCTTTTATGCGCTCGACCCCCAAAGTTTAGACCAATGGGAAGGACTTTCCTTGTTGGTGTTTACATCGTTTTCCATAGTCATTGGGGAATCATAAATGAGGAAGTTGTTTCCTAAATGTCAGGAATCGTTACAAATATGTGTTTAATGGTTTCCTATTTGAGAATAATTCACAGAAACATTTTCCAACGAGAGGAAGGTGGGCACATCAGCAGCATCGTTCTTGTTTCAGTGATCATGGCATCCATCGTGTGATCACGTTCTGCTGGGGTGGTTAGGGTCACGGCAGTGTTCCCTCCCCAGTCTTTGCCCTTAGATTGTATGTGGATAGCGAGTATCTCTGAGATGAGGGGCATGATGCTGATATGTTCACTGGGACAAATGTGGTAGATCCTTGAGGCCAGTTCCGTTTCCCCACAGAAGTTGGATTCAAGACTCCCACAGGCATATCTGTCTCCTGTAGCACCCAACCCCACCTTCGTATCTCTTTTCAATCAAAGACCCTTGCGTAGCCAATGTCTGGTCTTTTCTCTGACACATGGCCAGGCAGAAGCAAAGCAGGGGGGATTGTCCAGTACCCCCGGTTATACCTAGGATCCAATGCTTTCACAGGATGTGGGGCTTTCAGGGGCAGAAAGGGGGGCATTATGGGCAAAACTTGGTGAGTTGGGCACTGTAGTCCTAAACTTGTTAGCCAGCCTCATCAGAATCCTCATGTAGCTGATTACATCTTTATTTATCTTTGCTCTTTCTTTTTTTTGTCAGGCTGTGTTTCTTTTTCTGCCTTTCTCCCTTCCTCCCTGCATGTCTGTGCATTCCTTCCTCCTACCGTGCCTTTTTTCCTTCCCTCCTTTCCTTCATTCTTTAGTTTCTTTCTTTCTTGTCTTCCCCTTTGTCCCTCTCTTCCTCCCTCCCTCCTTCCTTCTATGCTTTCTTTCTTCCTCCCTCACTTCTCCTTTTATTCCTACTTCTTCTCATCCCCCATTCATATTTCACCATCTTCTTCTGTTTCTTCCAATTACTTTGTCTATCCACCAAGCCAGTTAATAAAATAGTGGGATGAATGTTAAAAACTATGGATTGTCAATGATGTCTTGAATTCGCCAGCCCTACATATGCCCTGACTCCTAATCCTTGCCTAAGGGCTCTTCATGCACAGCATAATGTCAGCCTGCCTGAGTATGTCACTCAGAGAAAAAACACTCCATTTGTGCTTCTCGAGACCTGGTTTATAAAGATTCCAGCTCTCTAATTGCTGATATAGGAGAATCTCAGTATCTGTGTCTGTGTCTGTATATGTGTGAGACATCATTTCTGATATATCTTTCAGGTTAAAGCTTTAGTTGCTACCTGTGATTCTGGCTTCAAAGTGCCTTTTCACTTGACACTTACCTGCACTCAGACCAGTGCAATATGACCTCCCTGCAAAACCAAATTCCTGGACATTTTTCTTCCAAGTAGCTTCTGGAAGAAACAAAACTCTGACCTTCCTTTACCCCACTCAGTCTCAATTTCCTCACTTCCACAATGGGAACTTTAATACCTACTTTGTAAGTTCCTCCAAGAGTTAAAGGGAATGCTCATGAAGCATTTAGTCGACATCCAGCAAATATTCGGAAACATAGGTCATGTCAGTTTTTCATCTTATTTTGCAAACATCGAGCTCTTGAGAACCAGCAGCGGTAGGCACATTTGGCCTTGGCAGTCTCTCCAGAGCATCCTGGGTACCTAGTCTCCAATGGTGGCATGTGTCCTGGATAGGGGCCTTCGAAGCTCATCAGAGGTCCCTCCACTGCCCCCAGGAAGTGACCCGGGGCCCTGTCTCCTATTCCTCTCAGAGCCTCAATCGGCCTCACAGCCCTGAGTGCTGAGTTGGCACCAGTAGTTCAGGACCAGAAGCAGCAGACTTCGTTCTTGACTCCTAGGAATGCACACGTTGTTGTCTCTTTTTTCTTCCTCACATTCTCCTCACCCTCACAGAGCAGGCATCATTTTTCCCCCTCTGTTATTCACAGTTCCTTCACAAAATACCGGAGGGAGTTCCTTTGCCTTTGATGGTTCAGAAGTTATGAATTACTCAAAGTCATACATGACCATTGCACGATCTCTCAGTCCCTGACATCATTCTTCTTTAATTGCCTTGGGAACACTTTGATCATGATGACAAACCACCTTACAGTTGGGGAGATAAATAGGTTTGGCAAAACTACCTGATTCTTTTTTACTCTGCTAATAGGCCCTGAGGACCAGGAAGCCAAGCAAGAATGTGATTCCCAAGAACCAAATACAATGTGGTCAGCTCCATGTGTTTCTTGTGGGAACACTGCATGCTCGCCTGTGTCTGATGCAGGGGAGTGCTGCGGAGCTAGGAGTCTAAAGCAACAAAACTCCTACGTTCACAAGAGCTTCAAAGGGCAGGTCCTGCTGCTCCCACATGTGGCTACTGTCAGCTGAATTGTTGGACATTGATATCCACAAGTTATTCCCAGATGTCACTTGCATACACAAGAGAATATTACTTCCTTGGCCAAAAAGACACTCAAATGAACATCTTGCTACTCTTGAGACTCAGGGTGCTTTCTAACTCATCTGGAGAGAATGAACATATGTGCGCTTCATCAAGGGCAGGAGACACAGTCTGGGTTCTGAGTCTGTGCATATCAGCTTGAGACAGGCGACTGGAAGTTTGTTCGTATGAAAATGGAGATAATAATTTGTGAGACACTGTATGAGGCTCCAAATGGGTACTGCATTTGGTATGTATCCTGTGTACAAATACCTACATTGGGAACACTGTACAAAGAAATGAACATCATATGGGACGCGAATGGTACAGGCTTTATTGAGAAATAAAGGTGAAGACTCCCTGTGTCTCAGGAGACATTTACATGGATCACAAGAAGAAGAAAGAAGGATATAAGAACCATGAGTACACTGAAAAAGGAAACATGATTTGAAGACTTTGAGTAGTTGTAGACACCTATGTGTGAGTCACTAGAATTTCTTTCTGTATGTTATTGAAAGGGAGAGGGTGACAATCTTGACTGTGGAGTCAAGGCAGAGGTCATGACTCCATATTAGTATGCATGAAGTTGGCACATGATCCAAAGATGAAGGAAGATGAGACTCAGCTAGAAATGGTCCACACTTCCTCAAGGTGATTCAGAAGCCTGTAATGTTGTTGACTGTTCGCAGGCTTTCAGCAATATTGGCAGTGACTTTGTTTCCCAAATGACAAATTGGTGTTTTATGCAGATGGTGCCTCTAGGCAAAGCAATTAGCAGCAGGAAGGCTGGCAGTAGGTTTGGACACACAGCATATGTGACAGCATGAGGTCCTATAGAAGGTGGTGTTGCAGCAGGTTGGGTGGCAACAAGGCTGGCAGCAGCTGGCTCCATGGCAGCTGGCCCCACTGTGGGTTTGTCCACTGCAGCTGGCCCCACAACAGTTTGTCTGCACCACTGGTCCAACAGAAGGTGGTCCTGTAGCACAAAGGCTGGCAGCAGGAGCTGCAGCCAGAGTAGATCATGGTCTCAGATGTGCAGAGTTGGGTTTCTGAGCAGAGATAAATTTTTAAGCCACTGAAATTATCTTCTCCACTAGGCCTTTCATACACTGGTTCCAAATTTGGAACCAATGATCAGAATTTTCCTGGTATCATTTATAATGTATTTTTCTAGATACATGGAGAATTACCCAAGGAGAAAGAGTCCCTTAAAGATTATGAACTTCTGAATGTAAATGGTAGGACTGTTCCCCTAGTTAATTAATAACCCTTAGGAACTTATTTTCAGAAGTGGAAGAGGCAGTAGGCAATAACAGCATCATTTAATTATGAATCACTATTTTTTAAGACTGAATACATCCTCTGGTCACCTGACAATTCAAGCTAATGTGGAGAAGTCAGAACCACTGTCACCACCTACTTTTTTTCCTTTGGCACTAACTATTTAGGGATATACTTCTGATAATAGATGAAACACAGGTGATGATTTCAAAACATACTTTAACACATTTTTAACTAAAGCCATATTTTCACAAGATGTACATCTGTGTCACAAAATTCAGTAATTGATAAATGTATTAGTAGCAACAACTTCATTAGGTATCTTGCTTCCTGCATCAGGGGACTGATTTGAGTATAACTGACAGTCTTTTACATGCTGAGCTCCAAATCTGATAAAAAAGCTTTCTCTGCAGATAGTATATTTACATTTAATGGTAAAGAGAAGGGTTTCAAAGAAGTTTGACAACTATAATATTTGCTTTGAAGTGCAGTTTAAAAGAACAAATGCCAATAAATATTTTTCCAAGAAGACAAACAAATGGCCAATGGACACAAGAAAAGATGCTCAACATCACTAATCATCAGAGAAATGGAAATCAAAACCACAATGAGATATCACCTTACACCTATCAGAATGGCTAGAACCAAAAAGAAAATATATAACAAGTGATGGTGAGGATGTGGAGAGAAAGAACCCTCATGCACTACTGGTGGGAATGCAAATTGGTGCAACCCCCGTGGAAAACAGTATGGAGACTCATCAAAAAAATTAAAAATAGAATTACCATATGATCTAGTAATTCCACTACTGAGTATTTACCCAGAGAATATGAAAACACTAACTTGAGAAGATATATGCACCCTTATAGTTATCGCACCATTATTTACAACAGCCAAAATATGGAGGCATCCCAAGTGTCCGTCAATAGATGAATGAATAAGGAAGATGTGGTATGTTTAAAACATGGAATATTACTCAGCCAGAAAAAAGAACAAGATCTTGCCATCTTCAACGACATGGATGGATTTAGAGGATATAATGGTAAATGAAGTAAATCAGATAGAGAAAGACACAAACCATATGATTTCACTGACATATGGAATAAAAGATACAAACAAATGAACAAAGGAAAAAAAAGACAAATGAAAAAACAGACCCTTAAATACAGAGAACAAAGTGGCATTTTCCAGAGGGGAAGTGGATGGGGATGTGGGTGAAATAGATAAAGTGGATTAAGAGTAAATTTACCGTGGGGTGCCTGGGTGGCTCAGTTGGGTTGAGCATCCAACTCAACTTCAGCTCAGGTCATGATCCCAGGGTCATGTTGGGCTCTGCACTGAGGGTGGAGCCTGCTTAAGATTCTCTCTCTCCCATTGCCCCTCTCCCCAGTTTGCACTCTCTCTAAAAACAAAAAATAATAAAAATTTTTTAAAAATTAAAAAGAGTACATTTACCGTGATTAGCACTGAATAATGTGTAGAATTGTTGAAACATCATATTGTACACTTGAGACTAATATAAAAATGTATGTTAATCATACTTCAATAAAAAATTAAAATAAACATAAAATGTATTCATGCAGGAACAAAAGGGACAATTACTCCATCCTGTGTATAAATGGAGCAAAGCAGAGTAAGCGCACAATATTTTGGACACTTCCCAATTTCTACACTTGTAACCTTTTAAGGAAAAGAGCCTTTTCCTTTCAGTGGCAACAATGTGGCTCTTGATGGAGCTTCATTTGCTCTGACTTAACCAAGGCTAGTATTTTGGATGCATCTGCAGGTGCCTCTGTTGCTGGCATATGTTGCTGAAGCGGATAAAGGTGGATAAATGTGGATGAAGGTGTATAAACCTCCTGTTTGCAGACCCAGCATATGGGTAATGGCCTTACCAATCCACCCTGTCAAATAATCTGCTGTTGTTCAGCAAGTCAGAATGGAGTCCTAGTGGCAAAAGGATGGGGTGGATATTATTTGCTTCTGTGTCTATGTCCTGAGAATGGCTCCAGCATAGAGAGAATCAGTACACGATCATTTGAAGAAAGGAGAACTCTAGTAACTTTATTAGCTTGAAAACTTGGACCAAAAATAAGTAATTTGTAATAGGACTGGATAATTGGGGTGTTGGTTTAGAAAAAGTGAGAGAATGACCAATTCAATTTTGAATGAGATAAACTTGAAGCCACATGCCTTAAACCCAGTTGTATTTCTTAGCTTCTTCACTAAGTTACAGGTGTGCTGGGCTGGTTTTACCACCAGCCATGGTGCTACAGTGGAGTGGGGTCTCATTTCCTTTTTCTTTTTCTTTTTCCTTTTCCTTTTTTTTTTTTTTTTTTTTTTTTTTTGTGCAATAGCATATCCACGTTTGTGTCTGTTTTAAGTGTTGTCCTGATAGGAGGAAATGTGGTTCTGTGTCTCTTTTGGATATAAGAGGTTAAATGATTGGAAGGCCAAAGAGTGACTCCAAGTATGCTCAGAATATCCAATGATACATACTAAAAGGATAAGACAAACAGATGAGATGATGCTGAAACAGAAAAGAAAGGCAAGTGATGCTTTTAGGGATAGATTACATGAAAACTGTGTAAGCATCCATTCTACTTTTTAAAATTTATTATTATTGTTTTTAAGAGAGTGGGCAGGGAAGAGGGGCAGAGGAAGAGAGAGAATCTTAAGCAGGCTCCACTCTCAGTGTGGAGCCCAATGCAGGGCTTGATCCCACAACCTGAGCTGAAATCAAGAGTCAGTCGTTCAACTGACTGAGCCACCTAAGCTCCCCATAAGCATCCATTTTAAATGCAAAGTGACCTCTGCATGAGAGTCATGCCACAATCACAATGTCTGATAAGTTCTTTTTAAACATGGTAAACAAGGGGTACCTGGGTGGCTCAGTCATGAGCATCTGACTCCAGCTCAGGTCATGATCTCATGGTGCATGGGTTCGAGCCCAGCATCAGGCTCTCAGCTGACCACAGCTCAAAGCCTTAAACCTGTTTCAGATTCTCTCTCTCTTCTCTCTCTCTCTCTCTCTCTCCCTCCCTCCCTCCCCCCTCTCTCTCTCCCTCCCTCCCTCTCTCTCTGCTCCTCCCATGCTTGTGCTCTCTCTCTCTCTCAAAAATAAATAAATAAACATAAAAAATAAACATGATAAACAATAGCAAGAAAATAACCCTGGATGTGATGATGACAGCTCTTCAGTAGAGTTTGGGAGAAGAAGATTTCCACTTGAGAATCTCATTGTCCTGGAGACCCACACAGAACATCCACCATTTCGTACCAGGGTCAGCTCCTGTTGTAGCTCTGTCTGCTCTGACAAGGGCTTTGGCCATGGCCTCTACCAGGAGACCTGTTGCTGACCCAGCTGCTATGTGTCCAGCTGCTGCCACCTTACCTGCTATGACTCCAGCTGCTTCCACTCAGCAGGTTGTCAGACTCCCTGGGGCCCCCTGGGGCCATATGACCTGCTGTTGCCCTGTTTGCTGTGGATCCTCTTATCGTTGACTTTGCTCCTCACCACCAGCCCTGAGTTGAGCACCATCATGCCAATGTACTCGTCTTATTCTCATTTCTTTTGTCCACAGCATCTGGCCATGTTCTGATCTGTCACTGTATTTATTTATCTTATTGGTCATGCCACCAAGCAACTAAATACCATGCAAACCCTCCAAGTTCTATGCCTATTACCTTGACATTCAGTCAAATATCTACCTTACTTCATGGGGACAGGTTCCTAATCTTATGATTGTTGTGCATGCTTGGCCTTTGCAACGAATTATGTGAGATAGAATAATTATGTCTCAATAAATGCTTACTCTGTGTCAGAAACATTTGTGGTCCTTAATTATTTTTTAATGTTGATTATGAACTGAAGATAAGTTTGGGTTTCTGCCCTACAAAGAAAACTGATTTTGCACATATCAATCAAAGCCTACATTAGAGAAAATGCAAATAATTAAATTTTCCCCAAACCAGACTGTCCACCTCTCTCCCATCAAGTTTATCAAGAGAAAACAAGAATGTCCTTTTTACTATAATTGAATTTTAGGCCACCTAGCAAGGTCCTTGTGCTATTGGGTTCTGGGAAGTACACATGTGGGATGAGACCCAGTTCTCACCCCTCATGGAACTCACAATGGAATCTTGAATTTAATAGGAAGATACGTGCCAGTAGAGTGTGTTGGTAATACTGGAGAAGAATAATAAATAAGGATTGATTCATAGAAATAAAATGTGTCAAGTTTGAAAACTCAGGAGAAGGCATACAGCTCACAAACACGTAAGACAAGACAAAGTGAAGGAGAGAACTGGGTAAAAGCAGAGTGTTTGTATTCTTATGAAGGCAATCTTTACTTTAAAAGTATCAGGAAAACAGTATAACCAGCTAAGGAGTAGAAGTATATCAATATTAATTCATGGATTGGGACAATGAGAAGACAAGAGCCAGAGATTCCTGGGTGAAACAACAAATGCCATAGGAAATAAGTTAGTATGGTGGGTGAAATGTATTTATAGGAAAGAGTAAGGAAAGTTAGGTTGGAGATTCTGGTTGAGTTTTATTTTTGAGGAGCAGCATCTCAGCTGAGTACAAAGAGGGCACTGTGGAAGGAGATAACCAAACTCAGGAACTCACTCATCTGGAAATGATGAACCTCCACCATCCGACACCACGGTCAGCTCCTATTGTGGTTCCATCTGCTCTGACCGGGGCTGTGGCACAGCCTCTGCCAGGGGACCTCTTGGTGCCCCAGCTACTGCCACCCTAAATGTGATATGTCCAGTTGCTACCACCCTAGCTGCTGGATACCCAGATGCCACCAGATCACTTGTTTCCATACCACCTGCTGCTGCCCTCGCTGCTATGGATCCTCTTGTTGCTGAATGCCCTATCCCACACTTGCACCTTCCCCATCAACATCATTACAGAATCAAAAGCTTCTTTTATGCAAGGCACCAGGACACAGAGTCCTGGGTGATGTTACTCAAATGAGTTGTGATGGCTGTGTGTCTAGTTTCTGATTTCTCTCCCACATTTTCCCTAAGACCATCACTCTGCATGAGGCACTCTGTAAGTGACTACCAGGCATTCAACACCATCTCCCATCACTCAGTAAGAAAGACGTTATTAGCCAAGGTTATATGACTCTGAGTAGATCATCTTAATTCTCAGTTTTTATTGATGACATTTTCTTAGATTTTTCTCTTCTACTGATTATCCCATTTTTAAATTCAATATTCACTTTTCTCATCACAGAAATAAAACGGACTTACTTCTCCTGTGTTTATAACTAGCTCCTGAATAACTGATTTTGTATACAGATACAGACAAGAATTTAGACCTGGATCACTACATAACAATTTCTAAACTTATTTTAACAACAAAAAAGCATCAGATAACACAAAGAAAACTCATCTCTTTGAGTCTTTAATGAACCAGCAATGCTTCATTTTTTTCTACTTACCCTAGCTTCAAGAGAATGGCCACTGGGTGAAGAAAATTTTTGGCAAGAGTTATTCGCCATTCATACACCATATGCAGATTTCATTCATGCTTCAGTTTCTTACCCTTACATGATTCAAGCTAAAGAGAAAAATCTATGTCTCCTGCCCCATCAGTGTTGCTCTGTGACATTCCAACATCCCCCAAAGTATACATCACATCCTAAGGTTATTTTAATGTTTTTTTAAATTTTTTAAAAATGTTTATTTATTTTTGAGAGAGAGAGAGAGAGAGAGAGAGAGAGAGAGAGAGAGAGAGGAAGGGAGACACAGAATCTGAAGCAGGTTCCAGGCCCCAAGCTGTCAGCACAAAGCCCGACATGGGGCTTGAACCCACGGACCACAAGATCATGACCTGAGCCAAAGTCAGCTCCCCACATCCTAAGGTTATTTTAAAGTACAGGAATGCTAGAGTACCCCTGTAACTCTAGCTCTCCAAAATCACTTCCCACTCCATGAACACACCATGCTCTCCCATGTCTCTGCCCCTTTGTACATGTCAGCATTTCTGTCTCAAATTCATTCTCCATCTGTCCCCTTTTGCTCTTTGAGGTCTAAATCTAATGTCCCTTTTCTGCATCACTTTTAGACAGTTATTTCTCCTATCCTGAGACAGTCTACAGGAGCACTTGGTTCTCCATAAAGAATTTTTCTTTGGACTAGAACTGTCTCTTTATTCATCTCTTTCTCTGTCCACACTGAGTTTCTCAAAGGTGGAGACTATATGATTTATTTAACAAATGTGTATATGGAACTAGCTCTTGGCCATGCTGCAAGCTAGGCATGGGGGCTATAAGATACCTCCAGGGGTGCCTGGCGCAGTCAGTTAAGTGTCTGACTTCAGCTCAGGTCATGATCTCACAGTTCTTGGGTTTGAGCCCCACATCAGGCTCTGTGCTGAATACTTGCTCAGAACCTGGAGGCTGCTTCAGATTCTGTGTCTCTTCTCTCTGCCCACCACCCCCCCTGCCCCCCACTCGCTCATGCTCTGTCTCACTCTGTCTCTCAAAAATAAGTAAGTGTAAATTAAAAAAAAAATTTTTTAAGATACCTCCAGGGTATTAGAAGAGGGAAAGGCAGTTTGAGTGGAGAGTATCAAGCAGAGTTTGTTGGATGAGGTAATGACACTTGAGTCTTAAAGAACAAGTAGTACGGACATTCATGCATAGTGCCTGGAACAAAATAGGGAAGCTTTCAACTGCTGTTTGCTACATATATCAGTGAGTGACAATCTACAGCTCTACAAGACTCTAGTTTTATGATTCTACCAAACCCAACAAAGACCTTTCCAGAAGAACATTTTTTTTAGTTTTATTTATTTGTTTTGAGAGAGAGAGAGAGAGAGAGAGACAGAGCAAGCAAGGGAGGGGCAGAGAGAGAGAGAGAGAGAGAGAGAGAGAGAGAGAGAGAGAGAGAGAGAATTCCAAGCAGACTCGTCACCGGCAGAGTACAGCCCAATGCAGGGCTCGAACCCACAAACTGTGATATTGTGACCTGAGCCAAAACCAAGAGTTGGATGCTTAACCAGCTGAGCCACCCAGGCACCCCAAGGAGAACATTTCTAACCAACATGTAGCTTGTCTGCAAACATGGGCCTGCTATTGTGATTTGAACTGTGAGTCACTTGGGGCTTTGTAGGCCCCAACACAATCCCTACATGACCATGTGCACATCCTAAACATTAAAGACTATGGGACCAGTGATTCGCTTTCACTCTCAGGAAAGTAATTCTATTCTAAGGACATTATACATTCCTGGGAGTGTCATGTATTGGGGCAATTATCCATTATGTGGCTGACACATTACCAGAACCATGAGAAAAGGATTAGAACAATGTCCTAAATGTCTCCTACACCCTTTAAATCTCTTGCTATGACATTCACACAATAAAATATCACTAATTTGGACACATTCCATCAGTGACATGTGCAGGCTAATTCTTCCTGGCCTGCGCCCACCTGAAACTTGGCATCTTCTGTAAAATGATTGTTTGTAAGGCAAACTGAGACAGTGAATTTAATTACAGAAGATATATTTAACACAGTGTGGACTTACTCAATGCTAACTGCAAATGAATCATATCATTCTGTACCTATGCCTTGATCCTATCACTTAGAAGCATTCTTTAGCTATGATTCTTAATTACACTTTAAATGTATTGGAAAGAAGCTAAAAGGTAGTATTTTTTTAAGTTTATTTATTTATTTATTTATTTATTTATTTATTTATTTATTTTGAGAGAGAGATAGAGTGTGAGTGGAGGAGGGACAGAGAGAGAGAGACAGAGAATCCCAAGCAGGCTCCACACTGTCAGTGCAGAGCCCAGTGCAGGGCTCGATCTTACAAACCATGAGATCATGACCTGAGCTGAAATCAAGAATCAGACACTTAACCAACTAAATCCCTAAAGATGCCACCTAAAAGTGCCCCTAAAGGCAATATTTTAAAAAGTTCTAGCCAGCTAAATTAGGCCAGTCTGCTCTCTTATTTTTCAATTAGTGAAATTTCATTATATTGTTTCTATGCAGACATTTTATAACTTAGTATCATAATACAACTTAAAAGATCTTTAAAGTTATTTTAATGTTTTCTCAAGCTCCAAAACCTTTTATTGAGAATATACTATGAGCCAAGGACTTTGCTAGATGTGGAGGATTCAAACAAGAACAACATGGTTGCAGCTCTGTAACCAAGATGAATTGAACTCTATGGGAATATCAAAGAAATAACACCAAATAACTGTTTGAAGGAGTAAGAGAAGCTATCAGAGAGTGGCATTTGAGCTATGTTCTTGTGAGGTAGAAAATAAGGAATAGGTTTTCTAGGGTCTTGGACAGAATTGCAAAGGGTTGAATCTGAAAAGTGTGGACTAGAGCTTAGGGCAATGAGGAAGATGAGAGAGTGACTGTAGATGGGGTTGGAAAGTAGGTGTGTGAAGGGTGTTGAGAAGTTTGGAATACATCCTAAGGGCACCAGAGAGTCAATAGCCTGTTATCATGAGGCCTTGCCCCATGCCTGGTAGGGTCACACAAAATCTGGAAGAGGTTATAACAAGAATCCATAGTTCATGAGATGTGTTTCTTGGCTAAGCCAAATCTCCTGTTTGTTTTAAAAAACTTGATTTTATTTGAAAACACTGAAAAGAAGGCAAAAGTATTTCTAATAACCCAACATGAAGAAAATTTATAAAGTATAAAGTAAAAGTCTCCCTAATGACTTTCTTCCTATCCCTAGATTGATAGATATCATTCCTGACCTTTTCCCGTGTTTATATAAATATTTCTATGTTTAAATATGTATACACACACGCGATGACCCTGCCCAACGGAATCATGTGCTATATTTATTCATTCATTCAGCAAATACTTACTGAATGCTTACTATATATCAGAGCAATATTCAAGCTACTGAGAATGTAATACCAAGAGTTGATATTCTAGAGGGCAACACATGACAATAAGCACATGATTGTGCTTTCAAATAAAGGTAAGTTCTAGGAAGACAAGTGAAACACAAAGAGTACAATATGATGAGAGGGACTGAGAAATCCTTGCGATTGTGAGGTCAGAGGTGGTTTCTCTTGTGAAGGGGATGATTTGAGCTGAGACCTGGATGATATTGAGAAGTATAGGTGCTGAGGGCAGACTGTCCCCAAAGGGGCCACTTTGGCATGAACCTTGAGTTAAAACCAATCAAAACCCAGCAGATTCAGGAAACACTCTTTACCTCCCGTCAACTGCCTGCTTTTATCAGGAAGAGAATTATTAATGAAGATAGCTAAGAAGCTTATCAACATAATAGGGCAACTTTGCTTTGTAAACATCTCTCACCTTCCGGATAATGGTCTTTTCCCCATTTGTATCCTCAGACTCCCACCCTTCTCCTTAGCTCATAGAAGCATCATGCTGCCTCATGATCTTTGGAATTTCAGTGTCCCCAGATGTATGCTATTAAAATTGATTTTCTCCTGTTAATCTGTTTCATGTCAACTTGTTTCTTTTCAAACAAATTTTTTTTTTAATTTTTATTTTGAGAGAGACAGAGACAACACAAGTTGGGGAGGGACAGAGAGAGAGGGATACTGAATCTCAAGTAGGCTCTGCACTGCCAGTGCAGAGCCCAACATGGGGCTCGAACACATGAAAGTGTAAGATCATGACCTGAGCTGAAACCAAGAGTGAGAAGCTTAACCGAATGAGCCACCCAGGTGCCTCTGTCAACTTGTTTCTTAGTCCAGCTAGAAGGACCTTGAGGGGAAAAGGAAATTCTTCCTCCCTGACAGTATCATCCTGATCTGGTATCTTCCAACCCCCAGTCCTAGAGGGTCACATTAGAGATCTCTAAATAGTGGTGTAATTGCACGACAAGGTTTTCTTTTTCTTTTTCTTTCTTTCTTTTTCTTTCTTTCTTTCTCTTTCTTTCTTTCTTTCTTTCTTTCTTTCTTTTTCTTTCTTTTTTCTTTCTTTCTTCTTTTCTTCCTTCCTTCTTTTCTTTTTTCTTTTCTTTTCTTTTCTTTTCTTTTCTTTTCTTTACAAAAGAAAAGTCATCAAAGAAAAGTAGAAGATAAAAGTGTTAAGGAGAAAATTAACAGTTTCTGTAAGTCCACCAACCAGAAATACTGTTAATATCATTTTTAATATCTGTAATTAAATGTTAATAAAATTAATATTTGTAATAATTTCAATATTTCTCTATGTTTTTACATAATTGGGGCTATACTGTATATTCTATTTTATATATAAATATAAATTTTTTTGCATATATTAGGTTCTCTTATCAATTCTAGTGGTGGTGATTCCTGAAGGGCTATATGTCCATTCCAGATACATATTTGTTCTTTAAAAACAGCAAGTCCAGGAAATGGGATTAGAACACAGTCTGAGTATCTTGAGAATTCTGCATGTGCCCACAACTGTTTTTGCTAACAACTGACCACACTGATGGATTTTACTTTGACTTCTCAGGTTAAGATTCCATTCTTCTGAGATTTTCTTATATCTGGATTTAACCTATGACTAAATCTTTTTTCCATAAGAAATGCTGCAAAAATTGCAAGCATGATAAGACCCACAGATGAGGAAGAGTGAAACCTGGACTACTCCATGTCAAGGTTCACCATGACAACTGCTCTCTGGAAGAAGCTTCTCTGTCTGTAAACATAGATGGTGCCTACAAGGACAGAATTACCAGGGATGATTCAGGAGGAAAGGGCAGATGGAGAGAGAGTCAACATATTCAGCTTAGAATCTGAGCCAAGATGATTCATACAAAGGAAGACAGCCAAGATGTGACAGGGGAGGAGATAATGGGATAAATCCTAATCAGGCAAAGGAAACAATGTTTTCCATCCAACTTGGAAAATGTAATTACCTAATTAAACGATTGCTTACTTGTTAGGGTAAACAGTAACATGGAAAGAGGTCCCTCAGCAGGGTGTAAAAGGGGCCCTGGAGCAAGAAGTCTTCTAGATTCAAGGAATACACTCTTCTGGAAACCCAACCAGAGCCTCTGCCCTCTGACACCATGGTCAACTCCTGTTGTGGCTCCATCTGCTCTGACCAGAGCTGTGGCCATGGCCTCTGCCAGGAGACTTGTTGCTGCCCCAGCTGCTGTCAGACCACACACTGCAGGACCACCTACTGTTACCCCAGCTGCTGTGTGTCCAGCTGTTGCCACCCCTCTTGCTGCCAGACCACCTGTACCTGCTGCTGCCCCAGCTGCTATGGCAGTTCTTGCTGCTGAACATCCTGCTCTGGACTGGAACCTCCTTGCCCCCATCCTTCAGTCCAGGAAGAAAGCATCTAATTTAACAAAACACATGGCACTTCCTGATGTCATGAACTTACAAACAGACCCATGGACTGATCTGGAAACCTCTGGTCTCTATGTCACTTATTCTCTTATGTAGAAATACCTTATTGCCAAATGAGTCAGAATTTATGGTCAGATTATGCAGCTGATTTTTTAGAATTTCTAATTCTGATTCTAAATATAAAAGTCTTTAAATGTTCCTCTTCTAGGTTTTTTTTTCTTTCCAATGTTTCTCAATGGAATCTATGTTCATGTGGAATTTCTTGAGGCTCCCAAATAAAACTTTTTAGTATTGGAAGGCACTGATATTGCTCATCTCTCATTATTTCTTATTAATGAAATGTTCAATGCATATTGCTCTTTTTCATGTGACATAGGAGCACATATTCTCAGGGGACCCTACAACAGAAAAATTAAACTGGTACTCACCAATGAGATTTTTATCCAGGTCACAATTAAGTGTTAGCAGAAACAAGAAAAGGTTTAAAGGGAGGCATCTTTGAACCTAATACATATAACATGAGAGCTATGGATTACAACTGCCAACAAAAAAGAGTCCTTAGAAAACTATAATCCATGAATTGATTTAAACCAATTTAAACAGAGGCAGCTCAGTGTAGATAGCCCACGGACTTGGGAATTAGACTTAGGTCTGAATTTTGACTGTACCACATACTAACTGTGGCCTTGGACGTGTTACTTAAACTCTCAATTTAGGATTGCTTTTCTCCAAAGAAAGGATGATGATACACACCTATAAAATTGTCACACACCATTAATCATCAGGGAAATGCAAATCAAAATCACAATGAGATATCACCTGATACCTATTAGGATGGCTATTATTAAAAAAAAAAAGACAAGTGTTGATAGGGATGTTGAGAAAAGGGAATTCTGGTACACTGTAGGTGAAAATGTTAAGTTGGTACAGCTATAATGGAAAAAAATATGGAGGTTCCTCAAAAATTAAAACACAGGGGCTCCTAGGTGGCTCAGCTGGTTAGGCATCCGACTTCAGCTCAGGTCCATGATCTTGTGGTTTGTGAGTTCGAGCCCCTCATTGGTCTCTGTGCCGACAGCTAAGAGTCTAGAGCCTGCTTCAGATTCTGTGTCTCCCTCTCTCTTTGCCCCTCATCTGCTCTCTCTCTCTCAAAAATAAATAAACATTAAAAAATTAAAAAATTAAAAAACAGAACTACCATACAATCCAGCAATCCCATTTCTGAGTATGTATCCAAAGTAACTGAAATCAGAACCTCAGAGGAATACCTGTACTCCAATGTTTATGGCAATAATATTCACAATAGCCAAGATATGGAAACAACCTAAGCATTCATCTATAGATGAACAGATAAAGAAAAAATAGTGTATATATAGAATGGAGTATTATTCAGCTTTAAAAGGAGGAAATCCTGCCATTTGCAACATGGGTGGACTTGGAGGACATTATGCTAAGTGAAATAAGTCAAATACAGAAAGACAAATACTGCATGATCTTACATGCATAAAATAATCAAACTCAATAATCAAATAGAAGCAGGGAGCAGAATGGTGATGCCAGGGGCTGAGGAAAGGAATAAATGGGAAGATGCTGGTCAGAGTACAAAGTTTCAGTTATGCAAGATAAGTAACTTCTGGAGATCTACTATATAGCATAGTGCTGACAGCTGACAATACTGTTTTATATACTTAAAATTTTCTAAGAAGGTATATCTTAAGTGTTCTTACACTTAAGATACACTTAAGTGTTTTTACACTTGTTTTAAAAATTTTTTTAAACTCTATGTGTCTGACTTCAAGGCAGCAAACTAGAATTTTCAAATTTTATCTCATACCTACAAGAATCTCTTCATTTCTCAAATATATATTTTATTGATTGAAGGAAAAAAGACAGTTGTGACAAAGATTTAATAAGATAAAGGTACATGGTAGACAAAAGTATGCTCCCTTTTACCTCCACTGAGCTTTATTTTACATTTTATTTTGAAATAACTATAGGTTCACAAGAAGTTGAAAAACAGTACAGCAAAATTCTGGGTACTCTCTATCCAATTTCCCCCAATGGTCACTTCTTATAGAATTATAGTACACACCAAAACTCAGAAACTAACATTAGCACAATCTACAGAACTTGTTCAGATTTTACCAGTTTTATGTGCACTTGTATGTGTGAGCCTGGGTTTTTAGCTTGGTTGTGTCAGCTTGGAAATTAGGGCCAGGGCATAATGGCCACGAAAAAAAAAAAAAAGAAGCACCGTAAAGAATTTGATTGATTAGACTTATAGGTCCCTTATGGTAGAAAGGAATCCTCAAAGTCATTTCACCCAATCTCCTCCATCTGGTTCACGAGTCTTCCTCTGCAACACCAGCTTACACTTACGTCCCCCTGCTATGTATGGAGGAAGCCATTCCATAAAACTTTATGGTGAGTATAAATTTTTTTTTCTCTATGAGCCACCCACTTATCCTGTGTCAGCCCATGACATTCATTTGGGGCAAGTCCAATCTCTCACATACAGCTCCTCCATGCTGCACAGCCATGCCTTTGCTCCACTTTTCTTTAGGCCAATTTTCCCAAGTTTTTTCACCTGCTCTTCATTGATCACGATGTCACCATCTTAGCAATTTTGCTTTTAATATACCGCAATTTATCTCTATTATTCTAAATGTAGGCAAGAACTGAACACATTTTCAGATGTGTTCTGAATGCTCAGAAAGGAGTAGAACTGTGTCTTCTTCCTTTTAAAATACCACACTTGCGTTAATGTATTAATGTCTGCATTCAGCATTTAATGGCACTAAATGTGGACTTGTTCTGAGGTTACAATATCATGTAAACACCTATGTCTTTTTCATTACAAACTGCTTCAATCTATGCTTATAGATGTCCAGTGGTTATCTGAAGAGCAGCAATTCTGAATCTCTTTTGCTACCCAATACCACTAGTAACATGGCTCATTCTGGTAATAATATACCCAAGGAAGAGCTGCTAAGGGTACATACAACCTTAGGATATGTAGGCAGTTCAAATAAATTCTCCCAAGAAGTTTAGATATATTTACTCCTCCTCGATCCCATGTGCCATGTTGCATTGGTAACTACTCTTTTAGATCTAAGAAAGGCTCTGAGATTTCCTTGTGCTAGATTTTGCCTCTTATGCTAGGACGTCCAAGTCACTTGGAATCATGATTCTGGCATTCAATATATTCAATCTTTCCCAACTTCATGATTTGATAAACATATTTTACGGAAAGACTCAACAAAGTTGAGATGTCCATGGTTCCGTTTTCAGAAAGACCAGTCCAAGAATGAAATGACTACTCAAAAACCATCCTAAAGTTGAAAATGACATATATTTGGAAGAACATAATTCAAAGACAAGGTTTTCCAGTGTTCTCCTCATTCTCTGGGTTCCCTTGTTCTCCACGGGGAAAATGTATTTGAAGAGCCAGCTGATGAACTGGCAGTGCCCCTATTTTTTTGAAACACTAGTCTGCTAGTCATTTGGTTGGGAATTTTGTAACCTTTAAGCTTTTACTCCATCCCACTATGAATAAATAGGTTGGTGTTGTCTAACCTGGATATTCATTTTATGTCTCCTTTCTTGGAAATAAAGACCTAGAAAGTGAAATCTGGTCAACAATTTAAGTAATGAAGCAGAAAAATATAGGGTATCTTCAGAGCCCAGCAATTTAAAGAGACAGCAAGATGGTAAGATATGAATTACAGTAAAAGGCAAGGACACTGGGCAATCTAACTTGTATTGACAAGTAAATCTTGGAAACAGAGATAAGTCAACATGCCCTGACAAAGACAGAAAAACAAGAAGTCAAAGTCAGAAGAAAAGTCAACCCAACAAAGCAGAAGTTAAGGGACTTGAACCTTATGATACAGGTAGATAGAGGGCTTCTATCTCTGCAGCTGACTTCCCCTAAGAAGCCCTAAAGCTGAATTCTGGAGGTTTGTTTGTGGAGAAAAATGAAATACCACCTCACATCTGTAACACCCCACCAAAGATAGCAAGTATTGGTGAGGATGTGGAGAAATTAGAACCCTTTTACACTGTTGGGATGTAAAATGGCGCAGCCACTATGGGAAACAGTATAGAGGTTCCTAAAAAATGAAAAATAGAACTACTGTATAAATCAGCAACCCTACTTTTGGGTATATATCTGAAAGAAGTGAAATCAGGATCTTGAGGAGGTATCTGCACTCCCATGTTTATAACAGCATTATTCACAATAGTGAAGATATGGAAATAACCCATATGTCCACTGACAGACAAATGGATTTAAAAAATATGAAATAGCCACATAATGGAATATCATCACCCTTATAAAAATAAGGAAATCCCATTATTTGCAGCAATATGGATGGACCTAGAAGACATTAGGCTAAGTGAAGTAAGTCACAGAAGGACAAGTAAATACTGCATGATTACACATAAAATCATCAAGTCCATAGGAGCAGAGAGTACAATGGTGGTTTCCAGGGAGGAAGAGGAAATGGGTAGTTCTTTAATGAATATAAAATTATACTTATACAGGATGAGTAAGCTTTAGAGATCTACAGAACAACAATGTACATATAGCTCACAATACAACAGGGTGCACTGACAAACTTGTTAAGAGGGTAGATCTCATGCTAAGTGTTCTTACCACACATAACATGCAGAGCAAGAGGACAAATAAATCTTTGGGCGATGACAGATAATATTTATTACCTCAATTGTGGTGTTGGTATTATGGGTCTAGGCATATATCCAAACTCAACAAAATGGAAACATTGACCATGTGGAATTTTTTGTATTTTAAGTATGCCTTGATAGACCTGAGAGAAAACAAGATATATCAAAATTTGTGACCTAGTTTTACTTCTTACAAAAGTTATTTCTTTCCAAGCAGGAAGTCTAGATAATGGGGCATGATCACAATGGGGAGGAGGTGTGTCCTAAGATTCTTATCCCCATGACAGTGATCCCCTAATCCATACTCAAAAGTTCCCAGCATAAATGACCCACTATGAATGGGCCATCAGACTGAAATGCACCCTGATATTCCCAGGTCACCAAAACAAATGTGGGCCTCTAAGAACCATTATCTCCCAAGAGTACATATGATTTGCTAAGCACAATTAGATAAACACATATACCTCTAGACATAAATCAGGTGACAGCTTTCTTTTAGGTAGCTAAAGCAAGACAAACACATTAAAGATGATTCAGGAAAAGCAGATGGGATGAGTCATGTATCAGGAAAATGAAATCATGTTATCCATCTATCTTGAAAACCTTAACCTGAAAATGAAAACTGGCTAATTTGATAATTGGCTACTATTAGGACAAACAATGAAAAGAAAAGAGTGTTGCATGTGAGACACTGGCCACCAAGCAAGGTATAAAAGGTGACCTTGGGGAAGCAGATGTTCAAATCTTCCAAACCCACCTTCCTGGAAACCCACCCCAAACCTCCCTCTGACACCATGGTCAACTCCTGTTGTGGCTCCGTCTGCTCTGACCAGGGCTGTGGTCAGCAGACTTGTTGCCGTCCCAGCTGCTGCCAGACCACCTGCTGCAGGACCACCTGCTGTCGCCCCAGCTGCTGTGGCTCCAGCTGCTGCCAGCCTTGCTGCCGCCCCACCTGCTGCCAGACCACCTGCTGCAGGACCACTTGCTGCCGCCCCAGCTGCTGTGGTTCCAGCTGCTGTGGTTCCAGCTGCTGCCGCCCCAGCTGCTGCATCTCTAGCTGCTGCCGGCCCTGCTGTGGGGGTTCCAGCTGCTGTGGCTCCAGCTGCTGCCAGCCTTGCTGCCGCCCCACCTGCTGCCAGACCACCTGCTGCAGGACCACCTGCTGCCGCCCCACCTGCTGTGTGTCCAGCTGCTGCCGCCCCTGCTGTGGGGGTTCCAGCTGCTGTGGCTCTAATTGCTGTGGCTCCAGCTGCTGCCAGCCTTGCTGCCGCCCCACCTGCTGCCAGACCACCTGCTGCCGGACCACCTGCTGCCGCCCCACCTGCTGTGTGTCCAGCTGCTGCCGCCCCAGCTGTTGCTAGACCCCCTGCCACCACCCACCAACCTGCTCTAGTGGCTCTTGCTGCTGCTGAGTGCCCTGACCTGCACCCTGCTGTTTTCATCAGCCAATCTCCTTCATGTCGTCCAACTGGGAGCTGAATCATGTGAGGCCAACTGTAAAACCTCAGTTCCCGGTGATTTTTCAACTGGTTGGCCTTGGAATATACCACCCACCGCCCAATTCCCTCCCACCTCTTTCTTATAATGTCCATCCCAAGTCAGTACAAAGGTTGTATTTTCCCTGATATACGATAACATATCATCCCAACTGATGTATCTGTTACTGCCAGATGTTCTGTATGGAGATGTTTCTATATAGCAAATAAATCTTAACTTCCCAGGCATTAAATATAAAGAATCGTGTCTCATTCTTTTTTCCTTCGTGAATGGTCACCCTTAGCTGCCAGGTCTTCTAATTCTCTGCACAACGAGGAGATCATAGCAGGCCATTTCAGCATTTTCACTTCTATCACCTCAGTCCTTCCCACACTAACAGTGTAGGATGGTGGCTTACAGCAAGCGCCTGGAACTCTCTGCGGACGGCTCAGTCTACGTGAAGGAGCAGATCGCAAAGGACACAACAGGGAAGGCACGTGCCTGGGAGAAGCGTTCAAACGGTGGCCAGTAGTTGGAGGATAAGTGCTCTAGCCTCTATCCCCTCTAGTGGGACATGTGAGACCAGAGGGCCTCAGTAGCACTGAACGAACCCCCCATGCCCACAGGACTCACCTGCTGTTGAAATCAACCTGGATTGGTTTCTACCCTTCCCTGGATCACTTCACAGTATCCCTAGAGCACTACTTGGGATCACCTCCCAGACAATCTACTTGGTCTCAAGCCTCTGTTTTGAGCTCCGACCCTGAGGTCGACCTGACACCAGTGTTCCAAGTCTCAGTAACAGTGCCTTCAAACATTTCCCTATGATATGAACGGTCACTGGGTGACACTGTGGGCTCTTGACCTTATTCTCCGCTGAACCACTGAATCTTTTCATAGGATGTTGTTTCTTCTCACAGTTTGTACACACTTGGTTTTAGACTTCCTGTGTCCAATTCTTGGAACATCATATATCCCAAAGGACCGCAGACACTCCCACGAATAAAACAGCTCGCCATGTTAGGAAGTGTCTCTCTCAAGGAGGCTATGCTTGAGGCGGACCGCACCAAACTGTGATTCTCACGTTGCATTCAAAACACCAGAGCCGACAACGGGTATTCCTGCATAAGTACTGCATAAGGAAGGAGGTGCTCTCAGGAGACCCAGTGTAACGCGGAGTCAGCACAGGGCAGTAAAAGAAGCTAAGACAAAGGGTGCTTTCAGTTCAACTCACCCCCGTATTCTGACCCACACATGAGGGGTGTGTACTGGGCCACGGACTTGCTCATCTTAGTGGAAAAAGCGGTTGGGCCTTTGTGCTCCTACGTCACCTATCGCTACCTGTCCACATCCTTTGGTGAGTGGAAAGGATGGAGAGGAAGAACTCCAGGTGGCCCCCACCCCAGAGCCTGAGACAGTTACCTGCAGATAGTGGGTGATCAGTGTGAACCACGCGTAGCCCACACTCGCACTACCTTGTGGATGAGGGCATGTATGGCAAAGAGAATCAGAATGGGATATCATATACCTACTCCTGGTTCTGCCCGTATCTATGCATTTCTCTCAGTAACCTTGCTCCTGGTCGTTTGCCACAGTTTCTATCAAAACCTAGAATATGAGAGTTAACGGGCGGCTTCTCTGCTCCTTAGCTGACTTGCCTGGTTCAGTACCAAGTTCCCCATTCCTGAGAGTCCTGAACCCATCATTCCTGTGTCCTCTTTAGGCTATACTATTTGCCCATCTGCAGTTAATGCCGGGAATAGGAATACCACAAATGCCCCTGCAGATCACCTGAATGCTAAATATATTCCCTGTGGCTCCTGTAGCTCCTAACATTGACTGCTGCCTTCCTGGCACTAGAAACCCAAAGGGATGAGGTGGTAGCCAGAATTTTACTTCCAATCAGATCTACCCACGTGCCTTCCAATGAGCTTTCCTGTCTTAGAGCTGAGACCTCTAGAGGCACACAGCCTACAATTATGGTAGAAGGAGGCACAAATTCCCCCCCCCTCCCAGGGGATTATTGGGATGAAGGTAGTGGGGAAACTGCTCCTTTAACTCTCACATCTAGATCAGTGTATTCAAATAGGGGCCATGAAGGATTGTGGGTATCCAGCAATGAGTTCAACTCAGATCCCATGTCCAACAGCCTGCAAACATGAGTATTTCAGCTTGCTCTGAGACAATGGCTGTAGATTCCTTGGGCAAGGACTAAAAATTCTATGATGTACACTTCCTATGGTCTTCAGTCTCGAGAGGACCTCATCTTAGCCATCTCTATCTTTGTGTTAATTGTTTCCAGGTCTGTGAAAAGTATAACTTGAGGTCTGCAAACTGTGTCAGGAATCATGACTTTCCATGGGATCAATGACCTCAGCCTTTGTTCTTTTATTTTTATGTTCTTTTAATTTCTCTCTCTCTCTCTCTCTCTCTCTCTCTCTCTCTCTCTCTCTCTCTTTCTATAAAGGTGTATCTGAGTTGGCTGCCTATATCCTATATGAGGGACATCATGTTCTATTATCCATATTGATAGATCCCTGAGAGTCACATATCATTCTGCCCCCTTTGTCATTCCAACCTTGTTGGCAAGCACATAATTATACCCACATTACTTCCTACAATTAAGTGCTGCCGCATGGACTCTGTCATTCAGAGGTATGACCATCCCCATTACTCTTAGGGAGCATACTTTGGTCACAGTATTCCCTACCACAACCTCTAACTTTAGAGAATAGGCACTCCTTTCCCAAAGATGCTGCTGACATTGGTACTTGATGATTCCTTACTAGCATGGTAAACAGAGTACCCCAGACCCTCCTAGGGAATGGCTATGTGGGCTTTGTGACCTTATGACTATATCCATTTTAGCATTTCTATTTCTCTCTGTACCTTTTGATCCCTCCCTTCTCAACTGTGTGTGCCGTGGTCCTAGGTAAATCTGTACTGGTTATCTATTGTTATGTAACATTACCTCAAAATTTAGCAGCTTAGAGTAACACTCATTTATTTTCTCTGTTTCTGTGGGTCCAAAATCCAGGTATGGCCTACCCAGACTCTCTATTTCATAGGATTTCACAAGGCTGCACTCAAGGTGCTGGCTGGCGCTGGGGTCTCATCTGAAGCCTTGCCTGGGGAAGAATCCACTTCCAAGTTCACTTATCGGGTCATCAGCAGAATTCATTTCCTCACAGGCTATAGGAGGGAGGACTTCAATTCCTTGCTCGTTGTTGAATGGAGACTGTGCTCAGTTCTTTGCTGCAAGGATCTCTCCCACATAGGACCTGGCTTCATCAAAGCCAGTGACAGAGAGAGAAAGAGTTCGCATTAAGATGAAAGTCACAATCTTTTATAACTCAATCACTTGATGATGCTGTCATATCTTGTGGCTTAGAAGCCAGTTACTTAAGGGGAAGGAGTTACATGAGACCCTGAACACCAAGAGGTAGAAATCATTGGGTCTTCTTGGAGTCTGCCTATCAGAACTCTTACATAATACTGAGTGAAAGAGTTAAAACACATTTACAGTAAGATTTCATTCATATACAAATTCAGAAACATGGGAAATGAAACTATATTTTTAGGTGTGTATACCTAGGTCATAAAACTGTAAGGAAAATACATTAAAGGGTTACTTGAAAAGTCAGTACAGTACTCATCTGTAGGGTAGAAAAAGGACTGTGGTTAAGAGAAGGCATTTCAAAAGTCTTCTTAGTTGTAACAATGTTCTATTTCTTGAGTCAAGCTATGGGTGCATAGATGTTTGCTCCATAACTATTTTTTATCATTCATGCTTATATTTTGTATGTTTTTCAGTTTATGTGCATTTTACATAACATGAAATCGTTTTTTGAAAAATTTAGGGTGAACTGAAATGCATACTCTATTGAAGATTTAAAATGAAAAACAAGCGTGGGGTGCCTGGGTGGCTCAGTCAGTTGAGCGTCGGACTTCAGTTCAGGTCACGATCTCACAGTTCATGGGTTCGAGCCCCACACCGGACCCTATGCTGACAGCTCAGAGCCTGGAGCCTGCTTTCAATTCTGTGTCTCCTTCCCTCTCTGCCCCTCCTCTGCTCACACTCTGCCTCTCTCTCTCTCAGAAATAAATAAACATTAAAAAACTTGTTTTTTAATAAAATGAAAGACAAGCCTAAGGAATGCTGGTTTCCCTACCATGAATTTTATTGGTAATAGTTAAGGTAAGTCTTGGTACTTCTCTAGTACAACACTGAATGAACTAGTGATATATGCATCAACGTTTATGATTCTCACAGGTATAAGACAAGTTAACAGTATCAAAAAGAAGAGATATTACATACACTATAGTACTAGTATACAGTAAAACCTTGGTTTGCGAGCATAATTCATTCTGGAAACATGCATGTAATCCAAAGTACTCCTGTATCAAAGTGAATTTCAAGAACATTGGGCTCAGTTGTGAGTATGTGAAATTTGGCATCACACACTACTTGTGTTGCAAGACATCGCTCCTTTATCAAGTTAAAATTTATTAGAAATGTTTGCTCATTTTGCAGAACTTTTGCAGAACAAGTTACTAGCAGTCCAAGGTTTTGCTGTATATACTACATATTATTGGAAAGTCTATATCAAAACAAATCTATAATGAAAAATATATTAAAACACTGACTGCCTCTATGGTATTGGGGACTTTAATATGGAACTTTCTGATATAATGGAAATGTTCATTTGAAAGATGTGGGGATTGCAAGGTCCTGCTTCTGTGTATCAAAACTTAACACTACGGATGACTAAACTTAGAATTTGTGTATTTCAATCTGTGTAAACTCCACTTAATTTGTAAAATACATCATAAAAGGTAAACAAGAAACCGTGACTTATTAATTTATGAATAAACCTAAGTCTTTAGCAAAACGTTATCCTGGCTGATTTGCCTTAAACACAATTCTTTTAAATTACACAACTGTGAACTCCTTTGATGTATCTCTCCATATTATGTTGCAGTTATCTATATGTGTGTGTGCAGTGGGGCTTCTCAGTAGTCTGTAAATTCCTGGGGAAGAGACCCAAAATCATATTTGTGACATCAATAACTGCAATGTGTGTATCTCAGATAATCCACTCAACAAGGTGGCTTCATAAACAGGAATGAACTTGATAGAGGCATGTCCTCAAAGCTTCAACAAACAGAAGAAAGGAGTAGGTCTCTATGTGTGGTCCTTGGGCATTCAGGATCAACACCATCTGGGTACTGGTTAGAAATGCTGAACCTCAGGCTCCCCCTGTCTTCAGATCCTCTGGGATTTGTCCCAACCATATTTAATAAGCCCTTCAGATGATTTGCTGCATACTCAAGCTGGATTATCACTAAATGGAGAATAATTAGAAACAGTAACTAAATGAACTTGAATTGACTAAAATCCACGAACATTTTGAATGTATCCAAACAAAAGTGTGCTACAGATTTCCTAACTACACAGATAAGTTCTGAGGACAGGCACATTCTGATTATTCAACATCTGCTTTGCTCCGTTGAAGAATATTTTTAATTAAGAATGAGATAAGAATAAAAAGGAGGCTGTGTCTTCCAGAATCTAAAAACCATCCAGAGAAATGCAACACAAAATACATGACGGCAACATTAATGCTCAATGAACTACAAATCATGACAGTGACGGGAACCATAAAGGTAACTGTCTGCCATAATTGGGGGTAGACAGCATAATCCAAAGTTAGAAACATCCAAGAAAACCCATTCCAGTGGTAGAGGTCAGCAACATCACATGCTCATAGGCAGCTGCTCCCTTCCTCACTGATCAACAATGACCCACAAAATTGGAACTTTTCCGCTTCTCGCATGCCTACTCCATCCTCCGCGGATGTGATTTCCTCCCCACTGATCACTGGAAGAAATGCACAACCAAAAACAGGATTGGTTTTATCCCATCCTGCTGGGGGATGTAGCAGGGAACAGAAAGATGTAATTGCAAGTGCCACCTATCACATGAAGCCCTCTGGGAGAAACATGAGGAAAGACTGGTCCAGAAGATGCCACAGGGTATAAGTCAGAAGGAAAAGTAGACCAGATAGAATTCATCAAATCTAGAAAAGAAAATATTGTTTCCCTCAAGTTTAAACCATTACATAGACAAACATTGAAGTAAAATATCATAATTACTTAAATATTAGGTAAACAAACACAAGGAAGATGTGTTGACAACTCACCATGGACGGGCAGTATATAAGAGGCCATGGCACGAGGAGACGTCAGACTCAAGCCCCTCACTCTCCTGGAAACCATCCCAGAACCTCCACCCTCTGACACCATGGTCAACTCCTGTTGTGGCTCCGTCTGCTCTGACCAGGGCTGTGGCCAGGAGACTTGTTGCCGCCCCAGCTGCTGCCAGACCACCTGCTGCAGGACCACCTGCTGTCGCCCCAGCTGCTGTGGCTCCAGCTGCTGCCAGCCCTGCTGCCGCCCCAGCTGCTGCCAGACCACCTGCTGCAGGACCACTTGCTGCCGCCCCAGCTGCTGTGGTTCCAGCTGCTGTGGTTCCAGCTGCTGCCGCCCCAGCTGCTGCATCTCTAGCTGCTGCCGGCCCTGCTGTGGAGGTTCCAGCTGCTGCCGCCCCAGCTGCTGCATCTCTAGCTGCTGCCGGCCCTGCTGTGGGGGTTCCAGCTGCTGTGGCTCCAGCTGCTGCCAGCCTTGCTGCCGCCCCATCTGCTGCAGGACCACCTGCTGCAGGACCACCTGCTGCCGCCCCACCTGCTGTGTGTCCAGCTGCTGCCGCCCCTGCTGTGGGGGTTCCAGCTGCTGTGGCTCTAATTGCTGTGGCTCCAGCTGCTGCCAGCCTTGCTGCCGCCCCACCTGCTGCCAGACCACCTGCTGCCGGACCACCTGCTGCCGCCCCACCTGCTGTGTGTCCAGCTGCTGCCGCCCCAGCTGTTGCTAGACCCCCTGCCACCACCCACCAACCTGCTCTAGTGGCTCTTGCTGCTGCTGAGTGCCCTGACCTGCACCCTGCTGTTTTCATCAGCCAATCTCCTTCATGTCGTCCAACTGGGAGCTGAATCATGTGAGGCCAACTGTAAAACCTCAGTTCCCGGTGATTTTTCAACTGGTTGGCCTTGGAATATACCACCCCACCGCCCAATTCCCTCCCACCTCTTTCTTATGATGTCCATCCCAAGTCAGTACAAAGGTTGTATTTTCCCTGATATACGATAACATATCATCCCAACTGATGTATCTGTTACTGCCAGATGTTCTGTATGGAGATGTTTCTATATAGCAAATAAATCTTAACTTCCCAGGCATTAAATATAAAGAATCGTGTCTCATTCTTTTTTCCTTCGTGAATGGTCACCCTTAGCTGCCAGGTCTTCTAATTCTCTGCACAACGAGGAGATCATAGCAGGCCATTTCAGCATTTTCACTTCTATCACCTCAGTCCTTCCCACACTAACAGTGTAGGATGGTGGCTTACAGCAAGCGCCTGGAACTCTCTGCGGACGGCTCAGTCTACGTGAAGGAGCAGATCGCAAAGGACACAACAGGGAAGGCACGTGCCTGGGAGAAGCGTTCAAACGGTGGCCAGTAGTTGGAGGATAAGTGCTCTAGCCTCTATCCCCTCTAGTGGGACATGTGAGACCAGAGGGCCTCAGTAGCACTGAACGAACCCCCGATGCCCACAGGACTCACCTGCTGTTGAAATCAACCTGGATTGGTTTCTACCCTTCCCTGGATCACTTCACAGTATCCCTAGAGCACTACTTGGGATCACCTCCCAGACAATCTACTTGGTCTCAAGCCTCTGTTTTGAGCTCCGACCCTGAGGTCGACCTGACACCAGTGTTCCAAGTCTCAGTAACAGTGCCTTCAAACATTTCCCTATGATATGAACGGTCACTGGGTGACACCGTGGGCTCTTGACCTGATTCTTCGCTGAACCACTGAATCTTTTCATAGGATGCTGTTGCTTCTCACAGTTTGTACACACTTGGTTTTAGACTTCCTGTGTCCAATTCTTGGAACATCATATATCCCAAAGGACCACAGACACTCCCACGAATAAAATACCTCACCATGTTAGGAAGTGTCTCTCTCAAGGAGGCTATGCTTGAGGCGGACCGCACCAAACTGTGATTCTCACGTTGCATTCAAAACACCAGAGCCGACAACGGGTATTCCTGCATAAGTACTGCAGAAGGAAGGAGGTGCTCTCAGGAGACCCAGTGTAAAGCCGAGTCAGCACAGGGCAGTAGAAGAAGCTAAGACAAAGGGTGCTTTCAGTTCAACTCACCCCCGTATTCTGACCCACACATGAGGGGTGTGTACTGGGCCACGGACTTGCTCATCTTAGTGGAAAAAGCGGTTGGGCCTTTGTGCTCCTACGTCACCTGTCGCTACCTGTCAACATCCTTTGGTGAGTGGAAAGGATAGAGAGGAAGAACTCCAGGTGGCCCCCACCCCAGAGCCTGAGACAGTTACCTGCAGATAGTGGGTGATCAGTGTGAACCACGCGTAGCCCACACTCGCACTACCTTGTGGATGAGGGCATGTATGGCAAAGAGAATCAGAATGGGTTATCGTATACCTACTCCTGGTTCTGCCCATATCTATGCATTTCTCTCAGTAACCTTGCTCCAGGTCGTTTGCCACAGTTTCTATCAAAACCTAGAAGATGAGAGTTAGTGGGCAGCTTCTGGGCTCCTTTAGCTGACTTGCCTGGTAAAGTGACCATGGTCTCCATTCCTGAGAGTTCTGAACCCATGGTTCCTGTGTCCTCTTCAGACTACAACTACTTGTCCATCTGCAGTGAATGTCGGGAATAGGAATACCATGAATGTCCCTGTAGATCGCCTAAACATGTAATATGCTAAACATATTCCTTGTGGCTCCCATAGCTCCTATGTCTAGGCACTAGAGGTCCAAAAGGATAAGGTGGCAGCCGGAGGTTAATTCCACACAGAACTTTACCATGTCCCTTCCAGGTAGCTTTCCTGTCTTAGAGCCGAGACCTCTAGATGTTCACAGCCTACGATTATGGTAGAAGGTGGCACAAATTCCCCCCAGTGGATCACTGTGATGAAGGTAGTGAGGAACCTTCTCCTTTAACTCTGACATTAGATCAAGGTGTTTAAATAGGAACCATGAATGATTGTACATATCCAGTAGTGAGTTCAGCTCAGATCTCATCCGACAGCCTGCAAACACATGAGTATTCCTGTTTCTGCTGAACCAATGCCCATAGATTCCTTCAGTAAGGATGAAAGAAATTCTATGATATATACTTGTGCAGCCCTTCATCCTCGACGACTGGCCTCTTCATTTCTAGGTTAATGGTTTCTAGGTCTACTAATAGCCTGACTCTGCAAACTCCGCCAGGGATCATGACTTTCCATTGGTTCATGGTCTCAGCCTTTGTTCTTTTATTCTTGTTCCTTTAATTGCATGCACACACCTACACACACACACACACACACACACACACACACACACACACACACTCTTCTATAAAGGTGTATCTGAGTTGGCTACCTATATCCTATATGAGGGACATCATGCTTTATTACCATAATGATAGATCCCTGAGGGTCACATATCATTCTGCCCCCTTTGTCATTCCAACCTTGTTGGCAATCACATAATTATACCCACATTACTTCCTACAATTAAGTCCTGCACATGACTCAGTCATTCAGAGCTATGACCATCCCCATCCTTCCTAGGGAGCACAGTTTGGTCACAGTATTCCCTACCACAACCTCTAACTTTAGACAATAGGCACTCCTCTCCCAAGATGCTGCTGACACCGGTACTTGATTCCCTAACAGCGTGGTAAAGAGAGTGCCCAGACCCTCCTAGGGAATGGCTACGTGGGCTTTGTGACCTTATGACTATATCCATTTCAGCATTTCTATTTCTTGGCACCTTCTGATCCCTCCCTTCTCAACTGTGTGGGCCGTGGCCCTAGATAAATCTATACTGGTTACCTACTGTTATGTAACATTACCGCCACATTTAGCAGCTTATAGTGACATTTATTTTCTCTATTTCTGAGGATCCAAATCCAGGTATGGCCCACCCAGACTCTCCATTTCATAGGGTTTCACATGGCTGCACTCAAGGTGCTGGCTAGCACTGGGGTCTCATCTGAGGTTCGCCTGGGGAAGACTCTACTTCCAACTACATTTATGTGGCAGGATTCAGATCCTTAAGGGCCACAGGAGGGAGGCCCTCGCTTCCTTGCTGGTTGTTGAATGGAGACTATGCTCAGTTCTTTGCTGCAAGGATCTCGCACGTAGGACCTGGCTTCATCAAAGCCAGTGAGAGAGAGAAAGAGTTGGCATTAAGATGAAAGTCACAATCTTTTGTAACTCAATCACTTGATGTTGTCATCTCCTGTTGATACGCAGTTTACTTGAGGGGTGGGAATTACATGAGACCATGAACTCCAAGAGGTGGAAAACATTGGACCTTCTTGGAAGCTACCTACCCAAACTCTTCCATAATATTGAGTAAAAAAGTTACACTTAGGGGCGCCTGGGTGGCTTGGTCGGTTGAGTGTCCGACTTCGGCTCAGGGCATGATCTCACACTCCGTGAGTTCGAGCCCCGCGTCGGGCTCTGTGCTGACAGCTCAGAGCTTGGAGCCTGTTTCAGATACTGTGTCTCCCTCTTTCTGCAACCCTCCCCCATTCATGCTCTGTTTCTCTCTGTCTCAAAAATAAATAAAAACTTTTAAAAAAAAGTTACACTTACAGTAAGATTTCATTCATATAAAAATTCAGAAAGATGCGAAATAAAACTGTATCATATAGGGATGCCTACATAGGTAATGAAACTGCAAGAAAAATAAATGAAAAGATTACTTCAAAAATTGGCATAATAATCATCTGTAGGGTGGAAAAATGTTCGTGGTCAAGAAAAGGCATAGAAGAGCCTTCTTAGTAGTAACAGGGTTCTATTTCTTGACTCAAGATTTTGATATGTGGATGTTTGCTCTATAACTATTTTTTTAATGTTTACTTATTTTTGAGGGAGCGAGAGAGAGACAGAGCACGAGCAGGGGAGGGGCAGGAGAGGGAGACACAGAATCGGATGCAGGCTCCAGGCTCTGAGCTGTCAGCACAGAGGCCGACATGGGGCTCGAACCCACAGAATGCGAGATCATGACCTGAGCCGAAGCTGGACGCTCAACCAATTGAGCCACCCAGGTGTCCCTATAACTATTTTTTATCACATACATGTACTTTGTACGCTTTACACCATATGTGCATTTTTTTTCATTGTAAAAATGCAATATTAGGGTGTTGTTAGTCAAATGAATGCTTCCATGGCGTCTTCACAAGGAAAAGAATTCATATGTTAATATGTGAGCTGACTCCTCCATGGAAAAATACAATATATAACAGTTGTTTTTTCTAATAGGATTTGAGAAGTGGTAAGCTTTCTTCTATTTCTCATTTTTCACGGTGAGATCCACTGACATTTACCAGTGGGTAAGAGATTTAGAAAGGTTTAGAAAGAGGTTGCATTTGCCAGTGGGTCACAGATGGGCTCTTCTTTAAAAAACAATTTTTATTTAATTTATTTTTTTTTATTTACATCCAAGTTAGTTAGCAGATAGTGTAACAGTGATTTCAGGAGTAGATTCCTTAATGTCCCTTGCCCATTTAGCTCATCCCCCCTCCCTCAACCCCTCCACTAACCCTCTCTTTGTTCTCTCTTTGTTCTCCATATTTATGAGTCTCTTATGTTTTTGTCCCCCTCTCTGTTTTCATATTTTTCTTCCCTTCCATTATGTTCATCTGTTTTGTATCTTAAAGTCCTCATATGAGTGAAGTCATGTAATATTTGTCTTTCTCTGACTTGCTAGTTTTGCTTAGCATAATACCCTCTAGTTCCATCCACATAGTTGCAAATGGCAAGATTCCATTCTTTCTGATTGCCGAGTAATACTCCATTGTGGATATATGTGTGTGTGTGTGTATATATATATATATGTATGTATATATATATACATATGTGTATATATACACGTATGTATATATATATACATATATATATGTGTATATATATATATACACCTATGTATATATATACATACAGATATATATATGTATATGTATATATATATACACGTATGTATATATATACATATACATATATATAAACGTTAGGGTGCATATGTCCCTTCGAAACAGCCCACCTGTATCCCTTGGGTAAATACCTAGTAGTGCAATTGCTGGGTCGTGGAGTAGTTCTACTTTTAATTTGTTGAGGAACCTCCATACTGTTTTCCAGAGTGGCTGCACCAGTTTGCATTCCCACCAGCAGTGCAAAAGAGATCCTCTTTCTCCACATCCTCGCCAACATCTGTTTTTGCCTGAGTCGTTAATGTTAGCCATTCTGATAGGTGTGAGGTGGTATCTCATGGTGGTTTTGATTCGTATTTCCCAGATGTCTTCTTTGGAGAAGTGTCTGTTCATGCCTTTTGCCCATTTCTTCACTGGATTATTTGTTTTGGGGGTGTTGAGTTTGATAAGTTCTTTATAGATTTTGGATACTAACCCTTTATCTGATATGTCGTTTGCAAATATCTTCTCCCATTCCGTGGGTTGCCTGTTAGTTTTGCTGATTGTTTCCTTTGTTGTGCAGAAACTTTTATTTTGATCAGGTCCCAGTAGTTCATTTTTGCTTTTGTCTCCCTTGCCTCCAGGGACATGCTGAGTAAGAAGCTGCTGTGGCCAAGGTCAAAGAGGTTTTTGCCTGCTTTCTCTTTGAGGATTTTGATGGCTTCCTGTCTTACATTTAGGCCTTTCATCCATTTTGAGAGTATTGTTGTGGATGGTGTAAGAAAGTGGTCCAGGTTCGTGTTTCTGCATGTCGCTGCCCAGTTTTCTCAGCACCACTTGCTGAAGAGACTGTCTTTATTCCATTGGATATTCTTTCCTGCTTTGTCAAAGATTAGTTGGCCATAAGTTTGTGGATCCCTTTCTGGGTTCTCTATTGTGCTCCACTGACCTGAGTGTCTGTTTTTGTGCCATACTGTCTTGATGATTACAGCTTTGTAATGCAGCTTGATGTCCAGACTACAGCTTTGTAATGCAGCTTTGTAATGTAATCTTGATGATTACAGCTTTGTAATGCAGCTTGATGTCCAGAATTGTGATGTCTCCTGCATTGGGTTTCTTCTTCAAGAATGCTTTGGCTATTTGGGGTCTTTTCTGGTTCTACACAAATTTTAGGATTGTTTGTTCTACCTCTGTGAAGAATGCTGGTGTTAGTTTGATAGGGATTGCATTGAATATGTAGGTTGCTTTGGGTAGTATTGACCTTGTAACAATATTTGTTCTTCCTATCCAGGAGCATGGAATATTTTTCCTTTTTTGGGTTTGTCTTCTTCAATTTCTTTCATAAGCTTTCTATAGTTTTCAGTGTATAGATTTTTCACTTCTTTGGTTAGATTTATTCCTAGGTATCTTATGGTTTTGGGTGCAATTGTAAACAGCATCGATTCCTTGATTTCTCTTTCTGTTGCTTCCCTTTCTGTTGTTGGTGTATAGGAATGCAACCGATTTCTGTGCATTGATTTTATATCCTGCAACTTTGCTGAATTCATGAATCAGTTCTAGCAGTTTCTGGTGGAATCTTTTGGGTTTTCCATATAGAGTATCATGTCATCTGCGAAGAGTGAAAGTTTGACTCCCTCCTGGCCGATTTGGATGCCTTTTATTTCTTTGTGTTGTCTGACTGCTGAGGCTAAGACTTCCAATACTATGTTGAATAACAGTGGTGAGAGTGGACATCCCTGTCGTGTTCCTGACCTTACGGGGAAAGCTCTCAGTTTTTCCCCACTGAGGATGATATTAATGTTGGGTTGTTCATATATGGCTTTTATGACCTCGAGGTATGATCCTTCTGCCCCTACTTTCTTGAGGGTTTTTATCAAGAAAGGACGCTGTATCTTGTCACATGCTTTCTCTGCATCTATTGAGAGGATCATACGGTTCTTGAACTCTCTTCCATTGATGTGATGAATCACGTTGATTGTTTTGCAGATATTGAACCAGCCCTGCATCCCAGGTATAAATCCCACTTGGGCGAGGTGAAGAATTTTTTTTTAAGTATTGTTGGATCCAGTTGGCTAATATCTTGAGGATTTTTGCATCCATGTTCATCAGGGAAATTGGTCTATAGTTCCCCTTTTTAATGGGGTTGGTTTTGGAATCAAGGTAATGCTGGCTTCATAGAAAGGGTATGAAAGTTTTCCTTTCATTTCTATTTTTTTGGAACAGCTTCAAGAGAATAGGTATGAACTCTTCCTTAAATGTTTGGTAGAAGTCCCCTGGAGAGCCATCTGGCTCTGGACTCTTGTGTTTTGGGACATTTTTGACTACTAATTCGATTTCTTTACTGGTTATGGGCCTGTTCAAATTTTCTACTTCTTGATGGGCTCTTAAATGTCTATGCTTTCCTTCTAACTCTAGCTCAGTACCAAGGGACAGATCCTCGTCCAACTATTGGACGTATTCTCTGCTCTTCAGACGATGTGGTATGGCCTGAATTTTTTCACAACAAATCTGCCAAAATGTAAAGTAAAAATACCACCTACTCTTACTTAAACACATGGGAATATATTGCTCTTAAGCTAAAAGAATGCCTTTTATAATGGGTTTATTCTGTTTGCCATGCGGAGATGAATTACCAGTACTTACTTGGCCATGTCTTGGCCTCCTTAAGCACTTCCTCTTACGTGGCCAGGAACCCAGCTTTCAGAGTGCAGCCAGAAATGGAAGTCAAGGCTGGTTGTCTACAAAGTAGTGACATGTAGACCTATATTTTGACATCAGGGATCATACTGGTTTCTTGTTTCTTTTCCCTCTGCAGATGAATTTTATAGTTTCTATAGATCTAGGATCTGCCATGGAAACAGCGAAGGGCCACCCACTCATTGCCGAGTCTCAGATTTCCTCCCTCCCTCCCTCCTTCCTTCCTTCCTTCCTTCCTTCCTTCCTCCCTTTCTTCTCCCTCCCTCTCTTTTTCTTTTTCTTTCTTTCTTTCTTTCTTGCTTGCTTGCTTTCTTTTTCTTTCTTTCTTTCTTTCCTTCTTTCCTTTTCTTTTCTTTTCTTTTGTTTTCTTTTCTTTCTTTTCTTTCATCCAAGTTAGTGAACATACAGGGTAGTAATGGTTTCAGCAAAAGAAGTTAGTGATTCCTCACTTACATAAACACCCAGTGCCCATCCGAACAAGTGCCCTCCCCAATGCCATCACCCACTTAGCCCATTCCCCCACGCAAGCCCCTCCAGGGATCCTTAGTTAGTTCTCTGCCCTTAACAGTCTCTGTCTCTAGAGAGGGAGGCAAAGCCTAAGAGAGTCCTAAATACAGAGAACAAACCGAGGGTCAGTGGGGTGGGGAAAATGGGTGATGGGCACAGAGGAGGCACCCAGTGGGACAAGCACCAAGTGCTGCATGCAAGTGACAAACCAAGGGAATCAACTCCCAAAGCCAAGAAAGACCATGCTGCACACACTGCACATGTGCATTTTAAATAATATGAAAGACTTTTTTAAAAATTTAGGGCGCACTGAAATGCATCTCTATTTAAGATTAAAAATGAAAGATGGGCTTAAGGAATGCCTGGTTACCCTACCATGACATACATTGGAAACAGTTAGGATAAGTCTTGATACTTCTCTCGTATAGCACAAAATGAACCACTAATATATGCACCAATGTTAGTGATTCGCATAGGCATAGGCATGTTAATGGTGCCAAACAGAGGAGAAATAACATATTTTCTAGAAACAGCATATATGCTAGAGATATATACTACATATCATCTATTCAAAGGTCTAGATCAAAACTAATCTATAGTGAAAAATACATGAAAACAGTGATTGCCTCTATGGTGGTTCAGACTTTAGTAAGGGACAAGTGGGGACTTTCTGCCATAATGGAAATGTTCTACTGAGAGATGTGGGGATTACATGGACCTGCTTCTGTGTATCATAACTCATCACTATGGATGAGTACACTTAGGATAAATAGATTCAAATAAAAACAAACATACATGACACCAAGGTTAACACTTCATGAACTATGAAGCATGGCAGTGATGGGAACCATACAGATAATTGTCTGCCACGGTTGTAGGGTAGAGGACGTGATCCAAGGTAGAAACATCCAAAAGAATCCAGTCCAGGGGCTAGAAATCAGCAACGTCATATAAATCTACAGCTGTCCCCTTTGCTCAAAACTGCCCCACAAAAGAGGGCCTTTTCTTCTTGTCACATGCAGATCATTACTCATGCCACTGATCATTGGAAGAAATGCACAACCAAAAATAGGACTGCCCTTATCCTACCTGCTAGGGGATACAGGAGGGAGAGTATGAAATGTAATTGCAAATGCCACCTATCACAAGACAGCCCACGGTGGAGGAAGATGAGGAGAAAATGGTCAGGAAGATGCCAGTGGGTGTGAATCAGGAGGAAACACAGACCAGATAGAATTCATCACATCCAGAAAAGAAATTTTGTTTCCCACAAGTTTAAACCATTACATGCACAAACATTATTGTGTAATCTGATAATTAGTTAATATTAGGTAAACAAACACAAGGAAGATGTGTTGACAACTCACCATGGACGGGCAGTATATAAGAGGCCATGGCACGAGGAGACGTCAGACTCAAGCCCCTCACTCTCCTGGAAACCATCCCAGAACCTCCACCCTCTGACACCATGGTCAACTCCTGTTGTGGCTCCGTCTGCTCTGACCAGGGCTGTGGCCAGGAGACTTGTTGCCGCCCCAGCTGCTGCCAGACCACCTGCTGCAGGACCACCTGCTGTCGCCCCAGCTGCTGTGGCTCCAGCTGCTGCCAGCCTTGCTGCCGCCCCACCTGCTGCCAGACCACCTGCTGCAGGACCACTTGCTGCCGCCCCAGCTGCTGTGGTTCCAGCTGCTGTGGTTCCAGCTGCTGCCGCCCCAGCTGCTGCATCTCTAGCTGCTGCCGGCCCTGCTGTGGGGGTTCCAGCTGCTGTGGCTCCAGCTGCTGCCAGCCTTGCTGCCGCCCCATCTGCTGCAGGACCACCTGCTGCAGGACCACCTGCTGCCGCCCCACCTGCTGTGTGTCCAGCTGCTGCCGCCCCTGCTGTGGGGGTTCCAGCTGCTGTGGCTCTAATTGCTGTGGCTCCAGCTGCTGCCAGCCTTGCTGCCGCCCCACCTGCTGCCAGACCACCTGCTGCCGGACCACCTGCTGCCGCCCCACCTGCTGTGTGTCCAGCTGCTGCCGCCCCAGCTGTTGCTAGACCCCCTGCCACCACCCACCAACCTGCTCTAGTGGCTCTTGCTGCTGCTGAGTGCCCTGACCTGCACCCTGCTGTTTTCATCAGCCAATCTCCTTCATGTCGTCCAACTGGGAGCTGAATCATGTGAGGCCAACTGTAAAACCTCAGTTCCCGGTGATTTTTCAACTGGTTGGCCTTGGAATATACCACCCCACCGCCCAATTCCCTCCCACCTCTTTCTTATGATGTCCATCCCAAGTCAGTACAAAGGTTGTATTTTCCCTGATATACGATAACATATCATCCCAACTGATGTATCTGTTACTGCCAGATGTTCTGTATGGAGATGTTTCTATATAGCAAATAAATCTTAACTTCCCAGGCATTAAATATAAAGAATCGTGTCTCATTCTTTTTTCCTTCGTGAATGGTCACCCTTAGCTGCCAGGTCTTCTAATTCTCTGCACAACGAGGAGATCATAGCAGGCCATTTCAGCATTTTCACTTCTATCACCTCAGTCCTTCCCACACTAACAGTGTAGGATGGTGGCTTACAGCAAGCGCCTGGAACTCTCTGCGGACGGCTCAGTCTACGTGAAGGAGCAGATCGCAAAGGACACAACAGGGAAGGCACGTGCCTGGGAGAAGCGTTCAAACGGTGGCCAGTAGTTGGAGGATAAGTGCTCTAGCCTCTATCCCCTCTAGTGGGACATGTGAGACCAGAGGGCCTCAGTAGCACTGAACGAACCCCCCATGCCCACAGGACTCACCTGCTGTTGAAATCAACCTGGACTGGTTCCTACCCTTCCCTGGATCACTTCACAGTATCCCTAGAGCACTACTTGGGACCACCTCCCAGACAATCTACTTGGTCTCAAGCCTCTGTTTTGAGCTCCGACCCTGCGGTCGACCTGACACCAGTGTTCCAAGTCTCAGTAACAGTGCCTTCAAACATTTCCCTATGATATGAACGGTCACTGGGTGACACCGTGGGCTCTTGAGCTTATTCTCCGCTGAACCACTGAATCTTTTCATAGGATGCTGTTGCTTCTCACAGTTTGTGCACACTTGGTTTTAGACTTCCTGTGTCCAATTCCTGAAAGATCATGTATCCCGAGGGACCGCAGACACTCCCACGAATAAAACAGCTCACCATGTTAGGAAGTGTCTCTCTCAAGGAGGCTATGCTTGAGGCGGACCGCACCAAACTGTGATTCTCACGTTGCATTCAAAACACCAGAGCCGACAACGGGTATTCCTGCATAAGTACTGCAGAAGGAAGGAGGTGCTCTCAGGAGACCCAGTGTAAAGCAGAGTCAGCACAGGGTAGTAAAAGAAGCTAAGACAAAGGGTGCTTTCAGTTCAACTCCACCCCCGTATTCTGACCCACACATGAGGGGTGTGTACCGGGCCACTGTGACTTGCTCGTCACAGAGGCGAAGGGGTTAGGCCATTGTACTCCTGCATCACTTTCACTACGTTTTGACACCCTTTGATGGGTGGAACGGATGGAGAGGAAGAACTCCAGGTGTCCCCCACCCCAGAGGCCGAGACCCTTACCTACAGTGTGCGATCGGTGTGAGCCACTCATAGTCCATACTCACACTACCTTGTGGATGAGGGCATGTATGGCAAAGAGCATCAGAATGGGATATTGTATACCTACCCCTGGTTCTGCTCATGTCTGTGGATTTCTCTCACTAACCTTGCTCCATGTGGTTTGTCTCAGTTTCCGTAAAAACCTACAGCAGGAGGGTTAGTGGGCAGTTCCTGTCTTCCTTTAGCTTACTTGCCTGGTGTTGTGACCAAGGTCCCCATCCCTGAGAGTTCTGAACCCATGGGCCTATGTCCTCTTCAGGCTACACTACTTGCCCATCTGCAGTGAATGCCGGGAATAGGAATACCACAAATGCCCCTGCAGATCACCTGAATGCTAAAACTATTCCCCGTGGCCCCTGTAGCTCCTAACGTTGACTGCTGCCTTCCTGGCACTAGAAACCCAAAGGGATAAGGTGGCAGCCAGAATTTTACTTCCAATCAGAACTACCCACGTGCCTTCCAATGAGCGTTCCTGTCTTAGAGCTGAGACCTCTAGAGGCACACAGCCTACAATTATGGTAGAAGGAGGCACAAATTCCCCCTAGTGGATCATTCAGATGAAGGTAATGGGGAAAGTTCTCCTTTAACTCTCACATCTAGATCAAGGTATTTAAATAGGGGACATAAAGGATCGTGGGTATCCAGCAGTGAGTTCAACTGAGATCCCATGTCCAACAGCCTGAAAACCCATGAGTATTCTAGCTTCCGCTGAACCAATGGCCATAGACTTCTGGAAGAAGGATGAAAGAATTTCTATGATATGTACTCATGCAGCCCTTCAACCTAGAGGACTGGCCTCTCCATTTGTAGGTTAATGGTTTCTAGGTCTGCTAATAGCCTGACTCTGCCAACTGCGTCAGGGAACATGACTTTCCATTGGTTCAATGACCTCAGCCTTTGTTCTTTATTCTTATGTTCTTTTAATTCCACACACACACACACACACACACACACACACACACACACACCTATATAAGGAATAAGGAATATAAGGAATATAAGGAATGAAGACCTTGGTCACTGTGCCAGGCAAGTCAGCTAAGGAGCAGAGAAGCCGACCATTAACTCTCTACTTGTAGGTTTTTATAGAAACTGTGACAAACCACCTGGAGCAAGGTTAATGACAGAAATGCACAGAACCAGGGGTAGGTGTATATGTCTGTGTGTGTGTGTGTGTGTGTGTGTGTGTGTGTGTAGGCTTTTGTGTATATGAGGGTGAAACTGAGTTGGCTGCCTATATCCTATTATGAGGGAAACCATGCTGTATTATCCATATTGATAGATCCCTGAGGGTCACATATCATTCTGCCCCCTTTGTCATTCCAACCTTGTTGGCAATCACATAATTATACCCACATTACTTCCTTCAATTAAGTCCTGCACATGACTCAGTCATTCAGAGCTATGACCATCCCCATCCTTCCTAGGGAGCACAGTTTGGTTACAGTATTCCCTACCACAACCTCTAACTTTAGACAATAGGCACTCCTCTCCCAAGATGCTGCTGACACTGGTACTTGATGATTCCCTAACAGCGTGGTAAAGAGAGTGCCCCAGACCCTCCTAGGGAATGGCTACGTGGGCTTTGTGACCTTATGACTATATCCATTTCAGCATTTCTATTTCTCTCTGCACCTTCTGATCCCTCCCTTCTCAACCGTGTGGGCCGTGGCCCTAGATAAATCTGTACCGGTTACCTACTGTTATGTAATATTACCTAAAAATTTAGTAGCTCAGAGTGACACTCAAATTTATTTTCTCTGTTTCTGTGGATAAAATCCAGGTACGGCCCACCCAGACTCTCCATTTCATAGGGTTTCACAAGTCTGCACTCAAAGTGCTGGCTGGCACTAAGGTCTCATCTAGGTATGGTCTGGGGAAGAATCCACTTCCAAGTTCACTTATGTGGTCATTGGCAGGATTCAATTCCTCGCAGTCCACAGGAGGGAGGACCTCACTTCCTTGCTGGTCGTCGAATGAGACTGCGCTCAGTTCTTTGCTGCAAGGATCTCTCCCACATAGCGCCTGGCTTTATCAAAGCCAGTGAGAGAGGGAGAAAGAGTTGGCATTAAAATGAAAATCACAATCATTTGTAACTCAGTCACTCAATGTTGTCATATCCTGTGGATAGAAGCAAGTTACTCAAGGGGAGGAAATTACATGAGACTCTGAACACCAAGAGGCTGAAATTATTGGGCCACCTTGGAGGCTTCCTACTAGAACCATTACATAATTGAGTGAAAGAATCCAAACACATACGTAGTAAGATTTCCTTATATAAAATGTGAAAACATTTAAAACTAAACTCTATTGTTTCGGGGTTATACCTAGGTAATAAAACTATAAAGAAAATAGATGAAATGGTTACTTGAGAAATCAGCATACTAGCCATCTATGAGATGGAAGGAGAATTATGACCAAGAAAAGACATATGAAGAGGCATCTTGATAGCAGTGTTCCATTTCTCGACTCAAGTGTTGTGTATATAGACGATTTGCTCCATAATGATTTGTATTTATATGTTTTACACGTTTTAGTATATGTATGTTTTCCACAATATGAAATTTTTTTGAAAACCAGGAGGAACTCAATTTCTTACTCTGTTTATGTTATTAAAAATGATGAGCTTAAATGAAAGTTGGTTACCCTACCATGAAAGTAATTGGTAATAGCTATCATAAACCTTGGTACTTTGTTAGGACAGGTCTGATCTAGTGATACCTGCATCAACATTAGCATGTGCCAAGCTAAGTGGAGGACAGAACAGAAATTATACTATATTATCATTTGTTTGGAGTTCTAGATCAAAACAATGTGACGGTGAGAAATGTATTGAGACGGCAATTGCCTCTGGTACCAGGCAGACAAGTATGGGGACAAATGACAAGTGGGGACTTTTTGGTCTAAGGGCATGTTCTTCTTCTTGATAAATGTGGGGATTACATGGATGTGCATCAGTTTTTGAAAACGTATCACACTGGATGAATACAGGCAGGATTTGTGCATTCCAATGTGTGTAAATTTCACCTAAAATCTTTAGTAAATCGTAAAAGTAAGTTAGAAATGGTGACTACAATTATTTATGAATAAAATCTACGTCTTTACTAAACTGTCATCTTGGCTAATTTGCCTAAAACACAACTCTTTACTTAAATTACACTACTATTCCCACCTCTGATGTAACTGTTTCATATTTTATTACAGTTGTGTGTGTGTGCGTGTGTGTGTGTGTGTGTGTGTGTGTGTGTAATCTTTTCAGTTAACTGTAAATACCTGGGTAGGAGACTCCACATCACATCTGTAATGCCAGTAACTGTCAATGTGTGTATCTCAACAAATCCACTCAACATATAGGCTTTAAAACCTGGCAGTAATTTGAGAGAGGCACTTCCCCAATGCTAAAATGAACAGAACAAAGTAGTAGCTCTCTAAGTGTGGTCTTCCCGGATGTGTCTCAACCATATGTAATAAGTCTTTCAACAGATTTGCTGTGTGCTATGTTGGACTATCACAAAATGGAGAATAAGCAGAAATAGTAACTGAAAGAACCCGAATTGACTACAATCCATTCACATTTGAAATAGATCCAAAAACTGTTTGCTGTAGATTTGCCAGCGAAAGGTAAATCCTCAGGAGAGGTACTTGCTGAATATTCAAACTTGGTTTTGTTTTTTTTTCCAGAATTGATGCAGAATAATTTTATTAAGAATAAGATAAGAAACAGGGAGAAGATGGAGGCGCAGGAGTACGCTGGGCTCACCTCGTCCTGCTGATCACTTAGATTCCACCCACACCTGCCTAAATAACCCAGTAAACCACCAGAAGACTAGCAGAATGGACTCTCTGGAGCCAAGCATAGACAAGAGGCCCACAGAAGAGGGGAGGAAGGGCGGAGAGGCAGTGCGGGCTACACGGACTGCCGGGAGTAGCCGGGGCAGTGGAGGGGAAGCCCGCCCGGCAAGGCAGAGCCCCCGAGCCTGGCTTGCAAAAGCGGAGGGGCCGGACTGCGTGAGTTCTGACAGCCAGTGGGACTTAACATCTGGCATGTTATAAGTCAACAGCTCTGCTCGGAGAGAGGGAGGGCGAGAGGACACCGGGAGGGAGAGGTGTTGAGCCCTGGAAGACAAGAGCTCAGCTCGGCGGGGAACAAAGGCGCTGGCCAGCGCCATCTCCCTCTCCCATCCCCCAGCCAAAACCCCAAAGGGAACCAGTTCACCGAACTTGCTTGCACTGCACAAACATCCAACGCTGTGCTTCTGTGGATCCATGCCTCTGACGGGTCGGCCTCCTTCTCTGATGCTGCAGGGCCCCTCCCTCAGGGGACCACCGACAGCAAAGCGAGCTGAGCCCGCCCCTCCCACCCCTGTGCACCTTGCGGATCCACCCCGGTTAATACGCCAGATCCCATGAAAGCAGCACAACAAGCCTGGCAGTGTGCAAGTAGCCCACACAGGGGGGCCACTCCACTCCACAGTGAGTCCTGCCCCTGGGCGAGGGGAAGATAAGGTACACACCAGTCTGACTTTGGCCCCAGCGGTGGGCTGGGGACAGACATTGGGTCTGACTGCGGCCCCGCCCACCAACACAAGTTACTCCACACAGCACAGGGGAAGTGCCCTGCAGTTCCGCACCACCCCAGGGACTATCCAAAATGACAAAACGGAAGAATTCTCCTCAAAAGAAGCTCCAGGAAGTGGCGACAGCTAACGAATTGATCAAAAACAATTTAAGCAATATAACGGAACAAGAATTTAGAATAATAGTCCTAAAATTCATCGCTAGGCTTGAAAAAGTGTAGAGAACAGCAGAGAATCTATGGCTACAGAGATCAAGGGACTAAGAAATAGGAGGAGCTAAAAAAAATGCTATAAATGAGGTGCAAAATAAAAGGGAGGCGACCACAGCTCGGATTGAATGGGCAGAGGAGAGAACAGGTGAATTAGAAGATAAAATTATGGAAAACGAGGAAGCTGAGAAAAAGAGATAAAAAAATCCAGGAGTGTGAGGGGAGAATTAGAGAACTAAGTGATGCAATAAAACGCAACAATATCCGTATACCAGGAATACCAGAAGAGGAAGACAGACAGAAAGGGGCTGAAGGTGTACTTGAAGAAATCATAGCTGAGAACCTCCCTGATCTGGAGAAGGAAAAAGGCACTGAAATCCAAGAGGCACAGAGAACTCACTTCAGACGTAACTTGAATCGATCTTCTGCACGACATATCATAGTGAAACTGGCAAAATACAAGGAGAAAGAGAAAATTCTGAAAGCAGCTAGGGATAAACACGCTCTAACATATAAAGGGAGACCGGTAAGACTAGTGACAGACCTATCTACTGAAACTTGGCAGGCCAGAAAGGAATGGCAGGAAATCTTCAATGTGAGGAACAGAAAAAATATGCAGCTGAGAATCCTTTATCCGGCAAGTCTGTCATTCAGAATAGAAGGGGAAATAAACGTCTTCCCAAACAAACAAAAACTGAAGGAATTAATCACCACTAAACCAGCCCTACAAGAGATCCTAAGGGGGATTCTGTGAGTGAAATGTTCAAGGACCACAAAGTACCAGAGATATCGCTACAAGCATGAAACCTACAGACATCACGATGACTCTAAACCCATATCTTTCTATATTAACACTAAATATCAATGGACTAAATGCTCCAACCAAAAGACATAGGGTATCAGAATGGATAAAAACAACAAAACAAAACAAGACAATACAAAACAAAACAAGACCCATCTATTTGCTGTCTACAAGAGACTCATTTTAGACCTGAGGATATCTTCAGATTGAAAGTGAGGGGATGGAGAACTATCTATCATGCTACTGGAAGTCAAAAGAAAGCTGGAGTAGCCATACTTACATCAGACAAACTAGACTTTAAATTAAAGGCCGTAACAAGAGACAAAGAAGGGCATTATATAATAATTTCAGGGTCTATCCATCAGGAGGAGCTAACAATTATAAATGTCTATGCACTGAATATGGGAGCCCCCAAATATATAAAACAATTAATCACAAACATAAGCAACTTTATTGATAAGAATGTGGTCATTGCAGGGGACTTTAACACTCCACTTACAGTAACGGAGAGGTCATCTAGACACAGGATCAATAAAGAAACAAGGGCCCTGAATGATACATTGGATCAGATGGACTTAACAGATATATTTAGAACTCTGCATCCCAAAGCAACAGAATATACTTTCTTCTCGAATGCACATGGAACATTCTCCAAGATAGATCACATACTGGGTCACAAAACAGCCCTTCATAAGTATAAAATAATTGAGATCGTACCATGCACACTTTCAGACCACAATGCTATGAAGCTTGAAATCAACCACAGGAAAAAGTCTGGAAAACCTCCAAAAGCATGGGGGTTAAAGAACACCTGACTAAAGAATGAATGGGTCAACCAGGCAATCAGAGAAGAAATTAAAAACTATACGGAAACAAATGAAAATCAAAATACAAGAATCCAAACGCTTTGGGATACAGCGAAGGCAGTCCTGAGAGGAAAATACATTGCAATCCAGGCCTATCTCAAGAAACAAGAAAAATCCCAAATACAAACTCTAACAGCACACCTAAAGGAAACAGAAGCAGAACAGCAAAGACACCCCAAACCCAGCAGAAGAAGAGAAATAATAAAGATCACAGCAGAAATAAACAATACAGAATCTAAAAAAGACTGTACAGCAGATCAATGAAACCAAGAGTTGGTTTTTTGAAAAAATAAACAAAATTGATAAACCTCTAGCCAGGCTTCTCAAAAAGAAAAGGGAGATAATCCAAATAGACAAAATCGTGAATGAAAATGGAATTATTACAACCAATCCCTCAGAAATACAAGCAATTATCAGGGAATACTATGAAAAATACTACGTCCTGCCAACACACTGGAAAACCTGGAGGAAATGGACAAATTCCTAAGCACCCACACACTTCCCAAACTCAAACAGGAAGAAATAGAAAACTTGAACAGACCCATAACCAGCAAAGAAATTGAATCAGCTATCAAAAATCTCCCAAAAAATAAGAGTCCAGGACCAGATGCCTACCCAGGGGAATTCTACCAGACATTCAAAGCAGAGACAATACCTGTCCTTCTCAACCTATTCCAAAAAATAGAAAGGGAAGGAAAACTTCCAGCATTGCTTTGATTCCTAAACCAGACAGAGATCCAGCAAAAAAAAAAAAAAAAAAAAAAAAAAAAAGAAAACTACAGGCCAATATCCCCGATGAATATGGATACAAAAATTGTCAATAAGATACCAGCAAATCGAATTCAACAGCATATAAAAAGAATTATTCACCATGATCAAGTGGGATTCATTCCTGGGCTGCAGGGCTGATTTAACATTTGCAAATCAATCAATGTGATACATCACATTAATAAAAGAAAAGATAAGAACCTTATGATCCTGTCCATCGATGCAGAAAAAGTATTTGACAAAATTCAGCATCCTTTCTTAATTAAAAGCCCTCGAGAAAGTCGGGATAAAAGCAACATACTTAAACATCATAAAAGCCATCTATGAAAAGCCCACAGCTAACATCATCCTCAATGGGGAAAAAATGAGAGCTTTCCCCCTGTGATCAGGAACACGACAGGGATGTCCACTCTCACCACTGTTGCTTAACATAGTGTTGGAAGTGCTAGCATCAGCGATCAGACAACAAAAGGAAACATCAAACATCAAAATTGGCAAAGACGAAGTCAAGCCTTCACTTTTTGCAGATGACACGATATTATACATGGAAAACCCGAAAGACTCCACCAAAAGTCTGCTAGAACTGATACATGAATTCAGCAAAGTCGCAGGATACAAACTCAATGTACAGAAATCAGTTGCATTCTTATACACTAATAATGAAGCAACAGAAAGACAAATAAAGAAACTGATCCCATTCACAACTGCACCAAGAAGCATAAGATACCTAGGAATAAACCTAAACAAACATGTAAAAGATCTGTATGCTGAAAACTATAGAAAGCTTACGAAGGAAATTGAAGAAGATATCAAGAAATGGAAAAACATTCCTTGCTCATGGATTGAAAGAATAAATATTGTTAAAATGTCAATACTACCCAAAGCTATGTACACATTCAATGGAATCCCAGTCAAAATTGCACCAGCATTCTTCTCGAAGCTAGAACAAGCAATCCTAAAATGTGTATGGAACCACAAAAGACCCCGAATAGCCAAAGTAATTTTGAAGAAGACGACCAAAGCGGGAGGCATCACAATCCCAGACTTTAGCCTCTACTACAAAGCTATAATCATCAAGACAGCACAGTATTGGCACAAAAACAGACACATAGACCAATGGAATAGAATAGAAACCCCAGAATTGGACCCACAAAAGTATGGCCAACTAATCTTTGACAAAGCAGGAAAGAATATCCAACGGAAAAAAGACAGTCTCTTTAACAAATGGTGCTGGGAGAACTTGACAGCAACATGCAGAAGGATGAAACTAGACCACTTTCTTACACCATTCACAAAAATAAACTCAAAATGGATGAAGGACCAGAATGTGAGACAGGAAACCATCAAAACCCTAGAGGAGAAAGCAGGAGAACACCTCTGTGACCTCAGCCGCAGAAATTTCTTACTTGACACATCCCCAAAGGCAAGGGAATTAAAAGCAAAAATGAACTATTGGGACCTCATGAAGATAAAAAGCTTCTGCACTGCAAAGGAAACAATCAACAAAACTAAAAGGCAACCAACGGAATGGGAAAAGATATTTGCAAATGACATATCGGACAAAGGGCTAGTATCCAAAATCTATAAAGAGCTCACCAAACTCCACACCCGAAAAGCAAATAATCCAGTGAAGAAATGGGCAGAAAACATGAATAGACACTTCTCTAAAGAAGACACCCAGATGGCCAACAGACACATGAAAAGATGCTCAACGTCGCTCCTCATGAGGGAAACACAATCAAAACCGCACTGAGATACTACCTCACGCCAGTCAGAGTGGCAAAAAGGAACAAATCAGGAAACTATAGATGCTGGTGAGGATGTGGAGAAACGGCAACCCTCTTGCACTGTTGGTGGGAACGCAAACTGGTGCAGCCTCTCTGGAAAACAGTGTGGAGGTTCCTCAAAAAATTAAAAATAGATCTACCCTATGACCCAGCAATAGCACTGCTAGGAATTTACCCAAGGGATACAGGAGTGCTGATGCACAGGGGCACTTGTACCCCAATGTTTATAGCAGCACCTTCAACAATAGCCAAATTATGGAAAGAGCTTTTAAATGTCCATCAACCGATGAAAGGATAAAGAAATTATGGTTTATATGCACAATGGAATACTACGTGGCAATGAGAAAGAATGAAATATGCCCTTTTGTGGCAACATGGATGGAACTGGAGAGTATTATGCTAAGTGAAAAGAGTGTAATGCTAAGTGAAATAAGTCCTACAAAGACAGATACCATATGTTTTCACTCTTATGTGGATCCTGAGAAACTTACCAGAAGACCATGGGGGAGGGGAAGGGAAAAAAAAAAAAAGGTTAGAGAGGGAGGGAGCCAAAAGATAAGAGACTCTTAAAAACTGAGAACAAACTGAGGGTTGATGGGGGGGGGGGGGGAGAGGGGTGGGTTCGTGATGGGTATTGAGGAGGGCACCTGTTGGGATGAGCACGGGGTGTTGTATGGAAACCAATTTGACAACAAATTTCATATTAAAAAAAGAATAAGAAACAAAAATAAAGCAATGTCTTCCACAAGATAAGAGCATCGGGAGAAATAAAAACAAACATACATGACACCAAGGTTAACACTTCATGAACTATGAAGCATGGCAGTGATGGGAACCATGCAGATAATTGTCTGCCACGGTTGTAGGGTAGAGGACGTGATCCAAGGTAGAAACATCCAAAAGAATCCAGTCCAGGGGCTAGAAATCAGCAACGTCATATAAATCTACAGCTGTCCCCTTTGCTCAAAACTGCCCCACAAAAGAGGGCCTTTTCTTCTTGTCACATGCAGATCATTACTCATGCCACTGATCATTGGAAGAAATGCACAACCAAAAATAGGACTGCCCTTATCCTACCTGCTAAGGGATACAGGAGGGAGAGTACGAAATGTAATTGCAAATGCCACCTATCACAAGACAGCCCACGGTGGAGGAAGATGAGGAGAAAGTGGTCAGGAAGATGCCAGTGGGTGTGAATCAGGAGGAAACACAGACCAGATAGAATTCATCACATCCAGAAAAGAAATTTTGTTTCCCACAAGTTTAAACCATTACATGCACAAATATTATTGTGTAATCTGATAATTAGTTAATATTAGGTAAACAAACACAAGGAAGATGTGTTGACAACTCACCATGGACGGGCAGTATATAAGAGGCCATGGCACGAGGAGACGTCAGACTCAAGCCCCTCACTCTCCTGGAAACCATCCCAGAACCTCCACCCTCTGACACCATGGTCAACTCCTGTTGTGGCTCCGTCTGCTCTGACCAGGGCTGTGGCCAGGAGACTTGTTGCCGCCCCAGCTGCTGCCAGACCACCTGCTGCAGGACCACCTGCTGTCGCCCCAGCTGCTGTGGCTCCAGCTGCTGCCAGCCCTGCTGCCGCCCCAGCTGCTGCCAGACCACCTGCTGCAGGACCACTTGCTGCCGCCCCAGCTGCTGTGGTTCCAGCTGCTGTGGTTCCAGCTGCTGCCGCCCCAGCTGCTGCATCTCTAGCTGCTGCCGGCCCTGCTGTGGGGGTTCCAGCTGCTGTGGCTCCAGCTGCTGCCAGCCTTGCTGCCGCCCCACCTGCTGCCAGACCACCTGCTGCAGGACCACCTGCTGCCGCCCCACCTGCTGTGTGTCCAGCTGCTGCCGCCCCTGCTGTGGGGGTTCCAGCTGCTGTGGCTCTAATTGCTGTGGCTCCAGCTGCTGCCAGCCTTGCTGCCGCCCCACCTGCTGCCAGACCACCTGCTGCCGGACCACCTGCTGCCGCCCCACCTGCTGTGTGTCCAGCTGCTGCCGCCCCAGCTGTTGCTAGACCCCCTGCCACCACCCACCAACCTGCTCTAGTGGCTCTTGCTGCTGCTGAGTGCCCTGACCTGCACACTGCTGTTTTCATCAGCCAATCTCCTTCATGTCGTCCAACTGGGAGCTGAATCATGTGAGGCCAACTGTAAAACTTCAGTTCCCAGTGATTTTTCAACTGGTTAGCCTTGGAATATACCACCCACCGCCCAATTCCCTCCCACCTCTTTCTTATGATGTCCATCCCAAGTCAGTACAAAGGTTGTATTTTCCCTGATATACGATAACATATCATCCCAACTGATGTATCTGTTACTGCCAGATGTTCTGTATGGAGATGTTTCTATATAGCAAATAAATCTTAACTTCCCAGGCATTAAATATAAAGAATCGTGTCTCATTCTTTTTTCCTTCGTGAATGGTCACCCTTAGCTGCCAGGTCTTCTAATTCTCTGCACAACGAGGAGATCATAGCAGGCCATTTCAGCATTTTCACTTCTATCACCTCAGTCCTTCCCACACTAACAGTGTAGGATGGTGGCTTACAGCAAGCGCCTGGAACTCTCTGCGGACGGCTCAGTCTACGTGAAGGAGCAGATCGCAAAGGACACAACAGGGAAGGCACGTGCCTGGGAGAAGCGTTCAAACGGTGGCCAGTAGTTGGAGGATAAGTGCTCTAGCCTCTATCCCCTCTAGTGGGACATGTGAGACCAGAGGGCCTCAGTAGCACTGAACGAACCCCCCATGCCCACAGGACTCACCTGCTGTTGAAATCAACCTGGATTGGTTTCTACCCTTCCCTGGATCACTTCACAGTATCCCTAGAGCACTACTTGGGATCACCTCCCAGACAATCTACTTGGTCTCAAGCCTCTGTTTTGAGCTCTGACCCTGAGGTCGACCTGACACCAGTGTTTCAAGTCTCAGTAACAGTGCCTTCAAACATTTCCCTATGATATAAATGGTCACTGGTTGACACCGTGGGCTCTTGACCTTATTCTCCGCTGAACCACTGAATCTTTTCATAGGATGCTGTTGCTTCTCACAGTTTGTGCACACTTGGTTTTAGACTTCCTGTGTCCAATTCTTGGAACATCATATATCCCAAAGGACCACAGACACTCCCACGAATAAAACAGCTCGCCATGTTAGGAAGTGTCTCTCTCAAGGAGGCTATGCTTGAGGCGGACCGCACCAAACTGTGATTCTCACGTTGCATTCAAAACACCAGAGCCGACAACGGGTATTCCTGCATAAGTACTGAAGAAGGAAGGAGGTGCTCTCAGGAGACCCAGTGTAAAGCGGAGTCAGCACAGGGCAGCAAAAGAAGCTAAGACAAAGGGTGCTTTCAGTTCAACTCACCCCCGTATTCTGACCCACACATGAGGGGTGTGTACTGGGCCACGGACTTGCTCATCTTAGTGGAAAAAGCGGTTGGGCCTTTGTGCTCCTACATCACCTATCGCTACCTGTCCACATCCTTTGGTGAGTGGAAAGGATGGAGGAAGAACTCCAGGTGGCCCCCACCCCAGAGCCTGAGACAGTTACCTGCAGATAGTGGGTGATCAGTGTGAACCACGCGTAGCCCACACTCGCACTACCTTGTGGATGAGGGCATGTATGGCAAAGAGAATCAGAATGGGTTATCGTATACCTACTCCTGGTTCTGCCCATATCTATGCATTTCTCTCAGTAACCTTGCTCCAGGTCATTTGCCACAGTTTCTATCAAAACCTAGAAGATGAGAGTTAGTGGGCAGCTTCTGGGCTCCTTTAGCTGACTTGCCTGGTATAGTGACCATGGTCTCCATTACTGAGAGTTCTGAACCCATGGTTCCTGTGTCCTCTTCAGACTACAACTACTTGTCCATCTGCAGTGAATGTCGGGAATAGGAATACCATGAATGTCCCTGTAGATCGCCTAAACATGTAATATGCTAAACATATTCCTTGTGGCTCCTATAGCTCCTATGTCTAGGCACTAGAAGTCCAAAGGATAAGGTGGCAGCCGGAGGTTAATTCCACACAGAACTTTACCATGTCCCTTCCAGGTAGCTTTCCTGTCTTACAGCCGAGACCTCTAGATGTTCACAGCCTATGATTATGGCAGAAGGTGGCACAAATTCCCCCCAGTGGATCACTGTGATGAAGGTAGTGAGGAACCTTCTCCTTTAACTCTGACATTAGATCAAGGTGTTTAAATAGGAACCATGAATGATTGTACATATCCAGTAGTGAGTTCAGCTCAGATCTCATCCGACAGCCTGCAAACACATGAGTATTCCTGTTTCTGCTGAACCAATGGCCATAGATTCCTTGAGAAAGGATGAAAGATATTCTATGCTATATACCTGTGCAGCCCTTCATTCTAGACGACTGGCGTCTTCATTTCTAGGTTAATGTTTTCTAGGTCTACTAATAGCCTGACTCTGCAAACTCTGCCAGGGATCATGACTTTCCATTGGTTCATGGTCTCAGCCTTTGTTCTTTTATTCTTGTTCCTTTAATTGCATGCACACACCTACACACACACACACACACACACACACACACACACACACACACTCTTCTATAAAGGTGTAACTGAGTTGGCTAACTATATCCTATATGAGGGACATCATGCTTTATTACCATAATGATAGATCCCTGAGGGTCACATATCATTCTGCCCCCTTTGTCATTCCAACCTTGTTGGCAATCACATAATTATACCCACATTACTTCCTACAATTAAGTCCTGCACATGACTCAGTCATTCAGAGCTATGACCATCCCCATTCTTCCTAGGGACCACAGTTTGGTCACAGTATTCCCTACCACAACCTCTAACATTAGACCATAGGCACTCCTCTCCCAAGATGCTGCTGACACCGGTACTTGATGATTCCCTAATAGCATGTTAAAGAGAGTGCCCCAGACCCTCCTAGGGAATGGCTGATTGGCTTTGTGACCTTATGACTATATCCATTTCAGCATTTCTATTTCTTGGCACCTTCTGATCCCTCCCTTCTCACCTCTGTGTGATGTGGTCCTAGATAAATCTATACTGGTTACCTACTGTTATGTAACATTACCCCCATATATAGCAGCTTATAGTGACATTTATTTTCTCTATTTCTGAGGATCCAAATCCAAGTGTGGCCCACCCAGACTCTCCATTTCATAGGGTTTCACATGGCTGCACTCAAGGTGCTGGCTAGCACTGGGGTCTCATCTGAGGTCTCGCCTGGGGAAGACTCTACTTCCAACTACATTTATGTGGCAGGATTCAGATCCTTAAGGGCCACAGGAGGGAGGCCCTCGCTTCCTTGCTGGTTGTTGAATGGAGACTATGCTCAGTTCTTTGCTGCAAGGATCTCGCACGTAGGACCTGGCTTCATCAAAGCCAGTGAGAGAGAGAAAGAGTTGGCATTAAGATGAAAGTCACAATCTTTTGTAACTCAATCATTTGATGTTGTCATCTCCTGTTGATACGCAGTTTACTTGAGGGGTGGGAATTACATGAGACCATGAACTCCAAGAGGTGGAAAACATTGGACCTTCTTGGAAGCTACCTACCCAAACTCTTCCATAATATTGAGTAAAAAAGTTACACTTAGGGGCACCTGGGTGGCTTGGTCGGTTGAGTGTCCGACTTCGGCCTAGGTCATGATCTCACAGTCCGTGAGTTCGAGCCCCGTGTCGGGCTCTGTGCTGACAGCTCAGAGCTTGGAGCCTGTTTCAGATACTGTGTCTCCCTCTTTCTGTGACCCTCCCCCGTTCATGCTCTGTTTCTCTCTGTCTCAAAAATAAATAAAAACTTTTAAAAAAAAGTTACACTTACAGTAGGATTTCATTCATATAAAAATTCAGAAAGATGCGAAATAAAACTGTATCATATAGGGATGCCTACATAGGTAATGAAACTGCAAGAAAAATAAATGAAAAGATTACTTCAAAAATCGGCATAATAATCATCTGTAGGGTGGAAAAATGTTCGTGGTCAAGAAAAGGCATAGAAGAGCCTTCTTAGTAGTAACAGGGTTCTATTTCTTGACTCAAGATTTTGATATGTGGATGTTTGCTCTATAACTATTTTTTTAATGTTTACTTATTTTTGAGGGAGCGAGAGAGAGACAGAGTACGAGCAGGGGAGGGGCAGGAGAGGGAGACACAGAATCGGATGCAGGCTCCAGGCTCTGAGCTGTCAGCACAGAGGCCGACATGGGGCTCGAACCCACAGAATGCGAGATCATGACCTGAGCCGAAGCTGGACGCTCAACCAATTGAGCCACCCAGGTGTCCCTATAACTATTTTTTATCACATACATGTACTTTGTACGCTTTACACCATATGTGCATTTTTTTTCATTGTAAAAATGCAATATTAGGGTGTTGTTAGTCAAATGAATGCTTCCATGGCGTCTTCACAAGGAAAAGAATTCATATGTTAATATGTGAGCTGACTCCTCCATGGAAAAATACAATATATAACAGTTGTTTTTTCTAATAGGATTTGAGAAGTGGTAAGCTTTCTTCTATTTCTCATTTTTCACGGTGAGATCCACTGACATTTACCAGTGGGTAAGAGATTTAGAAAGGTTTAGAAAGAGGTTGCATTTACCAGTGGGTCACAGATGGGCTCTTTTTTAAAAAACAATTTTTATTTAATTTATTTTTTTTTATTTACATCCAAGTTAGTTAGCAGATAGTGTAACAGTGATTTCAGGAGTAGATTCCTTAATGTCCCTTGCCCATTTAGCTCATCCCCCCTCCCTCAACCCCTCCACTAACCCTCTCTTTGTTCTCTCTTTGTTCTCCATATTTATGAGTCTCTTATGTTTTTGTCCCCCTCCCTGTTTTCATATTTTTCTTCCCTTCCATTATGTTCATCTGTTTTGTATCTTAAAGTCCTCATATGAGTGAAGTCATGTAATATTTGTCTTTCTCTGACTTGCTAGTTTTGCTTAGCATAATACCCTCTAGTTCCATCCACATAGTTGCAAATGGCAAGATTCCATTCTTTTTATACGTATATATATATGTATGTATATATATGTATGTATATATACGTATGTATATATATATGTATGTATATATATGTGTATATATATATACATACATATATATATGTATACGTATATATATATATACGTGTGTGTGTGTATATATATACGTGTATATATATATATACACATATATATATGTATGTATATATATGTATGTATATATATGTATGTATATATATATGTATGTATATATATATGTATGTATATATATGTATATATATACACATACATATATATATGTATATGTATGTATATATATACGTATATATACATACATATATATATATACACATATATATATATATACATATACATATATATAAACGTTAGGGTGCATATGTCCCTTCGAAACAGCCCACCTGTATCCCTTGGGTAAATACCTAGTAGTGCAATTGCTGGGTCGTGGAGTAGTTCTACTTTTAATTTGTTGAGGAACCTCCATACTGTTTTCCAGAGTGGCTGCACCAGTTTGCATTCCCACCAGCAGTGCAAAAGAGATCCTCTTTCTCCACATCCTCGCCAACATCTGTTTTTGCCTGAGTCGTTAATGTTAGCCATTCTGATAGGTGTGAGGTGGTATCTCATGGTGGTTTTGATTCGTATTTCCCAGATGTCTTCTTTGGAGAAGTGTCTGTTCATGCCTTTTGCCCATTTCTTCACTGGATTATTTGTTTTGGGGTGTTGAGTTTGATAAGTTCTTTATAGATTTTGGATACTAACCCTTTATCTGATATGTCGTTTGCAAATATCTTCTCCCATTCCGTGGGTTGCCTGTTAGTTTTGCTGATTGTTTCCTTTGTTGTGCAGAAACTTTTATTTTGATCAGGTCCCAGTAGTTCATTTTTGCTTTTGTCTCCCTTGCCTCCAGGGACATGCTGAGTAAGAAGCTGCTGTGGCCAAGGTCAAAGAGGTTTTTGCCTGCTTTCTCTTTGAGGATTTTGATGGCTTCCTGTCTTACATTTAGGCCTTTCATCCATTTTGAGAGTATTGTTGTGGATGGTGTAAGAAAGTGGTCCAGGTTCGTGTTTCTGCATGTCGCTGCCCAGTTTTCTCAGCACCACTTGCTGAAGAGACTGTCTTTATTCCATTGGATATTCTTTCCTGCTTTGTCAAAGATTAGTTGGCCATAAGTTTGTGGATCCCTTTCTGGGTTCTCTATTGTGCTCCACTGACCTGAGTGTCTGTTTTTGTGCCATACTGTCTTGATGATTACAGCTTTGTAATGCAGCTTGATGTCCAGACTACAGCTTTGTAATGCAGCTTTGTAATGTAATCTTGATGATTACAGCTTTGTAATGCAGCTTGATGTCCAGAATTGTGATGTCTCCTGCATTGGGTTTCTTCTTCAAGAATGCTTTGGCTATTTGGGGTCTTTTCTGGTTCTACACAAATTTTAGGATTGTTTGTTCTACCTCTGTGAAGAATGCTGGTGTTAGTTTGATAGGGATTGCATTGAATATGTAGGCTGCTTTGGGCAGTATTGACCTTGTAACAGTATTTGTTCTTCCTATCCAGGAGCATGGAATATTTTTCCTTTTTTGGGTTTGTCTTCTTCAATTTCTTTCATAAGCTTTCTATAGTTTTCAGTGTATAGATTTTTCACTTCTTTGGTTAGATTTATTCCTAGGTATCTTATGGTTTTGGGTGCAATTGTAAACAGCATCGATTCCTTGATTTCTCTTTCTGTTGCTTCCCTTTCTGTTGTTGGTGTATAGGAATGCAACCGATTTCTGTGCATTGATTTTATATCCTGCAACTTTGCTGAATTCATGAATCAGTTCTAGCAGTTTCTGGTGGAATCTTTTGGGTTTTCCATATAGAGTATCATGTCATCTGCGAAGAGTGAAAGTTTGACTCCCTCCTGGCCGATTTGGATGCCTTTTATTTCTTTGTGTTGTCTGACTGCTGAGGCTAAGACTTCCAATACTATGTTGAATAACAGTGGTGAGAGTGGACATCCCTGTCGTGTTCCTGACCTTACGGGGAAAGCTCTCAGTTTTTCCCCACTGAGGATGATATTAATGTTGGGTTGTTCATATATGGCTTTTATGACCTCGAGGTATGATCCTTCTGCCCCTACTTTCTTGAGGGTTTTTATCAAGAAAGGACGCTGTATCTTGTCACATGCTTTCTCTGCATCTATTGAGAGGATCATACGGTTCTTGAACTCTCTTCCATTGATGTGATGAATCACGTTGATTGTTTTGCAGATATTGAACCAGCCCTGCATCCCAGGTATAAATCCCACTTGGGCGAGGTGAAGAATTTTTTTTTAAGTATTGTTGGATCCAGTTGGCTAATATCTTGAGGATTTTTGCATCCATGTTCATCAGGGAAATTGGTCTATAGTTCCCCTTTTTAATGGGGTTGGTTTTGGAATCAAGGTAATGCTGGCTTCATAGAAAGGGTATGAAAGTTTTCCTTTCATTTCTATTTTTTTGGAACAGCTTCAAGAGAATAGGTATGAACTCTTCCTTAAATGTTTGGTAGAAGTCCCCTGGAGAGCCATCTGGCTCTGGACTCTTGTGTTTTGGGACATTTTTGACTACTAATTCGATTTCTTTACTGGTTATGGGCCTGTTCAAATTTTCTACTTCTTGATGGGCTCTTAAATGTCTATGCTTTCCTTCTAACTCTAGCTCAGTACCAAGGGACAGATCCTCGTCCAACTATTGGACGTATTCTCTGCTCTTCAGACGATGTGGTATGGCCTGAATTTTTTCACAACAAATCTGCCAAAATGTAAAGTAAAAATACCACCTACTCTTACTTAAACACATGGGAATATATTGCTCTTAAGCTAAAAGAATGCCTTTTATAATGGGTTTATTCTGTTTGCCATGCGGAGATGAATTACCAGTACTTACTTGGCCATGTCTTGGCCTCCTTAAGCACTTCCTCTTACGTGGCCAGGAACCCAGCTTTCAGAGTGCAGCCAGAAATGGAAGTCAAGGCTGGTTGTCTACAAAGTAGTGACATGTAGACCTATATTTTGACATCAGGGATCATACTGGTTTCTTGTTTCTTTTCCCTCTGCAGATGAATTTTATAGTTTCTATAGATCTAGGATCTGCCATGGAAACAGCGAAGGGCCACCCACTCATTGCCGAGTCTCAGATTTCCTCCCTCCCTCCCTCCTTCCTTCCTTCCTTCCTTCCTTCCTTCCTTCCTTCCTCCCTTTCTTCTCCCTCCCTCTCTTTTTCTTTTTCTTTCTTTCTTTCTTTCTTTCTTTCTTGCTTGCTTGCTTTCTTTTTCTTTCTTTCTTTCTTTCCTTCTTTCCTTTTCTTTTCTTTTCTTTTGTTTTCTTTTCTTTCTTTTCTTTCATCCAAGTTAGTGAACATACAGGGTAGTAATGGTTTCAGCAAAAGAAGTTAGTGATTCCTCACTTACATAAACACCCAGTGCCCATCCGAACAAGTGCCCTCCCCAATGCCATCACCCACTTAGCCCATTCCCCCACGCAAGCCCCTCCAGGGATCCTTAGTTAGTTCTCTGCCCTTAACAGTCTCTGTCTCTAGAGAGGGAGGCAAAGCCTAAGAGAGTCCTAAATACAGAGAACAAACCGAGGGTCAGTGGGGTGGGGAAAATGGGTGATGGGCACAGAGGAGGCACCCAGTGGGACAAGCACCAAGTGCTGCATGCAAGTGACAAACCAAGGGAATCAACTCCCAAAGCCAAGAAAGACCATGCTGCACACACTGCACATGTGCATTTTAAATAATATGAAAGACTTTTTTAAAAATTTAGGGCGCACTGAAATGCATCTCTATTTAAGATTAAAAATGAAAGATGGGCTTAAGGAATGCCTGGTTACCCTACCATGACATACATTGGAAACAGTTAGGATAAGTCTTGATACTTCTCTCGTATAGCACAAAATGAACCACTAATATATGCACCAATGTTAGTGATTCGCATAGGCATAGGCATGTTAATGGTGCCAAACAGAGGAGAAATAACATATTTTCTAGAAACAGCATATATGCTAGAGATATATACTACATATCATCTATTCAAAGGTCTAGATCAAAACTAATCTATAGTGAAAAATACATGAAAACAGTGATTGCCTCTATGGTGGTTCAGACTTTAGTAAGGGACAAGTGGGGACTTTCTGCCATAATGGAAATGTTCTACTGAGAGATGTGGGGATTACATGGACCTGCTTCTGTGTATCATAACTCATCACTATGGATGAGTACACTTAGGATAAATAGATTCAAATGTGTGTAAATGCCTTCTATTTTGTGAAATAAATCACAAAATGTAAACAAGAAACAGTGACTAAGTAATTTATTTATGAGTAACTCTATGGTTTTACCAAACTGTCTTCTTGGCTGATTTGCCTCAAACACAATTCTTCTAGTTAAATCATACTCCTGCGAACTCCTTTGATGGTTCTTTCAATACTACATTGCAGTTATCTGTAAGTGTGTTCATGGTGGGGCTTCTCAGTAGCTTGTGGATTTCCGGGGAGGAAACCCTAAACGGTATATAGAACATCAATAACTGGCAATGTGTGTATCTCGGATTAGCCATTCAACAAGTCGGCTTTAAAAGCACGCAGGAACTACACAGAGGCACCTCCTCAGAGCTTAAAGGACCAGGACAAAGGAACAGTCCTCTAAGTGTCATCCTGGGGCCTTCAGCATCATCTGGGTACTTGTCAGAAATGCCAAATTTCACCCCACACCCTAGCGCCATATTCAGAACTTCTGAGATTTGTCGCACCATATCTTATGAGCCCTTCAGATACTTGCTGCATGCTCAAGTTAGACTATTAGTAAATGGGGAATAAGTATAAAGACCAACTGTGTAACTTGACTACACTAAAATCCATTCACACTTTAAATGGATCCAAACAACGCGCACTCTAGAATTCCCAGCTACGGAGATAAGATCTGAGGAGAGTGCATTCTGATTCTTCAACTTTTTTTTTCTCCATTGAAGAATATTCTTAATTAAGAATGAGATAAGAATTCGTAAAGGCTGTGTCTTCCACAATCTAAAGACCTTCCAGAGAAATGTAATGCAAAAATACATGACGGCAATGATAACACTCAATGAACTACAAATCGTGGCAGTGATGGGAACCATGCACCTAATTGTCTGCCGTGGCTTTGGGGTAGAGAACGTGATCCAAAGGTAGAAACATTAAAGTTAGAAACAAGAAAACCCATTCCAGTGGCAGAGTTACCAACATCACGTGTTCATATACAGTGACTCCCTTCCTCATTAAAACTGACCCATAAAATAGGACCTTTTCCTCTTGTCCCATGCCACCTCCACAGTATGCAGATGGGGTTCCCTCCCACTGACCATTGGAAGAAATGCACAATCCAAAACAGGTTTGCCTTAACCCCTTGCTGCTAGGGGTGTAGGAGAGGAAAACAAGAAATGTAATTGCAAATGCCACCTACCACATGACAGCCTGCTGTGGAGGAAGAAGAGGAGATTGGTCCAGAGGATGCCAGCGGGTGTAGGTCAGGAGGAAAGCAGACCACACAGAGTTTCTCACATCCAACAAGAAAATCTCTTTCCCATCAGTTTAAACCAGTACATAGACACACATTATTCTGTAATCTGACAGTTACTTAAATATTAGGTAAACAAACACGAGGAAGATGTGTTGACAAATCACCCGGTACGAGCAGTATATAAGAGGCCAGGGCACAAGGAGACTTCCAAAGTCCAGCCTCTCACTCTCCTGGAAACCAGCCCAGAACCTCCACCCGCTGACACCATGGTCAACTCCTGTTGTGGTTCCAGCTGCTGTGGCTCCAGCTGCTGCCAGCCTTGCTGCCGCCCCACCTGCTGCCAGACCACCTGCTGCAGGACCACCTGCTGCCGGCCCACCTGCTGTGTGTCCAGCTGCTGCCGCCCCTCCTGCTGTGGCTCCAGCTGCTGTGGCTCTAATTGCTGTGGCTCCAGCTGCTGCAGGCCCAGCTGCTGCATCTCTAGCTGCTGCCGCCCCAGCTGCTGCCAGACCACCTGCTGCAGAACCACCTGCTGCCGCCCCAGCTGCTGCATCTCTAGCTGCTGCCGGCCCTGCTGTGGGGGTTCCAGCTGCTGTGGCTCCAGCTGCTGCCAGCCTTGCTGCAGCCCCACCTGCTGCCAGACCACCTGCTGCAGAACCACCTGCTGCCGCCCCAGCTGCTGCATCTCTAGCTGCTGCCGGCCCTGCTGTGGGGGTTCCAGCTGCTGTGGCTCCAGCTGCTGCCAGCCTTGCTGCCGCCCCACCTGCTGCCAGACCACCTGCTGCAGGACCACCTGCTGCCGCCCCACCTGCTGTGTGTCCAGCTGCTGCCGCCCCTGCTGTGGGGGTTCCAGCTGCTGTGGCTCTAATTGCTGTGGCTCCAGCTGCTGCCAGCCTTGCTGCCGCCCCACCTGCTGCCAGACCACCTGCTGCCGGACCACCTGCTGCCGCCCCACCTGCTGTGTGTCCAGCTGCTGCCGCCCCAGCTGTTGCTAGACCCCCTGCCACCACCCACCAACCTGCTCTAGTGGCTCTTGCTGCTGCTGAGTGCCCTGACCTGCACCCTGCTGTTTTCATCAGCCAATCTCCTTCATGTCGTCCAACTGGGAGCTGAATCACGTGAGGCCAACTGTAAAACCTCAGTTCCCAGTGATTTTTCAACTGGTTGGCCTTGGAATATACCACCCCACCGCCCAATTCCCTCCCACCTCTTTCTTATGATGTCCATCCCAAGTCAGTACAAAGGTTGTATTTTCCCTGATATACGATAACATATCATCCCAACTGATGTATCTGTTACTGCCAGATGTTCTGTATGGAGATGTTTCTATATAGCAAATAAATCTTAACTTCCCAGGCATTAAATATAAAGAATCGTGTCTCATTCTTTTTTCCTTCATGAATGGTCACCCTTAGCTGCCAGGTCTTCTAATTCTCTGCACAACGAGGAGATCATAGCAGGCCATTTCAGCATTTTCACTTCTATCACCTCAGTCCTTCCCACACTAACAGTGTAGGATGGTGGCTTACAGCAAGCGCCTGGAACTCTCTGCGGACGGCTCAGTCTACGTGAAGGAGCAGATCGCAAAGGACACAACAGGGAAGGCACGTGCCTGGGAGAAGCGTTCAAACGGTGGCCAGTAGTTGGAGGATAAGTGCTCTAGCCTCTATCCCCTCTAGTGGGACATGTGAGACCAGAGGGCCTCAGTAGCACTGAACGAACCCCCCATGCCCACAGGACTCACCTGCTGTTGAAATCAACCTGGATTGGTTTCTACCCTTCCCTGGATCACTTCACAGTATCCCTAGAGCACTACTTGGGACCACCTCCCAGACAATCTACTTGGTCTCAAGCCTCTGTTTTGAGCTCTGACCCTGAGGTCGACCTGACACCAGTGTTTCAAGTCTCAGTAACAGTGCCTTCAAACATTTCCCTATGATATGAACGGTCACTGGGTGACACCGTGGGCTCTTGACCTTATTCTCCGCTGAACCACTGAATCTTTTCATAGGATGCTGTTGCTTCTCACAGTTTGTGCACACTTGGTTTTAGACTTCCTGTGTCCAATTCTTGGAACATCATATATCCCAAAGGACCGCAGACACTCCCACGAATAAAACAGCTCACCATGTTAGGAAGTGTCTCTCTCAAGGAGGCTATGCTTGAGGCGGACCGCACCAAACTGTGATTCTCACGTTGCATTCAAAACACCAGAGCCGACAACGGGTATTCCTGCATAAGTACTGCAGAAGGAAGGAGGTACTCTCAGGAGACCCAGTGTAAAGCAGAGTCAGCACAGGGTAGTAAAAGAAGCTAAGACAAAGGGTGCTTTCAGTTCAACTCACCCCCGTATTCTGACCCACACATGAGGGGTGTGTACTGGGCCACGGACTCGCTCATCTTAGTGGAAAAAGCGTTTGAGCCTTTGTGCTCCTACGTCACCTATCGCTACCTGTCAACATCCTTTGGTGAGTGGAAAGGATGGAGAGGAAGAATCCAGGTGGCCCCCACCCCAGAGCCTGAGACAGTTACCTGCAGATAGTGCGTGGTCAGTGTGAACCACGTGTCGCCCACACTTGCACTACCTTGTGGATGAGGGCATGTATGGCAAAGAGAATCAGAATGGGATATCGTATACCTACTCCTGGTTCTGCCCATATCTATGCATTTCTCTCAGTAACCTTGCTCCAGGTCGTTTGCCACAGTTTCCATAAAAACCTAGAAGATGAGAGTTAATGGGCAGCTTCTCTGCTCCTTAGCTGACTTGCCTGGTTCAGTACCAAGTTCCCCATTCCTGAGAGTCCTGAACCCATCGTTCCTGTGTCCTCTTTAGGCTATACTATTTGCCCATCTGCAGTTAATGCCGGGAAGAGGAATACCACAAATGTCCCTGCAGATCACCTGCATGCTAAAAATATTCCCTGTGGCCCCTGTAGCTCCTAACGTTGACTGCTGCCCTTTTGGCACTAGAAGTCCATGGAATAAGGTGGCAGCCAGGGGTTTAATTCCAATCAGAACTTTACCATGTCCCTTCCAGTTAGTTTTCCTGCCTTAGAGCCAAGATCTCTAGTTGTACACAGCCTACAATTCTGGTAGAAGGAGGCACAAATTCCCTCCAAAGGATCATTGGGATGAAGGTAGTGGGGAAACTTCTCCTTTAACTCTCACATCTAATCAGTATATTCAAAAACGGACCATGAAGGATTGTGGGTATCCAGCAATGAGTTCAACTCAGATCCCATGTCCAACAGTCTGCAAACATATGAGTATTTCAGCGTGCTCTGAGACAATGGCTGTAGATTCCTCAGGCAAGGATTAGAGAAATTCTATGATATGCACTTGCCGTTGTCCTTCACACCCAATGGCTAACAGACACAAGGAAAGATGCTCGACATCACTCATCATCAGGGAAATACAAATCAAAACCACAATGAGATACCACCTCACACCTGTCAGAATGGCAAAAATTAACAACTCAGGAAACAACAGATGATGGAGAGGATGTGGAGAAGGGGAACACTTTTGCACTGCTGGTGGGACTGCAAACTGGTACAGCCACTCTGGGAAACAGTATGGAGGTTCCTGAAAAAATTAATAATAGAGATTTCCAAATTATGGAAAGAGTCCAAATGTCCATTTGGTCCTAACCATCCTATTGATGGGTTAATGGTCTGAAAACAGCATAGTCTGCAAACTGTGTCATCGATCATGGCTTTCCATTCGATCCATAATCTCAGCCTTTGTTCTTTTATTTTTTTGTAAAAAAAATTTTATTTATTGATTTTAAGAGAGAGAAAGTGATAGAGAGTGAGCACACAAATGGGGGAGGGGCAGAAAGTGAGAGGGAGAAAGAATCCTAAGCAGACTCTGCACTGTCAGTGTAGAAGCAAACACAGGTCTTAGTCTCACGAACTGTGAGACAATGACTTAAGCCAGCCAAAATCAAGAGTCAGATACCTAACCAACTGAGCCACTGAGGCTCCCCTGTTCTTTTATTCTTAAGCTCTTTTAAATACATGTACACACACACACACACACACACACACACATATAATTGTACCTTAGTTGTCTGCCCCATTACCTACTATGTGGGACATCATGCTCTCTTATCCATACTGATAGGTCCCTGAGGGTGACACATCATTCTGCCCCCTTTGTCATTCCAACCTTGCTGGCAATCACATAATTATATCCACAGAACTTCCTAAAGTTACATGTCCACCTGGATTCTGCCATTCAGGGATGATATCATCCCTGTTTTTCCTAGGGAGCATAGTTTAGCCACTTCTATCTGATTTTAGAGAATAATCACTACTATCTCAGTACCTAGCTGACAGTGATACTTGATGATTCCATAATATCTTAGTAAAGAGAGTACCTCCTGATCTCTCCAAGGGAACATAGCCAGTTAGGCTTTGTGACTTTATAACCTTATTTGAGCATTTCTACTTCTCTGCACTTTCAATCCCTCCCTTCTCACCTGAGTGTGCTGTGGCCATAGATAAATCTATACTGGTTATCTACTGTTATATAACATTACCTCAAAATTTAGCCGCTTAAAATGACTCTCATTTGTTATCTCATTTCCATGGATCAAAAACCAGGCAGAGCCCACCTAGAGTCTCCAATTCATGAGGTTCGCTAGGTTGCACTCAAGGTGCTAGCTGGCACTGGGGTCTCATTTGAGGATGCGACTGGGGAAGAATCCACTTCCAAGCTCACTTATATGGTCATTGGCAGGATTCAATTCCTCGCACTCCACAGGAGGGAGGACCTCACTTCCTTGCTGGTTGTTGAATGAGACTGCGCTCAGTTCTTTGCTGCAAGGATCTCTCCCACATAGTACCTGGCTTCATCAAAGCCAGTGAGAGAGAGAGAAAGAGTTGGCATTAAAATGAAAATCACAGGACTCCTGGGTGGCTCAGTAGTTAGGCGTCTGACTTCAGCTTGGGTCATGATTTCACTACTCATGAGTTCGAGCCCCATGTTGGGCTCTGTGCTGATGGCTCAGAGCCTAGAGCCTGCTTCAGATTCTATGGTCTCCCTCTATCTCTGCCCCCCACCCCCACTTGTGTGTTCTCTCTCTCTCTCTCTCTCTCAATAATAAATAAAAATATTAAAAAATGAAAATCACAATCTTGTAACTTAATCACTTGATGTTGTCATATCCTGTGATTTAGAAGCAAGTTACTCAAGGAGAAGGAATTACATGAGACCATGAACACCAAGAGGCGGAAATCTTTGGGCCTTCTAGGAAGCTGCCTACTAAAACTCTTATATAATATTGAGTGAAAGAATCAAAACACATTTACACTAAGAATTTCTTCATATAAAAATTCAGGGGGCATCTGGGTGCTCAGTGAGTTAAGCGTCTGAATTCAGCTCAGGTAATGATCTCACAGTTCATGGGTTCAAGCCCCTCATCATGCTCTGTGCTGACAGCCCAGAGCCTGGAGCCTGCTTCAGATTCTGTGCCCCCCTCTCTCTCTCCCCCTCCCCTACTCACACTCTGTCTCTCTCTCTCTCTCTGTCTCTCAAAAAAATAAATAAATAAATGTTAAAAAAATTTTTTTAATTCAGCAACATGTAAAATGAAACTATATTTTTAGATGTGAATACCCAGGTAATAAAACTGTGAAAAAATAAATTAAAGGTTACTTGAAAAGTGAGTACAGTAATCATCTGTAGGGTGGGAAAAGGATTGTGTACAAGAAGAGACATATCAAGAACTTTCTTAGGAGTAACAATGTTCTATTCCTTGACTCAAGTTTTGGGTATATAGATATTTACTTCATAACTATTTTTTAAATCATGCATGCATAGTTCATCTGCTTTTCAGCATATGTGCATTTTATATAATATGAAAGAATTTTTAAAAATTTGGGGTGGGCTGAAATGCACATTCTGTTTAAGATTTAAAATGAAATATGAACTTACCCTTTTCTTACATCATACACAAAAATAAACTCAAAAAGGATGAAAGACCTAAAAGTAAGACAGGAAACCAACAAAATCCTAGAGGAGAAAACAAGCAACACCTCTTTGACCTTGGCCACAGCAACTTCTTACTGGACGTGTCTCCGCAGGCAAGGGAAACAAAAGCAAAAGTGAACTATTGGGACCTCATCAAGATAAAAAGCTTCTGCACCGCAAAAGAATCGACAAAACTAAACGGCAACTGACAGAATGGGAGAAGATATCTGCAAATGACCTATCGGATAAGGGGTTAGTATCCAAAATCTATAAAGAACTTATCAAAATCAACACCTAAAAAAAACAAGTAATCCAGGGAAGAAACAGGCAACAGACATGAATAGACACTTCCTGATGGCTAACAGACACAAGGAAAGATGCTCAACATCACTCATCATCAGGGAAATACAAATCAAAACCACAATGAGATACCACCTCACACCTGTCAGAATGGCAAAAATTAACAACTCAGGAAACAACAGATGATGGAGAGGATGTGGAGAAGGGGAACACTTTTGCACTGCTGGTGGGACTGCAAACTGGTACAGCCACTCTGGGAAACAGTATGGAGGTTCCTCAGAACATTAAAAACAGAGATTTCCAAATTATGGAAAGAGTCCAAATGTCCACTCACTGACGAATGGATAAAGAAGATGAGGTATATATGTACAATGGATTATTACTCGGCGATCAAAAAAATGAAATCTTGCCGTTTGCAACAATGTGGATGAGACTAGAGTGTTTTGTGCTAAGCAAAATAAGTCAGTGAGAGAAAGATAAATACCGTATGATTTCATTCATACGTGGAATTTAAGAAACAAAACAGAAAAACATGGAAAAGGGAAGAGAAAATAAGATAAAAACAGAGGGGGAGGCAAACATGAGAGACACTTAAATACAGAGAACAAACTGAGGGTTGCTGGAGTGGTGTTGGGTAAGGGGATGGGTTAGATGGGTGATGGTTATTAAGGAAAGCACTTGTTGGGATGAACACTGGGTGTTATATGTAAGTGATGAATCATTAAATTCTACTCCCAAAACCATTATTACACTATATGCTAACTTAGATTTAAATAAACATTTTTAAATGTTATAAAATACTAGAGTTAAAAAAAAAAAAGAAAGATGATTTTAAGGAATGCCTGGTTACCCTACCATGAAATTAATTGGTAATAGTTAAGATAAATCTTGGTACTTGTCTAGTAGAGCACAGAATAAAGTAGAGATATATGTATCGACGTTAAGTGATTCTCACAGACATAAGACAAGTTAACAGTGCCAAACAGAAGAGTATTATATATACTATAGTAATTATATATGTACTACATATTATCTTATGGTCTAGATCAAAAAAAATCCATAGTGCAAAACATATTAAAACAGTGACTGCCTCCATGATAGTGGGGACTTCACTAAAGGACTTTCTGGTAAAATGGAAATGTTCATTTGATAGATGTGGGAATTACATGGACCTACTACTGTGTATCAAAACTCATCACTATGGATGACTACGGATTTATGAATTTCAAATGTGTGAATTCCACCTAAATTATAAAACATTAAAGGTAAACAAGACTAAATTAATTATATGAATAAGTCTATGTCTTTACAAACTCAGCTGATTTGCTTAAATACAATATCTTTTACTTAGATTACAGTACTGTGAACTCCTTCGATGTTTCTTTCTATATTATATTACAGTTATTTGTATTTGTGTGGGTGGGTGAGGGTTTTTCAGTAGTCTGTAGGTTTCTGGGGAGGAGACCCTAACTCATGCTTACAACGCCAATACTGGCAACGTGCGTATCTCGGATTATCCACTCAACCAATCTCCTTTATAAAAGGCAGGGACTTGACAGAGGTTCCTCAAAGCTTGAATGAACAGAAAAAAGAGGTAGGTCTCTAAGTGTCATCCTTGGGCCTTTAGCATCAACATCACTTGGATTGGTTAGAAATGCTAAACCCCAGAATCCCCCTGTATTCAGAACCTCTGGAATTTGTCCCAACCATTTCTAATAAGCCCTTCAGATGACTTGGTGCATCATCTGAATGCACTGGACTCTCACTAAATGGACAATAATTCAAAATAGTAGCAAAATGAATCTGAATTGACTAATCACATTTCACATGGATCCAACAAATGTGCACTAGGATTACCTATGAGATAAGTTCTGAGGAGAAGCACATTCTCAATTCTTTTTGTCCCATTGAAGAATATTTTTAATTAAGAATGAGGCAAGAATAAAGAAGAGGCTATGTCTTCTAGAATCCAAAGACCATACAGAAAAATGCAACACAAAAAGATATGATGAAAATGTAAACACTCATTGAACTACAAATCATAGCAGTGACTGGAACCATACAAGTAATTGTCTACATGATTTTAGAGTAGAGAACATGATCCAAAGTTAGAAACATCCAAGAAAACCCATTCCAGTGGCAGAGGTCAGCAACATCACATGCTCACTGGCAGCTGCTCCCTTCCTCATTGATCAACAATGACCCATAAAATTGGAACTTTTCCTCTTGTCCCATGCCACCTCCATCCTCTGCAGATGTGATCACTGGCAGAAATGCACAACCAAAACCAGGATTGTCTTCATCCCATCCTGCTAGGGGATGTAGCAGGGGACAGAAAGATGTAATTGCAGGTGCCACCTATCACATGAAGCCCTCTGGGAGAAAGATGAGGAAAGACTGGTCCAGAAGATGCCAGTGGGTATAAGTCAAAAGGAAAAGCAGACCAGATAGAATTTATCACATTTAGAAAAGAAAATTTTGTTCCCCTCAAGTTTAAACCATTACAAAGACAAATGTGACTGTGAAATATCATAATTACTTAAATATTAGGTAAACAAAAACAAGGAAGATGTGTTGACAAATCACCCGGTACGAGCAGTATATAAGAGGTCAGGGCACAAGGAGACTTCCAAAGTCCAGCTCCTCACTCTCCTGGAAACCAGCCCAGAATCTCCACCCTCTGACACCATGGTCAACTCCTGTTGTGGCTCCAGCTGCTGCCAGCCTTGTTGCTGCCCCACCTGCTGCCAGACCACCTGCTGCAGGACCACCTGCTGCCGCCCTACCTGCTGTGTGTCCAGCTGCTGCCACCCCTGCTGCGGGGGATCCAGCTGCTGTGGCTCCAGCTGCTGCCAGCCTTGCTGCCGCCCCACCTGCTGCCAGACCACCTGCTGCAGGACCACTTGCTGCCGCCCCAGCTGCTGTGGTTCCAGCTGCTGTGGTTCCAGCTGCTGCCGCCCCAGCTGCTGCATCTCTAGCTGCTGCCGGCCCTGCTGTGGGGGTTCCAGCTGCTGTGGCTCCAGCTGCTGCCAGCCTTGCTGCCGCCCCACCTGCTGCCAGACCACCTGCTGCAGGACCACTTGCTGCCGCCCCAGCTGCTGTGGTTCCAGCTGCTGCCGCCCCAGCTGCTGCATCTCTAGCTGCTGCCGGCCCTGCTGTGGGGGTTCCAGCTGCTGTGGATCCAGCTGCTGCCAGCCTTGCTGCCACCCCATCTGCTGCAGGACCACCTGCTGCAGGACCACCTGCTGCCGCCCCACCTGCTGTGTGTCCAGCTGCTGCCGCCCCTGCTGTGGGGGTTCCAGCTGCTGTGGCTCTAATTGCTGTGGCTCCAGCTGCTGCCAGCCTTGCTGCCGCCCCACCTGCTGCCGGACCACCTGCTGCCGGACCACCTGCTGCCGGACCACCTGCTGCCGCCCCACCTGCTGTGTGTCCAGCTGCTGCCGCCCCAGCTGTTGCTAGACCCCCTGCCACCACCCAACCTGCTCTAGTGGCTCTTGCTGCTGCTGAGTGCCCTGACTTGCACCCTGCTGTTTTCATCAGCCAATCTCCTTCGTGTAGTCCAACTGGGAGCTGAATCATGTGAGGCCAACTGTAAAACCTCAGTTCCCAGTGATTTTCAACTTAGTTGGCTTCCGAATATACCCTCCTCTGCCACCCTCCCACCTCCTTGTTACTATCTCCATCCCAAATCAATACAAAGGTTGAATTTTCTCTGATATCTGTTAACATGTCATCCTAATTGATATATCTGTTTACTGCCAGATTTTCTGATATGGAGATGTTTCTATATGTGAAATAAATCTTAACTTTCCAGGCATACAAATACAAGAAATCGTGTCTCGTTCTTTTTCCTTCTTCGATGCTCACCCTTAGCTGTCAGGTCTTCTACTATTCTCTGCACAATGAGGAGATCATAGCAGGCGATTTCAGGATTTTCACTTCTATGACCTCAGCGCTTCCCACACTAACAGTATAGGATGGTGGCTTGCAGCAAGCACCTGGAACTCTCTGCAGAGGGCTCAGTCTACATGAAGGAGCAGATCGCAAAGGACAGAGCAGGGAAGGAAGTCTCTGGGAGAAGTCCTCAACCAGTGGGCAGTACCAGTGGGTAAGTACTCTAGCCTCTTTCCCCTCGAGTGAGACATGTGAGACCAGAGGGTCTCAGCAGCACTGCACAAACCCCAGAGGCCCACAGGAGTCATCTGCTCTTGAAACCAACCTGGATTGGCTGCCACCCTTCCCTGGATCACATCAGTTTCCCTAGAGCACCACTTGGGGTCACCTCCCAGACAAACTACTTCTTCTCAAACCTCTCTTTTGGGGTCTGATCCTGAGGTCAACCAAACACCAGTGTTCCAAGCCTCAGTAACAGTGCCTTCAAACATTTCCGTATGATATGAATGGTCACAGGGTGACAGGTCAACTGCTGAACTTACTCTCCCCTGAACCACTGAATATTTTGACAGGATGCTGTTTCTACAGTTTTGGCACACTTGGTTTTAGAATACTTGTCTCCTATTTTTAAAATGCCATATATCCTGAAGTACAGGACACACTGCCACAAGTAACATAGCTCACCAGATTAGGAACTGTCTCCTTAATGGGGGCTATGTTTAAGGGAGACCATCCCCAAATGTGATTCTTACATTGCATTTTTTCTTTAAAAATCAGAAAATAAAATGCATTCTTGCACGTGATGTATAAGGAAGTGCTCCTTGGAGAAATCAATGAGAAAGTGAGGGAAACAGGGTAAAGCAGTAAAAGCGGCTAAGACAAAATGCAGTTTCAGGTCAATACCAGCCTTACATTGTGACCCCACTTTTGACAAGTATGGCCTGGGTCACATACCTGCTCCTCTTGGAGGCAGAGGGTTTAGGTCTTTGTGCCCCTATACACTTAACACTACTTTTGCACAACCCTTGGCGAGATGTAGGATGGAGAGTACAAATCCCCAGGCTGGTCCCCTCCCTCATCTGAGAGAATTAACTACAGTTCCGTGTGAGCCACTCCCAGTCCATACTCTCACCAGCTTGTGCATAAGGGCATTTATGGCAAAAGGGATCGAATGGGATATCATGTAACTACCCCTGCCTCTGCTCATGTGTATGGATTTCTCTTAGTAACCTTGCTTCATGTGATTTTTCACTATTTCTAGAAAAACCAACAAGAGGAGGAGGCTCTCTGCTCCTTTAGCTGACTTGTCTGGTGCGGTGACCTACATCCCCATCCCTGAGAGTCCCAAGCCCATGGTTTCTATGTCCTCTTCAGGCGACACTACTTGCCCATCTGCAGTTATTCCTGGGAACAGGAATACCATGAATGCCCCTGTGGGTCATCTCAATGCTATATGTATTCCTCTTGGCCCCCATAACTCCTAACTTTGCATGCTGATTTCCTGGTACTAGAAGCCCAAAAAGATAAGGTGACAGCCAGAGCTTTTATTCAGATCTTTACCATGTCGCCTCAAGGTAGCTTTCTCTCTTAAAGCCAAGACCTTACCTGCACACAGCCCATAATTTTGGAAAAAGGAGGCGCAAATTCTCCCAAATGGAATACTGGGTATGAAGATGAGTGGGGAAGCCCTCCTATAACCATGGCATCTGGATCAATGTATTCTAATGGGGCCATGCTGGCACTTTGTGTATTTAGCACTCATGGTCAACTCATATCCCATATCAAACAGCATCCAAATACATGAGTATTCTAGTGCCCCCACCCCCACCATAAATGGCTCTATATTCATTTGGGAAAATTCTAAAGACATTTCTACTATACACACCTGCTGTTGTCCTTTATCCTAGAGGACTGGCCTCTGTTTTGATGGGTCAATGGCTTCTAGGTCTGAGAATTGGCGCAGGTCTGCAAACCGCATGAGGGATCATCAGTTTCCTTTGGGAACACTGACCTCAGCTTTTTGTTCATTTATTCCCTAGCTGTACAGAGCTTAAGGTAAACAACTTAAGGTACAAAATTTAAGGTACAAGTACAGCTATACCCTAGTTGGTTGCCTACATTCATTTCAAGGGACATCATGCTCTATTATCCATATTGGAAGATCCCTGAGGGTCACATGTCATTCTGCCCCCTTTGTCATTCCAACCTCGCTGACTTTCACATAATTATATCCACATTACTTCTTAGAGTTAAATGCTGCCACCTGGCTTCTGCTATTCAGAGATATGTCATCCCCATTATTCCTCGGGAGGCCAGTTCTCTCACAGTATTCCTTTCCACCACCTCTGTATTCAGAGAATAGGCACCCCATACCTGATAATTCCTTATTACCTTGGTAAAGAGAGTGCCCCTTTGACCTACTCAGGATCATATGCTGCCAGTTGGCTTTTTTGGGCTTATGACTACGTGTATTCTAGCATAGGTACTTCTCTGCACCTTTTGATCCCTTCCTCCTCACCTGTATGTAATGTAGTGCTAGAAAAGCCTGAACTGGATATGCATTTACTTAACATGACCTCACTATTTAGCCACTTTAAATGACACAAAGTTATTACCTCACAGTTTCTGTGGATCAGGAATCCCGATGCTGCTCAGTGGGGCTCTCACAAGGGTCTCCTCAGCTAGTTAACTGGCACTAAGATCTCGCCTGAAGTCTCAACTGTGGAAGAATCCACTTCCAAGTTCACTTATGTGGTCATTGGCAGGATTCAGATCCTGGAGGGCCACTGGAGGGAGGACCTCGCTTCCTTGCTTGTTGTTGAATGGATATTGTGCTCAGTTCTTTGCTGCAAGAATCTCTCCCACATGGCACCAGGCTTCATCAAAGCCAGTGAGAGACAGAGAGAGAGAGTTGGCATTAAGATGAAAGTCATGACAATCTTTTGTAACTCAATCACTTGATGTTGTCACATCCTGTTATTTAGAAGCAATTTATTCAAGGGGTGGTACTTACATGAGACCCTGAACACCAAGAGGTGGAAATCATTGGGCCTTCTTGGAGTATGCCTCAATACATGTGCATAATATTCAGTGAAAGAATCAAAATACATTTAAGATTCCTTTATATAAAATTCAAAACCAAGTAAAACTAAACTATATTGTTTAGGGATGCATATCCAGGTGGTAAAATCATGAAGAAAGTTAATGAAAAGAGAATTTAAAAATCTGGTTAGTGATCATTTATAGGGTGGAAAGAGGGAGATGTGTGGTCTTGGTGAAGGCAACATTCTATTTCATGACTTGTGCTTTGGGTACATAGTGTTTGTGTCATAATTATTTATTATATATTATACATGTATCTTTTATACACCATGCAGTGTATGTGTTCTTCATAATACAAATTTTTATAAATTCAGGGTGAATTAAATGTTTGCTCTATTTATAATTTAAGAAGAAATATTAGATTAAGAATTGATTGAACATACTGTTGAACCTTGAATGATACAGGTTTGAACCACGTGAGTCCATTTATAGGCAGATTTTTTTGATAAATAAAGTTTACTTTATTTAGTAGTTTTCAGGGAATCAAAAGTTATGTGGAGACTTTTGACAGCACAGGGGATGGCATCTCTAACCCCTGCATTGGTCAAGGGTCAACCGTAGTTAGAGAACTGAAGGAAATTCAATCAATGGTATATAGGCATTTATATGGTTTCAAATATTGCTTTAATTACACATACTACCTTATATCAAGACTGGCAATATTGTTAATGTGTATCCTTAAATATTTTAATGGAGCTTATTTTATTATAAAATAACTTAATTGACTTGAAATATGTTAACTTTCCTATCAATTACCCATGCCTTTTTTATGTGTCTGTTTAGATAATAATTCTACAAACTAAGTCACTATAATTACCTAGTGGTAATACATTTTAGCTACAGACAAAATACATTCCAGGTATCTGGGCATTTATTAAAATAATAATGAGTACTAACATATGTCTTACCTGATGAGAAAAATCTTTTATTTTTTGCATGTTATTCTTTAAAGGATATATTAATATGATGTGATCAGTTTCTCTGGAAGGTACAACACAGGTTCCTCGATGGTGGTGCAAACATCAGTTGGGTCCACCTCATTCAAATTTCATTGATGTTTACCTAACTACCATATTTTACTTTGTGGAATTCTAAAAAGACAACAAAAAAAAATTTAAGTGTTATTTTATATTATATATATTCACACATATATTTATATAACATATACAATTAAAATGTTTAAGTACAATGAAGAAAAAAATTACACTCCATCTACTCTATGCAATAAAATACTAAAGTTTAGGTAGACCATACATAATTTGTGTGCATGGTCCTGATGTTAATTATCAATTCTACCTCACCAGACTATGGGTAAAATTTTTAGCAAGGAGTACACAGAGTGATGTCTCTCTTGCTTTTGATATGCAATTTTAAAAAATTCAGTGTGCTGTCTATAGTAATTTCCCTTTGTGGTCCATGCCCCATTGTTTATTCTTATCCATGTAGGACTTTTGTTTGGCATAAGACGGATTTACAAGAGTGAAGAGAATTATCGATGCTTCAGTCTGATATTGCTCAAAGTTCAGTGGTTCAAAATCGGTACAATTCTATTAATTAAGTGTTACCAATTATATTTTAATATTGTAGCTACTTCTGTTCCCAATCTAATACTACACAAGTCTGTGTGATATAGACAGTTTAAGGAGGTCTAAAACTTGGCCATGCATTTAAGATTATACCTCACGAGCTTAAAAAATTCAGATGCCCAGGCCATACACCAGATCAGTTAAAATCAGAATTTTTCAGGGCAGAAGTCGGCATAAGTAATTTTTATCTCTCCTTAGGTGATCCGATTATGCAGCGAACTTTGCAAACCACTGGTCTAGGGGCTGATTCTCTGCATACTTCTCTATAATGAGAATGTACTCTGCCTTTCCATATATGACAAAAGGGTTTTCTTAATCTCTCTCGATTTATATAGAAAGCTCTCCCCTGGTATTAAGAACTCTTTTTTTTTTCTTTTTATGGTTTTTCTTCCCTCAGCATCTCCCATACAGCAAATCAAGTGAAAATCTCTCCCCTTGGGACACCATGTTGCCTCACAATCGAATTGTTTAAATGCCTTAGGTTCTCTAGCTTTGCCTCACAAGCCTATGGAATAAAAACACGTAAATCAGTGTTTGCTAAGAAAGTTATTGTGATAAACATATTGCAATGGTCTTGGTCTTCAAATGGTCCCAATTAAGATATTTAATCAGAAGGTGATCAATGCTGCTGTTTGCCTGGGACTTTCCTGTTTAACAAAGTTTTGAGTTCTGGAACCCCCATCAAGTCCCAGGTAAACAAGGATGGTTGGTAGTAGTTACAATAAGTTTTGGTACTTTGTCACTACAGCTCTGAATGAACTAGTGATACAAGTATCAACATTAATAATATTCACATGCCAAGTAAATGGTGCCAGACAGAAAAGAAATGATGCTATATATCATGTTTGAAGCTCTACATCAAAACAAATCTACAGTGAAAAAAAATACTAAAACAATTGTTGTCTCTTTGGTGGCAGGGAGTTTACTAAAGTGATATGTGGGAACTTTCTGATATAATGGAAATGTTCTATATCTTATAGGGATGGGGATTACATGGATGTGTATCCATTCGTCAAAACTCATCAAATAATACACTTAGAATCTGTACCTTTCAGAGTATGTAAAATTTTCCTAAAATGTAAAACAAATCATACAAAGTAAGTAAGAAACAGTAACTAGAATTATTTATTTATGAATAAATCTATGTCTTTACCAAACTGTCACCTTGGCTAATTTGTCTTAGACACTCTTCTTTTAGTTAAATTATACTACTATGAGTTCCTTGATGTTGCACAGTTGTATGGGGGAGAGGGGCGGGCTGGGGGGGGGGATGGGTGTGCATACGCACGTATGATCTTCACAGTAATCTGTAAATTCCCAAGGAGAAGACCCTAAACCATATTTGTCACCCCAGGAACTGGCAACATGTGTATCTTGGATTACCCACTCAACAAATCTGCTTTATAAATAGGCTGGAACTTGATAGAGGCACTTCCTCAAAGCCTGAATGAACAGAACAAAGGAGTATCTCCAAGTGTGGTCCTTGGGTCCTTAGCATCAACATCCATCTGGGTACTTGCTAGAAATGCCAAACCTAGGCTCCACTCTAAGGCAGAATCTCTGGGATTTGTCCCAACCATGTTTAATAAGCCCTTCAGATGATTTGCTGCATGCTCAGGTTAGACCATCACTAAATACAGGATAAGTAGAAATGGTAACTAAATTAAATTGACTAAAATCCATTCACATTTCAAGTGGATGGAAAAAGATGTGTGCCATAGATTTCCCAGCTATAGAGGTAAATTCTGAGGAGAGACACATTTTGATTATTGGGCCCATTTTTCCTCCATTGAAGAATATTTTAATTAAGAATGAGATAAGAATAAAAACGAGGCTATGTCTTCCAGAATCTAAAGACCAACTGGGAAAAACAACACAAATATATATGACAGCAAAGTAACAATGTAATGAGCGATGGGACATGGCAGTGATGCAGACCACACAGATAATTGTCTGCCATGGTTTTGGGGCAGAGGACAAGATCCAAAGGGAGAAACATCCAAGAAAATCCATTCCAGTGGCACAGAAATCAGCAATGTCATACACACATAGAGTTGTCTCCTTCCTCATTGTTCAAAAATGACCCACCAAAGAGAGCTTCTTCCTCTTGTCCCATGCCACACTATGCAGATAGGATTTCTTCCCAACTGATCATTGGAAGAAATGCAGAACCAGAAATATAACTGCCTTGATCCTATCACTGCTAGAAGAAATGGGACAGGAAGAAATGTAACTGTAAATGCCACCTATCACATGACAGCCCACTGTCAAGGAAGATGAGGAGAGTGTGGTCTGGAAGATGCTAGCAGGTATGAGTCAGGAGGAAAAGCAGACCAGATAGAACTTACCACATCTAGAAAAGAAAATTTGTTTCCCACAAGTTTAAACCATTACATAGACAAACATTACTGTGTACTGTGATAATTACTTAAATATTAGATAAACAAAAACAAGGAAGATGTGTTGACAAATCACCCTGTTCAGGGCATATATAAGGGGCCATGGCACAAGGAGACTTCAAACTCAAGCCCCTCACTCTCCTGGAAACCATCCCAGAACCTTCACCCTCTGACACCATGGTCAACTCCTGTTGTAGTTCCAGCTGCTGTGGCTCCAGCTGCTGCCAGCCTTGCTGCCGCCCCACCTGCTGCCAGACCACCTGCTGCAGGACCACCTGCTGCCGGCCCACTTGCTGTGTGTCCAGCTGCTGCCGCCCCTCCTGCTGTGGCTCCAGCTGCTGTGGCTCTAATTGCTGTGGCTCCAGCTGCTGCAGGCCCAGCTGCTGCATCTCTAGCTGCTGCCGCCCCACCTGCTGCCAGACCACCTGCTGCAGAACCACCTGCTGCCGCCCCAGCTGCTGTGTGTCCAGCTGCTGCCGCCCCAGCTGCTGTGGCTCCAGCTGCTGCGGCTCCAGCTGCTGCGGCTCCAGCTGCTGCCGCCCCTCCTGCTGCATTTCTAGCTGCTGCCGCCCCTCTTGCTGTGGTTCCAACTGCTGTGGCTCCAGCTGCTGTGGCTCCAGCTGCTGCCGCCCCTCCTGCTGCCCCTCCTGCTGCCTGCGCCCAGTCTGTGGCCGGGTCTCCTGCCACACCACTTGCTATCGCCCCACCTGTGTCATCTCCACCTGCCCCCGCCCCATGTGCTGTGCCTCCTCTTGCTGCTGAATCTCTCTGTCTATAATCTTTGTGACATAGGGATGTCTCCACAAGTCACATAAAATGTGTTAGAGCCAGCCAGTGACTGGGGGATGGACTCTCAGCTGCCAACTCTTCATCTTCTGATTTGGCATTTAGAGTTGGCATTCAGTTCTAGGAAATAATAGATTAAAACAATTGTCAAATGATTTTTATCCGATACATCCATTTTTAGGCCAGCAATATCTTCATCCTACGTATACACTGATTGTGATGATCTTACATGACATTCTTTTCATGTGTTCTTAATAAACAGCCATTTCCCCAATACTAAAATCTCCTGATCTGTTAATGATTTGGCATGTACATGTGTGTGTGCATGCATGTATGTGTCCATGTCCTTAGCTATCACCTCACACTAAAGCCCATCTTACTTCAAATGCAGGAGAATGTGTTCAAGAGCAGTTACTTATATTGGAATCAAGACTCTAGTAGGCATTCATTGTATGATATGGGCAACATTGCATAACCTCTCCGAGCCTCGGTTTGCCTTCTCTGAGAAATGAGGACAATATATAATGTTCTTCAAAGGTTCAAAGACATAATCCATGTATACACTACAGTTAGCAGAGTGGGATACATAATGTCAGCTGTCAATAAATATCTTTTTTTTTTTTTTTTGGTTATTTTTCCTGAAACCCTAGTCACTTAAATTTCCTTTGACTATATTTCCACTTCTAGTATGTTCCATTACTGATTGTGCAAATTTTGGGTGCTCTGCCTAACTCAAGTACTTTCTCCTCCCTCTTTCCCTCCTCTTCCTTCCTTCCTCCTTTCCACTCTAAGCATAAAAACTCTCTTTTAGAAAATGAAGTATACCTTCTAAATCCAGATTTCTAGAAAATTATGAAGTCCATGGCAACTTTTCCATAAAAAATTTAAAATTTTTCATTAATAGTTGCTCACATTTAATATTTCTAGACTGAAACTCCGTATTTTCTTCAGTCTCATGAAAATTCTCATGTTATTGAAGTTTCTCATCTCCTTGATGATTTTTTTTTTCACTTTGGGCTTTTATCACCTTACCTGGTTTTACTTAAGAGAATATGCAGAGGGTATTTTCCCCAGCACCCAGACTCAGGTAAGAATCATCCTCCTTAGCTGAGATAATGTGTCACAATATACACAAAAATGTCTGTTTATGCCAATATAAGGGTCCATAACTTTTGGTTCGCAATCTGGGGTATAGTAAAAATATTTTAAATTCAAATTTTACATACACCAGTTTTATCTAGTAGCTGTGTTATATTTCCCAAAGCCTTAACAAGTATAATTAAGGGTTAATTATAATTTCTAAAATTAAAAAAAAAAGTTATAAGGTATAAGAGACAAACCAGATAGGAGTTGATATAAAATGGGGTTCACCCCAACACACGTTGGGTATTTTGTTCTTAGTATATTACAGAAATGTCCTATAGATATTTTCAGCTTCACTTTTTCAACTTACTTTGAAATGTTACTATAGAATACAGCCCTGTCTGTTCACACAGTGAGTTAACCAATCTTTTATCCTCCTATATATTCCTCTTTGATAACTACTAATTATAGGATTCAGGCTCTGGTTTCAACATTACACTTTATTAGCTAGAGCTAAATCAAAGAATGTTTTATACTGCTTTTTTCAGTATTAAAGTATATGAGACTTATAATTTCCCATTTTTATAACAAGAACTGGGTCACAGCAGAAACAAGACAGCATTCTAAATCTGTGTAATAAAAAGAGTATTTACAAAAGTGTGGATAGAGTTCAGGGGAAGCAACAAGGAAAAGTTCAGTACCCAGGGCTCATAATAGCAAGGAGCAGGTGCCCTATGTCTTAAGAATATGTATGTGAGAATTTGGGTGAAGGAGTCAAAGGGCAGCATGCCAAACTTCTTAGGATTACTCATACAGGCACTCAGTGGACAGTGATTTCCATCAGGGAGAGTTACAATGCTCCTAGAGAACCAAAAGTGATACCAGAGATATTGTGGTAGAAAAACTCAAGATAGAAACAGTTGTGAATGGGAAAGTGTTACTGAGTGGTTATTCTGTGGTCCCACTGACTTTACCTGAACACAGAGTTGGGATGATCTTAAGTGAATGGAGCACGGACTAAGTCTGCCCTCCATCCAGTTTTATTTGGCCACGTTAAATACGTACCACTGGAATTGCTCAAGCCCTCCTAGGTAGCAAATCCTAAGCAATATAGAATTCCAGAAGAGCAACAAGAAATGACTGTTCTGATGAAGGAAACAGCTGAAGCAAGAGGGTTTGTTTGTTTGCTTGTGAGAGAGCTCACAAGCAGGGGAGGGACAGAGAGAGAGAGGGAGACAGAGGATCTGAAGCTGCAGCGACAGCAGAGAGCCCAATGCAGGGCTCAAATTCAGTAACCCTAAGATCATGACCTGAGCTGAAGTCAGACGCTCAACCAACTGAGCCACCCAGGCACCCCGAGCGAGAGTTTTAATTCTCACAAACACTGTTAACAGACCTGTCTGGCCAGTGTATGGGAAGACAGCTCCTGGAGGTTAACAGCAGACTCTTGGTGATTACACAGCATCTTCCTCTGATTGCTTCAGTTGTAACTAATATAAACAAACTTTACAGGAGGCAAAACAAGCCTATCAAGACTGGTAATACCATCCCAGACTTGGCTAATGCATTCTTTTCCACATCAGTTTCAAGGTTCTGCCAGGTGCAATTTACATTCTCATGGCAAGGCATCAAGTACGTATTTACTGTTTTGCTACACAAATGTTTGAGTTCACTAGCATATTGCCATAATCTAATGATGTTGGCTTGGACTTGATAACTATTAAGATCAAGTTAATACTTTGCATTGATAACTGTGGCATTCATGCATGAAAAAATCATCAGTGAGTTTGAAAAAGCAAGTCTAGGAATAGACCCAAATATGTAAGGAAATTTAGTATATGAAAAGTTGCCATTTTAAATCAGTAGGGGAAAAAATTATTACTTAGTAAGTGTGGTAGGTTATGGTCATATCAGATTATCAGATTTTAAAACATTTAAACCTCACATTTTATAGCTGCATAAATTTCTGATAGAGTAAATATTTGAAAATAAAACATGAAACTCTGGACAAAAGAAATTATGAGATAATGTCTACACAATCAGAAAGGACTTTCAAAGTATGACACCAACCCAGAAGTCATAAAAGATTAATAAATTTGACTATATCAGAAGTAAATGTCTGTATGGCAAAAACCACATAAGCAAAGTCAAAGAATAAAGACAAACTAGGAAAAATATTTGAAATTCACATCACATACAAAGGCTAATTTTTATAATATGCAAAGAGTTCCTGTAAAAATCAATGTATAAAGGCTACACCCAGTAGAAGAACATGAATTACAGACAATATAGAAAATTTCTATAATTTTTTCTATATAATTTCTATAATTTTACCTTACAGAAAAGGCAATACCAATAGCCTTAAACATCTGAAGAGCTGCTCAATCTCACTTACAATAAGAAAAGTGCAAATTAAAATCACATATAGAGGGGCGCCTGGGTGGCTCAGTCGGTTAAGTGGCCGACTTCGGCTCAGGTCATGATCTCGCGGTCCGTGAGTTCAAGCCCCGCATCGGGCTCTGTGCTGACAGCTCAGAGCCCGGAGCCTGTTTCGGATTCTGTGTCTCCCTCTCTCTGACCCTCCCCCGTTCATGCTCTGTCTCTCTCTGTCTCAAAAATAAATAAACGTTAAAAAAAAAAAATCACATATAGAGGGGGCTGGGTGGAGGATGGGCTGAATAAGTGATGGGTATTAAGGAGGGGACTTATTGCGATGAGCACTGGGCGTCATATGTAAGTGATGAATCACTAAATTCTACTCCTGAAACCAATATTACATTATATGTTAACTAACTAGAATTTAAATAAAAATTTGAAAAAGAAAAAAAAAATCACCTACGTATCTCATATTGACCAAGATTGATGACAGATAAGATAGATAGGTAGGTAGGTAGATAGATAGATAGATAGATAGATAGATAGGTGTCTATATGCATAACTACACATCTCTGTACATGTATCTATGTACTTGTAGGTCCTGTGTATCACTGCATTAATAAAAATAGGGAAAGCCAAACATTCACACATTGCTGGTAGATGGGTACACTGGTATAATCCCTAAGGAAGTTGAAGTTGTCATTATCTAACAAACATTATAAACAAATGTATACTCTGATCCAGCTATTTTATTTCCAGAAGAGTTTATTCTATAGAAAACACTCACACATGTGAAATCATGTATGATCAGGCTTATTCGTTGCAGCATTGTAAGTAATCTCAAAAGACTAAAAGCAAAGTAAATATCCAACAGTGGGAGACTGACTCAATACATTACAGTACCTTCATAATCAGAATACGATGCTACTGTAAAAGAAAAAGAATGGCAAGCAGTGTATACGTTATCTGAATTCTTCATGTGAAAACCGCCAAGCAGGATGACCACGACTGATAGGCTACCATTTGTATAAATGAAAGAAATGGGTAAGTCTTCTTATTTGTTTCTTATGTGTTAAGCAATAAAAAAAGCTGGAAACTCTGGCTGCCTTCAAGGAGGGAACCTGTGAACTGTGAAGAAAGGTGGGAGGAATACATGTGGGAAAAAAAAAGAGATACTCGAAATGTGTAAATGAAATTTTAAAATACAAAAGATGCAAAATATAAAAACCTTTCTGCAGAGACTATTTTGTTTTTTCTTTTATTTTTAACTCTCCACTTCTTCCCTATCCAAGACAATGCTAAGCAACATTTCAACTTCTCCTGCACTCCTTCCAAAGATTGATTCCTTTTCACGTCTTACCAATGTTGGTCTTGCCACAGCTCATATGGGGAGAGGGGTGGATATAGAGCGGCAACCCATGGCTCGGCTCGATGGGCATGACCAGAGGACTCATTCACCCAGTGGGAAGACTTGGGGAAAAGGTTTCGAGCCCCTTGGGGAAAATGGTGGGCTATGCTGTCAACAGATCAAAAACTATCAGCCCAGAGGACATTTCTGATCAACTCTGATCAACCCCACATGACTCTTTGCTATTTAAAAAACCTGGAGTTGCTGCTAACTGTTTCACAGAACATCAGAGTGATGAGAACACAGCCTGGAATCCTGTAGGAATTTTGTTAACCCGATGACCACCCACAATAAACACGACAAATCAAAGTTTCCTCATTTCTTACACTCAAAGAGAAGCTCACTTCCCTTTTTTGCTACCAGCATTCCATCTACTGAAACATTAATTTTCCACTAGAGATCATACTCCTTCAGAAGCTCTCCCACAATCATGTCAAGGTGAGTAACAGAGAAGACATAGGGACCCACCTGTGTCACATGATACCCAGAGATTAAAGTCTTGTGACACTGCAAACAAAGGAAGAAATAAGAAGTGATTCACATGAGAACTCAGGAACTTGAGAAAAGGGAAAGAACTATTTTCTCCATATTGGGAGTTTTTCCTAGAAAAATATAATGATCTAATTTACTAATTGCATTTGCAGTCATATAAACAATAAGAAGGAAATAGTCTTTTCCTAACCACAGAAGTACCTCAGGGGGGTATAAAATGGGCCATGTGGCAAGGAGACTCCCAAACTCGAGATCCTCACTCTCTTGGAAACCCACCCAGAACCTCCACCCTCTGACACCATGGTCAACTCCTGTTGTGGCTCCGTCTGCTCTGACCAGGGCTGTGGCTCCAGCTGCTGTGGCTCCAGCTGCTGCCAGCCTTGCTGCCGCCCCACCTGCTGCCAGACCACCTGCTGCAGGACCACCTGCTGCCGGCCCACTTGCTGTGTGTCCAGCTGCTGCCGCCCCTCCTGCTGTGGCTCCAGCTGCTGTGGCTCTAGCTGCTGCAGGCCCAGCTGCTGCATCTCTAGCTGCTGCCGCCCCACCTGCTGCCAGACCACCTGCTGCAGAACCACCTGCTGCCGCCCCAGCTGCTGTGTGTCCAGCTGCTGCCGCCCCAGCTGCTGTGGCTCCAGCTGTTGTGGCTCCAGCTGCTGTGGCTCCAGCTGCTGCCGCCCCTCCTGCTGCATTTCTAGCTGCTGCCGCCCCTCTTGCTGTGGTTCCAACTGCTGTGGCTCCAGCTGCTGTGGCTCCAGCTGCTGCCGCCCCTCCTGCTGCCCCTCCTGCTGCCTGCGCCCAGTCTGTGGCCGGGTCTCCTGCCACACCACTTGCTATCGCCCCACCTGTGTCATCTCCACCTGCCCCCGCCCCATGTGCTGTGCCTCCTCTTGCTGCTGAGCCCCCTTCTCTGTGACCACCATCTCCGCCTACCTCTGCCCCACAGATGTAGCCCCTCCTTTTCTGCTGCTAGGACACATGAAGTAGAAATGATGTTGCTCAACTGAATTGGGCCTTGATTCTACTGAAGAACCACGTCATGCTGTTGAAGAAGATGGATATGGCCCAGAGCACTTAAGCAATAACAGATTTTATCCTTCAGTTTGACAGTTGGTGACATTCTCATAACTTCCCTTTTCTGGGCCTTCTCTGTAACCTTATATATTTCTGTACCAAAATAAAGTTATACTTCCCTGCATTAACAATTCAGTGTGATTGATGATCCTTTCAGATTTTGTCTTCAGCTCGTAGGCAAGTGTATTTGACCTACACCTACCTGCAGGATACACAACATGGTCCTGACACCTCTCAGTAAAAGTCAGGTTCCATTATTCACTCCCTGATTCTTTCTTACATGCTTCCTTATTTCCTAAGCAAATCACCTAACTATGAACCTGTCCTAGGAAAATAACAACATGAAAACCAGAAATTTGGAGGACTGTTAAGTACGTAAAAGTGAAAAGAACACAATACACGTTTCATGAATCACACCAGTCACTGTAGCTGTGCAACATGTTGTTTGGCACAGTATGCAAGTTTGTATGCAGACTTGCACTCGATGACACTGGTGTCATCCATGCAGCTAATCAAATGCACACTGACTTTGACTCGATTTGCAACAGGACCTTAGCCATTTCTCATTTTTCTACTGATAGACAAATTTCAGATCCTCATGCATTCAAGGGACAGGCAGGTAACTTAGATGAGTAAAGCACGCCCTTGATAAGATGATGTGTTTGGTGAAAACTGTGGCAAATTACAGACTATATGACCACATAAGAAGGTATTCCTGAGTTCCTGTCAGTTGCTTCCATGGAGAAACAGGGGCCCAGTGCTTTCACTGAAAAGTGGGTCTGCTTTCCCTGACCCTTCCAAATGCCAATTTCTTCATTCACTCATCCAAATAGTATTTATCAAGCATTTATTACATGGGAGGCACTGCTAAAGATACTAGAGGGGCGCCTGGGTGGCTCAGTCGGTTAAGTGTCCAATTTCAGCTCAGGTCATGATCTCATGGTTTGTGAGTTCAAGTCCTCCATCAGGCTCTCTGTTGTCAGTGCAGAGCCTGCTTCAGAAACTCTGTCACCCCCTCTCTCTGCTCCTCCATCTTTCTCTCAAAAATAAAATATTTTTTTTAAAAAAAAGATACTAGAGTAATGTCAGAGACCAACACACAGAAAGCTCTCTATAGTAATGGAGCAGATATTCTAATAAAGTTGATGTATTTACTTTTAAATGTTTTTCTATACATTGCCCACTCAGGTTTCTACACAGTATCTTTTCTCTGTACTTTTATTTTACAAAAAAGACTGGGCTTCAAAGCCCCTCTTTAGATGAAAATATTTGTAATACAAATGGGAACATGATTCCCAAAAGGACAGTTTTACTAATGATGTACCCCACCCTTCAAACCTAGAGCCACACTAAAGCCGCCCAGTTAGGAGAGGAAGATAGAGGGACAGGTTCACGGATGAGGAACAGAATGGAGCTGATCATCAGTTACTCACTTGGGGTGGGAACTGATAGGAGGTTGGGCTCCCATACTACAACAACTCCTGAAACTAGTAAGTAAATTTGACGAGGACATAAGATTTCTATCAGTATAAATTAACTTTATTTTAGGGGTGCCTGGGTGGCTCAGTTGGTTAAGTGTCCAACTCTTGATTTTGGTTCAGGTCATGATCTCACAGTTTGTGATACTGAGCGCCACATCAGGCTCTGTGATAACAGCATAGGGCCTGCTTGTGATTCCCTCTCCTCTCCCTCTCTTTCTGCCTCTCCCCCACTTGCACACACACTCTCTCTCTTGCAAAAGTAAATAAACATTAAAAAATAATTTTATTTTGGGGTGCCTGCATGGCTCAGTCGGTTAAGCATCCGATTTTGGCTCAGCTCATGATCTCACAGTTCGTGAGTTGTTCAAGCCCCGCATCGGGCTCTGTGCTGACAGCTTGGAGCTTGGAGCCTGCTTTGGATTCTGTGTCTCCCTCTCTCTCTCTCTGCCCCTCCCCCACTCACACTCTGTCTCTCTCTCTCTCTCTCAAAAACTAAACATTAAAAAAAGATAGTAATTTTATTTCTTATTAATTGTATTTTATATACTATCAATTATTATGGAATTAAAATTAAATAAGAACAATTCAGTTTTCAAAAGTATCAACAACATAAGATGCTGAGACAAAAAAGTAACAAAAATATGGAAGAGTTCTGGAAGGAGTTTCCTCCTTCCAATCCAGGGACGTGACATATATCTCCATTTACCTAGACCTTCTCTAATTTCTCTTTGTAAAGTTACTCAGCTGTGGGAAGAGCTCTTCCATGTTTTTGTTACCAAAGACAGAGAACAAACAGGGTTGTCCGAGAGGAGGTGGGTTGGGGGATGGGCTAAACGGGTCATGGGCATCTGTTGGGAGGGCACTTGTTGTGATGAGCACTGGATGTTACATGTAAGTGATGAATCACTGGGTTCTCCTCCTGAAACCAATACTACACTGTATGTTATCAAACTTGAATTTAAATAAATAAATAATTGAATGAAATGAATTTTTTATTTATAAAAAATAAAGACAGCATCATTGAAATTAACAAGTCAATGGATGAATTAAATATATATTAAGCACAGCTGAAAAGGGGAAAAAATGTTGATTCTCCTGCAGTCGATCCAAAATTTCAATGCAATACCAATCAAAATTTCAGACTTTTTAATAGATGCTTAGAAGCTGATTTTTAAAATTTATGTGGCAACATACAGAACCTAGAATTTCTAAAGCAATTTTGAAAAATGAAGATATAAAAGCTGCAATTTTAATACCAAACAAATTAGATTTATACCAAAAAGCATTAGAGGAGACAAAGTGGGATAACTTTACTATGGTAAAGGCTACAACGAAAATATAACTACAAAGCTAAATTTCAGAAACAGAAGGCAATGCCGGAGTAAAAAAGACAGTCCAATCATCAAAGACTAACACACTGTGTACTTAAAGAGAGAACATGTGAAGAAAAATCAATCACAATGTTAAAATAACTATAGGTAATTAATAAGATAGATCTTACAGATATGCATCAAATTCACAACCCCCAAGATAAAAAAGACACTTCCTGTTTTCAAGTGCACAGTATTATTTTAATAGTGAAAGCCTGAAAACAACCCACATGCCCATCAATAAGGGACTGGCTAAATAAATCTTATTATGGCAACAGAATGGGATACTTTGTGGCTGAAAATGAAATGAAGACCATCAGAACGTACCTACTACTCTGAAATAATCTGAGATAAATTGTTAAGTGAAGCAAAAGCAAGTTGGAGCTAAGCCTATCAGTGTACAACCGTTTAAGAAACAAAGGAGATTCGGGGCGCCTGGGTGGCTCAGTTGGTTAAGGTCCAACTTCGGCTCAGGTCATGATCTCACGGTTCGTGGGTTTGAGCCCTGCATCAGGCTCTGTGCTGACAGCTCAGAGCCTGGAGCCTGCTTCAGATTCTGTGTCTCCCTCTCTCTCTGCCCCCTTCCCCGTTCATGCTCTGTCTCCCTCTGTCTCAAAAATAACATTAAAAAAAGAAACAAAGGAGATACAACTATGCAAATGAAAACACACTTGCATTTAAAATAGCGATGAGAGGGAAAACCTTAGATTATAAAAATGATTCTCTAAGGGCGGGGGGGGGGGGGGGGGAGGAATAGAAATAAATAGCAGGACTTCCTTAAACATGCCTCACTTTGTAGAATTTATTTTGGTACCATAAATACTTTACAGAATTGCAAAACATTTCAATTTAAAAAGTGATTCCTAGAGATTTTTTTTTAAGCCACTGATGATGTGCTCTGCTCCATGCATGATGAAAAGAAACCTACGGTTCAAGTGTCCACCTCAGGTGTTTACCATCCAGCTGGAGACAGCTGGAGACTTACACATGTGCGAAGTTTGAGGGTTCCACAATGTGATAGCAAGCATAAAGGAGGAGCAGATGAAGTTTTAAAAAAATAAATGTCAAAGAAAACATAAGAGAGGAGGAGCCATCTGGGCTGGAACTTAGAGAACAAGAAATTGCTGAGTTGATAGGGGAGAATGAACTTCTAAGGAGGTGTAACAGCACAATCAAAGGTATGGAATTAGTACTGTTTACACTGTAACTTAATAACCTTAACACAAGTCTATGTGAACTCTTAGAGAATGATGAGTGCCTCGTGGGTTCTTGGAGAAGAAAAATCAACATAATAATTACAAAGCATTCAGCAGACCATCTGGCACACAGCAAACACTCACAAATAGTATCTCCCTGTAGTATCTCATTTTTCACTGTAAGTACGTGAATCCTAAATACATAATGATTGTTTTGGACACTAATTTCTTTGATGCTTTGAGTATTTGCATAAATCTTGCCTTTCAATATAGCGTATTTAAATGCCTGCAGGACAAACAAGCCTTATCTGTTTATATCCTCTTTAAGCAGAAAGACTTGAATTTGAATGTAATTCAGTGAATGTAATGTAATGGGTTCTGCATTACATTGGAGTTTTTATTGAAAGAGCACAAGAAAAAGATGCTTTAAATAAAAACTCCAATGTAATGCAGAATCCATTGCATATGTTGGCCAATCAAAAGATAGCTCAAACCCCCTCACTTTTAGCATATGTGGAGAAGATTCCTGAAGGAAGAAGTTCATTTCTGAAAATGGTTCTTTCATCAAAAAGGAATGGGTGAAAGCTAAGTCTTGAGGTAGAATCATCACATGAGAATGGAATGTCTTTAGTGACACCCGGACTCTCCAATCAACCAGGAAACACAGTCCAGCCCTCCCCATCCATTGTACATAAGCATCTTCAGTGATGAGTCTTTCCTCCTATTTCCTTATCAATACTCCACCTGACAATGGCATGCATTTTCCCACTTTGACTGAAGAGAGAGAGAGAGAGAGAAAGACAGGACAGACAGAGAGACAGATTTGGCATTGTGATAGCCATCCTCAAAATAAGACATGGGAAAAAAAGAATTAAATCCATGAGCACATTTTGAAGATAGCTATCACAACGTCAAGTCTCTCCCCTCCCCACCCCGTCTTTTTTTTTTCTTTTTGTCAAAGTGAAAAAAATGCATGCCACTGTCAGGTGGAGTACTGGTAAGGAAATAGGAGGAAAAACTCATCATTGGGTGAAACAGGCCATGGCGATTAAGAGTGCACTTGTGATGAGCGCTGGGTGATGTACAGAACTGCTAAATCACTATATTGTACAACTGAAACTAATATGTTAACTATACTGGAATTAAAATAATAAAACAAAATATGACTGTGGAGTCACACATGAAAACAGGACACGGAAAAACTTAGTAACAGAATATCATATGAAAGTTCCAACTTCGAAGACACATTAGGAAAAAAAATGCAAAAGTGGTTTCATGTGGCTTAACAAGATTCAATGAATCACAACACTGCAGAAAAAGAGAAATGATGCTTTTCTTAGATATCAGCATATTTAACCTGATAAACATAATTATTAACTTAGTAATACTAATTGATTTCCTGGTAGGAAAAACAAGAGTGTTGCTCATGGTAATGTCAGCTACTCAGCAGGGTATAAAAGGGGACAGAGGTAAGGAGACATTCAAACTCAAGAAACCACCCTTGTGGAAACCCACTCATACCTACTAGTGAAACCCCAATCCTTCCTCTGACACCATGGTCAGCTCCTGTTGTGGCTCCGTCTGCTCTGACCAGGGCTGTGGCTCCAGCTGCTGCCAGCCTTGCTGCCGCCCCACCTGCTGCCAGACCACCTGCTGCAGGACCACCTGCTGCCGCCCCTCCTGCTGTGGCTCCAGCTGCTGTGGCTCTAATTGCTGTGGCTCCAGCTGCTGCAGGCCCAGCTGCTGCATCTCTAGCTGCTGCCGCCCCTCCTGCTGCCAGACCACCTGCTGCCGCCCCAGCTGCTGTGGCTCCAGCTGCTGTGGCTCCAGCTGCTGCCGCCCCTCCTGCTGCATTTCTAGCTGCTGCCGCCCCTCTTGCTGTGGTTCCAACTGCTGTGGCTCCAGCTGCTGTGGCTCCAGCTGCTGCCGCCCCTCCTGCTGCCCCTCCTGCTGCCTGCGCCCAGTCTGTGGCCGGGTCTCCTGCCACACCACTTGCTATCGCCCCACCTGTGTCATCTCCACCTGCCCCCGCCCCATGTGCTGTGCCTCCTCTTGCTGCTGAGCCCCCTTCTCTGTGACCACCATCTCCGCCTACCTCTGCCCCACAGATGTAGCCCCTCCTTTTCTGCTGACCATCAGAACACATGGGATGGGGCTGATGTTGCTCAACTGAGTTGGGTCTCATTATTCCAATGAGCCTACCACCATCCCACTGACTCTGTGAGCATATTCTAACCTCAGTCCAAATTCCGCTTCTGGATCTCCCCCTTTCATCCAAGTGTGAATTTTCTTACAACACACCAATTGTTGTAGTGACCACTTCTCCCTAAAATATCCTTAACTTTTGGGCACCAGCTCATCAAGCTCAGGGAGCTGAAGTCTGATTTCAGTATTTCTACATTATAGATTTTTATTGTCCAAAGGATTTAATTGTCCAAAGGATTCTCTTTTATAATTCTTATTCCCCCAATTTTCCTATGTTATAACTCTATGCCAAAATAAATCACCTCTTTCCTATATGAAAAATCAGTGTGATGGTACTCTTCTTTAAGATTTTCTATGCTCTCTGGACAACCATACGGTACATACACATGTAAGACATACAACATGGCTTTGTCAGTCTTACAATCTTACAAAGTCACAGCTTCAGTTTCACTGACAGATCTCTTCAGTTCTTAGATAAGACATATTCTTGGGAATTCTTGGATAAACATCAGAGAAAAACCTTTTTGGAAAACCTGTAGGCAATTAATGCTCCCTGGAACATCTTTTCCATATTATATATCTCTGAAAGCAGTTAATAGTAATTATAAGGAGAGTGAAGTTGAACGTAGCTGGGAGCAACTGACGATTTGGGAAAACATAATGAAAGGCTGAGGGTGATAAATCAGAGATTAAAGGACAGATGTAAAAGCCAGAAGTTTCATTGGCAGCAGAGAGACTGACTCTCATCTCCTGCAGTTAGAGGGCAGATAAAGCTGAGGACCAAGGCTAGGACATCACCATAGGAAAAGCAGAGCTCCAGAGGTGGTTGTTCACTCAGTCTAAGCAGTACTGCCATGGCAGGGTCAGGGCCCTAATTGGAAGAGATGGGGACCCTGATATATGAGATGGGGACATCTGGATTGATGCATTTGAAGATCTTGAGTCCCCAAATTTCCCTGAACACTCTCGGCTTGGAGAGGTGATCCAATTTCCTTGTTGACATTTAGTGCCACCTCCATCTTGAAGATGATGCAGAAATTTCAGTCTTGGAAGACAGCACAAGCTCCTCTCACTACCTTCTCCCACCTCATTTTGTCACAGACCAATAACTACAGTTAAGTTACACAACACACCCAGACAATGGCCAAACCTGTTAATGGGAGACTTATATCCCAAAAGATCTGTAGGACCCAAAAACTGCTTCACAGATCGTGGTGTGCTTTTCAATCGGGAGGCACATATTGTCCAGTTGTCTCCTTTTTTTTTTTTTTTTTTTGATATAAGCAGCTACTGATGATCATTGCCTAGGACCATTATTCATTAGGCATAGCAAAATCATGATACTGCAATTCTATTATTCCTCTGCCTGCCATTTATTAGCTGGGATAATTCCATAAAAATAAACTTCCCTCGTCAACATTTGGTAGTCCTAAGGAATAGTCTGGACAGGAGAGGCAAAATAAATGCTTGATTCTTTCCCTTTATTTCCCAGTTTCCATCCTCCAAGAGTGACCAAAGAGTTTTTTTTTATTGTTTTTTAAAATTTGCATTAACATGAACTCATGGATTTCAGTAGACTTGATGGTGAATCAATCCATTCCGGTTTATATCCCTCTATTGATGCTCAAATAAACAACTTCGAGTTGGCCTCCAAGTCCTTTTGACATGAATCTAGTAGTCTTTGAAAATTCCTTGCTTTTTCATATAACAGGATATTGCAGACTTGTTTATGTATTTCCTTCCCCCAACTTCTAATCAGTCATTTCTCCAAGGATCTTCAGTTCCTTTTAGGTAGAAACAGTATTTGAGACCATAAATTGAAATATGTGATGTTCATTACTACTAAATCCCTAGAAAATATATATTTAAATGATACCCAGGTCTTTAGTTTCTACTGAGAACTACAGAGCTTTTACTTAAACTCATATATCTTACTTATAAATCTCATTTCTTCTATGCAAAAGTATCAGTTCTTAGTGACACCAATGTATTTACTCATTTTCTTTATTCTATGTTTGTCCAACAGTCTCAGAATAACATTACCAACACTATAGTTACTGAAATCAAACTTAAGACTTTTTCTGTTGTTTTATTTATTTTTGATCTTGGAATAATTGCTTTTTATGCCTGCATATACAGTTAGGGTCCTTTGCTATTGCCATGTTTTAATAATTTTGAGATTTAAAATTTTTAATTTTGTTTTAAAATTATGTAAAATATTGACATGAGTCCAAAGTCAAACCTATAGAAAGAGTATATTCCAAAAATTTAGCTTCAATCCTCTGTTCTCCCACTTTATCTCCTCTACCTTCTCTGAGTCCACCTTAAAAAAAATTATGGTTGAGGGGTGCCTGGGTGGCTTAGTCAGTTAAGCGTCTGACTCTTGATCTTGGCTCAGGTCATGATCTCACAGTTTGTAAGTTTGAGCCCCACATCAGGCTCTGTGCTGCCAGTGCAGAGCCTGCTTGGGATTTTCTCTCTCTCCCTCTCTCTCTGTTCCTCCCCTGCTTCTGCTCTCCACCCCAACCCCTCTCTCTCAAAAAATAAACTTAAATTATGGTTGATACTTCCATTATTTTTTCTTTTCTTCTCAGCTTTATTAAGGTCCAACTGACATACTAAAATCGCATTTACTTTAAGTGTACAATTTGATGTTTTGATATATATTGCTGTAATCAACACCACCATCAAGATAATGAATATCTATCACCCTCTCTGCAATTCCTTCCCATACTCCACCCCTAGACAACTACAGATCCAATGTCACTACAAGTTTGTTTCCATTTTCTAGAGTTTCGTGGAATCCTACCATTGTGTACTCTATCTTGCCTGGCTTCTCACACAGCATAATTATATTGAAATTCATTTTGTTATGTGTATCACTAGTTCATTTCTTTTTATGACTGAGAGGTCTTTCCTTGTATGGAGACACCACATTTGTTTATCCATTCACCTGTGGATGGACAGTTGGGTTGTTCCCAGATTTTTTTTATCTTAAAAAATAAAGTCTCCATGAACATTTGTGAACAAACCTTTTAATGGACATATCATTTTAACTTTATTTTTTTAATTTTAATTCCAGTGCAGTTAATATGCAGTGTTATATTAGTTTCAAGTATACAATACAGTGATTCAACAGTTTCCACCAAGATAAGTATACTCTTAATCCCTGCACTATTTCACCCATCCCCACCCACCTCCCTTCTGTTCCCTATAATGAAGAGTCTGTTTTTTGGTTTGTCTCTTTTTATTTTCCCTTTGTTCATGATTTTACTTCTCTCGGGTAAGGTGGAACGGCAAGGTCATATAGTAGGTGTATCTTTTACTCTTTGAAAAACTGTCAAACTGTTTTACAAAGTGACTGTGCCATTTTATATCCCTTCCTTGTGTGAGAATTCCAATGGCTTCATGCTATCACCAACAACTTGGTAAGGTCAGTCTTGTTAATGTCAACCATTCTAGAGTGTGTATGGTATTCTCACTGTAGTTTTAATGTGAACCTTCTTAATGATTACTCCTTTCATGGGTTAACTTTCCATCTACATATTTTCTTTGGTGAATGCCTATTCAAATATTTTGCCCATTTTTTTGTTGGGTTATCTTATCATTGAGTAGTAAGAGTTCTTTATATGTTCTATATACAAATCCTTTGTGGGATATATGCTTTGTTAAGTATTTTCTCCAGTGTGTGGCTTACCTTTTAATTTCCTAAATAGTATTTTTTTAAGTTTTTATTTTCATTCCAATTAGTTAACATACAGTGTTATATTAATTTCAGGTGCACAATATACAATTCAGCAATTCCATACATCACCCTGTGCTCATCACAAGTGCACTCCTTATTTTGCCTATCTTCCCACCCCCCATCCCCTCTAGTAACTATCAGTTTATTCTCTATAGTTAAGAGTCTGTTTCTAGACTTGTCTCTTTTTTTTCCTTCTGCTTATTTGTTTTGTTTCTTAAGTTCCACATATGAGTGAAATCATATGGTATTTGTCTTTCTCTGACTGATTTATTTAGCTTAGCATAATACTCTCTACCTCCATCCTTGTCCTTGCAAATGGCAAGATTTCATCCCTTTTTATGGCTGAATAATATTCCATTATATATACATACCACATTAATATTAAAAAATGTAATATAAGCAAATACATTTTATTTTTTTAATTTTTTAATGTTTATTTATTGTTGAGAGATAGAGCACAAGCAGGGGAGGGGCAGAGAAAGGGAGACACAGAATCTGAAGCAGACTCTAGGCTCTGAACTGTCAGCACAGAGCCCAATGCGGGGCCTGAAACCCACAAACCACGAAATCATGACCTGAACCAAAGTCAGATGCTTAACTGACTGAGCCACCCAGCAGCCCCAGCAAATACATGTTCTATATGTGTTCTCTTATTTTTTTAGACACATTGTAGTGTCTACAGACACTGTAGACCCTTTTCTCCGTCTACTTTGTCATCTCAACAATATATCCTGCAGATTACTTCACAGTAGCATAGAGATATCCCTTATTCCTTTATACAGCTGAACAGTGCTCCATTATGGGGATACACCATAGCTTAATCACACTACCTACTGAAGGACACCCAGGTTGTGTCTAGTTCTTATTGTTGTTGTTTTTTTTTTACAAATAGCACTGCTATGAATAATCTTGCCTAACATCTTTTCATAGTTTTGCCAGAGTATGTTTTGAATAATTTATACAATTAGGATAACTGAGTCAAAGAATAATGCCACTAATTATCGCCAAATCTTACTAAAAAACGTATGAGCATGGCAATTTCCACATAATCTCTAGATACTTGAGAGTGTTGTCAATGTTTGAATTTTTGACACTCTCACAGGTGAGAAGTGGCATCCTGTATAACTTCATTTGTATTCTTAAGCATGAGACTGGACATCTTTTTATGATAAAGAAAGATCTTCATCTTATTTTTCCATCAGGTTTTTGCCTTTTCTCTAATCGAATTTTACAAGTACTTCATATAGTAAGGTCACTTACTCTGGTATAAATTACAAGTATTTTTTTCTCATTCAGTCATTTGTGTTTTGACTTTGTTTCTGGTAAGATTTTAAAATACATTTTCTTGTTTTTACAAATGATTATCTTTCCACTATTAGAACTTAATTATAAAATGTGTATACAACTGAAAAAATATTAAATTATGAGTCCTCTTTAACAATGAAGTCTCCTGTTACCTCTATGGCTCATTTTTGTTTTTGTTTGTTTGTTTAGGTTTTATTTTTTTAATATACTTTACTGTCAAATTGACTTACATATAACACCCAGTGCTCATCCTAACAAGTGCCCTCCTCTATTGCCCATTTTGTAAGTGCTCCTGGTTGACTCTCTTTGAAATGCTATTGCATCACCATCTTGTTTACTGCTCCCACTGCCACCAACCTAGACAGGCATTCATCTCTCATCCCTATTGTGCAACCACCACTTGAACTTTCTTCCTGCTTCCCATCACTCTACCCACTCACTGCCAAATAATATTTTTAAAGCCTAGATATTTGCTCACACCTTTCTCCCAATAGTGTGATGATACAATATCTACTTACTTTGTAGAAATTCAGGAATATCTTTACATTCTCCTCATTGTAGCAGTATTCTTTTTCTTTACCTTCCTATACATACCATCCAAACAGTCATTTAGTCCATCAGTCAAAAATAAACCCCTGTTCAATCAGATCCCCACCGTCTGAATGCTCTTTTTTCTTTTCTCTATCCATCTAGATTATCTATAGCATGACAAAGGGTGAGTAAATGCCCTATGTTTTCAATTAACCCCACATTCACGCAACTAACATTCAGTGAGAGCAATTGCTAGGCACCATGTTTATGTATGTGAATAAGACATTCTCTGACATCATGGGGTATATAGAAGGATTGGGGGAAAAGAGATATAAACCAATTATGACAGAGTGTGATACCCTAGATCACAAGTATATTGGAGCAAAAGGGAATGAATGATTAGTTTTGAATGTGGTAGATGTCAAGAAAGATATTAGAGATGAGCTGGCATCTGGACTAGACATTTATGTATGAGCAAAAGTTTGCTTAAATGACAAGGGAGAAAGCACATTTACACAAATGAAACAGTATGAGAAATGACATGGGATTATTATTCCTCATACCTCTTTGTACATGCTAGAAGAGAACCATATTCCCTACTGACTGTATGATATCACTCTATCTAAACCTCAATTACTTCATGTCTAAAGAATTAAGAAAAATTGTGTTCACCTAGAGTCCTTGTGAAGTATAAACGAGAACAATTACACAAGACTCAGAAAATTCCTGACACATAGTAGGCACTCAAAAATAGTAACCATTAGTATTATCTCACATTTCATACGTGTACAAATTTAAATACATAATTTTTATTTATCATACAATGTTCTACATGCTTGCCAAACCCCTACATAATGTGTCTTGTCTGTCTTATTCAAGTGCCGATAGGACACAGATTAAAGCTTAACCCCTGAGATCTCATTTGTATCAAGAAAAACACCTCAAACATATTTCTGAGATAAAAAATCTATCTCAGAATACAAGAAAATATTCAATTATACGTATTCTGTTGAGTATGCTTAGCCATCAAAATAAGAGGAAAAATACACCCTTATGATACCCTGTCTCTGAAGAACATGTCAATAATAATTTAATAATTTTTAAAAGGACCCGTTCATGCCAATGGATTTTTTACTATTTGTAAGTAGTGAAACACTGCATTAGAACTTTCAATTGAATAGATTCACTAAGATAAAAGAGATAGAAACGTTGTTAGGATCGTTTATACCTCAATGACTATCCATAAAATCCAAACGAATCAGTATTCCCCGCTGCACACTAGGGACTGTCTCCCCTCCCGGATGCCTCTTTCATGTTATTTTCCTACCAGCATTTCATATGACTTGTTGTTAACCTCTTTGACAGCAGATTTAGTCACCATAATATCCATTCTCAACATATTATCCTGGAGTTAAATACATAAATGAAGAATTAACACTTGTGACAATCAATGAAACAATGTCATGGGATAGGTCTGCTTTGGAAGACACATCAGACAAGGGAAGACATATGGGAGCTGATTCACTTGATTTTAACCAAATCAGATAGCTCACAATACAACAGGAGAAGGAAGTGGAGCCCTTTTCTATATATAGGAATATTCACCAGATAAATATAATTATCTAATTTACTAAAACTAACTGATTTTCTATTAGGATAAACAACAAGAAGAGTCCTGCACATGGTCATAGTAACCCTCAGCAGGGTATAAAAGGGGACAGAGGTAAGGAGACATTCAAACTCAAGAAACCACCCTTGTGGAAACCCACTCATACCTACTAGTGAAACCCCAATCCTTCCTCTGACACCATGGTCAGCTCCTGTTGTGGCTCCGTCTGCTCTGACCAGGGCTGTGGCTCCAGCTGCTGCCAGCCTTGCTGCCGCCCCACCTGCTGCCAGACCACCTGCTGCAGGACCACCTGCTGCCGCCCCTCCTGCTGTGGCTCCAGCTGCTGTGGCTCTAATTGCTGTGGCTCCAGCTGCTGCAGGCCCAGCTGCTGCATCTCTAGCTGCTGCCGCCCCTCCTGCTGCCAGACCACCTGCTGCCGCCCCAGCTGCTGTGGCTCCAGCTGCTGTGGCTCCAGCTGCTGCCGCCCCTCCTGCTGCATTTCTAGCTGCTGCCGCCCCTCTTGCTGTGGTTCCAACTGCTGTGGCTCCAGCTGCTGTGGCTCCAGCTGCTGCCGCCCCTCCTGCTGCCCCTCCTGCTGCCTGCGCCCAGTCTGTGGCCGGGTCTCCTGCCACACCACTTGCTATCGCCCCACCTGTGTCATCTCCACCTGCCCCCGCCCCATGTGCTGTGCCTCCTCTTGCTGCTGAGCCCCCTGCCCTGTGACCACTATCTCCATTCACTTCTGCCCCCTCAGATATAGACTCTTTGGTGCTGTTGGACACATGGAATCTGACTGACATCATTCAACAGGTTGAGCCTCACCATTCTAATGAACCTACCAACCTGCCACTGGCTCTGCGAGCACATTCTGGTTCATGTTAAGCTCCTTCCATGACTATCTTTTCCTTTCAATATTGGCATCAAATATGGATATTAATATGTGATCCATCAGCTAAAAAAAAATCCCACTCCTCTAAATTTCTCATTCTTCCTTATCATTTTAGGGCTCTAGATTACCCTTCCTAACAAAGTGAATATTATCTGCAACCTTTGTGCAGTACTGATTTGACACCCTCTGACCTGGGGTTCAGTTATACCCTCAGACCTAGGGATCCAGTTATAGATTTTCTCACAGAGTAAATTTTTTTTTATGTTTCGTTGCTTCTCTTCCTAATAAACTTTTCTACACATAAAATTTTTTTGGCATTGTTCCTTATTGTTTTTGTGATCATTTTACTTAGTATTAGGTAACTATATTTTACATGATGATACAGGAAGAACACTCATGTTGAAATCACTTTGAGAATAAGTGCTATATATACGAAATATAGATCATTTAAAATATTAGAACAAAAGTGGCACATGTGTACATGTATATGCACATGTATACATCTTAATATCCTAAATTAGGGCAGATTTCATTCATGTCTTTAGCTCTTATTTTTTAAATTTTAATTTGTTTTTTTATTGAGATATAATTGACATATAACATCATATTAGTTTCAGGTGTACACAATAATTCAATATTTGTGTACTATAAGAAATGATTGCCACAGTAAGTCTAGCTACAATCTGTCACTGTATAAAGGTACAAAATTTTTCTTCTTGTAACAAAAAATTTTAAGATTTACTCTCTTAGCAACTTTAAGGTGTGTGATACATTATTGACTATAGTCACCATCCTATACATTATATCCCCATGACATTTATTTTATAACTAGAAGTTTATACCTCTCGACCACTTTCACCCAGTTCACCCATCCCCTAACCCCACTCACCTCTGGCAACCACCAATCTGTTCTCTGTATCTATGAGTTTTGTTTTGTTCATTTGTTTTTCATTTGTTTATATTCTACGTATAAGTGAAATCATTCAGTATCTGTTTTTGACTCATTTCACATAGCATAATACCCTCAAGACCCATCCATGTGGTTGCAAATGGCAAGATTTCATTCTTTTTTATGGCTGGGTAAAATTGTATTTATATATACATTTATATATACATTGTATATATACACCACATCTTCTTTACCCATTCATCCACTGATGGACACTTAGGTTGTTTCTGTATCTTGACTATTGTTTTTTTTTTTTTAATTTTTTTAATGTTTATTTATTTTTGACAGAGAGAGACAAAGCATGAGTGGGGAAGGGGCAGAAAGAGAGGGAGACACAGAATCTGAAGCAGGCTCCAGGCTCTGAGTTGTCAGCCCAGACCCCAACGCAGGGCTCGAACTCACAGACCGCAAGATCATGACCTGAGCCAAAGTCAGACACTCAACCGACTGAGTCACCCAGGCACTCCTGTATCTTGGCTATTGTAAATAATGCTGCAATGAACATAGGATTGAATATATCTTTTTCAATTAATGTCTTCATTTTCTTTGGATAAATACCCAGAAGTTGAATTGCTGGATCATATGGCAGTTGTATTTTTAATTTGTTGAGAAACCTCCATACTGTTTTCCAGAGAGACTGCACCAATTTACATGCCCACCAACAATGCACAGGGTTCCCTTTCTTGAAGCTGTGCTTTGGAATCACACATTGAGATTCTCACCTTCTATTACATCTCCATCCCACAACCCGCATCAATCAGTAAACCCAATGTGGAAAGAATGACAAATTTAAACATTAATAACATTTTTAAATGAAAAGCTTAATAAAATTACATCAACACAATATGAAATGTTTAATAAAATTAATTATATAAACACAACAAAGACAAAAAAAACTAATGAAATAGAAAAAGTCTGGTAAAACTGATCAAAGACCAAGAGAGAGAGAAAAAGGAGAATGTCTGAAAGACTGGCAAATAACATTATACTTGAAAAGGAGAATAATCAGCTTCCAAGAGAGTAGAAACTTTTAAAAACAATTAGAACATTATGTATAAGTTTAGGGGTCCCTGGGTGGCTCAGTCAGTTAAGCATCCGACTTCAGCTCAGGTCATGATCTCACAGATCGTGAGTTCAAGCCCCGCATTGGGCTCTGTGCTTACAGCTCCGAGCCTGGAGCCTGCTTTCGATTCTGTCTCCCTCTTCCTGCCCCTCCCCCCGCTCATGCCCTATCTCTCTCTCTCTCTCTCTCTCTCTCTCTCTCTCAAAAATAATAAACACTAATAATTTTTTTTAAAAAGAACATTATGCATAAGTTTATACCAATATGTTTGAAAATTATGATTGAATTATGTCTAGAAAAATAGATATTAATTCCAGAAGATATACAAAATATAAATAAGCCAATAACCATTAAAGAAACTATACCTATGATCCAAAATCTATCCTCTACATATAATGATATTATAAATGCCAGACCCACGTTGGTTTACAAGTAAGTTTACTAAACCTTAAAGTTCTCTCCCATTCAAACTGGGAAAAAGAACAGAAGAAAAGGTCTACAGCCATACCACCTTAAATGTGCCCAAACTCATCTCATCTCAGAAGCTAAGCAGAGTCAGTCCTCATTGGTACTTGGATGGGAGAACAGAAGAAAGGAAAATGTTCCCAATTCATTTTAAGTATAACAGTAATATCAGACACAGACAAGAACAAAGTGATAAAGGAAAAATTACAGGCCTATGTTATTGAAGATCATAGATGCAAAAAGCCAGTAAATATTAGTAAGTGAAATTTAGCAATATATATAAAAGGAATAACACATCACAACTAACTAGTTTGTCCTAGACATTCAAGAATGTTTCAAAATTAGAAAGTATTTAAATAAGCTTGTTGATACTAGTACATTAAAGGTAAAAAACAAAAAACAAAAAACAAAAACAAACAAAAAAAACCTTCAGGATTGTATCAATAGCTGTGGGAAAATAATTCAGTAATATATAACAACTATATTAGTCAGGGTTCTCCAGAGAAACAGAACCAGTGGGAGACTGATGTAGATATAGACACATATTTATATACATAAATACGCACATGCACACACAAACATAAGAGAGAGAGAGGAGGGGGAGAGGAGGGATCATAGAATCTGAGATTATATAGAATTGCAGATTACAGAATCTGAGAAGTCCTAAAATCTGCAATTGACAAGCTGGAGACCCAGAAGTGCTGATAATGTAAATTCCAGTTCAAAAGCCAACAGACTCAAGACCCAAGAAGAGCCAATGTTTCAGTTCAACTCTGAAGTCAGGAAGACTGATGTCAAGGGAGTCAGAAGGAGGAGTTCTCTTTTAATCAAAGTTGAAGGGGAAGTCAGCCTTTTTTTTCTATTCAGATCTGTGAGGTCCACCCACACAGGAGAGGGTCATCTGCTTTATTCAGTCTACTAATTCAAAGGTTAATCTTACCCAGAAACAGTTTCACAGACACACCCAGAATGTTTGTCCAAATGTCTGAGCATACTATGGCCAGTCAAGTTGACACATAAAATTGACCATCACAACAGCCATTTACTATTTAAAACACTCTAAGCAAAACAGGGCTAAAAGAGGACATTTTTATCCTGATGAATGCTATTTATCAAAACTTCATAGCAAAACATAATAGTTAACAAATTTTAGAAGTATTCCTAATAGAGTTTAAATAAGACGAGGATAACTGATACCACTCCTATCATTCATTGTTGTATTTGAGATCCTACTCAATTCAATCTGATTAAGAGAAAAAGCATTACAGAAAAAAAACAAAAACAAAATTGTTGATACCTGTAGACAATACTGTTGTTAACATAGGAAATCCAAGAAAACCTACAAACTTGTGCTAAAAAGAGAGTTTAGAGAAGTCACTATATAGAGTATTGACAAACAAAAAACTCAATAACATTTTTATAACCTGCAAAGAGTCAATTAGTAATTCTAATTTAATAGAAATGAAGATTCCATTCACAAGAGCTACAAATATTATAAACTGTTTCAAAATAGGTCTAATAAAACAATGCAATACTTATGAAGAAAAGTTCAAAATATTCTTTGGAAATCTGTATATAAATAAAGAGTTAATGTCCGGTTTATTATTGGGAAGCGTTTTTTTCTTCAAGTTTTTATTTCAATTCCAATTATTTAACATACAGTGTAATATTAGTTTCAGGAGTAGAATTTAGTGATTAATCACTTCCATACATCACCCAGTGCTCATCACAAGTGCACTGCTTAATACCCATCACCCGTTTAACCCATCCTCTTCCCGCTTCCCTTCCAGCAACCCTCAGTTTGTCTTCTATAGTTGAGTCTGTTTTCTGGTTTGCCTCTCTTTTTCTTTCCTCCCTATGTTCATCTGTTTTGTTTCTTAAATTCTACATATGAGTGAAATCATACTGTTTTTGTCTTTCTCTGATTGACTTATTTCACTTAGCATAATACTCTCTAGCTCCATCCACATCATTGCAAATGGCAAGATTTCATTCTTTTTATGGCTTAATAATATTCCATTGTATATACACACTACATCTTCTTTATCCATTGCTCTATCAGTGGATACTTGGGCTGCTTCTACATCTTGGCTATTGTAAATAATGCTGCTATAAACGTAGGGGTGCATGTACCCCTTTGAATTAGTGTTTTTGTAGTGCAATTGATGGATCATAGGGTAGTTCTATTTTTAACTTTTTGAGGAACCTCTACACTGTTTTCCACAGTGGCTGCACCAGTTTGCATTCCCACTAATAGTACATGAGGGTTCCTTTTTCTCCACATCCTCACCAATGCCATTTGTTTCTTGTGTTGTTGATTTCAGCCATTCCAGCAGGTGTGAGGTGATATCTCATTATAGTTTTGATTTGCATTTCCCTGATAGTAAGTGATGAACATTTTTTCATGTCTGTTGGCCATCTGTATGTCTTCTTTGGAGAAATGTCTGTTCATGCCTTCTGCCCATTTTTTAATTGGGTTATTTGCTTTTTGTGTGTTGAGTTTTATAAGGTATTTATATATTTTGGATACTAACCCTTTATCAGATATGTCACTTGCAAATATCTTCTCCCATTCTGTAGGTTGCCTTTTAGTTTTGTTGATTGTTTCCTTTGCTATGCAGAAGGTTTTTATTTTGATGTAGTCTCAATTGTTTGTTTTTCTTGTCTCAGGAAAATTTCTAGAAAGAAGTTGCTATGGCCGATGTCAAAGAAGTTACTGCCTGTGTTCTCTTCTATGATTTTTGATTCCAGGTCTCACTTTTAGGTCTTTAATCCATTCTGAATTTATTTTCATGTGTGGTGTAAGAAAAAAGTTCAGTTTCATTCTTTTCCATGTTGCTGTCCAGTTTTCCCAATACCGTTTGTTGACCAGACTGTCTTTTCCCCATTGGATATTCTTTCCTGCATTGTTGAAGATTAATTGACCATATCATTGTGGGTTTATTTCTGGATTTTCTATTCTGTTCTATTGACCTATGTGTCGATTTTTGTGCCAATACCATACCATTTTGATTATTACAGCTTTGCAATATAACTTGAAGTCCAGAATTGTGATGTCTCCAGCTTTGCTTTGCTTTTTCAAGATTGCTTTGGCTATTTGGGGTCTTTTGTGGTTACATACAAATTTTAAGATTGTTTGTTCTAGTTCTGTGAAAAATGCTGTTGGTATTTTGATAGGGATTGCATTAAATATGTAGATAAGGAGGTCTCTTTTTAAATCAATGAAATTTCCTGGTTGACCAGGAAGGGAAGAAGGAAGGGAAGTAAATTTACTCAAATGAATGGAAATGCAGTAACCATAATCTAATTTGGCTTTCTACAATCTTTGTCCAAGCTTCACAACAAAGATTATTAAAATAATTTATTTACTACTCTGGAAGATTAGATCATTCTTCATTAATATTTACTCTCTTCCCCTTCCCACCCCTCTGGGAGAAGTATCCTCTCCCACTCTCGCACCCTGTGACTTGGAATTCACCATGTAACTTGCTTTGGCCAATGGGATGTTAGAGGACATGATCCAAGCAAAGACTTTAAATATGCCTGCATGACTGGATTGCTCCCTTGTGCTTCTGCCATTAGAAATAGGGTTGCCAATTAAAATACAAGACATCTGGGGCGCCTGGGTGGCTCAGTCGGGCTCAGGTCATGATCTCACGGTCTGTGAGGTTGAGCCCCACGTCAGGCTCTGTGCTGACAGCTCAGAGCCTGGAGCCTGTTTCAGATTCTGTGTCTCCCTCTCTCTCTGCCCCTCCCCTGTTCACACTCTGTCTCTCTCTGTCTCGAAAATAAATAAACGTTAAAAAAAATTTTTTTTAATAAATAAATAAAATACAAGACACCTCATTAAATCAGAATTTCAGTTAAATAACAGTAAATTTTTAATGTAAGAATGCCCCATGCATACTCAGACATGCTTATACTAAAGATACATTTATTTATCTGAAATCCGATTTTAACCGGGCACCTGTATTTTTATTTGCTAAATCTGGCAACTCTAATTCAGAAGGAAGTCCCAAACCTACTTGCTGCCGGAGCCAAGACCAGCCGTAATCCACCAAAACCCAACTGACCTGCAGACATGTGACCAAGAAATAAATATTTGTTATTGTATGTTCTGAGAGCTTGTGGTCGCTTGTTATGCATCATAGCTGACTAATTCAACCATGATGGCAATGGGAAACTAGCTTGCATGGAATTCTAGACACATTATCTCAATTACCTAATCTGCACACTAAAAATCAACTATTGTAAAAGGAGCCAAGTGGGAATCTTGGGATGAAGAGATATAGAGAATGAATTTCATCTAATTCAGCATTGATGATATCTTCCATGATATCACTGAAGCAAAAATAAAACTAATTCTCCCATGAAAACAACAAAAAGCCTCCCCCTTTAAACTCAAGATAGTAATTTTAGGACATTTGATTGGTGGTTTGCAAGTTCTTGGCCCTTTCTTTCATTTAGTGCTCAAAGAAAGTAAGTGGGGTTGACTGGACAGAATTCTTTTTCCCCCTCAAATCCAAAGGAAAAGTACAGTTCTACTCCATTAAGTAAGAATAAATTTATGGAACTCATCACAAAGGCTAAGGTATGGGGTGAAGTACAAATGAAAAACAATAAAAGGAATTAGGCAAGCACGTTATCTCACAGTGCCACAATGTATTACCAAAGGAAACTAGACTATACTTAGAACATCCTGGGAACAGGCAACCCTCACACTCCTTTCCACCAATAAGCCAAGCTCTGTTGATCAGTCCTCAGAGGAACCTCTGCACTGGTACAAAGATCTTACCCAGCATGCAAGTCCCAAGCCCCTTTCGAAGTATCTGTCATTGGGACAAGACATTTCCCTAATTCTCTTCCAGTATCACTTTTAACAATGCTTACTCACTTTAAAGACTTTTGATAAAAATGGGGTAGGGGGAATGCTTGAGATGTTCTCTCTCCTGTCTGAAGTCTATGGTCTACTGAACCTGATAAACATAATACTCATGGTAGAGGCTGCTTACTGAGGAATGAGGAGACCTAGACCCCATTGTGACTGCGTGAATCCACATGACCCCTCCTGTAAGATGAGGGGATAGGGCTGTATATCCTCTATAGTCCCTTCCCAGAATCTACACATGCAATGATTAATTCTGAATAAATTACTACGAAGATAAAAATTGCAGTGGATCCTTGATGAAAATTTTACAGTCACGGTAGAAGTTGAGTTTGGTTTGGAAGGAAGATGAAGGCATTCCAAGAGAATAGGGAAACAACAACCAGGGCAGGACAGCCCAGATCCTACTGGGAAAGAGCAACCAAACCACGGGTCCAGGGTGCCATGTGGTTCCCCCCTCATCTGAAAACTACAAACCTGCCTCTCCCAGAGTTGTGGTGAGTCCACAGCTCACATGAATGGCCTACACAAGAGTGCTGCTATTAACCTGCTACGGTCAGGGGCATGAGTGAAAATAAGACAGGTCATGTTTGGGTGGTAATTGAGTCCTTGAAGTCCAGGAATAAAATGCTGACTTCAAGGCCAAAGGGCAGAGTAATTAGATACTAATCTCGTTTAGAAAACACATTCTTTTCTCTCTTATGAGTTAGGAATGTTTCAAAAGGAAATTCATCAGAATTGAATCCAATGTCTAGATTTGGTGAGAATAAACACTATGAGAAAACAAAGGAATGTTTGTGGTTGTGTACATGAATGTGTATACGGTGAAGTGTTAACAAACATGGTTTACTCAACGCTAAATCCTCACTTAATTGTCCAGAAGATTAACAAGAAATGACCTGTGTCATGGGGGTCATCAGCACCCGGCCAGGGTATATAAAGGCCCCAGAGCAGGAGGGAGGCATTCACACCTGACAACACCCGAATCCTCTCACCCCTCCGACCCAAACCAGCCCCAGACACCACCATGTCCGGCTCCTGCTGCGGCTCCACCTGCTCCTCCCTGGGCTGCGGGGGAGGCTGCTGCCAGCCCTGCTGCTGCCGCGACCCCTGCTGCTGCCGCCCCGTGAGCTGCCAGACCACCGTGTGCCGCCCCGTGACCTGCACCTGCCGCTGCACGCGCCCCATCTGCGAGCCCTGCCGCCGCCCCGTCTGCTGTGACCCCTGCTCCCTGCAGGAGGGCTGCTGCCGCCCCATCAGCTGCTGCCCCACGTCCTGCACGGCCGTGGTCTGCCGCCCCTGCTGCTGGGCCTCCACCTGCTGCCAGCCCATCTCTGTGCAGGCGCCCTGCTGCCGCCCCCCCTGCTGCCAGCCTGCCCCCTGCCGCACCACCTGCAGGACCTCCTGCTGCTGAGACCCCTACCATCCCTAAATAGCAACACACTGGCGCCTAAGCACCTATTCTGCATTTTAAGAAAGTGGAAAGAAAAGGAGATATTTTTTATAAGGTGACAATAGCCATTTTTACATCCTACCAGTTGGATACACAAGCAGATGTCCATCACCACCCTCAGCCAAATACCCAGGTGTCTCCATCAGCAGAAGACACCATGGATGGTAGATCTCTCTTAAAAGTCCTTGGAGTGGACTTTGCAAACCCATCCTGAACTCTGAAGGCTGCCCAAACCCTCCTCATCATCCTTTGTAATGTGCTGCTCACTTATTTTCAATAAACTAATTTTTCCCATAAACCTCCCTGCTACCTGATTCATTCAGTAGTGCCTGTTTATTAGTGTACATAGCTGAGCAGACAAGGAATAGGAAGAAGGAAGGAAGGAGGACAAGGAAGAAGGAAGACAAGATGGAGAAGGTGAGGAAGACAGAAGAGAAAAGGGAGAGGTGCTAGGAATGGAGTTTTGGAAGGTGCTGCAGGATGGCCAGGCTACTCCTCAGACTGCTTATGTGGGTAGGAAATCTGTGCACACAAGGTTCTCCAGGGCCTGTCCTTTGCCCAGATGTCCACGTTCATGTCTCGACACCCCCCACTAAGTTTCACTTCAAGTAGCACTGAACTCACAGTAACTGGCACATGCCAAGCAATTCCCTATGTCTTTGCTTTTGTCATATTCTTGCATTTATCTGGAATATTTTTCTCATCTACTCCTACCCTCCACATTCTTCATCTACCAAACACTCAGTCATTTCCAAGATTCAGCTCAGTCTTCTCTAACAGTTCTGTCCTAACCCCTCTACCACATAAACACACCTGCACATATTCATGCACTCACAGGCACGCATGTCCGCATACACGTACGTACACACACACACACACACACACACACACACACACACACACACAGGCTAGGTCAGGTGCCCCTAACATGTTCCAATAGCATCCGATATTCATCTCCCTCCCCACAAGGCATTGTATTGAGATGATCTATTTTTCTGCCTCCAACAAAGGGGACACAATTTATAATGGCTTCATTACTGAGCTCAATGTTTAGAATATGGTTGATACTTGATTTCTATTGAATCAAACAAAATTAGAAGGCAATTGTCTTTATGACAAGAACTCTAAAAGGTAGATATTTTACTTAAGGCAGAATCCTCAGCATCAGTATAACTTAACTTCTCTGACCTTCAGGTTTCTTCACCTGCCAAATGGGAAAGTTAATTCTCACCAATGTTGGTTGCTAGGAAAGTTAAATGACCTTATGTATGTAAAGTGACTGGCACACAGTATTTACCAAGCACCATTCACTGACAGTCCTTGTTACACACTGGAACATTACTGTATCAAACAGGCTCAAAAGATGTGCTATTTATGACATATTATGTCACTGAAAGTGGGAGAGGATTGAGGGGAAGGCTTCTTGTTTTTTCAAGATAGTCCACATCCATTGGCAGAAACAGATTTCCTAACATAACAAAGCAAACTCCTAAGGTTTAGTAAGTATAACAAAGAAGGAAGAAAAAATCCATCAGCAGATTGAAGCTGTCTCCGAATGAAAGGGCTAATGCATAGGAGAGAGCCCTAGCTTACAGCATTTATGAATAAGGGCTTGGCATCAGGAGCAATGGAGATAATACACGTATCTGATGGACTTTTCATTCCACCCTGAACCACCCAAAGAAGGCAAACAACTTAAGCTGTAAGATTACTTGGGTTAGTCTTCCCTGGCTTTAGGAAGATGGTATTTATTAGGCAGAAAAGATATGTATTTGTTAAATTCCAGAAAAAAAATTCCACCCGTTCCCTGATCATCTAGAATTTTTCCATCTAAAACATTCTCTCTTTTCAATGAATGATATCCATTTCTGTTGTCTTCCCCACTGTACAGGTTTTATGATAAACCTAGCCTATGAAGAACATCATGGACAGAAGACTCAGCCCCTTTTACAGCTGAGGAGACTGGCCCTGGCAGAGGACAGGTATTAGCTCTAAGCCCTCTTAGATCGGAATCCCTCTTTGTCTTCCCATCCTCCCCCTGCCCTCTCTCCCTCACTCTTTCCTATCCTCGTGTCTCTTACGATTGGAGGATATTTCAAAGGTCATTTTGCAGAACAGGGAACAGATATTCTGTTCTCAGAATTTTAAAATCTTCCTAACATCCAGTGGCCCCCAAACTAGCTCCTAACAACACAACCCATGAAACTATGAAGAAGAGGGTGTGTGGTTCACCATCAGAAAAGTCATCAGCATTGCATACTGTCAGTCCAACCACAAAATCCCACAAATTATCACCATTGTGATTAACATTTACTTACTCCCACCCTGGTGGTTATGCTCTCGAAGAACATCTGGAATTCAAATAACGGGACTAAAAAAGCCCATGTGACAAAGACTAGGGACAATCTGTTGTCCAAAAAGCTTAGACCTATTAATGTGCAAAGGAGACCACACAGCATAGGACCAGAGGCATCCCATAAAACAGAGGAAAAGCTATTTTTATAGGATTTTGAAGAATGGTAGAGTTTAAGTAAAAACACAAGAATTCACATGAGGACTGGGCTGTCACAAGGACTTAAGTCCTCTTTCTTTGAAAACTACATAGTTAAGATAAATGAGGAATGTTGTTTCTGAAAACCTCTGATCTGAAACTCTGCCTCTGGGCTGGATATTGAAGCTGCTTCTCTGTGTTAAGGTGACTAAGATCCTGTCCAGGAAATAGTGGGATCTTCACTTCTTACTGATGTGGCTTCAAATAGCAAAGTTTCTGACAGTCTATGATTTCAGGACACAGAATTTCTTAGTATTCTTTCCTTTTTGTTAGTTAAGAAATGCAGTGAGTTTACAGACATATTTCTATTCCTGACAATTTAGTCACTGTATATATTCTAAGCCAAATAACAATACACTAAACCATAAATCAAGCAAGTTCCCATTATATTTCACTAGATGGGATAGAAGTTTTGATAACTACTATTACCTGTTCACTGGTTTGAAGTAAGAGTTGGGAAAGACTATGTCACTCATCAGTGTTTACACTCAAAGGAAGACCACAGTACTATCTATGCTTTGCCACTCTCTTATCTGTGTATCTTTAGAGAAATCATTTCACAAACCTGGCCTTCCAAAAACTTTGAAGGACCATGATGGGTCACAAACTTAAAGGCCTTCAAGGACCACAGCTAGGCAGACTAAGGAGTGTATTAAAAAATGATTATATCAGGGCACCTGTGGTTCAGTCAGTTGGGCATCCGACTTCAGCTCAGGTTCATGATCTCATGGTTCATGGATTTGAGCCCCACGTCAGACTCTGGGCTGACAGCTCAGAGCTTGGAGCCTGCTTCAGATTCTGTGTCTCCCTCTCTCTGCCCCTCTCCCACTTGTGCTCTGTCTCTCTCTCAAAAAATGAATAAACATTTTTTAAAAATTTTTAAATAAACCACACTTTGGAGAACTTGGTCTGAGAGTCATCAGCAACCCTTGGATAGTGTCATCCTTTAACTACCTTCCAACTATAAATTATTTTCTATACCCCCATTTTTCTTAGCTGTGGCTGAAAAAGACAAGGTTATTTTATCAGCTACCAGTACATTTAATTCCCCTGTTTTTTTCTGAAGCCAATTTCACACTTCATAAGCAAACAAATCCTCGGCCAACAGACCAAAGTATCTACTACGAAAAGATAACTGGTTCCTTTATAAATATTTTCAATGTGTTTTGAAGAATTCAATACAAGTGCTTATGGCAACACCTAGAAAGAAAGAGCGATCCCAATTTCAATTTTATTTCTAAGACCATACTCAGGGAGGGGCATTCAAAATGCATAATATGAATAAAATCCTCACTTAATTTGAACTTTTTGTCCTATGAAAAGTCTTCTCCTTTGATTGCTTTATCTGCCTTTGTCTTACCCTCCTAAAATTTGTAATTACTGTGTGATAAGAATCTACTTGGAACTTAATCTTCTTCTTCCCTTTCCCTCTCCACTCATAAATAGTACTGTTTACATAGTAAGAGTCTTTAAAAGTGACTCTGATTTATAAGCCAAGTGAGTTACTAAACAATATCACGGCAGTGGCTCTGGTGATTATTTTCTTACAAGCGAAGTGAAGCACCGTGTTGTTTTCCAGAAGCACTGGACCATTCTTCCCATAGCACAATGAGTACACATCTCCTTTCATGAGTCATTTGGTGTTTTAGAAATTCTTGCTTCATCTCAAGGTCAATCAGAAACCAGGCCTGTGACCTCAGGAACACTACAGTCTTGCACTGAGTCATGGGTGGTGAACAAGACAAACAAGAGGAAAGTGTGATGGTGTCAACACTGGATTCTTCACACTTTCAACTTGTCACGTGGCATGGTCTGGAAGGTTTGGTTATTCCATGGGTAATTTTTTGGATGATATAATTCATCAAGTATTCATTTCAAGGAAGAAAGCAGACAGGTGGAAAGGAAAGCATCCTTCCATGATGGGAACTGCTGCCTCAGCAACTGAATCCACCAATCTAGAGATCAATGGGCAGCCACAACTCCAGGAAACGACCTGTGTCATGGAGGTCATCAGGACCCGGCCAGGGTATATAAAGGCCCCAGAGCAGGAGGGAGGCATTCACACCTGACAACACCCGAATCCTCTCACCCCTCCGACCCAAACCAGCCCCAGACACCACCATGTCCGGCTCCTGCTGCGGCTCCACCTGCTCCTCCCTGGGCTGCGGGGGAGGCTGCTGCCAGCCCTGCTGCTGCCGCGACCCCTGCTGCTGCCGCCCCGTGAGCTGCCAGACCACCGTGTGCCGCCCCGTGACCTGCACCTGCCGCTGCACGCGCCCCATCTGCGAGCCCTGCCGCCGCCCCGTCTGCTGTGACCCCTGCTCCCTGCAGGAGGGCTGCTGCCGCCCCATCAGCTGCTGCCCCACGTCCTGCACGGCCGTGGTCTGCCGCCCCTGCTGCTGGGCCTCCACCTGCTGCCAGCCCATCTCTGTGCAGGCGCCCTGCTGCCGCCCCCCCTGCTGCCAGCCTGCCCCCTGCCGCACCACCTGCAGGACCTCCTGCTGCTGAACCACCCATTGAGAAGCGTTCCCAGGTGTTCAGAAACATGTGAACACTCTTTCCCACCCCAAGGGATCAGATGAGATACGTCCCTTGCAAACTACCTGCTCTTCAACAACTAACAACAGTAGCTGTCTATCCTTTTTCCCACATAATTACCCAGTTAATCCTGGCCCTCTTTGACAATCTTTAGAAATATCCCAGCTTTCCTCATTTGAATTCCTGGCCTGAAAGAAAATGAGTGAACAAAGATCAAAGTTCTTCTTGAATGAAGCTCTATTCCACTGACTCATCATCACATCTCTACTATTTCAAGATGGGATAATTTTCCAGGATATCATTACATTTGTGCTAGGGTTTCACATGGTAAAATAATAAAAATTTTATCTCTGGGAAGCAAACGTGTTTCTCTTTATTGTTTATTAATCTTCCAAAGCTTTTTTTTAGCTTAAGGTATGGTATGCAGAATCAGAAGACCCAAAGGAAGAAGGATTTTTTCAAGGGCCTTTTTTTTTTTTTTTTTTTTTTTTTTAGCTTTAGGAACAATTCAGGTGCAAGGTCTATAATTTTAATAGTAGTTCAAATAATACAGAATATCTCATGGGAGGCACCTTCATATCTGAAGTCACAGGTTTTGTGGTGATGCTGAGGAAATAAGACTACAGCGGTTTCTCTGATCATGAACTTGACCCATGAATCATCCCCATACATGTGATAAGGGGGAGGAAGCCTAAGTCAGAGCTATGTTTATACCCTGATTTAGGAAACTGTACCATGATTAATACTAGTTGGTACCTGGGAATGCTGAACCACTGAAGGCCTAGGCTGGAAGAACCACTCTCCCATCTTTCCCAAGGCTCCCCTCCAGCACCACTATGGTCAATTCTTTTTTTAAACGTTTACTTATTTATTTCAAGAAAGAGCTTGATGTGGGGCCTGATCTCACAAACCATGAGATCATGACCTGAGCCAAAATCAAGAGTCAGACACTTAACTGACTGAGCCACCCAGGTACCCCTGGCCAATTCTGATTATAATAAGGTCACTGCTGCTGGGAAGAGAAGGAGATATGTAGCTTAGCTGGAACAATTCTAAATTAGAACTCCAAATCACTTTACCATTAAAACAATGCCAATGTAGTTGAAAGATTAAACATTAATCCACACTGGATATGCTTTTGTTGTTGTTAAACACTTAGGCTGGTTGGTAAACCAACCACTAGTGTTTTTCTGAGAAATATACATTGAGTTCCCAGCATATAATCTAAAAGGGTTTTTGGAATGTGTTGCTTGTCTGCTTGGGCATATCTACCTGCCCAGAGAGAGGAGGCAAGCCAGGTAAGCTTTGTGAAGGCCTGGAACTTGACTGACTTTGTCCACCACTGGATTCCCACTGACCTGCCCCATATTTGGCATGCAGGATTTTAATCAAAATTTGCTGAATGACTGAATAAGTTCTACAGGGTTAGAGGAGAGAAAAACATCTTCATCCCTCATTGATTCTCTCCTCATGCTGGACTCGTGCATTCTTACAATAAAATAAATAAGCTTTCTCATGAAGGAAAGTACTTTTCTTGAAATACAGTAAAAATTTCTCAACAAGAGTCCCATTGTGTTCAAAACATCTGCATACACAATGGTTTTCACTTTAGTAAGGGTTTGATGGTTTACTGGTAGATGGGCTCACAAATCCAATTTATTTCTACATGTTCTTGAACACCATTTTTAAAAGTCTCTAACTACATTGTTTTCCTCCTCTCAGAATTTTCCTGGTTAGCCTTCTAGAAAATTCCTGTTCTTATAATATATTCTCAGATGTGGAATGCTTTGTATACTCCCAAGCTCCTCATTATTATGAGATTGTGTTTGTTTCCCCAGTAACTCCATGCCATGGTTAGCCACAGTGGCTGGTGAAGATCTGGGTAAGCCAGCAAGGGACTATGCAAGTAGAATGATCAAGAAGGAGGCTTGCACTACAGTCTTCAATCACAGATCTAGAACAGACTTAGTTGTAAAGCAAAAGGTCAGAACCAAGGAAATCCAAAGGCAGAGTCTATAAAATGGCCGTGTGACATGATTTTCCTACAGTCCTGAGAATCACAACAACTGAGAATCACAACTGGCTCTGTAAGCAGGAATATGCTCAAGTGTAGTACATGGGGAAACAATGGAGCAAGACACTGGGATAAGACAACGTGGGCCTGGAGGTCACTTTGGCTGGGATCACTACCTGGGGGCTCTGTTATGCTGGCCGACCACAACCTTCATCCAGATGGTAGGGTAGGGACCAAGGGCAGGCTGCCCCCAAATGGGCCACTTTGGTGTAAACATTATTTTGAGTTAAATCCAATCAAAACCCAACAGATTCAAGAAACATTCTTTACCTCTCCCTCAACTACCTGTCTCTACCAAGAAGAAAGCTATTAACAAAGATTCCTCTTTATCTAAAAAACTTATCTGCATAATAGGGCAACCTTTGCTTTCTAAATATCTCCTCCCACCTTCCTGCTAATGGTCTTTCTCCCCTTTGTATCCTCAGACCCTCACCCCTCTCCTTAGCTCATATAAGTATCATGTTGCCTCACTATCTTTGAAATTTCCATAGCTATATGGATTCCCCATAAGTATTCTACTGAATTTTATTTTCTCCTGTTAATCTGTCTCCTGTCATTTTTTTTTCTTAGTCCAGGTAGAAGGACCTTAAAGGGTAGAGTAAATTCTTCTTTCTCAACAGTGGCTTTGTTCATAGTGCTCCATAACCACTCAATTATGTCCAACTTTGATGTTATCTCCTTATGGTATGTTTTGGAATTTTTAGAAGGCTCTTTGGGAGATAATTCTTTGAATTCCTGAGGATATTGGGAAGACACAGAGTCTTTTCAGATAACTCTAAAAATCAGCCATTTCACAAATACCATTTATTTTAAAAATAAATTCACTGTTAAAATTCCTAAATAAAACAGACATTCCTTAATGACAGGGAATATGGTAACCACAGTTCCATTCTTCAGCTCCTTGGGCTTACTAATAATGTTCCCACAGGTTGTTTTTGCAGTCAGTATTGGCTCCAACAGTAGTAGGTGTATGACCTTAGGCAAGTCACTTCTCTGATCCATTATGTGTAAAATGAGGAATTCAACAATACCTATCTCATAGGATTATTGTGAAGAGTAAGTTAGTACATTTATTTCTTTTAGCAAAGTACTTAGATACTAGAACTCAATGATACTGGTCATCATGAAGATTAAAAATGAAATTCATCATGGTTTAGAAAGCTTAACTCACAGTAACAGAGAGCAGAACAGTAGTTACCAGAGGCTGGTTTTATATTCTACATTTTGTACATAAGGAACCAGGTAAGTGACTTGCCTAAAGTCATATGCCTAATACTGTTGGAGCCAATACTAATGGGGTATGTGAGGGCAGAAGGAGATAATTAAGAAAAAAAAAAAAAGAAAAGAAATTACAGTGGTGGTTGCCAGGGACTGAAAAGAAGGGTTCATGGGGAGTTGTGGTTTAATGGGCACAGAATTCAGTTTTGCAAGATGAAAAGAGTTCTAGAGATAGATGGTGCTGATGGTTCACAACAATATGAATGGACTTAATACCCTGACTGTACACTTAAAAATGATAAGATAGTAAATTTTATATTATATGTATTTTACCAAAATTTTAAAAATTGGAATAACAACCCACTGATAAGATGATAAGATGCATTCCTGTAGCTACAAAAAGTACACAGCAAAACTCTTCTTTTATTCACAGACCATGCCTTTGCAAATAGTCTCACATTACTTTTCTGAACTTGTTTTGTCCAGGAAGCTTAGTGGTAGAAATGGACACTCACAACTTGGGGAATTCACTTCCACTATCAGTAAGTGAACCTAAGGGCATGACAGCTATTCTGTGCTATCGAAACATCAATTGGCAAAACATCACTGAATTCTGAAGATAATTGGAAACTCTGAAGTTAGGGTCATTAAGTTCATATTTGAACCATAAATAGCAAAATATAATGGGTTTCCCTCAAATAAGGAAAGCAAATGGTCTTTCTTGAGTCCCTGAGCACCTAAAAAAAAATGTCTAGGGAGCTTACTAACTTACCAGTGCCATTTCAGAAAGAATAAACACAAATAAGGCAATCACCTGTGTCGTGGAGGTCATCAGGACCCGCTCAGGGTATATAAAGGCCCCAGAGCAGGAGGGAGGCATTCACACCTGACAACACCCGAATCCTCTCACCCCTCCGACCCAAACCAGCCCCAGACACCACCATGTCCGGCTCCTGCTGCGGCTCCACCTGCTCCTCCCTGGGCTGCGGGGGAGGCTGCTGCCAGCCCTGCTGCTGCCGCGACCCCTGCTGCTGCCGCCCCGTGAGCTGCCAGACCACCGTGTGCCGCCCCGTGACCTGCACCTGCCGCTGCACGCGCCCCATCTGCGAGCCCTGCCGCCGCCCCGTCTGCTGTGACCCCTGCTCCCTGCAGGAGGGCTGCTGCCGCCCCATCAGCTGCTGCCCCACGTCCTGCACGGCCGTGGTCTGCCGCCCCTGCTGCTGGGCCTCCACCTGCTGCCAGCCCATCTCTGTGCAGGCGCCCTGCTGCCGCCCCCCCTGCTGCCAGCCTGCCCCCTGCCGCACCACCTGCAGGACCTCTTGCTGTTACTAAGTGCATCATCACTAAGGATCCCCAGTAGATGGTGTGGGGTCCATTCTGCTCTTAACTTCAAGACAGAACAACATGCCTTTTCCTGAGAAGCCCATTTCTCATCTCTTCAGTCTGGCTCAGAGTAGGCCTTGGAGCCCCCTTTTCAGACTGACTACCGAGGAAGAGTACCTTGCCCTCTCAGGACCCCAGTCTAACTCCTCAATTATGTCTTCTGTTTTCTAATAAACTTAGTATTTCCAGCATAGAAATCATGGTCTTTGTGATACTTCCTCCCAGTAGGTTCTCTCTGTTTTGTCCAGAGATATTCAAAGCAAGATGCAGAATGATCCTCTCAAATTGTTCTCTGAAATAACCTAACTCTGGGTAGTTTCCTTATTATCCTTGTAAGTGGCATTTATAAGGCATAGTTGCCAAGTGAGAAAAGTGGACATGGCTGTATCTTCATCACATGTGCTCACAATTCCAGACATGCCAAACATCTGAGAGATGTCCTTTAACAACACCCAGTGAGGAGGCTGCATCTGAGCTGACACACACATCCCTGGTCCAAGGGTTCATTCACTGACCTGACACCTGTTCTAAGCACAATTTAGGAAACTCAGTATGTTAGACGTGGAAATAACCTTAGGCAACATCTGGCCAAACCCATGTTTTTAAAGCTGAAGAGCGATGAGTAATGGACGATTAAATTAAGTTTCTTCCTAATATAGTTATAATCGCTGATGTTTAGAAAAGACCTAGGAGAATGCGAACCCCCTGACATTAAGCCCTTAAGTCAAACACTTCATCTTAATATGGTAGGAGACATGTTCTTTTGCCTAGAAGAACTCAGGTCTTCTCTGGCCAAGAGTAACTGCAGCTTCAGATAATGTGCTCCTTTCTATGCATTAAACACCTGGCAGTTATTTTGAATGTTATTTGTGGTGTCAACTCTTGTGGGTATTTAATCCACAATGGCTCTCAAGAGCTGATTACCTTTGTACTCAGCAACTGGGCAGTAATGGCATTTTCCAAGAAAATTAATCAATCACTGCCAATCTTCACATGTTTGTTGAACATCTATGACTAAGACACTGAGTGGAGACCATCCTGAGGAAACATGAAAGAATAAAAGAATAAAATATGCTTCAAAGAGGTTATAATCCATTTAGGGAGATAAGGTATAAATAAGAAAAAAAAAGTCAAACAGTACATAATATAAGCAACATAAATATAGAAGAAATGCAATAAGTAGTTAAAAGTAGTTTAAGATTATAAACTTACTAGGAAACGTGCTGTAATCGTCTTGTCCCATATTTAAGTTAAAATTAAGCAAGTTGTAAAATATTAAACTATTTTGTGAGAAAAAATGTATTCTGCATGTCTATGTGTGCTTATGCCTAAAAAGTATTTAAAACATTATATGGGAGTGCCTGGATGGCTCAGTTGGTTAAGTGACTGACGCTTGATTTTGGCTCAGGTTATGATCTCATGGTTTGTGGGGTCGAGCCCTGCATTGGGCTCTGGGCTGGTGGCGTGGAGCCTGCTTGGGATTCTCTCTCTCACTCTCTCTCCGTGTCCCTCCCCTCACATGTGCACTCTTTGTCTCTCTCTCTCAAAATAAGTAAACATTAAAAGAAAAATTTAAAAAATAAAATAAACAAAATGCAACAAAATCTAAGAGTAATTGGGGATAATACTCATTTTATTCTTGGTATTTTTCTTAATTATATCATTTAAAATGAACATATATTTTATTTTTAGTGGGATGTACTATCCAAAACCTATATTTTTTTGGGAAAAACATTTAAACCTTACTCTTGATTATGCTCTGCTTTTAAAAACCTACCTATGAGAATCTAAGTGGATTTAAAGCAGATAATTACACAGCAGCCAACTGTACTCTTATGAAGTATTTTATTATCTATAGAAGAGTGTACCACTATGCTATATAAAGTGGACTTCTCTGATACCTCCAAACTCTGATCAAATTATTAAACACGGATTCATATTTTAACTTTTCAGGATCATCTCAATTGCATAAAATAAGGTATGCAATTTGATATGTTCCAAATTAAGAACTTTAAAAAATTGTTAGCTGTTTCAAATTATAGATATAATTACTTTTCTCCATTTGTATGAAGAATTGATAATTAAGAACATAAGACAATATTTTCCGTGTTAAAATTTGTTCACAACGTTATTGTTGAATGATAGTGTTAAATAAAGCCCTAGCATTAGTAATACAAAATACATTGCCCATCACCACCAGGAACCTGTCTAAATCCGTTTTAAGGCTTTTTTTAAAAAGGATGTTTTTCTAAGAACTCACTGTGTGATGCAAAGACTGTGGGGTTCTCAGTAAGGTTCAGGCCACAAATCCGACACATATTCTCCTTATAGTTTCTTCAACAATAACCTAACTCCCCTTCCCAGAAATTGGTGTTCAAAAGAGGGAGCTGTATAACTCCCTTCCAGGTATTTTTATTTTATTTAATGTTATTAGTGAAACTCTCCACTGGATAATCTTATTTAGTGTATAGTCTGTGGTTACTCGGCAGAGAAAGCCATTTGCCATATATGTTCATCTTTATTCTAAATTCAAAATTTAGAGTTTACAAGGCACCCACATAACGGGACTTTTTAAAATATATTTATTTACTTAACAAACACAAGGCAGTTGCTAAGTGCCAGGCACTGTTCTTAGTGCTTACAAATATTAGCTTATTTACTGCTCACAACAACCTGAGTGTGTACTATCATTACTCATGGCCCAAGAACACACAGCCAGTAAATGGCAAAGTTTTCAATGAATGTTGTCTGATTTTAGAATAAGTAGCATTAAAAAAATACCATAGGACTTGCCACCAATGTCAAATCACAGAGCTCTGTGGCACGAATTACAGAAACACAACCCCTATTTTCTCTGCCTAGAGATGAAGTTTATGGGCTGAGGATGAGCATCTTAGACTGAAGAGCACCAGAACTGTTTATTGAGGGACTCATGCACTCTTTGTGGACCTTTACGAAGAGGAAAAAAAATCTCTTTGGAACAATTTTGAATCAGAAGTGTTCAGAGTAGGGGTGCATGGGTGGCTCAGTCAGCTGTGTCTGACTCTTGATATTGGCTCCAGTCATGATCTCATGGCTCATGAGATCAAGCCCCGTGTCAGACTCTGCGCTGATAACACAGACCCTGCTTGGGATTCTCTCTCTCTCTGCCCCTCCCCCATTCATGTGTGCTTTTGCTCGCGCTCTCTCTCTCTCAAAATAAATAAACATTAAAAAAAAGAAATGTTTAAAGAAATTAGTCTTGTTAACTAAGTTGAGGTTTTATGTATCTCTCAAAGAGGCCCCCTTTGCACAAAATGTTATCATCATGAATACCCCAACAACATGAAAAGTTGACTGAGACAGTATGCCTTGAAAAGAGCTAAGCATAAGCAACGAAAGTAAAAATCAGCAAGTGGGACTACAATGAACTAACAAGCTTCTGCAGAGCAAAAGAAACAATGAACAAAATGAAAAGGCAAATGGGAGAAAGCACTTGCAAACCAAGTATATATCCAATAAGGGGTTAATATCCAGAATATGCAAGGAACTCCTATAACCCAATAATAAAAACAAAAACAGAAAGCAAAACAAACAAACAAACAAAAAACCAATTTGATTGAAAAACAGGCAGAAGACCTGAACAGACATTTTCCCAGAGAAAACATACAGATGGCCAACAGAGTGCTTGACATCAGTAATCATCAGGGAAATGCAAATCAAAACCACAATGAGGTATCACCTCAACCTGTTAGAATGGCTAATATCAAAAAGATAAGAGAGAACAAATACTGGTGAGGGAGAAAAGCGAACCCTGGTGCACTGTTGGTGAGAATATAGTTTGGCACAGCTACAGTGGAAAAGGGTACAGAGATTCCTCAAAGAATTAGAAATAGAACTACCATATGACCCAGCAATCCCACTTCAGGGTATACATCCGAAGGACATAAATTCATGATCTCAAAGAGGTATCTGCACTCCCATGTTCACTAAAGCATTAGTTCACAATAACCAGGGTATTAAAACAACCTAAATGTCCAATGACACATGAATGGATAAAAAAAAATGTGATTATATGTGTATACACACAGAGCATACATATATATGAATGATATATATGATGCATGTGTGTATTCCAAGAGAAGTCTTGCAATAGTTGTGTTTTGCATATATTTATATAAATATATATGTAAATATATAAATATATATGTAAATATATAAATATATATGTAGATATATATAAATATATATGTAAATATGTATATAAGTATATATAAATATATATAAATATATATAAAAATATATATATATAGTGAAGTATTACTCAACCATAAAAAAAGAATAAAACCTTACCAATTCCAACAACACGGATGGACCTTGAGGAACTATACTGAGTGCAGTAAATCATAAAAACACAAATATTGCATGATGTCACTTATATTTGGAGTCAAAAATATCGAACTCATACAGAGTAGAAAAGTGGTTGTCAGGGGCTGAGAGGTAGGAGAAATGGGAAGATTTTGGTCAAAGGATATAAATCGTCCGTTATAAGATGAATAATTTCCAGGGATCTAATGTACAGCACGGAGACTACAGTTAATAATATATTGTATATTTGAAAGCTGCTAGGAGATGGGGCGCCTGGGTGGCTCAGTCGGTTAAGCGTCTGACTTCGGCTCAGGTCATGATCTCACAGTCTGTGAGTTCAAGCCCTGCGTTGGGCTCTGTGCTGGCAGCTCAGAGCTCGGAGCCTGGAGCCTGCTTCGGATTCTGTGTCTCCTGCTCTCTCTGACCCTCCCCCGTTCATTCTGTCTCTCTCTGTCTCAAAAAAAATAAACATTTAAAAAAAAATTTTTTTTAATAAGAAAAAAAAAAGAAAAGCTGCTAGGAGAGTAGGGCTCTAATGTTCTCACCATGAAAACAATAATAAGATGATAATTATGCAAGGTGGGAGAAGGATGTGTAGCCTTACTGCAGCAAGCACTGTGCAATATATACATGCATCACGTCATCACAATGCACACTTGAAGCTTACGCTATGTTGTACGTCACTTTTATCTCAATGAAGCTGGGAAAAAGAACAAAAAAAGGGCAGAATACACAAGTTTTTATCTAGGCTCTGGTTACTGCTTTGAAAAAAATCATGTGTCCATGGACCAGAGAAAGAACGTGAAACATGAGAGAATCGCATGTCCTCATGATGAGACTGTGCTTCATTTCTCCCTCCTCTGTTTCCCCGATTATGACTATATGTTCAGTCGGTTTACATTCCTTTTAAGGTTTTGAAATTATGTTCAAAATTCCACTTGGGGAGCTTTAGCTCCTGGGGCCTGAGGCACATTCTTCTGAATGATGGGAATGATCCTAAGTGACCCAAAACCCTATCTGGTGCATAGCAACAGGAGAAAAGCTGTAAAGTAATGAGACTGTTCCCCCCATGCAATTCCCCAAACGCTTCTGGTAACCCTTCCCTAAGAAGCATGTCCCTCACATTTCCAGCAGTGCTGCCACCGAACAGCTGGGCAGCCTCCCACATACCTCCTCTGATCAATGTGTTGTGTATGTCTGCAATGCTGGTTGAAAACTTCCATCTTGTCACTTCTTAGTCACAGTACCCATGTCAAGGTATATTAAGAAAAAACTTCCCATTATATGATTCCTTAGCTTACACACAAGAAAGGCAAATATAGAAAATGTCATGTGTCAGAGATGAAAAATCAATATGCTATGAGCAGAAGGCCCATAGCTGCTCAAAGCTGAGCTGAAGAAAAAAATGGAAGGCAGCCTTGGGTGTTTTATTCCAATACTTACTTGGTTTACAAAAATAACCTTTTATCTTTCCCATACAAATATCAGAGCTACAGTCTTATTCAAAGTACATGCATTCCATTGTATCAAGTGACATGTAAATAAAGTCTCAAGGAGTCCACATGTGAAGACATGTCTAACACCCGTCTGATTAACATGTAGGTTTCTCAGGGCATCTCCTAGGGGTCAAGGACAGGATCCACTCAGTGCTCTAGAAACCGCTGTATGTTTAATTTCTTTCATTTCTTTTAAAACTTGCGGTTCCTTTAGGACCATTTTGCCCAGGATTCATCAGGTGCTATCTACCCAAAATAAGCATCAAGAGTTGCTATCACCTCAAATGACTGAGTGCTTAGATTTTGATGATGAACAGCATGAATATATCCATATTTAGGAATGCAACAGAGTTCTTTAATGAGATCATGAGTATGTCACAAGCAATGCAATCATTAGTCAAAACAAAACTGTACTCAATTGGCCAAAAGATAAATGGGGGTGGGGGTCATCAGGACCCGCTCAGGGTATATAAAGGCCCCAGAGCAGGAGGGAGGCATTCACACCTGACAACACCCGAATCCTCTCACCCCTCCGACCCAAACCAGCCCCAGACACCACCATGTCCGGCTCCTGCTGCGGCTCCACCTGCTCCTCCCTGGGCTGCGGGGGAGGCTGCTGCCAGCCCTGCTGCTGCCGCGACCCCTGCTGCTGCCGCCCCGTGAGCTGCCAGACCACCGTGTGCCGCCCCGTGACCTGCACCTGCCGCTGCACGCGCCCCATCTGCGAGCCCTGCCGCCGCCCCGTCTGCTGTGACCCCTGCTCCCTGCAGGAGGGCTGCTGCCGCCCCATCAGCTGCTGCCCCACGTCCTGCACGGCCGTGGTCTGCCGCCCCTGCTGCTGGGCCTCCACCTGCTGCCAGCCCATCTCTGTGCAGGCGCCCTGCTGCCGCCCCCCCTGCTGCCAGCCTGCCCCCTGCCGCACCACCTGCAGGACCTCCTGCTGCTACTAAGTGCACGGTCTAGAACAAGCAATCAACCTTCTGAGTCATACTCCTTTCTCTACCTAAGAAACCTCCTGCCCTAAACCATCAAGACCCCAAGTCAACCAGGGTTTGAATGGAGATCCAGGCTTACCTATTAAGACTCGGGGTGTTCTCAAGTCTTTGTAACAGTATCAACTCCCTTCTTCCCACCTTAGATCTTAGGTCTTGTGGCATGTTTGTTTTCTAATAAACTTCTCTTCTTTGGCCTAGCAAACCCATATTTGGTTTTTCTTATTTATTCTAACGTTTTTCACTAATTTTAAATATAACAAAATGTACTGACTGCCTACCATCTGCAAGTCACAGACTGTATGGTATACAATAGAAATTAAAGTGAGTTAAAAATATTCCCCTCTTCAAGAAACTTCTAGGGAGATAAATGAAATTCACGATAATGCACCTAAAAATTAGAAAATGAAAAAAAAAGTACAACATACTTCGGTGTGTCAAAATATCACTACTGACTGGGGAGAACAAGAAAGACCGAAAAGGAAGCTAGCATTTTACAGAAGTTAAGATTTCAGCATGCAGATCTAAAGGAAGATGTCATTTTCACTGGTAACAGTATGCACTAAGGTATAGAAAGAGGGCTTGTTCAGAGGATACTTTGGCTGGGAACACAGGATACATGTAGAATAACAGGGGAAGATAAATTTGGGAAGTGTGTGTGCTTTGAATAGTAACCAAAGTAGTATGCCCTTAATGCAGTAAATACTAAGGAGTTGTTGAAACCCTTGGGGCAACTGAATGGCATGACAGGCATTGGGCATCAGGATGATTCCTATGGTAGTTGTTTATCAAAAAGGAAGGCCAAAGGCTAGACAATATAATGGCTATAAGAAACAAGTCAAGAGGCCACTGAACTGGTCCAAGTGATAGTACGAGCTGAACTAGGATGATAGCCACGGAATAAAGAAGACATAAAGAGTATGTCAGACATAGAAACCCAGAAGGCATATTACCTAATATGAATGTGGGAAACAAAAAACAATTAAGAATCAAATGTGTTATTGCAGCTCTAGGGAAAACTCCTCTGATCAGAAGACACTTAAAAGAATCTTAACATATTTATACTTATTTACTGTGTGTTTAAAGTTACTACTCCAGAGCATTTCTGCCTGTAGCTACTATTTCTATTCTCGGACTATTATAAAACATTTTTTGAAAAAGGAAACAAAGAGGGTTTTTTTTTAATGTTTATTTACTTATTTTGAGAGAGAGAGAGCACAGGCAAGGGGCAGAGATAGAAAGAGGGACAGAGAGAATCCCAAGTAGGATCCATGCTGTCAGCACAGAGCCCAATGTGGGGCTCAATTCCACGACCCTGAGATCATGACCCAACCTGAAATCGAGAGTCAAAAACTTAACCAATTGAGCCATCCAGGCACCCTGAGACAAAGAGTTTTAAGAATTAACTGCTCCTGGAAAATAGCATTGTATAAAATAAAGTAAAACAGCTATAACTGATGTAGGAAGGAGAGACAGGAGTTTTATACCCTGCTCTGCTGGCTGTGTACTGTCTGACTAAAGCAAGTCATTAAAATTTCCAAAAGGCAGCCACTCCTAGACTCAGTAGTATTCTAACATCAGCAAATGCTGAAAGGAAATAAAAACCAGTCTGGGGGCACCTGGGTGGCTCAGTTGGTTAAGCGTCCCACTCTCGATTTCAGCTCAGGTCATGATCTCACAGTTCATGAGATCAAGCCCCTCATTGGGCTCTGCACTCACAATGCAGAGCCTGCTGGGGATTCTCTTTCTCTTTCCCTCTGCCCCTCACCTGCTTGTGCTCATAGGCCTCTCCCTCTCTTTCTCTCTCAGAATAAACACTTTCAAAAAAGCAGTCTGTATTACAACATCAGTGTTCCAATTTAAAACTATGAGGATGGATGGTAATATATTTGACTCTTTTCCTTGATTCAGCCCCCCTATCAGTATTATAATGATTCATAAACTAGAGCAAGATATGAAGCAGACAGACTGAATCTGGCTTTCTGCACAACCCTTTAGTGTTCTGGGTAAAATATGATGACTTAATAAACATTTGCTATTTATAAAAACAATGATGTCAGTACCTATACAATTAAATGTTTGGACAGATGATTTACTAAGTTTTTGATCTCTGACATTTGAGGATTCCTTCAACCATTTTTCAACTTCATACCTACAGTCATGGTTATCACATGACATGAACATCTTTCTTGACACTGGCATGAATCACATTCTAATGTAATTCTCTCGCTGTACAAACCAATACCTCCATCTCATAAAAAGCTAACTATGTGAGTGTTAGTTTTTATTCAAGATGTGATGTTTTTATTCAAGATTGGAAGGAAGGGACAAACCTACCACAAATAACAATAATAGGCTCTTTGGCCACCACTTTTTTTTTCATTCCCCCCATATAACCCTAAACAGCAAATGGAAAATGATATTCTTTATTTTGGCAACCACCAAAATTATTTCAAATTTGTTTTGCTGAAATTTATACCCAGTTCTCTGGCTGTGTACTGTGCAAATGGAGAAAGTCACTAACTTCTCCAAAATATAGCCATTCCTAGACTCAACAGTATTCTAACATCAACTCATGCTGAGGGGAAATTAAAAGTGGTCCATACCACACCATCAACCCATTTACACTTATACCTCAAGTGTAAAGTACACTTAATCTCTTTTCAATTATACCTATTGAATGATATTTGACCATCTATTTCCTACCCTGCCTTATAAACACTGTGATCCAGAAGAAGCATTTCTTAACTTCTACTTTTTCTCTTAGTGATTCCCCTCCATAAATTGGATTGTCATGCTCTTTGGTCTAACATCCTTTCATAGGACACAGGGTGTAGTTACATGAAATGACATAAACTGAAAACAAATCCCACCTTTGAGAAATAAATACAGTCTAGATAATCCACAGACCAGTGATTTTTATCTTTCATAGAAAAATATAAATTACACTTAAAATTTTGTGGGATATTTTCCTAATGGCTGATTATCAATTTTAGCCCTTCTTTTAAATTCAGGCTAATAAAATATCCACAGTAAGATGCAATGGAACAGTTTTTGTTCTATGTATCCTCCTGAGTGGTGTTTTCTCAAGTATGAATGTGTGGAGTTCAGGAGAGATCACTGAAATTGGAGACCATTTTCTGGAAACTAAATGCATTTCTATTAATGTGAAGTTTATCAGAGTTTCTATCTGCCTGATTATAGAGACTATAATCTTATTAATCATATATAATGGAAAATAATCTTACATAAATAGCAGTCAATTGTTAACATTTTTTTCTGGAGACTTGAATTTTGGTAAATATGACCCCCAAATTGTGTCATCTTATCAGTGAGAGTCACTTGGTCAGGTGATGTGACGATAAATGCAGAATGGAAGCTGAGACTTGAGGAAAAATTACAGCATTGCGTGGAAATGAAACAACAACATTTCTACCAAGGATGGACACGTTTAGTGAGTATTAGCTTAGCAATAAAGGAAAAACTAATTTGGGGATGTAGTTAAAATAACAGTATTTGAACAATCAAAGGGCTCTGGAAAAGCTTGTTTAAGGAGTAACAGGATAAAAATGCTGTCCATCACAAAACAGGAACTGGCCAAGGCCTATAAAAGGCCCAACGTGGAAGTGACCAGCAAAACACAAAAAACTTCTCTTAGCAACCCAACTCTCAGCCCAGCTCCTGACACCATGGCCTGCTGCTCCACTAGCTTCTGTGGATTTCCCACCTGCTCCACCAGCGGGAACTGTGGCTCCAGCTGCTGCCAGCCCAGCTGCTGCCAGCCCAGCTGCTGCCAGAACAGCTGCTGCCAGCCCAGCTGCTGCCAGACCAGCTGCTGCCAGCCCAGCTGCTGCCAGAACAGCTGCTGCCAGACCAGCTGCTGCCAGAACAGCTGCTGCCAGCCCAGCTGCTGCCAGAACAGCTGCTGCGGGACCGGCTGTGGCACTGGTGGCGGCCAGGAGGGTGGCTGCGGAGCCGTGAGCTGCCGCGTCAGGTGGTGCCGCCCTGACTGCCGCGTGGAGGACACCTGCCTGCCCCCCTGCTGTGTGGTGAGCTGCATACCCCCCACCTGCTGCCAGCTGCACCACGCCCAGGCCTCCTGCTGCCGCCCGTCCTACTGTGGACAGTCCTGCTGCCGCCCTGCCTGCTGCTGCTACTGCTGCCAGCCCAGCTGCTGCCAGCCCACCTGCTGTGAGCCCACCTCCTGCCAGTCCACCTGTTGAAAATCTCTTTCTAAAGGAATCCTAAGAAACTGGCACTTCAAAATGAGGCAATGTAGAGTCCCGATGAACTTCTGAGCTCCAATACCCATAACACAGCTTGCAAATGGCTACAAAATTTCCTAAGATGTAAATTAATTTATAATCGAAAACCAAAAATATTTCATAAACCTGGACACGAACAGAAGTCCTACAAGGTTAAGAGGAATGTATACAACTTTTGCTATAAATACCACCTGAAATAGTTCAACAGCTCATTGGATTTGGGATTTAATAAAATTTTTATTCTTCAATGACAAAGTCATTGTTGGAGCTTTCTTTTCTTTGGAATTTGTTATTGATATTGGGGTATTTGGATTTTTCAAAATCTCAGTAACTGTGGTATGGCACTATGGTGTTTCTTTATTTTTCCCTTTTTTAAAGGTCTTTAAAAAATGGTTTTCCTTTGTTTTACCATTAAATGGTCCAATATTCTACAGCCAAAATCTATGGTAAAAGAATATATCAGTATTAAGGAACTATTCTCCAAGTTCCTCACATGTGCAAATTGACAGGCTAGGTGTTCCAGAAGATCAATTTTACAAAAAAGGAATTTTTATGTTATTTAGTTTCTTGAGATATTACCAAATTTATTCATTTCCTTCATATACAATTCTGTGTACAAGTCTTTCAACTCTCTGGGATATAAAAGGATAATACATAATTGGAAAGACAGGAAGCATAAGATTTCAAAGTACTAGCATAAGATATAAAGACATCTCAAGTTCTAATCCCCACTTTGTAACTAAGAACCCAAGCATTCTTATTTTTTTTAAGTTTATTTATTTATTTTGAGAGGGAGAGAGAGCGGGGGAGAGAGGAGAAAGAGAGAAAATCCCAAGCAGGCTCTATACTGTCAGTGCAGAACCCCATGTGGAGTTCAAACCCAGACACTATGAGAGCATGACATGAGCTGAAACCAAGAGTTGCAGGCTTAACCAACTGAGCCACTTAGGAGCCCTGGACCCATGGATTCTGGAGCAAGGCCCTTCACCCACCTGGGCACCAGGTTAGAAAAACTGGAAAACAAAAGAATTGACATTCATTGCTTACAGCATCCCTGCCAGGCACAGGATGGATTATTTCTTAAACAGGTGATGCACTGACAGTCTCTTCAGACGCCCAATGAGGAAAAATTATTCAATGGTCAAGTAATGTTGCATGCATTTGCACCATGTTGAAGGTTTATAAAACACATCAGAATATTAAAGAAAGCTCTATAACTATTACTCCCAAACTGATTTAGTTGGGGAATACTCCATTCATTACCAACTAGCATCCTGTAACACTAGTGTTCCTCAAAATATACTTTGGAAAATGATGAAAGGGAATTTCAACTGGTGCTTCTACAACATCTATACAATTCGTTCATGTACCGTGAACTAGAAAATAAATATTCATCACAAGAATGGATTTAAACGAGCACGAGACTGGCATACACTGTGCCCATTCTTATTCTAATCTCCAGAGAAAGTTCTAGAATGAAGCAAGGATCAAATAAAAAAATACATAATAAGAACTTCCATTTTGATGGATAAAATCTTTGATTATAAAATCAAAGTGGTAAATCACTGGCTGGAGATAAAGGGGGAATGGGAAGTAATTACTAAAGATTATCAGGTGGTATTCTGGGTGATGAAAAAGGTTTTAAACTAGACAGAGGAATGGTAGCTGCATAACAAGGTGGATGCACTAAAGGCCACTCAACTGTACATTTTAAAATGGTTTAGTGTATGTTATGTGAATTTCACCTCGATTTAAAAAGTAAGTAAGTCAGGGGCACCTGGGTGGCTCAGTTGGCTCAGCATCCAACTTCGGCTCAGGTCATGATCTCATGGTTTGTGAGTTTGAGTCCCACGTTGGGCTCTCTGCTTCAGCATCCTCATGCCTGATTCAGATCCTCTGTCTCCCTCTCTCTCTGCCCCTCCCCTCCTCAAATATAAATAAACACTTAAAAAAAAGAAAAAGAAGTAAGTCAAAGGGATGGGGTCTTCACTAGCACAACCTTACCAGAATTAGAAAAAGGCATCACCTTTAGGTAGAAACAGTTTGAAGAATACACAGCTTACTGAGCCTACATCATCTTTATATGAAAAAGATTCTCCTTCTTCTGAGTGGACAGAGTCTCCCCCATCAGGGCACAACCCACACATTCATACACAATGTGTCTAAAACATGTTTAACACTCGATGTCCCTCAAATACCACTCTCTTGTCTTTCAATGGGTTAGGATGTACTTTTACTTAGAATGGCTTTATCTCAAAGCACCAAAAGAGCCAGGTTGGCATTCAGAAGAGAAAAAGATCTTATTACTTGATTTAGAGTAAAAAGTTGGGGATGTTCAACTGGTTCCTATATCAACCATGTCTTATCACTCAGGAATCTATGGCAGATGCAACTGAACTAGAGAACTAGTAAAATGGAGCTTAAGGAATTGAAAGAACCCCCAAACTTACAATAAGAAACCTAGTGGGGCACCTGGGTGGCTCAGTCGGTTAAGCGTCCGACTTCAGCTCAGGTCACAATCTCACGGTCCGTGAGTTCGAGCCCCACATCGGGCTCTGGGCTGATGGCTCAGAGCCTGGAGCCTGCTTCCGATTCTGCGTCTCCCTCTCTCTCTGCTCCTCCCCCATTCATGCTCTGTCTCTCTCTGTCTCAAAAAATAAATAAACGTCAAAAAAAAAATTTTAAAAAAGAAACCTAGAACCATGACACCCTAAAGAAAAATAACTCAATATATTAATATCTATAAACAGAAGGCAGACATTCAATAAGAGACAAACACATCCTTTCTTCTTATGATACTATTGGATCTGGACCCCATCGCTTAAATGAAGTAATGAAAACCAAAGAGAATAAGCCTTGTAATAAAATCATTTTAAATGTAAAGTTACTGGCATTCTTTTCTCCAAGAAGACAATAAATAGTGATTTCCAGCATTTAAACGGTCATAAAATCTACACAGGGAAATATCACAAATTGATTATAACTTGTTACTCTATTTGTATGAAAACCAATCAAGAAGAAATGGAGTAAATAATTTTATTTTCTTGATTTATTTAGGAGAGATAAGGGAATGTTCAGATTAGTCTGTGGCAAAAGAGGAAAATTCTCAAATTTTAAGTGTCATACCTTATGTCATGGTTAATTTTATGTATCAACTTGACTGGGCTAAGGGATCCCCAAACAGCTAGTAAAACATTATTCCTGGGTGTGTCTGTGAGGGTGTTCATGGAAGGAATTAGCATATGAGTCTGTAGAATGAGTAAATTAGATTGCCTTCACCAATGTGGATGGACATGATCGAAATCATTGAGACCCCAAATAGAACAGAAAGGGAGAGGAAGGGCGAATTGTTCTATGGCTTAAGTTGGGACAGCCATCTTCTCCTGCCCTCATACTTCAGTGCTCCTGGTGAGGGCCTCCACATTTGTGTGAGCCAATCCCTCACAATAAATCTCTTTCTATGGAAATATATATATATATATATATATATATATATATATATATATATATATATATCTCCTACTGGTTCTGTTTCTCTGGAGAACTCTGCCTAAAAACACTTATTATTAGCAATTCTCTGAGGGCAGCTAAAGACCAGAAAAATGAAAATTGAGTTAAATTTTGCACCAAGGGAGATGGTGAAAACAGTGCCACAGCAGAAAAGCGTAGAAATGGAGAACCAACAGATAACACTACCTATCCCTGGTGCCCTAGTCAGTAGGTATTTCAACACCTCAAATATCTGAATTTTTTGCAAGGGGAGATAAATGCTTTTAGTATCAAAGATACTGAATTTAGATATGAATTAAATAGCTCCTGAGATTATAATAGGGACAAATCTACATACTCCAAACATCCACAGTGGGAAAATTAGCTAATCGAAGAATCCATGATGTAGACTTGCTTAAGGAGAGGAAGCAAAAAAATCACATACCTTAGAATTCAAATTTGATGTGGGATTTGTAAATGCCTTCATTCTGATTTGGGAAGAATTATGGTCTAAACTCAAAACTGTCATTCCTGAAGAAGAAGAAACTAACACCTGGTATTCTGGTTCAAACTATGTAAGTGGCATTTTAACATCCATTTGCCTGTAACAGAGTCCATACTCAATGAAGGCCAGGTCAACTTTCATTGTACCTGTACAAAACCTTCATCTTCAACCTCATCTGCTGCCTCATTCAAACTATTTTATAGTTTGCTAATATCTACAGTAAACTGCATGCTGATCTAATGTACTATGGTATGTCACATGTTCCAGTGTTAATATACTGAGTGTGATTTTTATGCAGTTAAGGACACTTAGATCTATAGGACATCCTAATATCAAAGACTGAATGAAGTCACAAGTCAAGGAGGTCAACCATTTTAGCACACAAAATTTTCTTGAAGCTTGTTATGTAGTCAAAAAAATTTTTTTCAGAGAAGTTTCTAATAGTGTTATTATTCACCCTAAGCTCTGCATTTCTTCCCTTGAGTTGAAAAACAGTTAAGAGTGGGCAAATTTTTACATCTTTCCTTTACCCTTTGAGTTTCTCTGGAACAATTGCTGACATGGAAAACAGGGTATTGACTGTAGTGGTTGAAGAGTTTAGTTTGGAGTCAGATGGCATAGGTTCGAATTTCAGATTCACCACTTGTTGGTGTGAACCTGAGCAACAGACATAAATCTGCTTGAGGCTCAATTTCCTGACATAGACGATGGGAGATGTATAGGCGGAGTCCATAGGACTGCAGTGAAAATTAAATGAAATGATACGTGCAAAGTAGTCAGAACCACTTGGGCACATACGTGCTCCAGAATCTGTGATCAGTAACAATTCACCCACACTTCTCAGCCCCCCAAAAAGCACCCCTTTCTGGCCAGCTGGATCACTTTGCTTCACAGTCAAATTGAAGATGAGAAAGATAAAGGGGCAGCAGTTGACCCTGGAGACATGTTGCTGGGAATTAAACTGTCATGTGAGACCCAAGAGCTCCATTATCAGGGTCACCAATGAGTAATACTGACACTCTGTAAAGGTGAGGCATCAATTATTCTTAGGGCAATGAGCAAATTTTAACAAATATGGGGGATTATGGGTTATGTACCCAATGAACGCCAATGACTACCTGACTGTGGTAAAGAATCCTAATTGAAGACCAATAAAATGAACTTTTAAAGGCTTTCAGAGGTTGAACAAATAACTCGGGAATAGGGCAATTATTATTCAGAGACAGATTATTTATATACAAACAAGGAAGGCATTTTGAGAATTATGTAAATAATAGCTGGCCAAGGCCTATAAAAGGCCCAACGTGGAAGTGACCAGCAAAACACAAAAAACTTCTCTTAGCAACCCAACTCTCAGCCCAGCTCCTGACACCATGGCCTGCTGCTCCACTAGCTTCTGTGGATTTCCCACCTGCTCCACCAGCGGGAACTGTGGCTCCAGCTGCTGCCAGCCCAACTGCTGCCAGAACAGCTGCTGCCAGCCCAGCTGCTGCCAGCCCAGCTGCTGCCAGCCCAGCTGCTGCCAGAACAGCTGCTGCCAGCCCAGCTGCTGCCAGAACAGCTGCTGCGGGACCGGCTGTGGCACTGGTGGCGGCCAGGAGGGTGGCTGCGGAGCCGTGAGCTGCCGCGTCAGGTGGTGCCGCCCTGACTGCCGCGTGGAGGACACCTGCCTGCCCCCCTGCTGTGTGGTGAGCTGCATACCCCCCACCTGCTGCCAGCTGCACCACGCCCAGGCCTCCTGCTGCCGCCCGTCCTACTGTGGACAGTCCTGCTGCCGCCCTGCCTGCTGCTGCTACTGCTGCCAGCCCAGCTGCTGCCAGCCCACCTGCTGTGAGCCCACCTGTTAAAAGCAAGGTTGCTGATTTTCAACTTGAAGTTTCAACTTCCAAATCAATTCATGAGCTAATTATTTCCTCCACCACGCCTGGACCACTAACAAATTCCTGAACTGTTATTTGTTTTTTGTGGTGGGGGCTATTTAGGCCTCACAGATCTATCTGATTCCATTCAATTCTGGAAAGACTTTGATCTCTCCCAGTGAGGCCGCCAAAATACAAATTTGACTCAAGAAATGGGACAACCAATTTGCTTTCAGGACACATTTGAATCTATTCTCTGTGATTCTGCCACCAATGCTACGGAAGAACCATCTGTCCTCAGATATGTTCACCTCCTATACTCCACCATCCTGCAAACTGCACTTTTTATGAAAGGGGAATAATATACCAAGGTCTATTAAACTATATCTATTTGGTGCAGCAAATATCTCTTTTCTTCTTTATTGAGTTTATTCATGATATGTATTTCATAGAAAGTCACAAAAGATTTTAATCTGTTTTTGATATCCCACACTGCTTTTCTTATACCATGCTAGGAAATTTGATTACATCTACTAAAGGTTAATGCCATAAAAAGTACAGCAAAGGCAGTCATACAGGGCCTCAGAAGTGGCACAAGCTCTATTTCCATATCCTGACCTCACAAAGAGCTTTCACAACCAGAAAAGTATAGCAGTCAGGAACTCTGAATCCAAAGCCAGATATGATGTATTTTTTTTTTTCAAGTCTCTTAGAGGAATGCTCTTTCAGGCAATCTTCAAACCATGGTAACATATGCTAATATATTACACTCTTCCATTCACATGTAGTCTTGCCTAATAAAGCAAGAGAACCACACATTGGGAAAGCCTCTCTGAGGAAATTCGCTTTTGGTCAGATGGATAACTTTACTCTAATTTTCATCTCAGTTTCTAAACTGAAAGTGAGGATAATAACATATCTACTTTGGTTTAAAATTTTCACTTAGAAATACATTTATTATGCATACACATGCACTCATACATAATACACAATGGATGTATATATGTAACATACAGTGAATTTATACATATTTAAACACAAGCATCAGGAAATGTTTTATAAATCTTGGTAGTTTTTGGACAAGGCTCAGGATTAATTTGTGGTTTCTTGGACTTAGAACTGGAGGGAGCTGAAGATACTCCTTTTTATTAAAAATATTACTTGGGTTAAAATTATAATACTTTATTCATGCAAGTGTTAAAGAAAATCAAGAAATTAGAAAGCATGAATAAAGGATAACATGTAAGTAAGGAACCAATTTCCCCGATATATCTTCTAGAGACCTGATCCAACCCAGAAGACACCCTTGAATAGAATAGAAATGGCAACATGTTTTGTCCTCTTGCTCCTTCGATTTTAACTTCTGACCACTTTCAGGTATCACTACCTAAGAGCTCCTGCTGAGAAAAAAAGTATAAAATAAATGACATGTGACTTGGGTAAGATGCAAATTTGGCTGTTTATCAGTACCACACACAGCCAATCATTCCTTCCTTCCTTTATTCGACAGCATTTCCTGAGTGCCTACGTTGAAGATGGTGCAGAAAGCACTACATAGGATTCCAAGGTGAATTAGACATGGTAGATCATACCCTTAAGGAATGAATGAGCCGGGAAAGCAATTCCACAATTTTAGCCCTGGAGGTGTCTGAAAGATCACCTCATTTTACAGATGAATAAACCAATGTTCAGAGAGAGTAAGTCACTTTTTTGAAGTTGCAGAATCACATAATGGCAGAACCAGTTTGAGAAGCTTATTTAGTTTAATTAGCTTAATTTAGTTCTCAGTTAAGGGCTCAGATCGCTGTATCATGTGACCCACCCATAATCACCAAAAGCTGGATTCCTTTAAATTCTCTTTAGCTTGAAATTCTATCATTTTTTTTAATTCAAAAGCACAAACTAAAAACAACTGAGGATGTATCAATAGGGTATGATTGAATAAAGTGTGGTATGATCACACTCTGGAAAATTGCATAGCTATTTAAAAGAATGACTAATAGGTATGGGATAGGGCAAAAAATTAGATGACTTAGATAAAATGAATAAATTCCTAAAATCACATAACCTATCCAAACCAAATCATGAAGAAATAGAAAATCTGAACAGATCTATAACCAGCAAGGAGACTGAATTAGTAATAAAAAACCTCCCAACAAATAAAATCCCAGTACCAGACGCTTCACTGGTGAATTCTACCAAACATTTAAAGAAAAGTTAAAAACAATCATCCTCCAACTCTTCCAACAAATTAAAGGGAAAGGAATACTTCCAAACTTACTCTGTGAGTCTAGCATTACTCTGATACCAAAGCCAAAGACACTACAAGAAGAGAAAACTAGAGACCAATATCTGTGATGAATATTGATGCAAGATTCCTCAAATAGTATCAAACAGAATACAACAGCACATTAAAAGGATTATACACCGTGACCTAGTGGGATTTTATCCTAGAATGCAAGGATGGTTCAACATGCAAAAATCATTGAATGTAATACACTGCATAACAGAATAAAGAAGGGAAAACACATGGTTAATAGATGGAGAAAAAGAATTTGATGAAATTCAACACTCTTTCAACAAAAACAAAAATACTCAACAAACTAGGAATAAAAGGACACTATGTCAGCCTAATAAAAGCCATATATGAAAGCCCATGCTAACATAATACTCAGTGATAAAAGACTGAAAGCTTTTCTTCTAAGATCAGGAAAAAGAGAAGGGTGCCCACTTTTACCTATTCTATTTATCATAGTACTAAAAGTCCTAGCTAGAGAAATTAGACAAGAAAAAGAAATAAAAGGCATCCAAATAAAAAAGAAAAAAATAAAATTGTCTCTACTTGCAGATGACATGATATGATATATAGAAAATCCTAAAGACTCCACCTTACCCCCAAAAATACAATAAGAAAAAAACAGAACCAGTCAACAAAACCAGTACAGTTGGAGGTTGCAGGACACAAAATCAATACACCAAACCAGTTGCATTTCTACACACTAACAACAATCTACCACAAAGAGAAATTAAGAAAACAATCCCATTTATAGTAGCATCAAAAAGAATAAAATAGTTAGGAATAAATTTAACCAAGGAGATGAAAGATCTGTGTACCAAACACTAGAAGTCACTGATGAAAGAGTTAAAGAAGACACAAGTAAGTGGAAGGGTATTACATGCTCATGAATGAGGAGAATTAATACTGTTAAAATGCCCATACTACTCAAAGCAATCTACAGATTCAATGCAATCCTTATCAAGATTATTTTTCACAGAAAGAGGAAAAAAAAACTCCTAAAATTTGTGTGGAACCACAAAAGACTCAGAATAGCCAAATCAATCTTGAGAAAAAGGAACAAAGCTAGAGACAACACATTTCCTGATTTCAAACTATATTACAAAGCTATAGTAATCAAAACAGTATGGTACTGGCATAAAGGCAGTCATATGGACAAATGGAATATAAGAGACAGCCCAGAGAGAAACCTTTACAAATATGGTCAAATAATTTTCAATAAGGGTGTCAAGACCATTACATGGGAAGGGCAGTCTTTTCAAAACATGGTGCTTGGAAAATTGGGTATCCACATGCAAAAGAATGAAGGTAGATCCTTACATTATACCATATACAAAAATTAACTGAAGATGGATTAAAAAAAAAAAAACCTAAAGTTAAGAACTAAAACTATAAAACTCTTAGAAGAAAACACAGGAGGAAAGCTTCATGACATTGAATTTGTCAGTGATTTCTTGGATATGACACAAAAAGCATACAAAAGTAAAAAAGTGGATAAACTGAACTACATCAAAATTAAAAACTTCTGTGCATTAAAAGATCAATGAACAAAATGAAAATTCAATCTATAGAAGGGGAGAAACATTTGCAAATCATATATCTAATAAGAAGCAAATTATCTAGACTATATGAAGAACTTCTACAACTCAAAAACAATTATAAATTGGGCAAGTACATGAATGGACATTTCTTCAAAGAAGATATACAAACGGGGGCACCTGGATGGCTCGGTGGGTTAAACATCTGACTCCTGATTTTGGCTCAGGTCATGATCTCATGGTTTGTGAGTTTGAGCCCCGAGTCAGATTCTGCACTTACAGTGTGGAGCCTGCTTGGGATTCTCTCTCTCTCTCTCCCTCTCTCTCTCTCTCTATGCCCCTCCCCCAATCACATACACACACACACACACACACACACACACTCTCTCTCTCTCTCTCTCTCAAAATAAATAACTAAACTTTAAAGAAAAAAAATTAAATTAATCTTTAAAAAAAAAGATATACAAATGTCCAACAAGCATATGAAAGATGTTCCATCTCACTAATCATTACAAAAATACAAATCAAAACCACAAGGACATACCATGTCATACCCACTAGAATGTCTACTCTCAAAAAACCCAAAAAGTGTTGGCAAGGATGTGGAGAAATTGGAACCCTTGTGCACTGTTGGTAGAAATGTAAAATGGTGCAGCCACTATGGGAAACAGTATGGCAGGTACTCAAAAACCTAAAAATAGAACTACCATGTGATCCAGCAATTCCACTTCTAGGTATCTACCCAAAAGAAGTGAGAGTAGTATCTTGAAAAGATATTTCTACATCCGTGTTCATGGCAACATTAATCACAATAGCCAAAAGGTTGGAAGCAACCCAAGTGTTCACTGATGGACAAATACATAAACAAACTGTGGTGTGTACATACAACAGAATATTATTCAGCCTTAAAAAGGAAAAACATTCTGATACATTGATAGCATGGATGAATCTTGAAGACATTACGCTAAGTGAAATAAACCATGAATTAAAAAGACATAATGTATGATTCCACTTATATGAGGCATCTAGGTTGGTCAAATTCATCAATACAAAAAGTGGAAAGGTGGTTACAAAGGCTTAGGGAGGAGAGAATGGAAAAGTTGCTCTTTAATGGATATAGAGCTTCAGTTTTACAAGATAAGAATTCTGGAGATTGATTACACACCAGTGTGAATGCTCTTCACACTAGTGAACTGTGCACTTGAAAATGATTAAGATGGTAAATTTTATGTGTATTTTATTACAATTAAAAATTTTTAAAAATAAGTATGTATAGATTCCAACTTTTACTTTTTATTTATATTTTACTTTTACTTATGTATATGCTGGTTTATGTCTGCAAAAGCAGGAAGAAAGGTGTCAAAGAATATATACCAAATTGTTAATATTGATTATTTCTGAAGTACTAGTTTTGGAGGGGATGGGTGTTTGGGGGAAAACAGGAAAATTATTAAATTTGTTTATATGTCTGTGTACTGTTTGACTTGTTAAAAGGTGTATTCATTACTAGCATATATTTTTCATTTAGTAGAGTCATAAAAACCATCTACCGGCAAAAGTCTTAACAGTTTCAGCTGTGGGGGCACCTGGGTGGCTCAGTCAGTTAGGTGTCCAACTTTGGCTCAGGTCATGATCTCACAGTCCGTGAGTTTGAGCCTCATGTTGGGCTCTGTGTTGACAGCTCAGAGCCTGGAGTCTGCTTCAGATTCTGTGTCTCCCTCTCTCTCTGCCACTCCCCTGCTCATGCTCTGTCTCTCTCTCAAAAATAAAGATTAAAAAAAATTTAAAAAAAAAACAGTTTCAGTTGGGAATATGTACATGGTTGGTGGAAGGCAAAAATATTGGTTAGAGCTCTCAGTATCCTATAACTTGTACAAACAGATCCTAGAAAGGCATAGTTCTTTTGGATGTTGATTAATGTTTTGATGACTCTAATGTTAGTCATTCGAAATCTAAACAAATTTTCTTTTATGAAGTCCTGATCCTTAATTTAGTGACCACTTAGGAAGAAAATGCTCAGTTTAGATAAACTGTCTAAAGGTTAACAAAGGGCAGGTATGACGAAGCAAGCCAGGAGTGGCCCACGTCTAGTCTGTCATATGATTTGCATAAAGAGGTGTTGCTCTGATTGGCTTCCATAAAAAGCATTCACTTGATCCAGAGGGCAAAGAAGAAACAAAATAGGACTTAATTGAATAATCACCAAGCAGGCTATTGAAATGCTATTTATAACTTTCTAAACAACTCAGGTATCAGCCAATCAGAGACTGACTTTGCAAAGGGTATCAAGGAACGATGCGGAATGCTAGGACAATATGCAGCTCTAGGACAGATATAAAAGGCCAGAAGTAGAAGGTGCAGTCAAAACTCAAAAACTTCTCTTAGCAACCCAACTCTCAGCCCAGCTCCTGACACCATGGCCTGCTGCTCCACTAGCTTCTGTGGATTTCCCACCTGCTCCACCAGCGGGAACTGTGGCTCCAGCTGCTGCCAGCCCAACTGCTGCCAGAACAGCTGCTGCCAGCCCAGCTGCTGCCAGCCCAGCTGCTGCCAGCCCAGCTGCTGCCAGAACAGCTGCTGCCAGGCCAGCTGCTGCCAGCCCAGCTGCTGCCAGAACAGCTGCTGCCAGCCCAGCTGCTGCCAGAACAGCTGCTGCGGGACCGGCTGTGGCACTGGTGGCGGCCAGGAGGGTGGCTGCGGAGCCGTGAGCTGCCGCGTCAGGTGGTGCCGCCCTGACTGCCGCGTGGAGGACACCTGCCTGCCCCCCTGCTGTGTGGTGAGCTGCATACCCCCCACCTGCTGCCAGCTGCACCACGCCCAGGCCTCCTGCTGCCGCCCGTCCTACTGTGGACAGTCCTGCTGCCGCCCTGCCTGCTGCTGCTACTGCTGCCAGCCCAGCTGCTGCCAGCCCACCTGCTGTGAGCCCACCTCCTGCCAGTCCACCTGTTAAAAGCAGGGTTGCTGATTAAGAATGAAAGGGGAAACTAAGCAAACCGCTCTGATCTCAGAAGAAGTGTTCAATTTTACTCCCATGCTAAGTACCATGATGTTTCTAAGCCGCTCAGAAATGAGTTTAGTCAGGACCCTCTTGGATGTGCTGAATTAGCACACTGAAAACATGTATCAATCAGAGTATCTAGATATCCTGCCTTGCTTGAGAAGGCTCCAGGGTCACTTCATTTCGGTGACATCTCTGGTCTCCTCCCTATCTCTTGATCCCCACATGTTTTAGACCGGCTTTCTCCTTGAATATCCCCTGTTAATTTCAAATAAAATGTTTAAATGTGTAAAGCAAACTGGGTTATTTTCTTTCTTCTACCTCTAAGCTTGTCCATCTTTAGCTGGAATTCAAGGAGAGTGGATTTGCATTTTTATAATAATCCTAAAGCATACACATGAGGTCTAAACCAGACAGGCTGAATACTAATTACACTATGCTTGAATCCATCAGTTAACAAAATGCTCCATGCATTAAATAATCTTTACAGTTATTCAAATAGTTAAATGCTCTAACCTGTAATAATTAGGTCTAAACCAGTAAAGCAACTTTTGGCTAAAATTTTCAGGTTGATCAAATCTATGGGATTTCTACCTACATGTAGCTCTACCATTTTAATCCCCCTCCAGTTTATATACTAGATGTTCTCCTTCATGTGTACCTAATATCTAGAGATTATATTACTTATTAAATAGATTGTAAAATATCTACCAGATACTATCTATTAAATACTGTTTTCCAAGAGCATTTAGGCTTAATTCCTATGTCTTAGGCTATTATATTCTTCCCCCTGGTCTCCAAATTGCCCTCCAAGTTTCAACTCCCAACACTTTACTGGAAGTACATACAAAGTGTATCTCTGACCTAAACAAGGATAGAACAAACAGCCTGGGAGATACCCCGTGAGTTCTACCAACATCGTTTGTCAGACACATGTATTAGAAATCTCAAACAACTATTTAGGTTGTACTTTGCAACCCAATTTGAAAGATATTCTCTTGGAAACTTAAGACAAATCTAGAGCAAAAAAAAAAAAAAAAAAAAACCTTTTAATTTTTTAACTCCTTATTAAGTATTTCAGTGCAATACAAAATACAATAGGACAAAATATAGGATACTTTAAGAAAAATATTTTCCAAGTTTTTTATAAGCTGCCAGCACTTACCTCTATCATTTAATTGGTAGCAATGATAGATCAAACACAAGATTATGCGTTTCAAGGAAGAATGTCCTTCAAAATGTCACAACTCCCAGATGTTTTTCCCTGAGACTTGGTTCAACTATGAAACACAGAAAAATATTTCAGCACTTCCTAATGTCTTTTGACAATAATAAGGACTCCTCCACGAGAGGCACTACAGCTTGAAAGTTCTATTAAATCATTTACAAGTGGTACATGCATCCATGAATCATGTCTTTTACTCCACCCATTCAAAATCAGATTTAGTAAGCATTTATTAAAGTCCTACCTGATGCTTAGTACTCTGCTATCTTTATATATACTACGTCACTTGTTCACAAGAAAAGATTTCTGGCCTAGAATATGAATAATAGTTACACATTTCAAATTGATTGAAATCAAAGGAACTATAGTAGTCATTGACTTTATGTTGGAGTAAATTAGTTTGAAGTTTTTTTAATGTTTATTTATTTGAGAGAGAGAGAGAGACAGAGAGAGAGAGCATGCACACACAAAAGCAAGAAGGGGCAGAGAGAGGGAGAGAGAGAGAATCCCAAGTAGGCTTCACACTGTCAGCGCAGAGCCCCAACATGGGGTTTGATTTCACGAATCGTGAGATCATGACCTGAATTGAAATCAAGAGTCGGATGCTTAACCAACTGAGCCACCCAGGTACCCCAGTAGGAAGCTTTGAATTATACACAAAGAGTACTCTTTTCAGTTCAGTGGATGTTCTGATATCCTAAATGCAAAAGAATTCAGTCTATATAGTCAGAAGAAAAAAATAATAGTTTAAACTAAGAGCACAATTATCTTAGAGATATGGACAAAACGTCACATGGAATAACCACCTCTACAAAATGAGGGCGTTGGCAAGGGCTAAAATGGAAGGACTCTTTGAACATGGAAAACCACAAATGTATTCCAAAGATTTGCAAAGGACCAACACAAGCAGTCCAAATGAAACTACAAAACAAACCAATTTCTAAACTGCTGCTCATAATAGGTCATAAGTATTTCAATGTAAGCCAATCAGAGGTCCAATGAGGAACAAATTTAAAACAAAAACAAGGAAGACATGTTAAAATTTTTATAAATAGAAGCTGGCTCAGATATATAAAAGGCCTGACATAGACCTTACCACCAAAACACCTCTAAGCAACCCAACTCTCAGCCCAGCTCCTGACACCATGGCCTGCTGCTCCACTAGCTTCTGTGGATTTCCCACCTGCTCCACCAGCGGGAACTGTGGCTCCAGCTGCTGCCAGCCCAACTGCTGCCAGAACAGCTGCTGCCAGCCCAGCTGCTGCCAGAACAGCTGCTGCCAGCCCAGCTGCTGCCAGCCCAGCTGCTGCCAGAACAGCTGCTGCCAGACCAGCTGCTGCCAGCCCAGCTGCTGCCAGAACAGCTGCTGCGGGACCGGCTGTGGCACTGGTGGCGGCCAGGAGGGTGGCTGCGGAGCCGTGAGCTGCCGCGTCAGGTGGTGCCGCCCTGACTGCCGCGTGGAGGACACCTGCCTGCCCCCCTGCTGTGTGGTGAGCTGCATACCCCCCACCTGCTGCCAGCTGCACCACGCCCAGGCCTCCTGCTGCCGCCCGTCCTACTGTGGACAGTCCTGCTGCCGCCCTGCCTGCTGCTGCTACTGCTGCCAGCCCAGCTGCTGCCAGCCCACCTGCTGTGAGCCCACCTGTTAAAAAGCCAGGTTGTTGATTTCCAGTTGCCCAGGACACAGTATCTCTGAACAGTGTATCTCGTCAACCACCCCTGGACCACCACAAGTTCTACGACTTCCATTTGGGTTTTTGTAATGGGGGCTGCCAAGTATATGGGCTCTACCTGATATCACTCTGCAATGAATACATTGATACTCCACTGAATACATTGATTCCCCACTACGGACACAGAAATGCTGCAAACATACCAGCTGATTATCAAAATGCTTTGGATATACTATTTCTGATTTTTCTTCAGGGTCTAAAATAACTGACATATTGTGGAATTAATCCTTTAGAACTACCCAGAAGTCTAATTCTTCCCTGCCTTATAATCTACTTTTTGCTACATTTAATAACATTTTTTCTAACATCAAAGACACCAGGGTACAGCCACGTGACTTTCCTCAGATGTCACCAGAGAGAATGGAAGCCCTTCACCCAACATTCAGCTTCTAAGAAGTAGGCTAGACTTTTTCATATTTCAACATCTGATTTCATCCCTATTTTGGGGGGAGGGGGGGATCATATGGATCTTGCCTGTTGGCTATTTCATTTACATCTGTCATATAGTGTTTTCTGTCATTTCTTAATAAATATTATAACTGGGCAAACAAACCATAGTCTGTGTTTCTACTTGTAAATAAAATGTGATAATGTGTTAATGCCTCCTTCAAAGAAGTACATTTGTTTCTTTTTAAAAGAAACTGAAGTCATATAAAGTGTATGGAGGAACTATGGAGATCAGAAAGATGAAGACTTAATTCTTATCCCTGAGGACTTTACTATCCAGAAATAAAAAGTATATGTGTGAAAATAGCTACAAACAATATAACAAATAAACTGCATTCTCTTAGTAGTTGGTAGAAAAAAAAAAAAAAAAAATCTCCCTGTCTTAGGGGGATGCTTTTGTGGCCAATAAGCCTTGGTAGTCCAACTTACAATGGGTGCTGAGAAACAAGGATGTGAAATAATTACAAACGAGACAGAGAGAAGAATTCTTTTTTTATTCCAGAAAGGGAGTGAGGAGATGAAAGAACAGAGGAGAGACCCAGTAAGGAAGTCATGAGTATTACTCCATGTTTCATCCCCATTAAGTTACTAAACTCATACAATCCCTGTTACAGTAGGTCAACTTTCCTGTGAACACCAAGGAAAGAGCTGAGTTTTATGTCTGGGTTGACTCAAAGGAGTTGGAGACAACCCAGAACTCAGAGCAGGGGGACCTACAAGTAAGTAATACTCAGGAACTCTCAGAAATTTTGGAGAGGCTTTAGATGGCCACTGCTGTGGAAAGTAGTATCTTAGTTATGTAGACTACAAAGAAGAAGACAAAAGAGCCAGAAACAGGATTTCAAAAAGGAAAAGATCATTTGGGACCAGCAGGGACCATGTTGGGGGCAGCATCTGGGAAAGTTTCACAAGGGAGGTAATCTTTGAGGACTTAAAGGTCATTCTAAATGGAAGGAAAAGAGTAAAAAAGGGTCCAATGTGCACGCCTATTAGAGTGGCTAAATCCAAAGCAATGACAATACCAAATGCTGGGAAATGTTAATGGAGCAACAAGAATTGTCACTGCTGGTGGGAAAGCTAAATGGTAGGGCCACTTTGAAAGACAGCTGGGCTATTTCTTACCAAGCTAAACATAGGCTTACCGTACAATTCACCAATCGTGTTCCCATGTATTTATCCAAAGATGAAAACTTATGTCCACACAAAAACCTGCACATCAATGTTTACAGCAGTTTTATTCCTAACTGCCAAAAACTGGAAGCAGCAAAGATATCCTTCAATAGGGGAATGGAAAAACAAACTATATTATATCTATACAATGGAATACTATCCTGTGATAAAAATAAATGATTTATCAAACCACAAAAAGACATGGAAGAATCTTAAATGCATATTACTAAATGAAAGAAGCCAATTTGAAAAGGCTACGTACTATATTATCCCAATTACATAACGTTCTAAAAAAGGCAAAACCATAGAGACATTACAATATTGCCAAAGTGTCTGACCTACTATGCCCCACAGATGCCTGTAGTGTGACACTAAAATAATAAGCTTATGAATTAAAAAAAATAAAAGTTATAGAGAGACACAAGACCAGCCTGTGAAATATAAGTAGAAGCCAGTTAAGGACTTTTGAGAAAGCTTTCTTTTATTGATAAAAGGGACACACACTGCTGGTGCTTCTACTTCCTCCTCACTGTGACTGTTCTTTTCACTTTAAATACAGACAGGATTCCTAGAGCTACAGAATCCCAAGAGAACTCAAGCAACACTGGTCCTGACACGGCCGAGTCTCTGAACCATTGCTAGCAGCTGTCTACCTATGAGAAGAATAAGTCCTTTGATCAAGCCATTATTTGTTGGCTTTTGCAAAACTGGAAACCGAGAATATTCCTAACCACTACACTATGCAATAGACTGCAGTGAGGTCTCAAAAATGGAAAACTTTCTATATATGACACCTAAGAGGATTGGAGATGTAGAAGCAGTTCAGTGACAGGAAAAGCACATGGACTGCAAATTCTAGAGCAAAAGTGGGGAGCATTTTTAATTGAGGTTCACTGACCATAACTAGGAGTAGATGAATAACAAAAAGTAAAGAACAAAATCAGGCTGGCGGGAGTGTGGGGGGGGTGGGGGTGGTGATTAATTATGGTAATAAATGATGGAGAAAAGAATGAAAAGGAAAGGAAAAGTACGAAATAGAAGAGAAAAGACAGAAGACACAATGAAACACAATGAAAAAGACTAGGGACAAGAGGCAGAAAAGAAAAGAGGGAAGAATGATGGGTAAGACACATAAAAGAGACGAGAACCAGTATGACCTCGTTTAGTACCACACACTGTGTCGCATGCTAATTATACTCCATGCATGCTTTATTTTTCATTTAACACTTAGATTAATCCTTGAAATGGATATTGTTATCCTGGCTTATAGATGAGGAAAATAAGTCTAAATGAAGCTAAATGAAGGAATCTTAGGCTGTGCTCCACGCCCAGCACAGAGCCTGATGTGATCTCACAAACCAAGGAATCCTGACCAGAAGTAGCTTGCTTAAGTCACATATTCTTTTTTTTTTTTTAAGTTTAATCATTTATTTTGAGAGAGAGAGAAAGAGCGTTAGCATGAGTGGGGCAGAAAGAGAGGGAGAGGGAGAATCCCAAGCAGGCTCTGCACATTCAGCACAGAGCCTGATGCAGGGCTCCATCCCACAAACTGCAAGATCATGACCTGAACCAAAATCAAGAGCCGGACGCTTAACCAACTGAGCCACCCAAGTGTCCCTTAAGTCACATATTCTTGTAAGTAAACAAAAACAAAACAAAACAAACAAACAAACAAAATAAAACCCTGAAATCTGAACCCAAATCTGAGTCCAAAACTCATAGAGAATGAAATTAGTGAACTAGACATGAAGGAGGTGCAACAAGTTTCTGCAAGTTTAAAAATGGCTACTTTGGAAGCTGTGGAAGTCAGATTAAGTTCCTCTTTGTGTCAGGTGTTAGGTTACTGTCTTTCAGTCCACCTGGATAGTCCAGGACATTCTCCATATTTTAGAGTCAACTCATTAGTAACCGTAATTTATCTGCAAAGTCCCTTTGGTCCCCAAACATAATATATTCATGGACATGACGCCAGGGCTCAGAGGTCATGGGTCCCCAAATTCTGCCTACCACATGGATTATCAGACACTGTGTTGACACTAATTCCTGAAGACCCAAGATGTCACTCCAGTACACCAATGAAAGTGGTGGCTTATGGTGGCCCAGTCACAGCTGGCATTTTATCACACATTTGAATCACAGTGGACCCAGTAGGTCCAGAGATCAATTCCCCAACTGGAATAATCTGTTTGACAACTGGCATAACCCCCACATTCACACTCTGGCTTAAGGAATAAAACTCCCATGGTAGGAAGAGCCAAGTAGAAGCCACTGGAAATTCCCCTCATTACAAGGGAAAAAAGATACTATATCCCTAATGAAATGTGAAAATGAGTGCCATTTTCAAAGACTTGCACACAGCCTGGTGGTGATACCTAGCATCTCCCCACTTACTTCTTTGTCCTGCAGAAAAAGCAGAAAAATCTTAAGAGTATAACAAAGTAATTATCTACTATTATTTTGAAATAATTTTGGTAAATGGTCCCAATTGGAGCTGATGTTCCAGATGGAGCATATAGAGTATCTTTTTTCTTTTTTAAGACAGACAGAGAGAGAGAGAGAGAGAGAGAGAGAGAGAGAGAGAGAAAGAGAGAGAGCCCAAGCAAGCAAGGCAAGGACAAAGGGAGAAAGAATCTTAGGCTGGCTCCACGCCCAGCACAGAGCCTGATATGATCTCACAAACCAAGGAATCCTGACCACAGCTGAAATCAAGAGGCATGCTTAACAGACTGAGCCACCCAAGCTTCAAGGGATGGAGTGTCTTTAATGGAACAAAACAACATAGCCCCTGGCAACTGGAAGTATGCAGCTTTTGATATGAAAATACCTTTTTCTCCATATCAGTTTGCAAGGACAATCAGAAGTAGTTTGCTTTTAACTGGTATGACTAACAGTAACTTTACAAGTATTGCCTCTGGGCTGTGTCAACTCTCCTGCTTTCTGTCATAATACACTCAGAAGACATCTTAATCATCTTGACACATCATCATATCAATCCACTACACTGCTAATTGTTTCTGATGAATAGGAAGTAGCAAGTACTTTAGATGTCTTAGTAAACATATGTGAACCTCAGGGTAGGAGGTAAACCCCACAAAAATGAAGGAGGTCATCACCTCAGTGAAATTTCTTGGAGTCAAATTGTCTAGAACATGTTGAGATCTCCTTTCTAAGGCAAAAGAAAAATTGCTGTCCTTTGAACTATCTTCAGCTAGGAAAAGCACAACAGTTGGTGGGCTCCTTGAGGTTTTGAAGTCAATCTATACTATATCTGTGTGCTACTATAACCCATCTACTGACAAACTGAAAAAGACAAGACCACTATGGATTCAAGACTTCTCAGACATGAAGATTTAAATCACCCCCACAAAGTAAAAAACCCCATCTGAGGTCCTGATTGAGCATAAAGAAAACATGAAATGGGTAGTGGAGGAAGTGAGTCATCAATATCAACTACAGCCTTGTGATCAATTGGAATAATTACAGAAATTGTGTATTTTCTTCCTTATTTATTTTCCTTCTCCTTTCTCCTTCCCTGGTTTAATGCCATATGCTGTACCCAGACTAAATAAACTTAAAATGAACCCAATTTCATTTAATATCCCATCAGTTCTGTGAAATAGTTATCTTAGTTTCGTGGAATGAGTAAATTAAATCTAAAAGAGGCTTTTTGGGGGGTGACAGTTCGTTTCATGGGGTCTGGAGCTAAAGGCCAAGAAAGAATTCTTGAAGATATCTTTGGTACAAAAAGGTGATTTTATTGAAGCATGGCAACAGGACCTGTGAGCAGGAAGAGCTGCCCCAGAACCAAGAGAAGAGATTGTTTATATACTATGGGGTTAGGGGAGGTAAAGTCCAGGGGAAGTTTCTAGTGAGATTTTCATATGCTAAAGAAGCCTCCCAGGATAGTGGAGGCCTAGCTATTGTCAAGCTAAGGTTGTTTTTCCCCTAGCAAAGCATTAGCATTAAGACAGTAGGGAGTTAGGGAGAAACGTTTTACTGTGCCAGCCTCAAGTATTTGTCAATGGGCTGCAGATTATAAGGAAATTGAGTTCTATCTGCCATTTCCTTCTGCCTTTGTTCCCACATCACAGTGGAGGGGTGATGGAGACTTAAGTCCTGCAAGACTATGATCTCTTATCAGTTAACCACCATTTGTTTTTCCCCTTTCCTTTGTTCTTGGGCAGCCAGGAATGCTGGAGGAATACCACACATATCCCACCTGGGGGGGGGGGGGGGGGGCAGGGAACAGCGGTGTTTGTGGCCTGTCAGCTTGCCTTACACTCCCTCATCAAAACGAACAGGAATCAGGATCTCAAAGAGATACGGGCACTCCCGTGTTCACTACAGCATTATCCACAATAGTCAAGACATGGAAGCAAAACAAGGGTCCAACGATGGGTGATGGATAAAGAAAATGTGGTATTTACATACAATGAAATATTATTCAGCTTTAAGAAAGAAGGAATTCATGCTATTTACAACAATATAGATAAACCTGGAGGACATTATGCTAAAATAAATAGGCCATACACAGAACAAATCCTACATGACACCACTTATATGAGGAATCTAAAATAGTCAACTGATAGAAGCAGAGAGTAGAATGGTGGTTACCTGAGGCTGGGGGTGGGGGGGGGGGGGAAGGGATATAAGGACGTGATGGCCAAAGGGTACAAAGCTTCAATTATGCAAGATGAATAAGTCTTAGAGATATACTGTGTACCATGGTGTCTATAGTTAATACTGCATTGTATACTTAAAAATTTGCTAGAAAAATATGTATCAAGTGTTCCTATCACCAAAAAAAAAAAAAAAAAAGGAGGAAACTTTTGGAGTTTATGGCATTGATTGTGGCAACTGTTTCATGCGTATATATACTTATCTCCAAACTCATCAAGTTATTTATATTAAATATGAACAGACTTTTGTATGTCAATCCTATCTCAATAGTTTTGTTTTGTTTGTTTTTTTTACAAATAAAGAAAGTTAACTTGCTTATAGTCACAGCTCGTAAGTGTGACTCCAAAACTCATGAAGAGACAATGATATTAAGGAACTGGAAAGGATGTGGGGAGGAGCTGGTTTAAAGATGCCTGTTTGGGAAGCCGTGGGCTTTCAGAGTAAGCTCCTCTGTGCCAGGTTGTTAAGTTACTGTCCCAACTTCACGCCCTCCCTCCTGTGGCCAGCTTTGGGACCCTCTGCAAACCACTCTGTCTGGCTTTGCCACTAGGGGGTGACAAAGGAAAACTGCAAAGCTGAAGAGGAAGGAGGCACTGGCTCCTTCCTTCCATTTTGCTTCCTTCCACTTAATTGGGACTTCCTGTATGCCAGCACTTCCCAGGATCCTCTCCCAGTTAACACCTGCTCACTCCAGCAGCTGCAGATCCTTTCCAGAGACGCACCTAACTTCAGTGTGCAGCTTTCTCAACATGTGTAGAACCTGCTTTATTGCACACCCCACTCAGAGTCACCAGCCAGACAGTTTTCCTGCAACATCTGAGTTTGGGCTCTATAGGACAAACCCTTTCTCTAAATTTCTAAATGTTAATTCCCTCCCTCTTCCTTTGAAAGAAACTATCTTTCCCAGGGTTTTCTGCAGTTCCTACATTTGTAGTATCTCAGTATCCCTTTTTACCCTGTTAGTTACCTATCAACTGAGTTTAAAATTCTCCATACAACATTCACTTGATTCACATAATGGGTATGGTTCTTCAAGGGCCTCTTACTGCTGTACTCTTATTGCCTTTAAAAATTCAGATTATTTACTGAACCATTTGTTCAGATGTTCCACTTACCTTGGTTAATCATAGGAGCTGACTATAGGAAAAATTTAGTCTCTGAGCTTAGGAGGTGGCAGCCAGAGAATTACAACATTATAGGCCTGACAGAATCTGACTGAGGAACTAGAAAGATTACTCAGCACCGTTTAGGTCTGTAGTTAAGAAATCTGTATCATTTCTATTAAAAAGCTTCCATGCAAAGTGGGCTGTGCCTTGGGTACCTGACAGCAGATGGCCCTTTATTAATTACTACTGACTTATTCCTAAAGCCATAACTCTGACTTGAGAAACCTGCTTTCCATCATGACTATTCTATTAAACGTTAATAGGCAAATTTAGTTTTAAAAGCCCAAGGATACAAAAGGATTTTGAGAAACTTCAAGGCAGAGAATGTTGAATCATCATTTCAATCGAAGCATGAAAGCCTTAGGTGAGACTGTGGATTTGAGAGTTAAGTAAAATTGTTCTTGTGAGGTTCAGAGAGACTAATCCAAAGCACCAAATATTTGTTCACATTGGGGCTATCCATTTCTAAGCACATTCCTTTTTCCTCTTCTTGATTCCTGCATTACAAATACATGACAGAGAAACAACTGATATACTGCATGACCCCAAAATAAAAAATTCTGGCTTTTACTAGGCTAATATTAAAAAATGTCAAGACTTTTGGTCTCTCAAAATTTCAATATGGTATGTATCTTAGGTGGAAGAGACAAACTAAATCTTTTCCCGAAAAGATGGGAGGAATCTTGATCTAAATGGAGGCAGAATTAAATAATATCAATATGATAGTATAAGATAGTATTCTTTGTTCAAATGAAGAGACCTGTAGACCTGGACAAAAAAGATCCTAGTAGATTTATAATATTGCAGGATGACTAAGTGAAGGAACTCGGGATTTTTTGAGCCACTGAGGTCATGAACCATGAGAGTTTGACAAGTCAAAATGACAGAGGTGTATCTAGAGTAATAGCCAAGAAGATCATGAAGCAGGAGGATTTCATGGTTCTCCCCCAGGAGGTGTGGTGGGGAGAATATAATGAATCCTAAAAATAGAATTCAGGAAACTCTGAGGTTATTATTTTGAAACTTCACCCCAACACCTACTGTTTTATTGAACAGACGAGACAAAAATGAGAGAGAAACACACAAAGGTTAGGCATAGAAATTAGTGTGGACCACGGACTGAGGCTGGAAGTAACACTTAACACTAAGCCAAAAAAGTATCTGGTTTCATTGCATTTGAGTATAGAACGTACAATTCAATCGCTCTAAAGATATTTTGAACTATAGGAAGAGACAGAGAGTAGGATGAGAAAAGGAATCAGAAGACCTAAGATGAAAACCCCAAATCTACCCACTTTTATCTTATCTTTCAAATGGGGGTTCTAATATCTCAGTGTCCCTGTATCAAGTATGTTTGTCAACAGCAATATACCTGGCATGTAAAAAAATAATAATAAACAATTTTTTTCTCTTTCTCCTCTGCATTCAATTGTACATCTTTAGAAACACAAAACCCTGTTGACTATTAAGAGGCTAATAATACCCAGATGCACAAGAATGGGAAATAAAGCTGAGAAAACTAGGAAGAGGGATGTCCAGGGTGATATTTGACTCCATTTGGGTAATTGGTCCTTTTTTATCCAACTCATCTGCACTCTAAAAAATCAGAATGCTCTTAATGTTTATGGGAATTTTCCCCCCACATGTGATGATCCTCCTTTCCTTTCTGTTCTTTTCTTTCTTCACATACTTTTTCCCTACTGATCAAGAAGCCAAATTCCCAGTGAGGAATGCTGACCAACTATGATCAATAAGCTGTCCTAGTACATCTTGATTCTCCAGCTAAAATTTCAAGCTGAATTTCAACATGAATTTCACATAAGCCATAGATATTAATAAGAAATGCAGAATGGAGAAATCCACATTGAAAGTGACAGAGATTGGTTTCAGTTCTCCTCTAAGTAATAAATCTTACTGAGGGTTTGTGGTGACTACCTCCATAAAATTGCAACATGGAAGAAGGTACTAGAGAAACAGACACTGCTTCCCAATAGCCTCACAGGGTTCTGGCAAAGCAAGGCTGAAAGCCACCAGTCCTTACTTTGTAGAGGTGGAGCCCCTACTGGTTGCAAAGGTATAGTGAAGCCTATGAACAGGCAGAAGACTTTTCAGACATCAAGAGCTATATGGAAAGCTATACTCCTGGATTTACCCCTAGTTCACTGCATTGCTAGATAAAAAGAACACCTATAAATGATGGAAAAGGAACTCCACCTTCCCTTAGCTTACTTAATAATAACTACCATTTACTTAGAACCATGTATTGAGCACTCGCTATGTTCCAGACACTGTGTTAAACATTTTTAACGTGTTAATTTATTCCTTAAACATTCTATCAATGTGGTATTTTACAGATGAGGGGATTAATGAAGTAATTTCTCTGCTTTAGAAAAACATACTGGTGCCTCTCAATGGTCTACCTACTCAAGTTCAAACTCCTCAGCCTGGGAGTTAAGACTCTCTGTCTAGCTTTTATCTCACATGTGTCTCTAGACACAGTACACTATTCACTGCTTCATAATGACAATTAGTTCTTTTCCACGTCTGTGCATTTATTGCAACTATTCACTAGGGCTGGAACGACTTTCCTACTCTGCCTTGTGTTCAAGTCCTGTGTACCCAACAAACCCCAGTAGAATCTAAAATACTTGAGGTGCACCTGGGTGGCTCAGTCAGTTGAGCGTCCAACTTTGGCTCAGGTCATGATCTCACAGCTCATGAGTTCGGGCCCTGCGTCGGACTCTGTGCTGACAGCTCAGACCCTAGAGCCTGCTTCGGATTCTGTGTCTCCCTCTCTCTCAAAAATAAATAAACATGAAAAAAAATTTTTTTAATTTAAAATACTTGAAAGTACACCTGTGTCCTGCCCATCCTTGAGTCCCCCAAATCTTCTAGCACAGTGCCAGGCAAACTGGAGGAGCTCAACAAAGATTGGCTGAAATAAACTAAATTGCATTATTTTCTCTTGAAAAACATAATAATCAATAATGGAGAGATTGTGGATAAGTATACAGTGATTAAGAACACAGGCTCTGGAGCCAGACAGCCTTGCTTCAGATCCCAACTCCATTACTAACCCGCTGCTGACCTTGGGCAACTTGTTTATCCTCTCTATGCCTCAGTTTCCCTTATCTGTAAAACAAAGGATAACTTCAATACCAACCACATAGGGCTATTGTGAGAATTAAATGACATAGGGGCATCTGGGTGGCTCAGTCAGTTAAGCATCTGACTCTGAACCTCGGGTCAGGTCATGATCTCAAAGTTCCTGGGATTGAACCCCGTGTCAGGCTCTGCACTGACAGCACAGAACCTGCTTGGGATCCTCTCTCTCCCTCTCTCTTCCCCTCCCCTGCTCAAACTCTCTGTTTCTGTCTCTCTGTCTCTCTCTCTCTCAAAATAAATAGATAAACATTAAAAAAAAAGAATTAAATAACATAGTGTACATAAAGCATAGAACCGTATCTGTTATACAGCAAATGCTATATAAGGGTTTGCTGCTATTATAAAATCAGCTGTATATTTAGTAAGTGAACAACTCAAAATATATTTTAAAGTCATCGTGTCAGTTAATATTTAAATACATAAACATTTATTTACCTTGATTTTAAAAAATGTCAACTACCTATAGGAACTCTCTAGAAATCCAGTAGCTATTTAATTCAATCCAGCAATCATATCTGTCTAACCAATGGACAAAAACATCTGATTCAAATTATAATTGTAAGATATAACTATTGTTAACAAGTAATTCCACAGAAGAAAAACCCTAAGTTTACTGTAGAATAATTGTGGTTAACTATCTCAGGATTAGATTTCACACAGTAAACAGCTGTAAATTTTATTTTCCCAGTGCCTGGCATGTATTAGGCATCCAAATTTTACTGGACATCTGTTTACCAACTGGGTTAGTTTTAGTGAACACATATATCTTATATCTTCCTTAACTGTGTGCAATTTCCTGTTACTATCCACACATTCTATAGCTCACAATAACACATGAGAATTAACCCCCCAAGAGAAACAGCCAACACTGCCAGCCCGCAGATGGGCTTGCACATGCTGTGTTGCAGTATTGTGAGGCCTGCTCTGGCATGTTGCATTGGGATCAGACATGTCTGCATGAGACAGAGCGGAAGGGCTCATCCCCTTGAAGCCAGTATCAGCCGTATTTAAGTCACAAAACATTACTTCCATTTGAAAGAAACCCAATGTGAGAGTAATTTTCAGCACAGGCTAATAAAGCTGGCAAACGTCTGTCTTGGCTATACCCACACACTGGAAGATAACTGGGAAAGGCCCCCAAAGGCCACCGTTTAACCCAAACCCAGAATCCTTTGCCTGCTTGCTCAACAGAGTAAAGGGTTAATGTCAATGGCAGTCCTGATGCCAGCCATTTTTTCTTCCAATCGATACCGTAAAGGAGTTCCCCAGAAATTTAAAAGATCATGCAATTCAGAAAACAAAGACCAAATGTTTTTACTTACAGGCATTTTTATTAGGATGACAAACTGAAAAGCCTCCTATAGCCTGCTTTTGTGAAGGGTTGAAGCACTCCATCAGGCTTAAAGACAACCGAGTTGCTTGCGGCGAAGTGTGAAGCCTCCCGACACTGATGTTCCTGCTGACTAGGGAGGTGCCGTCATGGGAGGGTTTTCCCAACAGCACCCTAGAAATCCAGGCTGCTGGTAAGGCACACAGAGGTTCACAGCAAACTGTGATTAACACACATAAAAGCGAGCTTTCATCTCAGGCCAGGAACTTGGCAGTAAGCACATTCTGCGTCTAGGTGTTGGAGCCTCCCTGTCTTCAGCCCTGCTTTCTCTCATGGGCTTTAGGCCGCTCACCCTGCAGGTCTCACGGTGACCTCATCATCCACTGCTTCCCACCATCCCAGATGGCAGCTATATGGCTCGGGTCTCCTCTCACCTCTGAGTAAATCTGAGACCTCAACGTGGTCCCTGACCTCTCTCTTCAGGCATCGTCTTGATCAGCATGACCTATCATCTCTCTTTTCAAAAATGTGTCCCAGACACTTCCACCTCTTTCCGGTTCATCAACCACTGGCCTCACTTTTCATCCTCTCGCCTGGACCACTGATTGTTCTGCCTGTTTCCACTTTGGCCTGGTTCCATTTCACTTTCCAGAGAACATAACACAGGTTATCCTCCCCCAACCCGCCGCCACTGCAAAGCATCCAGTGCCTTCTCACTGCCTTTAGAATACAACCTAAATTCTGTTGAACAACCTACAAAGTCCTACTTGGTCCAGCACCTGACTACCTCTGCGACCTCATCTCCTTTCACGCTCCTCTTTCACCACACTCCAGCCACCTGGCAAGGGCTGTCGCCGACTGCCCTGACCAATGGAGGTGCACTCCCTGCTTCACCTCCCAACCACTCTCTATCACTTCACCCTGTTTTATTTTCTTCTGGCACTTGTCACTGCCACTCCTTTATCTTTTCAGTGTCTGTCCTCTCCTACTAGCACGCACACCTTGACAACAAGGACCTCATCTGACCTGTTAACTTCTATACGCAGAGCAGCTAGCATGGTGCTGGGCATTCTGATGGACAAATTAACCAATTTTAAAAAATGAATGAACACAATTTACAGTTATGTAAAATTTAGTTCCAGAAAAATGTTGATTTTTATTAGTAGGTATGAGGAATAGCTGTTAGGCAAGCTGTCATTCACTAGCTGTATGACTTTAAATCATTATTTAATATCCTTACTCTCAGGGAACCTGGGTGGCTCAGTCATTTGGGCATCTAACTTCGGCTCAGGTCATGGTCTCACCGCTCTTGAGTTCAAGCCCTGCGCCGGGTTCTGTGCTGACAGCTCAGAGCCTGGAACCTGCTTTGGATTCTGTGTCTCCCTCTTTCTCTGCCCCTCTCCTGCTCATGCTCTATTTCTCTCAAAAGTAAATAAACATTAAAAAATATTTTAAAAAATATATCCTTTGGACTTCAAGCTGTATTACAAAGCTGTAATCATCAAGACAGTATGGTACTGGCACAAGAACAGACACGCAGATCAATGGAACAGAACAGAGAACCCAGAAATGGACCCACAAACATATGGCCAACTAATCTTTGACAAAGCAAAAAAGAATATTCAATGGAATAAAGACAATCTCTTCAGCAAGTGGTGCCGGGAAAACTGGACAGCGACATGCAGAAAAATGAACCTGGACCACTTTTCTACACCATACACAAAAATAAACCCAAAATGGATGAAAGACCTAAATGTAAGACAGGAAGCCATAAAAATCCTCAAGGAGAAAGCAGGCAAAAATGCCTTTGACCTTGGCCACAGCAACTTCTTACTCAACATGTCTTTGGAAGCAAGGGAAACAAAAGCAAAAATGAACTACCGGGATCTCATCGAAATAAGCTTCTGCACAACGAAGGAAACAACCAGCAAAACTAAAAGGCAACCGACGGAATGGGAGAAGATATTTGCAAACGACAAATCAGATAAAGGGTTAGTATCCAAAATCTATAAAGAACTTATCAAACTCAACACCCATAAAACAAATAATCCAGTGAAGAAATGGGCAAAAGACATGAGTAGACACTCATCCAAAGACATCCAGATGGCCAACCGACACATGAAAAAATGCTCAACATCACTCATCATCTGGAAAATACAAATCAAAACCACCATGAGATACCACCTCACACCTATCAGAATGGCTAACACTAACAACTCGGGCAACAACAGATGTTGGTGAGGATGTGGAGAAAGAGGATCTCTTTTGCACTGCTGGTGGGAATGCAAACTGGTGCAGCCACTCTGGAAAACAGTATAGAGGTTCCTCAACAAATTAAAAATAGAACTATCCTATGACCCAGCAACTGCACTACTGGGTATTTATCCAAAGGATACAGGTATGCTGTTTCGAAGGGGCACATGCACCCCAATGTTTATAGCAGCACTATCAACAATAGCCAAAGTATGGAAAGAGCCCAAATGTCCATCAACAGATGAATGGATAAATAAGATGTGGTGTGTGTGTGTGTGTGTGTGTGTGTATATATACATATGTGTTTACATATATGTATATATATGCACATATATGTGTATGCATATATATGTATATTTATATAATGGAGTATTACTCAGAAATCAAAAAGAATGAAATCTTGCCATTCACAACTATGTGGATGGAACTAGAGGATATTATGCTAAGCGAAAGAGAAAGACAAATATCGTATGACTTCACTCATCTGAGGACTTTAAGATACAAAACAGACGAACATAAGGGAAGGGAAGCAAAACTAATATAAAAACAGGGAGGGGGACAAAACATAAGGGACTCTTAAATAAGGAGAACAAACAGAGGGTTACTGGAGGGGTTGTGGGAGGGGCCATGGGCTAAATGGGTAAGAGGCATTAAGGAATCTACTCCTGAAATCATTGTTGCACTATATGCTAACTAACTTGGATATAAAATTAAAAAATAAATTAAATTTTAAAATATATGTATATATACATAAAAACAATATCCTTACTCTCAGTTTTGTTATCTGGGACCTGGGCATAGTGACAGTCCTGATCTTATAGGGTTGTAAGAAATAAGGAAGAAGATGTGCATAAAATACCCAGCGCTGTGCCTGGCACATGGTATATATTTAATAAATGCTACCTATTAGCAAAGGATAAGATAATATTCTGGACACCTTAACAACAAGACTATTAGAGGGGTGCCCTGGGTGGCTCAGTTGGTTAAGCATCCAACTCTTGATTTCAGCTCAGGTCAGGATCTCACGGTTTCTAAGTTCAAGTCCCACATCTGGCTCTGTGCTAACAGCACGGACCATGCTTGGGATCCCTTCTCCCACCTTCTCTCTCTGTTCTTCCCCTACTTGTGTGCTTTCTTTCTCTCTCTCTCTCTCTCTCTCTCTCTCTCTCTCTCTCTCTCTCAAAAAAGTAAATAAATAAACTTAAAAAAAAAAACAAGAATATTAGCTTTATTGTGGAAACTGGTATGCCACCAGTGGTTCCCAGGAAATTGAATGATGTGATGAGAAATCCCAGATATATCCCCTCTTCTCTATGATACCCTCTAAAACAGAAATCACACCCTCCTCAGCACCCCCACAGAACACCCAAATAGTTTCCCACCCACTGTCCCTGCCTTCAAATTATCTCCTTTCTACTGCTAGCATTTCAGTTAAGAAAATAGGTTCTAACATCAGCTCCCTTTTAATGGTCTCAAGACCTTCAATAATCTGATCCCATCCTCCCCACCAATCTTACACCAAGTCGTCTTAAGGGTTGTCTTCAACAACACCCTCCCTAGGAAGAAGGAATATGGTATAGTGGCTAAGAACACAGAATCTGGAGCCAGGATGCTTGGCTTTGCAAGCCAGCTCCATTACTTACTCACTAGTTACTTAGCCTGTCTATGCCTCAGCCTCCTCATCTGTAAAATGGCAGGGATAGCAACCCTGCATACATCACAAGCTTGTGGTGAGAATTGTGTAACACATATAAAGCACCCAGCACAAGGCCTAATACTTAGTAAGTGGTGATGCTGCTGAGCCTCCACTCAAAAACTAGTCCTCTTTCTAAATACAAATCCAATCATTTCACGTATCTGTTCCAAAACCTTTAATTAGTGTCCATTGCCAAGAAGATGAAGTTCAAAATCCTGAGTGTGGCATACTAAGTACAGTGCAAATTCTTCCTATTGTGGCTCTAACCCACCTGTTCCAACTTGTCTCCCACTCTTTTCCTCCACAGCCTCCAGTAAGAGGGTCTGGAGTCTGGACTTTGTGATTCTCCCAATCGACACTTTTGCCATCCCATGAATGCATGGGATTCCATCCCATGAAATTTTATTTCCTTGCTTTGCTTGCTGAAATTCCCTTCATGTTCCTTTCTACCTGCTAAGCTCCTAATCATGTTTCGCTACCCATGCAATTGTTCCCTTTTCGTGAAGTACTTTCTGAATCTTCCAGATAAACCTACTTCTAAACTCCTACATCTCACCTAGAAAACCTGAATGTAAAACCCTGTGCTGTCTTTTGCCAGTTGACTTCGTGTCTCTTCTCTACAACCTCCTCAAGGGCAGGCACCTATTTACTTCTTTTTTGCATAATGTCTGACTTGCAGTAGGGATATAACCAATGAGAGTTTGACTGAACTAACAGAGATCTATGGAAGTAATGTGGACAACAGGCAAAATTCTAGCAGAGGGATCCCAAAGCACAAAATCATTCTAGTAGTGAGAAGGTGGCTAAAATGAAAGCAGTTTTAATGTCAAGCATCTTTTGAATCCATCAGCTTGTTGATTTTGGCTCCTGACTCCTTGATGTTGTATAATTTTCTACTTATTTTTTAGAGCCTGAGACATTTTATATGAAGATAGGTCAAGAAAATACATACATTCTTTAAGACTTTCAAAGTAAAGTATTTCTAAATGTTTACTAGTTTAATATTTTCCTACTCTAAAGCAATGCTAAAGCATCAGAGTAAGTTTTATGCCTTTATTTATTTAAATAATTCCATCATTAGGAGTTTAGTAGTTTAAACGTAACTCAGAAATCTCCCCTAGTATGCTCCATAGAACACTAATCTACAAAGCTAACCTGTGGAAACTAACAAACAAAATGACTCTACAGTCAAGTAAGTTTGGAGAAAAATACATGTTATATCTCTTTATTGGAAAGTCACAGAGCACTTCAGCATATTAAAGGTTCTGAAAGGTCCACCAACGAAGAATTCTATTTCCCAAATGTGTTTACCAGAGAACCTTCTAATGTTCCTTGGAATAGGTGTTCATGGAACTCATTCTGGGAAATACTGCACTGTTTGGTCTCTAAATGGCCCCATACAACTGTTCTTTAGGTCACGAATAATCTTAATTTGTAACATTGTTGGATGGAGTTTTAAAGGACATTTGTCACTATCACTGTGCAGGTCCTGACTCCCATTCGCCTACCCCTAACAAGTTATCGTTCATTGCACACATGTAGGGAACAGAAAGCAAATGATTTTTACAGCTAAGAAAGTGTTTCATTACACACAATCAGAATCTCCTCTATAGATCCCATCCGTTCATCCTAATTCAGTTTCTTGGAGCCACAAAGAATAAATCTAAAATTTTTAGCACTTTTTCAGCCAGAAGACCTAAAATATCACATAGAATTTTTGGTTGCTAGTAGAATAGCAATCAAAATGCCTAGTTATCTCTTCATCTGAAAAGTAGACAAAAAAATGTGGGGATGATTTGCAGATACCTGGCATACCAGGCCCTCACTAATGACGGGTAATGATTAGAAGATAATGACTCGGCACCTTTGAAGACTGAAATGAAATGTCCTTAAGGTGACAAAGAGCCAACGTGAAGAGTCCTAATTTGACAACAAAACAATCTAATCCCCTTTTATGAGGTAAAGAGTGTGTCTTTGGTAATAAACACATAAGTAATTAGATGGTTTTAATGGAGATAGCTATAAACTGAAACATGGGGAAAAAAACTCTTGGTAATAGGCTGACGCCCCGGCGAGGTGGATATATAAGAGCCAGGGCAGAAGAGAGAAGCATCGAGACACCAACAGACTTCTCTTCTCAACCCAACAAAAACCCAACTCCTAACACCATGGCTTGCTGTGTCCCCTGCTGCTGCAGCGTCCCCACCGGCCCCGCCACCACCATCTGCTCCTCTGACAAATGCTGCCGGTGCGGAGTCTGCCTGCCCAGCACCTGCCCCCATGACATCAGCCTCCTTCAGCCCATCTGCTGTGACACCTGCCCCCCACCCTGTTGTGAGCCCGACACCTACGTGCCAACTTGCTGGCTGCTCAATTCTTGCCACCCAACTCCCGGAATGAGTGGGATCAACCTGACAACCTACGTTCAGCCTGGCTGTCAGAATCCCTGCGAGCCCTGCTAAGCCGCCGCGTCTCTGCACAGGTTCGGTGATGTGCTGCTCGTCACCTGGTCTTCAACACCCGCTACCACCTACATCAGGCTCAATCAATCCCAAGTCCCTGGGCCATGTTTTCATGAATGTGCCCAACTTCTTAATCCTCTCCTCCTTTGAGTGAAGTTGGGAGACCTTCTCCCTGTCTTTTAGGCTATTTCACTGCTCTTTGAGAAATAACCATTTTGACTATTCCTTAATAAACTTTATTCTGGCTTAGCAAATATGGCCTTGTGATGATTTACTCTCATGTTTCCTCTTAGGGGAAGTGGAATGCCTAGCTGAACCTGAACAGCAGATCAACATATCCACGATTTACACCAGCAGAAGGAGAGCACGTGTGGTAGAATCACTGAATAATTAGATACTGGCTCTTTGTGACACGCTGAAAAGTAAAAAATTCACTAGGTCATTTTACTCAATAGGTGTTTTTTGAAGACAAGCCACTCACTATACCAAGCCCTACACTGGAAACTGAAGATTAATGTAATATTTTTTAAATGTTTTATTTATTTTAATTTCCATTGCCCCTGAAATTGATTTTTCTTTCTTCCTTAACTGACTAAACAAATTGGTCACTTTGCTGTCATGTAGAAATAATTCTGACTCTTTAACTCATCACTGGTGAAATTCTAAGCTCAACATGCAATGCAATCTGGGAAGGAATATATATTCATTTTGATATATGCTGTCTTCTAGAAAAATCAATTCTGAAAAAATACTAGCATTTATTGGGTATTCCTTGCTCCCTCAAGTGAGAATTGGTTTACATTAGTCAGAATTATCTTTAGAAGTTTACTAGCCTAAGTGACATATTATATCATGGCATTGAAATAAACTGAAAATATCAGGCTGAAGTGCAGTATTCTCCATCCACCAGAAATAGGCACACAATTCTGTTCCTCTTAGAACAAAACTTATATGATGACCATATCATGTATTAATTCATCTCGCTGTTGTCCTGGAAAAATCCAAGCACGTAAGGTTTTTACAGAAAGTACCCAAAGTGCAATCTCGTATATATTCTTGGATTTGCCTTGGGCCTTTGAGCCATTTACTTCCCTCTCTGCCTCAGTTTCCTTGTTGTCACAGCAGAAATAATACTCTTGTCCCTGTTTATGTCTCAGGATTGTTGTGAGAGTCAAATGACCTAACATGTCAACAGCTGCACTCTGGATGGTGAGAGATGCTCACCATTACTGCCACATGATGGTTTCCAGCTTTCTCACCAAAAGACATCCTCTTATTTCTTGAAAAACATTACTTTTCCCATGTAACTTTTTAACATAATAATTCATGTTTGTTCATAAATACATTTATATGCATCAGAGAGAATTTTAGGTTTAAAATAACCAAGTTACCTCTTTTTTAGTCAAAATCAAAGCTTAAGGTTTTTATACATGATTGTAAGGGATAAATATTTAGACTTAATTTTTAATACTGGAAATAACTGTGAGTGTCCTAGTACTACCACTGCGGATCTTCAGGCATTCAAAGACCCTTGGCACTAGTTAAAAAGCCCCAGATATAACCCAGGAGATGTGTGGCTCTGCACTTGAGCTGCCTCTGTGGCCCAGAGCCAGTCACTTGAGCTCTGTGGGTCTCAGGTCTTAAATCAGTAAAATGGGCTGGCTGACCAGACACACTCTAAAGACACTTCCAGCTTGTCTATGGTTCTAGGTTATCCAGAAGCGAGTAACAAGTACTCCATGCCACTAACCAACCCCATCCCACCTTACCACTTTTGCTGTTTTTACTCCTAAGAACTAACATTTGGTGAATATCTACTGGCCATTCTAATATGTGCTTCACGCACACTATTTCATTCATTTCTAAGAAAAAACACTGACAGGTAGCTACCTTCATTGTCTCCACTTTACAGGAGAGAAAACAAACCGCGGAAGGGACTTACAAAAGTTGCACAAATAGTAAGTGACAGAGGGAGGGATTAAACCTGAAACTGCCCGAATCTAAAAGTCGCTTCTCTTCCCGCTACACCAAAGCACACACCTCCTTTGCAGACAGCAGTACGTCCAAGAGAAATATGATTGCATGTGGCTCTCTTTATCAGAAGAAAGTATATGCCTCTTAACAGTACACTGTCTACTATCTCTCTACACTGTGTATTTGGTTGTGTGTAGTAACTCAGCTTTCTCTGGGGTGATTATAGTTGAAGACAAAATGAGTGTCTACAGTAAGTCTAGAAAAAAATGTTTATGTTTCTAAAGTGAAAACAAATCATCTTTTTTTTAAGTCAGACTGTAAATACTGATTAGCAACCTCAGCAGGTGGTGGGGAGGAGTATTGACTGGGTCATTAACCTTGCATTGAAATGCAGAACGTTTGGCAACATAACACATTTTCAGGTTTCAGTAACCTAGTTCATGGTGAAAACCTACCTGTAAAGTTAATAATTGTTCATCCTTGATAATAGAACCGAAAACCAAGTCATTTCATTTTTCTTTCAAATTGTTGCTGGCCTACAGGCCTTCCTTTCCATCCTCACTGACGGTGGCCTAATTTAGACACTGATCACCAGACCCCTGATCACAGCCTCCTAGTTAATCTTGGCTCAATAATCCTGTGCCTCTCCCTTCATCCAAACTATCCCTGTCAGACCAGGCTTCTATCTCTCTATAAATATTGGTTAAATTGAATTGCTCAAAACTCTGGGAAACTCAAGTTGTTTTTTGGTTGTTGTTGTTTTTTACTGAATCAAGGCTAAACTCTTCAGTGTGGCTGTCGAGACCCTCAATAACCTGATATAGTCTTTTCTACCAAATCTTACCTGCTACTAATCTTGGGACAATGTGAGGCCTCCACTCTTATCAGAGCAATGCCCCCTCTATGACAGTCAAGACAGGAGTCTCTGCAACCAGACTGTCTTGCTTTAAATCGTACCTCTATCACTTACTAGTTAGGTGTCCTTGGTCATGTCATCTAACTTCTCCCTGCCTCAGGCTCCTCAACCATCAAATAAGATTAAAACTAGCTCTGGGCCCCTGGGTGGCTCAGTTTGTTAGGCATCTGACTTCAGCTCAGGTCATGATCTGACAGTTTGCTGACAGCTCAGAGCCTGGAGCTTGCTTCGGATTCTGTGTCTCCCTCTTTCTCTGCCTCTCCCCCACTTGTGCTCTCTCTCTCTCAAAAATACATAAGATGTTGGGGCGCCTGGGTGGCTCAGTCGGTTAAGCGTCTGACTTCAGCTCAGGTCACGATCTCGTGGTCCGTGAGTTCGAGCCCCGCATCGGGCTCTGGGCTGATGGCTCAGAGCCTGGAGCCTGCTTCTAATTCTGTGTCTTCCTCTCTCTCTGCCCCTCCCCTGTTCATGCTCTGTCTCTCTCTGTCTCAAAAATAAATAAACGTTGAAAAAAAATTAAAAAAAATAATTTAAAAAAATAAAAAATAAAAAAATACATAAGATGTAAAAAAAAAAAAAATTTCTTTTACTTAAAAAAAATAAAAAGATTAAAATTACCTCTTACCCTACCTAAGCAGTACAGTTCAGGTTGTGAAAAACTACAAAAGGCTGAGAGAAAACTGTCACCGGCCAGAGGGAACTAAGGGGGTGTGAGGACTAAATGTAATGTGGGATCTCAGACTGGATCCTGGAACAGAAAAAGGACGTTAGTGGAAAAAACACTAGTGATATCTGAATAACGTCTGAAATTTAATTAACAGCAAGTTACCAATGTTGGCTTCCTAGTTGTGACAAATGCACAATGATGTTGTAAAGATACTACCATTCAGGGAAATTGAGTGAGGGGTAGATAGGAACGCTGTACAGTCTTTGCAAACTTTCTGTGGATCTAAACTTATTCAAAAATAAAAAGCTAATTTCTAAAAAGTATGTACCAGAAACAGATCCATAAATACAGAGAAGTGGTGATTTCCAGAGCGGAGGGGGTGGGGGGTAGACAAAAGGGGTGAAGGGGGGTGGGAGGTACAGGCTTCCGGTTCACATGGGGATGGGAGGTACAGCACAGGGAATATAGTCAACGGTGTTGTAATAGCGTTGTACGGTGACAAGTGGGGACTACACTGTGGTGAGCACAGCCTTAAGTACAGATTTGTCAAATCACTATGTTGTATGCCTGAAAACTAATGTAACACTATGTGTTACCTGTATTTTAATTTAAAAACAAGTTTTAAAAAAGTATACATCTCCTAAAACTGTAGGGAAGATTAAATTAATTAAAACACGTGCAGCCCTTAGAACAGTGTGTGCCTACTGTCAACCTCTAGGAACATCTTTTTATACTCTGTGATACTGGGGTGAGGACTCTTACATCCCTCACCTGATTTTCTAGTAGATTCCACCAATAGAGGGCGCTGGAAGGAGCCTACAAGGTCTGAGGAAGAGAGGGTCTTGTGGCCCCAGCAACAGTCCTTTGTCGGCAGCTACAGTGGATTCTAGTCTCCAGCTTCTTTCCAGGCTCCAAAAACAGCATCATGGCACCTCCTCAGGAACACCAGCACCAGCGGGTGACTCCGGCCCCCCACCCACGAAGGCCCCCTGGGACCCCTCCTCTGAGCACCGGCTGGGCAACCCCTGGGGTCTGCACCCAGCTCTGCAGGCCCACTCTCCCACGCACCTGAGTCGTCACCCCCAACCTCTTCTCTCTGTTCCCAGGCCTAAAGGCTGGTAGCCTGTTTCTTGTGTTTGTTACCTCAGTTTTCCTTTTTGGCTTTTTCAGTCCTCCGATACCTATTTAACCAAGCCCCCGCCCTCAAATGCTCTCTGTTGAAACACTTTTTGTGAGGTTTTCTTGTTTGCTTGTTTTCCTGACAAAACTTGACACAGAAGCATTTTTATAAATGCTAGCTGTCATTGTTTTCCAACCTTTCTTCCTCAAACATTTCATTCTATGTGTTCCAGTCCCGAGACTCTCTTCCATGACCCAGGCCCCAGGGTTAGGCACTGCAGAAACCAAGAAAAATAAGACATTGCCTCTGCTTTGAAGGAGAGTACATTCTAGTTAAGAACCAACATGTGTACAAAAACTGCAGCCAAGTTTTATGGGTAGTGAAGGGGTGCAATCAAAGCACAAGAGGCGTGGCCAACCCTACCCGGGGCAGGGACAGAGCACAGGGCCAGAACAGTGCTACAGAAGTCACTGTTTTCCTTGCGCAAAGGCACTTACCTCTTTTCTAAGCTTTGTCTGGTCAAAACAATTTACTCCAAACCCTCCAGGCAGGCGTCTCTGATCACTAAGCCTCTACGCTGTATTTCCTCTTGTGGGCGTTCTAACAGCACCCAAGGGAGAAACTTCACTGATGAGAGAACTCTACCACGCCACACACAAGGCTGAATGATTTGCATAAGCAATTCTCATTTAATTTTTGTTCAGTGCTTGCAATAAGACTACAGCAGGTGAATATTTCTGTGGTTGAAAACCGAAATTTGTGGTCGAAAACCAAAGCTCAAATCACTTGATCTAGGTCTCACAACATGTACCTTATAAGGGATTCAAACCTAACTCCAGAACTCCTCCCATTACTAGTCTTGTAATTTAATTGTACATCATTTAAATCATACGCAAAGGGATTTCTAACCTTTTCCATTAGACCAAGCACTCCTGGAGGACAGGCACCATGCCTTCTCTTTTTCTATCTCTACCACACTCTTTTTTTTTAATGTTTATTTATTTATTGAGAGAGAGAGAGCGAGGGAGGGGCAGAGAGACAGAGAGGGAGACACAGAATCCGAAGGAGGCTCTGGGCTCTGAGCTGTCAGCCCAGAGCCCGACGCGGGGCTTGAACCCACAGACTGTGATATCATGACCTGAGCTGAAGTCAGACACTCAACCGACTAAGCCACCCAGGCTTGACACTCTTCAGACTCTACCACACTCTTCAGACTATATTAGAGACTGAATAAATATTTGGCTTATAATGAATGGATTTGCTGACCAGTATCCTTTACTGTAGTTATGTACTAGCTTTGGCCATGACATGTTAACACTATCACTGAATTAAAGTGGAAGGAATTTTAAAAATGGTAAAAGGTGACTACTGAAAAATGAAATAGGCAGGTCAGCAGTTTGGTCATTCTGAAAAGAAAGAACTTTTCATGCTGTTTTGCAAAGAGATGCAAGCTCATTTTTCAGACCATACATAGTCTTATGAACCTATGTTTTAACATGTTCAGGCTTCTGGTTAAAAAAGCCAATGTCCTCTGTAAAACTGAGAGCTTATTTAAATGTTTATACATAATTGCATACATAGACAATGCAGCAGATCGGTACAGAAAACATCTAGCAGCCTCTGAACTTCCCAGTCAAGATCATGTTTTCTATCTTCGGTATTCATTTACATCTTCACATCCTCGAAAAGATAGCAAGGTGACTCTGGTAGGGAAAAAGTCCCACCACAGGTTTTGACTTCACAAATACATCCAGATCACACATTTTGAGAAGGATCATTTCTTACTTCTCAGAGAAATCACTCTTGATTCTTTACACTCAGCAGTGATCACTTGTAAGGACAAATTCTGGTCGGTAAAAAAGAGGAAATGCAGAAGAGACCCTGAAGTATTTACCGGTGATGGAGTTAAGTGGAGAGCCTATGCTGGTACCACTTTGAAACTGCAACAGAAAGCATGTTTGAATGTCGCAACACAACCAAATAAAACTGAAGGAGAGCTCCTCTCGCATCTGGTAAATAAGTCAGTGAGTTATTTGTATGGGATTATACAAACAACAACAGGGAAACATTCTGGTGGACAGAAGCCGTGTTCCCTGAGGCTTCTGGTGGATATAAAAGACTCAGAGAAGACAGCTTTGTACAAGATCTTCCTTTGCACCAAAATGTCTGGCTGTGAGTCTTGTCTCCAAGGCTGCCGCAGCAGCGTCCCCACCGGCCCCGCCACCACCACCTGCTCCTCTGACAAATGCTGCGGAGTCAGCCTGCCCAGCACCTGCCCACACGCCATCAGCCTCCTTCAGCCCACCTGCTGTGACACCTGCCCCCCACCCTGCTGTGTGCCTGACTCCTACGTGCCATCATGTTGGCTGCTCGGCAGGGGCCACCCTGCTCCAAACCTGAGTGGGATCTCTGTCACAACCTGTGTCCAGCCCTGTGAGTGTGGAGCACCGCGCTGCTAGCCAAAGAGATTTCCAAGAGCCTGGCCACGTCACCCTGATGGACCATCACAGTCCTTAAGAGACGCTCAGCAAATGGTCTTTAATTAGAAGCTCTGGAAGAGGGTGGCTCTTGGTTGAGCTTCCAACTTCAGCTCAGGTCATGATCTCACGGTTCGTGAGTTCAAGCCCCACATCAGGCTCTGTGTTGACAGCTCGGAGCCTGGAGCCTGCTTCAGATTCTGTATCTCCCTCTCTTGCTGCTCCTCCCCCATTCACGCTGTCTCTCTCTGTCTCTCAAAAATAAATAAACATTAAAAAAAAAAAAAAGCAGCAGCTCTGGAAGAAAATGTTCTGAGCCTGTGCCTTCAGCTTAGCAGAATCGTTCAATGTTCTGAATGATGGTTTCCAGTGAGAAGTTGAGTAAATGCTGTCATGGACCTCCTCACTTTAAAAATAAACAAACACCACTGTGCCCCAAACCATGTGCTGTCTCAGTGATATAATTGCCAAACAACTCTTGACACGTGTGCACATGATAAACCTATAAATATGTCCAGCAGAATTATACTAACTGATGACATCAACATAAATCTCATAGGCAAAAGAAGGCCTCACAAGGATATGTAAACACCTGACAAAAATTGCCTAAATAGTAAAATATATTAAGCTCTAAGCTTAAAGTCATTTTCAATTCCAAGGTCAGCACCTACTTTTAATTTTAATGTTTTCCCTGCCTCTTTAAGTAACTACCTCACACACCTTCTTTTGAAGATTCTGAGAGGCACACCCAGGTGGCTCAGTCGGTTAAGCATCTGACTTTTGATTTCAACTCAGGTCATGATCCCAGGGTTGTGGGATTGAGCCCTTCATCGGGCCCCATGCTCAGCATGGAACTTGCTTAAGATTCTCTCTCTCTTGGGGCACCTGAGTGGCTCAGTTGGTTAAGCGTCAACTTCAGCTCAGGTCACGTTCTCATGGTTCGTGAGTTCCAGCCCTGCATCGGACTCTGTGCAGAGCCTGGAGCCTGCTTCAGGTTCTGTGTCTCCCTCTCTCTCTGCCCTCCCCCATTCACTTTCTGTCTCCCTCTCAAAATAAATAAACATTAAAAATTAAAAAAAAAAACCTCTCTCTCTGTCCCTCTGACCCTACCCCCAACGTGCACGTGCGTGAGCATTTTTTCTCTCTCTCTCTCTAAAAATAAAAATAAAAATTTTTTAAAAATAAAGATTCTGAGAAACATCAACATACTCACTGAAGAGACCCCAAAGACTGAGCTGAGCCACATTTTTTTCATTACTCGTTTAGGTGAAGCTCTGAATGTAAAACTGTTTCGACATCTGTAAAGCACTTCACAGATGAAATCGCTCTGCTTATGTCAATTGTTATTATAAGAGGTAATCCTAAAAATAAATACATAGGTTTTTTTTTTCCTTCTAATCTGTAATTTAACCCAATTCCATACACATTTATCAAGCGCCTACTGTGTTCCAGGCACTCACCTAGGTGCTTGACAGAGACTAAGAAGATGAAGACACAATCCCCACTTTTTCAGAGTTTGCACACTGGAGTGAGGAAGACAAATAAATGATGAACCATAATACATAACAGACTGAAATGAGGTCTAAATGAAGAGATAGGAGACACACTTTGTGAAAGCAAAGGATGAAAACATCTAGAAGAACCACCTAAAGGTTCACGCGAAGGAGATACTGGAGTTGATGCTTGAGGAATGAGCAGGATTTGAGAAGTACAGAATCGGGGAAGGACACTGCAAGGAACAGTGTGGCCACACCCAGAGAGATGTAAAGTGCCTTGGAGGCGCTAGCCTTCATTTTCACTTGATATGCTTTGTGATACATATCCATATTTAAGCAAAACCAAGCCAACTTCACTAACAGGTTCTTCTTCTCATAAAATGCATGAGGCTTATTTACCAATGACATTTCCCACTGAGTATTCATTTCCCAATGAGTATTTCCCACTGATTTGCTTCAGCCAGGTTTCTTCTCTACTAAACAGGCCAAGTTGGTTTTCAGTCATGTCCCTTCAGAAACACCCCAGGAAAGAATCTGTCCTTCGTGTTTACTCAACAACAATTTGCCATCCAACGAATTACATAATTTAGATTCTACTGGCTGAATAGTTTTGTGCTGATCAAGGGGAAGGAAGTATGTGAAGATGCTGGAATCAGGATATTACACACTAGAGATAATTATTCAGTCCAACTTCCTCACCTGCCATCCTACAGTACAGCAGATCAAGGCCAACCGAGGTGAAGAATGTTGTATAAGGCATCCCTCAAAGGAATTTACAACCTAATTGAAGACCCAAGATATGAAAACAAATAATCATGCAGAGTAGGGAATAAATCAGTGAAAATAAGGACTCCTATAGTTCTAAACCACATCAGATCAGATACCCTCCCAGAACCCACTGTTGTTTTATAAATCTTATGACTTCTCCTTTTTGTTCTTGGTTCAACTTATTTTAAATGAAGCATTAGTTTGAAAATGAATGAAGATGAGGTGATTTCTTTTAATGGTACATTTAACAAAACTCAGCAGCTGGGGGGCGCCTGGATGGCTCAGCTGGTTAAAAGGCTGACTTTGGCTCAGGTCATGATCTCAGGGTTCCTGAGTTTGAGCCCTGCATCAGACTCTGTGCTGACAGCTCAGAGCCTGGAGCCTGCTTCAGATGGGGTGTCTCCCTCTCTCTCTTCCCCTCCCCCACTCACATTCTGTCTGTCTGTCTCTCTCTCTCTCTAAAAAATAAATAAACATTAAAAACTTTTTTAAAAAAAGCCAGCAGCTGGGTGGATCTTTCTTCCCAGTGAATTTACATTTTAACTCACTACAAGATTGGCATAGCTTTGAGAATAAAGACTGTTTTTAAAAAAAAACATAGAATAATACAACCTTTTAAGACTCATTATAGATTAAAAATAATGAAAAGGGGTTTCATCGTATTCTATTTTGGCTGTCACCCTGCTTGCTCAATAGAACCTGAATTCTATCCTCAATAAACAAGGTAACTATGTCTGAGATTCATATCGTCATATGCAACATTCATCTATAAGTGTCATGTCCTTGTTGACTTCACTGAGAAAATGGTCCAATTAACCATTTGAGTTGTATGTTCTGGTATTAGTAATTAAAAATTGTATGTTATGCATATTATTTTAAATTAAGGGGGAGAAAAACAAGGAAAAGAATACAGCCTCTGAAACTATAGCTGAATTCAGTCACTCAGACTGATTATCCATATTTCATGTAAGGTTTGGCATTCCAAGACCCTGTGAAGATAAAATGCAATCATCTTATGACAAAAGTGACAAGTCAATGAGTCAAAAACATGATGTATCTTAGTAAGGGCACGACTCTTAATGGACAAGTAAATACCAAACTGATTAGAGAATCTTAGTGAAGAGGGGTGGGATAAACAAAAATGACAGGAAGCCTTCTGGTTGGACCAACACCCACTGAGGACCATATATAAGAGCCCCAAAGCAAGAGGAGACATTTGTATCTCAGAAACCTCATCTTTCCAAGAAACCAAAAGCAAACCAGATTCCCAGCGCCATGGCTTGCTGTGTCCCCTGCTGCTGCAGCGTCCCCACCGGCCCCGCCACCACCATCTGCTCCTCTGACAGATGCTGCCGGTGCGGAGTCTGCCTGCCCAGCACCTGCCCACACACGACTTGGTTACTGGAGCCAACCTGCTGTGACAACTGCCCCCCACCCTGCCACATTCCCCAGCCCTGTGTGCCCACCTGCTTCCTGCTCAACTCCTGCCAGCCCACCCCGTGCCTGGAGACCATCAACCTCACAACCTATACCCAGCCCAGCTGTGAGCCCTGCATCTCAAGCTGCTGCTGAGCGATGGCTGCTTTGCTCTGTGCCTGACAATGAAGAACCCAGAAGCTGTCTACTCAGTATTCATTTGCCTCAGTAGTTGATCATGATGTTGAGGCAGACCAGATGGCCCAGACATGGAAAACCTACCTTTGATTTTAATGGAAAGAAAATCAAGAATTTCTTTATGGTTATTTGCCTGAATAACCATTTGGTTCATTTGGGCAGGTGAACATCATCTATTATTGAAATTCTATTGAAATCTGTAAGAACCCAGACTATATTTTCTTGGTCATGTTGCTTCTTGGATCCCATTTCTTATAGTGGATATTTTCAGAGTAAAAAAAAAAAATTCTTGATGGGTTTTCCAATAAACTTTATTTCTCTGGCAAGATATGTTGCTTGTTTATGTTAGAGTTTTTGGTATATTTCCTTAATTTAAAAAAAAAAAGGTAAAGATAAGATGATTATTTTATTTAACAAAAAAAAAACAGAACAATCTTCTAAAAGAATGACTGGAACTAGCTAGCTTCTAGGCTGCTAACTTCAAACTGGTTAGCTTTTCCATTCTCCTCTTTTCCTCAGACAAATGCAATTTGAAGTGAGCCAACATTTACTTAACCTACGTTTTGCTGAGGAAATCACATTATTAACTCACACAATCCTTAAAACATCGCTAATAGATGAGAAAAATGAAGCTGTAAGAGTTACTCAACATTCTCAAAGTTACTTTGCGTAAACCTCCAAACTCTGTTCCCCTTGTCACCATAAATGCAGCCGGTCCCATGACTGGGTCCCTAAGCTACATGACAAGGGGGGAATGAAAGGGCGGGCCTATGCCAGCCGACTCCATCTTGTTCTGTGTCCTTCACCTTGACCACACCTCCTCCCCTTGAGTAACCCCCCCCCCCACCTGCCTAACAGGACTCGGACCCTTCCCCAGGACCCTTCCCCAGCCAATCGGCTGAGGCCATAGCCATTACCTCACCAACTGCCCCTAGGCCCCAATAAAACCTTTGTCCTTTTGAAATTCGCTCTCTTTCCCTGGTATCTCACCGCTGCGTCAGTGCAGGTAGGGGATTGAGCTCGAGCTAGCTCGAATAAAGTCTCTTTGCTTTTGCATCGGACTCGGCTCCCTAGTGGTCTTTGGGGATCACGAATTCTGGGCATAACACCACCTTGGCATACTGATTATTGTAACTAAAAATTACTTAAGAAACAGCCTATGCAAGCACATTCAGACCCTCCTCTGTCCATGAGAAAGCAGGGAATAAATTTCTCATGGGAAAGGTACCCTCCCTGCACAATGAGGTAAAGAGACATCCTTATTATCACCAGAGAGGAAATTTAGAGCTGAGAAGGCTGTATAAAGAAACCTTGCTACCTTTTACTAATTTACTACCACAGCCCTAAGTCTGTTTACAATTCCTTACTATTTGAAGCTCCCAAAGTTAAGTTTTCTTTGACCTATCAATTCCTCATATATTGTCTCTTTGTCTAAAAAGTATAAAAACTGCTTGCCTTGTCATTTCTTTAGGTCTCAATTCCATTATTGGGCTTCTGTGTGCACATAATAAACTTTGGTGTTTTTTCCTGTTAATCTGTCTCATGTAACTCTAATTCTTCGGTCAGTTGAAGGACCGTCAAGGGTAGAAAAATTTTTCCTTCCCCACACCCCCTATGATTATAGACGGTATAATTAAAACTGGGCAAGTGTGTGTGTGTGTGTGTATGTGTGTAGACTTTCAGCAATTTGAAAATCTATCTAATCAAGAATAACCATGTTTTTCCTGCATTCGCTCAAAGGAAAAGGGTACCCTTTATTTCTAAAAATAGAATGTTTAGTATCTCTGACACATACTAAACTTAAACCACAAAAAAGGTAGCTCAATCTCAATTAAGTCCTATATTTAGTCTTTTAACAAGTCAGTCACCAGACCGTCTAAGGCAAATTAGCTCACCTCTCTAGGATTCACAGTCATAATTTACAAATAAAGGATAGTTATTCCCAGGTCACTTAGACCATTGGCAAAGAAAAGAAATTTTATTAAAGTACTATACGTCTTTTCAATAAAAGAGATGAGTTTATCATAAACTTTTTATTTTATAAGTTTCTAATCTATAACTTTAAATCTTATTTATAATTATGGAAACGTAACATTCTACACAGAACAGTACCAATTTCTTTATCATCATAAGCTTGACTTAAAGTAGTATTGCATTCTAAGTAAGACAACACTCTTCTTTTTGCCATGAACTTCTGTGAGAAACTGCAAACCTCTCTGCAATGTTTTTCTTAAAACGTCAAAATAATTTCCTTTTGCTTATAATTTTTATGATTTTAGAGCCCTTCCTATCATAACATACAATAACAGTAGCTTATAATAATATATTCACAATAAGCCTTCCATCAGACTCCAAGTTCCATGAGACCAAGAATGATGTCTATTTTGTTCACTCTCTTATATCCAACATTTACAACAGTGTTTGGCACATGGGAACTGCTGGATATATGTTTATTAAATTATTTTTAAAATACTGAAAATATAAGGGTGCCGGGGTGGCTCAGTTGGTTAAGGACCCAATTCTTGGTTTCGCTCAGGTCATGACCTCATGGCTTGTGAGATCAAGCCCCACATCGGGCTCTGCACTGACAGTGTGGAGCCTGCTTGGGATTCTCTCTCTCCCTCTGTCTCTGCCCCTCCCTAGCACACATGCTCTAAATAAATAAATAAATAAATAAACTTTAAAAAAAAGTTTTAAAACAAAATTTTAAAAATACTGAAAATATAAATCAGTCCTCAGTAAAAGAGTGAGAAATCTGGCAGGTATTCACTCAAAGATAAATCTGGGTGAAGTCCAGGGATACCAAAAGAGATTGCAAATCCTTTCTTCCAAGCAGAGCCATAGAGAACTTTGTTAAAATTTGAAGTTTATTAATTTCTATCCCAGCTGTTTTCTCTAACTGTAGGTGTGAACCTTCAGATAAATGTTTGCTACTTCCTGTAAGGTTGCTCTTTTACTTTTCTGCAGCTATTTTTTTCTTCTTTAGACTGCTTCTTTCCCCTATTCCTTACCTTGAGTTTGTCTGATCTGCAACTTACTTGGATAATGATGATAATAATTTATCTCTGTATAGCACTTTATGATTGTCTATGGACAAAAATCTTCTGAATGGAAGAATATAGATATTATGATCCTTACTTTGAAGAGGAGAAAGACAAGGTTTTAAAAAAATGAATGATCTGGCATAACAAGGAAGGCAATGAGAAGGACTGGATCCAGTAAAGAGCTATTCTGACTCCTAATGTGGTCCACAGTTGTTAACTATTGCCACAATTATCATCTTGAAAATAACCCAAATGATTAATAATGTAAAAATTTTAAGTAACTTTGAAGTATAATTATATAATGAATGCTAGGAAATATTAAAAATAACATTATCGGGCACCTGGCTGGCTCAGTCGGTTAAGCATCCAACTTCAGCTCAAGTCACGATCTCACAGTTTATGAGTTCGAGCCCCGCATTGGGCTCTGTGCTGACAGTTCAGAGCCTGGAGCCTGCTTCAGATTCTGTGTCCCTCTCTCGCTCTGCCCCTCCCTCGCTCATGCTCTCTCTCTCTCTCTCTCTCTCTCTCTCTCTCTCTTTAAGAATAAACATTAAAAAAAATTTTAAATAACATTATCAAATATATTTAAGAATACAAGATAATGAAAATATGTATGTTTAAGAAAAAAGGCAAGTTATAGAACCATAGGTAAAATGATTCCAGTACTAAAGTGATAAACAAATGTATTAAAAAAAATGACTAGGGGCGCCTGGGTGGCTCAGTCAGTTAAGCGTCCGACTTCAGCTCAGGTCATGATCTCACAGTCCGTGAGTTTGAGCCCCACGTCCAGCTCTGTGCTGACAGCTCAGAGCCTGGAGCCTGCTTCAGATTCTGTGTCTCCCTCTCTCTCTGCCCCTCCCCTGCTCATGCTCTGTCTCTCTCTGTCTCAAAAATAAATAAAAACATTTAAAAAAATGACTAGAGGGATATACACAAGTATGAATACAGAATTTCTCTTGATGATAAGATTATGAGTGACTTTTCTTTATACTTTACTATTCTGTCCAAATTTTTAAATAAATATAAAATATGTATAGTCAAAAATGAAATAATAGGTGTTTTTTAAAAGTCTGCCCATATTTCTCAATAGCATATTTCCTCATATTAATGTAAGTTTGATCTTCAAAAGTCCCAAAACTTAACTAACACAATGTTATGTGCTAGTTACATCTCAACAAAAAATTATGTAATTTTTTTAAAAGTCCCAAAGCAAAAAAAAAAAAAAGTTACTAAACTTAAGTTCAACTTTTTAAAACATCATCAGAACAACTGATACAGATAAAGGTAAAGAGAATGAACACTAGACTAGCACCAGAGATAAGACCTACATACTACAGGTGTAGTATGACGCAATATTTCCCAGCAAGGCCGGTGTCAGAATTATAATAGCAGAAGTTTTTGGTGACACGTCATAAAGCTTGTGTTCCAGTCACAAATAGCAAGAGTAATCAGTGCCGATTTAGCAAGGAACTCAAATAAATGTTAATTAGGAGAATACAGACTCTTTACAAGCATCTAAATGTCAAACCAATCAAAGGATAATGGGTACACTAATATAAACAAGAACCAGGAAAGAAGCCTTCTGGTTGGACCAACACCCACTGGGAAGGGTATATAAGGGCCTCAAAGAAAGGAGAGACAGTCACAACTCAGAAGTTTCATCTATAGTTACAACCAAATCAATTAAAAACACAGATTCCCAGCGCCATGGCTTGCTGTGTCCCCTGCTGCTGCAGCGTCCCCACCGGCCCCGCCACCACCATCTGCTCCTCTGACAGATGCTGCCGGTGCGGAGTCTGCCTGCCCAGCACCTGCCCACACACGACTTGGTTACTGGAGCCAACCTGCTGTGACAACTGCCCCCCACCCTGCCACATTCCCCAGCCCTGTGTGCCCACCTGCTTCCTGCTCAACTCCTGCCAGCCCACCCCGTGCCTGGAGACCATCAACCTCACAACCTATACCCAGCCCAGCTGTGAGCCCTGCATCTCAAGCTGCTGCTGAGCGATGGCTGCTTTGCTCCATGCCTGATGCTGAAAGAGTCAACCCAGAAGCTTTCGTGTTCACCTGTCTCGTTACCTGCAACTAACTGACTCTGCTTTCCAAGTTGGAACAAGGATGATGTTATCACTGACAACTCTCCCTCAAAAAGAAATCAAGAGACTTTTGATGGCCATATGGTAGATATCAGTGACCCAGGGCAATGTGAACAGGTGGATGCTACAGGCTTCCCAAAGTTTTTCATCTCCTCCATACTAAAGTTTCTCTTTCTTTGGGTGCTTCGGGAATTCTGTTTCCAGTGCTGGGTGGTATCTTTCTCGAAACGGAGGAGCTTCTTCATGATCACACTAATAAATTTTACATCTCTGGCATAGCACAAATGTCTACAATTACTTTTGTTTATTCTTATTAATTCATTAATGTACTTCTTAACTCCAAAAGTCAGCATTTTAAGAAAAACTAAGAACAATCTGCAAAATTAAACATGGTGACAGTACAAATATTTCTTGCTTTCATTGTTCTTGTTGTTTTAAAAAAACTAAATGGCCTCACATACGCAATGGTCCCCCATATCAGCACACTTGCAAATAGACTTTCCCTGACTTGTCCTCCCCAAAAATGGTTTAAGGTATATTGGGAAATACTGAACATGATATGAAGATATAACATATCAACTCCAGGGGACCTGATCTGTTTATGTTAAAAAAAATTAGTAACCTCATAATGTCATTATTCATTCAGTAAACATCTTTAAATACCTAATGATGTGCCTTGGATTTTATTGTCCCTGCTCAAAATGAGCAGACTGCCTAGTAGGTCAAGCACATGCAAACACAATACCCATTCATTGCTTCATGCAATTAACAATTATTAATTGAAGCAAGGCACTGTATTGTAATAAAAATATTAAGTGCTCTATTAGTAGTGTTAGTAAAGTGCTGTGATACCATAAAATTGAGAACAATTAAGAAATTAAGATTGCTGCCATGGTCACAAACAGGAAAAAGACATAGTCAAAGACAAACTGAAGCGGGTGGTCAAAGGGATATGGAAGAGAAGAGGCTGTCAGAGAGATTAGGCAGTGGCATTATGTCACGATCTGAGCATGGGAACAGAGAAGGAAGAGAGAATTTGAAAAGGAAATACTATATTCTGCTCTAGATATGTCAAGTTTGAGTCCCAGGTGGCATATCTAACTAGAGTTTAGATGGCTGGAATTTGTACAACAGTGTTCTAGAGAGGAAGAATATATATAAAGGAAGGTGCAGAAGTCTATGTAAAAGTTATCAAGTACTTGCAGAGAGCTTGGTTGAATGCATACAGGATGAAATTTCATGAGGCTAACAGAGTGGCTGCTGGGGGATAAAAAGCTGAATGGAGATACCAAAATTCAGTCAATTCTAACAGACACTGAAATTCCAGTACACCTAGAGATGACAAAGCTCTCCGAGTACCTCTGGCACTCAACTGATGTTCCAGAAGGACACACCAAAAGAGTAAAAAGTACAACCTTGAGTAAAGAACACACCAAATCATACTTTCTCTCAAAAAGTCTAAAACCAAGGCTTAGAGGATTAAGAGGATCTTCCAGTGATTTAACTTCCTGTCAGAACAAAACTCAACACTCAGCACTCTACAACATATCAAGACTTCCTAAAATACATCATCCAGAATGAACAACATACAATTAAAAATTGTCAGACACGTGAAGAAACAGGAAAACGTCATCCATAATAAAGAGAAAAAGCAGCCAATAAAAACAGGTCCATAGATAACACAGATGTTAGAATCCGCAGACAAAAATTTTATAACAGTTATTATAAGTATTTTCATGGACATAGGGAAAGATGAACACAATGTGAAAGGAAAAAAGTGAAGAAGATGGGGCGCCCGGGTGGCTCAGTCGGTTAGTCATGTGACTTCAGTTCAGGTCATGATCTCAAAATTTGTGAGTTCGAGCCCCACATCAGGCTCTGTGCTGACAGCTCAGAGCCTGCAGCCTGTTTCAGATTCTGTGTCTTCCTCTCTCTCTGCTCATCCTGCACTTGCTCTCTCTCTCTCTCTCTCTCTCAAAAATAAACAAACATTAAAAAAACTTTTAAGTGAACAAGATGAAGAAACTCAACAGAAAAGCAAATTTTTAATTTTTATTTAATAATAACAAACTAAATTTTAATTTTAATGATTTAAATTACAGAGATGCAAATAAAAATTCTAGAACTACAGAGTACCATCTGAAATAAAGAATTCAATAGATGGGCTTAATATCAGATTGGAAACTGCCAACTAGAAGTGAGGTCAGTGCATTAAGATAACTTAAAATAATGTTAAAATAGATCAAAATTATCAACACTAAAACAGAGAAAAAAAGGGATTGAAAAAAAAAATGAACAGAACCTGAGCAGCCTCCTGTTGGACAGTACCAAGTGACCCAACAATTATGAAACAGAAGTTCCACAGTGATAGGAAACTGAGGTAGAAAACTGGGATAGACAAAGGCTGAAAACTGTCTGAATTTAGTGATATATTTTATTAACCTACAAATCCCAAGCAGGTAACACAACCTACATACATACATACACACACACACACACACACACACACCACCTAGATATATCATAATCAAACTGATGTAATAAAAAAGATTAATAGGGCAGCACCTGGGTGGCTCAGTCGGATAAGCCTCCAACTCTTGATCTCAGCTCAGGTCATGATCTCCTGGTTTGTGGGATGGAGCCCTGCTGTCAGGCTCTGTGCTCACAGCCCAGGCTCACAGGCTGTGAGCACAGAGCCTGCTTGGGATTCTCTCTCTTTCTCTCTCTCTCTCTCTCTCTCTCGACAAATAAATTAACTTAAAAAAAAAATCAAATAGAATATCTTAAAAGAAATGAGAGTAAATACACATTCAACAGAGGACGGCAAAGAGAAAAAGACTGTCAGACTTCTATTCAGATAAAATGGACGTCAGAGGACAATCAAATCTCATTTTCAACGTCCTGGAAATTAAAAAAAAAAAAAAAAGTAACCCAGAGTTCTATAGTTTGCAAAAACCACCTTCAAAATTGAAGGAAAATGAAAACACTTTTGGATAAACAACGTTGATTAAAAAGTGTCATACGAAAGTTCACTTTCAAGCTTTGGTTCAAGACGGTGGCTGAGGGGCGCCTGGGTGGCTCAGTCAGTTAAGCGACAGAGTCTGGATTTCCGCTCAGGTCGTGACCTCACAGTCCTGATATGGAGCCCCACATCAGGCTCTGTGCTGGGCATGGAGCCTGCCCGGGGTTCTCCCTCTCTCTCCCCCCTGCCCCTCCCTTGCTCCTGCATGGTCTTGCTTGCTCTCTCTCAATAAAAACAAACAAACAAAACAAAACACAACAAAGAAACAAACAAACAAAAAAACCCAGATGGTGACTGGGCAGCTCCCGAACTCCCCTCCACCCACAGAAAACCGGCCTACAGCGACATTCGGAATAACTTCTTACAAAAACCTGAAGGTGAGACACAAGGCCACCGAGGCAGGTAGGAGAGGCGGGGACACAACCTTGCCATCAACGCCAGCCTGGGAGCCACCGGCAACCAGGCGGGAACTCAAAACCCGGAGCCTCTGCCTCAGTAGTGGCGCGCTCCACCCCCACCTCACGCATCCCAGTGTTCCGACACGCGCTTGAACGACGAAGCCTGCAAAACACCGAATCTCGAAAACCAACGGCGCCGGCACAGTGCTCAAACTTCAAGCGAAGGGGGCTCACCTGCTTACAGTGAAGCGTGGGCGGCGGAGGGGCAGGCACGAAGACCTGCCACACACGCCCAACACCCTTGCGGGGCGGCACCGAGCCGAAGCTGCCGGCGCCATCTTGGCGCTCTCCTCCGCGCATGCTCCAGAGCAGGAGCATCTCCCCAAAGGGAGCCTTTACACTGACCTGGTGCCTGGGTTTTTGCAGCCGCTGCCCTCTAGAGGACGCCTTTTGATCGCCTGGTTCTGGAGGCCAGGGGAATTTGTGTTCCTGGTCCCGTGGGAGTGTAATAATCCGTGTCACCCAGGAAGGAGCTCAGACCTCTGTCTGGCACCCCGATTTTTGTGACTGCTACCAGAGGACACCTGGTGTAGCCAGTGCGGCTAACGCTCATGTGTCCCACGGGGCTGTAAACAAAGCAGAAAGAGTTCATACCCAGGAGCTTGGTCTTTCTGTGAAGAGGCCTAATAGCTGATCATCATGGCTGTGCCTGAGGCTTCTAATGAAACGCACACCTGTGATCCTGTCTAGATGCCTCAGAGGATGGGCACTGTCTTCACCCTCACCCTCTGCTGCACTTCAGAGCACCAATGTCTCCTGAAAGGGAACACGTCTGGCGCCCTGGTTTTTGCCTGGTGCCTTCCTGTTTCTGTAGCTGCTGTCCAAGGGACATCCTTTGATTGCCCGGCTGTGGGGGAGGTGTTGGGTTCCTGCATCCCACATGACTGTGGCGGCTGGGGAGATGTTGCTCAGCAGGTTGCCACCCCAAGGGCACTACGTAGATAATGCACACCCCCAAGTCTTTCTGTGAAGAGGAGGCTGCTTGCTTATCCTGGAGCGTCAGCCTGAGGGCAGGGCTCCAGGCTGGTCACACATTTAGTGCTGAGCAGCTCTCAAGGAATATAGCCTATGAACACCATCTTGGTGTTTCCCTCTGTCTTGCTTTGGCTTAGTGGTATGACCCAGAAAAGGGTTTATACACTCATCTGTAGCCCCTATTTTTGTGACCGCTACCCAGAAGAAACATCCAGATCACCTGGCTTTGGTGGGCAGAGGGGCTTATGTTTACAGTCCCATAGGACTGTATTTATTTGCATACTTTAAGAGCTAATGCCTAAGAGTCTGGTTCCAGTCAGCCTGAATCTAGATGCTAAGGCCCTCCCCTTTGGGGCACTGACAGGTCTTGGCACATCCTCAACTGCTGGGAGCTATTAAAAATATAATAGGCTACTTGGACAAGCACAGAGGTTGGAGACACAATCGAGAGCCCGGGCAGGGCTGAACAACAGGGTCCAGCTCCTACATGAGGCCACTCCTTCAAGACTGGGAGAGGTGATTCTTTCGTCTACTGTATAGAAACCAACACAGAGAGTTGAGCAAGATGAAGAAACAGAGGAATATCTTCCAAATGAAAGAATAAGATAAAACAAAGTGGATTAAAGACTGGAACATAAGATCTGAAACCACAAAACTCCTAGAAGAAAACATAGGCAGTAAGCTCCTGGATATAGGTCTTGACTATGATTTCTTTTAAATCTGATCCCCACAGCAAAAGGAACAAAAGCAAACAAGTGGGACCACATCAAACCAAAAAGCTTCTGCACAGCAAAGGAAATCAGCAACAAAATGAAAGGGCAATCTACTGAATGGGAGACAATATTTACAAATCATATATCTGATAAGGGCAAATGTCCAAAATGTATAAAGAATTCATACAGCTCAATGGCAAAGACACAATCCAATTTAAAAAAAAAACGGGCAGAATATCTGAATAGATATTTTTCCAAAGAAGACATAGAAAAGGACAATAGGTACATGAAAAGATGTTTACATCATTAATCATCTGGGAGATGCAAATCAATACCACAATGAGATGCCATCTCACATCAATCAAAATGGCAGGTATCAAAAAGATAAGAAATAACAAGTGGTGGTAAGATGTGGAGAAAAGGGAACCCTCATGCACTTTTGATGAGAATGTAAAATGGTGTAAATTGGAAAACACTATGGAAGTTCCCCCCAAAAAATTAAAAATAGAACTATCAGCAATTCCACTTCTGTGTATTTGTCTGAAGAAAATGAAAACATCAACTCAAAAAGATATATGCACTCCCATGTTAATTGCAGCGTTATTTACAATAGCCAAGAAATAGAAACAACCTACATATATGGCATATTATTCAGCCATAAGAAAAGAATGAAATCTTCCCATTGTAGTAACATGGATGAACTTCGAGGACATTATGCTAAGTAAAAAAAAATCAGATGGAGAAAGACAAATACCATATGATCTGTCATATGTGGAATCAAAAACAAATAAATAAATAAAACCAAGTTCATAGTTATGGAGAACAGATTCGTTCCCAAAGGTAGGGAGGTGGGAAGTAGAAAAAAATGGGTGAACTGTTTTGTTTTGGTTCTTTAGTTTAAATAAATTGAACTTTAAAAATAAATAAATCGGGGTGCCTGGTGTCTCAGTCAGTTAAGCGTCTGACTCTTGATTTCGGCTCCGGTTGTGATCTCACAGTTGTGAGATCAAGCCCTGTGTTGGATTCCACACTGAGCATGGAGCCTGCTTGGGATTCTCTCTCTCTCTCTCTCTCTCTCTCTCTCTCTCTCTCTCTCTCTCTCCCCCCTCCCTTTCCCCTGCTGTGTTCTCTCTCTAAAATAAAAAAATTAAATTAAATTAAATAATAAACCACTTTATAATATAAACAAAAATACTAAGTAAATACATTTTGAAGCTCTACTTCTATTCCATGACACAATGATTCTCCTAAATATTTACCCAAAAGAAATGAAATATATATCCACAAAAATATATATACAAGAATATCTATGGGAGTTTTATTCATGACAGCCCCAAGTAAGAAATACTCCAAATTTTTGTCCAAAGGAGAAAGGACACATTGCAGCATATTCATACAATGAAATACTCCTCAGCAACTTTAAAAAAATAAAATACTGTACTTCTGGTACACGTGACAACAGGGATGAAATAAAAACTATGATGTTGAGCCAAAGAAACCAGATACAAAAAGAATGCACCCTGTGATTTTACTTATGAAACCCACGAATAGTGAATACCAATCTCTGGTAAAAGGAATCAGAGCGTTGTTTCCCTTTGGGAGGGGGGCACTGAGTGAAAAATGACACACGGAAACATTCTGGTATCCTGGAAATGTCAGATATCTTGACTGGGGTGAGGGTTACATAGGTACATGTGTTTGCCAAAACTGCATTTCAATAAATATAAATTTCATCTCAACTGAAAAAATTTGGAGGAACAAAAAGAATAGGTACTTAACAATTATGGAGTTATTGGGGACCAAGATGGATCAGCTGGAGACCTTACACTGCCATTAAATTTTACTACTTTTATAAAGTGAAAGATATGCAGGTTGTTTATGCCTTGACAATTCCATGTAGAAGTGACACGTTACAGGAGTGCCTGGGTGGCTCAGTCGGTTGGGTGTCCGACTTCGGCTCAGGTCATGATCTCACAGTCGGTGAGTTCGAGCCCCGCGTTAGGCTCTGTGCTGACAGCTCAGAGCCTGGAGCCTGCTTCGGATTCTGTGTCTCCCTCTTTCTGCCCCTCCCCTGCTCATGCTCTGTCTCTCTTTGTCTCAAAAATAGATAAAAACATTAAAAAAAAAAAAAAAAAAAGAAGTGACGGGTTACTATTTTTCCCTACAGCAAGGACTAAGACTCAAAGGAGTTACAGGTCTAGATGAAGACAATACAGCTAGTTAGTAACAACACTGGAACTGGAATAAAATGTAACCATTATGACCACCAGGACATTGCTCTTTGTCCTCTGCTAACCTTCCTTGCCCTTTAGCTTTCAATTGTTTTGTAAGCAATTATGTGTCAAAACAGAAACCTCTACTGAGCCAAAAGCTTATATTTTTAGCAAACATTTACTGAAGGCCTATTATATTATGTCCCAAGTGCTGAGGATAAGAAGAAGACAAATAAGATATACCTATCTTAGAAGAGACATTTTCTGGAGTGCCTGGATGGCTCAGTCAGTTGAGCATCTGACTTCGGCTCAGGTCATGATCTCACGGTGTTCTGTGGGTTCAAGCCCCAGGTTGGGCTTTGTGCTGACAGCTTCGGATTCTCCGTCTCCCTCTCTCTCTATTCCTCCCCCACTAGTGCTTGCTCTCTCTCTCTCTCTCTCTCTCCCTCTCTCTCTCTCTCTCTCTACAAAATAAAATAAACATTAAAAAATATATATTCAAAAAAGAGACATTTTCCAAAAAGGGAAAAAAGACCAAGAAACATAAAAATACTGAAACCTTTAAAAGGGATGTAACACATGTGACAGTGGAGGTATGTGCAAATGCTGTGGGAAAAGCCCCATCTCAACATGAGGCAGTTGAGTGGCACTTCATCTGTCTTAACATGTGGGTTCGTGGGGGGCGGGGTACAGAAGAACAGTAGACCAAGGAAACACCACCTACAAAGCTTGAAGGAAGGTTGCAGTTTGGGGTTTGTGAGACAAAGTATCAGGAAATTAGCCTAGAAGGGTAAATTGGCACCAGAGTGAAAGGGGTCGTATTTGTCAAGGCAGGAAGTTTGGATTTCAGAGGTGGAGACTGACAAAAAAATAGATCTGTATTTTACATCAGCAAGTGTGGCAGCAGTAAGTGGATGTTCTGAGGTAAGGTCTTATTACAAGAAGAAACAATGATGCCATTGTATCATGACCTTTAATGGCATCTGTTTATTTTTCTCTATTCCCAATGTTCCCTTCTTTTGAGGATGATATGCCATAAAAATGAATTCTGGGCAATTTCAATATTCTAAGATGGGAACTAAGGCTATTGATTGTCATACAACAGTATCTAATTAATCAAGCCCCAAATAAATAGTCCTGCATGTTTGTGCTCTCTCTCTCTCTCTGTCTCTCTCTCTCTTTCTCTGTCTCTGTCTCTCTCTCTCTCTATATATATATATATCCCATAACCAGAAATCAACATTTTACAAATAGAAACTAGGTCAATATAAACTTATTTTTACTTGCAGTTACTTTATTTTTTCAAGTTTATTTGAGAGAGAGAGAGAGAGAGAGAGAGAGAGAGCATGAGCAGGGGAGGGGCAGAGAAAGACACAGAGAGTGAGAATCCCAAGCAGGTTCTGTGTGGTCAGCACAGAGCCCGATGTGGGGCTCAAACTCATGAACCGTAAAATCATGACCTGAGCTGAAATCAAGAGTTGGACACTTAACCAGCTGAGCCATCCAGGGCACCCCCCTGCAGTTACTTTAAAAGAAAGGCACATTGCTGCATTTTAATTAACTGAAACCAATGACAGACAACCAAGACATGGGTTCTCTTCAAAGACATTTTTCCTTTGACTCATTAGGTTACTGTGGAAATCAGAATTTTCCTTCAGAGATCTGTATTTTTCAAATATGTTTTTGAATCCCTGCTCATGTCCTCTGCAGAACAGCATCATCATGCCATCAGCACTCTAAGAACGTTTAGCATTAAGTGTTGAAATGTAAAGAGAATCCCTAAAATCAAACCCAACTCTGCTCAATGAATAATAAACCCTAAGAGTCCATGACCATATCACCTTGAAGGTGTCCCATCTTATCTGATCTCAGAAGCTAAGCAATGTCGTGCCTGGTTAGTACTTGGATGGGAGAATAATATATCCTAAGACACTATTTAAATCCATCTATTTAAGATCTCTTGGTTTGTTTTTGGTTTTGGTCTTCCCATTATCAGCTACCTAGTGTTCACAGTTAGAAAAAAAATTAAGTTTATTTTGGATCATGAAAATTTTCACTTTGTCAGGACAGTGGGGTTTTTTCCTATGAAAATCTTAACGATTCTGGAGGCAATTTGCTCTGCACACCTTTGAAAATGAAATAAATGCCACAATTACGCCAAGCAAAGTGAAAGAGATTATGCTCCGTAACGGAGATGAAATTCAAGACAGAATCCAAAAAATCTCAAACCCCTATCCATTCGGTATTGCAGCAGGGGTTTCACCCAATGGAACCACTGATCTGGAACTCACATTATAAAATTTTATTCCTCTGTTCCAGTATTTTAAATTTTTATGAAATTGTGACCTTAAAAAATAAGTAAACAAGGGGCGCCTGGGTGGCTCAGTTGGCTAAGTGACTGACTTTGGCTCATGTCATGATCTCGAGACTCATGAGTTGGAGCCCTGTGTTGGGTTCTGTGCTGACAGCTCAGAGCCTGGAACCTGCTTCAGATTCTGTGTCTCCCTCGCTCTCTCTGCCCCTCCCCCACTCATACTCTGTCTCTGTCTCTCAGAAATAAATAAAAGTTAAAAACTAAAAAAAAAAAAAGGAAATAAGAGAAAACAGATTCCATCTCAGAAGTAAACCTTCTGTAGCTCCCTTGGCCCTATTCTGAATTGTAACCAATGAGGGTTTAGTTTCCTAAGAGATTAAAAGATTGTAACTTAGAGATTTTATTTCACTCTTATTATAGATACAGGTAAAATAAAAAAGTATATCTCTCATCTAAAAATGAGTCATAGGAGGGACACCTGGGTGGCTCAGTCAGTTGGGCGTCCGACTTCGGCTCAGGTTATGATCTCGAGACTCGTGAGTTTGAGCCCCACATCGGGCTCTGCTGACAGCTCAGAGCCTAGAGTCTGCTTCCAATTCTGTGTCTCCTTCCCTCTCCCCCTCCCCCACTCACATTCTGTCTCTCTCTCTCTCAAAAATAAATACTTAAAAAATTTTTTCAATAAATAAAAATTAGGCATAGGAAATGTGGAGAAAGCAAGGAAATTTCCGGAAATCATAGATCACAACTCCAGATCTTGATAACCAATTTGTCTTTTGGCCTGGAGGGCACAGATCGTACCCATCTGTTACATAAAGTGACTTTTCAATGTGTGCACAGGTAGACATGGTTCACACACACACACACACACACACACACACACACACACACTTTAAACCCAGTACACACCTCACCCCTCCACCATCTGAGCACAGCAAGGCCATAAAAAGCGTTGAAAAGACTGCTAACTACAGGGAACATTTTTATGATGGTGGCACAAACAAATAAATGGCATTTAATGAGATGTAATATGAATTTTAAGAGGATACATAAACAATTTCCAGTGCCCAGGATCAAAATGTGTGGGAATATTGTTTTCGTTATTTGTAATGAGTTGTACCTATAATTACCGAGGGGCCACATTTTCTCCATCTTTCCAAAGTCTGCCAAACGGACAGCGCTTCCTAAGAAGATTTTATTCTGGACCAAGCATTTTATCCTATTGGCATATGGAAACAGTGTCCTTTTTTAGTAACCTGAAGTTATGCCTCTTTTATGAAGCATAAAACTCTTCCTCAGCAAACAAACAACCCTGATGAGTGTTCATATGACAACTGCCACCAACAGTGATAAAGAAAACATCCGGTCTGTTCCATAAATACCCATTTGGGGGACTGTATAAAAGTCTCAGGAGGGAAGGAGACCTCGGCAGCCAGTCAGCCGGAGTTTTGCAACTAGTCTCGGTTCTTCGCTCGATAGGATGACTTCGGACTGCTCCCCTGCGTGCTGCTCCTCTGAATCCTGTGCCACAGCTTCCGACTGTGTGTTCGCTTCACCCTGTTCCATGGAAACCACTCACCTCCCCAGCGCCCAAGCCACCTCCAGAGGTCAGACCCCTAGCTTCCTTTCTGGGTCTCGCTTGGCAACCGGCTGTGTCACACCGTGCTACTTGGCTGGGAATGGTCACATTCCGTGCTTGGTGGGGAGCGGTGCTTGGTGTGAGGATGGGATGTTCAACAGCAACGAGAAGGAGACGATGCAGTTCCTGAACGACAGACTCGCCAACTACCTGGAGAAGGTGCGAGGCCTGGAGGAGATGAACGCGGAGCTGGAGTGCAGGATCGGAGAACAGTGTGAAGGGGAGGTCCCCCTGGTGTGCCCCGATTACCAGTCTTACTTCGACACCATTGAAGATCTCCAGCAAAAGGTCTGGTGTCTCATTGCCCTAATGTTCCACCCTTCCAATCTGGGATTCGCTCCATCTTTATACTAAAAGAGGCTGTTCTATGGAAGTCCCCCCAGGGAAAGGGGACTTTTCAGGAGGTAATGTGACCCAGAGGAAAGGGTGGTGGGCCGAAATCAGGAAACGTCAGCATTAGCCCTGGGGATGCCAGTAATCCCTGACGGCCATAATAAGCTCTCTCATGTCCAGACTTTTACCTTCATCGTCCAGAGAGTAAGGAAAAACTGTGTTACACCCAAAGTTAATTCTGTATGCAACACTGGATGTTTATATTTATATTTTAACATAGATATTGAAATGTCATCATTTTAATCACATAATTTCACCCTAGGAATCATTTTCTTACAGATGAATTTTTATTTTCATGGAGTGGGGATAGAGTCATAATACAAACCACTTATGGAGAAAAATCAGAGTTCAACTGTCAAGGAATATTGCAAAATGTCTTAGGCCATTGAAAAACTAACCTTTTTTATCTATTTCTTTTATAAATTGGTCCTGCTTGTCTCTTCATGAAGTGACATGGCTAATAAGAGAAGTAGGCTGAAAGCTATTTTATACTTTCTTATAAAGACTTTTAAAAGATAAATAATGGCATAGTTGTTAAATGAATAGATATTTAGGTTTCTTTCAAAGGGCCATCTATTACATATAACGACCTTCCTTCCCAGATCTTGTGCACAAAGGCAGAGAATTCTAGACTTGCTGTTCAGCTTGACAACTGCAAACTGGCTGCCGATGACTTTAGGTCAAAGTAAGTTGAATGAACTTGAGAGTAACTTATGACTGCCTCTCTCTCACTCTCTCTCTCGCTCTCTCTGTCTCTCACACACACACATGTGCGTGTGCACACACCACAAATATTCTCTCTATAAGCTTTTTTAAAGCTAAGAATGCTCACAAAACTCACATTTATTATTTGGGATGTGGCTTCCTTGAGTCCTCTTGTCACCCCCCAGCATCCCCAGCACTGTCTCCAGCCAAGTAAGCATTGGCTGTATCTCTTTTGCCGTGAAAGGTACGAGTCTGAACTGTCTCTTCGCCAGCTGCTGGAGACGGACATTGGCGGCCTGCGTGGGATCCTGGGTGAGTTGACTCTGTGCAAAGCTGATCTGGAGGCCCACGTGGAGTCTCTGAAGGACGATCTCCTTTGCCTTAAGAAAAACCACGAAGAGGTGAGGAAAGTGGCAAAAATGCTGAACAAATGTAGAAGGGACAAAGTCAGACTGATACAGTCCGTGCTGTGTACCTAAATCGAACTTGGGCAGATACCGCTCATGCTGGAACAAAAGTACTCAGGGCACTAATGCTATTGGGCCTGATCATGGCAGCATGTCATGTCTCTGGATGTACATGTGAAATGGCCCTGGCCAGTGCCACATGGATGAACCAAACTGGCCACCTGTCATTGCTGTCTGGAGGGGGTAACTCCCACAAACAGCCTTCCTTGGAGGATTTATGGCTCACCTAACTCTAACCTATAAGGTTTGAAAATCTGGATTATTGATAAACACAGGGTGTGAAGTCCATTTCAAAAAGGGGATAACATCTTATGCAATATTTGGGCCAAATTTTTAAAATATTCTGTACCTATAAACTTTTTAAAATCATAAAATATGAAGTATCTGATTATCTCACATCAATGAGGCTAAAAGGTGAAAAGCTGAAAGATGTAATATAGTATATTTCCCCTTTGAGCATTGGTTGATGATAATAATAGCATTTATTGAGACCTTCCTATGTGCCAAGGGCTTTCATAAGTGCTTTCTATAAACATTAACTCGTATCTCTCACAATAAGTCTCTGGGAAAGGTAAAATTATTATACCCATTTGCAGATGCAGACACTGAGCTACCAAAAGAGATTGCAACCCAAGCAACTGAATCTAAATCCCTCTAGATTTTTTACACTTTTACTCACTTATCCCCCAAAACAGAAATACGACGCCCTTGGGATGTCAAAGTGAATCCCCCTCCCCCCCCCCCCACCCACCCTGTCACACTCTTGACTCCATTCCCCCATTCAGGAGGTCAACTTGCTTCGCGGACAGCTGGGTGACCGACTCAGCGTGGAGCTGGACACTGCCCCCACCGTCGACCTCAACAGGGTCCTGGATGAGATGCGCTGTCAGTATGAAACGGTGCTCGCCAACAACCGCAGAGACGTGGAAGAATGGTTCGCTGTTCAGGTCAGTTCCTGGAGCAGGAAGGTGACAGGCTTCCAGATGTCTGTCTTACTTGGGTCCTCTGATCACACCTGTGTTTCAGACAGAGGAGCTGAATCAGCAGCAGCTGTGCAGCACGGAACAGCTGCAGGACTGCCAGACAGAGATCCTGGAACTGAAACGCACAGCCAACGCTCTGGAAATTGAGCTCCAAGCACAGCAAAGCCTGGTATGCCACTCACATACTGAGGAGTCAGGCCCCGAGATGCCATCCCCTCTTCCAAACCCCGAGGAGAGAGCCCCACAGTTCATGTGGCAGAAAGTCTCCATTTCCAACGTGCAAGGAGTATATTTCCTTGCCTTTCCTAAATACCGCTGTTTACCGAGCTAGAGGCAGAAGCGATAGGTCAACAGCTTGTACTGTCCCAACGGGATGCCCTGACCGTCCCTTCTGGGCTTGAGTGTGATCCTGCAGCACCTTCCAGAGACAGGGAGAGAGGGGAAGAGCAGGAGCAGAATGAGAACAGAACCTCTGAGCCAAAGGCACTCGAGCATTCCAGTGGGTTTTGAAGCTCTTTTTTTTTTTAATCTTTTTTTAATGTTTATTTATTTCTGAGACAGAGAGAGACAGAGAATGAGTGGGGGAGGGGCAGAGAGAGAGGGAGACACAGAATCGGAAGCAGGCTCCAGGCTCTGAGCTGTCAGCACAGAGCCCGATGCGGGGCTCGAACTCACAAACCGTGAGATTGTGACCTGAGCCGAAGTCGGTCACTCAACCGACTGAGCCACCCAGGCGCCCCTGAAGCTCTTTTGATTCGGGCCAGGTTTCCAAGCTCACCATCATAAAAAAACAATGGTATTCAAACTCTGCATTCTACCACTATCCTAAACTTTCCCAGGATCCACATCTCAACTGGACCCTTCACTGAACCACCCCCCGACCCCCACCAAGCAACGAGGATACCGTGCACTGAAGATAACACTAGCCAGTTCCAGTCAAACACCCCTGTCCATGCCACGTTAGGCCCTATGGAGACTAGGTGAATGACAGCTGTGCATTCATCTTGCGAGAGCCTTACTTTATGGGATAAATCCCTTTACTAAGCCTGTTATACAGATGAGAAAGACTGAGATTCAGATTAAGTTGCAGGGATCATGCAGTTTTTAAGAGGCAAAAGTGGAAGCTGGATCCAGCTGGTTCAATCCCAGAGCCTCTTAACTCTCACTATATGGCTCCTCCTGCCTCAAGTCAATACCCAACTTCAGTCTACTGAAGGTTGCAGCGGGCTTGGTGGTGTTAGTAATAACTCTTACCTAGCTTTTAAAGTTGTTTTTTTTTTTCAGGAACTCTTCAAAATCCTTTACACATATCACTCATTTAATCCTCACAACCCTCCTAGGAGATAGGTACTTTGCATTGCCCACTTGTTATAGAATAAAACTAAGGCTCAGAGAAGCTAAGTAATTTTCAGAATGTCACTAGGCTACACTAGGGTAGAGCAAGGCTTTGGAAACAGGCACTCTGATCCCAGGGATTATGTTATACAGCCCTCCTGAGTACACTTCTTCTGCAGACAGAATCTCTGGAATGCACTGTGGCGGAGACTGAGGACCAGTACAGCGCGCAGCTGGCCCAGATGCAGTGCCTGATCGATAACGTGGAGAACCAGCTGGCGGAGATCCGCTGTGACCTGGAGCGGCAGAACCAGGAGTACGAGGTGTTGCTGGACACAAAGGCCCGGCTGGAGTGTGAGATCAACACGTACCGGGGTCTCCTTGAGAGTGAGGACAGCAGGCAAGTTCCACACGTTTATTCTCAAAATCCCCCAAGTCACAAAGAGGCTCTTGTAGGAGAATCCTGTTTCCCCAAGATCTGCCCAAGGTCAAACCTCTCTAATGTGTTAAAGGATCTCCTTACAAGAGTAAAAAAAAAAAACAAACAAACAAACAAAAAAACAACCATGACTGAGGCTAATCACACGATATTAGAAGTGTTCACAAAGTATTCTAAGTTCTAAAGCAGAATAAGTATCACACATAAAATTCCATGCTGGAGATCTCCCTTGGCTCCTGCCTCCCACCAAATGCATAAGAGGACATTTGCAAAGTGAAGTAAATACATATGGTTGTATTGAGCTGGCACCGCTGCAATGGGCATGAAGCGACAATGCTGGGTCCAGGCATAAAATAGGCTTAAGTCAAATGTTATTCTGCAAAGAGCGTTCAAAGAGTGGCAGATTTGGGCACGATCTTTTCTGAGTTGAAATGTTATCCAGCTTTCCCCTGTTGAACTTAGTTCAAATTTCTCCACAGGCTTCCCTGTCACCCATGTTCTACCACAAGCACGTCAGACAACACTTGTGAGCCATACTCCACGTATGTGATATGCACGCTCGAAAACTGCTGTGTGTGAATGCTAAACCCCCAGCGCGGCGGATGGAGGCTTCAAAGCCAGCAGTGTCCTGGAAAGGAGATGGGGGCTTCAGTCAGAGACATCCAAACTTGAAAGTCAAGAAGGGTTTTCCATCCTGGGGAGCCTGGGTGGCTCAGTCGGTTGAGTGTCCCACTCTTGGTTTTGGCTCAGGTCATGATCCCAGGGTCGTGGGATTGAGCCCAAGTCAATCTCTCTGCACTGAGCGTGGAGCCTGCTTGAGATTCTCTCTCTCTCCCTCTGCCCCTCTTCCCCTCTTGCTAATACTCTCTCTCTCTCTCTCAAATAAAATTTTAAAAAAGGGTTTCTATCCTGAACTTGTCCTCTAAACATCCTCAGTACATTTCTGCTTTATCATTTCCTCTCCTGCCAGCTTATTTGTGATATTCTAGGAGTCTATAAAGCTTTCTTGCTAATCTCCAAATAAAATGTGTTTCATTTTTTTTAGCATGGTAAATATAAACTTTGTGGCTTATTACTGCAGATGTAATAACCATGTGATGCCAAGGTAATTGCCTAAACCCATGCCGACAGTTTGATTTTGCACAAACCAAAGCTGAAAATAGTTTTTTAACTCCTCAAATACAAACAGATTAACTAATCAATGCAAAATGTCATATATCTTGGAAGACAGTTGGAAATTTAGGAATAAATTTTATTTTATTTGTAATTACAAAAGTTGAAGATTCCATTTTTTTTTTCAATTTGGCACACAAAAGGGGAAAAAAAATCAGTTATAATTCCACACCCGAAATATCCATTCTCAGTATTTTGGGAACTTACAGTTTTCTTTCTTACAATAGGTTTTTCCATATAGTGGTAATCATATTTACATATGCACATAGTTGAGTAACGTATTTTTTTACTATGTCATGTAAGCATTTTCAATCCTAATAAACATATAAGATTGTCTTGTGACCATTATGTTAGCAGCTGCATAAAATACCATAAGGTACATAGGTCTGTTATTGAACACTGGGGTATAAGAATAATTATTCACAGGGGTGCCTGGGTGGCTCAGTCGGTGGAGCGTCCGACTTCGGCTCAGGTCATGATCTCACTGTTCATGAGTTCGAGCCCCGCGTCAGGCTCTGTGCTGACAGCTCAGATCCTGGAGCCTGCTTCGGATTCTGTGTCTCCCTTTCTTTCTGCTCCTCCCCTTCTTGCACTCTGTCTCTCTCTCTCTCAAAAATAAATAAACATTAAAATTAAAAAAAAAAAAAGAAGAATTATTCACATACATTTAAAAAGCAAAACAGAGGGGCGCCCGGATGGCTCAGTACAGCTCAGAGCCTAGAGCCTGCTTCAGATTCTGTGTCTCCTTCTCTTCCTGCCCCTACCCCACTTGCGCGTGCTCTCTCTCTCTCTCTCTCTCTCAAAGATAAATAAACATTAAAAAAAATTTTTTAGTAAATAAATAAAAAAGCAAAACAGAGAACTCCACTTCCAGAAGATGAAATAGATGTACATTTCCTTGTTCCTCTTCCTAAGTTTGGCTAAAAACCCTAGAAATTACACATAAAACAAATACAGCATGAAGGAGATCTTTATGGTGCATATCTTGAGTTGTGTATCATGAATGCTGAGGTAGTTACATGAATCTACATATGTGAAAGAAATATACACATCATACACACACACATACATTGTGTATATATATATATATACATATACATATATCATACACACACACATACATTGTGTATATGTATATGTATATGTATATATATATATACACATTGTATCCATGTCATATATATATATATATATATATATACATACACACACATTGTATCCATGTCAACTTCTTGACTTTACAATTGCTGAGAAAGATATAACCACTATAACCACAGGAGAAAGCTAGATACATGGGACCTCTCTGCACCATCTTTGCAACTTCCTATGGGTCTGTAATTGTTTCAAAATGCAAATGTTCTTTTAAAAAACACATAGTAGCTTTTAACCCAGAAGTTTCCACCGTATCAATCTCTGCCATCCACCCAACCTCAGACTTTCCCACGGTTTCTTCTCTGCCTTGGTCAAGATTATGGCAAAGCAAATATTCAGCATCTGTAATAATTCCCAATGAGCTATATCCAATTTTCTCTCAGAAAAATGCACGTGACTACCTTCTCTCGATCTATAACATTTTGTATGGATTCACTAATCTATTTTTATTTTCTGAGTTAAAAATATTTCCAGTTTGGCTTAATGCAAAATCAAAGTGGAACTGAAGTAGGAAAATATCCCTAAGATAGAATAACCGCTTTGGGGACTCTCATGTTACTTTTAGCCTTTCATAACTGTTTTTAGTTTTGGCATAGTATTGCACTAAATATTATGTTAAAGACATAGGCTAATTCTAGATCTGACCTCTTCTTGGGTTAGCCTGCCTGTTCTAAATGGTGTTAGGGTGGGAGGACTCCAGCTTCTTTTTTTTTTTTTTTTTTTTTTTTTTTACCATAGTACACTTTCACTGGCCAAATGGTCTTTCCTTTCTACTTCCCAACAATGATAAAAACTTCTAAAATCCTAGGGGCATTAAATTATGTCTACTTTGCAGTAGTGTAATAGATTTATATTTGCATGGCAAAAAATATGTGTTTAAATCTGGTTATTGGAAAAGTATAGACCAAAATTATCATTGATACAAATCTGGATCACTGTGCGCTCTATAGTTAACCAAACACCCCACAACAAAGTAATTGCTAATGATGATGATAAATAGACACATTAAGAGTGAATTATGCACAAAGAGCAAAGATTTCCATCACTGAAAACTGTGACATCCCAAAACAGCCCTCAGAAGCCTTCCTCTAGGGGCACCTCAGTGGCTCAGTCTGTTAAGCATCTGACTCCTGGTTTCAGTTCAGGTCATAACATAATCTCATGGTTTCATGAGTTTGAGCCCGGAGGCAGGCTCTGCGCTGACAGCGCAGAGCCTGCTTGGGATTCTCGGTCTCCCTCCCTCCCTGCCCCTCCCCCACTCATGCTGTCTCTGTGTCTCTCAGGATAAATGAACTTAAAAAAAAGCCTTCCTCCAAACTGTAGGAATTCCATCTTTTTCCATGTGGGCATATGCAGTAGGCATTCCCCTGGGTTGTCAAACACTGAAAAATGGCCACTGTACTTTTGGATAAAACAGTAAGGCCTTTCTCGGTAAAATCTAGTAGAATCCTAATTTTAGTTAATAATGCAACATCTTCATAGCTTTAATAATGCACTAAATAAGATGCCTGTATTTTTAGCACCTAGTGTTGCATAAAAAGTAAAATCTAAAATATAACGTATCATGGGGTGCCTGGGTGGCTCAGTCGGTTAAGCGTCTGACTTCAGCTCAGGTTATGATCTCGTAGTTTGTGAGCTCGAGCCCCGAATCGTGCTCTGTGCTGACAGCTCAGAGCCTGGAGTCTGTTTCAAATTCTGTGTCTCCCTCTCTCTCTGCCCCTCCCCCATTCATGTACTGTCTTTCTCTCTCTCTCAAAAATAAACATTAAAAAATATTTTTTAAATAATAAAAATATAAAATAAAATATAATGCATCAGTCATCTGTAAGAACCAGCACAAAACTTTGCATTCTAGGTTCTGAGTACAGCCCACCATGAGGACACTCAGGCAAAACAATGGCCTCAAAATTTGCCTGCTCTAAATGCAAGAAGCATTCATGACTTGAGGACACAGGCTCCTCATTGTATCTATTTAGTATTTACAATTCATGGGTTCCTTGCTGGCCCCACAGAGGCCATATTCCCTCCCTATATCTCAGCTACTTATCTCAGGCTGGACCTAAAGCCCACCCTTCCTCTCCCCTGCACTGCCCCTTTCCCAGAAGGCTCCAGCCAGGACAATGCTGTGAAGGGAACTCCTCTCTATCACTCTCAGACTTGCTCTTCCAGCATCTGGAACATGCTGCCTCCCCGGTCTCTTGAACTAAAGATTAAAGCCCTGGTTACACCTTTCCTAACTGCAAGGGGACAGGAAAGAGTAAGCTTCCCATGTGCCCCCAAGGAGAGGAGAATCAAATATGGGTGAGCCCTGGATTCTCTCCCAGAGCAGCCTTGAAACACCTAGATGGAGAAAAATGGAGGGAACCTCAACAATAAATACGCCCTGGAGAAACAAAGCAAGGAGAGCTCGGAGCATGGCAAGGAATACAGTTTGGTTAGAGTGTATGCAGGGGGTACGGGAGTCATGGGATGTGAAGTACAGTCAGCTGGATCAAGACTATGGTAAGTCTTGATTGCCTGGCAATGAAGAATTTGTACTTTGCTCTTAGGAAGTGCTGGGTATTTCTGCACCGGAAAATGGTGTTATGTTAAGGCAGACAAAGAGGGTCTTCAAGATAGGCTACGTCATATCATGCTTATAGGTTAGCCAGATTTCGCAAAGTCAACAAATGAGCTGGTGGTAGCAAAATGATGGTAACAGATAGATACCCACTGCTGTCTCAAAAAAATGGGTAATGAAGGAAAGACACTGCCTTCAAAGCCAAAGTGGCTACATAGCTAGGAGTTAGACAATATTAAGATCTGTAACAAACATGCTTACAGGGAAAGGTAAATTGGTCAAGTAGTAAAGAAGATGTGCAAGATGCAAGAAAAGGGTACATAATTGATGAAATGTGGTCCTGAAGGAAACAAAGAGAAATCAGCTCCAGAGCACAAATAAAGCAGTCAGCCATGTAACGAAGGAAAATCACTGCTTGAGATACACAAGAAGAGAAGTGATAAGATGGAGAAAAGAGTACAAAAACAAAGATATAACAAAAATAGTTGTCTAACTCTTTTTTTAAAAAAAATTAATGTTTATTTATCTATCTTGAGAGAGAGAGAGAGAGAGAGCATGTGCGAACAGGGGAGGGGCAAAGAGAGAGGGAGGGAGAGAAAGAATCCCAAACAAGCTCTGGGCTGCCCGTGAAGAGCCCGACTGGGGGCTCGAACTCACAAACGGTGAGATTATGACCTGAGCCGAAATCAAGAGTCAACGCTTAGCCGACTGAGCCACCCAGGTGCCCCATGTCAAACTCTTCTTCTGATTCTGAAAGTGATACAGCCAATTTGTGGGATGTGTACAAAAACATAAAGAAGAAAATAACTCTCATCAATAATTATAAAATGCAAAGAAGTCCACTCTTAACATTTAGATATCTTTCCTTCCAGTCCTTTTTACATGTTTTTTAAAATTATTACTATTTCAAATGCTGCTATTTTGTGAAGCAAAATTTGTCCATTTTTTTGTGGTTTCTTGATTTTGAGTCACCGTTATAAAGGCCCTCCTCCACTCTTCATTTGTAAAAGAATTCTCTTATGCTTTCTCTTAGCGCATTTATGACTTCCATTTTTCACAAGTGAAATTACAAATGACCCATTTGTAATTCAAGTACATGAATAAAGTAGAAAGCATTCATAGAGCTACACAGCTCTATCAAATCTTAACTTTCTATGTTAACCACACTTCACTGGGATTTCATTTTCATACAAGAAAACGTATCAATGGTGGAAAGCATGTAGTTCCATGAAACTTGAAAACCATACACAGTCATGTAATCATCCAGATCGAGACATAGACTAGAACATCGAGATGTGAAATATCGACCTTGAGAGTTCCTTCATGCTCCTTCCCAGTCAGCTCACCTCCCTCATGAGGAGACAACCACTATTCTGATACCTGACACTGTAGAAGAGTTTGGCCTGTTCTTAAAGTTAATATAAATGTAATCATACTGTTTGTACCCTTTTGTGCCTAAATTCTTCAGGTTGATATATATATTTTTAATGTTTATTATTTTTGAGAGAGAGAGAGCGCAGAAGAGAGAGAGAGAGAGAGAGAGAGAGAGAGAGAGAGAGAACGAGTGGGGGAGGGGCACAGAGAGAGGGAGACACAGAATCTGAAGCACGCTCTCTGCTGACAGCTCAGAGCCTGACACGGGGCTCAAACCCATGAACCACGAGATCATGACCTGAGCTGAAGTCAGACACTTAACCAACTGAGCCACCCAGACGACCCAGGTTGACATGTTTTTGAAGTTCATCCATGTCATTGTGAATACCAATAGTTCATTATTTTTGTTGTCAAGTTACTAACCTATTCTATGAATATACCACAGTCTGTTGATCCATTGTGTTGTTTGTGAACATTTGGCTTGTTTCCATTTTGGTGCCATTAAGAATAAAACTGCTAGAAGCATTTTTATGCAAGTCTTTTTGTGTACATATGCACTCATTTCTCTCGGGCATAGAACTAGTCATGATACTGCTGTGTCAAAAGGAAGGTCCTTTATATCCCAAGTGGATATTTTCACCCAGTCAGTGGCTTGCCCTTTCTCTTTCTTAGTGGTATATTTTGGTCAGTAAAAGACTTTAACTATGATGAAGTCAAATTCATTGTTTTATGTTTAGTGCTCTCCACGTGCTAGAAGTCTTTGTCTGAACAAGGTTATGAAGATCTTCTTCCATGTTGCCTTCTAAAAGTTCCATACCTGTAACCTTCACATTTAATTATTTAATCCATCTTGAATTAATTTTTATATAGAGTGTGAGGTAAAGCTCAAGATGTATCGATCTCTGCTGTATGCAATTATCTAATTGATCGGCAACATTTATTGAAAAGGCTATCCTTTTCTCATGGACTTACTTCGGAAACATTGTCAAAAATCAAGTGACCATATGTATGTGAGACTATTTCTAGAATCTTTATTCTATTTCACTGATTCACTTGCCAACCCTTATGCCAATATCACACTGTCTGATTACAGTAGCAGTATAGTAACTTGTATGAATTTATACTCACACCAGCAATAAATGAGAGGCTGTATACAGTACATTTGTTACCAAACTGTGATTTTTTTTTTCAGTATGATAGGGAGAAAGATAAAATAAAATCTCAGTGTAGTTTAAATTTACATTTCTTCTTTATGAGTGACATTGAGCATTTTTTCTAAGGTTCTTTGTAAATTAAGTGCCTGTTGTATTTTCTTTCTGGTCACTGTCTATGGCGTTATTGCAAATATACCTTCCCAGTTTGTCATCTGTCTTCCAATTTTATAGGTTGTGTTTTGTACCAATGTAAAAGTTATCTGATGTTGTCAGATTTATAAGTTTTTATGGTTTCTTTATTTCGGTCATTATTAGAAAGGCCTTCTGTCTTCAACTTTATAAAAAGAATTCTCATATTTTTAGCACAATTATGATTTCATTTTTCACATTTGAATCTTTGATTAATTTGCAATATGTCTTACTAGGAAGGATGAGTCATTATCCCAACATTTCCTGCCCTGCCTTCTACCTCAAGTGATACAGAATTGTCCCCAAACTACATATGATAGTCTATCTTTCCCCCACTAGTTTTAAATGTCACATTTATCATACACTAAATTCCAGTCTGTTTGGAAGTCTATTTTAGACCTCTTATTCTATTCTATTGATCTGTCTGACTATTCATGCATCAATACTATAGTATTTTGATTAGTGAGTCTTTAAAATAGGAAGAACTAGTCTCTCTGGGGCTTCCTCTTATAGAAGTTTCCTGGCTATTCAAATTTGATTAACTTTTCTCATAAAACTTCAGAATTATCTTGCCTGGTTAAAAAAAATCACATTTTTGAGATTGGGAGGATCTCAATAAGTTTAGTGGGATCTAAGTTAAATTAATGTGGAGATAATTGACATTTTTATAGTGATGGATATAGTATTTCAGTCCAAGAACATGATTTTTCTTTCCATTTATTCTAGTTTTCTGTCCTTCAATGTATTTTAATATTTTATTCATGTAGTCTACCTTTCTAACTAAATTTATTCCTGTGCGTTTTATATTTGGTGGCACTATTGTAAATTAATGTTTTTTCCTTACCTTATGTGATATGCAGAATAATGCGGCCCCAAAGATGTTCATATCCTAACCCTCAACTCTTGAATATGTTAGGCTACATGACAAAGGGGAAGTAAGGCCACTAAGCAGCTGACCTTAAAATAGGAAGATTATCCTAGATGATATGAGTGGGCCCAATATAATCACAAGGGCCTTAAGGGTGGAAGAGGGAAGCAGAAGAGTCAGTGTCAGAGTGACGCCGCATGAGAAAGACTCCCCACTGCTGGCTTTGAAGACAGAAAGAGACCAGGAGCTAAGGAGCCTGTGCAGCCTCTAGAAGCTAGAAAAGGCAAGATAATTGTTCCCTCCTAGAGCCTCCATAAAGGAACAGGAACAAATAAGTTTCTTTCTTTTTTTAAATTTTTATTTGAGAGAGAGAGAGAGCACGAGCAGGAGAGAGGGGAAAGAGGAGGACAGAGAGAGAGAGAGAGAGAGAGAGGGAGAGAGAGAGAGAGGGAGAGAGAAAGAAAATCCTAACCCTGATGCAGGGCTCAATCCCACGACTCTGGGATCATCACCTGAGCCTAAATCAAGAGAGTCGGACGCTCAACCAAATGAGCCACCTAGGCACCCCAAAAATAACTTTCTTAAGAAAACACTGAGAAAGTATTCCTGAGAATGAAAAACACACACCTTTCAACAGATCATGTTTAAACAGCAAATATAAACCAACCCCAAGACAAATTGTTAGCTAATGTAATTCCACAAGCAAACACTGAGCACAAAAAAATGTCATAAAACGTGGGTTTTGGAAAACCAAAAGGTAACCAGCTTCTTTTTCAGGAAATTTATTGTTAGCAATCCAACCCTACCTGGCAAGCTGAAACAGGAATCTAGCAATCATCTTTAAAAAGGGTCTTATTTAAAACTCACATTTTAACCCATACTCACAACGTCTGAACAATGAAAATGGAAAATCAGTTGGGCAGAACAAAATAAAATACTGATTTCTGACTTCACCAATAATTATTAGATATTAATAGTTTCCCTTTTCTAGAGAAGAAAGGAAAAGAAGGATGAACTCATTCCTGATCAAGCTTTAGGCCAGGTGGAGAGGTCAACAAGGATTTAATGAACTTCATATACTCACACTTGCTTAATAATGGATGCTGGTAGAACTGTGATGGCATTTCCTTTTGAAGATTTCATGTGAAGCTCTGTATCCAATGACAGGTAGTGGTTGTGATGGGTAATAACTTAGTAACAGCCTAAATGCACATTTTTATGAGACAAGTAACTCTTCTCAGGCAAGTAAAAAGCAGACTAATGAGATGTTCCTATGGGATTTGATATAAACAGTAGAAAGGAAAACATCCTTCCAGCCATGACCCCACCTACAGCAAAGGCTATATAAGCACTTCAAAGAGGAAATAGTCAAGGAGCTTGGAATTCAGACTTAGTCGAGGTTGCTTGAGCTTTCGATCTGGACCACAGATTTTGAAATAAACCAAAACTGGGTACACACCATGGATACCAAAAGCTGTACAACAACTATTTCTTCTTCCACGCCGCACCAAAGATGCTCTAGGATTACAAATTTTAGGACCATCTTTCCCAACACCAGCTGCCAATATGGTGGTCTCAAAGCCAACAGCTGCCACCCTACTCCTTGCTTTTATCTCACACCCATCTGCTTGATTAACAACTTCGGTGCCTGTTCCCCTCTGGATGACTGCGACTGGTGTGGTGAAGGTATCAACAGTAAAGAGAAAGAGACCATGCAAATTTTGAACGAGCGCCTTGCTAACTACCTGGAGAAGGTGCGGATCTTGGAACAAGAGAACACTGAACTGGAGTGCAAAATCCAGAAGGAGTGTAACAAAGAGCTTTGTGTCGTATGTCCTGACTACAGGTCCTACTATGCTACCATTGAGGAGCTCCAGCAGAAGGTAAGATTCTTAGGAATGTGTATAATCAAGTTGTGTAATGACACTCTCCAAGCAATAGCCATGTGCTAAACCTTAATATTTGTAGTTCATTTTATGTTGGAAAAAAAATATTTTGTAGAATAAGAAAATCTCTTGAATGAAATTGTCATCTGGAGGCAATATTCAGAGTTGTATACTTACTCATCTTCCAGAGATAGGTTCTGCTGTTATAACCAGATAGCTTCGGTCCCAAATGTGTTAACAACCTATTGCTGCCATTTCTTTCCTTTCTTTCTTTCTTTTTCTTTCTTTCTTTCTTTCTTTCTTTCTTTCTTTCTTTCTTTCTTTCTCTTTCTCTTTTTCTTTGTCTTTTTTAACTTTTTAATGTTTATTTCTGAGAGAGAGATAGACAGAGTGTAAGCAGGGGAGGGGCAGAGAGAGAGAGGGAGACACAGAATCCGAAGCAGGCTCCAGGCTCTGAGCTGTCAGCACAGAACCCAACGCGGGGCTCAAACCCATGAACCGCGAGATCATCACCTGAGCCGAAGTCGGATGCTTAACCGACTGAGCCACCCAGGCGCCCCAATTGCTGCCATTTCTTTAACAAAAATTAGGAACAAAAACAGGGACCTGAGAAAAAGTATTTTGTTTTAAGAAGTGCCTAAACAGTTTACTTTTTATCCAGTGTACTACCATTACCACTCTTTTCCCCTCTTGTGCTCATTTCATCACCTCCAAATTGTTTCCACGGTTTCTTGCAACATCAAACCTGTTTCCTGATCAGAGTGATGTACTGCAGCTACACATGCCAGATTTACTCCACTTTATTTGTTCAAAAAGTGTTTACTGAGCACCCCCAACAAACACCAGACATTGCTCTGGGCTCTGGGAAAATAACAGTGAGCTAAAAAGTCCTTGCCTGCATGGTGGCTACATTCCAGAGGATGCAAATTGAGGATGGATTTTATATTTTGGCAGGAAAACATATGCAAGGTTTTTATTGGAGTAGTTTCTGCTGATTTTTTAGGAAAATAACAAAAAAAATTTGACCTTCCAAAGCCCCCCACCCAAAGCTTCCTAAGCATAGCAATGGAAAGCCTAACGGCCCCCACCCCCACCCCCTTAATCGCCACACACACAAGCCCTTGGTTTTTAAAGAAGATCCTGGTGTTTGTCTCATTTGTGTGTACAATTTCTTAATTCTAGATCTTGTGTACCAAGGCTGAGAATTCCAGACTGGTCTCACAAATTGACAACACCAAACTGGCTGCTGATGACTTGAGAGCCAAGTAAGCCCATCCAGCACTGTCATTCACGACAGAATTTACCCTGCATCTGATGCGACACACTCCCAAGAAGCGTATCCCCAAATCTGCTAACCTTCCTGCCCCATACCATGTCAGCACCAGCCCAGAAAAGACCTTCATATCCAGTAAATGACAAAGATTAATAACCACTCACATGTATACACTACCTGTAGTTTATGAACCCATCTGACTACCTGCACAGTAATTCAGGAAAACAGGTAGGGCTGCTAATATGCAATCACCTTGTTTAAAGGTGATTGATTGATTTCCATAGGAAATCAATTCCCAGAAAACTGTGGTTGCATGGGGCTCTGTTATACCCAAAGACATACACCTAGGGCAAGACACAGCTAAAATGTTGGACGCAAGTTTTCTAATTCCTAATCCATTGCACTCTCCAATTCTCCTGCATTGCCTCCAGGGGCAGGAGGAGGAAAAATTCCCTCATCTCAAAGAACAGCAATGTGGCCTCACGCTGGCAAAGCGATTAAGGGAACAGTGGTTAAGCCGTGATGTTTATCAAATGGTCTCACCTCTAAAGAGAATCAAGCCCACAACAGAAATATAATAAATGAGAGGCCCAAAGGAAAATGTGGAAGGGACTTCTGCTTGGCTCGATTTACACCATCTGCATTTTAATGCCTTTCTTTTTGTGTCTCATTTTTGCAGGTACAAAGCTGAGGTGTCCCTACGCCAGGGAGTGGAGGCAGATGCCAACGGCCTACAGCGGATCCTGAATGCCCTGAGCCTCGCCAAGGCTGACCTGGAGGCACGAGTCCAGTCTCTGAAGGAAGAGCTCCTCAGCCTTAAAAACAACCATGAAGAGGTAAGAGAAAAACCAAGAGAGTCATTACAAGCTAAGCCTCTAAAAATAGCATCCATTCCTTTGAGTTGAACTTGACAAAAGGTGTCCCCAAAGAGTAGATACTATTCTGTTTTTCAGCCCAAGAATATCTACTGCCACTACCATTGGTCCGATGGGTTTCCAATCCACTGCCTAGAACACAATCTGAAGCCTCCACTCCCCCCTCCAGATCTTCCAGACAAGGGAGCAACCCAATTTAGGGGGGAAAACCCCCCGCAGGTTTCCCATCTTTTTGTAGGCATCCCTGCACTGATTTCTGCCTCTATTGCTGTAAGTCCCTATTGGCAAAAGCCCATATTGGCATCATAGAGACTCTGGTCTCTTATTATAAACTCCACCTCCATGCTGCTTCACCATTACCCATCCTGGGAAATGATCTAAATTCCTTAAGACTCTGATCTTGCTAATTAATTCCTTCTAATGTTCCACATACTTGAACACAGAGTCACATTTGAAATAGTCTTAGGTTATTTTATAGCCTCTCAATAGTACCTATAAATCATCTATTCCTTTATTGTGAGCTACATTCAGATACCATTAAGCTAAATTATTGCTGTTAGACAAACAAGAACACAAGGGTGTCACATGGTCACCAAGTGACTTCACATTCTTTTTCTTTCCATAGGACATCAATTCCTTACAGAGCCAGCTTGGGGACAGACTCAACATTGAAGTGACCGCTGCCCCTTCTGTCGATCTAAACCGGGTTCTACAAGAAATGAGATGTCAGTATGAGTCCATCATGGAGACAAACCGCAGAGAAGTGGAACAGTGGTTCAACACACAGGTGAGGAGGGTAGAAAAGTCAAAACCGAATAGCTGACCCTGCATTTCCAGGCACCCTTCCATCAAAGTCATGTTTCCTTCATAATATGCATGGTCTTTGACTGTGTTTCAGATGGAGGGGCTGAACCAGCAGGTGGTGACCAGCTCTCAACAGCAGCAGTTCTGCCTGAAGGACATCACTGAGCTGAGACGCACCATGAATGCTCTAGAGATTGAACTGCAGGCCCAGCACCGAATGGTACCCAGGAAACTGACCAAGCCTAACACAGCAGTGATGGCAATCGCCCCTGACACCTGCATGTTGCAATGTTTCCCAAATTGTGTCCCTCAGAACAAAGGTTCCTCTGTTTGTTAAAGAGTCTATGGCCAAGAAAGGGCTTGTGGTCAGATAAGCCTGGGAAATGCTGGAGTAAACAAAGGTTAAACAGGGTAACTTCCTGCAGACCTTTAATAAGCTAATATACACTATGGATCTCCAAGGAGATACATGGCATTCAGCATTCCAAAACTTAATTGACTGTGGACCCCCTTTTTTAAGAGCATCTCATGGCAATAAGGATCCATGGAGTACACTTTGGGAAACACTACAAGAGCATTGTATTACATGCAAAACATTTTTCTAAACTATCAAATTTATAAAATAGTCTTATAAGGGAGGTGGCATAATTATTAAGCCAATTTTATAGATAAGTCTCAGGGAGATAAACTGATTTTCCCATGCCAAATCCAAGGTGAGTGCCACCTTGCCTATTTTAGGAATGGAGACACTGAGATCCTGAGGCATTAAGTAACTTGTTAAAAGTCACAAAAGAGATGAGCCTGAGCCAGAATTCAGTTCCAGAGCTGGAACCACTTCTGCTTCCATTGTACTGCCTCTGTGAAGTAGGGAATTATTTAAATGCTCTGATGTGAAGGGTATTTGGAAGACCTTGCCCCAAAGCTAGATTTGTCACCAGCTAGTCATGTGACCATGGGCAATTCACTTAACCTCTTGAACCTGTTTTCTCATCTCTGAAAACCGGGAAAACCATGTAAATAACAGGTTATTCTAACCTAAAATTGCATTATCCATGGACTTACAGGATGATGGATCAGGAAAGAATTGTAATCACCAAAGTTTCAACTCTCATGTTTTACATATAAAGGAAGGGATCCAGTGAGGGAATTGTTTTGTGGGTTTTTTTTTTAATGTTAATTTTGAGAGAGAGCACAAGCAAGAGAGGGGCAAAGAGAGAGGGAGAAAGTGAATCCCATGCAGGCTCCACGCTCAGCGTGGGACATGATGCCGGGCTCCATCCCAGGGCCATGAGATCATGACCTGAGCTGAAATCAAGAAGCAGGCACTTAATCAATTGAGCCACCCAGGTGCCCTGCAAGTGAAGGAATTGTTCATGGCTTAATGCTGCTAACTTCTTCTTTAAGGTAAAAATATTCTCAGAATGAAGTGCCATGGTAACAGGTTTTTAAAGCTGGACGTTTTTGTTTGTTGGTTTGTCTCATAGGTAGGAGAGTGTCGTATGATAGGTGATTAAGAAAGAGAAAGAGAAGTGAGTACTTTAAGGAAAGCAAAAATAAATAAAGAGGATAAAAGGAAGCAAGCTTTAGCAGAGTAGATCATTTTGATTTGGGATTTCTTTGGTTAAGAAGTAATAAGAGGGCTTGGAGATTCATTAGTACCTGTCACAAAAAAATTTTTTTTTAAATGATACAGTTCACAAGAGACCAGGCTCCAATGAATCATCATTACAAATCTTAATTTCTTCCTCCATGGTAGAGAGATTCCCAGGAATGCATCCTGGCGGAGACAGAGGCCCGCTACAAGGCCTTACTGGCCCAGATCCAGTGTCTGATTGATAATGTGGAGGCTCAGCTGGCAGAGATCAGGTGTGCCCTAGAAAGACAGAACCAAGAATATGAGATTCTGCTGGATGTCAAGTCCCAGCTGGAGTGTGAGATTGCCACATACCGCAGCCTTCTGGAGAGTTCGGATGTCGAGTAAGTAAAATAAAAACAACTATGAGAAAATATGCTGACACACATGTGTGTACTGCCTCTAGGCAATAGGGGGCATGTGCTTTGATCTTCTTGCCAGTGGTGGGAACTTTAGGTACATGATCTCAAGCTGTGCTGTTTGGAGACCTACAATTGTAACCTAGTCCAAATTTGCAGTCTTAGCTGAGCGGAGTCATTTTGAAGAGCCAGCGCACCAGGTTAATTCCTTGTATGTTGGGTTTTAAAAAGTACAAGGGAAAACAATGGTTTCCCCAAACATTCAAACATTCCTGGTGACTTACAGATTTTCCCCCACTAGATGAACTTTCATGAAATTGAGTAGGGCGACCCTGCTCCTTTTGGAGGAACATTCTGTTCAGGCTGAAATGCCCATCTCCAGCCTCTTGTCCTTGATGCCAAGAGCAGCATGTAGATGTGTGTATTTCAGCATCTTTTTTTTTTTTAATGGAAATTGTAATGTTTTTCAATGATAAGCTAACCAACCCATAAGGGACGGGCCTAGAGCACAAGCTCTTTGAAGCAACTCAGTCCACACTAATGCCCCAGATGCAGACTTAGTTAGAACCGTTACGGAGACTTCCTTCCCCCAAATAATCAGTGGACGCTGCTCACAGAGTTCTTATAACTGGCATGTCCACATGACACTAGCACAATGTTAACAAAAGCTAGTCCCTCTGAGGAGCTCCGACGTACCAAAGTGCCTGGAATCATCCAAAAGAGATGATGCTTCTTAAAAAGAGTTCTGTTAACTGGTCCCGATTCCAATTGTGTAAAATTTCATTTAAATACACCCAGAAGGCACCTAGAAGCTGCCCAATAAAGCATGAAAGACTCTTCCATAGATGGGTTTCAGGCCATCTGATAAGAAAAACACCTGATTAACTTTCTTTCTTCAGATAATAAGCCTCTCAACCTGTCCCTTATCACTGTTATCCTGTCAATCCTGTAAGCGCAGCTCCCATTATACCCGTTCTGGATGAAAAACTAAAGCTCAGGAGGGTTCCTTGACTTCTCTTAGGTCACCAGCTGGTAAATGACAAGCTAGATTGCACCCGGGTCTTGAACCCCTGGAGTGGTGTTCTTCCACAGTGCTGTGGTATTGTCCACAATGGCAGCTTACAGAATCTAACGCTTCTAAGCCTAAGATGCTGCTTTACCATGCATCTGGTCTGATTCTTTTTCTTCCACCAATGATAGAACAAAACGAACAAATAAGCATTTGGAAATACTTGTTTTGAGTGACACCATGTTGAAACATTACCCACCGCTGTTGTTCTCCACAACCATCCTTACCTTCCCTCAATCACAGGCAAAATTCTGTTTCTTCTAGGCTTCCCTGTAACCTGTGTGTCACCACATGTGAGCCTTCCAGTAAGGCCAGCGCCATGGAATGCACAGCCCCGGCTTACAATACATCATCCTCAGCCTCCCGCGGATCACATGAGCTCTGCTGTACCTGCAGAGTACTGCCCCAAATACTGGTTAAAATCTGCACCATCACGCAGGAGATTAGGGATGGCAAAGTCATTTCTTCTCACGAGCACGTGCAGCCTTGCTTCATCCCCAGAATTGCCAAAGCCTAACAACCCAAGGTGATGAAAATGACCCTCATTCATGAAAGAGAGGCCAATACTTGCTCCTACCAAAAAGGCTTAAAAAGTCCCCAGTCCCTTAAGGTACTTAGTTTCTTAATAACAAACACAGTGGGTCCGCCTTGCTAGACAGAGTATCTTTTATTCTGACCCTTTCCTAAGCCTCTGCAATGTCAATGCCTGTCTCTCAGAGAAATGGGTAATGTGCATCCAAAGCAATGTCAACATGATAATCTGTGTCATTTCTTTGGAAGCACATTACCCATTTCTCTGAGAGACAGGCATTGGTTTATAAGTGCCCAGGAAGGTGCCCTACATTACTTGACTCCACAGGTGATGGGCAGATTTCTCTTTTGTTTACTCAGGTCTTGTTTACTTACATTCCTCATTAGAGCCAGTCAGACAAGTTCTAGGATTGTTTCGGCCATGAAGGTGAAAAGCTGTGAACTTCCCTTCTAAAATCCTTCCTTGGCCAAAGAAAGAACCCTTATATGGGAACACCTTGAATGGGGGAAAGATCTTTAATGTTCAGTTTCCTTGAATAGATAGATAGTCGTGAGTCCAAATCCTGTTGAACTCTGCTGTTATCCCTGCTCGCATACTTCAGTTCCACAAGGTGTTTTTGAAGATGTCTGTGTTCTCCAAAACTTTGTAACCATTAGGCTTCTCCAAATATTTTCATCAAGATTCAGGAAGGGTTGTGGAGAGTGAATCTAGAGCATTTTGAAGGAATAACGTGGATCCTTTCATTAAATGTTTGCTATTTCTCTTTCCATTCTTTAGGGAATGGGAGTTGGTTCCGACTGTTTAACAAGGGACAGGGAGCTGGAACTCTCCCATCATAACCCTGTTCTTGCCTCTCCCTGTGACTGGTGCTCATGAAAAAATAGCTTAGATTCCTCCTGCAATCCATCCATCAAAGAGAAGTGGACTTAATACCACCAACTTTGCACAATAACTTTGATTATTGAATGATTGCTGCTTGCAAGGACAACACAGTGAGAAGATACCATTTATGTACCCGCCATTACCAAAACTTCTCACAGGAGGTCCCAGAGGGTTTCAGTCCATCCCTACAAAAATTATTCGATGTTTCCAGAAGATTTAGTAAATAACGACAAACCAAATACAGAATGTGGAGTCAAAAGACCTGACATCCTAAACTTGCCACTTAAGACCCAGGGCAAAGCATCTAGCCTCTTTCAAATTTAATTTCCTTATTTGTTAAAGGAGGACCATGGCTACTTGACAGGTTTGTAGCCTAGATCAAAGGAAATTGTTTATGGCATGCTACTTGGTACACTGAAGAGCACTAAGCAAATGTTATTTTTATATAAGCTTTGCTTTGAACTACAGCCCTAGACTTAATTGTGTCATTATCGCACGTCAAAATTCTTTCCCTGTCAATTTAGTGATCCAGTCATGATTTTGTAATTTTAATAGTGCTCAGCTTTCAGGGATTAAAAAAAAAAAAAAAAAAAAAAAAAAAAAAAAAAAAAAGAACAGAACAAAGTCTTCCTGTGATCAAGCCTGCAATTCTACGGCATAAATCATTTTTGAAGTCTTAGGGTTTGTATCAGATATCACTTGATGGCTGGCGCCCAAGACAAAGACAAAAGTATTGTTTAACTCTGGGCTCAGCAGTCACTTCCTCCAGACAAGTAGCAACTTACACTAAGCGAGTGGAATGCAGAACTCCCAGTGATCTCTTTCCCATCAATAACTTCCCTCTCATCTGAACGCCCAGATTACCCCTGGTAGCACTTCACTGAATTCCATCTCAGACTGCAGGAGGGACATGTGGGACGAGCATGGGGCTTGGACTCCGAAGACCTAGGAGAGAGTCTCACCCCAGTCTATGTGTATGACCTTGAGTAAAAGGGCCAGAACAACTTGGGCCCTGCAGTGCTAGAAGGACTAAGTGGAATAATAATGGTGAAGGGGTCCTACAAGCTGTACAAGGCCATGCAGAAGGGAGGTTTTGTCCCCCAATTGAAAACCAGGCATTTGTCATTTCCTTCCAAAATACCTTCTTCCTTTGTGTCTGGTTCAGTGATGGTCCCCAGTGGACCCCATAGGTACATGCGACACTAACTGGGAAGTCAGTTGGTGAGAAGTCAGAGTTGCTCAATCTGCTCTGAGTTTTGATTCCAACAGGATGCAGGGTTTAGGAACCTTGCTGGACTCAGGCTAACCTTGAGCTGATATAGCAATGCCCTTCTCAATCTATCCTAAAAATAGGATCTCTTCCTCCTACTCAGAGCAAAGTATCCCATGTACCACACTCCCAATGTTAGAAACTAGGCTGAATTAGAGATATGTGAAACTCAGAACTCTGAGGTGGATCCCAGTCCTGTAAGGCAATTATAATGCCAGTTTCCTTTTTCTAGAAGTTTTATAAAGTCCTGGTAAGACACAGTCTTACAAAGGATAGACTCCAAAGAGCAAAATGGCTTTTTGTTTGCTAGAGCCTGTGTTGGAAAGGGAAAGAGTATCAAAACCCATTTGGTGATCCATAATCTTATTTCTAAACATGGGAGGTGTAGGGAGATTGGAGCCTGCTTCGGATTCTGTGTCTCCCTCTCTCTCTCTGCCCCTCCCCTGCTCGTGCTCTGTCTCTCTGTCTCTCTCAAAAATAAAGCATTAAAAAAAATTTTTTTTAACGAACGTTCTGATAATACAAAGCATTTTAAAAGCAAATGCCACCTCCAAACAGGAGGGAGGAAGAGATTAAAATTCAGGAGAAATGGGAAGTGTCCCAGAAGAGAAGGGAAGAGCACCCATCCGTACTAGGAAGAATTTCTACGCTGAGGCGACCGGCGTCCATGACATAATGCCATGGTTAGAATCAGTGCGAGCAAGCCTGGAATGCACTGTTTCAACACTGTAATCAAATGCCTTTATAGGAAATGAATCCTCTGGCTGGTTGGCTAGCTTGAAGGATCTGGTGTGTTCATGAATGATTCACAAGCTTCGTGGGAACAACCCACGCACCCAGTTCAAATGGGAACAACCAACCCTATTTGGCAACATTGAAAGTGTTTATGTAGTCAAATGATCATTTCAGGTTGAGCATTATATTTGGAGGGTTTTCTTAGATGATGCTTTTAAGCCCCAGGCCACCCCTTATATACACATAAGAAAATATGTAATATGCCGATGTTTCTAAATATTCCAGTTAAGGTGTCACCAGCAGCAAGTTTCTGAACATGCTTTCCTGCTGCTCCCACCCCTCCCCATGGCTCACCTCCACTGTCTCCCCTCCCCTCTTCCCTCCCTCCCTCTCTCTCCTCCCTCTCTATCTGGAACAACATAAGAATCAAGATGGACATACTGGTATACCTGAAGAAAATACCTGAGATTAAAGTTTATCTTACTATTTCTAAATTTTTTTTTAATATTTATTTACTTTTGGCAGAGAGAGAGAGAGAGCGCGCGAGCGAGCATGAGTGGGGGAGGGGCAGAGAGACAGGGAGACACAGAATCTGAAGCAGGCTCCAGGCTCCGAGCTGTCAGCACAAAGCCCGGCGCGGGGCTTGAACTCACAGACAGCGAGATCATGACTGGAACCAAAGCTGGACACTCAACCAATTGAGCCACCCAGGTGCCCCTTATCTTACTATTTCTTAGAAAGAAGGCAGGTTTGTGGCTCCCTTCTTTGTGTCCTTCTATAAAGAGAAAAAAAATCAAAAAGGCCTTTGTTTCTAAGCCAGGGGCAAAACCCTCTGCTTTATAGCTCATTGTGGTGGCCCAGTGGGTCCAGCAGGTACTTAAGATTTATTCTGGAGAGAACTGGACCTACCTACTTGATATCTGTGGCCCTGAGACGAGCAACATAACTCTACTAAACCAGAAGACCTACAGAGACCACACTTCGGGCTGAATTTCTCCAAATCCACATTGTTGGTTATAAAGAGCTGCCTATCTCCAACTTGTATGTAAGGATAGAAAGGTCTCTCTGCACATGTTTGTCAGCTCATGTACCGCTGACCCATCAGAAGAAAATAACTGTGCCCTCCTCCATTGCTGCCACCATCCAAAAGACCACCTTCCCTGATCCCTGGCATAGTTTTGTGGGTGCAGAGAGAAGTCTCACAGTAGAAGGCACATAAAAATTATAGCCCATTTAAGAGAACTCTGTAACTTGAGGGAGAAAAGGAGACCGGGGTAAAAATTCAGAACAAGTGGTCCCTACTAAGCCATTAGAAAAAGCTGAAAGAGAACACTGCCATTTCAGGTCCAGAAGCAGAATCACATGTTGATTTAGAACAGATGCCTGACCCCAGACCAGTTGGGTCTGATTCTCAGCCCTGCCACCTACTGTGAGACCTTGGGCAAGTTACTTAACCTATGTATCTCCACTTCCTCATCTTTAAACTGGGGCTATTAATAGCGTCTACCTCCTAGGGTTGAGATGACCGCATTAATGAATGCATGCAAAGCTCTTAAGCATGCCTGGCACCCAATAACGTGGGGAGTATGATTTCACCATCCTGCTTTAAGACACCTACATTCAACTGGCAAAACCACCACACTCGGGCTAATGAAATATTTCACTGGAGCTGACAGTGACATTGTCAAGCAAAGCCATCCTGACAACTTAAAGAAAGCACCAGATTAAGGATGGAATCTTTCTTTTTTTATTTTACTATTTACTTAAAAAAATTTTTTTTAACGTTTATTTAATTTTGAAAGAGAGAGAGAGAGAGGGAGACACAGAACCTGAAGCAGGCTTCAGGCTCTGAGCTGTCAGCACAGAGCCCAACGCGGAGCTCGAACCCACGAAATGCAAGATCATGACCTGAGTCTATCTATTTTTTAAGTAAAAATTGGAGGGGTGCCTGCATGGCTCAGTCGGTTAAGCATCCGACTTTGGCTCAGGTAATGATCTCACAGTCAGTGGGTTCAAGCCCCAAGTCGGGCTCTGTGCTGACAGCTCAGAGCCTAGAACCTGCTTTGGATTCTCTGTCTCCCTCTCTCTCCCTCCCTCACTCATGCTCTCTCTCTCTCAAAAATAAATAAACATTTAAAAAAATTTTAAGTAAAAATTGTATCTACTGAAAACATTTTGATATACATCTACATAGTGAAATGATTACCACGTGCGGGTCCAACTCTTCTATTTTCTGGAATGTTCTGGTACTCAGTTGGAAAGGATCTCCCCATACTATATCAACCTTCTCACTCTGTGGCAGCCAACAGGAAGAAGGTGGCCCAGGAGGCAGAGGGAGAACAGCCTTATAAGCAGAATCACTTTTGTGGAGATCAGAAATGACAGGGGAGACCACACAGGACTGGGGTCCTTCTCTGAGAACAGATCCTGTTGCCCTTATCTCTGTTGGTCCCGATGTTCCCTGGGTTCAGTAATGGACTCAACAGAGAAAGCAGCAGGGGGGCTCCAACAAAACCTGTCACAGTTAACCGAGAACAACCAACACATAAAGTGCTGAGATACGTGCAGAATTCATAACATGTCCTACAGTCAACAAGGAGAAAGAGTAAGGCTTCTTTCAGCCAACTAAACATCGGTTGAATATTATGCCCGACGTTGTGCTAAGTGCTTCACCTGAGTTACCTCACTCAGTCCTCACAACAACCTCACGATGCTATTATTATCCACACTTCACAAAATCGGGGCTTACAGAAGTTAACCAACTTGCTCAGCACTATGCTGATGTTATGCTCAGCATAACGGTCAAGTTAAAATCGGAACAAATTCATGTCTTCCACACTCCAAATACCCTGGTTTTAAATCATTCAAATTTGACAATATATCCGTAGCCCAATCAAAGACACAAATAGTTAAAGAAATATTTGTCATGGAGTTCTGAAGAAGGCGAGTCCTAAAAGCAACTTGACAGAGTTTGCATCCAGCCCAATCCAGGAAGGAGTAAGGCTACACTCGACCACATTAGTGCAATGGACAGTCGGGGCACGTTCCTCAGGCCTTAAGATCCCACATTTCTCTTCTGGCCCCATTTTTTACCAACCAAATTCCATATCACAGCCTGGTTTCTCTAATACCCAGACACAACACAGAAGGTGCTCCAGTTTGCAGATGGGAATTTCATGCTTGCAGAACAGACCATCTCTTGATGTTAAATTAAAAAGTTTGCATTCTGGCTCATTCATCTGGCACCTAGGAATTAGGTTACTGTGAGTCGGCTCCTGAGAATCTCTTTGGTTCTGGTGCACTAACAAAATGATGCTTCTGAACTTACCAGCCTAAGAAGAGTCTAAGACAAAGGGAGTGTCACCCCATGAAGCTCTGCCTCAGAGACCAGGCAGCCTGACCGGATGGCATTCCCGTCTCATCTCATTCTACACACAGTGGTTAGGTGGTTGAGTTCATGGGAAGTTTCCTGTTTGAGGTCTGGCATGGAATGGCTCAGCTCTACCGGACATAAAACCAAGAGGTCTTGATTTAGAGAAGCATCAGGAAACTGTAGATCTCATTTCTAACCCTGTTCCTAGTCAGGGTGAGCTCAAGGTTGAAATGATGGCTGCCAGCTATTCATATTTCCCACAGATGAGCCGTAGCTTCAACATCAATCATGGGTTGCAGAAGCCACAGGGGACTTTCTGTTTGTGACCCTAAGATTAACAGGATATAGGGTGACAGGATAGGATATCAAAAGTCCCCCCCTGAGTCCCTTTTAACACAGGCTACAAATTGTTGGGGGGGGGGGTAGTAATCAGAAGTGAAATCAAATGTACTAGGTTTAGATGAGGTTTAGATCTAGGTTTAGTAAAAGGAGAAGATGCTATGTTTGGCAAATTCGGGGGAGGCACCGGGAGACACAGACAAAATAAGAAGGGAAGAAAGAGGTAAATATGCATGCTTGTGTGGCCGCAGAGGGAGATGAGCCAAGAAGAGGTCATTCGCAGCGCCCCCAAACAGAACAGAATGTTCAGTGGGAGTGGGTCACAGGCATCGTGTCCAGCGCCCCAGCTACAGCACCACCCCCTCGTATTAATGACACGAAGCCAACACAGTAAACAGCGATTAGTGATACACAAACCTGTGGTTCAGGTACTCTATCCGAGAGAAGGTCCACACAGGAGTTCAGGGGCTATGGCCGGAGGAGGGGATCGGAGGGGAGACAGCCTTGGGTTGCAAATGAAGAACAGATATTCACATCCATCCCAATTCTGGTACCCATGTATGCCCTGGCTCTTCAAGAGAAGCCCTGATTTTTTGTAGTTTTATGCTTTTCAATAAAAATCATTTGTGAAGTGTTTCAGCAGAGATGTGGTTTCAATTCTTTTAATTTTGTGAGATGTATAATAGAAATCAACTTGCAAAGTAAAAATCCGCCTGTAAGTTGGATAATGCAGAGTTCGTGAAATAGAGTCACCACAACCATCTTGGCTATTGTGCCAATAAGTACAAATCCATATGATACATGGGAAAATATATGTTTTATAAATGACATGTTAAATGTTCTACTCACCTTCAATTTAATCTTTGGCAAAAATCCGTCACTAGAGTTCCTATTTGTATTTCTCTCTCTCTTTCTCTTTCTCTCTCTCTCTTTCTCTCTCTCTCTCTCTCTCTCTCTCGCTCACACACACACACACACACACACACACACACACTTGCTATATTAATCTGCTATTCCCACTGTAACAAATGAGCACAAATTGGCTCAAAACAACACAAATTTATTACCTTATTTCAGAAGTCTGACACGGCCCCACTGAGCTAAAACAAGCTGTTGGCAGAACCCTGTTCTTCACTGAAGGTCCTAGAGGACAACCTGTTTCTTTGTCTCTTCCAGCCTCCCACATTCCTTGGCGTGTGTCTCCCTCCTGCCTTCGAAGCCAGCAACTTCATCGCTCAGGCTCTGCCTTTACCACATTCCTTCCCCAATGCTGACTCTCTTCTACCTCCCTCTTCCACCTGTAAAGACACAGCCCCACCTGAATATTTCAAGATAATCTCCCCACTTTAAGGCCAGCTTATTAGCAACCTTAACTCTGTCTACAACGTTAACTCCCCTTTGCCATGTAGCATAACAGAGTCATAGGGTTCTAGGTATTAGGAGACGAACATACTGGGGGTGGGGGGAGGGTGTTATTCTGCCTGCCACACTCTCCTACATCTAAACCAAAGGGAAAGCAGAGAGAGAGAGGTCTCATATATTACCTCCATAAAACACCAACACCCAGAGTAGAACTTGATGCATACGGTAACAACGTCCTGAGTGTTTAAATCCATGAACGAATCAAGTTTCCGTGTTGTGCTTCAAGCCTCAGGCAACACAAGTGATGTTAAGATAGTATATATTCAGGCTTCTAGCTTAACTAATGGTTTGAAGATGTAAACATGCTCCATAGCCTTCCGGGGGTCACCTTTTTATAGCAACAATAACAACAATTAACATTTGCTGAGTACTTCTCAATGTGCCAGACAAAGTGTTCATGTTCTCTGTGTGCATTTCCTGCACACCCACTCATTTTTGAGGAACCTCAGGCAAGAGACATTCATAACTTACCAGAGTCGCATGGATAGTTAGCGTCAGAGCCAGGATTCAAACCCAGAACTGTGTGACTTCAGACCCTGCACTTTTAACCATCATGCAACACTGCCTCTTCTTTTTTTATCCAACATATATTTTGCAAGAATTTATTTCCTAATTGACTGTTATGATTTCAGTATGAAAGAAAAAGGACAACTAGCTGGAATGATACTGTCCCTCCTGGCCAATCTGGCCACTCTCCCCGACCTCTCCTCTCACTCTGGGAGACAGTGGAGTGAACAAAGGGGGAAAGAGAAAGGGTCATGGTCCAGGTGGGGAATGAGGAAGGCAGAGATGGAAGGAAAGAATGGGAGTGAGATCTAGCAAAAGGTGTTTGGGGATGTTTTTCACTTGCTCAAAGGAAATAGGACAAATTCAAGCCTTCTTAGGGAAGAACTAGAAGATGGGTTCACTGTGCTTCATGCTACTTTAAACCCCAGTTATTATAACACAATATAATATACAGAATCCTCTGGTAACTTCCTCAGAGTGGAAATAGCGTATATCCTAAAATATAAATATCTGTAAACAGATAACATAGTAGGAGTAAGAATAAAATATACCAAACAAAGAAATTGGGATATAATATATTGAAAAGTGAGAACTTATTTTTTTAATATTTTTTTAATGTTTACTCATTTTTGAGATAGAGAGAGAGACAGAGTGCAAGCAGGGCAGGAGCACAGAGAGAGGCAGACACAGAATCTGAAGCAGGCTCCAGGCTCTGAGCTGTCAGCACAGAGCCTGATGCAGGGCTTGAACCCACTAACCATGAGATCATGACCTGAGCCGAAGTCAGACATCTAACCAACTGAGCCACCCAGGTGCCCTGAGAAGGAAGAATTTAAGACACCAAGGATACTAAAATAAATTTACAAGTTTAAAGCAATCTATTAAAAATATATATATAACTTCCCAGCAAACTATAGCCAAAGCCAGAGCATAGAATGATATCAGCTTATTTTACTTGACCAAAATAGACTATTCTAATACATACACACACACATACACACACACACACACACACACGCACACACACACACACACACACACACACACACACACACACACTTTAGTAATAGCCCCACTGAGCACATTTTATGTGCAATGCATGAATTATCTAATTTAATTCCCACAATAACCCCTTATCCATCAAGGTGAGTATTAGTCTCAGTTCACATTTGAGGAAATTGAGGCCTGAGGGGTTGGGCAGCAGATGGCAGAATCAAAATCTGAACTTAAAGCTAGTAACTAGAACATTCATCAGCATAAATGTAGACTGACCTTTACATGGACTGTGCCTATAAAACGTCAACTCTTGCAATTAACGTTTATTTCTGAGTTCATCAGGGGACAAAGGTATGCCTATTAGGCTAGGCTTTTTTATGTAGCCCTTGTGACCTCCTGACAACTTCATTGGTCTCCTCTGTCTCAAGACCTGTGGGATCGTGGCTGAAGGGCAGACAAGTAGTGTTTACAATCATCACTTCTCTCTACCCTCAACTATGCACTGAAGTTTACAGATTACACAGGTCATATACATATATTACATGACAATTACATAGCTCATCTATGGAGGCTGCACACAGATAGCATAGTATGTGTGTGTACATAGCATGCAGATTACATCGTTTCTGTATGTGCATTGCATATAAATTACATAGTTCATGTATGTATGTTACATAGAAATTATACAGCTCATGTATGTACATTAATTCATTCACTCCCAGCAATAGCCCTATTAATTACAGGAGGATTGTTAGTCCCATTTTAATGATAAGAAAATTGAGACCAAGAGGTTAAGATTGCCCAGTGTGTTTAACCCCCAAGCCAAAGCCCCTTCCAATAATCCAAACTGTAACAAAGACATAAGAAAGATACAGCATTGGGGCACCTGGGTGGCTCAGTTGGTTAAGCAACCAACTTCGCTTCAGGTCATGATCTCACGGTTCATCGGTTCAAGTCTCGTGTCAGGCTCTGTGCTGACAGCTCAGAGCCTGAAGCCTGCTTCAGGTTCTGTGTCTCCCCCTCTCTCTGCTCCTCCCTGGCTCACATTCTATCTCTCTCTCAAAAAATAAGCAAACATTAAAAACTTTAAAAAGATAAAGAAAGAAAGAAGGAAAGAAAGAAAGAGAGAAAGAAAGAAAGAAAGAAAAAGAAAGAAAGAAAGAAAAAAAAGAAAAAGGGAAAGAAAGATACAGCATCATCAGGATAATTTTTAAAGGGGGCAGGGAATTCTCTGAAACAAGAAGCATAGAAAAAGCAATCATTCCTAACCAAAAGAAAGGAGAGAGTGGGGGAAGAATAAATCCAGTTTTCCCAAACCAAAGACAAGCAGGAAAATAGGTAAGGAGAACGTCACCCACAAACATAAAAAGGAGCAACCTAGAAATAAATCTGCAAAGATACTGTAAACACAGAGGAAGTCACAGTAAATACAAGCATGAAATTTGAAGCCAGTGGTTAAGAAGGGGATGGGTTCCAGGGGCCTGGTGCCACCAACACTGGACAACCTCGGGCAAGTCTATCTCCTTTTACTGTGTAAATTATTTCATCTGTAAGGGAGAGTCCACCCAAGTAGTTACTTGTCCATAAAACAGGTTAAGAGCCTTGAAAAAAGAATCCTTTTAGCCAACTATACAATTAGTCTAATTCCTGTCTAAAAGCAGACTGATTAGAATGTGTATCAAACATGTACTAAGACAGCATACTCAACACTGTGTTTATGATATAAGCCTGTAGAAAAGATCAATGTAGCACATATATACTATGGATGCCATGACAATAAATAATAAATTGAATTTTATTACATCTTCTTTTTCTTTGTTTTAATGTTTTTGTTTGTTTGTTTGTTTGTTTTGAGAGAGAGTGCAAGTGCAGAAGGGGCAGAGAGAGGGAGACAAGATCTGAAGCAGGCTCCATGCTGACAGCAGAGAGCCCGATGTGAGGCTCAAACTCACTAACTGTGAGATCCTGACCTGAGCCAAAATCAGATGCTTAACCAACTGAACCACCCAGGCGCCCCGACGTCTTTGTCATGGCAGAAAATCTAATTAACGCTATACTACTCTTCAAATATCCTTGCATATTTCACCAAATCATTCTCCTACAAAAAATAATAAGTGAACCACCATCGTCACTCTTCTGGGTAGGTGCAGGAGCCTCCCAGCTGCCCCCCACACGCTTACTTGTGCTCTCGTGCATTTTCTGCAAGGCAGCCAGGGTTATCTTTTCAAAGCACAAATGTAATCATGGCACGGCACTCCCCTGTTTAAAATCTTTCTGTAGAAAATTCTGACATTTGGGGCACCTGGGTGGCTCAGTCGGTTGAGCATCCGACTTCAGCTCAGGTCATGATCTTGTGGTCCATGAGTTCGAGCCCTGTGTCGGGCTCTGTGCTGATGGCTCAGAGCCTGGAGCCTGCTTCAGATTCTGTGTCTCCCTCTCTCTCTGCCCCTCCCCACTCATGCTCTATCTCTCTCTGTCTCAAAAATAAATAAACATTAAAATTTTTTTAATTCTCTCAATAAAATTAAAAAAAAAAGAAAACTCTGATGTTTAAGATCAAAATACTCAGGAAGTCTGGGACTTCCTGTGTGTATCCCCAGCTTTATCCCATCATCCTCTGTTGCTCTCTCTGTCCCATCACTTAGAGTAGGTATTCAATAAATATTTGTTGAAGGAATGGATGAATGAATGGATAAATGAATAAAAAAATGAATACATTAGGAATTTTTTTAATGTTTATTTTTAAGGGGGGGTGCAGAGAGAGAGGGAGACACAGAATCTGAAGCAGGTTCCCGGCTCTGAGCTGTCAGCACAGAGCCCGACTCAGGGCTTGAACTCATGAACCGAGAGATAGTGACCTGAGCCAAAGTCGGCCACTTAACCGACTGAGCCACCCAGGTGCCCCCCAGTATTTTTTTAATAGGAAGCAACATTTTGGCGAGCCAAACAAATAAGTGGTTGGATTTCAGGCACCAACAACTATCAAGTGGAAAAGAATTCTGGAGGGCAAGGACCTTCCCACAGCCCTCCATACACTGACCCGGCCACAACACGAACCACCCTGGACTCAAGGTAAAAGCTACCAGGACAGACTTCAGCAAACTGCGTGAGATGATGTCTCAGCAAACCAACACTGCACTTGCTCGAAATGTCTCCTTAAATGGCAGAAGAAAGGAATGTCCCAAGAGCACTGAAGCTAATGTTCAGGTTAATTCAAGGATTATCAGTGACAACAACCTTTGTATAAGGGATTTGTTGACCTATCAAGTTGGGCAGATTAAGATGATAAAAAGGAGAAAAAAGAAGAGATGAAACCATTTCAGTCTTGCACTAGTGCTCCCCACCCACTACGGGATCTGTTTGTCTTCTGGAGCCTCAAATGAACAAAAATCACCTCAACAGAGCTGGTGGCGTGCCAGAGGTAGTGTAAAAGGACTTGGGGATCTTTCTAAAGCCAGGCTTAAACCGGATTGCCCTGGCACTCCTCTCAAAGAAGCTATCTGGCTGGAACATCTCTTCCCTTCTCAGAAAGATTTGGTGGCAGCTGTTAAAGGAAACTGGGACCAGGGAGGGGATGGGCCTCCTTTTTTGAAGGTGACGGTGATGATATATGAGACTCACCTCCCAGTATCATGGGATAGGCCGACCCATTCTCCCCAAGCTCCACAATGAGGTACTCAGTGACAAATGTGTCACTCAAATGAGGATGACTTCATTGCTATCAGGTGAAAAGATCCTGACAACCAGGTACATGTGGCTTTCTCTGGTGGTGATAATGCTAACCTACCACGGCTCCCTGAGATCTGGCAACTTTGAGTTCAACGTATAAATGGGTAAATAAAGATCAGTAACTGCTCCTAAGCACCCCAAAACAGATCCTCACATAACAGGCTGTGTCACTGGCAGAGTACTGGCTTTGCAAAAAACAAAACAAAACCAAACCCCAAACCCCCGATCCATGAAAGATGTTTGAAGGCAGGAACTGTGTCTTATCAGTCTAGTCCAGAGCACTTCTAAAGTAAACTCTCCGTAAAATAAATAATTAAGTGAATTAAATTAGAGGAATTTAACCCTAATTATTTGTGGCTATGGACTTTAACCAGCAGTGGAATCAGAGGCAAAATGCATAGTTTTAAGGGTAGAAGAAAAAAGGAACAGAAACATTTTAACCATACCTCGCTATTTGTAAATGAACACGTGCATCTATCAACATCCCACAACTGCAAAATATTCAGTGAATCTGAAGCATCATCTTTATGGTTTTAAAAAATAATAATAAAGTAGGACACCTGGGTGGCTCAGTTGGTTGAGCATCCTACTTCAGGTCATGATCTCATGGTTCATAGGTTTGAGCCCTGCATCAGGCACAGAGCCCGCTTTGGACCCTCTGTCCATGTCTCTCTCTGTCCCTCCCCTGCTCTCATGTGCTCGCTCTCTCTCTCAAAAATAAACATTAAAAAATAAAAAATAATAATAAAGTAGAGAGAATCAGGAGCTCTGCAACAATATCATGGAATCCTTCTGTTAGCCCTAGCCCTGACATTAACTGGCCATGGGCCCTTGCCCAAAGTACCTACCTTCTTTAGTTTCCTGTCTATAAAGTGATGGGTATGACAGAGGCGATACACGTGGTTCATTTCGAAGTCCACTGTTGCATTGCTATTACACATGAAAATCCTACACATCTTACTGGTAACTAAAGGCCAAGGAAAGAATGAGCCTTTAGAGCTTTACACCACTGGATTCTGACTTTTTCTATTCATATGCTCCTTTGACAAGCTAATGAAAGCTTAACTTCCTCTCAGAATAGTGAACATATGAATATGCAAAGACAATTCTGCACCGTTTCAGAGATTTTACTAACTTCCTGAAGCCTGTCCACTGAGTTCCACGTGAAAAACTCTCAGTTTGAAAGGAGGCACGGTCTCATTTTTTCTCTTGGGGAAATACTCACCTGGAATACAGAAGCTGCACGAGCTTAAGCATCAATGGTCAAGCAAGGCCAATAGAAGATATTTTGTTACAGCATGAACAAGAGGAGAACACAACACTCCCTAGGAAGTATTCTTGCCAAAAATGTCAGACAGGAATCTCATGAAGCCTTCAGATCCAACTACTATCTTACAAGGAATATAGGGGTCAGGGAAACATGTTAAAAAATACCATGGGGAGGCAATCAGTAAAATCTGATTTTACTGGGAAAACTCTACAGGATTTGTCTTTCCTTGGCGGCCATTCTTTCTGACGCCATGACCTGGGACCTCTTGTTCCCTCTCAACCATGAGAGTCCCTTAAGGATCGATTCCATGGGAGACCTCATGTTTTCTAACCACACCTGGCCACCATCACCTTCCTTTTTCTTCTCATTTGTATCTCACGCAGTCTATTCCACCCAATCCACTATTGCTCTATCTTCTTCCCAAGACCAAGGTTAACAAACTCTTATGGAGGGCCTGCCACAGCCTTCTGGAAACTGGAAACAGTATTCACGACTTAAAGGTGAGTTAGCCAGAGCCTGGGCCTTTAAGCGTCCTTACAATTATGTGCTGGGGTAACTAGGCAGTCGCTTAATGTGCAGTATATGCATTCTCCACTCTTGCTCTCTCTCTCAAAAAAAATATTTTTTTTTAAAAAGAAGGCAATTAGCCTTTATCCCTTGAGTTCTTTAAAAAAAATAGCTTAAAAATAAGTGCAGCAATTTGCAGTTGACATACCTAAAATCAGAAAGCTGCAAAAAAAAAAAAAAAAAAAAAAAAAAAAAAAAAAAAAAAAAAGATCTATTCTTGCCCTTCTTTCCAGCTCTGTGATTCCACAAATTTACAGGTCATTTTACTCTCCTTAAAAATTGTAAAATTAAAAGAATATGATGAAAGTCTAAAAATCCGATAGAAAACATGTAACTAAAGTGAATCCATTTCAGCTTCTTATTTGTTAACTAAATTTTTTAAAGTAAACTCTTCTAAAATAGAATAAATTGTATGGGCTCATTTTCCTAAAGTTATTCTTGCCATCCATAGGTCTACCAATATACACAGATAAAGAGTATCTGAAATAATATTCACCAATTTACCAATGGCTGACTGTGTGGTAGAATTAGGCAGTTTCTAAAAATATTTTTTCTTATACTTTCTTGTATTACTTCAAAATTTCTTATACTAAGCATGTATCATTTTTACCAAACAGGCAACCAACCAATAATTTTTAAAAATCCACCATTTCTTTTAAAATCCAATGGAGCACCACAGATTGGAAGTTATAAGGAAAATCTTCACACGATGGTTCTAGAAGAGATGACTTCTCTCCAGTCTTCTCAAATGGCACCACCAATTTTTCCCTACCCTGGTCCTGCTACAACACCAGAAGTATTTTGCTCGAGGTTAACTCCCATAAATCCCAACTCCCACACACTGGTGTAAAATGACGCATGGGCGAAATCCACGGGGCTAAGAGGTCACTGCCACTTCAGACATGCCTACAAAGTACGGAAAAAGGATCATTCCCATCACCAACCACTGAGAGGGAGTTTCAGGAGGCGGTGTGCAGCCTGGCTCTTGCACAACCTACAGATGGATGTTCTCCTCTGTGAGGCTAGGTCCATGTGAACACAATCCAGAGCTGACCTGAACCTTGAGTCAAAACAGATGATCAGGCATCACCCAGGTCCATCAGAACACTGCTCACCACCACACATTCAAACAAGTTCCTCATTTGCTCTATTTTTATCTCATCTCCCTTTTGTCTCTTTCTTGTGTTCAGAGGTTAGTGACCATAGAACACTTTAAAAGAGCACTCTCTCTAAGCACCCCCAAAGCTTTCTTTTAGTCTTTTTTTTTTTTTTACTGTTTATTTATTGTGAGAGACAGGGAGAGACAGAGACAGAGTGTGAGCAGGGGAGGGGCAGAGAGAGAGAGAAGGAGATACAGAATCAGAAGCAGGCTCCAGGTTCTAAGCTGTCAGCACAGAGGCCGACTCAGGGCTCAGATCCATGAACCGTGAGATCATGACCTGAACCGAAGTCAGATGCTTAACCCCTGAGCCACCCAGGTGCCACTTTCCTTTAGTCTTGGAAATTCCAGAGGAATTTTGCAAGGTTTTGTTGCCAGAGTGGACAAGCAGAGCTAGTGTACTTTAGGTAATTTTATTAGTATTTAGGAATGAGGTTGCCTTTACGACTCTCACCCCTGGGAGAGGCTTCTTCCTACTATCTGGTTTTACAACTCACACTCCCAAAAGGGGCAGGAGGTGATGACATCAGAAGACCAGAATTAAAATCCTAACTCTAAAAAGTTCATCACTGAGCTAACACACATCTATGAAATGCCTAGAAGCCAGACTCCGGTGCTTGAAAGATGGAAGACATAATCCCAGCTTTCGAGAAGCCTGCAGTCCCAGAGGAGTGCAGAGTTACGTGATGAGTGAAGAACGGGGTGGAGTCAGGGAGGTGGCTGGGCCCAAGCAGGGGCTCCCGGCTTCCACAGTGGGGCGGGGATCCTAAACTCTCTGCCCCTCTGGAAGATCTTAAGACCAGAAGAGGTGGTTTCTTCATGGGTGGGGCACCCAACCCGTGCAGGAAAATTCAGAAAACAATTGTGGAAAAAGATAACCCTCGAACTACGTCTGGAAGTCAGGGGAGCTGTTACAGGCAGTAAGGCAGTGAGTATCCAAGCACAGACCAAGGCAGTGACACCCACAAATTCATGTGCACGTGCAATACATTGCACATGCAAATCAGCTCTCAATCACTGACCTCCATGAGCCCCTGATTCTTTATCTGTAAAATGGGGACAATAACCCTTGTGTGGCTACATCAAGAGCTGTTGCTCGCGTTAAATAAACACCACCAAAGCGCTGTGTAAACTGGGAAGTCCCATTATCACCATGATGATGGGACTCTGTCAAGATTCAACTCAAGGATGACACTGCTATGTGGTGGAAAGAATCCCACCCTGGCTTTGCCACTAACCCACGATCTATCCTCTGCCACACCCCGGCCTCAGTTTTCTTCATCTGCAAGTCAGTGGTTTGGATGGAGCTACACTAAAGTCCCTTCCAATGTTGCCATTTTATTTCAAAGTCCCTTTTAAATTGCTAGCAATTAGCACATGGCTCCCCACCCCCAGACTATCTCTTTATTCATTCTTAACCTTTACCTTGGCAGACGAAGCATAAGATTCATCAAGCACATTAGACAACCCCTGGCATATTTCCTGTTTTCCTCCATCCCCCCTGCAGGTCACAGACACACGGAACCCAGGCTTTTCAGGGCTCAGCTGGGACACGGCTGCTGGCCAGTTAACAAAGGCTGCATTTCTCCCAGGGGCCAGGGAAGTCCGGTGTAGGCCCGGTTGTTTGGATTTGAGGTGTGCTGGGGATGAAAGGCACCCTGGGAGCGGAAGGCTCGGTCATTCATTCATTAATTATAATTGACGGTTTGTTCTTAAGAATGATCCTTTGAAATTACTTTCCATCAAACAGTGACTGCCACAAAGGCATCAGATATTCAGAACATTCTCCATTTCCTCAGCACGAGTATTTTCATTCTAGGACCTGAGATTCTGATCTGGCTCTTCCCTTGGGAGTCTCTCCCACCCTCGCTTTAGAGGTGGGGTTTGTTTACTTGGGGCTGGCGGAGAGGGCATGTGTGTCAGTGTGATTAATGTCTCCTTTTTAAAAGGAAATCTATACTACACCAAATAACCTTTTTGTAGACTTCAGTCTGACCGTTTTCAGATAAGTGGACAATAGAAAAATTCCACGGAAAGGTTAGAAAAACACCTGAGACTAGTACCCACCTAATGTTGTGGGCCACACCTCTGGGTTACAACTGGAAGGGAGAAGCAAACTGGTATATTGATGTGGCTCTAAACAACAACAATGTGTGTGAAGGCCCAGGGGCATTTCGGGATTGACCAAGAGGAAACACATGTTGCACAATGATACGATCTTGTTGGTACAGTTGTCAGAGAAGGGAACTCCCACAGCAAAGGGCATAAAACCATCCGGAGCAGTCTGGGGCGGCTCAGTTCTGCAGCGCCAGGGAGCGGAGCAGAGTCCGGCCCTGCACCAAACACAGATGGGACCATGATCTCCAGCCACAACTTTAGCCAGACCCTCTCAGGCTCCTTCCATGGCACAGGAGGCAGCTGGGGCCAGCTGGGGAGCTTCCCTCGGGCTCCCAGTGTCCACGGGGGTGCCGGGGGCGTCCGCGTCTCCCTTTCCTTCAGCTCGCCAAGCTGCCTGCCTCCTGGAGGGTCTTGGGGATCCAGAAGAGGCAATTCCCTCCCAGGCAGGAATGGGAAGGAGATGATGCAGAACCTCAATGACCGCCTGGCCTCCTACCTGGAGAAGGTACGTGCCCTGGAGGAGGCCAACGAGCAGCTCGAGAGTCGCATCCTGAAGTGGCATGAGCAGAGAGATCCTGGCAGTAAGCAAAATTACTCCCAGTATGAGGAAAACATCAGCCACCTGCAGGAGCAGGTAAGATCCTGGGTGACCCTGGAACTCGAGAGGGGCTGCGTTTCCAGAGAGCCGTGGGAGGAGAAATAGGTACAAAAGACAATTTCCAGGAATATGGCAAAACAGCTTAAAGTCATTGTGAACAAAGGTATTTGAGGATATTTTCTTACTATCCCTTTTGGACCCGGGAAACTCTGTTCTGTATATTTCATCTTCTATACACAAATTATGCAGAGAATCCAAAAAAATGCCAAAAGGCAACCAGCTACTGTCCAGTATCAGTTATGATCCAGCAATGTTATAGTAATGATAAGGGCTGGTATTCATCCTTCACGCTCAGTGCACAAGGCACAGGACAGCATTTACTTTCTCACTACAACAGTTCTGTTCCACCACAAAAGTCCTGGTGACAGAGTGATGACCCACAGAAAGAAAAGCTGAGTTACGTTATTTTGGAGATCACACCTAAAAGCCGTCACTCCACTAGCCGGTACATTATTCTGACATCCCTGGATATTTCCTCTTGCGAGCTGCTAAAAGCTCTGAGTCCTTATTGCTTACAGTTCTGAAAAGGGCATATTGCTTGAAAAATAAGAATAATTAATTTACCCAATTAATTTATTTTTATTATATTCATAATAAAAATATGTCTATTGGAAAGGAAAAAAAAAGAATAAAATGAGCATAATTTTTGGAATCTTACAGTAGGATGGGTAATGGAGACTTCTTTAAAAAAAAATTCAATCAGACATTTAAAAAGCTAGGCTTGGGGCACCTGGGTGGCTCAGTCGGTTGGGCATCTGACTTCGGCTCAGGTCATGATCTCGTGGTCTGTGAGTTCGAGCCCCGCGTCGGGCTCTGTGCTGACAGCTCAGAGCCTGGAGCCTGTTTCAGATTCTGTGTCTCCCTCTCTCTGACCCTCCCCCGTTCATGCTCTGTCTCTCTCTCTCTCTCAAAAATAAATAAATGTTAAAAAAAAACCTTTTTTTTTTAAATAAAAAGCTAGGCTTATACCTTCTGGGATGTCTCATAACATTGGTTAGAAGTAGAGGGAATCCAGTTACCTCATAAGATTTTAAGTGTTTTTTTTTGTTTTTGTTTTTGTTTTGAGAGAGAGACAGAGAGAGCACAAGTGTGGGAGGGGCAGAGAGAGGGGGAGAGAGGGAGAATCCCAAGCAGGCTCCGCACTGCCAGCACAGAGCCCGACATAGGGCTCAAACCCACAAAACCGTGAGATCATGACCTGAACTGAAACCAACAGCCAGACATTTAACCGATTGAGCCACCCAGGTATCCCATAAGATAATTTTTTAAAGCTATATAACTTCCCTCTTATGTAAAGCAGTCCCAGAAAATTCCCCAAAAGATCATAATTTAGCACATCCTAGAAAGGGCATCAAGGTTTCCAATATTATTCAGTGCTATTTTTCAACCTTTGGTCATCCTTACTTGAATGTAAGAAAGACCAATCAAGATAATATAAATCTGTACTCATAATGAACCCTAATTATTGAATAATCAACCTAATAACTGACTGTGTAATTACCTTAACTATATAGTACATGGTTGTCTTTAGAAAAAAAACAAGGTGACTCAACAAACCTCATCATATATTTTTTTTAACTAATAAAAGCTGCTTTGGTTTTAGAATGGAGAATATAGAAGATTTTTGCAAATGGACAGTTGAGAACATAACTCCCAAAAGAAATGTGAGGTCAGACCTAGTCAAATAATTCACTGATTGTATAGAGGAGGAGGGAACAGGAAAGAGGGAGGAAAACACGTATTGAGTGCTTATTATTTGCCAGCCGCCGTGTTGGATATTTTAATACACGTATCAGCACTATCTGAGAGCTCTCTGCCCTGATGGAAACATTCGATAGTACCTGATTCAATTCTTACAATGACGCTGTAAAAAGACTGAGGCTCAGAGTAGTGAAGCAGATACGAAAAGCCACCAGCGAGAGGCAGAGGTCGAATTCTAACCCAGATCTGTTTCTAATGGCCTCACAGTTTCCATACAGCATGGTGCTCACCTTGCCTATGTAATACAAAAATGGTACTGCTTGTTAATAAAGATAATGCATTACAATGGCATTGTTAATCATACAACACATTTCATAAACATTATCTCATTTTGTGAAGCAGGCATTTTCACCCCCAATTTATAGATGAGGAGACTGAGACTGCGTGGTTGCCCAAATTCTTTGGAACAGGATTGAGAAAAGGAGCAGGTGGCTTGCCCACTCTCCGGGTGGCCCAGGATCCTGGGTTCTGGGTTACAAATTAAATTCAGGTTTGAATTCCACTCTTTTCTGGATTTCTTACTTCAGTTGTTTTTTTTTTCATGTTTGAAGAAAACAACTCTTTGACGTTGAGGTTGTTCTATCTGTCCCAATCTCCCCTGATTGCAGGCGAGAAAAGAGAGACCCAAAGATACAACAACCCACAACAACCAGGGGCTGACCCCTTCCCAGGCCTTGATGAAATAGATATGGTACTCTTCCCGTCCCCACCTCAGGGGTCTTAAATGTTACTCAAAAAGTCTTTCAGAGGTGCCTGGGTGGCTCAGTCGGTTAAGCATCTGACTTCAGCTCAGGTCATGATCTTACCACTCGTGAGTTCAATCCCTGTGTCAGGCTCTGTGCTGACAGCTCAGAGCCTGGAGCCTGCTTCAGGTTCTGTGCCTCTCTCCCTCTCTGCCCCTCCCCCACTTGTGCTCTGTCTCTCTCTCTCTCAAAAATAAACACTAAAAACAATTTTTTAAAAAAGTATTTTAAAAATGAACTCAAAAATTAATCCAACCCTCTTGAAACACCGAGTCAGATATAGCCATAAGGATATGTGTATTTTAGAAAGGCTCTCAATAGTACTCTATTTGGTACTGTGGTTTACAATCAAAAATTCTATTTTCCTCTTCCTGGGATGAGATTACACACCCTGGAGCAGCAATGCTGTATTAATACACCGACTAGATCCTCTTAAAAGAATGAACTCAGAGCCTTGGGGGAGGATCCAGGTGATTAACTACAACACACAATGCAAAACCTACGCTTCACATATTATTTCTCAATCTGTCCTCATCATCCATTCATCACCGTGAAGGATGTCTCAGAAAGAGTGGCTGTATCATAAAATTGCATCAAGTAAGCCTGAACTGGGGAAGTGGTTTTGATATTTAAATGTGCTCTATGGAAGGAAAAATAAGATAAAAACGGAGAGGGAGGCAAACCATAAGAGACTCTTAAATACAGAGAACAAACTGAGGGTTGCTGGAGGGCTGTTGGGTGAGGGGTGGGGGGGTGGGCTCAATGGGGGATGGGCATTGAGGAGAGCACTTGCTGAGATGAGCACTGGGTTTCATATGTAAGCGATGAATCACTGGGTTCAACTCCTGAAACCAATACTACACTGTATGTTAACTAACTTGAATTTAAATAAATACATTTAAACAAACAAACAAACAAACAAATAAATAAACAAGCAAGCTCTAGATCAAGTGCACTTCAGAAGTCACCATTCATGTACTCTGAGAAGGATGCTGGCTGGGGGAATCAGATTCTTGATGTGGGGGTTGCAACAGATAAAGCATCAGTTTAACCCAGAAAAGCCAAATAAGCCCCCAGACAGCATTTTGGATTTTCTGATTCCATGGGGGGGAATAGTGTTTGGTTTCTCTGGATGTCTCTGATGATCCTGTCACCTCAGTAACCAGGGTCCCCAGGCCCTTGTGGATGGAGCCTCTTCTCATTTCCTATGAGCTTAGATAGCATAGCACAAGGAGTAAAGAGCCTGGAAGGAAAAGCATTGATTGGTATGAGAGTCCCTAAGCAGCACTTACAGAGGGGAGACCAGGAAATATCTACAGAATCCTTTTTTCGAGCAAAGGAAGTAGTCAGAGTACCACTTGGAATCCACTGGAAGAAAGAAGTTGGGCAGGAGCCTGGCTATCTCCCGCCACAAACAACAGAACTTTGGGGATGCATCTCAAAACATACAGAACCTGGCCTTTATCCAGCACAGACATTGGCTCTAGTTATGAAAGTGCCAACTTTTTTCTTTCTTTCTTTCCTCTTTAACTATATTCCTTATGCTGTACTTTTCATCCCCATGACTTATTTATTTTACAACTGGAAGTTTGTATCTCTTAATCCCATTTGCCTACTTCACCCACTCCCCTCCGCCCCTCCTCTGGAAACCACCAGTTGGTTCCCTGCATTTACGAGTCCATTTCTGTTTGTTTTCTTTATTCTTTATTTCTTATCGCTTCTCGGCCTTTTGGCTAAGATCAAGTGTATTCTTTATTTCTTTATTTATTGTCTTTTAGATTCCCTATGTAAGTGAAATCATACGGTATTTGACTTCTTCCTTATTTCTATGGTATTTTTCTGTCTGACTTATTTCACCTAGCATATATCCTCTAGGTCCACCCATGTCATCACAGAGGATATCATTCTTTTTATTGTTTAGTAGCATTCCATTGTATATATCTAGCACATCTTCTGTATCCATTCATCTATTGATGGACACTTACGTTGGTTCTCGGCTATTATAAATAATGCTGCAATGAACACAGAGGTGCATACATCTTTTCAAGTTAGTGTTTTTTTTGTTTTATTTTTTTCAGGTAAATATCCAGAAGTGGAATTACTGGGTCATACGGCATTTCTATTTCTAATTTTTGAGGAACCTCCATACTGTTTTCCACTGTGTCTGTACTAATTTACATTCCCACTCACAGTGCACGAAGGTTCCCTTTTCCCCACATCCGCTCCAACACTTATTATATCTTGTCTTTCTGATGCTAGCCAATTCTGACTGGTGTGAGGTATTATTATCTTATTGTGGTTTTGATTTGCGTTTCCCTGATGATGAGTGATGTAGAGCATTTTTTCGTGTGTCTATTGGCCATCTGGATGTCTTCTCAAAAGCTCTTTCATAAAAAAAAAATTAAACACTTTAAATTTTTCTAAATTAATTTAGTTTCAACTAATTTTTCAGTGTCTACAGTATGCCCAGAATATGCTAAGTACGTCATGACATTTTATTTAATCGCTTCCAATCTAATCCTCATAACTCTTTGATAAAGTGGCTACTATGATTATTATTGCCATTTTATGGATGAAGAAACTGATACTTGGCAAGCTCACTCAGCTAGCAGGTGATAGGGTGGGACCCCAGACCCTGCTTTTTGAGTTCCAGACTCAGGAGTGTTATCACCACCTCTGAATCTTGCTATTGTGCATTCATGATGCCAAATTCCAAGCAACCAGTGGAGCTTTGAATAGGATCAGATTTTTAAAAGGTGTCTTTGTATTGAGGTATGACTTTATCCTAAGGAAATCTTTTCTAAATAAAGGAATTATCTGTTTAAATACGATGGGAATGTCACAGAATTTTCTGTCTCCAACTACATCACAGAAGTTTAGAGCTAGGACCTCTAAGGTCAACTGGTTCTAGTGCAAACTCCTTATTTAACAGACAATGAAACTGAAACCCAAGGGACAGTGTGACTGGCCTGAGTTCATGCCAATGGTGAGTAATAGGAAGTTAAAAGAAAACGTCCAGTTCCTAGTTCAGCACAATACTTGGTACAAAAGTAGTATTATACTTTTGACATTGAGACATCGTCTCCTCAATTTTCCTAAAGATGGTGACATACATCAAATGTGCAATACTCCCCTAGTCACCACTACCTAGAAGAATTTACAAATCATACACGTACACACAACTGCTCAGGTAGGAACTTTCAACAGCAGTTTTTATTTAATGTTAAAAAGTGTATGAACATCTAGTGAAAGTCTTAAATAGAGGCCTTAACACAGCTGAAGTTTATTAAGCTGCTAAAAAGTTATTTCACTCAATATTTTAATAGATACAATTGGGGCATTCTCATCATAGAAGAGCTTACAAACACGTACGCATACCTAAAAGTTATGGGCATGGCTATCACCACTTTGGACAGAAAATAATTGTGGCATGTGATGACTATTACAAAATTCATTTAAAATTAGTTTGACAAACATATACCAGTGATAATTTTGGTACTTCGCTCAGTGATCTGAAACATGAATGCTACCACGAGGAAGAATTATGTTCATCTAAAATAACTAATGCACTTTAAGGGAGCCAACCTAATATTCACAATAAGGCAGGATTGGAACTTAAACCTCTTTTAACATCTTCAGATGTGGATGAGCTGAAACAAAACACCAAAGGTATGTTTGCAGCACTAGCAAGTTAGAAGACACTTTGAAGTGACTCTTCTTCCCTTTCCAATGTCATTTTTCCAACAGCGGCCTCAATTTTAGCCTCTCAAACTCAGTGTAAAAAAAGACAGCGAAGGGGCTGCGGGCCATATTCTTACTTTAAAATCATTCTGATGTTTTGTACCTCATAAGTGTTCAGTATTTATTGATTTAGTTATTTGTTGTTCCAATGCCAGAAAAAGAAATCATCTATGCTAACAAATCATATACCCAGAAAGTACAGGGTGGAAACGCACCTCTCCCATGGGAGGTATCTGATTTAAAAGCCTCTTTTTTTTTTTAATTTATTTTGAGAGAGAGAGAGAGAGACAGAGTGAGCAGGGGAGGGGCAGAGAGAGAGGGAGAGAGAATCCCAAGCAGGCTCTGTGTGAGACTCAAACTCATGAACTGTGAAATCATGACCGGAGCTGAAATCAAGAGCCAGATGCTTAACCAACCGAGCCACCCAGGAGCCCCTGACTTAAAAGACTCTTGATGCATGTTTTCCAGATCATGGATGGCAAGCAGACCAACGCTCAGATCACTCTTCTCATTGACAATGCCAGGATGGCAGTGGATGACTTCGGCCTCAAGTAAGTTCCTTCTTCACTGTATTGTGGGGAATTGTCATTTGCTGTTTTTGTTTTGTTTTGTTTTGTTTTGTTTTGTTTTGTTTTGGGGGTTCATCTTGTTTTTGTTTTCTAAAGGAATTAACTTATCTTGCCATTAGCCACGTGTAATATCTTTAAAAGAGAATTAAAAAGGCATAATAACAAATACTTAAATGGACCCTACTTTAAACAAACTAGATATAAAATACACTTTTGGGCATGGGGAAATTTGAATATGAACCAAGAATCAGATGATGTTAAAGAGCTATTATTAGCTCTGCAGGTGTGATAATGTTATGCTTATTTAGAAAACTTTTGTTTTCATTTTTTTCTCTTATTTTAATTCCAGTATAGTTAACATACAGCTTTACATTAGTTTTGGGTGTACAATGTAGTGATTCAATACTTCCATACATCACCCAGTGCTCATCACAACAGGTGTCTTCCTTAATCCCCATCACTTATTTCCCCCATCCCCCACCCCAATCCCCTCTGGTGACCATCAACGTGTTCTCCATAGTTAAGAGTCTGCTTATCACTTAGATAACATTTAGCTTCATTCTTAATGAAAATTCTTGTTTTAAAAAGATGTATTCCTGGGACACCTGTGGGCTCAGTCAGTTAAGCATCTGACTTTGACTTAGGTCATGATCTCATGGTTCATGTGTTCGAGCCCCATGTTGGGCTCTGTGCTGACAGCTCAGAGCCTGGAGCCTGCTTCGGGTTCTGTGTCTACCTCTCTCTCTGTTCCTCCCCGACTCGTGCTCTCTCTCTCTCTCAGAAATAAACATTAAAAAAATTTTTTTAAATGTATTCCTAAGTATTTAGAGGTGAAATGTCATAATGCCTATAGTTTAGGTTAAAATACAAAATAGAGTATAGACGAAGCAAATTGTTAAGAGTTACTAAATCTAATTGATGGGTATATGGCTGTTTATTATTTCATCTTCTCTAATTAAAAAACAAATAAACAAACAAACATTGAGTCACCATTACAGAAAAACCTGCATGAAACAGACATATGAGGGATAAGAGATTCACCTCTAAATGAAGGTGAATCCTTACAAAGCCGCGGCCTTCCAACGACAGGTGTATTCTTCTCTTCCTTCCAACCAAAGGTACGAAAATGAACACTCCTTCAAGAAAGATTTGGAAATTGAAGTTGAAGGTCTCCGAAAGACCTTGGATGATCTGACCATTGTCACAACAGATCTGGAACAGGAGGTTGAGGGGATGAGGAAAGAGCTCATTCTCATGAAGAAGCGCCATGAGCAGGTAGGACTCCCTAGGAGCCCCTGGTAACCAGCACAGCTCTTAATCTGCACATTCAGATGACTTAATAGCCACAGAAAAACCTACCATCTGAATGCTAGTCCTAGAATAGAAACATCTAATTTTTCCAGCTTCAAGGTTGTCTATGCAGTGTCAGATCCAATAGCCAAAATAAAATCACAACTGATGATAAATCAGCCAATAATTTTGCTAATATACAATGATTATCCAGACTTGTTTGTTAGTATGATACCGTAAGAATAAATGCGTGAGGTTGAACTTCCTTCATTGACCCAACGTACAGCAAATTGGGGGACAGTAGAATGAAGAGAATCTGCCACTGACCAAGGTAAATAAAACTAGTGACAAAAACGAAGAATCTTAATTTCCAGAACCATGTAACTAACTTTGAAGAGGTTGCATTCCATCTAAAGCCCCTGAGACTCTGATGCAATATGAGGAAAGCAATCCCCGTTTTAGGCAAACAAAATTGCTTATGAACATCAAAGGGCCTCAATTATGAAGAGCTGGTGAGACAATGACTTAATTAAACGTTTCCTACGGTTTCTTGGTTTTCATGATATCCTATGGGTGTCAACCCTATGGAATCATAATACGTGGCCAAGACGTTAAAAGTCTTTATACCTTTTGGCTTTGGGTTGCTAAACTGCTTCCCCAAAGCAGTAGTCTACAAACTGAAATGTTCAACTGTTGAATTGTGCCATCATTTCACCTACGAATGTGTGCTGAAGAGTATTTTATGTGCTACAGAAGCAGAATTCTTTGCGAAACATTTTCAACCAGGGATTAAGTCAGTAATCACAGAGGCCATTTGATTACCTATCTAGTGTTATTTTTTATTTTATGGAGTTATAATAGAAAAAAGAATATATGTTTTGTCATCAACAAATAATACCTAAGAAGCCAAACCAAACCAATAAAAGAATAACAACCACATAAGCTGAATTTTTAAAAGATCTGTTAACTGCTGCCAATCAACACACTTCTGGCCTTCTGATTCTCACAGCCGATTCATTTTTTTTTTTTCTGTTATTAAACAGGAAATGATAGAACGTCATGTGCCAAATGACTTCAAGGTCAATGTGAAGGTGGATGCAACTCCAGGAGAGGATCTAATTAAGATCCTGGAGGATATGAGACAGGAATATGAGTTTATAATAAAGAAGAAGCATCAAGAGTTGGACACTTGGTATAAAGAGCAGGTAAAGAAAAGGGGCTCAGACTTCCCAAAGGTTCCATTTCCATGTGGTCCCAATGCCAATGCCTCTGCCCTTTGCTTGGTCTCGCAGTCAGCAGCCATGGCGCAAGAAGTGGCCAGTCCAGCAGCTGTGCCAAGTAGCCAAAGTGACATCCATGAGCTGAAGCGCACTTTCCAGGCCCTGGAGATTGACCTGCAGGCGCAGTGCCACAGGGTGAGTCTGAGGAAAATCCTGGGTCAGGTCCCGCCTCTTCGACAGAACCTCTCGTGACCTCTCTCCTGGGCTCATCTCCCCAACTCCCTTGGGACATCTCTCACTTCCCACTTTCCATCCAAATTGCTCATGATGAGCATGATAATGAGAGCTACCATTTACCGCCGTGTCCACAATGTGCCACATGGTACGTCAGGGGGTTCATTATGTTAACTGTCATCAAACCTCACATTAACCTTTCCAGGCAGGTCTTTGTGTTCTCATTTTAGAGATGAGAAAACAAAAGTTCCAAACAGTTAAGTAAATTGGCCAAGGTCACATAGATAGTAAGTGGCCAGTGGTGAAGCCACCTGGTATTTGGGGGCAGGTGCGGGAGTCTAGGAGGCCCTCATAATCTCTACCAGCGCTCTCCCCGCTCGGCAACCAGGCCGCCCCCTGAAACCCCAGTAAAAAGAAATCCTGGTGCCAAAATGAATTGGTGGCAAATCCAGGCCTGGCTCACTCCGAAGTACCACTCTGTTCATTATGTATATGTCTTATCACCCAGTGAACTATAAATTCTTATATATAAATCATTTCTAGAATTTTCATGGTTTTTAGTAAAATGCTTTGGATGAAGCGTCACAAGCACTCAAGATTCATTAAATAAAATCTATCATTTGATTACCTTTGTAGCCTATCCAAATCTTCTGATCATTCATCAATATCATTTCCAAGGGCTACTCTGCCCTTGGTCTTGAGGAGAAATCACTGGTTTATTCTGTTGCAAATGCACATGGTAAATTACTGTTATGTTTTAGGAATAAGTGACGGTAAACAGACATTTAAAATGTACACTGTCAAGGTGATAATAATGAGCAAAGAAATAATTACAGTGTTTTATAGTTTTCAAAACATTTAGACATGCAGTATTTCGCAACAACCCTGTGAGGTCAGCAAAACATTTATATCCATTTTCATTCATTCTACCATCTGCTACTGTTCTGAGTGCTGAGGATTCTACAATAAGGGAGTTGACACTCTAGTGGGGATGACAGTCAATAAAGGCACAGATCATCAAAATATGTAGTATGTGAGATGGCAAAAAGTGCTGCCAATAAATAAAGCATGGCAGGGCGAGGTCAGGCATTCTGGAGTGCAGGACTGCCATTTTAAACAAGGTGCTCAGGAAAGGTTTCACTGTTAAGGCGACAGCTGAAGTGGTAAGAAGGCGCATCATGTGGCAATAGAGAGGGGGCTCCAGGGGGAGAGAACAGTAACTGCGAAAGCCATGATGTACAGGTGCGTGGGTCGGGTTGGAGGATCAGTAGGGAAGCCAATGTGGCTGTAGTAAATGAACAAAGGGAAGAAAAAAGGAGAAAAGAGGAGGGAAGGGAAGGGGAGGCCACTGGGGTAACAGTGGAGTCAGACTGCGCAGCCTTCACCCTCAGAGGGAGGTCAAGAGGAATTTAGAACAGCAGATACGGACAATTCTTCAAGGAGCTTTGCTATAGGTGAAGGGGAGCAGAGAAATCGGATGACAGCTGAAGGCAGATAAGGAGTCAAGAGAACAATTTTAAGATGGGAGAAATTACTCTATTTGACAGATGGGAAGAAGCCAGTAGAGAGGAAAATACAGGTGATGCAAGACAGCGGGCAACGGCTGAAATGACTGGAGAACAGACAGCTCGTGCCAGGTACCAGGAGGGGAGTGAGAACCTGGTACCAGGGGGGCACTGAGAACCTGGAAGCAGATACACGTGGGTGGAAATAATGGTGGGAGCCTGTGGGAATCCTCTCCTGACGGCTTTCACTTCCGTAACAACATAGGAAGTGAGGCCCTGGGCTGAGAGACAGGAGAGGGAAGGCAGCAGCCCTTTGGGAGAACAGGAGAGGGAGAGGAGCAGAGCAGGCGGCATGAAGGGGCCCCCTGAAAGTTAGCAGCTGTGATAAAGTGAGAGCATCCAGCAGAGTCAGGGATTTCTCCTGAAGATTAAAGTTCTGCGCTCCAGAAAAGCGGGTGGTAAATCCAAACAGAGCAGGGATTTAAGTCAGTTCTCTGTATCCTAGAGCAGCAACTTCAATGTGCAGCTTTTAAAATTTCCTCAAAAATGACAACCTGTTACCATTGTCATCATCAATAAGCATGGCTTGGGACTATGGTTGCCAGACTGACCAAAATTAAAATACAGGACATCCCATTAAATTTGAATTTAGGGGGCACCTGGGTGGCTCAGTCGGTTGGTTGAGTGTCCAGCTTTAGCTCAGGTCATGATCTCGCAGTTCATGAGTTCAAGCTCCACACGCGGCTCACTGCTGTCAGCCTGTCAGCGCAGAGCCCTCTTCGGATCCTCTGTCCCCCTCTCTCTGCCCCTCCCTGACTTGCACTCTCCCAAAAATAAAAACAAAAAATTTGAATTTTGGATACGCAGCACAGTTTTGGTTTTTTTTAGTGTCAGTATATCCCATGCAATATTGAGGCAATTTTTAGGATATACATGTACTAAAAAATTACTCGTCGCTCGTCTGAAATTCAAATATAACGAGGTGCCCCCTATTTTATCTGGCACCCCTACTTGAAACCCTTCTCTGAAGACACAAAGAGACAGGGGTCCCAGTTGCTATTTCCCCAGGAGGTTTATATTAGGCCAGAGATAAAATGGGCATATGCTCAATCGCGAAAGAGCAGCACATACAGTAAATGCTACAGGAATGCAGCAAAGTTGCCAAGAGCTCCCTGACACAAAGAAATGCCCATAAAATGGGCTTCAGAAGTCCTGACTCTAGTCCACTCCTCACTGCCCAAGCCCCAACCCTGGAGTCAGCCAGCTGCCCACCTTTGCACCCCCGGCAGCCACCAAGACACCTAACAGAGTGGTCGGTGTGTTGTAACTACTCAACCAGCACACATTGTTCAATCTATCAAGCCATCGGTCAGTTAGTACAAGAAACCTCGTTTCCTCTTTCAGAAATCTGCTTTAGAGAACATGCTGTCAGAGACCCAGTCCCAGTACTCCTGCCAGCTCCGGGACATGCAATACGTCATCTCCCACTATGAGGATGAACTGACACAGCTACGCCATGACCTGGAGCGACAGAACAATGAATACAAGGTCCTCCTGGGCATCAAGACCCACCTGGAGAAGGAAATCGCCACCTACCACCAGCTCCTGGAGGGAGAGAGCGAGGGGTAAGGCAAAGGCCGGCTGGGGAGGAGGACGAAAAGGGCACTGAGTTTCTGTGTATGCATTCATATACCTCATACCTGTTATGCCTGTTAGCGAGCATCACTCCAGAGAAAGAAAGGTTTGTGATGAATTTCTTCTGGATATTTAACATCAGGTTGTATTTAAGTAGCATATGTCAATCAATCAGCTATTACTCCCAAGACACTAAGATTTAAGGTCCATCGTTAAAATTAATATATTAAGATCTCTAGAAAGAAACTAAGGGGGCAAACTGGGTGGCTCAGTAAGCTAAGCATCTGACTCATGATTTTGGCTCAGATCATGATCTCATGGTTCATGAGATCGAGCCCCTCGTGGGGCTCTGTGCTGACTGCAGAGTCCGCTTGGGATTCTCTCTTCCTCTCTCTCTGTCCCTCCCTCTCTCTGTCTCTCTCGCTCTTACTCTCAAAATAAATAAACTTAGAAAGAAAAAAAAGAAACAACTAGGAAGGCTTGACTATAGTGTTTCCCACTGGAAATGTATACAATTTTGGTTCTGGAAAAAAAAAAAAAAGGAAGGTTGGTGGAATATTTTAACCTGACAGCAGGAAAAGATTCATAAGAGATTGAGAAGTCTAGATTCTTCAATCCAGTATTTCCAACCAATTTAGGAAATGACAATAATTGTTCAGAAAAAAAAGGGCACATATATTCTATGACCCAAGAGAAAGGATGAGAAATTTTTTTAATGTTTATTTATTAATTTTGAGAGAGAGAGAGAGAGCACGAATAGGGGAGGGACAGAGAGAGAGAGGGAGAGAGAGAATCCCAAGCAGATTCTACAATGTCAGCACAGAGTCCAACACAGGGCTTGAACTCATGAACTGTGAGATCATGACCTGAGCCGAAATCAAGAGTTGGACACTTAACTAACTGAGCCACCCAGGAGTCACAGAAAATTTTTTAAATACATAAATAGGGGGGCCCAGCTGGCTCTGTCGGTAAAGCATGTGGCTCTTGATCTCGGGGTCATAAGTTCGAGCCCTACTCTGGGTACAGAGATTGCTTAAGTAAACTCCAAAAAATAAAATAAATAAAAATACATAGACCAAATCTTGAACAGTCTGAAAAACAGTTCTAAGCTTCAAACCCAGACCCTGGAAAGGATCTCCGTCGAGGCAAATCCTGCAGCCAACTGAAATGATGGAGGTGGTTTGATAGACTTGTCTTGACCCTAGGGTCCATGTGAGGCCATACTCACTTTCTTCTGGATCCAGGAAGGTTTGCCCATGAACTCATGACCTTGAGACTACAGAGCTTGGACAATTATCCTCATTAAAGAGCTATGAATTTATAGGCAGGCAAAGGAAGTTAGTTCACCTTGAGGAGTTTTTATGATTGTTGCTAACGCTAAAATGAGCCGTAACTCTTATCATTTTTATAGGACAATGGAAGAATCAAAGTCAAGTGTGAAAGGTAAAAAAAAAGTCTTTTCATCATTTGAATTTTCTTTTTAAAAATTAATCAGCACGTTTATTAATTCCCTAGTAATCATAATCTTTACTGTACTCCCAAATATCTTGTGTTCAATTTTTATTTTACTCCCAAATGTCCAGGAATTTTTGAATGAACTTAAAGTAGATAACAGGAAAACAGGGATCTGTCAGTATTGTCTTTAATAATATATACGCAAGGTCTCTGCCAGCAATAAAGTAGATAGCAATGATCATTCACATTATTACATCTCTGTTAAGTTATGGAGTCTGTTTACTAAACTCCTAGGAAATTAAGAGAAAATGATTTCACATAATTTCCCAAACTATATTCTGTTGAACACTAGTGTTCCGTGAAACTTGTTGCATATTATGAAAGATGTGTTCCATGGACAGAAATGGTTGGGAATACCATATACCACTATCCTCTTAATGAACAGCCATGCATTTCAGTAAGTTAAACATGGAACAGATACTGCTGTGGGGAAGAAAACAGGAAAGAGAAAGAAACAACAAAAGTTTTACTTGGCTTAACTCGGTGTTGCCAAATATCTTTGACCTGGGAACCCTGTTTTCTCAGATTGCCTGTAACATCTCACAGAAAAGTTCTAAGAAGCCCCCATCTGGGACGAGCAGCACTTTTCTGATCAGTTTGTGGTAAAAGTGTTCTAAGGTATTAGAGATTCAGAGAGTCAGGGTTCTGGGCACCATCATGGGCAGCTTGTGTAACTGCTACCTCTTTGCAAGACATTGACAGATGGTCCTTCAGCCTCTCCTTACCATGTCCAGGGACAGGGAACTCATTACTTGATGGAGTGGCACAATCTACTGTTGGAGAGGTTTGATTTTTAACAAAGGTCTCCCCACGTCTCTATTAATTTCAAGTCTTCCCTTTGGTCTAGAATCAGTTTCCTGCCGTGTCAACAAAGCACATATTCAAATAAATCATAACTTTGAAAACAGTGGGCATGATAAACAGCCCTGGCTTCTCATCCATCCCTCATGCTTTCTAGATCTTTAAATGAGGTGCTCAGAATGGCATTTAATGCGCTGTTAGCTCATAGAATCTGTGGTACAAGTGGAACAAAAGCAGGAAGACCTCCTCCAGGATGTGTAGTCAGGGACTAGATTCTGTATCAGTCATGCCTAGGATGAAGGTCTTGGCCCCTAGAAGATGACACTATTCACACACCCTTGTTTCCTGGAGGGTGAAATGAAAAACTTTCCTTGGTGAGATCTCTTCCCTCTAGCAGAACCTGCCATATTGCTCAGGGATTATGTTGGAAGGGATGGAGAAGTTTCAGGTACTAAGAGCAGGGAAATAAAAATAAGTATTTCAGATGGTGGCAGGAGCATGATAGTGACCTCTTCATTGCCTTTTCCCTTCAGCATCTGCAGCTCCAAAGATCAAGGCCATCACACAGGAGAGCATCAACGGAAGAATAATTCTTTCTCAAGTGAATGAGATCCAAAAGTATGCATAAAGCCAAAAAACGTTTCTGCCTATTGTAAGGGCTACTTTTCCCCAATAGAAATCTTTGCCCAGACATGATGGGTGAGTCCTAAGAGGTATCCTTGGAGTTTTCAATCTCAGAAACTTTTTCCCCCCTCTGGAACAATGTCACCAGACATTCCATAACAATATACTGCTGCACTTAATATACTGCTGCACTTTCTGAATCACAGTATGAGTTCATGAGCATAAAGCTCTACTTTACTACTACAGTCTTCAGATTGCCATCACTGTGTATCTGTTTTGTAGCCAATAAAACTTTACACCTGGTGCATCATGTCTTTGTTTATGTCACATCATATTTATGTCATTGTTATATCAATGTCTCATCCTAACAAGGGATTCTCTGGGCATTGTCCATGAAAGAAAGGGAGCTTAATGCTTTGAACATGTCTGCAGCAGCCAAACACTGGGCAGAATTGTTACCTTGCAGATATGCAACCAAGGGAAAGATGTGGCTCATGAGGCTCTCCACACCTCTGCCAGCAGAAGGGGGAAAACAGAGAAAGGGAGGCCTAAGAAAGCCTCGCTGAGAATGTAAGATGACCAAACAGTATTCTGTCTCACATACAGGCATACCTACATAACCTTAAGGGCCTAAAAGAAAGTTAAAGCTAGAAAAGGGAAGTCAGGGGCACCTGGGTGGCTCAGTCCATTAAGCATCTGCCTTCTGCCCAGGTCACGATCTCATCGGTTCATGCGTTCAACCCCTGGTAGAGCTCTCTGCTGTCCACACAGAGCCCGCTTCAGATCCTCTGTCCCCTTCTCTCTCTGCTCTTCCCCCACTGTTTCTCTCTCTCTCAAAAATAAATAAATAAAAACTTTAAAAAATATATTTAATTTTTTTTTAATGTTTATTTATTTTTGAGACAGAGAGAGGCACCACATAAACAGGGAGGGTCAGAGAGAGAGGGAGACACAGAATCCGAAACAGGCTCCAGGCTCTGAGCTGTCAGCACAGAGCCTGACGCGGGGCTCGAACTCACGGATCACGAGATCATGACCTGAGCTGAAGTCGGACGCTTAACCAACTGAGCCACCCAGGCGCCCCTAAAAAATATATTTAAAAAAAAGAAAAGGGAATTCAGAAAAAAAAATCCTCATTACAAACAGCCACTAAGACCCTAAAAGGGGCAATGACTTGTCTAAGATCTGAAATACAAATGTTAGGGTCCAGACTATTATGTTGAGGTGGAGTATGGGCTGATGCACAAAGACTATGCCCCTCTGTCCTCTCAAAAAGATGCTTTTTTTTCTCAAATTGTAGCAGTGTGAGCCATTGTTCCAAGACTGGTACAGAGGAGCAGTGCTGGAGAAAAGGAAGGCAGAAATCCATATATCTGCTAAGGTGTTACCAGAATGCTGTCCATGGAATTAACAATTCCAGGATATTCACAATTTAAGGGATCACAAGCACAGGCTAGTCAAACTCTCCCCTTTAACAGACAAATAAACTGAGACCCAGAACAATAAAGGCATTTTACTCAAACACTCACTGGATTGTTGCTGGTCTAAATCTAGCTCTCTCGACTGTTAACCAAAGTTAACACTTGTTAAACTAAAAGTGGTATGAAGTAGTTCCACTGTCATCTACCACATTGGCAATGCCCCATATGTTTTTTTCTCTGTTTTAATACTTTCTTGGAAAGGATTGCTTTTGATGTTTCCTGAACGAGGCATCTGTTAAAACTGAACTGGTCTTCCCTTTAAGCAATAATTGGTGTTTCTTATTCTTAATGTCCAAATAATGGAAAACCGACCCCTAACAATCTGAAATTAGATAAGAGGAACCTGGGATGATCACATTATTACAAAAATGTTTATTGTTAATTCTCTGAAGTAAAAATATAAATTTATCTTTACTATGTGATTACATCAAAGAATCTCAAAAATAACCGGCACACTAAGACTGTCAATGAGTTTTCTTTGCATAGTATTTGTCTGTGGAGACATTCGATGTTTGGGGGACAAGAATGGACTCATATTAGACTTTATTACTTCTCTTTTTCGATTTCATTTTACTATGAAATAGGGTACTATTCATATGTTAATAGGGTACTAGACTGTCAAGACAGACCTAAAAATGATTTTTTTTCCATTTTAGCACCAAAACACTCTGCAATTTTAGACATTATTATCTCTTTCTCAAAGTATGCATTATATATATATATATATATATATATATATGCATTAAGTATATATTTTTTCTCAAGGTGAAGTTTGAGTACTGTTAGCAAAATCTCTTGAAGAATATTAAAAAAATATGACAAGCTGAAGGGAAAGTTACAACACGAGGCTCAGAAAATAATCACTAATCTTCCATTTACTCTCCTAATTTATATATGATTTGGTAACAGGAAATCAAGACATATGAATAATTTTTCATTCAAGAGGTTAAAATATCCTTAAAGTCTTATTAATTTTTACTGTATCAATTAAGGTGACAAATTTATCCCAGTTTGCCCAGGAAACCCCTCAATTGGGGGTGGCTGGGTACCCTACTAATAAAGAAATCATTGCTCTTGCCTTAGTCCATTCAAGTAGCTATAAGTATACACAGACTGGATGGCTTACAAACAACAGAAATTTATTTCTCACAGTTCTGATGACTTGGGAGTTCAAAATCAAGGTACCAGCAGGGTTGTGTCCTGGTGAAGACCCTCTTCCTGGTTCATAGCTTGTGTCCTCAAATGGTAGAAGAGGCCAGGGAGTTCTGTAGGGTATCTTTTGTAAGAAGCTTAAAGCCATTCATGAGAGTTCCACCCTCATGACTTAGGCAACTCCCAAATGCCTCACCTCCTAAAACCCTCATCTGTGGGGGTTAGGACTTCAACATTTGAATTTTTTTTAGGCCATACCATCTCTATTTCACTAACTAGAGACAAACAGAGAAATTAAACCATTTGCCTGAATAAAGAGACAATTGCATGCTAGACAACATAGAATAACCTCTTCCCCACATCTAAATCAGCCCCAAAATATTTCAAAGTACCATTACAAATTGATTAGTGCCTGCATGTTTGGTGAGTAACTAACCACAGAAGTTTTCATTTGGATTTGGTTTTGGCCAACACACACCCAATGCACATAAAGGAGTTGATAATAAGTTATATTGTTTTTGTTACAGGAACACTTTGAGTAAATAGCAACTATTCCATTACCCAAGACCCAATTAAACAAACAGTTGATTAACCCAGAGAGATACAAAATATTACTTTGGAATTTAATATTTATGGCAACATATTTCCCAAGAGTGCCATAACATGGTTGAGTGGATAGATCCATTTAATATGTGTCCATCCAATCAAATACATGCCTTTACTGTGTGTTTTTCAATTAATGCTTTCATACACCCACCTGTTAATAATGTGTGAAACTGAGAACTAAACTTCATAAAAATTCATTATTGAGGAATGTAGCAATTGTATGTTGGGGGAGAGGTCATAAGCCTGAGCAGGGGGCAAGGACTTGAATTACTGTAGGAAAACACGGTAAGAGAAAGAGATCCAAGAAAGTTTCTTGAGGGCCAAGGTTCTGAAACTTGGCTGCATTTCAGGATCTCCTGGGGAGATTTAAAAATGCTAATGCCAAGGCCACATCATGGATCAATTAAAACATGGTTTTTAAAGGTTGGGACCCAGGCACCCATATATTTGAAAGATCCCCATGTAATTACAACATTCAGCCAAGTTTGAGAACCTGCTGCTTTGGGAGATTCAGGTGAGTACTTCTGTATTTGTTTGTATGTTCCCCATATGCTAATTGTGTCATACTCTCCTAAGAATTAATGACAACTACTAGAAAACTAAGAGCCTCTTCCATGTCATTCCCAAATGCTTGTGAACAGAGTTTCATTTTACCAGATTGGAGGATTTCCTTCCAGGAAACACACACACACACACACACACACACACACAAACTCTGGAAACTTACTTCCACCTAATCTTAGTAAAATCCCTTTCAGTTGCTTAATCAAATATTTTACCAAAGTGTTAGGCTCCTGTAATGAGCTTCTATGATGAAAATTGGCTGTGTTATTTTAGCCTCTTTCTTCCCTTTACCTTTTACCTTTTTTCATAGCAAAGCAAAATAGTAACACATGCAGATAAGAGATTTGTGGGGAAAATATCTCTAAGCCAAGTGACGAAAAAACTTAATTTCAGGATCACCTAAGTAAATCTTTCCTTAAGGAAACATCAGATTGTTTTAGTATTTCCCAAAAGCACATTTTACATTACTCTAATAGTGAATCAGGCATCACACAGAGTTTAAATAAAAAAATAGCAGCATTAGAAGAAAGCAGCAATCAATTGATTGAACCTTCTTGTTAAAGAGCTGAGGAAGCCAAAGTCTAGAAAAATTAACCTAGCCCTCCTGGGACTCAGATCTCATTGCTACCTATATGTAGCATCCCTGACATATGGAAATTTCAGAATTGAAAAAAAGCATCACACAATTTTTTAAACACATAGCAAATTAAAAATAAGAATTCTAGAGGAGCCTGGGTGGCTCTGTCAGTTAAGCGTCCAACTTCAGCTCTAGTCATGATCTCACGATTTGTGGGTTTGAGCCCCACGCTGGTCTCTGTGCTGATAGCTCAGAGCTGGAGGCTGCTTCAGAGTCTGTGTCTCCCTCTCTCTCTATTCCTCCCCCACTCACACTCTGTCTCTGTCTCTGTCTCTCTCTCTCTCAAAAAATAAGTAAATTTTTTTTAATTAAAATAATAATAATAATGATATTAATTCTAAATGTGTGAACTATTAAAAAGCCAAAATAATTAAGGTATGAGCTTTTAAGATGGGACCAATTTGTAAAAATGCCAATAATCACAAGAAAAAAGTAAGCCTGAGATAGGAACTAAAGGTTGGATATTTTTATATTCTTTACAAATGGTCTTAACTAAATTATTTAATGCAGACTTTATGTAGCATGAAGATTTTTTTTAATGTTTACCTTGTATCAAATAATTTGGCATACCATTTCTTTGGGATAAAAATAACATAATTCCAAAAATACATCTTATGGACATTAAGCAATAGTGATTTAGTCATTCACAGTAGAAAATGGATACTAAATAATAGTATTATTTTCTGAGTAGCTAGTAGATACCGATGGCCCAATGAACTCACATCACCAGGACTCAGGCCTTTCCATAGTCTTTCCCACATCTACTTTGAACTTGACAATGTGACTTGATCTGTCCAATGAAACATCAGCAAGCATGACACAAGCAGGCATTTAATGAATGCTTACACATTGGAGCTTATGTCTTCTTAGAATGTTCCCTATAGGAAGCCGGCTACCATATAAGAAGCTCATTTACCCTGAGACTACCACGCTGTGGGGAAGTCTAAGCTAGCCTCACAGAGAGACCACATGAAGAAAAACTGAGGAACCCAGACAAGATGTGTGACTCTGCTCCAGCCATTCCAGCTAGTTCCCGGCCATTCCAGATAGTTCCTGCCCATTCAAGCCAACTAGCCTGAGGCCCCAGACATTATGGAGCCGAGATAAGCCATCCCCAATATTCTGAATCTGAAATTCTGACCTATACAATTATGAACAAATAAAATGGTTGTTGTTTTAAACCAGTAAGTTCCAGTAAGTTCTGGAGTACTTTTTCATGTGACAATGGACAATGAAACAGAGTATTTAAAATAAGAGTCTATTATCTGCAGGGCACTTGGGTGGCTCAGTTGGTTAAGTATCTTACTCTCCTTGATTTCAGCTCAGGTCATGACCTCACAGTTCGTGAGACTGAGTCACGCATTGGGCTCTGTGCTGACAGTGTGGAACCTGCTTGGGATTCTCTCTCTCTCCCTCTCTCTCTCTCTGTCCCTGCCCCCCCTCCACACACACACACGCACATGTTGCTCAGTGACAATAGCTGATATAAGTTTAGTCCATTAGCCTCCCACCAAACCTTTCAACCAGGATTTTAGCCATTTTAACACTGAAATGGATCTCTATGGCAGTACTGGTCCAGTAACCATAGATGAAGCACCAAAGCATCCAAGAGAAAAGCCAAGGTCCTCACTCTTCTAAGGCAGCAAAAAATAAAGCCATTGCCCATGTATGTAGGTTCATAGCTCTCTGCCTCTTCATAAATGGGGACCAAGCAGTGTAACTCCAACTCAAAAAGGAGGGACGTCCCCTGCTCTTCATGAGAGCATGCTGGGATACCCAGGTAAATTCTCCTCCTTCTTATCTTTAAGTTTTGATTCCTTTTGACTCTGTCTTTAAGTTCCTCATTCCAGGGACATTAACAACTTCTCTATAAATATGCTCACAGTAAGTATCACACAGATCAAGAGTTTCACTGAAAAGCGATCTGTGTTCCATGTAGGTGAGCAATATTCTCCTTCATCTAGAAATTATAAGGCCTTTTACAGACTAAGATGGGCATGATTATTAGGTAGCTCTTAGTTCTAACGTTTAAGTTTTTAAGTCATTAAGACCCTTAAATAACTGTCCATTCATTCTAGGCATGTTTCTTCACAATGCTATGCTCATTTCAATATATAATTCTATATTATTTGGGGTGTTTATATATACCCTCTAAAGTGTTTTGTTGGCTTTTTGTGTATCATAACAATGTTGGTTTCTCTAACTTACTACATGACTGAGCTCATTCCCATGTGGGTGACTCATTCCCCATCTCATTTATTCTATTACAACATCTATACGTCACCTGCTTTCTGAAGAGGATTAGAGAGTTTCTAAAATATATTTGCAGTGAGGTCATGCAAAAAGGAAAGATGACAGTGTCTCTGACATACTCCATGATCTGACCTGAACAGACTTAGGAGTTTTACTGAAGAACTGTGTGTGTGTGTGTTTGTGTGTGTGCATTTACAGGGACTGCCCTATGCACCAAAACTTCTCTTTGAAATTTAAAATAGAAGCCATCTAATAAAATTATGAGTCACCGAATAAAAACAATATGTCAGTTTATACCAATTTTTAAGTCTGCATACACAACATAAACTCACGCATGTGACATACTTACACACATATACTAGAGGAAATTTTAACAGTAACAACTATTCTTGACTGACCTTTGCATTCACAATTTCATTTGTCACAACCCTGCAAGGCATTATTATCCTCATTTTGGACTGATGAAATTGGGGCTCAAATGGATTAACTGAACTGTGGTCATAGAGCTAAAAGTGGTGGAACCAGAATTTATACCCAGTGTACTTACTCTTTTTATTGTACCACACAAAGTCAAAACATGGTCACCAAAGAGTTATAAAAAAACCTAAACACAGGCAACACATTTTGATGAACTCTTGCTGATGGTTTTTATCTGAGATGAGACTCCGGGGATGAGAAATCTGAAAATGTACATTGTACTAGAATAATACAAAGGAGTCAGAAATACACACTCAGGTCTAGGGAGGGACAGACTTTTATGACTAAAAGCTACCTTCCCACTACCCAGACCTCAAAGCGTTCAACCCTCTGTGCACAGAGGTCAACACCAGGGGAGAGCTTAGCAAGTTCCAAAACTAGAGGACCTCAGCCCTTAGTCTGTCCAGTTAGATCTTACATTCACTCCTAGTTTCTATCAAAGTTATCTCTCCCACACACTAAGAGAACAAGAAAGAGGACAAAGATAGTAATGATGGATGAACCATATGTTCCAGAATCATCAACTGGAAAAATTTTATCTACAGTGTTATCACAAAAACATCTTTGTTTATTTGTTTGTTTGTTTGTTTCCCACATTCTAGGAAGCAGCAGTTTGGGGTCAACCTCTAATCCTAAGACTTATATGTATATCGGTGCTTTTCAAATCTTAATGTCTATATATATACTTATATGTATGTATGACATGTTATATAAAAAATATAATAAATGTAAAATACATAAACCTGGCAATCTTGTTAAAATTGCAGATTCTGGGTTTCTAGTACATCTAGGTTGGGGGTCCAAGATTCTGCATTTCTAACAAGCTCCCAGATGATGCTGAGGCTGCTGATCCATGGGCCACACTTTGAGTAGAAAGATGAGTTCAACCCATCAGCCATTTTGATAAATCCCCTAGACTGAATGCCTTATCCACAAGCCAATCTCAATAGATTTAACATAGACTGAACTGGATGAAAAATACAGTAGGAAAGGTGGTATCATTAGAATCTGATTAGCATTGTCTTGCTCAAAGCAAGTGAAGCTGGCAAGAGTACTCACTGATTAAGTACAGTCTTGAAAGAAAGTGTTTTTTGGTTCTGGTCAAGAGTGGAAAACGGAATGAAGTCAGGAAACCAAGGAGATCAATCACTTTGTCCCCAATTATTCCTGGCCTCATTGCATTAGCGCATGACATGAAAAGTTCACCACTAACCAGACTCACTGGAGAGGATGAAAATGCCTGTCGGAGGTTGTCTATCGTGCTACTAACACAGCACTAAAAAGTATGCTACTATTTACGAATGAGTATTCACTTACAAAATTCTTCCTCAATTTTCCCCAAGGACCATTTCTTTACTGAGTGGACCAAATAACGGCTGAAGTTCTCAGAAAAACAGTAATAACTCTGTGAAATTATGTCTCATTCCACACCAGCTTGAACTGGTTACTTTCATCTTGGGTATTGATTTTATCACTCTTTGTTTTCAAGAAATTCACATGAGTTGGAATTAAGAACCAATCGGGAAGTATTTATGAAGCTTCCAACACATGTCTACACCGAAGCCAGCCACTGTTAGGAAGACAAAACAAGGAAGTTCATGAAGTCAGAGCTTCTGAGAAGGAAATGAAAATACACAAAACTGTCCCTTTGCCCAACTGTACTTCCTGTCACCCATAATCATAGTAGGCAGCCATAATAATTACACCTTTGCTGGTGTAATGATAAGGAAATTGATTTGAGCTGAGAGACAAAAAGAAAGCACATCTCTCCAGTAAAGCTCTTTCCACCCTCTTGAATTTTCTCCCACACTCAACAAAAACTTCATAAAGTCATCCATGACCCTTCTGCTCGTCTCCACCAAGTCAACTCCTATGACTGGTCTCACACGCTTCTCAAGTATCAAGGCATTGCCACACGGCCTTCTCCTAGTGAGGCCCAGCTTGTTTTTCCAGAGGGCAGCAGTCATTACCTGAATGGCAGGTTTGCAATGCAAACTGCCTTAATGTAGGGCTTTGTAGCCATCACGTCTGGGTTGTCATTAGTGTCCTCTGAAAACAACAATCAGCTGGCAGACCAAAAAAGGGCATTCAAGAAAACTCATTAATTCAAGTGTTTGGGGAAGCTACAGAAAATCTAAATTTATTTATCTTTTAGTTATTCAAAGAAAGTTCTAACATACACACAAGGATAATAGTCACCTAAAAGTTTAGGAACTATACTTGCTACAATGCTGAATTGGGACAGGCTACACATCTGTGGGCTGGCAGCTCTGGGAAGGAGGTAGCACCTTTGATCATTCCTGCATGGGATGATATAATCATTCATCAGGGGGCTGAGCCGTGTTGTAGGGACATGGGTAATTCCATTTCTCACTGTCCCTTCCTCTTCCCTCTACAATGTTAGGTGGTTGGAAAGTTCTAGAAGAAGTCTGTTTACAGGAGTCTTCCTCCTCTGCCCCCACCTTTAGCATGGATGCACCTAAGGCTAAAAAGACAAGAGAGGAGATGTTCCTGGGCCAGCCAGAGGTCAGAGTGACCAGGACTGAGTTTTGTGTCAGACCACACGAGGGCTGCCTTCGAATAGCAGATGTCCAGAGTCTGCTCCCTGTTCCCTCACAGGAAGCAGAACGTAGAAATAAGCCCCTAGTGACAAGCACAGGCCTGCTAACCATTTTTACAGCAGGCAAAGGGTTAAAACCACAGCCTCCAGAAAGGTGCCTGCAGGAAAGTGGCAGAAGGAAGCTGGGAGCCTGCACCTCTAGGCAAACTGGACACCCATCTGGGGTCCAGACATGGGGCAGGCTGGGTGGGAGGGACCCACAGACACCTGAGGTGGGGGAATCACGGAGGGTGGGGTCAGAGGCTGAGTTCAAGGCTTTGATACCCAAATACATTCTGCCAGTTTCTTCCTGGTAGTGCTTAGAATTAGATCCTCCCCACCTCACCCACCAGGAACACATAAGGGGGAGAATTCAGAGCCCACTCCCATAACCCTCTAGAAATAAAACTTTCTAAGTGGCTCTGCTATGCTCACAGGATCCAAAGGATCTCGAGAAGGCACTCCTGTGCATAGCAGGGGAGGCTTGGGGGCCTCTCAGAGATTCACTTCCTGCCTCCCAGCTTTGTTTCTGGGGCCTCCAAGCAACTTCAACATCTTGACGTAAAAGCTTCTCCTGCACTTGGAGCATTCTAGCTTGCTCTGCAGGGGCCCCAGCTGAAGGTTTCTTTGCTGAAAGGGAGAGGGGTATGTAGCCACACCCCCATCAGAAGCAAGGAGGGGAAGGGGGACTTTAAGAGGAGGTGAAGAGGGACTGAAACTGTGGCAGCGATCCTGTTACCTCAGTTTCCCCCAAACCCACTCAAACTTGAAAGAGACAGAACCCATGCACCAAGTACAAAGATGGGTTTGTGATCAGGCACACAAAAGTCCTAGTTCCTTCCCCTACAATGATCCCTTCTCTGAATGCTGGCTCCCTCCACGAGACAACTTGACAGAGTTTACTTCCACCTTGGCATCTGTGTCCTCAAGGCATCCAAGTATCTTGTGTATCTTTCAACAGATCAAAAGGCAGAAAGAAAAATGTTCTTGGATCAGCTCCTAGAAAAATCTGAAACCAGATTTTCCTGGGATACGTCAGGCCAGTCAGCACCTGTTATTTTATACTGTGGCACCTTTCCTTTAAAATATGGATTAAACGATGTGGCGAATGAAAAGATGAAAAATTCACAAATCCAGCAGCTCTAGTTTCCAAATTGCTGCGTTATCTCCTTTTAAACTTCTGTGGACTTTCATCACCCTCTCTGCTCTTTGGGGCGCTGCCTTTCTTACAGGGAAAACAGAAAAACCTGAGCTTTGCAAGCGGGGCACAGGGACACCGGTCAGGAATGCTGTAAGGAGGACCAGGTATCAATCTCCATAGGAGTGGAACCAGACGGTGGGCATTCAGATTTGATGATTCTCGTGTTAATTAGAAAAGATTTTACACTTCTAAAGAACATAAAGTAACAGATCTATGGAAGATATTAACTGGTGTTTTAGATGTCTACAGGTTGGCCGAATTATAAACAAAGTTTCGTTAGGACACAGAGACACCCACTTGTTTACACATTGTCTGTGGCGGCTTTGGGCTATGGCAGCGGAGCCGAATAGTTACAACTGAGTTTCTCTGGCCCATAAAGCTTAAGATATGGACCACCTGGCCTTTGCAGAAAAAAATCTCCCAACCTTGTCTACAGACATTAGGAGGAAATGAGTTGAAATTACAGCAGAAACAGGCCCAACTATAACATCTCTGCCAGGTGAAGGGGGAACCTTTCTGACAGTTGAGATGGCTCTTGACCCCTTGCCAAGTACTAAACATGAACACGGCTAATTTAAAGAACACCTGGACAATTTAGGGCCGGTGTAATAACTTGAAAGATTGAAAAGTATCTGCTCTTCCCCCAGGTAATTCATACTCAGGGCAAAAAAATTTTAATAAAAAAAAAGGATATTTTAACTTTTAAAGTTGTAGAGTTTCCCAAATGTTTTCCAGGATGACTGGTCAACTGTGCTCACCAATAAATTATGCTGTTCTTTGCAAAATGCCTTATTTGCACAGAGTGGGAAGGGAGATAATGGTGACTCATAAGTTTGGGTTTCCCCCTGGAGTCTTGGAAAGGGTAACCTTTATTAGATATGAAGGGCAGGAGTGCCCCCTGCTGACCAGGGAGGCAACTTAGGCCTGAACTCGATATTCTTTTTTCTGATCAGGGCTCTCAGGTTGGACAAGAATCAATTTCCACATAGCCCCATGAGGGAATAAAGGAATACCAAACATTCGCAACTCATGCCCAAGGCATGGTAGCAACTTTAAATCTCAGTAGTTTGCATAACATGTGTGGTAGCAAAAACAACCATCAGAATGGAATCACCAGATTTCCACTTCTCTTCCTTAAGTCTCCTTCTCCACTAAATATAAAAATAAAAATACAGCCTTCGACAACAGCCCATTGAATACAAACTCCTTTAACAACAAAGAAGTTAACCCCTTACTTGAAATCAAGTACCGGCTGAGGGTTTTGTTCCAAATAGGTCAAACTATATGAAATTGCCAATATTCCACTTGTTTGACTCACAAAAACAGCAACCTCACATGGTTCAGGTTGAATGTAACGACTCCATCAACAATTGACAAAGATACATAGGAGAGTCTGAATGTGTAAGCTAGGGGGCAGGCTTCCCTTACTCACCTACGGATACAGTGGTTGGAGGCTGGGGATACAGGACGTAGACCTTCTGGCCTCACGATTCTCCCCCAGGGAAGCCTCTGAATTCATCTAACCAATGAAAACAGAGGCTAGGATTTTAAAGTATCTTTCTTGTCACTTAGGCAACTCTGCTCCACATGATGGATAAGTATTTTTAAAATTAGTTCTCTCTTTTTAACACAAGTGTCCTAATAAAAGAGCTTCAGGGAAGAGGAGGATTTTTTTTTAGTGTTTATTTATTTTTGAGAGAAAGAGAGAGACAGAGGGCAAGCGAGGGAGGGGCAGAGTGAGAGGGAGACACAGAATCCAAAACAGGCTCCAGGGTCCAAGCTGTCAGCACAGAGCCTGACACGGGGTTGGAACTTGCAAACCGCGAGATCATGACCTGAGCCTAAGTCGGATGCTTAACCGACTGAGCCACCCAGCTGCCCTGGAAGAAGAGGATTTTAAAATCCTGATCTCACCATTGCCTCACTCTGAGGTTCTACAAGAACAGGGGACGTAAAAGCCCCACTGACCATGACCGTGGGACTGCAGTAGTGATTCTGCCATGCAGCCCAGGCGCAGTGGAGGACTGGGGCCAGGACAGATGCAGACAATGCCAAAGACCAAGGGTTACGAGGGCAGGGACTTCTGATTTGAAAAGGAGAATCTGGGAGGGAACATTTACAAGGTCTGAATACCAAGCAAATTAGAACATGGACTCATTCATGCATCTGAATTTTGCAGTAAAATCCATATGGATCTGGATTTCTAAACCACAGTGACCTAGATAATAATCACTCCTCTAGGCCCATTTTTCAGGGCCCACTGTTAGCTGCAAGAGCCACAAAAAAGCTGCAAAAGCCACAACCATAAGAGTTGTGGGAAGAGTCTGAAGTAAAATAAAAGAAAGGAGTACGACAGCAACTCAGTCACACAATACTCTTAAAAGAACTTGGTAGAACTTTGTGTGTGTGTATACATATATATATTTTAATGTTTTCTTTATTTATTTTTAGTTCAAAAATTGTTAATGTTTATTTATTTTTGAAGGAGAGAGAGACAGAACATGAGCAGGGAAGGGGCAGAGAGAGAGAGGGAGACACAGAATCCAAAGCAGGCTCTGGGCTCTGAGCTGTCAGCACAGAGCGGGACATGGGGCTCGAACCCATGAGCCGTGAGATCATGACCTGAGCTGAAGTCAGCCACTTAACTGACTGAGCCAAGCCAACCAGGGGCCCCTTATTTATTTATTTTTGAGAGAGAGAATAGGGGAGGCGCAGAGAGAGAGAGGGAAACAGCTCTGCGCTGACAGAAGCAAGCCCATTGTGAGGCTCGAACTCATGAACAGTGAGATCATGACCTGAGCTGAAGTTGGATGCTTAACTGACTGAGCCACCAAACTTGGTAGGACTTTGAAGGCAAGTTCCAAGTAGACTTATTTGAAGGATCAAGTCGGGAGAAACAGGAGTTGCCCATACCCTGACCTAGCCCAATACTTTGATACATTCCTTAAAATGTCCATGATTTAAGGCAGTGGTCCCTAGGTTAAAAACACAATTCTTGAATTCGAAAACACAGTGGCCAAATGCCATCCTCCAGGACAGAAACACTGAACACAGTAAAAGCCTGAATGATATCCTTAGACTATAATATCAAGCCCCCAGGAGATTTCCAATGTGACGCTCACTGACAGGAACCACTAAGTTGAAGGACCTCTCGAGTTGAATTATAATTCCATATAAGCTTGGGAATTTTTAAGTACAAAAGAAAAAAGAAAATCCCACAGCTACACAAGTCATTATAAGAGCAAAGCACAAAGCCTATCATCCAGCAGAGGGAGCAAGAGGTAAACAAATACTTCTAAAGTCAGACCATGGAATTTAATTAAGACCTTGGATTGTGATGCCTCCCACTTTGGTCTTTTTCAAAATTACTTTGGCTATTCGGGGTCTTTTGTGGTTCCATACAAATTTTAGGATTGCTTGTTCTAGCTTCGAGAAGAATGCTGGTGCAATTTTGATTGGGATTCCATTGAATGTGTACACAGCTTTGGGTAGTATTGACATTTTAACAATATTTATTCCTCCAATCCATGAGCACAGAATGTTTTTCCATTTCTTTATATCTTCTTCAATTTCCTTCATAAGCTTTCTATAGTTTTCAGCATACAGATCTTTTACATCTTTGGTTAGGTTTATTCCTAGGTTTTTTATGATTCTTGGTGCAACTGTGAATGGGATCAGTTTCTTTATTTGTCTTTCTGCTGCTTCATTATTAGTGTATAAGAATGCAACTGATTTCTGTACATTGATTCTGTATCTTGCGACATTGCTGAATTCATGTATCAGTTCTAGTAGATTTTTGGTGGAGTCTATCGGGTTTTCCATGTATAATATCATGTCATCTGCAAAAAGTGAAGGCTTGACTTCATCTTTGCCAATTTCGATGCCTTTGATTTCCTGTTGTTGTCTGATTGCTGATTCTAGAACTTCCAACACTGTTAAACAACAGCAGTGAGAGTAGACATCCCTGTCGTGTTCCTGATCTCAGGGGGAAAGCTCTCAGTTTTTCCCCATTGAGGATGATATTAGTTATGGGCTTTTCATAAATGGCTTTTATGATGTTTAAGTATGTTCTTTCTATCCTGACTTTCTTGAGGGTTTTTATTAAGAAAGGATGCTGAATTTTGTCAAATGCTTTTTCTTCATCGATTGACAGGATCATATGGTTATTTTCTTTTCTTTTATTAATGTGATGTATCACATTGATTGATTTGCAAATGTTGAACCAGCCCTGCAGCCCAGGAATGAATCCCACTTGATCATTGTGAATAATTCTTTTTATATGCTGTTGAATTCGATTTGCTAGTATCTTATTGAGAATTTTTGCATCCATATTCATTAGGGATATTGGCCTGTAGTTCTCTTTTTTTTTTTTTTTTTTTAATATTGAAGAAGAAGACCAAAGTGGGAAGCATCATAATCTCAGACCTTAGCCTCTACTACAAAGCTGTAATCATCAAGACAGCACGGTATTGGCACAAAAACAGACACATAGACCAATGGAATAGAATAGAGACTCCAGAACTAGACCCACAAAAGTATGGCCAACTAATCTTTGACAAAGCAGGAAAGAATATCCAACGGAAAAAAGACAGTCTCTTTAACAAATGGTGTTGGGAGAACTGGACAGCAACATGGAGAAGAATGAAACTAGACCACTTTCTTACACCACTCACAAAAATAAATTCAAAATGGATAAAGGACCAGAATGTGAGACAGGAAACCATCAAAACCCTAGAGGAGAAAGCAGGAAAACACCTCTCTGACCTCAGCCGCAGAAATTTCTTATTTGACACATCTCCAAAGGCAAGGGAATTAAAAGCAAAAATGAACTATGAGGACCTCATGAAGATAAAAACCTGCACTGCAAAGGAAACAATCAACAAAACTAAAAGGCAACCAATGGAATGGGAAAAGATATTTGCGAATGACATATCGGATAAAGGGCTAGTATCCAAAATCTATAAAGAGCTCACCAAACTCCACACCCGAAAAGCAAATAATCCAGTGAAGAAATGGGCAGAAAACATGAATAGACACTTCTCTAAAGAAGACATCCTGATGGCCAATAGGCACATGAAAAGATGCTCAATGTCGCTCTTCATCAGGGAAATACAAATCAAAACCACACTCAGATATCACCTCACGCCAGTCAGAGTGGCCAAAATGAACAAATCAGGAGACTATAGATGCTGGAGAGGATGTGGAGAAACGGGAACCCTCTTGCACTGTTGGTGGGAATGTAAACTGGTGCAGCCACTCTGGAAAACAGTGTAGAGGTTCCTCAAAAAATTAAAAATAGATCTACCCTATGACCCAGCAATAGCACTGCTAGGAATTTACCCAAGGGATACAGGAGTGCTGATGCATAGGGGCACTTGTACCCCAATGTTTACAGCAGCACTTTCAACAATAGCCAAATTATGGAAAGAGCCTAAATGTCCATCAACTGATGAAAGGATAAAGAAATTGTGGTTTATATATACAATGGAATACTACGTGGCAATGAGAAAGAATGAAATCTGGCCTTTTGTAGCAATGTGGATAGAACTGGAGAATGTTATGCTAAGTGAAATAAGTCATACAGAGAAAGACAGATACCATATGTGTTCACTCTTATGTGGATCCTGAGAAACTTACCAGAAGACCATGGGGGAGGGGAAGGAAAAAAAAAAAAAAAGGTTAGAGAGGGAGGGAGCCAAACCATAAAAGACTCTTAAAAACTGAGAACAGGGGCGCCTGGGTGGCTCAGTCGGTTGAGCGTCCAACTTCAGTTCAGGTCATGATCTCACGGTCTGTGAGTTCAAGCCCCGCGTCGGGCTCTGTGCTGACAGCTCAGAGCCTGGAGCCTGTTTCGGATTCTGTGTCTCCCCCTCTCTCTGCCCCTCTCCCACTCGTGCTCTGTCTCTCTCTGTCTTAAAAATAAATAAAAACATTAAAAAAATTTTTAAAAACTGAGAACAATCTGAGGGTTGATGGGGGATGGGAGGGAGGGGAAGGTGGGTGATGAGTATTGAGGAGGGCACCTGTTGGGATGAGAACTGGGTGTTGTATGGAAACCAATTTGCCTATAAATTTCATATTAAAAAAAAAAAAAGACCTTGGAGCCTAGGGGCGCATGAGTGGCTCAGTCGGTTGGGTGGCTGAGTTTGGCTCAGGTCGTGATCTCACGGTTTGTGGGTTTGAGCTCCCCATCAGGCTCTGTGCTGACAGCTCAGAGCCCAGAGCCTGCTTCAGATTCTTCGTCTCCCTCTCTCTCTGCCCCTCCCCCACTCACATTCTGTGTCTCTATCTCAAGAATAAATAAACATTAAAAATATTAAAAAAAAAAAAAAAGACTTTGGAGCCTAAATGATTCATTTTATCTTCAATGATAGTATTTCCTGAAAAGTAAAGAAACTTGGTCACAGCAACAGAGAATGAAATCCTGTGTGTCTCTTCATTTCAGGTGATATGTTCTCTCCCATGACAAAGCTAACATGAAATGATTCTCTTTTATGTTCATTTACCTACAGAAACATGCAATCAAAATTCCTTATTTGAATAAGGAACATAGTAAAATACTTAATTGGTTGTAGACACCAGAAACACAAGAAGGATTTTTTTTTAATGTTTGTTTATTTTTGAGAGAGAGTCAGAGCAAGAGTGGGGGAGGGGCAGAGAGAGAGGGAGTCACAGAATCCGAAGCAGGCTCCAGGCTCTGACCTGTCGGCACAGAGCCGGACATGGGGCTCGAACCCACAAACTGTGAGATCATGACCTGAGCCGAAGTCAGACGCCTAACAGACTAAGCCACCCAGGTGCCCCTGAACAAAAGAAGGATTTTAAAGAAAAGTACAACACAAAGAAATGTCTTCCTCTTTAAAACAGATAAATTGGACTCCTCATACCAATTCACTCATTCGCTCACTTATTAATTATCAACTCTGTATTTATTCCGTTAGACACTGTATCCAGACCTCACCTAACATCTCTGCATAGCCCTGTGTTGATGTTTGGGATATTTTGGCCCCTTCTTCAGAGAGCCCATTTCATGGGATACAGTGCTGGGTATTATTGTGCTGTGTCCTTCTGTGGCTGTCAGTGTTACATCTGCGGCCATTGGCATACACTTGGACATTTGTACTCACGGTGGGGAAGACGGACAGAACATTTCTGGAGGAATGTTCCAAAGTCCCTGCACTTTATACACTTAGCCATTCAACACACGTTTGTTGGCAAACGTCCAGTCCTCATAATTCAAGGTTCAGAAATTTGATTTTATCAGTTCACTCAAGGTTGATAAGGGGCTAAGGGAATGGAGTCATATAGACCCCATTAACAAGAGAACGCCTATTCTTTTCCAATAAAAGTGGTGTCGGTGTTTTACCACTACCCAGTGCGCCTTGTCTCATGATCAAGGTGCCCACAAACTAAATTAGGTATCTGAAAAGTGTTTGGTGATCATGGAATAAAGGCAAAGGCTGTGAACAGGCTAGAAAGGCATTTTTCTAAGGAACATGAGAGCTCCTTCAGCACCAAATAACAATCTGCTGTGACGAGAAGACCATCCCTGCCAGATGGTGTCTGCTGTACAATGTTGTGCCCAAGAGCCACTTTCGCCAGGTGCTCCCACGTTCACCTGCAAGCCCTAATCTAGCCTCTTTGCCTGGACTGTGAATCCTCGAGGGGAGAACACGCTTACTCACATTTGCACCTGGATGACACTAGGCTCCCAGAATCTCTAATGATCAGATGGGGGAAGGAAGGATGGATGGGTGGGGTCGGTGCATGAATGAAAGGCAACTCCAGTTACCCAGTCCCTGCCTGCGTTACCAGAGTCCTAAGCTGCTAGCCCCTTAGGGAGGCGATAGGGGGCTCCCTCTGAATCATCACTATCATCACTAGTTTGTTCTTTAGCTTTCATTTCTTTGCATTCAAATGTGTGGGGCGTGTGTGTGTGTGTGTGTGTGTGTGTGTGTGTGTGTGTGTGTTATAACTGATACTACTTTCCTTCTCAAATGATTGTAAAGAAAAAGATTGTCTATTCTGTTAATTTAAAATCAGTATTTACAAAGTGTGGTCTCTAGGTCTCTTTTTAAAGACACAGGGGAGTACTCCACGAACAAAGTTCAGTGGCTGCCCTTATTACAGAGAGGTAAAGCCAGAGTCTTTGCAGGACAACGCGGTCCGCACACCATAGCCATTTTCCTCTGGCCTCCCTCCTTTCCCGCCAGTCTCCCTTCCAGACCTCAGCACCAGCTTAGGTTGTGAAGGGGCCACTGCCCCACCCACATTGGGAGGTCTCTGACCCAGACTTCTACACAGCTCTTCCCTCTCGCCAAACTTCCCATTTTCTTTTTTTTTAAGTTTTTTTTTTTTAATGTTTATTTTTGAGAGAGAGAGACAGAGTGCGAGTGGGGAAGGAGGAGCAGAGAGAGAAAGAGACACAGAATCTGAAGCAGGCTCCAGGCTCTCAGCTGTCAGCACAGAGCCCTATGAGGGGCTTAAACTCATGGACTGTGAGGTCATGACCTGAGCCGAAGTCAGACACTTAACTGACTGAGCCACCCAGGCGTCCCCAAACTTCCCATTTTCATTCAAGTACCACTCATGGTGAGGCCAGTCCTAACTACTCCATACACAAGTGCACCCTCTCCAGAACAACCCCAGGCCCCCAAAGCACAGGTCATCCTCTTGCAGACTTCTCCTGGTAGTCCCTGCCTCCGATTCCAAATTCCACAAGATGCCCCCAAACAGGGCCTGGCACACACTTCTAATATGGCTATAAACATTTGTGAATGGATGAATCAATGCCTGGAACATCACATATTCTACAAGACTCAGGCTAAATAATAACAGGTCCTCGTCCTCCTCAATCTTCCCCTTTAAGATCCTGTAGCGATTTCTTCGGGTATTAACCTGCATATTGCTAAAGAACATGCTTCTACGGCTATTTCTTAATTATTCAACTTAAGACGTTAAAAACCTAAATTGCTGGTGTGGAAGATGACAAGACAGGATTCTGATACCACTCCACACCCCAGTTCCCATTTCTCCACCTTTCTGGTAGAATTACGTAACATTAGCTTTTATCATTTTTGTCCGAAGTCCTCTAGATACAATATGCAACTGAATGCATCAACACAACTGATTGATATAATACAATCTCTCTAGATACAATTCTAGCTAGAATGAAGCTCCGGCAACAGAAATTTTTGTCTGTTTTGCTCACTGAAGCATCCCTATGGCCTAAAGCAATGTCGCACATAGCAGGTGGGCACTGAAGAAGCATTTGTAGAACACTCAGATTTATGGTATGTGACATAAGTCATTCATTATTTCACGTGCAGGGTGCATGGGCCATCCCCCACGTCCCTCCACCTGGTGGCCTGGCTGGTTGAACGCTGCACTGGCATGAGACCACCTGCAGGGAAGTTTCAATGACTCTCTCTCATCCAGTTTCAGTTGGGAATCCCTACCCGACATCCCCCAAACTCTTCTTGAAACTTACAGTGATTTATAATTACTGATCTACTAATCAGCTTCCCCAATGAGACTGCAGCCTCCTTGGCATCATGGAGGTCCTTGGTCATCTCTGGACCCCACGGTCTGTCACAGCATCAGATCCACCATAATAGATTCTCCAGAAGTTCTGAATGAAGAACACAAGGCCCTGCCTGCCACTCTGAGGCAAGAGAGAAAGAACTTCTTCTTGTTCTGGGTGAGCCCTTATGATGAGGCCCTCTCACTATTTACAGAAATAAAATGGAGATCGACTGTTTTTCCTTTCGCTCTTCGCACCCCTGGGCTCATTAATCCCAGGTCATTTCATTCACTTTATTTTTTTCAATGATTTAGTTTCTTTCTAGCCACTTTCCTTGTTCAAATCTCCCTCGAAAATAAAAATAAATTTCAACTAACCATTAAATCAGTCTTGGAGCCTGATGGTTTCTTCCCAAGTTAGAATTGCTCTGTTGCCTTGCGAAACTGTCCGATTTTACACTGGACTCCACTTGACCAAAACAAAGCATTCAAAACTAAAATGTACAATCAGTTGAAAGGTCTCTCTACGTCACTACCGTTACTTTCTAGCAGTGGTTCTCAAACTTTGCGCGTCAGAATCACCTGGAGGATTTAAGACCCAGATCGCTGGGCTCCCACCTCCAGGGTCTTTGATTCAGAGGATCAGGAAGGGCCTGAGAATATGTATTTGCAACAAGTGCCCAGGTGATGCTGATGCCGGCCACCTGGGGACCACTCTTTGAGAGCTCTTGCTTCCCCATAATTCTCTGGGAGGTCTCTTTCTTGCTACCCCACCCCTCAACCAAGATAACCAGATGTTGGGTACATGATTACAGCACTCCTTAACCTTACCAATGCACATAAGTCCCCTGAGGATCTTTTGAAAATGCAGATTATTCAGCCAGCCTGAGGTGGGGCCCAAGATCTGCATGTCTAACCAGCCCCAGGTGAGGCCAACATTGTGGATCCAGGGACCAAACTTTGAGTTTAAGGCATTACAAATTGTACCAAGCAGGTTAGTATTAAAACTCAAGGGCTTTTGCAGGTCTCCAAGCACTTGATTTCAGGTCTGAGCCCTAAAACTACCAATATGCTTTTACACTTTGTTTATTACACTTCATTATTAAAATCCTGACAAAATAGAAGCAAGTGAACATTTAACTTTCTCCCATATAAAACCTCAACATGGATGGGTCCAGCTGACTCACTGGCATTGCCCAGATGTATCTGAACATGGTTCCAACAGTGTGGGTAGATTATAGTAAACCTGGTGGAGACGGTGGGGAGGGTGGGACTGCTTACACACGTTGATTTAGGAACTGCCCCTTTGTCGTGTGGTGAATGGTGTATTTGTTATACAATTCTAGCATTTAGCCTTCACAGAAAACTGGTTTTAAAACACCATTGTCTAATGCGTCATTGAGCCCAACTCCCCCCAAGGCCAGGATTATCTCTTTTTAATTTCTCAGGCTATAAAGAGATCGTAGCAATGGGGAAGTGAAAGACAGCATTAGCTCCTCCCAAACCCTACCTAATCCATTTACTCTCTTACAGTTGCAGGTGAATGTTAAGAACACACTTAGAGGAGCACAGAACGAGGTACAAAATCTGCAGGGCCCAGTGCAAAATGAAAATTTGGGACCTCTTGTTCAAAATTATTAAGAATTTCCACACTGCAGAGCATCAAAGCAAAGGCCAGGACCTTCTAAGGTCATGTGCCAGTGAAGTCAACCCCAGGGGGAAGGACTCTGACATAATGAAAAACCCATGAGTTAGGAAACTAACCAGACCCTCTCACTCTCTCTCCTCCTCTTTTTCCCTCTCAAAACATATGTCCAAAAAGAATAGCTATGATGACAATGGTAGTGTCATTGTTGAATGAAAAGTTGTCCCTGTCTCATCTTTGGCTCTACCCTTCCTTCATTTTTCACTAAAATAACTCAACCATCTGATTTACAAAAACCTAATGAGATGCCACTAATTCCAACAAGGGCTAAAATGAACCCTACCTTTGGTCTGGTTATGATAAGATGGTTTACCTAAACTATGATAAGGAAATGTACAGCACAGTTATGATTAGAGGTGAGGGTGTGTGTGATCTCAAATAACCAGCTTTTCAAATCACCAGGCAGTGCATCTCAAGCTTTGGTGATTCACCAAGGATCTTGTGAAAATGAAGGGAGGTGAGTACGGGACCCAGGTGAGCAAGGGACCCCAAGAGTAGGGGACACCTATACTATGAGACTGAGGACCACACTTTGAGTAGCTAAGTCTAGAACTGTCAGTAAGGCAGCCATTAACCTCATGGACCTACTGAGTGCTCGTCCAAATGGAGATGTGCTGTGAGTTTAAGTGAATACCACATTTCAAAGACAGTTAAAAAAAAAAAAAAGGCAAAGTATCTCATTAATAATTTTATAGATTATGTGTTTTGGATATATTGGCTTGAACAAAATATCTTATTAAAATTAATCCCATCTTTTTTTTTTTACCTTTTTATTTTTTTAATTTTTTTTTTAACGTTTATTTATTTTTGAGACAGAGAAAGACAGAGCATGAACAGGGGAGGGTCAGAGAGAGAGGGAGACACAGAATCTGAAACAGGCTCCAGGCTCTGAGCAGTCAGCACAGAGCCCGACGCGGGGCTCGAACTCACAGACCACGAGATCGTGACCTGAGCCGAAGTCGGACGCTTAACTGACTGAGCCACCCAGGCGCCCCTTTTTTACCTTTTTAAATGCAGCTCCTAGAAAACTTTAACTTAGATGTACCATTGCTGTTGAATAGCACTGTTTGAGAAATGCCACTGGAGCTTTCCCTTATCCATCCTCTCCATCTGATTATAAACTCCCTGGGGTGGGAACGTGAGACCAGCCCTGGACACCATCCAAGGAGGGAACAACTTGATAGCTGAGTTCATCCCTCAACTTCTCACCACACTAAGTTTGCTGCTCTGGCTCCTTCCACTCCAACATATGCATTTGTGCACATGCACACGCATGCACGTGCACACACACACACACGCACACACACACACACACACACACACACACACACACACACCAGAGTGGAGCAGACTTGAGGACAGGACCTTGTCTTCTGCATCTTTCTATCCTCAGTGCCCAGCACATGAATATCTGATGTGTTGATGCTCTATGTAAATCATTCATTGCTCCTCCCCCTTATAATACTTACGGGTCACTCACTGTATGTATATATCTCAGACTTATTACATGCTTTCTCAATTACATTTTCATCCAGAAGGTTGTCCTTCAGCTTATCTGGTACTAGCCACACGGGCTCAATCAGTATCAGTGACAATGCCACTAGCCCTACTGCGCACTGAGTGATAAATGTTGGTGGCTCTTTCCTTATCTCCATCACCAACTTCACAATCGCTACAGCTCTACTAGGCTCACTGTTGCTACTAGTAGCTACAGCTCACTGAGTGCTTTTGCTACGTGGCAGGTGTTGTGACAGGCACTCCAAAACGTCATCTCATTTAATCCCCACAACAGCGCCATGCTAGGCGCCATTAACGATCCTTTACTTTCCATATGAGGAAAGTGAGGCTCAGAGAGGTTAAGAACCTTACCCATGTTCACACAGCAAGTAAGCGGCAGAGATGGGATTCTAATCCAGATCTCCAAACACTGTGCTTTCAACCCTTGGTATCTATAATACCAGCAGCAGGTTCTGGATCGCAGAGCAGTAAAAAGGCAAAAGTGATGTTGGATGGTTTTGAATAGTTGCTTTTTAATAGCCACACCGAGACAAAGATGTTCTTTAATTCTTTTTCTGAGTCTGTTTTTCAAACATATAACTTTCTCAGGGCGCCTGGGTGGCTCAGTCAGTTAAGTGTCTGACTCTTGGTTTTGGCTCAGGTCATGATCTCATGGCTCATAAGTTCGAGCCCCATGTTCTGCTGATGGTGTAGAGCCTGCTTGGCATTCTCTCCCTCTCCTGCTCTCCCTGCACCTCTCCCCGCAACTTGTGCTCTCTCAAATAAATAAATAAACTTTTAATAAATAAATAAATGTATATGTTTCTCAATACTTAAGAAAATACAAAGTTGTCATCAACCTTTTATTCTTCCAGTTCAGGGAATATGTAAATCTGACATTTCCTTTATAGCGGAACGTTGCAAACACATGTGTGTTCACATTTACGAACTGTATACAGTATGTGTGTCCACACATACACTGCATTTCAAGTTTCAATATGGAGCATATCAGAGTAACACTGGGCAAATAGGCTTACAAGGAAAAAAATGGAAGACCAACTCAAAACCAATTACCAATGAATTGTTTTATGATGAAGGCACAAGTTTTAGGATGATCTTTGAAAGATGGATTTAGAATTTCTCAGTTTCAGGTTTGCAACCATTTTTTTTCCCCTAATGACTTTATTCTTTCCTCATCAAAACAGCTGGTTCATCCTAAAAAGTAGAGTTTATGATGGCAATTTTACCTTTGGGATTAACACCCGTATGTATTAATCATAGCACAATTGTAAAATACCAAAGCTTTGAAATAATATACAAAGTGCTTGCTGAATCCACTTTGACAGAACTGTAAAAAGGACAAAGTCCTTAAAAGATTTCTTACAGTTCTCCCAAAAGATTTCATTCAAGTTCCCACATTAAGAATGTGGGAGGGGTGCCTGGGTGGCTTAGTTGGTCAAGCATCTGACTTCGGCTCACGTCATAATCTCACGGTTCATGAGTTTGAGCCCGGCATCGGGCTCTGTGCTGACAGCTCAGAGCCTGGAGCCTGCTTCCGATTCTGTGTCTCCCCCTCTCTCTGTTCCATCCCCGCTCACCCTCTGTCTCTCTCTCGTCAAAAATAAATAAAGATTAAAAATAAAAATAAAAGAATGTGGGAGATAATTCCTGGAATACTAAAATGCAAAACGAAGGAGACAAAATGATTGTAATCATTGTGACAAAGCAGATCAAGAACAGTGGCTTTACCATAAGAGCGTGACAGGCCAGAATAATTGGTTTCCATTTTCATCTGTGACTAATTGATCATCGTTTCTAGGGCCAATTTTGCTGTCTGGTGTCTCCATTTTGCCAATGATACGGCCCTATGTTAGTATGAATCTGGCAGGGTAGGAGCGGGGATGAATTCGAGGTTAAAAACCTGACCTCTGGCCGAATGTCATACTTATTACGTTCAATAAACATAACTGGTGACTGAACACACACAGCACAGTAAATACTGTGCTTTTAAAAAGCCACCAGGTAAATCTTTAATAAAGCCTCAAATGACTTAGGAACAAAATGAGTCCTGCAGCGGGGAACAAAATGAATTATTGGTATAGATCAAATTGCCCAGAAACCTCATGTGTCAACATTAATGTCAGTTCTTCAGAACCAATATATTGCGCCTTAATTACGCCAGGCTTCCAAGCCCTGTGGTCCTCCTGACAGCTCATTTCACAGAGATGCATTTATTTTGAAAAAGTGTGTGTAGCTACCAGCCTGTCCACTCTATCAACATGAGACTTGGCCATAAAATCCTGCTACATTTTGCCCAGGGCAGCAATTATTAAGTATCCCTCAACATATGTGTCAAACACATGAGAAATTGCTCCAGGCTTTTCCTGGTTTTCCATTGCTTAAAAAAAGTAGAAAACACCAAAACAGGAGGCCTTTGTGGAACATGAGGCATCAAAAATGTTAGTAGCGTGGTGAGAGCTGAAGAGTAGCAACTCGTTCTTGGAGAAAATATGAATAAACCAAGTCTCTGCTGACACCTAGGACGTCCCCAGAAAGGTGTAAAGCCTCTGGTTACGTGGCTAGAAACACAGCGCAGGGACACAGCGCAAAACTGCACAAAGGCTCCGCTCTCTGCACTGGTTATTGGCACTAGTGAATCTTGTTGTAACGATAGGGGTTCTCTGCTTTCACTTTTCTAAGTTGGGTTAAATGGGGCTCCTCACAGTGGGGTTCTTTCCTCCTAACCCTCTGATGCCCAAGCAGGATTACCTAAGGATTTATTACCTTATCATATGCTAGCATCCCAACTCAACAAATAATACATAACCTGGACCCCAGAGCCTGAAGGCTGACTGAACTCACCCGTTCTTTATCTGCGGGGCCCGTCTGGGTCTCAGTGTTCTATTCTCATATCCCACCCTTGCTCATCTTTCTTATCCACCCACATTAAAAATTAAAATAAAGGTTAAAATTAAAATCCATGTCAGTATGTCCTCTGCTAGAGGCACTCCTTGAGAGCAGTGTCTAACTAATTGATTGTTGCTTCTAGAGCCAATTTCGCTGTCTGGTATTTCCACTTTAACAGTGTTAAGGCCCTGTCTGTGTCTGTGTGGTGGGGGGGGGGGGGGGGGCGGGGCAGGGCAGGAGGAAGGATCTGAATTAGAAATTAAAAACCTGACTTCTAGTCAAATGTTGTATTTACTACACTCAATGAACATAACTGGAGACTGGACACACCATTCATTTATTCAACAAAGAATAAATGATGTGATTTATTTTACCTGGTTATTTTTCTTTTTTTCTTTTTTTTCTTTTTCTAATGTTTATTTTTGAGAGAGAAAGAGAGAGAGAGAGAGAGAGTCGGGGAGGGGCAGAGAGACAGGGAGACACAGAATCAGAAGCAGGCTGCAGGTTCTGAGCTGTCAGCACAGAGCCCGATGTGGGGTTTGAACCCACAAACCATGAGATCATGTCCTGAGCTGAAGTTGGACGCTTAACAGACTAACCCACCCAGGTGCCCCTATTGTTCATTTTTTAAAAGCTAGCTGTCAAAATTTTGATTCAGGCTTTGCCAGCTGCCTCGTTCACAAAATGTTGATCTTTATAGGCATTTTCCTAAAATCTGTTTACAACTCCTCCTTCTGAAATTAGATGTTGAAAAGCTTACTGTCTCTCAGTTTCCCTCTCTTGCTCTCATGCACTCTCTTTCTCTCTCTCTCTCCCTCCTTTGTTTCTCAAGTTCTGTCCTATTCCCTACAAGAGATTTTCAATATCAGCATCGAGAACTTCTCTTTTAATCACTCATCTGCTTTGTACAGGTTTTCTAACTTAAATGTGCACACATTAAAAAGTAATGACACACCCAACGGAGCTGAAATGTGAACACATATGCTGTTTGTGTTCCGAAAGGCTAATTAATAATACATCTCTTCATCTGCTTATATCTGTATATACCGTGCCTTGTTTGAGGAACATCTTGGGGCCAGTGATCACTGCCACATCTCACAGCATCTATTTCAACGTTGTGCTAGTAGGAGCAAATGAAGGAAGATATAGGAAGAGTAGGTCTTTAGCTCCAGGGTGGAAACTCGTTATGTGTGGGGCATATAACTTATATTAGACTTTTAAACAGTAATCTAATCAGTGAGAGTTTCATTTCTTTATCAGGGTGCTGTTTGCAAGACAGCTTTCCTGGGTCAGGCAAACTTGCTGAAAACCAAGATAGAGAGCAAACATTATGTGGATTAAGTTGACCAACTTTCTATATTTGCACTGTTGCCATAAGCAAGTCAATAAATCTATTAACACCCCAGCTGTCCTGTTCATCAAGTGAGAAGAAACATGGCCTAGATGATTTTCAAGGTCTCCTCCAGATACAAGAGGCTATGGTTTTTTGTATTGAAAATTAAGCACCACAAAAAACAACACACAGTGAGTAACTGCCACTTGCTTACTTGTTTTCAAAAATACTAAGTCTGGATTGTTCAAATAACATGAAAGGACACCATTAAACTGAACCACGGATCACTTCTTTCCTTAAAATATAGTCTACTCGGCAATCAAAAAGAATGAAATCTTGCCATTTGCACCAATGTGGATGGAACTAGAATGTATCATGCTAAGCGAAATAAGTCAGAGAAAGACAAATATCACATGATTTAACTCGTATGTGGAATTTAAGAAACACAACACATGAACATAGGAGAAAGGAAGGAAAAATAAGATAAAAACAGAGAGGGAGGCAACCCATAAGAGACTCTTAAATACAGAGAACAAACTGGGGGTTGCTGGAGGGGAGGTGGGTGGGGATGAGTTAAATGGGTGATGGGTATTAAGGAGGGCACGTTTCAGGATGAGCACTGGGTGTCATATGTAAGAGATGAATCACTGGGTTCCACTACTGAAACCAATACTACACTGTATGTTAACTAACTTGAATGAATGACTGAATGAATGAATAAATAAATGAATAAAAAAATAAAGTAACGATATATGTATATATATATGTTGGTTATACACACACACACACACACACACACACACATAACCAATGCTAATTGGTTATTACCATTTAGCTGCTAGGTCTAGGCCAGACTTTTTGGATCCTTCACAAACTGTACTTAAGCACCATAACTACTACATTTTTAGTTTATTGCAATGAATGAAATGTTCAGTTGTGTGGCAATGCAGAGTAGTCTAGAGAAGGAAAAAACCTTAATGCAGTGACAAGGCCCATGCAAGGCGAGGCTCCTCCCTGTCACCTGTGGTCTCTCTGTGCAGAGGTTTGACTCTGGGGTTCTGAAAAGACCAAGTGGACTAGAATTATGGTGGTAATTTTTATATGAGGGATAATGTGCCAACCAACAAGGTGGAGCAAACCTCGCCTGTTACTTCATTATACACCTCCAGCTCAGTTCCTGCCAGATCAGAATATTCTACAGCCACCTTCATAGAGGCCTTCTCCATGTGCATCTAATAGCACAGACACTAAAACTCGGCATGTCTACAAATGAACACATCACATATTCCTTTGCAACAACCCCTCCCCAGATCCTCTCCCAGCCCTGTCCCAGGGCCTCCCTTAGTAAACTATCATTACCCAGTCACCCAAGTCAGAACCCTGGGAGTTATCCTTATCTCCTTCTACTCCTCACGTCCAAACCCATTCATTCAACAAAGGAATCAGGACCAGAGTGTGCACAGGTGTACCCCAGAGAGACATGCACGGAAGAAATGAACAGGATGGCCAACTGTCCCAGTTTGCCTGGAACTTTCCTGATTTTAACATTCAAAGTCTGACATCCCAGAAAACCTCCCAGTCTTAGGCAAACCAAGATAGCTGGGCATCTTGGAAAGGAAAGAGTTTGGGAGTACAAAGATTCTTCCTGGAAGAAATGACATCCATACAGAGGTGTGGCATGGAGGAGTACCAGTGGCTTGTGTTCCTGAAGAGTAGAGCTGGTGGCACAGGGCTGGTAGGAAGGGGACTCTGGAAAGGCAGGCAGGGGTTAGATCTTAAAGAGCTATGTATTGAGCTTGACCACAAAAGTGCCAGGAATTTTTCAAAGAAGTGAAATTTTGCATTTGCATTGGTAGGCAGGTGTTTTGAGATGGACCTCGACATTTATGAACCTTTGATGGCTAGAAGCAGGAACTGTTACTTTTAAATTGTCAGTAAGTTAACTGTCATTTTTAAAAAAGTTTTTAGAGAGAGCATGAATGGGGAGGAGAGGGGCAAAGGAAGAGAGAGAAAATCTTAAGCAGGCTCCACACTCAGTGCAGAGCCCAACGTGGGGCTGTCACACAACCCTGGGATCATGACTTGAGCTGGAATCAAGAATCAGACAATCAACTGACTGAGCCACACAGGCACCCCTCCTACCTGTCATTCTAAGAATAGAAACTATATTGCCTTGGGGATAAATTATTCTGTTTTGGGAGGAATTTGGTTGGGCTCTCTCTTAGTCAAGCTAATATAAAAGAAGTACCTACCAGCCGTCCTTGGTATAACATCAAACTTTGGTGAAATAATCCAGACACAGGGCCAATTGCAGGAAGAGGGCCATTCGGCCTATGGCTTCCCATTCAGAGACTTTGGAGGTTAAATTCAAATGGTTTCAGTGATCACTTTCAAGATTGAAAGAAGACATTCACCTTGTCAGTCAAAAGTGTCCCAGCACCAGATCACAGAGCCTACAAAGCATGAAATAAGTAAGCGTTTTTTATAAATCTTGTATTGATACAAACATATTATAATATCTTTGTGTTGAAAATGGTACTGTGTAGGCAATAAAAATACTTTAACCGTGGTAATTTTGACTACCTCATTCTGGATTGTTTTCATTTGTTCAATATATCAGAAAAAATAGAGATGGTCCAGATGCCCCTTAAACTCTAAGAGGATTTGCAAAGGGGTGTGTATACAGCTTCAGGAGGATTCTGTGACTGTTGTGTGCAATCTGCCAACTATCTATATGTATATCCCTTAATCATATAATATTTAGTTTTGCCTATTTTTGTAATTTATATAAATTGAATTTACTGGGATATATTATTTTGTATCATTTCTCTCACTACACATGCTTTTGGATTCATCCATGTCAAGAATGTAGTTTATCCATTTCATTTCTTTAGAGAGGGAGAGAGTCGTGAGCAAGGGAGAGAGAGAGAGAGAGAGAGAGAGAGAGAGAATCTTAAGTGGACTCCACACAGAGTTCAATGTGGGGCTCAATTCCACAACCCTGGAATCATGACCTGAACCAAAATCAAGAGTCGGACACTCAACTCACTGAGCCACCCAGGCACCCCTAGTTTATCCATTTTGAACTGTTGCATCATATTCCATTGTATGAATATCTGTCAACGTATTTATTCATTCTGTTGAACACTTGCGTTGTTTTGAGTGTGTGTGTGTGTTAGTATTATGAACAATACTTCTGTGAATATTCTTGTACTTGACTTCAGATAAATATGTGTAAGGGTTTCTCTAGAATACGTACCTAGGAATGGAGTTACTGGATGATAGGTATTTGCATGCTCATGGTTCTGAGATAATATATAACTGTTTTCCAAAGTAATTGTACTTATTTACACACCTACTATTAGTGGGTAAGAATTCCCCTTGTCCATCCTTCTAATTTATTCCAGTTGGCAGGTGTGAAATGGGCCGATCGGCTTTCCTCTTCTGTGCATCCATTCATGTTTTTGCTGACTTTCTCACTCGGTTGTTTTTGCTTTCTTATTTATTTGTAGGTATTCTTAACATATTCTGGAAACTAATTCCCTGTCACTTACATATATTATAAATATCCCCTCCCTGTTTGGGGCTTTTTGCATTATAATTATGGTATCCTTTAATGAACAAAAATTGTTAATATCACAGTTTGCACTTTTTGTGTCTTGTTTAAGAAATATTCCTTTACCCTAATTCCTAGAGATCGTATTCTATATTTTCATCTGAACATTTTATAGCTTTTACCTTTCACTTTACATCTTTAACGAACCTGGAATTTACTTTTGTACATTACATGCATAGCTTGCCTGAAACAATTATAATTTCTTTTTTTAATATGGAGATATTCTATTCCTTTCCATATCATTTCACTTGTAACTATTTCATTAAGTACACCAGTTTTTATTTTTTATTTATTTTTTTTAACGTTTATTTATTTTTGAGACAGAGAGAGACAGAGCATGAACAGGGGAGGGGCAGAGAGAGAGGGAGACACAGAATCAGAAGCAGGCTCCAGGCTCTGAGCCATCAGCCCAGAGCCGGACACGGGGCTCGAACTCACGGACCGCCAGATCGTGACCTGAGCTGAAGTCGGACGCTTAACCGACTGAGCCACCCAGGTGCCCCAAGTACACCAGTTTTTAAACACAGAGGCCATCATTTTTTTCTGAATTAACTTTGTATGGTGTCTAGAACCACACTGCCTACAAACATCCACAGTTCCTATATGCCATCCTCCACAACCAATGACAGCAATATATCCTAAGATATCTGGGCAAGAGAACGCCCACACCGCCCAACCCCCACCCCAGATTCTATATGTCTCGCATTGGGGCTGCAATACCTTGTCCATGTTGCGGGGGAAAAGTTGAAAATCCTCTGAAAACTGCAGTGCTTGTAATAACTCTCGAAATTACTGGGCATACTTAGTATTAATCATTAACATCCTCATCAGAGTCTGTCTCAGAGGTCAAAATGCACCACTGATTAGCTATAAGTTGGGATCTAATAAATATTTATTTATAGATGCTGTCATCCAACAGCTTGGAATAGCGGTGGCTCTAAATTCTAAATGACTTGTTAATGAATAAGAGTCTATAAGGTCCATATCTAGTCCTCAGATATAATTCAGAAAAATTAATTGCTATGAAACACCAGCCTGGTTTCATGTGATCACATTAGAAGTTATAATAATCTACCAAAGCATAAAACTCAATGTGATAGAGGAGCTGAGAAATTCTCCTGCCCTGACACAAACATGTGGGAGTCTTCACAATAGGAATTTTTCTAGATTGGATGGCTGAACCCATAACTATAGACTTGTTGAATCATAATGTACACCTGAAACTAATATAACACCATATGTTAATTATACTTCAATTAAAATAATAACAGCCCTACAGTACCATATTTTAGTTTAAATTTGAAATCTCAAAAAACCTACAAATACTAGCCAAAACTGGTGGAATAATACAGTCATTTCTCAAAAAATTAAAAAATGATGTTAATGATTTTAATGAGATTTTAACTCTTTCACTTAAACATAATTGGGTGCAGCCGCAAGAAATAATTGTGCCAAAGAAGAAAACAAAAATTATCACGTTTAAATAACTGCACTGATATCCCAACTCTTACAAAGCTAACTCTTGATTTAAATAACGCTTCTACATGCCTTGACCATATGTGTTATTGTATTAAACTCTTAGCTGAAACTAACACACTGCAAAACTTGTGTAATTTAAACAGTAAAACTTTCCAGTGACTTTGCTCAATCTCCTTCTCCCCCGTTAAGCAACAACAAAAGACACATTACACATTACTTTTGTGAATATATACACATAAAAGAACACAGTTCATGTGTTCATAAAAAGTTCTTGGGGCACCTGGGTGGCTCAGTGGGTTAAGCACCAACTTCAGCTCAGGTCATGATCTCATGATCTGTGAGTTCAAGCCCCGCATGAGGCTCTGTGCTGACAGCTCAGAGCCTGGAGCTTGCTTTGGATTCTGTGTCTCCCTCTCTCTCTGCCCCTACCCCACTCATGCTCGCTTGCTCGCTCTCTCTCTCAAAAATAAGTAAACATTAAAAAAAATTTTTTTTAAGTTTTTCACTAAAGATTTTAGCTGTGACAGCTAGTTACAAAGTAATTTAAGGTTTGTAACAAAAAGCTAGGTCTGCTTAGTACATGTTCAGTTACTGGTGGTGAACACTCAGTGAGTATTGGCTGATGCATATATGAATGGATGAAAATATAAGTAAGAGATATCCACATATATATCATATATATCATAAAGAGTATGAAGTAGGTTTAACTCTCTACACACCCTGTCTACACCCCTGTCTACACCCCTGTCTACACACCTGTCTATACATATAATGGCTCCACTTAAGCTATCAGTCTGTGGACCTGTGAGAAGGTCAGGCTTCCGTGAAAACTTGAGCCACCCAAATCCATTAGAGATTCTAGGAGGGAGCAGCTGCAATGAACATGTAGTTTCAGAACGGATGGAGCAAGCAATCTGTCTCATAGGGACTGCTGAGCTGACCTTGTAACAGGGGAGAGAGACTCCTCCATGTACCAGGTCAAGTGCAAAGCACTATGCTTTTTATTCTGTTTTCAGGGAACAAGACCTAAAGCCAGGCATTGATGGAAACTTTTAACGACTTACCTAGTCTTAGAACATTAGAATTAGGAAAAGGAAAAACTCAAAATCATCTATCCACCACTCACCTAAATTCATTTAATTCACTTCCCCAAGCTACATCTCCAAATGTATAAACGTTTCATTCCTGTTTTAAACACTTGAGGTTTTGTGTTTGTACAAAACATTTTAATAATTTTACAAAATATAACCTCTAAATAGGGATAAACCTAAAAGCCAAAAAAAGCATCAAATGGAGATTCTGAAAGTGATTATCAATATCTATAAACCACTGTTCTTATGCAAATCAAAGCCGCAATGAGCTATCACCTCAACCTGTTAGAATTGTCATCGTCAAAAACGCTGGTGAGGACGTGGAGAAAAGGGAACCCTGTGCACCGTTGGTGGTAATGTAAAGTGGTGCAGCCACTATGGAAATTAATATGGAGGTTCTTCAAAAATTAAATATAGAATTACCATATGATCCAACAATCCCAGTTCTGGGTATATATCCAAAGGAAATAAAAATCACTATCTCAAAGGCATCTGATCTCCTATGTTCATTGCAGCATTATTCACAACAGCCAAGATATAGAAACAGCTTAAAAAGATTCACAAAAAGATGAATGGCTAAAGAAGATCACACACACACACACACACACACACACACACACACACACTGAAATATTATTCAGTCACGAAAAAGAAGGGAACCCTGCAACAACATAGATGGACCCTGGGGGCATTATGTTAAGTGAAATAAGCCAGACAGAGAGGACAAATATTATATGTGGAATCTTAAGGACAGAAAAAAAAGGCGAGCTCATAGAAACAGGGGCTGCCAGGTCCTGGGGGGTTGGGAAAATAGGGAGAGGTAAAAGAATACAAACTTTCAGCTTTTAGATGAATAAAGTCTGAGGATCTAATGCAAAATATGGTGACCGTAGTTGATAACACTGTACTGTATACTTGGAATTTATGAAAAAGAAGAACTTAAATGCTCTCACCAAAAAGAAAATGATAAATTAAAAAAGATTTTAAAACATTGTTCTTTTAAACCATTGTTCTTTTAAACCAGTGTAGCTTACTATTATGTACCTATGTCTGTTTCTTTAGGTATCTAAATTATTCACAGGGTTTGCAAATATTCTTTATGTGTGTATTATGATTAAAAAAAAAAATCTGCCAAGGCAGGTGCAAGGGCTAAAAGAATACATCTTCTGGTTTCCTTTTGTTGTCTCTGTTTAAAAAAAAGGAATCGCCTCTGAGAAAAGCCTCTAAGGAATGCCTCTAGGCGTAGTTTCTGGAATGAAATGGAACAGACTGCCGTACAAAGAGAAGAAGAAAACACACAGCAAGGCAAGGTGGACAGCGGTGTGAGTCCTGCGGTGAGGTGTCAGCAGAGGAGGTGTTCCTTTCCTACGAACTGTATAAAAGGTCAGCTCATCCACCACCCAGAGGCAGAATCTGCTCCAGCCATCCTGAAGCTTCAGGTGCTCCCTCCTACCATCTCCAATGGAATTCACCGGCAGAAGCTTCCACAGAAACCTGAGTTCCTCCTTGCAAGGTCCTGCACTCAGCATGAGAGGTTCCATGTATGGGAAGGGAGGCATGCAGCACTTTGGGGCGGCACCCAGCGTCTATGGGGGGGCTGGAGGCCAGGGCATCCGCATCTCGACCTCCAGACCCATGGTGGGCTATGGGAGTGATCTCACCAGAGGAGACGTGTTTGCTGGCAATGATAAGATGACCATGCAGAACCTAAACGACCGCCTAGCAAGCTACCTGGAGAAAGTACACTCCCTGGAGCAGTCCAACTCCAAACTCGAACTGCTGATCAAGCAGTGGTATGAAACAAACACACCCGGCATCAGGGACGACAGTGCATATTACCAACAAATAAAAGAGCTGCAAAACCAGGTAAGGGATGATGCCTTTGTTTTCCACTCTACTGCTGAGCTGCACGGTATACCAAGGGGGCATCTATGTTAGGTGGGTGCAAATAGATGTCAGAAAGCAAATTAGGCTGAAATGCTATATCTATAAAAATGGTGAATTCCATAATCTACCCTTAGTGGTTGAATAGCTGACTACATAACTGGATGACTGTAAATCATACTTTGTTAACTTTTTACAATATAGTTACATGGAAAATATGAAAATGTTACCCTCCAGTCTTGTAATCTGTATTTTTGTCACAGTTTACCAGGACACAGCTAAGTGGATAGTAAAAAGTTTTTCTAAGAAGAGCTAAAATTTTTATGTGATGATAAATCTTTTTTTTCACCCAGTTCCCATTAACTTGTGAATTCCCAGTCAATGTAGAGATGCTCCTCCTTTAATTTATGTAAATTTGTAATATTAGTATTAAGACACCATATGAAAAATTTCAATGATGAAGTGACCCAGGGTGGAAATAAGGGGAAGGGATGTAGGTATTCGTGAGGTCCAGATTTTTCAATGCCCTGTTTAATAATCCCATCATCAGTTCAGAAGCCGCTTCTACAGCAATAAGATGTTCTATTGCCCCCAACTCAAATTTGTTGCAATTATATCACAGCCTACTCCCACATTATCGGAGAAAGGTGGAGTTCTATTTATCAACTGTGTGATAAAGGGAGTGAACTTTGCTCCAAAGTGAAGGGCACTTATGACACAAGCACTTGCTCTGCTTTCAAATTCGTATCTAATCGAGGAAAGAATCCCTTTCACTTTCATTCCTATTTTAACATTCATATTCCTTTATAGCAAAGGCCACCTCCTTGGTGGCCTCAGTATACACAGAAAGGCAGCTGGATCTGCTGAAAGACACAGACCATTATAACATCTTCTACAAGCAGCCTGGATCCATATATATCTTAGGGAACGCACCCATTCGGGAACCCCTTTTTTAAGATCGAGGGCTTATCCATCCTGACAGCTTCAGTGCCCAACACAACTCTCACATAGCAAAGTGTCCATTCATTCAGCCAATAGTTGGTAGATACTAAGTGCTGGACACTATGCTGAGCATTGGGGAATATGGACACATAATGTGATTTGGAGGAACAGACACAAAGACTTAATCCACACAGAGGGATAGATGCTAGCAAGGAGGGCCCTATAGGGCAGTGAGAACACAGGCAATTCATCCAGTTCTGCCTTGAAGAAATCACTGAGACCTCCTTGAGGCAACGATGTAGAAGGTGAGACATGGAGGAGAAGTTGTTCACCAAGTGAGAAAGGCTAACAGGAATATTCTCAGCAGGAACAACATCAAGGGGAAGGCACTCGATAAAGTTTGATGGTTCGAGTTGAATGAAATTCTTCCTTTTGTAAAACCATAAGAAAGCTCACCTAACCCTGGGACCAGAGTTGTATTTTATGACTCGATTATGTTAAATGCCCATATCATTGCCCTTCCTATTTTCATGGTTGAAAGGAACATCATCTTTGATAGAATAGTGGTTGTATCTGAAGATAAACTCAATCATTTGAAACTTTTTTCCAGTTGAAAATGTCATTCTTTCTCGTGTATTTTCCAGATTAAAAGTGTACAACTGCAAAATTTTCACTGTGTCCTGAAAATTGATAATGCCAAACTAGCTGCTGAGGACCTCAGGCTGAAGTAGGTTCTAGCACCATGGTAAAACTTCCTGGAAAAGGATTCCTTTTAGCTGTGCCTCATGACATTCAGCTTTCCACATTCTTGTTGGTAAAGGAGCTACCTTAAGTAATTTCAGGATCTGGGAGTTTGAAGGGTGATAGAAGTTATCTGGTCCAGCCCAGCACTCAGGGCTAGACTTCCCTCTCCCACATTCTTAATATTTTTCACTGGTTAGCTCTAGTCGCTAGAACATTCTTTTTTAGTAACTCTTCATCTACCTTTTCACCCACTGAGCCTAACTGTGCCCTTTGGAGTGACACCAAAGCAATTTAAAACTCCCCTTCTGCATAGGTGCCCTTCTCTTATCTGAAGCAAGACATTTGTCTATGCTCAGTGATTCCCCAAGTGAGTCATCCATGCTTCTTGGAGTGCCTGCAAATGTACAGCCCAAGTTCCAGGGATGACCTTTGATGCTTCTGAGTCTGCTGGTGTTTTACAATAGGGTCTGACCAACCAAATAAGTAGGACTATGATTAAAGCAGCTCAGATCGTGTTCACTCTCTTGCAGCCATATCACACCACATGTGATCAGAACCATTCTTCATAAATGGCTCCTATACTAGGGCTTTCTCAACCTGAATGTGTACAATGCATTGGTACTAAAAACTCCTTTGTGGCTTAAAAGGGTAGCATTTTAATGCTACAAAGGATCCAAAAGGAGGAAATGGGAAAGCAAATCCGAAGACTAAAGCAGTAAACGTTTGTTCATTCCAATTATACCAAGTCAATATCTGGGTGTTCCACTGCATTATCATTTTTTTTAAGTTTTGCTACTTCAATAAAAATGGAGTAGGTAAGATTTTGGAAGAGAATCATGAATTTTTAAGATAACTCACTTTGGATGCATCTGCTTACAAAGTAATAAAAATAATAAATTGATCACGTGCATTCATTAAGTAAATCTAACCATTATTTAATATCAATAATGAGAATCTTTTGCTGACACATTAATTAAAGCAAATATTTTTTTTATTTCCTTAAAAATATATTCAAGAATTTAGGAACTTTTAAGAGTTATTTTGGATTGCTTTTTTTACCAATCACTCCAAATTACAGAGATTATATTATGGAGCAAATTATCTGATTCCTGGGTTCCCATGAACATTTTTGATATATATAAAGGATACAATGTATTGAAATTGATCTCCTCACATACCACATAAAAATATCTCATTATATTAGGACTATCTGTTCTATAATGGCTTCTGGAGGACTCAATTATCCCTGCATACCAATTAATTCACAGGTATGAGGCTGAGAGGGAGATGCGCCTGACAGTGGAGAGTGATATCCAAGGCCTGAATAAGGTCTCGGCTGATCTATCCCTAAGTAGAACAGACTTGGAGATTCAAGTTAAAGAACTGACTAAAGACCTGGATCTCCTCAAAAAAGAACATCAGGAGGTGAGGCCATGCTCAGAAGCAGTGTTGGGAATGATAGAAATGGCTCTAATAATGATAATCAGGAGGGGGGAGTTGGTAAGAAGATGACAACAATAAGGGTATGAGCTGTCAGGGTTCAATGACTTAGAGCAGTACCCGCACTACAATAAGCCCTACCTAAATTATTTTCTTTCTTTTTTACTCATTCCCCATGAAAGAAGCCATAAGACTTACTCTTTCTGCCCAGCCTCATCTGAGAACGTGCCTCAGACTATAATTAGGATTTTCACTCTTGTAGGAAGTAGACAGCCTACGCAGACATTTGGGCAATACTGTATGTGTAGAAGTGGATGCTGCTCCAGGCCTGGAGCTTGGCACCATCATGAATGAATTGAGGCAGAAGTACGAAACAATAGTCCAGGAGAACCTTCAGAAGGCCAAGGAACAGTTTGAGACACAGGTAATAGCATAATTCCAAAGGGTAAGTAAGCAACTATGTAGAAGCTGTCCTTCAAAAAAAAGATAACTCATGTTCTTTCTTTTCTCTCTCTCCTTACTCACTTTTTTTTTTTTTTTTCATTTTTGGAACTTTAGACTCAACTTCTGCAGCAACAAGTCACAGGGAGCACTCAAGAGATAAAAGACAATGAGGCTCAAGTAAAGGAGCTGAGACACACCTACCGGAACCTAGAGATCGAACTCCAGTCCCACCTCAGTATGGTAAAGCACATCTAACTTCACACTCTCAATGTAGTGTATGCTTACTAAGTGCCTGTGTGAGGAACTCTGGGGATGCAGAAAACTCTAGGAAATAACCCCTCACCCTTGCAGGGCTGGCAGGGAAACAGGCCAAACCACCGATTATAATTAAAACACAGAAAGAAATCAAGGACAAGGGCGATGTACCGCAAGGATGCAGAGGGGCAAGTAGACCTGGAAGAAGACCTGGAGGTCTACCTGAGTAGACATCACAGAGAAAGTGGCCTTTAAACTAGATCTTAAAATGTGAGATGAATGTGTAGTTGAACAATAGGGGTAAAGACATTTCAGGCTAAGCAAATCAGTCAGCTCCTGTCATGGTGTCTTACAATAACAACACTACCCCATCATGGGTTGGCTGCAGCTCTGCTCCATGGCATTTCCATTGTGGGGGTAAGGCTAAAGGAGGAGACCCTAGCCAGGGCATGCCAGTGTTGTTGCAGAAAGAAAAAAGCAATGGCCAGACCATGTGATAGCTCCTAAAGCTTCTCAGAAAAGGCATTTGTCAGCTTCACCTGCATTGCATTAGCCAAAGAAAGTCGCACGACCAAGCCTCCTGTCAACAGGGATGAGGAAACCTAATCCTCCACTTGGAGGGGCACCACAATCACAGGGAGAGGAGGCAAACGTTGAGAACAATAATACAACATACCACAGTAAGACAACAGTGAGTGCAAGGCTAAAAATGAACAGAAGACTCCAGGAACTGAGGATCCTAGCAGCTGGCTGAGGTCGCCTAGATGGAAAGAGGGGGAAACAAAGCTAGAAATAAGAGTCATGCCCACAATGACTAGCAGTGGAAGTTCTCCTCAAATGAAATTAAAATTGAGCCACCTCTTAAGTTTTCAACTAAGAAACATCCACTTTTTCTTGTGCTCATAGAAAGAATCTTTGGAGCGTACATTAGAGGAGACCAGAGCTCGTTATGGTAGCCAATTGGCCACCATCCAGGCACTGCTGAACTCCATAGAAGTCCAAATGACACAGATTTGGAGTGATACAGAACGCCAGAACAAGGAGTACAATATCCTCCTTGACATAAAGACCCGGCTTGAGCAGGAAATTGCTACTTACCGCCGCCTTCTGGAAGGAGAAGATGTCACGTAAGGCTCTTAGAATCAAGGGATATGTGCCAGTGTCTACATGCTGTGCTATTTTAATGTCTACATATTACACTGTCACTCATTCCCCAGCACCAATGCAATCCCTAGCACAAAAGCAATTACACATGCGCCACCAACAACAAAACAAAAATATACCAAAAGTATACCCATCCTCCAAATACCAACTATGTGTAGGACCGACTTAGAAGATGGTTCTACAGTAGATGATACAGATTATGCTTTGCTAATTTTTATGATTAATACATAATTGAATAACTTTTAACACAACAATAACTTTTAAAAATCCTCATTGAGAGGTCACGAAATGAACAACAGAGTTTGAGACCAGTTTGAGAATCATCAGTATTGCCATAGCAACTGTCTTCAACTACCACACCCAAGAAACTCAGTAAGAGAACACAAGATTTAAACTTCCACTGTAATTTTGTTATTTTTATTACAAAAACTTCTAGCACAGGGTAAACAGGTCAGTTTTGGAGCTATCTATCTATCTATCTGTATATATAGAGAGAGATAGAGATAGATAGATATCTGTATATATATATATATCTATAGATATATAGATATATAGATAGATATATAGATATAGATATAGAGATATCTGTATAGATAAATAGAGAGAGAGAGAGAGAGAGAGAGAGACACGGTAAAGGGGGGAATGCAAACACAGCATTAAAACACACATCACGCAGACTTTATTTTGAAACAAAAAAGGCAGGACAGTGCTTCATTTTCAAAATGGTGATAACACCTTTTCCTGTCTCTTTTTCTTTTCTTAAAAAATACAGACAGACAAACACAACTATAGAGCATCTGCCGAGCACCCTGGAGGAGAAAGGTAAGTGTTCTAATTTCACACATTTCCTGTAAGACTGAATTCTCACTCAGCAGCTTACCACTTATTAAATGCCACTGGTGAAAAGTAAAGAGAGATCGGTTTTCAAGTCAGCAGATATTACCCTAGGGATTCTAAAAATCAGGCACGTCATATAAAGAAACCCCCAACATGGGAAGTTTGTCATACTCCCACAACAGGGTAGTTTTCTCGGCCCAAGCTATTATCGTTCTGAGACATCCTGGGATCATGAAAGGGAAAAAAAATAAGATGAAAAAGTACATTTGGCTTAATTCGATATTGTATCTTTCTCTTTGGGGTGGGGAGAGAAGAAAATTTGTGAATTTGGAGACAGTGACATTTTCAGCATTTATTTATAAATTTGACAAGATTATTTAAGAAAAAGAATGGGTTTCTTTTCTTTTTAGGAAAAAATACATGTAAAACCATGATGGTTTAGAACTGAATATTATAAGTCAGCAGAGGCATGTTCCTGAATTAACATTTTATACTTAAATCTAAATTCAGATGTGAAGAGAAAAAGGAAGATTAAGACGATTGTGGAAGAAGTGGTGGACGGCAAGGTTGTGTCGTGTGAAACCAAAGAGATGGAAGAAGATGTGTAAACAGTTGCCGGGAGATGCTGCTGAGGGTTTGAAAGACATGTAGACATAATTTTTGCTCCCTACAAGAAAGTGGCCATCAGAAAGCGCTATTAAAAATTTGTAGTGATCAGAAGCGGGGGAAAGCCCATTTATCAGTCTCTATAACTGAATATAGATGTTTTATTCAGAGGAGTTGCCAAGTGCCTACAAAAATAAAACCCAGTGAGCACTAGGACATTTAAAACCTCATTACCACCATCTTTACCATGAAACACATTGGGTATAAGCTATAGACCACCTAATATCAATTTGTTAACGTTCCTGAAAATTATAGCACATTTGAATTATACTAAACTTTGCAGAGCAGAGGAGTCCCTGCAAATTGCAAATAAACCACTCTCTAATCTTTCCTGTTTCCGAATTACAAAATCTCCTTTCGGGGGCCTCTGGATTCTTAATTGAGCCAATTTCTTGGTTAATTTCATTGGATTTTTGATATTGGTATAATCCTGCTAGCTTTGAGTTACATCTGCTTTCTTTTCCATTGTCTTCATTGCCTTTTAAAATTCACCTCAGCTCAGGGCACCTGGGTGGCACAAGTCAGTTAAGTGTCCGAATTCAGCTCAGGTCATCATCTCACGGTTCATGAGTTTGAGCCCCAAATGGGGCTCTCTGCTGTCAACACAGAGCCCGTTTCAGATCCTCTGTCTCCCTCTCTCTCTGCCCCTCCCCACTGCTTCTCTCTCTCTCTCTCTCTCTCTCTCTCTCTCTCTCTCTCTCACTCTCACACACACACACAAAATAAATACATAAACTTAAAAAAAAAAAACAACTCAACTCAGCTCTTCGAATAATTTGAGAGTCAGACTCCGATTTCAAATGCTGAGCAGAATAAGAATGAAGCACATCAGGCTTGAAATGGGAATAGATTAGGGGCACAGGTCAATATCAGACTCTTGATTTCAGCTAATGTCACGATCCCAGGGTCCTAGGATCAAGCCCTCAAGCCCTGGGTTGGGCTCTGTGCTGAACCTAGAGCCTGCTTAAGATTCTCTTGTTCTAGGGGCGCCTGGATGGCTCAGTCGGTTGGGCGTCCGACTTCGGCTCAGGTCATGATCTCACACTCCATGAGTTCAAGCCCCGCATCAGGCTCTGTAATGATAGCTTGGAGCCTGGAGCCTGCTTCGGATTCTGTGTCTCCCTCTCTCTCTGCTCCTCCCCTGCTCATGCTCTGTCTCTGTCTCAAAAATAAATAAAAACTTAAAAAAAAAAAATTCTCCCTTCTCTTTCTCTCTCCCTCTGCCCATCTCCTCCACTCATGCTTTCTGTTTCTAAAATAAAAAACAAAAAAAATTAAAAAAAAGAAATGGGAGTAGATTAAACACAAAATTAGTGAAAACCTTCTCAAGGCAGAATGCTTCTCCTTATGATAAAACTGCATAAATCATCAGGTGTTCTCTTTCTTTATGGGGTGAATGTATGTTATGAAATATTTCTCACTATTTTTTTTAAATAATAGCCTTAATGAGATAAAATTCATACACCATAAAATTCATCCTCATAAAGTACACAATTCAGTGGTCTTCAGGATGTTCACAGGATTGTGCAACCATCATTACTGTCTAGTTTTAGGACATTTTCATCATTCAGAAAAGAAACCCCAGAAGTGCCTGGTGGCACAGTTCATTAAGCGTCAGACTCTGCATTTTGGCTAAGGTCATGATCTCAGGGTCATGGGATCAAGCCCCTCAGCACAGAGCCTGCTTTGGATTCTCTCTCTCCCTCTCTCTCTACCTCTCTGTGTGTGTGTCTCTCAAAATAAACATTAAACAAAAGAAAAGAAACCCCAGTAGGAGTCACCCCCCACTTCTCTTCCCCCCAGTTCTGGCAACCAAATCCACTTCTATGGATTTGCTTACCCTGGACATTTCAAATAAATGGAATCAAATAATTTGTTCTTTTGTACAGAAATGTTTGTAGCAGCATTATCCATAAGCCCAAAGTAGAAACAACTCAAATGTCCATCAACTGATCGATGGATAAACAAAATGCAGTAGGTCCTACAACAGAATATTATTTGGCAACTTATACACAGTGCAAAGAGATGAACCTTGAAAACACTATGCTGAGGGAAGTCAGACCCAAAAAGATACATACTGTATTCTCACCCATTTTGCATTTCAGGAAGCAGTAACTGCCTTGCAAATGTTTACAGGAAAAATCATTTTGCCCTCTCTCGTCATATTCTAGTAAATGAACAGCTTAGATTTAAATTTTGATACATAAGTTTGTAAGTAAACAGGATTTTGAGTGTGATGATATTGAAAATAATAATGTGATTTGCTTACAGATAATAGTATCTACCATTTATTGAGCACTTACTATGAGCTAAGCGGTGTGCATGGCATTTTATATGCATTTCTCATTTAATCCTCACACTGACACCATGAAGTAGAAGTTATTAAGTTGAATCATATGATCTTGCCAATACGTGATCATTTTTTACCTTTAAAAAATAGCAATTTCATATGGGTTGGCCTTATTCTATTATCCCCATTTTATGAATGAGGATTATATATGAAGATATGAAATCAGTCTCCCAAAGTTACAGTTACCAAGTCATGGAGCAAGACTGAACCTCAGGACTGTTTGTCTGAAGTCATGATACCCTTCTAAGCAATTAATTACACAACAGTGAATTCTTTTTCTCCTACCAAAACACATTCCAAAATAGTCTGTAACTTTGACATGCAAATACTGAAACTGAGTCTGATTAGTAAAAACCCTACAGGAGGTGGGGATTGAAATTCACTAGGCATGGCCATCATCAATATGACAATTATTGCCCACGGCCCTAGGCAATAATGATACTTTGTTCAAAAGTTAGGATTACTATTAACTGAATTTCCTATCATAAAAATGAAAACTAATCCTTGCCTTTGGGTCAATCTCTAGTTTCTTCCAAACAATCTTTCAAAGAAAGCAGTGAAACACTACATACATGTGGAACCAGATGGCTCTACCTCTGGTTCTTCCAGTAGTTACTGTGTGAAGGTGAAGTGTTAATCTCCGTATCTATACTTCTTATACCAGCTAGGACATGGAACAGCATGACCCTATTTCTGACAGGCATACAGATCCAGAGAAGACCTGTAGTCCCTAAATATGGGTCTCTTTATCACGCATTGGAATTTCATGACTTCATACGAAACCATCAGTGCCAAAGTGGTCCCATCACACTGCGAGAGAAACCCCAGAGGGGAAGCTAGGATGGACTTGGGGGATTACACCTACTAAGAGCCTTATAACATCTAGAAAGAATGACATCGAATGACATAAAATCAAAACATGACCAGTGGACACCCTGTGCTCTCACCCTTACTGACTTGGGGACAGTCTCAAATAACAATTCCAACTTAAAGTATTAGCTAGTGCTTTTTATTTTTTAATTTCCCTTCAAACATTTGTTTTCTCTCCCCTAGACTCACTTCTAAGATTCACTTCCCAGAAAAGGCAAGTATAGATACTTGAGCACAATTATTTTAAATTTACATATAGGCATTAGAGGTGGAAAGTATACATGTCAGGACAAAACCGGCTCCAAGTTCAAGAATTCAAGTTAATCATATTCCCATATCACGTGATGATATCACTAAGTTACAAGTCTGCATCTGGCACATTCCCTCCAGTCTGTAAGCAAGTAATAGCCTGTTTTCATTTCTATGGCAATCACAATGGACTCACCCTTGGTGGGGCAGGTTGGGGGGGAGCAGCTTATAAGCAAAAATTAATGACCATAACATCAAGCTCCTGTGCAGGAAGTGCAAGTTGAACTAGTACTTTATATGATCTCTGACAATGCAGTTACATGTCAAAAGAATAACTAAAACTACATTTGCCCACGCGTTTCCAGGATTTCATGTCTCGTGTCATTCTTTCGGTCTCAGCCTGTACAATGAGAAATGAAATTCAAGGAGAAAGCTTTTTTGAAAAGAAAAGAGTGAAAGCTCCTGGTTGATGTGCAGGGCAGAAACCCAGTCTCATGGCTGGCGGCTCTGAGTGACCCTCTGTCTTTTCTGTTTTCACCATAAGAAGCAGGGTTATGTTGTCTATAAAACGCACTGCAACCTGAATCCTGTCTTTGCCACCTCCTGGCTCTGTGGCCTTGAATAAGTCACTTGACGTCGTGACCCTCAGATTGCTCCCTTGTAAAATGGGACAAAAGTATCCAACTGAAGAGGTTGCCACAAAGGTTAAAAATAACGTCTACAGTTTACCTGGCCCACTGTCTAGAATGTAGTAAGCCCACTATCACTATCAACGATTCAAACAAAGACAATCTCATTCAAAGTGCTTGTAATACAGATTAAAGGAACCTTTGGTAACAATCTCCATAGGAGGCTGAGGCCCCTGGTTATTTCCACTTAACACGTTTCCATTTTCTCAAGAAATGAAACCAACGGATTATGGCCTCTCTCATCAAGCAGAGTCTGCATTTGATCACTGCATCTTTTCTATATTTATTGTAAGAATATGTAGTTTCTGCAAATGTCTTGCTTAAAGCCCCTTTATTTGGAAATCCCACCGGCTTGCTCTTTGTGATGTGTATAGGAGGGGGGGAAATACATCTCTTCACATGTGTCCCTTCCGTCGTAAGGTAAAAGGAAGTTGTAACTGGATTTCACCCTGGGTTCATCATTCCTGTCCCTGGGAAAGCAAAAAGAAGGGTCACACAGTCCTTCCATTTGCCAGAATTGACAGTGAGTATTCCCCATAGAGGTCTGACATGGGCTTCAGGGGTAAACCCTCTGCATTTGCCCCCGTATCACCAATGGGCACTGCTGGCTCCAGCTCAAGAGCTCAGTGGGTTAAGCGGCCGTCCTCTGCTCAGGTCATGATCTCGCATTTTGTGGGTTCGAGCCCCAAATTGGGCTCTGTGCTGGCAGCTCAGAGTCTGGAGCCTGCTTCGGATTCTGTGTCTCCCTCTCTCTGCCTGCCCCTCCCCTGCTCATGCTCTGTCTCTCTCTCTCAAAAATAAACATTAAAAATTAAAGAAAAAAAAAAAAGACTATTCATAGACTTAAAGAGCCTCACTTCGGGGTGCCTGGGTGGCTCAGGCTGTTGAGCGTCCGACTTCGGCTCAGGTCCGGCTTCGATCTCACGGTCTGCGGGTTCGAGCCCCGCGTCGGGCTCTGTGCTGACAGCTCAGAGCCTGAAGCCTGCTTCCGATACTGTGTCTCCCTCTCTCTCTGCCCCTTCCCCGCTCTCACTTTGTCTCACTCTGTCTCTCAAAAATAAATAAATGTAAAAAAAAAAAAAAAAAAAAAAAAAAAAAAAAGAGCCTCACTTCCCAGGAAGTTAGAGTCAATATTTTCTGGATATTTGGAGGGGCAGGGGGCAGGGATTGAGGGTGCGAGCACTGATATAATTTTAATACACAAAAAATCAGTTGTATTTTGATACATTAGCAATGCTGGGGGTAGAGCAGTGAACAATCAGACAGTGAAATCAGGCTCCTGATTTCATAGAGTTTACTAACAAGGTAATTCTTATGTAAAGGGAAAGCTGTTGAGAATATTCTAATATTCTACTCAAAACATAGTATTTTTCAATGTTCAAAAGGTCCCCTTTATGAATCAGAAAAAAAGAAACCATGCGACATCCTAATTCTAATCTGATGATTTAAAATCCTTGAGAATTCAAGGGCACCTGGCTCAGTTGGTTAAGTGTCCAGCTTCAGCTCGGGTCATGATCTCACTGTTCATGAGTTCAAGTCCCACATGGGGCTCTGTGCTAACAGCTGAGAGCCTGGAGCCTGCTTCAGATTCTGCATCTCCCTCTCTCTCTCCCTCTCTCTGCTCCTTGCTCTCTCTCTCTCAGAAATTAAACATTAAAAAAATTAAGAAAAAAATCCTTGAGAATTCAAATTCCTGTATGAATCTGGAAAATGCATTTATTCCCCCACCTCTCACCAGTGCGTTTCACAACTGCTTCTGAATCTATATTCCACTAGGAGATAGACTAGATCATGACTGCATGGTTTACATTTAGTTTTCCAAAGGAAACAAGTCAGAAATATGAGTGAAGAACTTTAAGAAGCTCAAGGCTGAGGACGATGTATGATTAGTTTATCCATTTGACAATCCCTCATTGCCTTCCCACTGTGCCTAAGACACCGGGCAGTGCTGAGAATACAAGCAATAGAATATGTTGGAAGAGAAAAATTCCTTCTGACAACCTATCTCTACTCCACCCAGATTTCTTTTTTGTATAACAAATATATAATGGGCACAATTATTCAATTAGTTCTATACCGATAAGTTTTCAGTATGCATAAATCATGCATTTGTTGAGCTGGTCAAAAAAGGGGGAAGCACAATATTTTGAATGAGGAGAGTGAACTTTTCAACTGTAACACCCATTTCATGACCTATAAAAGGCCAACCTTTCTGCCTTGCTGACACTGCTTTCTCTCAGGTTGTAGCCCCCTTCTCCGGGCTGCGGATCTCTCCAGCAGCACCATGTCCCTCTCAGTGCGCACCTCTGGGCTCTCCCGGCGGCCATCTTCCCAGAGTGGGACATCGGGCAGAGCCAGGGGCACGTCTGCTTCCATCGTTGGAAGTGGCTATGGGGGGAGCACCTTTGGCTTTGGAGACAGCTATGGGGGAGGCTTTTCTTCTGCTTCCATGTTTGGTTCTAGTTCTGGCTTTGGTGGTGGCTCTGGAATTTCCTTTGCAGGAGGACTGGGCAGTGCTTATGGGGGAGCCCTGGGTGGTGGTTCTGGAGCCCTGGGAGGTGGCTTTGGAAGCCTAGGAAGTGGCTTTGGAAGCCTAGGAAGTGGCTTTGGAGGCCTGGGAGGTGGCTTTGGAGGCCTGGGAATTGGATTTGGAGGAAGCCCCGGAGGTGGCCCTGGAGGCATTCTCTCTGGCAATGATGGAGGCCTTCTTTCTGGATCAGAAAAGGAAACCATGCAAAATCTTAATGACAGATTGGCCTCCTACCTGGATAAGGTTCGAGCTCTAGAAGAGGCTAATACTGAGCTAGAAAACAAAATTCGAGAATGGTATGAAACACGAGGATCTGGGACTGGAGACCCCGGATCGCAGAGTGATTACAGTAAATATTATCCATTGATCGAAGACCTCAGGAATAAGGTAACAATATGGTTTTCGAAGGGGCTTTGGGAATTCCTTTTGATGTTTCTTTTTTACTATTACAATATTTTACAGTGATAAGACATGTAAAACTTAAGGTTTTTCAATTTGACTGTATTAGGAGCAATTTCTCAACTCAGGATATTTAGTTTCATTTTATCATTTATTATAAAGTGATTGTACTTCTGCTACCTTTTCTGCAAAAACATGTTTCTTGATTTTTAAATAAAATGTTATAAATGTTTTCTTTTAAAAAGTTAAATTGCCTTAAACTCGTAATGAAATCGCAGGTTAACATCACCTAAAAATTTTCTGTCAAAAATATACCTGCATAATACTAGTATTTTCCGTCCTCATTTTGTGTGTCTCCCCCTCTTTGGCCAGATCATTTCCGCCACCATTGGAAATGCCCAGCTCATCCTGCAGATTGACAACGCGAGACTGGCTGCCGAAGACTTCAGAATGAAGTGAGTAGAACAAATGAAAGACTGATGAGAATTGACAGGTCTCATTATTTCTTCTTAGTCCCTATTTTCCTGCCTTCATTGATGGCAAACATTCTACCCCTCTGCAGTTCACGTGCTCTGCGCATTTGTTGTTTTGGTAAATGCACATTGGGCATTCTAGGAAGTAATCAGATTCGGACACAATTCACCTCACACATCCTTAATTATAAGGTGCTTTAGCCTAGGGCTATGATCACCATGCTGGTAATTTGCTGTTGGCTCATAACACGGATATGATATTACCACCGATGTCCCAAACCTCGATCTCCCATGCATCAAAATGAATTCATAATGTTTTTGCCCAGAAGTTAAGTGAAATTGTCTTTTTCCGGATGACACATACCACTAAAATATTAACCACACACCTATTTTGATATTCCCTCCTCCTTTCACATACTCCACCCTCCCAGACCTGAGGAAGAAACACTAATGCTCATCCTGCTCCATAAAATCCCCACACAGGATGTGGCAGTGCTGATGATCCTGAACCTCTGAAGTCTTGGTAAAAGCTAGTAAGGAAGTAGCAGTGTTTTAAATTAAATCATGAATAAAAGTTAAGCAAAAAGACTATTATTTTATTTTCAACTGCTTTTAGGATGCCATCAGAAACCCCACCTGGAGAGGGGCCACTACTGTCTATAGCCGGGGTGGCCAGCCAAAGGGGAAACTGTTCCCTGGGACACAGTGCTACTGAGGGTCATTGCTGGCAGAAAAGTCTCACCTCATAATTTTTTCACTTCTCTCCAACTGAGCAGTAAATTACCATGAAAAAAAGGAAGGGAAAATCTTAAAAAGGAAAAAGAGCATCATACGTCATACGTCACGATGCTGCCACTTTTAAATAATCACAAGGGGCACAAGACAGCCCTGAAATGATGGCAGGGGCCTTAGTCAAATGGGTGTGTGGACTCCAGGAACTGTTTTGCACTTGGTTTTCAGGTATGAGAACGAGCTGGCCCTGCGGGTGAGTGTGGAGGCCGACACCAACGGCCTGCGCAGGGTGCTGGACGAGCTGACCCTGGCCAGGGCCGACCTGGAGATGCAGATCGAGAACCTCAAGGAGGAGCTGGCCTACCTGAAGAAGAATCATGAAGAGGTCAGCTGAAAAGGCAGCTTTCTAAGCTGTTTTTTCTCCCGAATTCACAAATTACAATTTCAAATTTACAAACCTACAGTTAGACCCAATATGGATGCTATATCATGTCCCTGTTAAATTGGCCCTTTGCTTTGAATTTCTGGATGTGTGTTATGTATGGTGGTGGGATTGGTGGTGGTTTCAGTGAAGGTTTAACGGATTAGAGGTGTTTTCTGATGTTGTCATTTGCATCACTAGGTAAGAACAATCAGAATGTTAACTGTCCTGATTTAGTGATTTTTAAAAAAAAATATAGTACTTTTCAAGTTCAAAAACAAAAGTCTACAAACAATACATAATATTTTATATGTTAGAGAAACAGGTTATGCCCAGTGTAAAACTCCCATGGGACTCTGGTGTGCCACTATATCAAAAGCTGGTGTACAAAACAGACATTAATCATGACCCTGGCAATGGGTTTCTAAATAACTTTCTACTGGAAATCAATGACTGCGGTACAGTGCTCAACCCTTGTACTCTCTGCAGCCCCCCGTCTGGCAGCTGTGGTTGGAACCCCACTATACCTTTCCCACCAGGCCCTCCCTTCTTCTTGGTAAAGGCCCGGGAACCCCAAGAGGCAGGGCCAACTCATCCATTTTCTATGGCAGGCACAGCCCCTAGGGCCTATGGTAAGTTTAGGGACCCAAGAAAATGTCTTAAATTCTTTTAAAATAGAAGAAAAATACGAATTTTTGGGTTAAAAAAAGTTTAATTTTTGTATTATGTCAGTACAGCAACACGGTTATGAAATAAAACGTTTAGTGTCTTTTGTGTTGGAAGAGACCCACGAAAGTCACAACGGGCCTCTGTGCCCCTCTTTTTCTCACTCTCTGTGCCCAGGAGCTCCAAACCTTCCTGGCAGGCGGCCCGGGGCAGGTCAGCGTGGAAATGGACGCTGCTCCGGGGCTGGACCTCACCAGGCTCCTCAACGACATGAGGGCGCAGTACGAGGCCATCGCTGAGCAGAATCGTAAGGACGCGGAGGCCTGGTTCGTTGAAAAGGTACCACGAACAGAAACAAAAGGCTTTGACCCACTTGCAGGAAAGAGGCGCGGGAACAGCGCCCGCTCACGTCCCTTCACCCCTGTTTGCCTCGGCAGAGCGGGGAGCTAAGGAAAGAGATCAGCATCAACACGGAGCAGCTTCAGTCCAGCAAGAGCGAGGTCACCGACCTGAGGCGCGCAGTTCAAAACCTGGAGATCGAGCTCCAGTCCCAGCTGGCCACGGTAGGGCACGCCTGCGCAGTATCTTTTCATGACTTCCAAAGAAAACGTGCCATCCACACTAGGAAGGCCACCGGCGGGCCGCCTTCCTCATTTCAGTCCCCTCCACCGTTCTGTCTGTGCCATTTCCCTCCCACTGTGCAGAAGAAATCCCTGGAGGACTCGCTGGCGGAAGTGGAGGGCGACTACTGTGGCCAGCTGTCGCAGGTGCAGCAGCTCATCGGCAGCCTGGAGGAGCAGCTGCTCCAGGTGCGCGCCGACGCCGAGCGCCAGAACGCCGACCACCAGCGGCTGCTGAACGCCAAGGCCCGCCTGGAGCTGGAGATCGAGACCTACCGCCGCCTGCTGGACGGCGAGGCCCAAGGGTGAATAGACAGGTTGAAATGGGTTGGAAATGAGTTTAGTGGCTGACCAACAGCGGCCACCTGCTGCGCTCTGGGCAACAGAAGGCAGGGTTCTCTGGTTGATGGAAATTTACCACATCTCCTAATGACATGCCTTGGATTTGGTAAATGTCCTACACTTTGCAAAGTGCTGTCACCCGCTATCTTGAATTTTATAAAATGCTGGGATGAATAATGGCACCACAGACAAGAGGCATACTGCAAAGGAGCACTAGAAAAGTCACCCATTAGAGACCTGGTATCAATGCCCCAATGCTAAGAATGACACATCAATTAACAGCCACCTGAGTCACCTCACAACCAACTGCAGCGAACTTTCCAAAAGGGAGCAGCAGCCTGGAATAGTGGGAAGAGCCCGGGGCTGTAAATCAGGAAATCTGACTTCTGAGAGCAGCCAGTTTGCTTCACTTTGAGAGCCCATTTTAGGCACGGTTTGAAAATAAAGGTCCACGCACTAAGTGATTCCTCTCAGGGTGCAACATTCAATCATTGTTCATCAAGAAATTTAGAAAACTAGTTTTATGCACATTTTTAGCTTCAACAGCAAACTCTTTATTTCTCCTCCTCCCAGAAAGCATCATGTGATACCATCTCCCTTGTTTTCTTTACAGCGACGGTTTTGATGAAAGTTTATATGTGACAGACTCCAAATCTCAAACACAGTCGATCGATTCCTCTAAAGGTATGCAGATTCCCTAAGAATCACTTAGAGTAAGTCAGAATCACACTTATTAATGACTAAAACTATAAGATCTCATTAAATATTGCAGTTAATAATATTAATAATTATTATTAATTAATATTAACATTAATTATTATTAATAATTAATAATATTAATAATTTAAAGTATATTTGCATTTCTGAGCCAAGGAAAAATATTTATGCATTCCTGCAGAAAAATACACAGTCTGTACTATATAAAACTTTTGGCAAGCCCAGGAAGGGAAAAATCTACTCTACAAAGAGGTATTATGAGCATCATAACCACTTTTTAAATGTTTAAAAAGAAAAGTATTTTCATTTGTGCATAAGACAATACAGAATACATTTCATTTTCACTGAATAACATGCATTGTTTTAGAATGCAAAAGTCACTTTCACAAGTTTAAATTTAATGGATTGTATCTGCCACTATCTCACTTAAAGCTTAAGTCAAACAACAATCAATTTTGGATGAATATGTGAAACACTAACTTTCTCCCCCTTCATTCTATTTTTATCTTTAGATCCAACCAAATCCCGGAAAATCAAGACAATTGTGCAGGAAGTGGTGAATGGTGAAGTGGTCTCATCTCAAGTTCAGGAAGAACTAATATAAAATTTCATAAGATCTTCCCCAAGATTGATTCCTTAGGAACAGTAAATTTACAAGCAGAAATTATCCCTTTCAGAGTAAGATATTATATTAGTTCAATTCTACTTTTGTCTGTTCCATTTTCCTTGGATTCCCTATTCACTATGAGTCCTTTTTGCTCTTCAATTACAAATCACTATGGCCACGTTGGTCTTTATAACAAACCAAAATTGCCTTACATCTTTCTGGACCTGCAGTAGTCTTTTCATAAACTTTCTTCTGGTGACCAGGAACATGTTTTAATCACAGGATTCTGATCAAGTAGTATGGTTTTAATAAATAAAAGATGAATGGTAATAATGTGAAATGTGTACCTTCTCTATTCCAACAATAATGTCAAGAGCATAGAGAGAGGTTTGTAAAATACTAACAATAAAGTAGATAAACACTGAGATGAAGATGGCAAGGTTGGAGATTAAGTTAAGAAGATTCTTTTAGAGAGGTGCCTGGGTGGCTCAGTCAGTTAAGCATCTGACCTCAGCTCAGATCATGAGCTCACAGTTGGTGGGTTCGAGCCCCATATCGGGCTCTGTGCTGACAGTACAGAGCCTGCTTGGGATTCTCCCTCTGCCTCTCTCGGCCCCTCCCCTACTTGTGCTCTCACTCTAAATACATACATACATACATACATACATACATACATACAGATTCTTGGTGCAGCACCAGCCTGGGATTCTCACTTTCTGCCCCTGCCCCATTCACATGCACCCACATGCGTGTTCTCTTTCTCTCAAAATAAATGCACTTTTAAAAAACAATTCTTTTAGAAGTTCTGTCCTTTTATCGCTTCTCGGCCTTTTGGCTAAGATCAAGTGTAGAAGTTCTGTCCTTTTTACATCAGCCAATCAAGGTTACAGCAAAATTACATTACCCATGATGGGGGAGAACAGTTGTCCTATTCTTTTTCTAGGACCTTCTTTCATTCAGTCAAGAAACACTTATGGAACCCTTACAGTGTACAAGACTGGAGACTCAAAGGTGAATATGGTAAGATCTTTGCCTGGATGAGCCCACAATCGAGGGCAGAGATACACCTCTACCAGAAATGGTGATACAGAGAGATAAGGCAGATAGAAGTTCAAAGGACACATGGACGAAGAAGTGAACAGTTTGTCAGGGGGCAACTAATTGCTTCATACAGAAATCAACCAGGCAGAGAAGGGGAAAAGGAAACAGAGGAAACACATGTGAAAGAACACGAGGGTGTAAACAAACATTGCTTTGACGTCCCTTCTCCTATCTGGCGCCATTGAGGCCGAGGGTGGGGTTTTCATTGGGGTGGATCAGACCCATGAGTCAATAACAGGTGTCATGTTCTGGGTTGTGGCAGCAGGTGGCCAAAGTTTAAGCCTGAGTAGATGGGGGTTCAATCTGGGTTGCCAAAATCGAAACCCTAAAAGGGAAATAAGAGCAGGACTTAATGATTAAGAGCCTGGGCTCTGAAGCCAGACTGGGTTCAAATCCCGGCTCTGCCACTTCATAGTAAGTAACCTAATCCCTGTGTGCCTTAGTTTCCCCATCCATGACTGAAGTGGGTGGGTTTTGTGGAGATGAAATGAGGTAACATACATAAAACACTAGAAGCAGTCCCTGGCACCTAACAAGTACTCAATACATGCACTCTATTATTATTTAGTGTATGGAACCCATATGGGGCACAGCAACCAGGGGAACTGATGAACAAGGAGTGTCATGGGGAGAAGGGAGAGGCAGGAGTCACGCAAGCCTGGAGGAATTCTAGCCATGAGTGCAAAAACCCACGGAAGGTTATTATGCCATTATAGCTGACCTGCTTCAGCATGCAGCTTTCTGAAGTCACACTCCTTTTAATATTTGCTAGTGGTTTCCAGTGCTCCATTTATCTCCATATTTGCATAGCAATTCCACTCTCGGCCTAGCCCTCACCCACCACAACACATCCTGGGAGAACTTTACCTTTTAGACCCAAAGAAATGATCAAAGTCTTTTCCTGAACAAGGTCCACAGCCTCCAAGTAATAGATGATATCCCTTTTCTGGTACACAACAGTGGCTGCAAATAGTACTACTCTTTCAAATAACATGTTTTCCTTATAACTACATCTGCACTGTGTGAGACTCAAAGGAGAAAGGAGTTTTGCACAAGGATAAACCCAGTGGGCTGTTCCTAGTTACCATCTTAGTTTTTCGGCACTCCTTTCCTTTCAAAGCATTTTCTCCTCTGGGCTCCCATGGACAATACCTCACTTGCCATTTTTTTCTCAGATTCTTCTTTGTGACCTCTGAATGCTGGCCACATCTTTCTGTCCTCTCTCTCTACACTCATTCCCTGGGTGATCTTAACTAATCCTGTGGCTTTAAAATAGCTATCTATAGACTTACTGTGGTGGTCATTTCACAATATACACAAATATTGAATCATTATGTTGTGTATTTGAAATGAGTAAATACTGTGTGTCAATTACACCTCATTAAAAGAATAAAGTAATCTTCAATGCATTGATTGCTTCTTGCAGTAGCCTCCAAGATGGCCCCAATGATTCCCACCTCCTGGTACTCCTGTTCCTGTGTACAGTCCCCTCCAACAATGAAGATCGTGTGTGATTTCCAAGGCTAGGCCACAAAAAGCATTTCAATTCTGGCTGGGTCTCTTGGATTATTCACTCTGGGGGAAGTCAGCTGGACTTAAAGTTATATTGGGGGGGGGGAGCTACTGAAAAAAAAAAATCAGTGATATCACAAAATTGCCCACATAAGCACCAATGGCTAGGATCTCATGGAATAGTCATCAAGTCCAAAATAGCAGTCCTATTCTGGTAATATTTCAGAATATTCTACAGTCTTCAGTTGGCAAAGGGTGCATTAGGTTTATTATTTAAGTTCACTCTGCCCCATTCTCACTGCTAAGAAGTGCAATTAGCACAGCATCCTTATCACAAGATTCCAGCCCTCATTCACAAGACCACAAGCCCTAATTCAACACAGATGTAAAAGGTCCTTTTGGACTCAGCAATTAATGAACTGCAGAAGTGAGAGGTCTGTCTTTAAGGAAAATAAAGGGAAAATAGCTTACAAGACAAAACCCAAGTACAAGATCAGACAACAAAAGAAAGCATATTGTTCATGATCATTTTAAAATCTAAAACTTCGCCAATTAAAATGTTTACTTTTTATATCCTTTTGTTGTATGTATAGGCTACAGAAAGATCTGGAAAGTATTGTATATACTAATGTATATATTAGTATATTGTATGTATATATGCATATTGTTACAGTGGTTATCTTCTAGAAATTACCAAGGACTCAGAAGACAATTATATTTTTTCTTATGTACATTTCTTAAAATGCTTAACAAAGAGCATGTATAACTCTGATAATTAGGGAAAACAATAACTTTTAGTTATCCAGAACAAATAGGTTTGCAAGTAGGTCACAGTAGAAGGGAACCATCTAGAAAACAACCCTGGGTTGCCAAAGTAGTCAATTCTTTTAGGCTTTGTAAGAGTGCCACCTACTGGAATCTCATGAACTGAACTTTTAAAAAACTAACACTGCTTTTCAAGCCACTTGAGGGATGTTTGATACTAGAAAGTTTACTTTTCAAAAAAGAGAGAGGGGCACACGGGTGGTGCAGTTGGTTAAGCACCCAACTCTTGATCTCAGCTCAGGTCATGGTCTCACAGTTCGTGAGTTCAAGTCCTGCATCAGGCTCTGCAGTGAGGTTGCAGAGCCTGCTTGGGGTTCTGTCTCTACTTCTCTCTGACCCTCCCCCACTTGTGCTCTCTCTCTCTCCCTCTCAAAATAAATAAACTTAAAAACATTTTTTTAGTAAATAAATAAAACATAAAAAAGAGATAAAGAAAAGAAAAAAAGGCAAACTATCAACTTAATAAATGAAAACATTCTTATTTAAATAACAAATGGCATTAATTTCCAGAAAGTCCACCAGTAAGGAGGCAAGTTGTCTTAAGGCATAAAGAAGAAAGCTAGTAATTATTCAGAGTTTAGACAACTAGAGAGACAATCTGAACTACTCAAGCTTTTAAAAACATACTCAAACATCAACTGAAAATTTATTCACATAGCTGAGAAAGTGACTTTTTATAGGCTAGTGAATGTTTAAGTTTTGGGACTAGATCTAAGATTTAAATAACATTTAACATTAGTATCATAAACTCAAAATCAAACTGAAAAATATTAATGTCCTAACTGACTCTTCATCCTGTGCTGCTTCCCTGGCTGAACCTGGCTAGTCAGATTATATACATTTAGCTTGGAACGTGCGTCCCAAAGTTATATATATACAAGAAGTTTCTGCTGAGAAAAATATATCCATTTTGGAATATTTCATTTATTTGTCAATACCATGGGATTTTTTTTAAAAAAAGTCATTAGAGCTGCAGTTTCATATTTCAAATGAACAGAGCTGCAAATACAACTTTTTTTTTAACCGGTTGAAGTATAATTTTTCATTTTTTAAACAATGATCAACTGGTACATTTATGTATGTGAGACACCACATATTCATTTATTTGTGTATACATTCATTCATCCAGTATTTATTCAGCACCAACTATATGTAAGTCTATACATATTCTACTGAAAATAACCAGCTATGGGGGCACCTGGGTGGCCTAGTCAGCTAAGCATCGATTCTTGATTTCAGCTCAAGCCATGATCTCACAGTTCACGAGATCAAGCACCACGTCAGTCTCCACCTAAAAGGGCAGAGACTGCTTGGGATTCTCTCCCTCCCTCACTCTCTGCCCCTCCCCCACTTATGTGTATGCACATAATTAATTAATTAATTAATTTAAAAAAAAGAAACAGCTTTTATGGATGTAAATACATGAAGATAAATACATGATAGTTTCATACATTATTCTCCTTTGTTGCATTGGTGCAAATAGAATAAGACAAGTTGTTGTCATTTTTCATTGGCAAGTGTCCTTTCTCCAGACACAGTAAATTTGATTATTTAACAAAAGTGTGAGGAGGCTTCATCAATTCCTTTTGGAAGATATGTTACGTCTTCATTCATTTTTAGGAGTTTTTGAAGTTTTTAAGAGGGGCAACTCATACTGTTCAAAAGGTATTTTCAGGGCATTTTTTTAAGACTGTATTTTTAAGTAATCTTTACACCCAACATGAAGCTCTAAGTCACAACCTCGAGATCAAGATTTGCACAGTCCACTGACTGAGCCAGCCAGGCACCACAGCATATTTTTTTAAATTAGGATACTTTTAAATATTTAATTACATTTTACATTACATTTTCGTTATATAAAAGTACCTCCAAGGTACTTCAAGATGTTTTCACTGGGCACCCATTTTATACAACTTCATGTGCTGATTCTGGAAGGACAGGGTAAGTTTACTGTTAAACTTCCCTATCTTATCTAATAAGTAACTGAGTAGGCTGATAAATAATAAGGTAAATTTTCATCATGGTTTTTTAAAAAACAAACAAACATATACAATCAGCATCCAATCAAGAGATAATCCTGGAACCAAGACTACAGAATTAGATCCAGACTAACAGAGGATTCATTATCAGTAGTGCTACAGATAAAGCAGAACAATGAAGTCTAGTTTCCCCGGTCTCACTGGTCAGAGGCTGGGGGTGAGGAAAAGTCATCCGAGGAGGGCGAGGAGGAAGGTGGGAGAAGCTGGTTCAGTTCCCCAGAGGAGTCTTCAGTGGTAGACCGCCTTCCCCTATGGGACTCAGGAAGGTGTTTTGACAGCTTGTAGGGCTGGAAGGAGCAAGAACTGAGTGCTAACCAGTGGGAAGATGAGAACTGCTCTAGGGGAAGGAAGGTCTCAGCAGGGAGGGGAGCCCGATGAACATTTTAGTCATCATTATCATCATCATCTGTCACCTCCGGGGTACACAGTGAAAAGATGCATGACAGAGGAAATCATCGCTGATGAGATAAAGGACAATATAATACTGTAATTCCCCAGACACAAAGCTCAAGGGACAGATTACACAATTCTTTCCCGATTTGTCCAGATGGAGGTTGTTTGGCTGCATTTTACAAAAGTCTGGCATCCGGGAAACCTAGTCACATAAAACTAAGTTCCAAAAACACATGATCTGCACCATAAAACACTTGCTATATAAACATATGTCCAAACGTTTTATATCGTCACTTCTCTGTTCAGAATACGTGTGGGTCATTTATGTTTGGTTGAGACAAAAGAATCACTAAATAAGGGTCATTTTAATGAATTTATACATTTGCATCAAAATGTACTTTGCCTAAACAAGCCAAGAGAAGTTATCCCATCAGTGTTGGTGTAAAACCCCTTCTGTTGTAACTTCTTAACTAGGTTGAGCTCCGTGTCTCCTGAGTCCACCGGTTTATTTATTCATTAAACAAATATTCTGAGCACATCCTAGCTGTATCAGACATTTTACTCCTAAATATCTATGATCTAGTTTCTTTCCTGCATCCCCACCACCACCACCACCCCGTCCAGGCCACTGCCCATTGCCCCCTCGCCTAAAAACCATACAGCTTCCACTTGCTTCCACCTCCTTCCACTGTTCACCCCGCCACAGCTAGGGAGGGACTGTTTTGAAAACACAAACCTCACCCTATCACCCTGTTGCTTAACACCCCTTAGGCTTCCTATAGTCCTTGGAATAAAGACCAAAATCCAGCAAGGTCTGGCCTGGCCCCCTTTCTCTTCTCTCAAATTGTGTGCCTCCCCCTGCCTTTCCTTTATACTTCACCTCCCTTACTGGCCTAGTTTAGCTTTTCTACACCCTGCTCCTTCCCACAGGCTCTCCCTCTTTGCCTAGAATGTGCTTCCTCTCCATTTCAGCCTGGCTAACTCCTACTCACCTGTCAGGTTTGAATTCAGAGGTCACCCCTGAAAAATCTTGATTAGTCTCTCCCCTCCCCCTCCCCCCACCAATCACATCAGGTTCTCCCATTACATACTCTCATAGTATACTGTAGTCTTCTTATGTATTAATTTCGACAACTACTGAATTAATGCCTGCTTCTCCCACTGTAAAGTCTCTAAGGTCTCTATTGTTTTGCCTTCCACTATAGCCCTGGTGTCCAGCCCACTACATAAAACAGCCCACTGCATAGGAGAAAAATCAGTATTTGCTGAATCTGTGTGAATGGAATTGTGTACAGTGCCAAACTACTCAATTAAAGCTGAAACAACATTATTGTCATATCCCCAGGGCTTAGCATAGGGCTACCACATAAGAGGTACTCAATAAACATTTGTTGCATGAATACTGAAAAGGGTTGATATATTTCTTCTATTACTTTATTGAAACATTCAACATATTTTACTCTATTTATTAACTCTAAAATTCTCCAGCACTTATCTTTGGAAAGGCGGACTAAACAAACCCAAATTTATCAATGTACAGCAGCTAAGCAGAGTCCATCACATAGGAGGCATTAAAAGGATGCTCTGCAGGATTATTTACAATAGCCAGGATACAGAAGCAATCCAGTGTCCATCAACAGATGAATGCACAAAGATGTGGTGTGTGTGTGTGTGTGTGTGTGTGTGTGTGTGTGTGTGTGATGGAATATTAGTCAGCCATAAAAAAGAATCTTGCAATCTGCAACATCCCCTCTAGGATGGACCTAGAGGGTAGAGGGCATAAATGCTAAATGAAATAGGTCTGCCAGAGAAAAACAAATACTGTATGATTTCACCCATATTTGGAATTTAAGAAACAAACAAGCAAACAAAGAAAAAAGAGACAAACAAAAAAATAGACTCAAATACAGAGAATAATCTAGTGGTTCCCAGAGGGATGAGATGGATAGGATAATGGGTGAAATAGATAAAGAGGATTATCTTGATGAGCACTGAGAAATGTACAGAATTGTTGAATCATTATATTGTATACCTGAAACTAAGAGAACACTGTATATTAATTATACATACATACATACATAATAGGATGCTTTGAATAGATTTAACTTAAATCTATTCATTTTGGTTGCTTTATTTTTTTTTAAATGTGTAAGTCACATGGAAATAAATGAATTTCACTTACTCCTTAAATCTTACTTAAATAATTATGATATCAGGGACTAAAACACCATTAAGATGTTGTTTGCATTTTATTGAGAATTTTGTTGAATTAAATTAATATTTCCAGAGAACCTTTAAGATACTTGACACTTTGTGGGAACGTAACTTTTTTATCTAAAATGCACAAATTCTCACTTGGTAATTTCACAAGGCCTATTTATATCAATCATATTGCTCAACAGACAGTATCTGATGACTCAGTAGAAAGTGATCTTCAGTTTCAATAAAGCAGTCCTTTAATTAATGATGCTTTTTTTTTTTTTAAGGAAATTAACCTGAGGACTTTTTCCCATATATCTAAAGAGTCCCAGGAGTTGTTTTCACAAAATAGAGTACCTCGGTTTCTATGAAGTCTTTAAAAGTTGAAACAAAACAAAACAAAACTGTGTCCATTAAAATTCACTTACAGAAGTAGCCTCAGACTTCTTATTCATCAGTAGAGTGTGCTTTATAAACAGGCAATCAATTCACTACAGATACAAAACTGAGTTAACTTAAAGCAACTAATGGAAGATAGATTAGCTTTCCATGAAAAAACTGAGACTAAAACCTTAATACTCCCGGCAGTCTAGACCAAAACAGAATGTGTTCCTCCTTCATTAATCAAGGTGCTTTATCTAAAGTAGATTTTTCCCCTCAATCAAATATTTACTGGGCATTACAGAAGTAGCTGTGAGCAAACATAGACATATATGCAAATAACATTACCTTGAGGTATAAAGACACCTGCCTAGACCAGAAAGAAAATGCAGATGAGGTGCTACAGAAGTTTGGCGGAGGAAGAGAATACATTGGGCTGGAGCACGAGGACCAGGGCCACTCTTACGGCACAAAAAGCATTTGGGCAGAGACTTGATGGACATACAAAATCTCAATGTTGGGGCGCCTGGGTGGCTCAGTCGGTTAAGCGTCCGACTTCGGCTCAGGTCATGATCTCACAGTCTGTGAGTTCAAGCCCCGCGTCAGGCTCTGTGCTGACAGCTCAGAGCCTGGAGCCTGTTTCAGATTCTGTGTCTCCCTCTCTCTCTGCCCCTCCCCTGTTCACGCTCTGTCTCTCTCTGTCTCAAAAATAAATAAACATTAAAAATTTTTTTTTTTTTTAAAAAGAGAAAAAAAATAAAATCTCAATGTATGGTGTTAAATGGAAGTGGGTAGGCAGAACAGAACCAAAGAACATGGGATGCTTTCTTGGAATGCTTTCCCACAAGATTAAGTGACCTTCTTCTGAGAACCCTATATTCTTTGACCGTGGTGGTCTGAGCTTTGTTTATAGAAGATGAGTTTGCGTGTCTGATTCCTGTTCAAAGGCAGGGCCGTGTATTATTGGCCATCCAGAAATACATTCCCAGCACTTAATATAGCATCTCACAGAATGTAGGTATACCAAATACATGTTGGTTGAAGTGATGTTTAGAAACATCGCATTCAGGGGGCGCCTGGGTGGCTCAGTTGGTTAAGTGTCCAACTCTTGGTTTCGGCTCAGGTTATGATCTCATGGTTTGTGAGTTTGAGCCCCACATCAGGCTCTGCACTGACAGCATGGAGCCTGCTTAGGATTTTCTCTTTCTCCCTCTCTCACTGCCCTCCCCCACTCGTGCTCTCTCTCAAAATAAATAAACTTTAAAAAGGAAAATAAAATAAGAGAAAATAAAATAAAATGAAACACCACATTCAGTTTATACATTGTCAAGATGATTGAAAAATTCAGGGGAAAAGACTGGCTGAAATCCAATGAAAACTATTAGTCAAGCCCATCATTTGGCACAGTTTAAAATAAAACATATGTTGACTGAATTTTTCATTTTGGCATCAATTATGCTGTCACACAAGTATGGCTCTAGTTTATGAGTCACTCAAAATTATTTAAGCTGGGAATAATAATACAGTGTATTTTAATCACTATATTACAGAAGTGAGGCCATAGGAAAACAAAGTCAACAATACTGCAAAGTGCCCACTGATCAATTTTTGTTAGGAAGAATGTCCCAGTCAGGAGTGCTATAACAGCAACACCTAACAATTGAACAACCCAGAAGAAAAAATATGAATTGTCAGGGAAATTCTGCTTCGAGTGAAATAAAAATCCAATGCGTATTATTAGGTTTTGCAATAGCTCATGTTGTAATACTGAATTGTGATTTTAACTGAAGGAGGAAGATAATTATAGCTTAGGAGCCAACTAGCTAATCAACACCATAATCAGAAATGTCTAAAGTGACAAACCTTGGCCCCACACCAAGAGGGTGAACCCAAAATGTAAGTGAAACAAGTTTCCATTACAAATATGTTGTACAAATATGTACAAATATGCTCAATACCTGAGCCATCTTGAAACCCAGGTGGGGGACAGGGGGAGGTGAGGGTGTTATATTACTAATGACTAATTACTAAATTTAAATAATTTCTATATTTAATAGGAAAACAAGAAATTCTGTGCTGGATTCTATCTCTGGAAGCACTATTATGCTGGAGACTGATGCAATGGAATAAAACACAGTTAGCATGCATTCCTTAAAAAAATAATCCTTTAACTAACACTAGACACCAAAAAAACCAGAAGAAGTTTGATCAGTCCTACAGATTTAGAAGTGATTCAAGTAATGGCAACCTAGATGATAATGGAAATGAAAACCATGTCCTTCAAGGAGCAATTGAATGAACGGTGACGACTCAGCTTAGAAAATAAAAGATTTAGGAGGGTAGAGTAACACTCTTCAAATATCCAAGAGACTCCAAAGGTAAGCTCTATGTTGGCAGAGGGCAAGCTATATTCTCTGTGGCAGACTTCAGCTCAACATAATGAGAGAGTTTTTAGTAGTTAGGGCAGCTCAGAAATGGAATGCCCGGTGAGATAATGAGCTACACTTCACTAGAAACATTTGAGTACAGATGGGAGATCTTTGATTAAGGGAGTTCTGCTTGGTGTTGAGTATCATTAACAAGAGAAGCAAGAAGGAAACTAATATTTTTGAGTACCTTCCATTTGCAAGACACTTTGCACATGTCATCTACATTGGCAGTCTCAAACTTGCAAATTGTATGTTACTTCTCAGATGAGGACGCTAAGGCCCAGAGATGTTAAGTAACTCATCACACACCCAGTAAGAGGCAAAGTGAGGACTTGAACTCTGGGGAAAAACATCTAAGGTCCCTCACAAATTCTGTCCTGGTTGACACCTTGATGGTGAATGTGACAGTGGTCTAGATAATTCCATTCTGATAATTCCTGTCCATCTATCTAGTCTGGTATTATTTCCATCAGAGTATCTAGAGACTTCTGGTCAGACAACATATTAGCTTTCCCCCATGACGTCAAACTCAAAAACTAAGCCACCTCTTAGATCCTTTCCAGGTGAATTCTGGAATTTGATGACCAGAATGCTGAAGAGCTCATCTAAACTAGAAAGGGCAGAGAGTTTTAGCTCACATGGATCCAATCTAGGTGACTGATTGTGGCTTCTTGGATTAAGGTCATTAATAAGAGTTCCAAAGCCAGTGCAGGTTCAGCAGGAAGGAGTGTTGTTTTCGATTAGTAATGTCTGCCATGGCTATAGGACAGAAGAGCGGCAGCAAGAATATTTTGTGTCTATCATCTCTAATCTACACATTTCCTAAGCCTTTTTCTATTTTTCATCATAAATTCTTGAGTGGATACAAGCTCCATGTTATTTTACCAACTGTTGAAAGTAATGTTTCCTGCTATTATTCCTAAAACCACTAGTGGAGGGTTCAGGAATACATAATGAGGCAGACAGAGGCCACCCGCAAGACTGATTATCAACGAGCTTCCTTAAAAATATAAATTAGAACTACGGAAAGCTTACCGTCGTCCAGAATCTGTTCCTTTCAGCCTTTCATGTCCAGAAACTGGACTTCACCAGTATAGTCAGAGGTAACGTGGAATTTCATGAAGGCTTACAACAACTGAATTCGCACAATACTAATGTACAGATTAGAATGCCAGACAATTAGGCAACAATAAGCAACATGTCTTTCCAGGTGTTCAAGGCCTCTTTCAGAACACTCACTTTCCTGCTATAGGTATACCTGACAGGGTGAAACAGGAATTAGGAAATTGCTGCGTAAGCTCAGAACTCAAGAAGTTACTAGAAGACTTGAGGGACATTTCCTCTGGATCTCACTGAGGCCAGGTAAGATATCTCTGCTACTCATTAGGCAACTCCCCTATAGTGGCTGTATTGACTGTGTGCCCAAATTCAGCACTGCTCTCCCTAAGATGAGGCCAAAAGAACCTTCTTTGAATCCCCCTTTTATATTTCCTGCTGACCACACTCCTTACCCAGTTGTTGGCCCTGAGAAATATATATTTTGGTTTTATTAGTTCAGTTAGGAAGGCAACTATATTTCCTTTTCTCCCAAGTTCATGGGGATACTTCACTGTCACATCCATATTTACAGCTGTGACTACCTCTTTCAAGTATCAAAGGGCAACCCCTTGGTTCACTGTACATAAGAATGAAGCCTTATCATTTTAAAAGTACAAAGGAGAATGATACCTTCCAGGCTCCGTGCACATTTGCCACAGTGACTCTTCTAAAACATAGAATTTTTTCAGTCATGTTTTTAATGATACCACAGATCTGTTCTTTAAAAGTTCTTGGTGATGAGGTTTAAATTAATCATCCAACAGGTCATTTCCTATACCAATGAGGCTGCCCTGTGTCTTGGATCACTATTTCTTTTTCAAATTTTTTTAATGTTTATTTTTGAGAGAGAGAGACAGAGCGTGAGCAGGGAAAGGGGAAAGGACAGAGAGCGAGGGAGACACAGAATCCGAAGCAGGCTCCAGGCTCTGACCTGTCAGCACAGAGCCCAACGTGGGGCTCAAACTCACAAACCGTGAGATCATGAACTGAGCTAAAGTTGGACACAACCGACTGAGCCACCCAGGCACCCCCTTCTTGGATCACTATTCTTTCTTTCTTTCTTTCATTAAGTGTTTTATTTTAATTCCAGTAGAGTTAACATACAATGTTCTATGAGTTTCAGGTGTACAATACAGTGATTCAACAGGATCGCTATTATTTCCTTTTTTAAAAAAGTTTATTTATTTTGAGAGAGAGAGAGCACACGTGAGAGAGAGCACACAGGGAGGGGCAGAGAGAGAGAGGGACAGAGAGAGGATCCCAAGCAGGCTCCGCACTGATATCAAAGAGCCTGACACGAGGCTTGCCCTCATGAACCATGAGATCATGACCTGAGCTGAAATCAAGAGTCAAATCAGACGCTTAACCAACTGAGCCACCCAGGTGCCCTGGATCACTATCATTTCTGACTACTCGTTCCTTCCAGATACCTAAGTGCTACTTCACTTCTTGGTTCCCTGAGCGTTCTCCTTTTCTTGCTTTCCAAGAAGCCCTAAAGAGCTACCAAATTCTACTTGCTCCTGTTTTCAAGTGCATTCCACACCCAATAATCTTCAGTCCACCCTCGCTTCCTCCCTCACCATTCTTTTGTCTTCTATGCCCACTCGGGATGCTGCAGCAATACAAGACACAGATGGCTTTGTTCCATCTCTACCTTTTCTTCCCTAATGATGGGCAGTCTGGCTCTGGGCCCTGAATTGTCCAGGAAATCCTTGCTTTCAGATCTCTAAGGATCTTGTGGCAATATCATGGACATTGTTCTAGCCCTCATTTTCCCTGGAGATTTTCAAACTCAAGACATGGAAAAACCTTTGGGAGGTTCTAGAAACTCCACCAGGTGAATCATTTGTGCTTCAATCCATGCTGTGATTTCCTGGGGTTTCCTCACCATTCAGCCTTAACCTTCTGCTCTTCTCTCCCTTAAAAAACTCAGTTGTTCTCATGGCTTCAACTATCACCCCAATATGGATGCTACCTGGCTTTGTGCACTCTCCTCAATTCTTCTATTAATTTCTGTTTTAAAGGAAATTAACATTTTCCTTTAATTTCAGCACATGGTCATGTTATATAATCAACAAACTATAGGGGCGCCTGGGTGGCTCAGTCGGTTAAGCGGCTGACTTTGGCTCAGGTCATGATCCCGCGGTCCGTGAGTTCGAGCCCCGCGTCGGGCTCTGTGCTGACAGCTCAGAGCCTGGAGCCTGTTTCGGATTCTGTGTCTCCCCCTCTCTGACCCTCCCCTGTTCATGCTCTATCTCTCTCTGTCTCAAAAATAAACAAACAAACAAACAAACTATAAAGACTGAGAATATGTATGTATTTTAGTTAGGAACTTTGAGAGAACTCACTTCCCAGTACTTATATGGTCTTTTCAGAATCCCAAACAGCCAAATTGAAAAGTGACTTTGCAGTCCTAATCCTACTTGACATCTCTGAACTACTGAAATCCTCTATGTTGTTGACCACTCCACCTTCTTGAAATTCTCCTCTCCCTTGGCTTTCTTGAAACTTCTGTGTTCTAGTTCTCTCCTTTTTGAGTGTTACCTTTCAACCTCTTCTGTTTCTCCTTAAATATTACAGTTTCTCGGGGCGCCTGGGTGGCGCAGTCGGTTAAGCGTCCGACTTCAGCCAGGTCACGATCTCGCGGTCCGTGAGTTCGAGCCCCGCGTCAGGCTCTGGGCTGATGGCTCGGAGCCTGGAGCCTGTTTCCGATTCTGTGTCTCCCTCTCTCTCTGCCCCTCCCCCGTTCATGCTCTGTCTCTCTCGTCCCAAAAATAAATTAAAAACGTTGAAAAAAAAAATTAAAAAAAAATATTACAGTTTCTCAAAGCTTTATCCTTGGTCCTCATCTCTACGGATTCTATGAAATCTCATCCAGTTTCATGACTGCTCTTTTGCCAATAACTTCCAAACCTAGCCACAGTTTCTGAATCCCAGACCCACACTGCAACTGCCCTTGAAGTATCTGTACCTGGATGATGACAGGCGCTTCACCCCTAATCTTCCCCATCCTGAGCTCATTATCTTTCCCACAAGACCTGCTCCTCCTTTGCATTCCCACATCAGCTAATGGCATGTCTCAAAGTCCAAAACTGGAAACCTTCTGCCATTTGACACTCCCTCCTTCTCCTTCCTCACCCCAAAACTAAGCAATAACCAAATGCAACCATTTCTATCTTCTATCTTCCCATTCTTTCCACCCCACTGCTACTTTCTTGAAGCTCTCAATGTCTCTTCCCCTCCCCCCAGACTCTTGCAAATCCTCCTATCTCCTCTCCCTGCCTCCGGTTTCCCTGTGATCCATCTAGTACACGGGCAACAATGTTATCGTTCTTAAAATTAGGATCATGTTCGTCCCCTGCATAGCAACCTTTGTTGGTCCACCCCCTGACTATGGGACCAAGTCCAAATTCCTTAGCATGGTATTAAAGGCCCTTCCCCAACTGATTTCCAATCTTATCTCTTGGAAATCACTCATACAAACTTTATGCCCCAGCCAAACCAAATGTTTCAGTTCTTCAAATAGGTCATGCATATTTACACCTCCTGTATACCCACTCGTCCCTCCACCTTGAAATTCTCCCCCCACTCATTTTTTTACAAGTGGCATCTCCCTCTATCCTCAGGGGACTGGCTTCTCTTTCTTGGTGCTTCATATGTTGTACATAAATCTGTATTATTAAAATCATCCTATTTTGTAATTATTTGTGTCTTATCCCCTGCCCTCTGCCTCCCAAGATATGGTTTCTTTGAGAGCAAGGACCACATCTTACTTACCTTTGCATTTCAGAACCCCATACTTCTGGTATATAGTATATATTCAGTGAATAACTTGCACAAAAATGGGGAAGTCAGAGCCAAAGTGCCTGACCCTTCCCCACAGAAGGTGAAGGGAAAGGCCTAGAGGCAAAAAACAAAACAAACCAAAACAAAACCTCTTTACCTTCTTTTCTGCTTCAGCTGGTCTAACGGTCAGTTGTACTAACTGAAAGAATACAAAAAAGTCCTTTCTGCAGAATTTTTGTCACTACAAAGCCTGAAATTCCACTTAGGTAAAAGGTACATTTTTTTAATGTAAATAGTTTTGGTGAACGCCTCTCCACTCCTACCCACCTTTGTCAGTAAGTCACACCTTAGATGAATGAGACTAACCAGATGGTTATCCGACTGGTACCTATTCCCACAGCAGGGTTGAAAGCCTCGAAGCAAAGGAGGCCAAAACAGGAGAACAGAGCACGTCAAGGGAGGGCGAAGGAAGCTGGGGTGTGGCTCTACCATGCTAGGGAGCGCGGACACACAGCAGCTGGAGGGGGACGGCTGCCGGGAGGAAGTGGGCAGCAAAACCGAGATCCAAATTCAGTGATGGGAACTTTGGTAGGGACTTGTTCTTCTGGTCCTCCCCAGAGATGGGGGAAACACCCTCTCTCACATTCAGCAAAAGCAGCCCCACCTCTGAGGCAGGCTTGGCTTTTCAGGAGAAGAACTCACCTTCCATTGTTACTTCACTCCTGCTAACCCTTGTAACTCACCGAAGTATTGTTCCCACCCACTGCCCCCATTATCCTGCCTTTCATCTAGTGAGGAGGCGAGGAAGACAGGGGTGAGCCGGTTTCTGCAGTCCCAAAACATCTTCTATTATCCGAGAACTTCTCTTTCTTCCTACCTTGCTTGGGGCATCAAGCAGGGTTTCTAAGAGGAAGACTGGAAGAAAGAAGCCAGAGTGCTTCCACAGAACAAACGTAATGTGTATCCAGGAATGTTTTCAGTCCTGTGAAACCTGGATCAACAGACCTTAAAGAAACTAAAAGCCAAGAGCTGTCTGTGAGGATGCCCCACTCATACTGAATGTGACTTTTGTGGGGGCCTCCGTAAACTAGCCCTCCAAAGCACCCCGGTTCCTATCTTCCAAGCTCTGTTCCCTGCTTTCCTTTGATTCTACAATTTTTTTTTTATTTGTCTTGTGAGAGAAAGAGAGAGAGAGAGAGAGAGAGAGAAACAGTGAGCAGGGGAGGGGCAGAGAGAGAATCCCAAGCAGGCTCTGCTCCACGTCAGCAGAGAGCCTAACGCAGGGCTTGAACTCACAAACTGTGAGATTAGAACCTGAGCTGAAATCAAGAGTCAGAGGCTTAACTGACTGAGCCACCCAGGCACCCCGGTTTACTTTGATTCTAGAAGCCCTTGACACTCTTGCATTGAATTCCCCCGCTTAATGTGACCAGTCTGTTTCTGATCGCCATGCCTGCCTACACTGTGAACCCCACCTGGATCCTCCTGCACAGATGCTAACTCCATCCCCCACTCCCCACACTGTGTGCATACATCTCCCACTCCATACCAGTAAGCTCTGCTCTCCACCTAGTATTATGCTAAGTGTCAAGAAAGAAACATGAATAATGTATGGTCTCTACCTTCAAAGAGCCTATACTTTGATAAGCATGTATTTCATGGTATTGCAATTATTCACTTTCCCATTAATCTCCTGGAGGGTAAGGACTTTATATAAGCCTTACCAATCAATAGAATCTGAGCAGGAAAGAGCTGGAACACGCAAATTGGGAAAAACTGAGGAGAAGCTAATACAAGGACTACTTGCAGAAGTGTGGACACAGCGTACAGAAACCAGTAGCTATGGTTACTCCCATACCCAAAGAGACAAAGGAAAGTGACTCAGAAAGAGAAAGTCCTATAAAGAGGGTCCCCTTGAAAGGAGTTGTGGCTTTTTATGAAAGGCCACACCCAACCAGTAGAGGCCAGGGAAATAAATACCTCAAACTCATTCTCCTCCCTCTCTTCCCCCCATTTACTGATTGGGTCCCCACTATGCCAACTAATGAAAGCCAGGGGGCAGCAATCCTTCTGGAGGAGGAGAGCAGGAGGAGAAAGATGGCAAGTGGATCTGGAGGGGCAAATGGCTTTGTAGGGTCGGCACTCGGTACATGTTTGCTAAATTCGATTATCACTACCACATATACACAGACAATTTCTAGGTTCACTTTTCCCATTTTATTAGTTCTCAAGTAGCTACAGTAGTGTTTCAGTTGACAGTTTTCCTGATATGTTCAAGTGTTAACTCTCCCTCTCCGCTACGGAAATATATATACTAACATTAAAGAGACAATTATCCTAAAAAAAAAAAAAAGGCAATTGTCTTCAATCTAACTTCCCAATAATCAGTTCCACTCTGGACACCCTGATGAAGGCTGAGATTCTTCTGTCTTTCTGTGCATTTCCACCCCCTCCATTTAGTGCACGTAAGTGTAACAAAATCATGGGCCCTCGGGGTCTGAGACGCTGACACAGAGAAGGCCGAACAATCCCCATGCACTCTGGGGATAGAGTGCAATGAGGTGGAGATCATGGCACAAGGGAGTGGGGGTGGCACAGGGCTGCCACGTGCAGACATTTGGGATGCTGAGGACGGACAAGAAGATACGAAAAGAAGTGCCAGCAAGAAAGTCTGAAGGAGAGGTGACTTCCAGAAATTCAGAGCAGACTATGGGAGCAGAACTCTGAGAAATGGGCATGGAAGCAGGGAGAGTTCTGTGCATAGAGTAAGAACTAAGAAAGTTTGTGCCTTCTCTTCAGGCTACCCCTCCCCCCCCACTCCACACACATACATTCTGACAGATTAAATCACATGTTTGCTTCAAGGCTGCCCTTTTAAGTGTGAAACTGCTTTCAACAGATTTCTGCCCAAAATAACCTCTCTTCTCCTTACCAAGAACTGCAATTCCTATCACGGGAAACAATCTCTCCCTTCACAATTGAAGAACAAGTTCAGAATGCATATGCTAGAGCACCTGGAACAGCACGGTAAATAGGGCGCTCTATTTCTCTTTTTGTAAATGAACACTATCGTATCTCTTCCTTGGAAAAGGGAGTTAAAAGACGAGAAAGCCCATGGCTTCCGATGAAGGGCAGAGAGATTTCAACCCAGAGAAGGGTGAAGAAGGAAGAGAGTATAGACACCAATGACAAACACCAACAACCCCACAGTTGGGTGCAAAGGCACCCATGAGCAGTCCGAGATGTGTGTGGATATCCAAAATCAACGCATGCTCAGAAGCTGGACTTAGGAGGAACTCAGATCCAGAGGCATGCATGGTATCTGTCAAAAACCTAAGGCCCATAACTGTCCCATGAGCATCCCTGGCACATACTTGAGCATTCAGTAAGTATGGCTTAAGTGAATGTGTGACAGAAGTACGGTTATGAGTTTTAAAGACCACTCTGGACTAAAGTGAGGGAGCAGGGGGAAGAAGAGGGTAAGGGAGAGAACGAGCATTTATTGAGTGACTACTGTGTACCAGGCACTAATACTTGTTTCTCATTTGCTTTCCCAACATCTTCTGGAAGGTGTACAGATGAGGAAACTGAGACTCAAAGAAGATAAGTAACTTTTATCCAGGCTGGAAAACAGTGAACCAGGACTCTAACACCCATCTGTCTGACTCCAAAGCATATACACTACTCCACACAGACTCCCTGGAAAGAGACTGGTAGTTGGATTGCAAAGCTACACCAAAAAGAGAGACACCTGAGCTAGGCTCAAGAGCATGGGAATGATAGAAAATATAGGGTCAGAGGGAAACAAAGATTTTTCTGCGAGATGCATGCCTGCAGAGTTTCAATAAAAAATGACCATTCATCATGGTTCAAAACGCAGGGTCATGAAATGATCTGTTTTTCCCACCCTCACATAGTTTCCTGTCATATGTAGCCAACTCCCTGGGAGGCACCACTTGCACCTATATGGCCCATCAATCTCTAAATTAAGGAGTAGAGGGGCGCCTGGGTGGCTGTTGGTTAGCAAGCGTCCAACTTCGGCTCAGGTCATGATCTCACGGTTCAGGAGTTCGAGCCCTGTGTCGGGCTCTGTGCTGACAGCTCAGAGCCTGGAGCCTGCTTCAGATTCTGCGTCTCCCTCTCTCTCTGCCCCTCCCCCACTCACACCCTGTCTCTGTCTCTCAAAAATAAGTAAATAAACATTAAAAAAACCTTTAACTGGGGCGCCTGGGTGGCGCAGTCGGTTAAGCGTCCGACTTCAGCCAGGTCACGATCTCGCGGTCTGTGAGTTCGAGCCCCGCGTCAGGCTCTGGGCTGATGGCTCTGGGCTGATGGCTCGGAGCCTGGAGCCTGTTTCTGATTCTGTGTCTCCCTCTCTCTCTGCCCCTCCCCCGTTCATGCTCTGTCTCTCTCTGTCCCAAAAATAAATAAAAAACGTTGAAAAAAAAATTTAAAAAAAAAAAAAAAAAAAAACAACCTTTAACTAAGGGGTAGAGAGATTAAGCTGACCGCCCAAAAAACTATATATTTTTTAAAAACTGCTCATAAAAGATGATGTAATGTGATAGTGTTACATAACATAAAGCTCTACGATGGTCTCCACAATGCACTGAGGCTATACTTTGACCTCAGACTTCTGTTACATTTGCACACAATGGCTTATTCCTCTGGGCTCTGACAGCATAGCCACAGTGACTATGGGTCTGTTAAGGCCTCAGGGGAAGCTATGGCATTGTAGGGGGCTCACAGAGTTAGGGGGCCTTCTGGTGTACTTTCTGGTGTTGGGGTTGGGAGGCTGGGTGCTGGAACAGGGTAGAGTAGCATGAGTGCCGGACCCAATGGGAGCCATGTAAAATGCTGGTAGCTCTGATGATGGTGGCCTTCTTTCAAGTAACACAAGGGAAAACGTGTGGAATTTAAACCACGGGCATGATCTCCTACCTTGACAAGGTGCATCACCTGGAAAACACCAATGCTGACCTTGAATTAAAAATAAAAACATAGTATGAGAATTTTGGAAAAAAGAACATTGATGGTCAACCTCAAGACTATAGCAAATACTACACCACCATTGAGGACCTTAAAACTCAGATAAGTTGTCTTACGTATAAATAACTTTTCTTTCCTGGATAACATACATTATATCACATAAATTAATGCATTTAATTTAAACATAAAAATATCTGGGGGCACCTGGGTGGCTCAGTCAGTTAAGCGTCAGCCTTCAGCTCAGGTCACGATCCCACGGTTCACCAGTTCGAGCCCAACATCAGGCTCTGTGCTGACAGCTCAGATTCAGTCTCCCTCTCTATCTGCCCCTCCCCTACTTGTACTCTGTCTATCTCTGTCTCAAAAATAAACATTTAAAAAATTAAATAAATAAACATAAAAATATCTAATGTGCATAAAAATTAATATAAAATTTCCTGATGACACTCATTTGAAAGAGCATTTGACTTATTTTTCTTTATTTCAGAAGTTGTAAAAGAAAATATATTTAGCTGAAAAGTTCTATAACAATTCTAGAAAGGTTTGAACTTACTGTTTATATACTTTAGACAAATATAGTTATGATGGCATACACTTATAATTATTGAAACCTATGATGCATATAATCTTGACCTAACACTCTATATATTTTGTTGAATGATATGGTTCCTTTTCCTCTCTCAAAGGTCAACCCAATATTATTTTGGAAAAAGTCAACACTCTGCTTCAGATCAACAGTTCCAGGCTTACCATGGATGACATCAAGCTCAAGTTAAGCCAAAAAACACATAAAGGACTGATTGTTAAGAAAATATTTTTGCCCATTCACATTAATTACATTTAACAAGCAATTACCACAAAATTTACAATATAATTCTTTCATATTATTACATAGCCCAATATAATGACCTCTTTTAAAACACTTAGATTACAATAAATAATAGGCTACCTATCTGAAAACTCCCAGCTCTTGGAAATCTAACAGATGGCATAGGACTCTCAAATCATGGGTCAGAGACTCATTTTTACAAAAGTGCAGAAGGTCTCCAGTACTGCATTTGAAAGTGAGAATTTGGTTCCCTTCTTGGTCAAAGAGCAGAAGGTAGATTTTCAATCTTTTAAGACTTCAGGAACACCGGACCTACCATTTCCTGAACACCGAGGATGCGGTAGGCCCTGTGCTAAGCACTTTTGCACACATCAGTTCACTTAATCCTCACACTATTCCTATTTTAACAATGAGGAAACTAAGGTGTAGAGAAAATATTTGCCCAAGGTGACAGCTAAAAGTGGTGAACGTGCAATGGGAACCCTGGTCTTTACTCCAGAGTTGTGCTCTTTACCCTCCACTATGTGGAATGTTCTAGTACCACTAGATGAGGAGAATTCCATTACTAAGTTGTATTTGTTCTTCTAATTGTGCTTTGTCCACATACCACAATGGAGTTTCCCATTACCAGAGAGTCGAGGTGGATAGCATCAGCCTGAGAAGTTTTGGATGGGTTGTCCCCAAACAAGACTGATCTAGCGTTGAAAATGGAAACCTGATGGAGGAGCTGACTCACCTCCAAAAGAATCATGGAGGAGGCAAGGGTGGGGGGTCAGAGAGAGACTCATGAAGAATTAGGAATTGCATGAAATGTTAATCAAAAGCTTCAATATGTCAGCACTTGAAGATATGGTAGTGGTGGGTGTCATTAGAAGATTCCATTTCATAAAACACAGGTAAAATAACACAGACTGTAAAGTCAAGGTGTCTATAAGATTCTTCACACCTTGTTCCCTCTGCCTAGCCCTCTGATTTCAGGAAGGCCAACAGGGGCCTGGGTCACGAGAGGGGTCCTCACTAAATATGATGCTTTCTAAGATCAGCATCATAAAGCATTGTGCTAGAAAGCACACTCAACTGGAAGCAAATAAGAAAAATAAGAGTCAGCAATGCTAGGTGGTAGGAATATGGAATTTCTTACATTATTATTTGTAACTTTCTGATCTTAATTCTCAGTGTTTTTTCAATATTCTGTAAATGTCTCAAAATTTTAAGGAAGACCACTGGCCTAAGAGTTAAAAGTCTTGGATTCAGGTTTGTGCTTTGTTTATTCATCATGACTTTGATGAGTTGTTACTCTCTGAGTCTCAATTTTTTGCTAGTTAAAAAATAACAACAGGGGCGCCTAGGTGGCTCAGTTGGTTAAGCATCTGATCTTGGCTCTGGTCATGATCTCACGGTTTGCGAGTTTGAGCCCCGCATCGGGCTCTGTGCAAACAGCTCAGAGTCTGGAGCCTGCTTCAGATTCTGTGTCTCCCCCTCTCTCTGCCCCTCCCATGCTCATGCTCTGTCTCTCTCTGTCTCTCAATAATAAATAAACATTAAAAAAAATTTTTTTAAATAAAATAACAACTCCCCTCTCTCCACCTCCCAGCAAAACTTTCCTCTCAGGGTGACAGTAAAGATCAAATGAATCACTTATATTAAGATACTTTGTAAAATATAAAAATATTATTATCTTAGAAAAATATTATCTTACATTGGTCCTGAATATTTGTGTAATCGGGTTGCCAAACAAAATAAATGGACACTCCATTAAATTAATTAAATCTCCATCAAATAAACAGTGAATAATATTTTATTATAAATACATCCCAAATACTGCAATGGGACATACTTACTCTAAAAAAGTATTCATTGTTTATCTGAAATTTACATTTACTTGGGCATTCTGTATTTTTATTTACTAAATCTGGTAACACTGGTAATTTTGTAATCTCATGGAAATTTTTTTAAACCTTAACAATGATTTCTAAAATCTACATTTCCAGTTTTATCTTTTTAATCTATTTGCATGATCATATCCCCGATGCAAAAACCAAGTAACCTGTGACATTTCAAATTATTTGATTTTGGATCAGTAAATGAAGGGAGACGTGTTAAGGTACCTCGTGTTGAAGTGTATGTCCCAGGAGTGGACCTGACTGCCCTACAGGGCCAGGTGAGGAGGCAGTAAAAGGTGTTCACAGAACAAAGCCAAGAAAGGCTGAGGCCTGGTTTATGAAAAGGTAAGTCTATCGCCACCAAAAAAATCATGGAATACCTAGCTGGTACAAAGTATTTGTACTTTTATTCCACTCTAAGGCTTCAGAGCAAAGAACTGAATGGGCACGCATTGGCTTCTGCTGACAAGTACCAACAGGAATAAGCCGGCTGAGCCACATCAAACTCTCCACACACTGGAATTAAAGCTTCAGGCCCAACCAGCTCTATGAAGAATGTTGCAACGTGTTGTTCTCAGAGTCCAAATTGTTATCCACATATGACAGTTACAAGACTGGTCACAGATTTCTCAAACTATTTTATGTCTCTAAGGAATCATCTCTTCATTGTAAAAACTAAAAGCGACTCTGTTTAAGGTTAAACAATAAAGGAACAGGGAGAGGAAGACACAGTGCCAAGAACGGTTTCTTTAAAATTACAAACTATGTTCTGTTTTTCTCCACTGCAATTTTTAATAAATCATCTTTCACTCTTATTTTCTATCCCTTCAGGAACAATCCTTTGGATTCAGTTTGACAGAAACTGAAAGTAACCAACTACTACGGTCAACTTTCACAAATTCAAGAAATGATGAGCAATCTGGAATTTCAAGTTCAACAAATCAGGACTCAAGTGGAGAGCCAGGATGTTGACTAGGAACAACTCCTGGGCTGAGATTCGACCAGTGAATGAAACTGAAAAGTACCATAAACTAATGAATGGCAAGTCTGGGTAAGAGATTAATTAATCCCCTAAAACCCTAGCCCTCTATTAAACACTCAGTTCTTTTTTATATGTATATTAAATATAATTTATTGTCAAATTGGTTTCCATACAACACCCAGTGCTCATCCCAACAGGTGCTCTCTTCAATGCCCATCAACCATTTTCCCCTCTCTCCCACCCCCCATCAACCTTCAGTTTGTTCTCAGTACTTAAGAGTCTTTATGGATTAAACACTCAGTTCTTAAACTGACAGTGTGTATGGGGTGGCCTGGGTGGTTCAGTCGGTTGGGCATCTGACTCTTGATTTCAGCTCAGGTCATGATCTCATGGTTTGTGGGTTCAAGCCCCTTATCAGGCTCCGCACTGACAGCATGGAGCCTGCTTGGAATTCTCTCTCTTCCTCTCTCTCTGTCCCTCCCCTGTTTTCTCTCTCTCTCTCTCTCTCTCTCTCTCTCTCTCTCTGTCTCTCAAAACAAATAAACATTTTTAAGTTTTAAGTAAGATAGCATGTATGTACTCAAGCCTAAAATATCAGGCCAAATAGCACTTGTCATAAAATAATTTACCATTGTGACTGACCCACTCCTACCCACTCAAATCCATTACCCTCAAAACATATCCATATTGCAAAGTGTTTGCAGAACATCTGTGAAAAGAACATATTGAATCATCTAAACAAAAAGGAATATTCTTCAAATCTGCTTCCTTTTAAAATTCCATTTAGCTCATTTGTTAGTAGGAAATGTAAGCCTATCCTAAAACAGACTAGCTATAACAAAATGGTTCCCTACTCACCACTGTCATCTACATTTCTGGGACAGTCTTTGAAACCACAAAGCAGCATTTAATTAAACATCTGACAGTGAAAGGTGGTGGTTAAGAGTGTCAAAGGTGGTGGAGCTAGAGAAGACAGAGCTGGTTTCAATTCTGGCTCAGACACCAGTGTATTAGCTGTACCACCCTATGCCCGACACACAAGCATTGTAAGCTTCAGTTTCCTCCTCCATTTCTTTAAAAAGGGTTTAAGAATAGTATCTGCCATACAGGGTTGTTCCATGAAAAATGTGCATAAAGCCCTTAACAGCGTCTGGCACAGAGTAAATGTTAAATAAATGTTAATGATGAAAGTTCTTGCTATTCATAATATTTTTATGCTTAGAGCAACTTGATGGCTGTCAGTGTGACTGTTACAACAGTTATCCCATTGTACTAGATCTTATTTATTTATTTATTTATTTATTTATTTATTTGGGTGAGAGTGCATACCTGCAAGTGGGGGGAGGGACAAAGAGAGAGGGACAGAATCCCAAGCAGACTCTGTGCTCTCAGCAGGGGGCCCAAGGCAGGGCTGATCTCACAACCCATGAGAAATCAAGAGTCAGTTCCCTAACCCACTGAGCCACCCAGGAGCCCCAGATCACTTTTAGATTGCAGCATTTATATTCCAAATGTCAAAAAAAAAAAAAAAAAAAAAAAAAAAAGGAAAGAAAACACAACATCTTACGTTGTATCTTTTTTATATCTAAATTTTAGGACTAGAGAACTCATTTATATCTAAGCTTAAGGACTAGACAAGTCTAACCTTCACTCCACATTTTAACCAAAATGATCAACACAGGAAATATTAGTAAGACACCAAAAATTCTGGTAGCTTTTGGGTTATGAAAGTTGGAAAATCCCAAAGCAACAGAACCCTTCCAAGTCACAGTTTACTATCAAATTAATTCAGATAATACACCATTTGTTCAAGATTTAGAATAAAAACCTTACAAAAAGCAGTTAATCTCCATAAAGGGTTTAGCTCTGTCTAGAAAAGCCAGCATAATAAAAGGATTAGTGTGGCAATTATGCATGGTGGCTAATTGCTCCGATTTGTTATTTTAACGACTGATCTGGAGCTGAGGACCATCACGCCCAAGACTTAGGGACCTCCAGAAACCCAAGCAGGAAGGACCCTCAGAAAGTCAGGACACAGTCTAGCCTGGGTACAGATAAAACCTACAAGTCTGACCCCTCCAGGAGAATTCATGTCCCAGTCTGTTTTTCATCACAAATGAAATGATTTTTAAAAAGGCTTACCTGATCTGAGGAAGAAAACAGAACCCCTCATGTTCTTGTTCATTTTCTAAGTCACGTGACTGCAAAATACAATTCTGGATCACTTCCAGAGACTTTTAGCTCACTCACCGTGTTAAAAGTTCTCAAGCTAGATCTGTACCCAAATCCCAGCTGAGTCCTTCTATTGAACAATTTTGAGCAAGCTACTTAATTTTTCAGTTAAAATAAAAGCTACCTTGTACAATTGCTGTCAGGATTTGATGAGACAAAAATTCAGGTCAAGTGTTTGGCACGGGCCCTGGAACACAGAATAAGTCTCAATAAGCTCTAATTATCTGAGGACTGACTTTGCAAAGGTTACTTTCATATTTATTTAATAAATTTAATCCAAGAAATTTGTGTTCTTTGGGCATTATCTCACATCAACCTTGTAGAGGGAGGCCACAGAATGGTTACAGTAAATTTTCTCCATTGCAATTATGTGTTTCATTTTAATAATTGTTTCAATCTATTCCTTACCATTCCCACCACACACACACACACACACACACACACACACAGGTGATCTGGACACCGAGCTATTGTCAACTTGTTATAAAACTGACAAGCTGATTCTTTAAAGTATTTTAAAAATCTCTAAGCAATAAAATTAAGAGATTAACTCGTAAGATTTTTTTCTTAATTTAAGCACATTATATATATTCATTTAAAATTACTAGAGTGGGGGATTGCCGCTTTTATTATATTCTTTAACCTCTATATGTACCATTTGGAAATCAAAATTTTGTCTACTCTTTTTAGATCTGCCCAGATTCCCTAAGTAAAAATTAACAAGATTTCATAAATTACTTTCTCCCATTACCACACATCTTTGAGAGATCGATTTTGATTAACAACCACAATTGGACCTAAAGGAATTTTCTTGGATTTAGGAATAAGGGCAAAAAACAGCCACTATTTTTGACAATGTTGTTTTAATATCTTAAGAGTGTAGTTTGTAGAGCTTGGCTGGTTGGCTGGTACTTTCACTTTTACTACTTTTTATGAAAACTCAAAGGGATATTATCGTTCTGTTTTCTGCTCTACATCAGTAAATTCTCCTCCTAATGCAGGTGATTCATAGTTTCACACCTCCTAATGCAGGTAATTGTTTTCATAGAATGAAGTCAACTCAATCGAAAGGAAGAAACCTATGACATGCTAACGAAACATAAAGGCCAAGTCACATAACATTTAATCCTTAAGTTACACCAAACTCATGTGCTTTCTAACTAGAAAACCAACTAAAATAGCCAACTATCCTAATAAACAGATTGAAGTGTTAGAAGTACAGATATATTTTGGGAGTTTGCCAGTATCAAGATCATCACAACAGATCCAAGACCAAAAAGGGGACCTTTAATGAAGCGGAAAAAGTGAGGGCCAAAATGTTTTTTTTTAAATATATAAAGCATATATATAAAGTCCAAGGTATATATCTTTATATATTTTAGATACCTTAAAACTCCTATGCAGAATATTAGATTTCTTATCATTCTTATGCAACATTCTCACATCTAAAAGTATTATAAGTTACTTTAAAGTGAAATTAGTTGTCTTCAATTGGCCTTTATTTAAATTTTGAACTTGCACCACTGCCAAAAACACTTTAGAGAACAAAATAAAGGCAAGAAAAGAAAGTAGGAAAAGGCACTGAGGTGATACGAAAACATTCAGAGAACAGTAAGTATCTGTCAGGTACAGACTGGGTATACAGCACCCTCCCTTCTCTAAAGGGACTTAAAGGCCTCATCTCACTGGGAACAATGATAGCACAGCGTATTATAAAACACTAGATTACCCACACAGGAACTAAAAGAGACAGACAGACGTGACTTACATTAATGGTGAGAAACCTCATGAAGGAGAGGACATTTAAGCCAGAGCTTCGAGTTGAGGTAGCATGATTTGAGTAACTAGCAAAGTGAAAGAAGGACATTTCAAAACAAGAGCAACAAAGGCCTTAAATTCAGGGATAAAGCATAATGTCTTGGCCAGGATTAAAAAAAAAAAAAAAAAAGGCTTGCTGATCATTAAAGAATTTTTCACGGAAATGCTAACACATTTTTTCATTGGATTGTGATTATACATATTGTAATATTTATGAGTACATGCATCCCCCGCTTTTTGGAAGTTCACCTTGATGCCATTTTGCTTTTACAAAAGACTTACATTGGTACCTGTTCTCATTAACTGGAAAAAATCCAAAGAGATTTTCACTTTTGTGAAAAATAGGCAAAAAGCGAAAATAGCACCAAGCGTTTCTTGCAGTGAGCCATTATAGAGGTAGCAAGAATGGCCCCACCAAGCTCCTCCCCTGAGAACTACATTCAGCATCTCAGCGTCTATCAGCCATAGCTTTCCACTGTGTCTGTGAGCGTGTGGGCTTTATCTCCATGTATTCTGTGCATCAGTTAGCAAGATGTGTCCCAGGGTATCAGAAAAGCCTAAAAGAAGTTATTTTGAGGACTTGGGGATGCTCAAAATTTTCCATATAAATTAATGATAACTGCTTCTTTGCTTTGCAGGAACACTCTACTTCCAAACAGCAGGGGAAACCTACAGTATTACCCATATTTTATAGGGTAGTAAAATGAGACACAGAGAGGCTGAGTGTCTTGCCCAAGGCCACATAATTACTTCATGAGGAGAATGCAGCTCTCCTTCCACTCCAACATCCTTATGCACCGCAGGGAGCATGAAGATGAACAGACAGAGTCAGGCAAAGCTGTTGAGAAGACTTAATCCATCCACAAGAGAAATCCATAATAGGTGCTTGAGTACACTGATGAAGTCATGACAATACTTTGTCAAGAACATTAATCCTGCAGCAGTGAACAGGAAAGATCTTAAGTGACATAGCACTGAGCCAAGAAAATGTCTTCAGAAGCTGGTGATATAACATTGGTGACAGAAGTGCTGAAAGCCTGGATTAGGGCAGTTGCAGTGGGACCAGACAGAAAGAAAGAAAAACATCAGCTAAGATTTTAAAAAAAAAAAAAAAAAAAAAAAAGTGACAAAATTGGGGATTTGGTGGATATAGGAGATAAAGAAAAGAATGAAGTTAAAAATGAAAGCACAGGGGCACCTGGGTGGCTTAGTCAGTTAAGCACCCAGGTTTGTGAGTTTGGGCCCCTCATCGGGCTCCCCGCTGACAGTGCAGAGCCTGCTTGGGATCCTCTCTACCTCTTTCCCTGCCCCTCCACCACATGCACACACACACTCTCTCTCTCTCTCTCAAAATAAATAAACTTCAAAAAAAAAACCACACATCATTTAGAGAAAAACAGATGGCAAACTTTATCACAAAGTTATCAGTAAAGCACATCGTTCCTTTGCCTACCCTCCTCCCCTGCCATTTTCTCCTCCTCACCAGCCATTTTCCATCCTCTAACCTTATCCTTTCACTCATATTTTTCCGGCCAACTGTGGGTTAGACAGTGGCTTAGGCTCTAAGATACTGATCACAGTAATAGTAACACCAATAAACATGTCTTAAGCACTTGTTCCATGTATGTCAGGCACTGTTCTAAATGCTTAATATTTAACTAACTCATTCAACTACCGCTGCAACACTGCAGAGTAAGCAAAATTATCATTCCTTTTTGAGAAATGAGGAAACCGTGGGGCATCTTGGTGGCTCAGTCAGTTAAGCGTCCGACTTTGGCTCGGGTCATGATCTCACAGTTTGTGAGTTAGAGCCCTGTGTTGGCTCTGTGCTGACAGCCCAGAGCCTGGAGACTGCTTCTGACACCTGCTTCCAATTCTGTATCTCCCTCTCTCTCTGCCCCACCCCCGCTGACACTCCGTCTCTCCTTCAAAAATAAATAAACATTTTTTTTCAATTAAGAAATGAGGAAACCAAGACAACACACAGTGAGTGGTGGGGTGTGGGCTGTAACCCTGGCAGTCTGGCTCCAGAGCCCACTCACTTAACCATCTGCTATATTAACTGAAAAGCCTTCATGTAATTTCCACATTTTTGTGGCTTCTATCACAGTGCAATCCCAGAAGTTTCAGAAAAATTGCATGATATGGGAGTGTCTGCAGATTTTAAAGCACTGAATTTTAGATGTTTTGCAATGAGAAGTCATGGGCCTTATGAATACCTTCGCTAATTACTAATTATTGCCTAAATACTCAGCCATCTGGGAGGAGGGTACCAAATCCACTACACAGTTGTACAATTTTCTATTTGGCTTTGACTCTGTGGGTGGTAATCATAAAGGCACATTCAGCAGTTTGCACACAGTCACAGACCAGTCAAGCAAAATATGTCTAACTTTCAAACTTTCTGTGATAAACAATGGAAAACTCTAAACATTTAGCTCATCAATCCTGCCATCTTGAGACATAATCTGCACTACCAGAGTCCTCTTTCTGTAACTACTTAAATTACTCATTGTATCTCAATTAATCAGAGAAAGAAGCTTGCAAATAGAATTTTCAAATAGAAACTTCAAAAGAGAATTTTACTTGAAGAAAAACAAGGAATAGGAAAGGTCCAAAAATCCCAACAGTGCGACAAGTCAAGTTGATAACAAAGCTGAATCAACATGTTTCAAGAGCCCCAGCCAAACTAAACTCATGAGAATAGTGTATACCCGCCTTAACCATGACTGCAAATCCAGAAGCAATTAAAGAGGAAATTAATACACTGGACTACATGAAAACAAAATACAGTAAGCAAAGTGGCCAAATCTAATATTGGGTATATATTGTAGATTACCCTACTACAATTCCACTAAACCTCTCTTGTGGAAGGACGCCAGTGGTTCCTAACTGCCAAATCAAGTTTCTCTTCAATCTCCTTTCTCCTTGGTCTCTCTTTCTGGTGACCAGCCTACTTATCTGGGTTCCCTCCTCCCTTGGCTTCCAAGTTCCTTCTTCCTCTTTCCCAAATCATAAGTGCCCTCCTTCTCAGTATTATTCTCTAGTCTCTAGCTCTTCTTCCCAGCCCCTAAAGTGGCCATCCCTCAAAGTTCAGGCTTAGACCTTCACTCATTTCTTTCTCAATTCCTTCCCTTAGGGATCTTACCTATCTTGAATGTATCTGCTGCTCTAATCTCCCTCCTGAACTGTAGTCCTAGGAGTCTAAGTGCTAAGACATTTTTACGTGAATATCCTGGTACTACTTCAAATTCCTATCTTAAAACAAACTTCTCAAAACTTCATTTTTCTTTCATTGTGCCCTCATGCACATCACACGCGCGCGCGCACACACACACACACACACACACACACACACACACACACACACACACACACCAGACTGTTAGAACCCCTCCCTGCACTACCTCAACACCCTGGTCATGCCTCAAGTGTAGCCCAGAGTACCCTATATTAGAATCTCCAACTTGTGGGTATGTTTGCTTGTCTCTCCAAGTACAGTGCAAATTCCCTAAGTGGCAGATTTGTCTTAGTCACCTATGTATCCCCAGGGAATATTGCAGGTACCAAATAAAATCTGTTAAGAGAAATTAATAAATATAGATGATCTGATCTAGCCAAACTGGCCCATTAAGAGTCTCCACCTGTTTGGCATTTTCACAGTCCCCACTTCCCAGAAAGGTCCTCTCTCTGATGCTGCATGCATGGAAGAATCCTACCCATCCTTTGCAAGACTCAGCTTAAATTCCACTGGCACATGAAACTTTGTCAGATGACCCTATTCCAACAAGACTCCTTGCTCATCAGCCTTACAGCGACAGTCTTTCACGACAGATCCTGTCATGAAAACAGGATCATCTTTGAAGCTGATTCAAAACCAGGCTCTAGCATAAACTACCTATGCTACTCTGGGCAATTCCTAAAGCTTTCTAAAGCTTCACTTTTTTTTTTTTTTTCCAGCTATAAAATGAGGTATGTAATACCAATCAGAGAGAAATTGGGGAGGATTACAGGAGACTAAACCATCTAGAACATAGTAGATGTTTAGAAATGTTAACTCCTTTTCCCCACCCCACCTCCTTTTCACTTCATTTACCATTCATATGGTGCTTAGGTTGATAATGTTTGTTTTGTCTCCTCAATTAGATTGTAAGGATTAGTAAAATCGTTAAGGGCAAGAGCTGAATCTCACTCATCTATCTTCTAAATACCTATCAATGCCCCACAGAGACACAATAAAAATAGAAAACAACGAAATTACAGTTACAGTGGATTATGGCAATCAAGTGTATACGGTGCCAAGATTAGAAATGACAGTCTGTAAATTTTCATCCCATTTAGCTATAGAATTATTACATGGCACCTCTGTAACGTCACTCATGCCAAAGGCGGATTTCAACAAATGACAGTGCAAATAAAAACAAATCAATTTCTACAATATACAGGTTAATAATCAGCCTTCGAGAATAGATTTAGTTAAAGGTGGTTTAAATATTATAGTTGGTATTAGAAGAGTCTCTATACATGTATTTGTCCCCGTGTACTTTTACGCACAGGTTTCCTTTCACATATTCTTTAATATGATTGTAACAGATTTCTTCATACCACTTGCACCGGTTAAATAACTGAAAATAGATTTAAATTTTATATTTCTCCACCAGGGTGAAAAAAAATAGTAAAAGCTAATACTGAAGCAAAACTGGTAAGATCAAGATCCAAAATTCATAATAATGGCAGGTAAAATCTACCAGAATCTCTCTTTAATTAAAATGGTTTCTTTCCAAATCGCTTTCATTAATATCAAGGCTTCAACATCCGCTCTGAACTTACTGGAATGGTTTTTTGTTTTCTCTATCCTGATTTTTACAGCCTTCCTCTACCGCCTGCTATCTTCCTCAAGGATCAATTCCCATGGTTGGGTTTCATTATTTCTTTTAGCTACTGCCCCACTTACATGTGCTAACAAGTTGGCGGAACCACAAAGTGCTGGGTAATAACCGTAACCCCTGACAATCAGCTCTACACTAACACTCCCAGCCACATTCCCCTTCCCTGAAGAAACAAACTATTTCTACAGTTTTCATAGGCTGTGCAGCTGTACATCTAATAGGAAAAAGCAATTCGTAAAACAAGAGCATGTGCCAAATACCCTATCATCTCAACATTTTCATGCTTCCAAGGACTTTTTGTTTTGTTTTGTTTTTTTCCCACGTGGAGAAGTTTATGGTGAGAAAGAGAGGCATTCGATTCTATCAGACCAACCACAGTAGAGAGTACATAGACACAATGGTAGCGTAGGAAAGAGCCAAAAGTCAGGCATCAAAACACTAAGTTTCTAATCTCAGTTCTACCACCTATTTCATTTCGTTAGGTGAAATCATAACCTCTCTCAGCTTCAACTTCCTCTTTCATACACTAGAGATAACCACCATCCCTATTTCAGCAGCTTGTTTCACAGATTATAAAATCACAGGATCACAAATGGCACTGTTTAATTATAAAATATGTGTGTGTGTGTGTGTAATACACATGAATATATTTTTGAACAACAGCATTGTCATAGCCTATGGGTAGATGAAAAATAATTTTATACCATGTATTAAAGTCCCAATTAAATACTTCACTAGACAAACTGTTACACCAAATTCTATACACAGTGTATCCAAGGAAAAAAAAAATTTTTTTTGAGAAACAGAATCTAGCTTGGAAACATATGTTCACAGTCCAGATCATAATTTTTGGAGCAAGTAACATTCTCTAATCTGGATTTATATTCCTGTAAGCAAATTTTTAATCACAATTACAACATAACTAAGCTCTCCCTTTGGGGATCAATCAAATTTAGAGTAAAGAAAGTAATGGAGGTTAGTTTGTCATATATTGTGCTAAGAATTTCTGCATTATGGTCTTCAAATCAGCCTTCACTATGATGAATTTAAAAATCAATAAAATCCAGAATCACTTCATGATTTTTTTTTTTTTTTTTTTAGGTTAAAAAGAAAGGGTGCCTGGGTGGCTCAGTTAAGCGTCCAGCTCATGGTTTCAGCTCAGGTCGTGATCTTGCGGTTTGTGGTATTGAGCCCTGTGTTGGGCTCCGTGCTGACAGCATGGAGCCTGCTTGGGATTCTCTCTCTCTCTCTCTCTCTCTCTCTCTCTCTCTCAGCCCCTCCCCCGCTCACACATTCATATGAGCTTTCTCGCTCTCAAAATAAACTTAAAAATATATATAAGGTTAAAAAGAATAGCACCATTAAATTGGCAGATTCCTAAGTCATTACTCACTTCCAACTCTCTAAGCAAAGTACCACTATGCTTTCATTCTCCAAATAAAAGATTCCCTACAAACACTACACACACACACACACACACACACACACACACACACTTACCAATTTGGTTTTTTTATGGCTTTAATTTTTCATATGTGGCATCTTTTGAACACTAATTAAACTGTTTAGCATATTTTTTTCTTTTCTTTTTGGTTTGCTTACAATTTTCTACAAGATCCCCATTAGAGCATGACTTTGTTAGTTTTTTTTTCCAATTAATTAAAACTATTTAAAACATGGATTTGAAAAATCTTCAACAATAATTTTGTAGCTAAAATTCTTTTTCCAAACTTTGCAAACATTCTGTGTAACTAAATTAGTACTGAGAAAAAACTGGATTTAAGTTGCTCAATATTCTTCAAAAGGTAAAAAAGCATAATGAAACATAAGCTCATCTGAACTACACCCATTTTCAATTTCAACACAGCAAAACTCCTGTTTGTTCTTAGGGCAAATTCAAAACCATACATATTGGAATTGGTTATTACCAACGATAATTTATGCAATCATAAGTAAAGATGCTAAATTGGCAAAAAGAAAACCATGCAAGTAAGCAAACTCTAACACATGTGGGACACACCCTCTCGGTGTATAAAGGCTTGTCACTGTCCTTGGTAGCAAGCACTCCCTGAGCTAAACAGCATCACCATGTCTGTTCGATACAGCTCAAGCAAGCAGTACTCTTCCTCCCGCAGTGGGGGGGGAGGAGGAGGAGGAGGAGGGTCATCCTTCAGAATTTCAAGCAGCAAAGGCTCCATTGGTGGAGGATTTAGCTCAGGGGGGTTCAGTGGTGGTTCTTTTAGTCGTGGGAGCTCTGGTGGAGGCTGCTTTGGGGGCTCATCAGGTGGCTATGGAGGATTAGGAGGAGGCTTTGGCGGAGGAGGCTTTGGTGGAGGAGGCTTTGGTGGAGGCTATGGAAGCAGCAGCTTTGGTGGGGGCTATGGAGGAGGCAGCTTTGGAGGGGGCAGCTTTGGTGGTGGCGGCTTCAGTGGAGGCAGCTTTGGAGGCTTTGGGGGTGGATTTGGAGGAGATGGTGGCCTTCTCTCTGGAAATGAAAAAGTAACCATGCAGAATCTGAATGACCGCCTGGCTTCCTACTTGGACAAAGTGCGGGCTCTGGAAGAATCAAACTATGAGCTAGAAGGCAAAATCAAGGAGTGGTATGAAAAGCATGGCGGCTTAGGCCAGAGAGAACCTCGTGACTACAGCAAATACTACCAAACCATCGATGATCTTAAAAATCAGGTAAGGTGCATCTTAAAAATCCAACTTTAAGCCTATTTTTTATCCATGTAACTCAGATATGTGACTCTTACATTAACTACAATGTAGCTATTCACTGTGTTTGCCTAGGTTACTTTCTCGCTTCCAAAAATAATCCAGTCTCCTCAAAGGTAAATATTTGTGAGGATATGGTCATTGAAATCTTCAATGTGTGTTGTATACCTTATCAGATGACGGATTACTGAGAATTTTTTTATGTTTTAATGAGTGTATGAGTTCATAGTTAAAATACTAGGTCATTTACAAATATCGGAACTGAAAGAATTATTAAATCAATCAGAACAAGACAGTATTCAGATTGATAATAAAAAAAATCCATTACCAACATTATAAGTAACATGAATTCTCCAGTATGAAAATGGGATATTGTTTGCCTCTGGGAGATTTGTGAATTGTACCTACTGTGTGTCAGCCCAGAGTGTATTCATTTAGAATGTATATTTAAAACAAGTTAAACCAAAAGGTATGAGTCAGTCAAAAGTTCACTGAAATACATGGAAATCACACAGTATAAAATGGGACGGGGGAGAGGGGAGCTGTGCAAGAACACAGCTATATAACTGCAGTTAGTTTTCAGAAAAAGATGATACAGAAGTAGATATGTATAGAAACTTTAAGAGAACAAATGACTCAAATTTAAGTATATGAGTAGCCCTGCAATATTTTATATTTAAGATAAAAAAAATCCCCCCAGGATTTTGTAAGAGAACATAAAAATGCAGCTCATCTATCTATGCCACCTGGTTTTATAGTGGCGTATCTGTATCTGATTTCTTTGCCTCTCCCTCCAGATCCTCAATCTGACAACCGATAATGCCAATATCCTGCTTCAGATCGACAATGCCAGGCTGGCAGCTGATGACTTCAGATTAAAGTAAGCTAAGTAAACATGGTACAACACAGTCACAACAAATACAGGAGTTGTTTTTAACAGTGACTTTGGACACCTACAATAGCATTTACGTTTTCTTGAATTCATTCAACGTTAAACAGTATTGGAGCTGTCCGAAAATTTTTCAATTTCAATATTACCTTCTTGGCAATATTAAAAGAAGAAAATGCATTTTAAAGTAAACTGCTAAGCTTCTTTGCATTAACCCACTAATATCCCTCTATCCCCATATGAATTAGTACACAATAAATGTTGCCATATGAAGCCAACTCTGTATTCGCTTCTAAAACAGTCTCAGCCCAGGAACATCTCCCATATGTAAATTACATCCAGTATTTGTACCATGCTTGTTTCAGGTATGAGAACGAGGTCACCCTGCGCCAGAGCGTGGAGGCTGATATCAATGGCCTGCGCAGGGTGCTGGATGAACTGACCCTGACCAAGGCTGACTTGGAGATGCAGATCGAGAGCCTGACTGAAGAGCTGGCCTACCTGAAGAAGAATCATGAAGAGGTGATGCAAAAAGTTATACGTCCCACAGCCAAAAATAAAAGGGGGGGGGGGGTCATGTGGTCACGATACAATCATTAAATTTTTCTGTTCCTCTAACAGGAAATGAAAGACCTTCAAAATGTGTCCACTGGTGATGTAAATGTAGAAATGAATGCTGCCCCAGGTGTCGATCTGACTGAACTTCTGAATAACATGAGAAACCAGTATGAACAACTTGCTGAACAAAACCGCAAAGACGCTGAAGCCTGGTTCAACGAAAAGGTTAATTCGTCTTCCTTCATAGTGGGGCCAACGGACGTTTGGTTATCATTTCAGAATTTTCTCATCTTTTCCCCTGTTGTTAATACTCTAGAGCAAAGAACTCACTACGGAAATCAATAGTAACATCGAACAAATGTCCAGCCACAAATCGGAGATTACTGAATTGAGACGCACGGTTCAAGGTCTGGAAATCGAACTACAGTCCCAACTAGCCCTGGTATGTTTGTAATTCTCTCTTGAAATAACTTCAACTTTAACACACAAAGTTTCACACTCACATAAGAATATGCACCACAAGAAAAAAAGAAAGAGTACGAAAGTAGAAATAAAATTGGAGCTCTTTGTTAATGGGAGAAAAGTCTTAGGGGCCCTGCTCTAAACGTGAAGTTAAAATGTTGCCATTAAACATAAAACACAAATTCTATTCATTTCCTTTATTCTTCTATTTGATGTCTTATTATTAAAGATTAAATATTAATTATCATTAAATAATTATTAAATAATCTTCACTGTACTCTAAGCCACCGTACATTCTCTCTTTCCAGAAACAATCCCTGGAAGCCTCCTTGGCAGAAACAGAAGGTCGCTACTGTATGCAGCTCTCCCAGATTCAGGCCCAGATCTCCTCTCTGGAGGAACAACTGCAACAGATTCGAGCTGAAACCGAGTGCCAGAATGCTGAGTACCAACAACTCCTGGATATTAAGATCCGACTGGAGAATGAAATTCAAACCTACCGCAGCCTACTAGAAGGAGAAGGAAGGTAAATTATAAAAATCTTAGAATTATCCCAGTTGGTCTTATTCAGTGTTCTAAATCGCCGGGCTTTTCCAAAACCCAAAGTGCTGGAGGATGGGCGAAAGGGAGAAGGGGGAAGGCAGAGTACAGAGAAAGGCGTATGCAACCACAGCCTGAGTTTCCCATGGATTTGATTCTGAAAGTTGTGTGCATATAAAACTGTTCGTTAGTGGGTCTGAGAATCCATATTCGACAGGTATTTTTTTTTCCCCTCTCGAAACACGTTTTGCTTATTTTTAAAGTAACGATAACCTAGAAGGCGACCCACCATTTTTCAAAGTTAGAGTTAACCGAACATAACCCTCACTCCCGGTAGTTCCGGCGGCGGCGGCGGCTACGGCGGCGGGCGCGGCGGCGGAAGTTCCGGCGGTGGCTACGGCGGAAGTTCCGGCGGCGGTGGCGGCTACGGCGGCGGCTACGGCGGCGGAAGTTCCAGCGGTGGCGGCCACGGCGGTAGCGGCCACGGGGGTAGCTCCGGCGGCAGTCACGGGGGTGGTTACGGCGGCGGCAGCTCCGGCGGCGGCGGTGGCCACGGCGGCAGTTCCAGCGGCGGCGGCTACGGTGGAGGCAGCTCCGGAGGTCACAAGTCCTCGTCTTCTGGGTCCGTCGGGGAACCCTCTTCCAAGGGACCAAGGTCAGCAGAAACTAGCTGGGGTAATCAGAATTAGTTTTAAATTTCCGTGATGATTTTGTTGCTTTTTAAAGCTTTCTAAAAAATTAAAATCTTAGAGATTTCCGCTTGGATTTTTTTTTTTTTTTTTTTTAGCAAACTATACTCTTGACATCCATCTTGAACGAAAAATAACCTGGTGCAAGATGCTGTAGCTTAAATACTATTCGGATCTAAAAAACAAACAAAAAAATAGGATTTTCTTTCTTTTTTTAATTAAGTGTACTTTTCTTTTAGAAATTTTGATTAATTAGTAAGAAGCCCCACAAATTAGTCTAAATTGTTTTTTTCCCCTGTGATTCATGTACAGATACTAACAAAACCAGAGTAATCAAGACAATTATTGAAGAGGTGGCACCTGATGGTAGAGTCCTTTCATCAATGGTTGAATCAGAAACCAAGAAACACTACTATTAAGCCGCATCAAGAGGAAAGAGTCTCCCTTCACACAGACCATTATGTACAGGTGCATGAAAAACAAAAGCGCCAAGAAAACACTTCAGTCTTAATGGTCTATGGAAATAGGTTCACTCCTTGAAAATAAGGTGTCTAAAAGGTGTTTTGTGGTTTCTGTATTTCTTTTCACTTTACCAGAAAGTGTTCTTTAATGGAAAAAAAAAAAAAAAAAACAACTTTCTATTCTCATTCACTAATGAATTTCAATAAACTTTCTTACTGATGCAAGCTATCCAATTTGGTCAGAATTGTCCTTATTTAAATTAAGTGATTTTTTTTTTAACCTTAAAGATTAGTGAACTATAGCATTTGAAGGTTCATTTGTCCAGAAATTCTAAAGACAGAATTATTATCATTATGATTTCCCTGAGTAAATTTTTTAATCTTGTGGGTGTTAGATCAATGTCCATAATCTCACTAAGTCAGAAATCTGATACCCAATCTTACCCTTTCTTAAAGATATACCATAGGTGGGAAACTCCCAGGGCTCTGGCTTTGAATTATTTCAGTCCTGAAAATTCTAAAATATCTCCAGTAAGTCTCCATGGATAAAGTTATTGGAAATTTCACATTTTCTGATTACTTGGCTTCGCACATTTACCTTCCCTCATTTTCTTCCCATTCATTTCTGCCCAGTTGCTATATATACACCTTAAGAGATATCATCTACCACTCACCAGGCCAGTAATATATCACCCTAACAAAATTATTTGGTGTCTGTCAGATGAACAGGAGAAGACATGATAATGCCAATTTTACCAAAGGAACAACTTTAGGTCCCTGCCTTCACCAAACACATCTCGTGATAAGTACTAAAGACCTGGTGTAGGGTCAACCCAGTCATATTCTTCAGCCATTAAGAACCCAGCTGACAGTACTCTGCTAGTATATGGAGTAGATGAATTTACTAAGGGCTATATTTATTCTTTGTCCCGAAGACTACCTTGTGTTCCCTGGTGGGTTCCTAGATACCCAGGTCTACCAAATAGCAGCCTGTCTCTGTATCCTTACTGATTTGAGCTTGTTTTCCCCAAGACCAGAGCCCTGGTCCCCAGGTCATTTACTTGGGTCTCCTGCTGGATAAATCCTATCCTCTGTACTCAAACTGATGACAAGCCCTGTTTCAAAATGGATGGACTTCCCTATAGTCAAGGCTCCATGACCTACCTACCACCAAATATTATCATACTTCAGAAGCTCCCCACTTAAGTTGGCATTACTTTTTTATCTGGGTACAGCGTCCCTTCTTGGGAGCCTGTCTCCTAAGTTTCTGTTGAAGTCCCAACATGCTACACTGTAAAGCCCTAAAACTGAGATATTGATGGGTAAGGACCCTGAGCTGCCACTGTGTCTATACTGAATGCTGTTCAGAAACACTGCCTTTTAAAATATCTAACAAAGTCGTGGCACCTGGGTGGCTCAGTTGGTTAAGTGTCCTACTCTTGGTTTTGGCTCAGGTCATGAACTCAGGGTTCTTGAGTTCGAGCCCTGCATCAGGCTCCACCCACAGGCTGCTTGGGATTCTTTCTGCCCTTCCCCTGCTCACTCTGCCTCTCAAATAAATAAACTTAAATTTAAAAAATAAATATCTAACAGTTAACCCAGAGCCTAGGACTTAGAGTATTGTTAATAATCTGAGATGGCCATTCTCCTAATTCTGAAGAAATAAGTGTTCTCCTATTCAGTGACACAAATATAAACATGATACTATGAGATAGTTGTGTTTGTTATTAACCTTTGTCTCTTCTACCCAGTCCTACCACCACTACCTGCCTAACCCCCACCCCAAGCAGAGATCTCAGCTGATCAGAGTTCTTCATCTGGTTGGGTAACCCTTCATTCCTGAAAGGTCTAAATCATGGTAGTCCCTGTCTTCTTACCTGTTTAGTCTTCCAGTACCTTCTTAAACAATTATTTATATTACATTTTCTCTGATGAAGTAACTACTTTATCTCTGGTAAAGAACCACTTTCTTTGTGGATGTGAACTGTGGTATTCATTTCACTGTATAGTTAAGTCATTATGTACACCTTAAACAGTACTGTGTGTCAATTATATCAATAAAACTGGAAAAAAATTAAAATAGAACTTTCTCAACGGAACTCAGACTAGTTTAATAAAGACAGTCTTTACAAGTTTGATTTTAGCAAGGACATTGATATTTATAGTTAAAAAAAATTATTGCTAACTGTACAGATCACTACTCTTACATGGATTTATGATGCAGCTATTAAAAAAATCCTGTACACATTCTTACAAATTCTAAAGTTGTGACAGTGTCCTGCTATTTAAGCAGGGCAGTGTCCAGTAAGACTAGCAGAGCCAACTCTGGCATTCATGTGGAATCATACTAAACAGCAAAAGCTGGCTTCTTTTCCAGAAGGTTTGCATCATGCCTCTTAAAGCTTTGCACCATGACCTTGATGTCTATGATGGCTCGGTTTTGCTAGGGCATGGAGAAGTAACTTCGTTATGGTCAGGTTTATAGGGGAAATAGCTTGTGTAAGGTTAACTAAATAAGGTCCACCCAGTATCCCATCTACATGGCATCTGGAGAGTGAGAATTAGGGAAAGAGGTCATTTGTGGGTTTAAGCATGCATTCCAAAGTCAATGGTTCCCGGATTTCATATCCTGTCAGTGGCATTTACAAATCACGTTAAGTTTTGGACAAGTTACTTCAACCCTTCTGAATTTCAGTTTTCTTATCTGTCCAATACAATTGTCCCTATAATAGGGACAATAACTACTTCCTATGAGATTGTGGGGATAAAATGGGTTAATGCCTATAAAGCCCTTAAAAAACGACCACCATGGAATAGACATTGAAAAAACAGTATTCTATTTTGCATAGCAAACCATCAACAAAATGAAAAAGCAGCCTACTGAGTGGGAGAAGATATTTTCAAATGATATATCTAATAAGGGGTGAATGTCCAAAATATATAAAGAACTTACACAATTCAAAACACACACAATCCAGTTAAAAGTGGGAGAAGATATGAACAAACATTTCTCCAAGGAAGATTATACAAATGGCCAACCGACACATGAAAAGATGCTCAACATCACTAATTGTCAGGGAACTACAAGTCAAAACCGTAGTGAGATATCACCTTATACCTGTCAGGATGGCTAAAATGAAGAAGAAAGGAAATAGCAAGTGTTGGCAAGGATGTTGCAAAAAAGAACCTTTGTGCACTGTTCACGGAATGAAATTGGTGCAGTCACTGGGGAAAACAGTAACAAAAACTAAAAAATAGGAATATTATATGATCCAGTAATTCCACTACTGGGTATTTACCCAAAGAAAATGAAAGCACTAATTGGAAAAGATACAGGCACCCCTACATTTATTATGTTTATTGCAGCATCATTGACAATAGCCCAGATACAGAAGCAATCTAAGTGTCCATCGATAGAAAAATGGATAAAGAAGATGTGATATATATCACATATACATATGTATATACATATATGTATGTACATATATATGTGTGTATATATATGTATATGTGATATATATCACATATATTTAAATAAATATAAAATAAATATAAATAAATTATAAATACATTTATAAGTAAATTTGAATAGAACTTTATATATAAATATTTACATATAAATATATAAATAAATATATATCACATTCCATTATATATAATGGAATATTACTCAGCCATAAAAAAGGATGAGATATCTTGCTATTTGCAACAGCACTGATGGACCTAGAGGATATTATGCTAAGTGAAATAAGCTAGACAGAAATACCATATGATTTCACTTACATGTGGAGTCCAAAAAGCAAAACAAATGAACAAACAAAAATAGAAACAGACCCACAAATACAGAGAACAAACCGATCGTTGCCAGAGGGGAGGGTAGTGGTGAGATGTGTAAACTGAATGAAGGGGAATAGGAGATACAGGCTTCCAGTTGTGGAATGAATAAATCAGAGGGATGAAAGATATAGCATAGGGAATATAGTCAGTGGTATTGTAACGGCTGGCATGGTGACAGATGGGAGCTACTACACTTGTGGTGAGCACAGCATAAGTACTGAGTGGTCAAATTGCTATGTTGTACATTTTGAAAAATATTTTCAAAATATTACCAAAACAACTGAAAAAGACACTACTGAAATTTGGTAACTGCTGTAAATTTTTAATCCTGTTTCTTCAATATATCTGCTTTTATCCTTTGTTTATATAAAGAGTATATAAACGTGTTTATAATGCATGCTTCTAGTATGTATTAGATAAGTCCAAATAAATGAGGATTTTATTAAGCAAAAAACAAAACAGCATTCTGTTCATCCTCAGAGAAATATGCTTATTGGCTAAATAGTTTCTCCAAAAATGGGCATGAGCATCACAATAAATTGTTACTAGAGTAGGCCATCATTAATGTGGTCTGCCACGGGGTAGAGATCAAGGTCAGGTTGCTGCCGTAGGGCTGCAAAACAAAAATCCAGACAGTAGGAACAGTGGTAAGAGTGTGTCACAAAGGATTAGGACTAATCTAGTCCTGTGAACCTGAGGTCCAATAAAACAGAGCAAGAGGTTTGTGAAGGTAAGTAGGAAGGACCAGATGATTGTCCCAAAGGTTTGAGATAGCTGACCATCCCGAAAAGCTGCAGCCGTGGTCATCCTGATCATGATGCAAATGACCCATGCTGTGTCTTTGAATGACAAAGAGAAACGAGTTATCACAACAAAAATAAGTCCAGCCTGGAAACCAGGTATCAAGGATATTTCTTACAGATACTTTTTGAACCAGGTTGTCCCACAGAAAGCCATGCCAAAGGAGGAAGAACTCTTTGAGTTGTCACATTGATTTTCAGTGTCTCTAAATAAAAACACAAACATCATCTCACAACCCCAATGCTGCATAAGAGATCTTTGCAGCCTAGCAGCAGTTAGAAAGGGAATAATTGTGAATTAGTACAAATATTGGGCATTACCTGGGGGAAGAATTGAATAGTGTTCTGAAAATAGCTTTGTCCTTCAGGATCTTAGCCAAGAAAAAATCACATACCAGGTTTCTGATTAACCTTTCCTACTCAGAATATGTTATCTCAGGAGAAATGCTTGAAAAGCATGAATATACAGGTTCACAGGCTAGCAGAGCCAGGACAAAGCTAATGACCTTTTTGGAAGAGGAACTCTCATTAAAGTTTTGATCTATAGAGCCTCTGTAAGGTTTCCTAAAGTAAGAAATTTGAGGGGAAGACTAGAAAACAAAATGGCACCAGGGGCGCCTGGCTGGCTCAGTTGGTAGAGCATGCACCTCTTGATCTCAGGGTCATGAGTCCAAGTCCCACGTTGGGTGTAGAGATTACTTAAATACATAAACAAATAAATCTTTAGAAAACCAAAGGGCACCAAAATGCATCTCTGTAGATTGAAAGCAGTTGTAAAGACAAAAGCAAATGGGGTATGCCCAGTAAACACATAAAAAGATGCCCAACATCACTAATCATTAGAAAAATGCAAATCAAAACTACCATGAGATACCATTTCATACCCATTAGGAAAGCTACCATCAAGAAAAGGGAGGGGGGCACCTGGGTGGCTCAGTCAGTTAAGCATCTGACTCTTGATCTCAGCGACATATTAAAGCCCCGCACTGGGCTTGGAGCCTACTTAAAAAATAAAATAGAAAATAGCAAGTGTTGGCAAGGTTGTGGAGAAACTGGAACCTTTGTGCCCTCCTGATGGAAATGAAAAATGGGACAGGGGCTGCAGAAACCAGAATGATGACTCCTCAAAACATTAAAAACAAAAGTACCGTATGATCCAGCAATTTCACTTCTGGGTCTAAAGTCAAAAGAATTGCTATTAAGGTCTTGAAGAGATATTTGTGTGTGCCATGTTCACAGCAGCATTCTTCACAATAAAGCTTGGGAGGCACTTATTGTCTTCCTTCTGGATGCCCTGCTACCGATATAGTGCCCTGTACATTGTAGGTGCTCATTAAATCCTTCTTGAATGAACAACAACATAACTGAATGAATGACATCCGGTAGGCAGCATGACTACAGTCAGAAGTTTCATTTTACTATTAACTAGAAATTCTTGAAACAATTTTGTAAGAAATCAGCTTATGTTTTCCATTTAAAGAGAGATCTGGGCATCGTCTGAGTTACTTTTTCGTCTGACTTTAGGACAACTATTTAATGAAAGGACCACCACACTGAATCACAAGACCCATTCTGACCTGACTCACCATGTTTCATGCTGTGTATCCTTGAACAGTCTCTGTCCTCAGTTTCCTCATCTTTAAACCAGAGGAAGGAGACCACTTTTCTTAATTCCCAGATTCATTATAAGGATCAAATGAGATCATGTACAAGAAATCCCTCTGGAAGCTGTAAAGCACCATATAAATGTAAGGAAATCTTGTCTTTATACTCATCGTTCTCTGGAACTTTGAGAAGATAAACGTTGAGGTTGCTTCATACCAGGGGTCTAATAGTTTCCAGCTGCAGGCATGTGAGACCCAGGCTGAAGTGGGGCTTCTGCTCCGAACTACATCCATTTGCAGGTGAGCGCTGCCCCCTGGTGGAAATAGAAGGGCAGGGACAATTGCGGTGAACAATTTGGGATCGCCAAGGAAACGAGTTATTTCCACTTAAGCTTAAAAAAGTTTTTTTTCTAACGTTTATTTTTGAGAGACAGAAAGAGAGAGAGATAAACAGAGCATGAGCGGAAGAGGGACAGAGAGAGAGGGAGACACAGAATCTGAAGCAGATTCCAGGCTCTGAGCCGGATGCGGGGCTCCAACACACAAACCGTGAGATTACGACCTGAGCCGAAGTCAGACGCTTAACCGACTGAGCCACCCAGGCACCCTTCAACTTAAGCTTTTTTTAAAAAATAGCTTCTTTCCTTCTTTTGTCACAAAAAGTCCTTTGGAATTTTTTTTACATATGCAGGATACATACACATTACACCAATAATTTGTCTAATTATTATTTACAGTTAATAATTAGGCACTGAAGAGATTTTCAATTCATGTTTTGATATTCTAATTCTTTAATATTTTAATTCCAATAATTCAATAACTCAAAAGAATAATTTGACAATACAACATGATAAGACTATCGATGGCAATATATAAAATAGGTATATGCGTGGGCATAGATAATTTAGAGAAACTATTTGTGTCTAAAATACACTTATGATGGGGCACCTGGGTACCTCAGTCAGCTACGCATTTGACTCTTGAGTTCAGCTCAGGTCACATGATCTCACAGTTAGTGAGATAGAGCCCCATGCCCGGCTCTGCACTGACACTGGGGAGCCTGCTTGGGATTCTCTCTCTCCCTCTCTCTCTCTGCCCCTTCACTGCTCATGTATGCATGTTCTCTCTCTCTCTCTCTCTCTCTCTCTCTCTCACTAAATAAACAAATAAATATTTTAAAAATAAATCAATCAATAAGGGGCACCTGGGTGGCTCAATTGGTTAGGCATCCAGCTTCAGCTCAGGTCATGATCTTGCAGTTCATGAGTTCAAGCCCAGCATCAGGCCTTGCTGCTGTCAGTGCAGAGCCTGCTTTGGATCCTCTGTCCCCCTCTCTCTCTCTCTGCCCCTCCCCGGCTCGTGCACATGCACTCTCTCCCCTCCTCTCTCTCTCAAAAATGAACATTAAGCAAATTAAAATAAATAGGTAAAATAAAATACGCTCATGGTGCCAGAATCTCAAGGCTATCTAGAACATGCACCAAGCCTTCACCTGGCATGTGCCTGGTGACTCTGAACAAATTGTTTAACATTTGTGGGTCTCAGTGGCCTCATCTGACAAAGGGGCTGAATTAGGTATATCTAAGGCCTTTTGCGGCTCTAAACAAATCCCACAACTTTGCCCAGAAAATACATTTAAATGCCATGCCAATGGCAGCCACTGTGCCAGATGACCAGGCTTCAGACCGCTTATGCCAACACAGTTCCAGAAGACAGAACTGTCCTGGGGCAAAACAATTCTATACCTGTCTTCACCACAGAACCTGGAACCAGTCCAGCCCAACCAAATCCCTTCTACCCCTCCTTTTCCTATCCTCTCCACCTTCTTCACCCCCAGCTTCCTGTCCACCGCCTCAAGAGGAGGCTTCTCAGGTCACTTCTTGCTCATCTCTCCTGCCCTCTCAGCTGGACCTGCTCACACTCCCCCCACACACCCCCAGTCATTCCAAACTCTTTGACGCAGAAGGTTAAACACAATCCAGCTTCTGCCTGATCCTGACCATACATTTCTTAAAGACTGTGCCCATACACCTCTGCATTTACTTCCCATTATGTCTTCATTTCTATATTCAGCTTTGAACACCAGATATAGTAGCTATTTATGCATTAAATAAAGGAATCAGTCAATATTTATGTTATTGTTCAAGGTAATAAATAGGTGTTATAATCATGGTAAGACCAGAGAAGTTACAAGGATCATATTATTTTTAATAACAATTTTTTTTTTTGCTATGGGGGGATGAAATATGTGTTCCTTTACTTAATATATACCTCTTTATATACCTTTGAATACCTCTTTATATACCTCCCTGGTAATTAAGACCCTACTGTAGCTGATGGTACCCTATCACAATCTTACTTAACTTTTAAAACTTTATGATATCTGGTGCCAGATAATGACGGTATATTCCTAGGGCCTAGATGAAAGTAAAGGATTACTCACCCAAAATTAGAAGTTAAAATATTGAACTTAATATAGAACTAACCCTGTTATATTTAAGATAACAAATACCCCAAAGCAACAGCCAGGGATGTTAGACATCAATTTACAAAAAAAAAAAATTACCTAATTATACATAATTTCATGCTAATCTGAATGATGCCATTTCTCTTCTGGCATGCATAACTCAAATAGAAACACCCCAACAATTGTGTATAAAAGCCCAAAGACACCATCAGCACATGATATTCTGTTCTCCTTTGAAATTACACCTATCTTCTTCCAGACAGGGTGAACGTTTCTCATCCTATCATGTCTCTCCGATTTTCTAGTGGGTCTAGGCATATTTGCTTATGGTCTGGAGCTGGGTCTGTCAGACCATCCAGTGGAGGCTTAGGCTTTGCAGGCAGCAATGCATGTGGCAGCTCTGTGGCTGGAAGTGGATTTTCCTGTGCCTTGGGAGGGGGCCTGGGCAATGTTCCTGGGGGGAACCATGCTGGTGGCGTCCTTGGAAACGCTGCTTGTGCTGGCTTTGCTGGAAGTGAAGGGGGACTTCTGTCCGGGAATGAGAAGGTGACCATGCAGAATCTTAACGACCGTTTGGCATCCTACCTGGGAAACGTGCGAGCTCTGGAGGAGGCAAATGCCGAACTAGAGAGAAAAATCAAGGGCTGGTATGATAAATACGGGCCTGGATCTTGCCGTGGACTTGATCATGACTATAGCAGATACTACCAGATAATTGAAGAACTTAAGAATAAGGTGAGAAATTACAAATTTGGAAATACTCAAAGTATTTAAAACTAAGAATTACCTACCCAAAGACATAAAACTAGAACAGGAAATGCCTCATAACTGTTATCTGTCATTTATATCATATTTATTATTTCTTTTGATAAAACATTCTTCCTATTAGTCAAAAATATGCACTTTGAATCATGGTTTCCAAGTAACTTAAATGTTACTAGGTTTGTTGGGGGGGTGCTTGGGTGGCTCAGTCCGTTAAGTGTCTGACTCTTGATTTCAGCTCAGGTCATGATCTCACAATTTGTGAGTTTGAGCCCCACGTCAGACTCAGTGCTGACAATGTGGAGCCTGCCTGGGATTCTCTTTCTCGCTCTCTGCCCCTCTCCTGCTCACATTCCCTCTCTCTCTCAAAATAAATAAATAAACTTTTTTAAAAATGTATTTAAAAAAGTGTTACTAGTGGGGCGCCTGGGTGACTCAGTCCGTTAAGTGTCCGACTTCAGCTCAGGTCATGATCTCCAGGTCCGTGAGTTTCAGCCCCGTGTTGGGCTCTGTGCTGACAGCTCAGAGCCTGGAGCCTGCTTCGGAGTCTGTGTCTCCCTCTCTCTGCCTCTCCCCCACTCATGCCTCTGTCTCTCTCCCTCTTTCTCTCAGAAGTAAATAAATGTTAAAAAAAATTTTTTTAATGTTGCCAGTTTTGAAATATATTCATTGATAAGTGTCACATTCTAAAGGTTATATGAGTATAGGAGAAGAAATAACCATATTTGTAATTTTTAATGAAAATTTTAAGTATTTTGGCTGTTACTTAAGGAAATAGGATTTTTATGCAAAGTTAATTGTGTCAAATTTTTTATTTGCTGAGAAATTGTAAGAGCTGGCGTATTTGTCCTGTCCTCCCTTTTGGCTTCTAGGTTATCTCTTCCACTATTGCTAACGCTAACGTAATTCTGCATATTGACAATGCCAGACTGGCTGCGGATGACTTCCGGCTAAAGTAAGTGATGGAAAACAATCACTCTCGAGAAAATGTTTCCTGTCTATTTAATATGCTAAATAAAATTTCAATTTTATCCCAAGGAGTATACACTCTGAAAGATGATAGTAAGTAATGCATGTTATAATACTACAATACCATATGGCATAAAGCACATTATAATATTACAATCAGCTATGCTCAAAATTTATACATATTTATTACATTCTTGAGGCAAAACATCACTGTATTTCTATGCCTGCCTGGAATAGAGCCAAGCGCAAAGTAGATGTTCATAAAATATGCATCAAGTAAGGAAAACGAATAACTAAGATAAAATTCTAAAATGGCAAAAAAAATTTTTTTAATTAAATTAAAAATAAATAAATAAAATGGCATATTTGGGGGCACCTGAGTTGTCAGTTAAGTGTCCGACTTCAGCTCAGATCATGATCTTGCTGTTCATGAATTCCAGCCCCACGTTGGGCTCTGTGCTGATAGCTCAGAGCTTGGAGCCTACTTCGGATTCTGGGTCTCCCTTTCTCTCTTCCCCTCCACTCTCACGCTCTGCCTCTCTCTCTCTCTCTCTCCCTGTGTCAAAAATAAATAAACATAAAAAAATTTAATAAAAATAATAAAATGGCGGGCGCCTGGGTGGCTCAGTCGGTTGAGCCTCCGACTTCGGCTTAGGTCATGATCTCACGGTTCGTGAGTTCAAGCCCCGCGTCAGGCTCTGTGCTGACAGCTCAGAGCCTGGAGCCTGTTTCAGATTCTGTGTCTCCCTCTCTCTCTGTCCCTCCCCGCTCACGATCTGTCTCCCTCTGTCTCAAAAATAAAAAAAAACATTTTAAAAAATTTAAAAAAATAAAAATAATACAATGGCAAATTTTTATTTTATTGGGATCCGCTATCAGAATTTGTGTCACTAAATAAATGCTGATTATCCTACACAGAACTGGATAAGAGAGGAGTGAAGGAAGGCTTTCCATGTATACTTTTATAATATTTTGAGTCCCAATTCAATTTCCAGTGTTCAGCTTAAAGCAATTGAGGTTCTATTTTCCTGCCTCTTGAGAGAGTCTAACTTGTGTTGAAATTCATTTAATGCCCCCCAAGGTATGAAAATGAGCTCGCCCTTCACCAAAACACAGAGGCTGACATCAACGGGCTGCGGAGAGTCCTAGACGAACTGACGCTCTGCAGGACCGACCAGGAGCTGCAGTACGAATCCCTGAGCGAAGAGTTGAGGTACCTCAAGAAGAACCACGAAGAGGTAGGAGAAGCTTTACTTCTAGTCAAACCGCCATTCTGTACATTTTAAATACTTTGGGGGGTGGCATTGCATTACAACAGTATTCCGTACTCATTACAATAATTCAAACAATGCCAAGGCATTTATAAAGAATTTTCTTTCTCCCACCCTCTGCCCTTCTGATCTCGTCTCCGAGGTAATAAATATTAAGCATTTGATCTGTACCCTTCCATTTTTTAGGCTGATATAATATTCTATCCTTCTGAAAATGGTGCATTGCTTTTGCACTAATACACCCCTTTTTGTTTGCACTACATTTATTTCTTTCATTCATAAAAACTTATCTTGAGGTTAACCTCACTAAAGACCTCTCTGACTTGGAAAAGATGTCACTGTTTTCTCCACTTAGTGAGCCTGGCTTTAATGTTGAACCCGGCACAATAATAAACCCATTATTTGACACCTTACACCAGGCAGCTTCATACGCCTTTTTTTTTATGGTTATCTCCCCAAAATAGTCTCCAAAACAATGGATGAAAGGTTTTCAGAAAACACCCTATGACAGAAACGCCTAAAACACCACCAAATCTAGCTGTCCCAAAGGGGAGAATGGGGGAGGGGGGCGAGGGGGGAAGGAAAGGAAACATGAAAAGGGAAACGGGGAGAGGGAAGAGTAACAGGGTGTTGGGCTGGGAAGTCAGGCCACAGCCTAGAGCGCGGAGAAGCAGTCACATGCGCCCGGCACATGAACTGCCCCAGGGTCACGTTATCATCTCCCTGCAGGAAATGCAGGCCCTGCAGTGCGCGGCGGGCGGGAACGTGAACGTGGAGATGAACGCGGCGCCTGGCGTGGACCTCATGGTCCTGCTGAACAACATGCGGGCCGAGTACGAAGACCTGGCCGAGCAGAACCGCAGGGACGCGGAGGCCTGGTTCAACGAGAAGGTGAGGCCGCCCCCCACCCCCACCCCCACGCCCCAGCCCTGCCCGGTGCGCGCAGGCCCGCTCACCCCTCTGCACCCCGCCTTCCAGAGCGCCACCCTGCAGCAGCAGATCTCCGACCACGCGGGCGCGGCCACTTCGGCCAGGAGCGAGCTGACCGACATGAAGCGCAGCCTGCAGACCCTGGAGATCGAGCTGCAGTCGCTCCTGGCAATGGTAGGCGAGGGCGCGGGTCGGCCTGCAGGTCGCGACTCTAACCGAAGCCCTCCCTCCCTGTTAGAGCTTTGCTTTACCTACAAATACTTAGAGCGGACGAGAACAGGGAAGACAGACACTGAGACCCCCAGAAAGAGACAGAGCGTTTCTTCCTCCCCGAGATCACTGAGGGTTTCCTTCCCGGCCGGCGCTCAGCGCCCGGTTCGTGAAAATAGCCCACATTTCCCGCGGCCCCGTCCTCAAGCCCCGCAGAGCCAGCGGCAGCAGTATTGCCCCACCTGAAAACTAAGTGTCAGGCCAATGTCAGGGGGCCACACAAGGCCGACCTAGCGTCACCGGCATCTCCTGGTACTGAGGGAGCCAGTGAAAGCCGCGTGGTGCTGTTCACCCCGCAGAGGAAAAAGTACACATCTGAATCCCGATGAGCCCCATCAGCCTCTTCCTCCCCACCCACCTCACAGAGCTGGGCTTTCAGCCACCCTGGCACCTCCTGCCAGTTAGTTCCCAGGTTACCATGGAGACGAGCCAGGGCTAAAACGGGCTTCCCTTCTGGGGTGTGAGCTGGCAGCACCCGAAAAGCTTGATTTTGAGAATTACCACATACATGTGGCCCAAGCGCCCCTGTCCTCATCAGGGGTTCACGCTCCCTGAGGACACTAGGCTGTAACCCAAAGGAAAGAACCACTGTTAATACGAATGAGGGCAGTGAGCAGAGAAGGTAAAGATGACTCAAAACTATAGGAAGACTATTCTTTTATTTTTTTTTATGGTTATTTATTTTTGAGAGAGAGAGTGGTAAGCAGGGGGAGGGACAGAGAAAGAGGGGGACAGAGAATCCAAAGCGGGCTCTGTGCTGGCAGCAGAGAGCCCAATGCAGGGCTCAAACTCACAAACCATAAGATCGTGATCTGAGCCGAAGTCAGACACTTAACCGACTGAGCCACCCAGGTGCCCCTAGGAAGGCTGTTTTGACTTAGCCACCCTAGAAAGGTGCCGTGCTCTCTTACTATATGCTGTTTAGATTGGAGACTAACTTAACCAGGGTGCCCCTCTTCTCCTGACCCTGGTCACCACTGCTGGCTGGTTCCCGACACTCTCCCTGCCTCTCCTGGAGCCCTCTTCTCTTCCCTATTCCCTTCTTTCCTGCCACTGGAACCCTGTATCCCCGTTCTTGGCAACATGTTCTTGCTGCTGTATCCCTGGGCACAATCTTCCCTCTCGTTTCTGAGCTATGTTGAAAGAAATAAAGTCCTGAGTTCCCAGGTCAAAATGGAAGCATTTTCACGTAGGAGATGATGTTAGAAAGTAGTTAATTCTGTGAAGCCAGTAGTGACACGGTTTGGGTTCAGGAGATAATCCAAAAAAAAAAAAAAAAAAAAAAAAAGCCCATGCTAACAGACAACATAACTGAATTATAGAATAATAGTGGCATAGAACATAACTTCAATACTTGAGATTCTTTTGTCATAAGATGAATTCTAAGCATGGTCTATAGTACACAAATCACATGTAAGTTGGGAGTCGTCTAAATACAGAAACTTTTCATACGCTTCCTGTAGTATGCATACAGGCAAGTTCATCCATTCCTCCTTCGTCATCTACAAGCTAACCTTTACAGTGGAAGGCTGTAAAGATAGGGATGCTGTCCCCTCTGACTAAGAAGAGAATTAGCACCCTTGAAAAGGAATACCACCTGAGGACACATCCTCAGGGAAATTAAAGTTTCGAACAACAGAGCACACACCTCGCTGACGTCTTGCCTCTCGGTGCCTCCTCCTCCCCAATACCATCCTGTTCACCCTCCACTCCTTTGCCCCGGAGAGCCCAGCACCACCCAGGTAATGCCCCAGTTGGCCTATTCATTAAGTCAGTGGTTCTTAGCCCCATCAAACACCATCCGTGTCTGCCTGTGATGACGAGTATTTCATAACTCCCTCTTTACCTTAGAATGAATAGATGATATATTTAGCAATACAAAAACATTTTTAAACTACCATAATGCCATGACAGCAAAAAAAAAAGGAAAAATAAAAGTATTTTTAATTAAATATATATATAATATGTAAATACTTGGGCCCAACTATCCCAGAACATGTAATGAAAGAGACAGAGGCTTGCACCTTCCCTTGATAACTACATTTTGTTTTAAACAATGTAAGATCAGGAGAAGAAAAGGAAAATGAAAGAGTGGAAATGGGGGTGGACACTCAGATAATAACTAATATCAGGAGAAGTAATGACCACCCAGATGTCCTTACCTATGATAAGGGAAAGAGGAAAATTACTTTAATTGAAGTAGAAATCGTGTGACCAGACAAATGACAGGGTATTCAAGTGGAAAGGAGGAGGTATAATGTTCATAAGAGTAATGTGGAAATAATGACCTGTACTGGGTTATGAAATATATCCCTTGTGTTGAAAGCCCGCCCCTGTTAAGGCATTCGTTCAATCTCAAGTGCTTCATAAAAGGCCTTTGAATAACAACAGCAAATCCGGGACAGAGAAGAAAAAGAAACAGCAGCACACAAGGCCTTGGGGCAGCGGTAGAGTAGCTCTCCGGAGACAGTAGCAGAATAAGACTGAAAAACAAATACCAACCCCAAAATAAATAAGTGATTTCAAAATATAAAATTTCCAATATGATTTCTTTTTGTGCTATCTCCCCAAAAAAGTATTAATATATAGGTTGGTCGTGATAGCAAATATTGCCTAAATAGCACAAAAGTCCACAGGAACAGTCCAAAGTCTCGTGGGACAGGGCCATTTATATCAGGTCATCCAGCATGCCCGGGCCCCCACCCCGTAAATGCCTGTGACTTCCCCTGCCTCTGTGCCTCCTGTCTGGTTGTGACGAGCCCCAAGATTTCCAAACCTCACTCTGTGCTGCCGTGTGCTGAGAAGCTCTGATCTGCATAGTCCTCAAAGTGGCTTCATCCTTGCTCTGACATCTTCTGCCCTCAGAAACAGTCCCTGGAGTGCTCCCTGACCGAGACCGAAGGGAACTACTGCACGCAGCTCGCCCAGATCCAGGCTCAGATCGGGGCCCTGGAAGAACAGCTGCACCAGGTCCGAACCGAGACGGAGGGCCAGAAACTGGAGTACGAGCAGCTGCTCGACATCAAGGTCCACCTGGAAAAGGAAATTGAGACCTACTGCCGCCTGATAGATGGAGACGGGAAGTAAGTAACACCATTTGAAAATCCAGTTTTTACTTATTTTTAATTTTTTTTGACTTATTTATTTTGAGAGAGAGTGCAAGAGAGAGCACGCATGCACATGAGTGGGGGGGGGGGCAGAGAGAGAGGGAGAGAGAGAGAATCCCAAGCAGCCTCTGCACTGACAGTGCAGAGCCTGATAGGAGGCTTGAACTCACGAACCCCGAGATCATGATCTGAGCCGAAATCAAGAGTCGGACACTTAAACCAACTGAGCCACCCAGGCGCCCCTGGTTTTTACCTATTTTAAACCACAACCATGGACTGGCCATCCATGTTTCATGCCTCCAAGTCATTCCTTCTTCATTCCCACTGCAGAGAAGTGTGCCCACCTCTTGCCTCTGCGGTTATCTCTTCCACATTCTGTAAGGCACAGCCCGTTCCTTATTTGCCTTGGAGGACCCCAGTCAGCCCTTCAGAAAACCCCATTTGGTATCCATGTTAATCATTATAGGTTTCAAGATGACTCCCCCCCACCAGGCTTTACCCATCTTTCACTCCGTTCCTAATATCACTGCTGCCCTGAAATAAACTACTCTATACAAACCCCAGGGATCTACATGTTTTTAAAAAGTACATATTTGTATTTGTGCATATAGAATATATTATGTATATATATGAATATATATATTCTTGGGTTTTGAATTCTTGAGTTTAAAAAAATCAAATGGAAACAAACTTATTTTATATCCTTTCCTTAGAAGACAACTATTTCCACTTCCTCTACACAAAAATTTTAATATTTTCCTTTATGGGAAATTAACATCTGTTTTTGGCATACAGAGTTCACCTGAGTTCATGTTCACCACTTGACTCAATGAATATCTCTTAAATGATAACCAGAAATATTAAAGAATAAACTGGGGTGTTTTTGTTTTGTTTGTAGCTCATGCTCCAAATCAAAGCGCTTTGGATCAGGAGGCTCAGGGAGTTCACCCAAAGGTAATTAAATCTAATTCTTTTTCTACTGCAGCAAGTACTTTTGAGTTAATGGCAATCATCTACCATGGCAACAGTCTACATTTAAGTACTTTTAACTAAAGTGCTCTGAACTTGAAATATTATTTTTAAGTGGATGAAATTACCCCAAACTATTACTATAAATCTTTTTTTAATGTTTTATTTATTTATGTATTTATTTTAGAGAACAAGCAGGGGAGGGACAGAGAGAGAAGGAGATACAGAATCCAAAGCAGGCTCTAGGCTCTGAGCTGTGTGCTCAGAGACTGACCCGGGGCTTGAACTCATGAAACGTGAGATCATGACCTGAGCCAAAGTCAGATGTTTAACCGACTGAGCCACCCAGGCGCATCCCCACCCCCTCGCCCACGCAAACTATTATTGTAAATCTACACATGCTCTCTCACCAAAAATGTACATAGTATATTATATTACAACCACCACTGGAATTCTTCATCATGTAATCTTTTAGCTGGAATATGTGTATTCACAGGTGTTTTATTTCTAGAGTTATCCAAAACCACATTGGTAAAGACAGTGGTTGAAGAGATAGATCAACGTGGTAAAGTTCTTTCATCGAGAGTCCACTCCATTGAAGAAAAGACATCTAAAATGACCAGTAACAAAACAGAACAAAGGGTTCCTTTCTAGCCACCATTGAGAAAAGAACAATTTGGGAGAGGATTCTTCACAACTGCATTATTCTAAATATCAAGAAAATTATTATTTTCTACCTTTAATGATAAATCACTTAGCAAAAATAACCTGGTTTCTTAGTTCACTTTTACAGGGTGTTGGGTGTTTGTTTTCAAATAAATAAAAAAGTGATTGTGCACTCATTTCCATTCACTCATGACTAATAAATAATTGTTCAAGATTTATGTTTTTTCTACATGCATAGGGATATATTTATGGAATCTGTTTTCATTGACTTTCACTCTAGTTTTAAATTATAGTCAATACCACATGGCATTATTAACATTCACTAGGTGTAATCTTTTTTTTTTTAATTTTTTTTTAATGTTTATTTTTGAGACAGAGAGAGACAGAGCATGAACGGGGGAGGGGCAGAGAGAGGGGGAGACACAGAATCGGCAGCAGGCTCCAGGCTCCGAGCCATCAGCCCAGAGCCCGATGCGCGGCTCAAACTCATGGACCACGAGATCGTGACCTGAGTCAAAGTCGGACGTTTAACCGACTGAGCCACCCAGGCGCCCCTAGGTGTAATCTTTAAGTATCTCACCATTTTTACATGGGCAAATAATCTGGAAAAAAAATTAGAAATTCTCCTGTGATTGAAAAATCCCATCACTAGATGGCGCATTCCTGGTATTCTACTGGCAAACCTATCAAACTCTGGAGATCTGGATACTTCCCAGGGTACTGTTCCCCATACAATCAGAATTATATCTGGAAAGATCCACAGCAATGAACCTTGTGTGAATAGCTTTTTTTCTAAAGCAAACTTTTTCTGTCAAGCCCCAGATAGCAAACAGTTCAGGCTTTGCAGGCATAAGGTCTCTATTTCAACTATTTGGCTAAGCCATTGTAGCAGAAAAAGGCCACAGAAAATAGATAAATGAATGAGCATCACTGTGTCCCAAAAAACTTTATTTATGGACACGAAAACCCAAATCGCAAATAAGTTTGACGTATTATGAAATACTACTCTTCTTTTGATTTTTTTTCAACAATTTAAAAATAGGAAAACATTCTTAGCTCGTGAGCTATACAAAACCAGGAGGCAGACCAGATTCAACACACCAAAACCTGGTCTAGAATTTAAAATCTCATGAGGTTGATGAACATTGATGAGGGAGCGTAAGGCAGGCTGAGGGCAAAGTATAAACTACCACACCCCCCACCCCCAGCTGGGATATGTGTGACATTCCTCAGGTACTTCTGGGTGCCTGAGAACAAAGGAAAGGACAGAAAACAAATGGCTAAACTGGTAGAGTCTCCATCAGTTTACAAATATCTTAGTAAATTATAACAAAAAGGTAATCTTATCAATAGCCTAATCTCCAGGAACTTTCTACTGTCTTAATGATAATGCTTTGCTAGAGGGAAAAACAATCTTAGCCTGACAATAGCTAGGCCTCCAGGACTCTGTGAGTCTTCTTTAGCATATGGAAATCCCTTTAAGAAACTTGACTTTATGTCCCCCAGCTCCATAGTATATATAACCAGTCACTCTTCACAACCCCAGTGCAGCTCTTTCTGTCCACAGGTCCTGTCCCCGTGCTTTAATAAAATCACCTTTTTTGCACCTAAGATGTCTTCAAGAATTCTTTCTTGGCCATCAGCTCTGAATTCCACCATCACTGCAAAACCCCATCATTCATTACAGTTACTGTGTCTTTCTATGTTTCTGGATCAAAATGTATGGTAAGCAGTCTTAATAGATGTTACATTCCCTAAAAGGAGAGTGGCTCTCCTATTTCTGTAATATGTGGTCTGATTCTGATGAGAAGTTCCAGTGAAGGCAGGAATTCTCCCCAACAACACAGCAGTCACGTGGGAGTTCAAATACTCTTCCAAATATACAGCATACAGGGCCAGATGCATAATTTGCAGGTGTAAGTACAGGATGAAAATGTGGAGTCTTCTTGTTCAAAAATCAGGGGGGAAAAGTGTCATTCAAGGCACTAAAATATAAAGTTGTTTTCCTTTCTTCTGCAGTCATACACTCTACTTGTCATGTTTTTCTTATTTGTTGTTTAATGTCATTCGCAGTAAATAAAAATTAAAATTTTAAGTTATTGGCATAAATTTTGCCATTCATTTTTGTGTTGGGAAATACCCATTTTAAACTCGAATATAAGAACATTTAACTTGTGTACAGAATCTCCAAAATAACACAATTTATATTTCATAGCTGATACATGTGAAAGAAAGGAAAAAATTCTTCCTTGACTTTTCAAGGTCTTCCAACTAGACTAAGAATTAATTTACGTGAGTCAGATTAACAGGAGAAAAAAACCCAACAAAGTCTTACTACATGCTCACGGAGACCCAACAATGAAAGTGAGACCCAAAGAAATGACCAAGGCAGGCAGTTTTTATGCTTCTTAGACAAAGAGAAAATAAATCTGTGGGCAGTAGACAGGACAAAGGAAACTTAACTTCGGGAGCTTCAATTAGTAAGGAATTCTAAGCAGAATTAGGGCTAAGGTAGTAAATCAGTAAAAAGTAACAAGAGTTGTTTACACGACTTTCTTGGCTCTAAATTTCCCATCTCTGGTAATAAGGATGTCTCTTTACCTCTTGGTACAGAGAGGGTATGTTTCACATAGGAGATTTATTTCCTGCTTTCAGAGGGACAGAGAGGAGGGTTCGAATGTCCTTCTTGTACAGGCTTTCTTAAGTAGCTTTTATTTAAAATAGTCAGTATGCCAAAGTAGCATATTTTGGGGCAGGCTGCCTTTTGTTAGCCCCTACAAATATGTGTGTATTTTGTTCTTACCAAAACAGTGGAAACACTGCACCAAACCAACTCAGCTCGTTTTCTTTCACTTCTTTAAACAGTAAAACCTTGGATTGTGAGTAACTTGTTCTGCGAGTGTTCCGCAAGACAAGGCAACATGTCTAATAAATTTTAACTTGATAAGCTGAGCGATGTCTTGCAACATGAGTCCTGCGTGACGCCAAATGTCACATGATCACAACCGAGCCAATGGTTCTTGAAATCCCCAGATATACAAGTGCTTTGGATTACAAGTGCGTCTCCAGAACAAATTATGCTCGCAAACCAAGTTTTTACTGTATGCTCACATCCTACGAATGCATGCCATTGGCATACTGATGATTAACAAAGAGACAGGAAAAGAAGCAGGGAGTTGCCCTATCTTTCCATAGCATTGTTTTCAGCATACAGGGATATAACAATATGCGATAAGTTTCCTTGGAAGTTCATGTTTCTTAGAACACCGCTGCCTTCTTTCTGCATCTGAAACAAATTCTACTTGAAGGAAAGCCTGGCCTCTCGGGGTTGTCAGAAACTCTACTTACTCGGTCATGGACATACAGACATATTTCCATACTCCTCTGCTCAGACACTTGTCCCATTGCCCCAGCGGCCTTCGCTTACAAGACCCAAGTTCAGGGATAAAATTATTAAGACTATCAAGATGGTAACAGAAAAGCATGAAACCAAGCGTGAGGTCGTTTGGAACATGAGACCTTGTGTGCTGCACAGATTTCCCAGTGATGAAGCCAGCCCGGCTTATCAGGTGTGCTCATAACACATTGATTTTAAAAACACTGTCTCCATGGTGACCGGCTTTTCCTGGTGTGATACAGCGATTTCTAATAAGAAACATATTTTCATCCCATTCCTGGCACAGAGCTCCCCAAATCCTTGGAAGTTCCAAGGTGTGGAGAGGTTTTGAGATTCTTTTGTGATGTTAACGAGGTGACTTTTGGAAACTAAACATGGAGGGTGGTTGCCAGATGAGCCAACCTTGGGATGAGGGGGTTAGAACTTTTCAGTCCCACCCCCAACCCCACCTCCCGGGAGGGGAGAGGGGGGAGGAGCTTAAGTTCAATCACTAAAGGCCAATGATTTAATCAACCACACCTATGAAATGAAGCCTCCATAAAAACCCCCAAGGACAGGGTTTGCAGGGCTTCCAGGTGGATGAACATGTGGAGACCTGGGGGGAGTGGTACATCCAGAGAAGGCACAGAAGCTCTGTGCTCTTTCCCATACCACGCCATATACATCTCTTCCATGTAACTGTTTCTGACTTCTATCCTCTTATAATAAACCGGTGATTTAATGAGCAAAATGTTTCTCTGAGTTCTGTGAACCACCCTAACGAAATAATCAACCCAAGGAGGGGACCCTGGGGAAACCTGTGATCTGCAGCCAGTGGTTTAGAGACACAAGTGACAGCCCAGACTTGAGATTGAGGTCTGAACTAGTTGGAGGTAGAGTGAGCAGTCTTACAGGACTGAACCCTTCACCTCTCTCCAGGTAGACGGTGGGATAATTGCTACTGACAATTGTGCCAGAGGATTCCTTGGTGTGGGGAAAAAACCCACACCCTGGATTGGAATCAGGGTCATACTCCTGCCGTGGTACAGTGAGCACACATTGCACTTTGTGGTAAGGGTGCTGTTGATGTGACAAGATTCAAAAGAAAAGCAAATAACTCTAAGTCATCATTTTGTTGAAAGAAAGAGAGAAAGAGAGAGGAAGGAAGGAAGGAAACAAGGAAGGAAGGAAAAAAAGAAAGAGAGAGAAAGGAAGGAAGGAAGGAAGAAGAAAGAAAAAGAAAGAAAGAAAGAAAGAAAGAAAGAAAGAAAAAGAAAAAAGAAAGAGAAAGAAAGAAAGAAAGAAAGAAAGAAAGAAAGAAAGAAAGAAAAAGAAAGAGAAAAAGAAAAGGGGTGTCTGCATGGTTCAGATGGTTAAGCATCCAACTCTTGATTTCAGCTCAGGTCATGGTCTCACAGTTCCTGAGATACAGCCCCTTATCGGGCTCCACAATATCAGCCCAGAGTTGGGCTTCTCTCTCTGCCTCTCCCTCACTCACACTCTCTCTCTGTCTCAAAATAAACCAACATTTTTTAAAAAGAAGAAGAAATTACAAGTCTAAAATGAAGTCATATGCCCCCCCCCCCCATAGCAGCAAACCAAAACTTAATTACAGTTTCAACCTATTCCAGCAATGTGACCTTTTAACGGTCCATCTGAAATTTCCTGATAGGAAATGATGAGGTCATCTGCATGATAAAACAAAAAGCAAAAAATCTGCCCTTCTCTTCCCCCAAAAAAGAAGAAGTAAAAATCCTTTTGTTTTTTTCTGTTGCCAATACCCTCTTGCTTTACCCTCCTTCCTATAAAAAGCCTTCCATTTTGTACAGCTCCTTGGAGCACCACTCGACTTGCTAGGTGGAATGCTGCCCAATTCATGCATTGTTTAATGAAGCCAATTAGATCTTCAAATTTACTCAGCTGAATTTTGTTTTTTAACAATTTCTTGCCAAGGGAACAAACCAGAATTCCCTGTGTATCTTTTTAGCAAAGGAACAGACGTAAAATGAAATTCTGGGTGTGTTTCCTTTCTGTTCCGTTGAGTTCATAGATCCAAGCAAATATCCCATCCTCAGAATTTAGACTTAAATCTGTCCTTCCTTTTGAGGAGGGTGAGAATTCCCCATGGTGTTTAGGTCTGATTTTCCTTCACTCTGCAGAAGTCTGGGGCTCCTGAGTTCTTCAGGAGTTCTGCTAATAATTGATGAAGTTTTGGGGTGATGGTGGGGTTCGGAGCTGACGGCCAAGAAACAATTCTTGAAGACGTCTTTGGTGTAAAAGGTGATTTTATTAAAGCACGGGGACAGGACCCGTGGGCAGGAAGAGCTCCACTCGGGTTGTGAAGAATGACTCATTATATCTATGGGGCTGGGGGAGGTAAAGTCAAGAGGAAGTTTCTTTTCTTTCTTTTTTTTTTTTTAATGTTTATTTATTTTTGAGAGAGAGAGAGACAGACAGAGGGTGAGCAGGGGAGGGGCAGAGAAAGGGAGACACAGAATCTGAAGCAGGCTCCAGGCTCTAAGCTGTCAGCACAGAGCCTGACACGGGGCTTGAACCCACAAACCCTGAGATCATGACTGAGGGGAAGTCTGGCACTTAATGACTAAGCCACCCAGGTGCCCCAAGAGGAAGTTTCTTAAAGGGATTTCCCATATGCTAAAAACTCACAGATTTCAGGAAGCCTAGCTATTGTCAAGCTAAGGTTCTTTTTCCCTCTAGCAAAGCATTAATATTAAGACAGTAGGGAGTTCCTGGAGAAAGAAACTACTCTGCCTGCCTCAAGTATCTGTCAATGGGCTGCAGGTTACAAGGAAATTCAATTTTCTCTGCCATTTCCTTTCTTTTTTTAATTTTTTTTAAACATTTATTCATTTTTTGAGAGACAGAGAGGGACAGTACAAACTGGGGAAGAACAGAGAGAAAGGGAGACACAGAATCCGAAGCAGTATCTGCCATTTCCTTCTTGCCTTTGTTCCCCACATCACTATGGAGGGAGGGTGATGTTGGGGCTCCAGGAAACTGAGTCTATAAGTTTCTGTATATTAGGCTAATGATAGATTGCCTTTTTCTTGTAATTGACTAAGATATTTGTAAACTGGTGGAGAGTCTATCAATTTAACCATTTATTTTCTGTCCTTTCCTTTGTCCTTAGGCAGCCAGGAGTGCCTGAGGAATGTCACACATATCCCACCTTGGGGGCAGGGGGCAGTGAGGAAGGGGGTAATGTTAGCTTGTGCTTGGTCCTCAGCTTGCCTTATGGTCCCTCATCAATAATCACATGTTCTTCTCCAATCCTTGCCTGTTGCTTTTTGCTGTGGTGACATTCTATACTGAGTGTACTTATAAGGAATCAGTTGCCATCTGAAGGAGGACTTCAGATACTATGCTTGGGTGGTTGTTAAAGCACAAATCACAAACTGATATCCACCCCTGTTTTTCAAAGAGAGCATGAGTGGGGGAGGGGCAGAGAGAAAATCCCAAGCAGGCTCAGCACGCTGTCATCACAAAGCCCGATGCAGGGCTGGAACCCACAAACCATGAGACCATGACCTGAGCCAAAATCAAGAGATGGCACTTAACTGACTGAGCCACTCAGGCACCCCAATATCTCTTCTTTTAACAAATACCCAAGATTTGTGGGAGCTCATTACAAGGGAAGTGAATTACCATTTGTTATTGGGTGATGCAAATGTGTTGCTGTTGTGATTTTTAATTTTTTTTGTCATCACAAAGAATTTTATAATACATTGTCATATACATATATTGTATGTCTATATATAGATAGATATAGGTGTATATATCATAGATTCTGAGTTTTACATCTGCTGAGAAAGGTCTTTGTCATTACAATATTATAAGTAAAATTGCCCATGTTTTTCTTTTCTTTTTTTTTCTTTCTTTCTTTTTTTTTTTTTTTTAACTTTAGAGAGAGAGAACAGGAGCAGAGGGGAAGGGCAGAGGGAGAGAGAGAGAATCTTGGGCAGGCTCGACACTGGGCGCAGAGCCTGATGCTGGGCATGATCTCACGACCCTGGGATCATGACCTGAGCTGAAATCAAGAGTTGGACTCTTCAACCAACAGAGCCACCCAGGTGCCCCGCCCATGTTTTCCTTTTAGTACTTTTGAGATGGTAATAGGATTTTTGTCATATGACATTTTTATCCATGTAATATTAGCCATCCTCCTTTTCTATAAATAGCTCCCTTGGAATAGTGCATGCTATTTAATATACTATTGAGTTGTATTTGCTAATATTTTATTTGAGATTGTGCATTTCCAGAATATGTATTTTCTCTGGGAACTGATTTTCTTTAAACTTCTTATTGTGTTTGTAACTTATTCAGTGTAATGATTTCTTGCTTTTATTTCTTACCCTTTCCTAAGTTCTGTCTCCTCATTTCTAAGTGTCCCAACTATGGTTTATGTAGTTTTTTTTTTCTTTCATTCCATCATTTTTAACTCACTTTAGATCACTTTGAAATGGTAGGTTATATCTTAATCTGTTTTGCAAATGTGTCTTTCTGGCATACTCCCATTTTCTATAGAGATGTAATTTAGCTCCTAAATTTTTTTTGTTTTTGTGTGCTAGCATTTTGTAGGATTTTACTTCAATCCTTTTCTTTTTTTCATTTTTTAGGCAATTCATGTTCCTGAACTTCTAGAATGAATATAGTTCCACAAAGCTTTTCTAAGTGCACAGAGCTCCCTTTTCTCAGTTTTCATCAAGTGTTCAAAAATATATTGGCTTGATTTCAAATTTCCTGTCTGGACCTTCACTTTCCTTCATTTCTACTGACCCTATTCTGATCAGTTTTGATTCTTCTTTCTGGGGTTTCTTCTCATGGTGGGATGCTCTCTTGGAAGGGAACCACAGCTTTTTGTGAATTTTGAGAATTCACAGAATCTAGACTATTTTCCTCTCACCTAATGGCAAGACTCTTTTCACTCACCTACTTCTGGATGGGCAAAATTCTCCCAGTTTTGTAGGCAGATAGGGTTAGGGGTCCCCAGAAAAAGAAAGATGAGTTACAGCTTTCTCAACATAAGAGAAGTCATTTTAGGCCCCCAGCCATGTTGTGGTCTATGCCTGACCAGCACAACTTGCCCAAGCACACTTCTAGAAGAACTTCCTAGGAAGTGCTGGAATTACAAAGAAATGCAAAAATCTCAGTAGTTCAAGATTTTAAGGGAATAAAGGGAATGCAACAACAAATTCTCCACCAGGCAAGGGAATAGCGTAACCACATCCGAGGCAACAAATCAATAATAAGCCTTCCAGTGCTGTTTCAAAAGTAAAGATTGACCTAACACACATCCTTGAGTTGTTTTTTCACAGGATTTAAACCCCTTTGAGCACTCCAATACCAGACTAACTAGAGCAGAGAATGGATGATGCTGACCCATGCTGGCCCCCATGACTTCAATCAACTAGGACCTAGACTCTGTCCACTTAGGATGATTTTTGCCCAATTCTCTACTAAATTCTCCCTAAGTCCCTCTGTGAATACACATGCATTCTTAGCTTAAAACTTCTCTAATTTTGTTGTTTGGGGAGACACTGCTGTGGCAAATATCCATATGTTCTCCTTACCTGTTGTAAATAAAACCCTTGATTTTGCTATTATTTGGCTTGGTTGTGTCTTTTGGCTCAATACCCACCAAGTGGCAAACCCAGTTTCAAGTTACAGTTTCACCTTCCTCCTCAAATTCACCTGCTGTCATTTTCAGTTGGCCTTCCATTTTTCTCCTGTAATCAGACCCTTCAGGTGCCTCTGGATTCCCTCTTTTTCCCACAGAAATGCTTCCAACATGCAGGTCTTAAGGCTAATGGTAGTTTGTTCTATCAGCTTATATTTTGGGTTTCTTGATAATACCTTGCCCCCTAGATTTGTTAGAAAAGTTGTACATGGAGGGAGGGTGCTTGGGTGGCTCAGTTGGTTCAACATCTGACTCTTGATTTCAGTTCAGCTCATGATCTCACCTTTCATGAGATCAAGCCCTGAATCAAGCTCTGCACTGGCAGCACAGAGCCTGCTTAGGAGTCTCTCTCTCCCTCTCCCTCTCTCTCAAAATAAATAAAATAATAATAAAGTAAATAAAAAATAATAAAAGTTGTACATGGGTCTCTGGTTTTGTGATATAATTGTTCTGTGTGATCTCTATGTAAGAATTCAAAAATTCTGCCATTATTGCCATGAGTTCCCAGAATCCACACCTTATTCTTGAAAGACATTTCTGTTTGGTGCTGAGTTTTAATGTGAGAATTATCTTTTCTTAATATTTTGTAGAGATCATTCCAGTGTCTTTGAATTTCTATTGTTGCTAGTGGAAGCTGCTGACAGTCTGATTATGGTTCCTTTGTAGATGATCTCTATTTTCTCTGGCTGCTTTATGGTCTTTTCCTTGTCTTTGGTGTTCTTCGGCATCACTATAATGTGACTAGAAGTAGATTCTTTTTTTTTTTTAATTTTTTTTTCAACGTTTTTTATTTATTTTTGGGACAGAGAGAGACAGAGCATGAACGGGGGAGGGGCAGAGAGAGAGGGAAACACAGAATCGGAAACAGGCTCCAGGCTCCGAGCCATCAGCCCAGAGCCTGACGCGGGGCTCGAACTCACAGACCGCGAGATCGTGACCTAGCTGAAGTGGGACGCTTAACCGACTGCGCCACCCAGGCGCCCCTAGAAGTAGATTCTTAAATTCACTTTGCCTCTTCTATTGGAGGACTATTTCTAGTCTATTCTAGAAAATTCTTACCCACTGTCCCATTCTGTTAGTGTTGTCTTTAGGGTGACTCCAATCAAAAGCGTGCCAAAATTTCTCTCCAGTCTCTCTCTCTCTTGCTCTCCCTCTGTCTCATTCTCTTTCATTTAGAATACCTTATCATTTTCCCTACAATTTACTTATTTTCTTCTCAGTTATGTCTTATCTGTTGCTTAATGCTCAGTTGAAATCTTCAATTTTAGGTATTATATTTCCCATTTCTTATTTTTATTGAAGTATAATTAACACACAGTGTTCTATTAGTTTCAGGTGTACAATATAGTGATCCAACAATTCTATATGTTGCTCATTGACCATCATGATAAGTGTCCTCCTAATGCTCTTTATCCATTTATTTTCTCTTCTCATTTCTTTTTCAAATTTACCTAGTCATTTTTGATAGTCACTCATTCATTTGTAACACCTGCGGTTCTCTCTTTCACTTCCCTAAACACAAAAACCACACTTTTTTTGCATACACTTTCTTATAATCTTATTATCGTTGGTCTTTGATGTCCTATTCTGTAGACTCTAGTTAGGGTTGACTCTTAGTCATATGGGTTTGTTTCCTCACACGTTTATTTCATTATGAGTGTGTATATGGTTGGAATTTGACTTTGGGAGTCCTGCAGGGTCAGGACAGAGATGATTTCCCCAGGGTACTATGGAGCAGTACCAACCTGAAAACATCTTAAATGAATTTCTTGGATTGGGGTTCTCAGAGTAAGTGGGCATGAATTCAAGCTGTAAGACTGTATCAGAGTAATGCCATGATTACAAGTCATCATCAAATATCAATAACATTAATATTATTGAATTTTTACTCAGTACCATCAGTGACAGAATGATTTACTGGTTTCTCCATTTGGCCAGCAAGGAGATTTTTGTAACATCATCTTTTCTACTGAAGTCATAGGCTTTTGGGATATACAGCTTTAAGTGGTGGTCTCAAGTTCAGCTATGACACTTGGTCAGGTCCAAATATTATTCCTCAACGGAACTCTTAAGCAGAAAATCTGTTTCTGCTCTGGGTATATTTCTAGGATGACTCGAGCTTTTGTGTTTGCTCACCACTCATATTTCAGCTATATGTGTTTTCTCTTTTTAAATGACTTCTTTTCTTTTCTTTTGAGCTTAGATATGAATTTAAAAGACATTTTACAATAATTTATTCAGCATTAGGATATTTCATCTAGTCTTATTTAACTGCTAGACATGGAGATACTATGGTGTCTATTTTTTTTTAAGTTTATTTATTTATCTTGAGAGAGAGAGAGAGAGAGAGAGAACATGAGCCAGGGAGAGGGGCAGAAAGAGAGGGACAATCTCAAGCAGGCTCCGAGCTGTCAGCACAGAGCCCAACATGGGGCTGGATATCACAAACCATGAGATCATGACATGAACCAACATGAAGAATTGGACACTTAACCAACTGAGCCACCCAGATGCTCCCCACAGTCTATATTTTAAACTGGACTCTGTATCAACTTTGTTTGTAAATTTTACAATAAAACCTCTGTACCTTACAATGAAACTTGGGGTTCTTTTTTTCTTGGTTAGTTTTAAATGAATTTTTACTTTTTACCAAAGTAATGAGTGTACTTTGTTTTAACAGTCAAATCATGCTAAAAGTAAAAACAAAAGACAGTAGTGTCCTTTCTCTCCCTTCTTTTACCTCAAGCCCTGATTTCCACAGGCAACCACTTAAAACTCGTTTAGCTGCTCCTTGTCATCTTTATCTCTATATTTTAAAATGATATGCATTATTCAATATTTCTTGATTTATTGGTTGTAGATATTATATATTGTGCTCTTAAAGGAAGGTTGAGAGTTTTGCCTTTACTACCTTCCTTCTTCTCCTAATATAGTTATACCATAATATTTGGTTAAATCAATGTTCGGTATCTTCATCATTATGACTAAGTAAAGATCGTTCGTTATTGTGTTGAACAGTATACACCATGTTTTCTTGGACAACTTTTTGCTCTTCATGCAAGCAATATTTTTCTAACATTTTTACTAGCCAAGTTTCCTATACATCTTAATCTCTCATACTCTTTCTTACATAAACAAAACCACCCATCATTTTCATGTATCCCTGGCAGATCTCACACTCAGAATCTTCCCATCTTGTATTTTTTCTTTCAACCTAGTACCCAGCCATCATCAGGGATGTGCACTCAGTGCACTTGTACTGGGACCCCATTTCTTGGATTCTAAGCTTTCCCTTATCTTGTTCATTTTCCCTTCTAGTGGTTTTCTGACAAAGTGTGTAAGGGAGGTAAATTTTTTGAGAAATTTCATGTCTGAAAATATTTTTATTCCACCCTCATTCATGATTAATTGTCAATGTAGAGGATTTTAGGTTGGATATCACTTTTTTTTTAATGTTTATTTATTTTTGAGAGAGGGAGAAACAGAGCACAAGTAGGGGAGAGGCAGAGAGACAGAGAGACACAGAATCTGAAGCACGTTCTAGGCTCCGAGCTGTTAGCACAGAGCCTGACGTGGAGTTAGAACTCATGAACCGTGAGATCGTGACCTGAGCCGAGGTGGGACGCTTAACCAACTGAGCTACCCAGACACCCCGGATATCATTTTCAAGTAGAATTTTGAAGGCATTCTTCCTTGGAGTCATGACTTCCAGGGCTGTTGACAATTTCAGAGCCATGCTGATTTCCACATCATTGATTGTGTTCTCTTTTCTTCCGGTATTTTAAGTGTTCTCTTTTCTCTCCGTGGTTCTCTGAAATAAACTGAGCACATGCTGTGTGGCAGTTCTTTTTCACTTATTACTCATAGTTCTTGGTGGCCTCTTTCAACTTAGCAGCTAGGTCCTTTAGATATGAGTAGTATTATAGAATATGTTTATAATATAATTTCTTCATCATGTCTTCTTTCTCTCTTTCTGATTTACTTAAGGTTGTTCTTCTTGGACTAAGCCTCTAATTTTCTAATCTTTTCTTTTATCCATCTTTTTGTCTTTTGTCAACAGTTAGGGAGATTTTTTTTAAGCTTATCTTCCAACTCTTCCATTGAAGTTATTTTGGAAGTTATTTTTTAATTCTGAAAGCCCTTTTCTTGTGCTGTTCAATTTTAATGGTACTGTATTCATGTTTCAAATATGCAATATTTTTGTTACTTCTAAGGACATTAATGATAGGTAGTTTTATTTTGTTTTTTAAGTTTTCTTTCAGCTTCCTTTATTATCTGTTTCCCAAGTGCCATTTTTCTGTTTCTTTCTTTGAATCTTTGTCTTTCATGTTGAAGTGTTTTCCATTGTATGGTGTTCTGAAATTCTGCTCATCTTTAAGAGTAAAGCCCTAAATATTTGGAGGCTGTGTGTGTGTGTGTGTGTGTGTGTGTGTATCATCACTCCAGAGTGGTTGTGCAGTAAGCATTCTTTGGTATATTCAAGTATCTGCAGGTATTTTCTCTAGAACTCTTCAGGTATCCTGGGGAAGAATCTGACAACTAGAAATGGCTCCCTAATTTGCAGGGGCTAATGCAAAATGAAAATGTCAGGTCCCTTGTTCAAAAGTCAGGAAAAAGTTCAGTGAGAGATACTAAAATATGAATATTTTTCTTTAAAAACATTGTATTACTTATAACATATAATAGAGGTTTAGTAATACAGATGTCACATAATCTTACAAATTACAAAGAAATAACATTTTTGATGTCATAATTTTATGTAATACAATAGGGTATGCTGCTTTATTAATATGATTTCTTGATCAATCAGCAGATTTTTCTGGCTTGCTTTTCTGCAAATTCACTTATTAGGTCATGAAAATTTATATTTTTACCAACCTCATTTTCAACCTCTATAATTGAAAGCGATGTCCGTTGTTCTTGGCAAATGCAAGATCTCAAATAATCTCAAATGGAGACAACAATAGGAGCAAATACCAAAAGGAGGGAAAGGAGAAGAGCAGTAAAATAAAAGAATGAATAGGTCAGGTAAGTACAACCTACCTCAAGAAGAAACACATGTCAGGCAAAGGAGCTTTATCTAGTTTATAGTCCATGGATTTTAAACCACGTTTTTAAACTCACAGAAACACAAGTCATGTCTCCACCTTAGAAATGGCAGCTCAGCGAGAATGAACTTTGCATTGATCACACAGCCAGGAAGTTGCAGAACTGGGATACAGATGCTGATATATCTGAATCCAAGAGCCCACATTCTTTCAATTACATGAATGGTGGTGTGTTTTAGGAATGGTGCCTTGACTTCCTGATCTGCCTACTGACCAGGACAGAGAGGAAAAAGACTTGAACCAAAATCCAATAATTGAACTGAAAAAAAATGATAGTGAAAAGAAAATAGAAGAGATAAATGCTTCAAGAGACACTGCAGAAGTACGTTCAGTTGGACCTAGTAATTTGTTGGATGTGAACTGTTAGAAGATGACAAAAATTAAAGATTTCTTAGCAATCTTGAGCATGAGTCAGAGTAATTCCACCAGTAAGTAATGAAAAAAGGTACAAAAGACAAAGTCTGATGACAAACTTTGATATGACAAAGTGTGAGTGTTGAACTAGAAGTCATGACAGAGCCTCTCAGTAGAAACGTCTGCTGGGCATAGTGAGGCCCAGTGGGTCTAGAATGGGGCAGAGGCCAGCGCTAAAGATGTATATTTAGAAACCATTCACCTAGAGCCAAAACAACAAGAAGAGATAACAGCACCAAAGGAGAATGTGTAGGAAACAAGAAGACCAAGCACAAACCTGTAAGGAATGACAAAATTTAGGGCACAGACACACTGAATGAAAGAAAGAACAGGAGCAAACAGAAATATTCTAATAGAAGTATTCCCAGAAGGCAATTGTTCAGAGCTCAGTAAACCTGGGGTGGTCAGTATCAAATGTGCCTAAGATAGTGTAGGAGAATAAACACAAGAAACACTGACTGAATTGGAGATGTGGGATAATTAGCAATCTTTAAGAGTTAATTTCAATAAAGTGCTGGGACCAAAATTCAGGAGTGAGTAGGAGGAGAAGAGTGGAGGAAGTGAATGCAGAAAATTTTTCTAGAAATAATGAAAGGAAGATGGGTGTCTGGGTGGCTCAGTCAGTTAAGTGTCCAACTTTGGTTCTGGTCATGATCTCACGGTTCATGGGTTTGAGCCCTGTGTTGGGCTCTGTGCTGACAGCTCAGAGCCTGGAGCCTGCTTCAGATTCTGTCTCCTTCTCTCTTTGCCCCTCCCCTGCTCACACTCTGTTTCTCTCTCTCTCAAAAATAAATAACATTAAAAAAAAAAAAGAGAATGAATGAAATGAAGAAATGTAAAAATGCAAGAAATCTAGAAATAGAAAGGCCACATACAGACCATAGTTTTAGTCTTTTCATTTTAAAGATAAGGAAACTAGGCCCAGAGACGTTAGCTAACACCTTTATTTAACCTGGGTGGCAAAAGAGCTTAGACAGAAAACGAGTAAAAATGAAATGGTAACTCAGGAGGGATAAGGATCAAGGAAGACTTTCTGTTGCCAAATAAGAGTCCATTTAATTCCTCAATTTTCATTTAAGACCTGGCCTCCTTCCTCTAGTACCATGAGCTCATGATCTTGAAATTATTTTCAATACATCTGAAAGAAAGATCATATTATCCACTGAAAACCATGACTATGATGCCTCGCATGCTGGAAAAATATATGATGTTGTTGGTTTGAGCAGGGGAAAGAGAAATTTGTCTATCACACTTTTTTATTCTTAAAGGAGTTGTATAGTCCTGAAACCTGGAGGACAGGAAGGATTGCTCATACTAAATTTGAAATGCATCACTATAATAATCTTGATAATACTCCTCCCTGTCCTATTTTGGAGATAACAAATAACCCCAAGGTAACTATCCACCTACAGAAATGGACACAGTAGGGTAAAGGCGTTCATTAAAAAAAAAAAAAATCACCCAATTATGAATAATTCAGGATGAGCTGGCAAACACCATTTTGCTATGAGCAGCAAAGTTCATCAAGAAACACCCTGATAATGCGTATATAAAGACAAGCTCAACTGTTTGAGCAGAACATTTGCCATCGAAGCTTCACCCCAGGAACAAGCTCTCCAGCCTGGACATCATGTCTGTGCGCTTTTCTTCTGCATCCAGACGGCTTGGCTCTAGCGGGGGAGTGGGCTTTGGGGCTGGAAATGCATGTGGTGTGTCAGGCATTGGAAGTGGCTTCTCTTGCGCTTTTGGGGGCAGCTCACCTGCAGGAGGCTATGGCGGAGGGCTCGGAGCGGGGACGGCCTCTTGTACTGCCTTCATGGGGAACGAACACGGCCTCCTGTCGGGCAACGAGAAGGTGACCATGCAGAACCTCAACGACCGGCTGGCCTCCTACCTGGAGAATGTGCGTGCCCTGGAGGAGGCCAACGCCGACCTGGAGCAGAAGATCAAGGGCTGGTATGAGAAATTTGGGCCTGGTTCCTGCCGTGGTCTTGATCATGATTACAGCAGATACTTCCCAATAATTGATGACCTCAGGAACCAGGTAAGAAACACAATGTTGTGAGGGTTAGTTAATACCCCAGAGAGTATTTAGCCACACGAGCACCCACAAACGTGTATGCTGTTACACACAGCAGGGCTTTGCTCTCAGCTTCTAATTTTCAGAAGTTCATTATTAATATTAAAAATAATTTATTAAAAAATTTGTTAATGTTTATTTTTGAGAGAGAGAGAGAGAGAGAGAGAGAGAGAGAGAGTCACAGTGTGAGCAGGAGAGGGGCAGAAAGAGAGGGTGACACAGAATCTGAACCAGGCTCCAGGCTCTGAGCTGTCAGCACAGAGCCCAACACAGGGCTTGAATCACGAGCCATGAGATCATGACCTGAACTGAAGTTGGAAGTCCAACCGACTGAGCCACCCAGGCACCCCAATATTAAAAATAATTTATATTAAAATTCTAATCTCCGAACATGGCTCACCCATACCTGGTATGAGGTATGCATGTTTATGCTTTTTGTGATATGAAAATATCAAAAACTGCCCAATGTTTCCTGCTATTTATTTATAAGTTTTTCCATAGAAAGGATTTTTTTAACAGGTGGGGTGAAGTGGTAAAAGAGGCCAGACTTACTTTCCCGTTTCCAAAAGAATCATCTTATTATTAGACACAGAATGCCAGAAAGATTACTATAATTTCATAGGTGACTTTATTTCAAGGGGATGTGACATTTTTAGATTTATTTCCTCACTCTTAACTAACTCTCCATTTATCAGATAATTTCTGTAACTACCAGTAATGCCAATATTATCCTGCAAAACGATAACGCAAGACTAACGGCTGATGACTTCAGGCTAAAGTAAGTAAAGCTGAAGAGAAACCAAAGAAGGTTATCTCAACATTCCCCCCACCCCTTTAATTTAGGCTATTGGAGGTCACCTAACTTGTTTGCTTTTGCTTCTTTGTTTTAAACCAAATGCGTATAAGAATGACCAGCTGAATGGGAAATTTAGGAACTTACACAAGTGAATGTTAAGATCATATGAAAGATTTTCGAGTGTTCCTATTCTTTTGCTTCAAAGAAATTTGTTCATTGCATTATGGGCAGTCTAACGGAAATTTTGAGTAGATTTTAACAGTTCGACCTCAAAGCACGGTTGGAGTTTTATGATGACCTAAAAAGTGATGGGACTAAGGTAATGCAGGTGTCTACTATTTCCTAAGGTTTGAAAACGAACAGGCCCTTCACCAGAGCGTTGACGCGGACGTCAGCGGTTTGCGCAGGGTCCTGGATGAGCTGACTCTGTGCAGAACGGACCTAGAGATCCAGCTGGAAACTCTGAGCGAGGAGCTGGCTTACCTCAAGAAGAATCACGAGGAGGTAGGTGCTCCGTCTCCCCCGATTCCACAATTCGCCTCGCTCCCAAAATTGAAAAATACATGTCAGATGACGAATCTGATGTCTGACGTCAATATTCCAAAAGGAATTTGTCGATTTCTCCCTATGGTTTAGACTGTTTGAAATGTTCCTATCCATCCGCCCCCAAAGAAACAAACTTTTTTAAACAAAGCAAAACAAAACACTTCTAATCTTCTGCATCCTGGCTTGTCTAGTTCCTTTGAAAATACTCAGCTCCTAACATGGTTACCTTTCTTTTAGGAAATGAAGGCCCTGCAGTGCGCGGCAGGCGGGAACGTGAACGTGGAGATGAACGCGGCGCCCGGGGTGGACCTCACGGTCCTGCTGAACAACATGCGGGCCGAGTACGAAGACCTGGCCGAGCAGAACCGCAGGGACGCGGAGGCCTGGTTCAACGAGAAGGTGAAACCCCTTGGGGGCGCGCTTACCAGGCCCTGAGCGCTGATGCAAGGCAAGCTGTACCCTAACATGCTCCCCAACCTTGCAGAGCGCTTCGCTGCAGCAGCAGATCTCCGACGATGCTGGTGCCACCACCTCAGCTCGGAATGAGCTTACGGAAATGAAACGTACTCTTCAGACTCTGGAGATTGAACTTCAGTCCCTCTTAGCAATGGTCAGTAAAAAGTACAAAAAAGATTTGTTTCAGAAATTGAGGTAAAAATCAGAAGAGTGCTTCTTCTACGTGATATTACTTAGTTTTGTTTTTATCCGTTAATGACCGTGCTTTGAAATAAGACACCTTTGCATTTTGCCCAGCAGAACCCCTCTTTGCCTGGAAAGTATACCTAGATGCTCATAATTATGAAACATTAGAAATTAGCAAGTACAATTCTTTTGAGGTGCCCGTAAAAGAAAAGCGTTTTTACACTGAGTCTTCCCTCCTAAGGCAAAAGATCAAAAAGCATTCTCCATGGAGTGCAAAAATACCTTTTCACCTCTCCTAGCTTCCTCATCTAGCATTCCTTTGGAACACTTAATTAAGAGTACTTACAAGTTCCATCTTAGGTGGCATAAACAAGAAGCAAAGCAGAGGCGGGAAGGTTGCCTATAAAGCTAAACAGTCATGATAATAATAGTAACCTTTTCATTAAGGCCCAGCACTTTCCCCCACAGGAATCCACAATAACCCTAGGGCTTGGGCAGGGCAGACTTTATAATTCATGTCATTATTTCCAAAAGAACAATCTAAGATTCAAAGAGTCTCCCCAGAGTCCCCCAGTTGAATATGAAGGAACCAGAACTTTCTCTCCAGATTTCCTAGCTCCCAACCTCTATACTTTTTCCACTATGGCAAGTAAACAAACCTTTAGAGTTGATCCACAAAGGAGGGTATGAATGTATGTGAAATTGGGACTTTGCAAAAAATTCTTGCAGAAGAAAGAGTAAGACACTCTTATCTTCATCCCATGTAAAACTATAGCAGGCATCCCTCTTTAGGAGAGACCCTATATAAACCCATTTGGATTCACAAGCTGATGAGTCAAACCATTCAAAGATTTAAAAGGTCATTCTTTCCTTTGGGTCATTTTACTTCTGGAAAGTTCATGCATTTCACTAGGGGATTGTCTTTTAATAGAAGAGCTAATCTCCATGAGAGGAAGCTGTTACATGATTAGAAACAAGGCAGCTAATTGTCTGAGAACTTTTTTCCTGGGGAATGTGGCAAATTGTGCCAGACTCCACAAGCATAGGCTATATTGGTGGGGTAGAGGGATCTTTACACTGTGCCCTATGAAGAAACAAGTTCATCTTTGCTAACACTCCTGGACATGAGTGACATTCACCACCAACTGTGTCATTCTCAAACACAACAACAGTATGACGATTAATATTGAACAAGGGGGACTCTTTGGGGTAAATATGGTCATTTGCATTATGTAAGGATAACTCTTTTAAATGTCTCTTAAGTGCTCTGCCTGATTCTAAAACAACATTGTGACATTTTCTACTGAACTGTGTCTTACTGATCCTCAGAAACACTCCCTGGAGTGCTCCCTGACCGAGACCGAAGGGAACTACTGCACGCAGCTCGCCCAGATCCAGGCTCAGATCGGGGCCCTGGAAGAACAGCTGCACCAGGTCCGAACCGAGACGGAGGGCCAGAAACTGGAGTACGAGCAGCTGCTCGACATCAAGGTCCACCTAGAAAAGGAAATTGAGACCTACTGCCGCCTGATAGATGGAGAGGATGGGTAAGTACCACTTCCAGTGAGAAAACATTTTATCTTAAGGTTATTGATTTTTTTTTGAAATCAGGGATAAAGTATTTATGACCCATGTCATGTGTACATAAACTCCTTCTAGTGTTATTTAGAATCCAGATATCTCCCATCTTTTTTTTAAAGTTTATTTATTTTTGAGAGAGGAAGGCAGAGAGAGAGCACAAGCAGGGAAGGGTCAGAGAGAGAATTCAAGCACACTCTACACTGCCAGTGTGGAGCCCCATGAAGGGCTCAAACTCATGAACACTGAAATCATGACCTGAGCCGAAATCAAGAATCACACTTAACAGACTGAGCCCCCCAGGCGTCCCCAGAGATCTCCCATCTTAAATCCTTGTTTTACAATTTCCTCAGCAAAACAGAGTGAAATAATTAATGCAAGCTCTCTTATTTTTACAGCTCTTGTGTTAAATCAAAAGGCTATGAAGGACCAGGAAATCAAAGAAAAGGTAAACAAAAGCTGTGTTAAGCATCCGGTATTTACTTGTATGTTTCAAATTATGAGTTAATTATTTCCCCTTTATGAATTTGATAAATTCTAACAATTCTTATGTGTCATTTTAGACTCATCTAAAACCACCATGGTTAAAACGATTGTTGAAGAAATAGATCCTCGTGGCAAAGTTCTCTCATCCAGAGTTCACACTGTGGAAGAGAAATCCACCAAAGCCAACAACATAAAGAGTGAACAGAGGGTGCCTTCCTGAACCCCCAAAGAAGAGCCCCTAAATTAAAATACCAACCTGAAGCTAGGTTCCTAAGTGAAAGCCCTCTTATTTTTCTGCTTTTCTTCCAGTGACTTAAGAACCTATTTTTAGAATTGTAGCATTTCTTTGGATTTCTCTCTGGTGGTGTTTCAATAAAAACTCTTCTTGTTGCAAGACATCTTCACTGGTTGTGGCCAATCTTTGCATTTTAAACATACCCCAGATGGGAGCTGAATCTTATTTTTAATTTCTTCTGTTTAATTCAGTGGCCTTCACAAGTTAGGAGTAAGTTTAACAGGCAAACTGGTTGGAGTCTTTTTCACATCTCTGTAAAATTTTAAATCTTTCTCTTTCCATCTATAAACACTTGTTATGCACACTTGCTAAGTGCTGGCAATGAGAATAAAAGTGTATAAAATCTAATCCCTGAGTGCAACTTGCTCATAGAGTGGAAATAAGAAATTGAAGAGCCAAATACATCCTTAAAATAACAACAACAACAAACTGTAAATGGTGATATTTGAAGGTAGAATGGAAAAGAGAGAGATGTAGGAACTAGACAGGGCAAAAGTGGAATTCTGCAACACAGTGTTTGGCCACAAAACACGTCTTAACAAACTGAAGAAGACTGAAACTGTATCAGGTGTCTTTTCTGGCCACAGAGTATGAAACTAGATATCAATAACAGAAGGACAATTGGAAAATTCAGAAATATTTAGAAACTAACTAAGACATTTCTGAACAACCAATGGGTTAAAGAAGAAATTGAAAGGAAAATTAAAAAAAAATCTTGAGACAAATGGACATGAAAATATAATATACCAAAACCTATGGGATGCAGCAGAAGTAGTACTTAGAGGGAACTTTCTGGGATAACCACCCATATCAAGAAAGAAGAAAGTTCACAAATAAACAATCTAACTTCACACATCAAAGAACTAGAAAAAGAAGGAGAAATTAAGCCTAAAGTTAGCAGAAGGAAGGAAATAATAAAAATTAGAACAGAAATAAATGAAATGGAGACTAGAAAAGAAACAGATAAGATCAAGAAGACTGAGAGTTGGTTTTCTGAAAAAATAAAATGGACAAATCTTTACTAGACCAACCAGAGAGAGAGAGAGAGAGAGAAAAACTGAGAAGGAGAAAACACTTCCAAACTCACTTTACAAAAGGCCAGCATTACTCTTATACCAAAACCAGACAAAGATGCTACAAGAAAAGAAAATTATAGGCCAATATCCCTGATGAACTTAGATGCAAAAATCTTCAACAAAATTCTAGCAAAACAAATCCGACAGCACATTAAAAGAATCATACACCATGATCAAATGGGATTTATCCCTGGGATGCAAGAATGGTTCAGCATAAACAAATTAATGAATGTGATACACCACATTAACAGAAGGAAGGGTAAAAATCATGTGATCATCTCAAAAGATACAGAAAAAGAATTTGACAAAACTCAACACCTTTTCGTGATAAAAATGCTCAACAAATTAGGTACAGAAGGAATGTAAGTCAACATAATAAAAAGGCCATATTTGACAATACCACAGGTAATAACATAGTCAATGGTAAAAATAAACTGAAAGCTTCTCCTCCATGTCAGGAATAAAACAATAATATTCATTCTTGCCACTTTTATTCAATACTGGAATTCCTAGCCAGAGCAATTAGGCAAGAAAAAGAAATAAAAGGTACCTAAATTGGAAGAGAAGAAGTAAAATTGTCTCTGTTTGCAGATGACATGCTCTTATGTATAGAAAACCCTAAAGACTTCACCAAAAAACTGTTATAACTAACGAATAAATTCAGCAAAGTGGCAGGATACAAAATCAACATAAAAAATCAGTTACATTTTTATACACTTAATAAATTTTTCAAAAAAGAAAATTAAGGGGCGCCTGGGTGGCTCAGTCGGTTGAGTGTCCAACTTCAGCTCAGGTCATGATCTCACAGTTCATGAGTTCGAGCCCCGCATCGGGCTCTGTGCTGACAGCTCAGAGCCTGGAACCTGCTTCAGATTCTGTGTCTCCCTCTCTCTGCCCCTTCCCTGCTCATGCTCTGTCTCTCTCTGCCTCTCAAAAATGAATAAAACTTAAAAAAAAAAAAGAAAATTAAGAAGACAATTCCATTTATAGTAGCATCAAAAAGAATAAAATACTTGGAAAAAAACTTAACTCTGGAGATGAGAGACTTATACACAGAAAACTACAAAACATTGATTAAAGAAATTAAAGCACCCACAAATAATTGAAAGACATCCCATGCTCATGAACTGGAAGAATTAATAATGTTTAAATGGCCATACTACCAAAGCAATCTACAGATTTAATGCAATCCCTATCAAAATCCCAATGGCATTTTTTATCATAAACAGAAAAAGGAATCCTAAAATTCATATAGATACACAAAAGAACCTTAATAGCTAAAGCAATTTTGAGAGAAGACAAATCACACTTCCTGATTTCAAAATATATTACAAAGCTACAATAAATAAAACAGTATGGCAGACATAAAAATGTGGAGAAATTAGAATCCTTGAGCACTATTCATAGGAATGCAAACTGGCATAGCCACTATGGAAAACAGTATGACATTTTCTCAAAAAGTTAAAAATAGAATTACCATACGATCCAACAATTCCACTTCTGGGTAAATACCCAAAAGAATTGATTGCAGGATCTTGAAGAGATATTTGTACATCCATGTTAAGAGCAGCATCATTCATAATAACTAAAAATGTAGAAGCAACCCAAGTAACCATCAATGATGAATGAATAAGCAAAATGTGGTATAAACATACAATGGAATATATTCAGCCTTTGAAAGGAAGGCAGTCCTGACACATGCTTCTATATGGATGAAATTTGGAAGTCTTTATGTTAAGTAAAATAATTCAGTCACAAAAAGACAAATACTGTATGATTCCACTTATATAAGGTACTAGAGTAGTGGAATTCATAGGGAGAAAAAATAGAATGGTGATTGCTAGGGGCTGGGGGAGAAGAGAATGGGGAGTTATTGTTTAATGGGTATATTTAAGTTTTACAAAATGAAAACAGTTATAAAGATGGATGGTGGTTGCACAATATTATGAATGTATTCAATACCACTGAATTGTATGCTTAAAAATGGGTAAGGTGATAATTTTATGTTCTGTGTATTTTACCACAATAAAGAGAGTAGAGATCCCAGAAATATATCCACATATATATGGTCAACTTATCTTTGACAAAGGGGACAAGGATACATAATGGGGAAAGGGTAGACTCTTCAACAAATGGTGTTGGGGGGGCGCCTGTGTGGCTCAGTCGCTTAAGTGTCCAACTCTTTGTTTCGGTTCAGGTCATGATCTCACGACCTGAGAGTTTGAGTTTAAGCCCCGCATCAGGCTCCGTGCTGGCAGTGCGAAGCCTGCTTAGGATTCTCTGTCTCCCTCTCTCTCTGCTCCTCCCCTACTCATGCTGTTTCTGTCTCTCTCAAAAATAAAATAAAGCTTTAAAAACATGTTTAAAAAAATGGTGTTGGGAAAACTGAATATCACACGTAAAAAGAGGCCCATGTGAAAGTGGCCCCTATCACATACTATACACAAAAATCAACTCAGAATGGATTAAAGACCTAAAAATAAGACCTAAAACAATCAAAGTCCTCAAACAAAACATAGGAGACGAGATTGGGCGTGTTCACGGTGATATGGCCATAGACATAGGAGAAAGTTCCTTGACATTGGTCTTGGAAATGATTTCTTAAAAGTGACACCAAAATAAAAGGTAACAAAACCAAAGTATATGCAGGACTTTTTTACATAACTTCCGGGAAAGAATCAGTAATAGTGATACCCAGCACTTTAAACTCTATTCTAAGCCTCATTTTATTCTCAAAACAACCCTATAAGATAGGTACTGTTAATTATGCTCTTTTTATACATAAGGAAACTAAGGCAGAGAGTGACTGGCTTTCTCAAGGTCACACAGCTAATAACTGGAATTGCTGGAATGCTAATCCAAGCAGTCTGGCTCAGAGTCTGTGTGCTTCACTCTAACATAATACCGTAGTATTGAGAACCTCAGGATTCCACAAGGAATCCTTCCTTCTACTGAGGGAAGGGAGGAAAAATCTAAATGCATTCTAACTCCAAACAGACAAAGATTAAGCCGTCATCAGAGTCCTTTACAAGGAGGTAAGGGACCCTGCAGAGTGGCTTCAGATATTGTCTGATCTCATTCCTCAGGTCCAATGTTCACCTCAGAGCAGAGTGGGACTATCAAAACCAGGGAAGCCATTCTGTGGGAAGAATTAACACACCAGAATCTGATTCTTGGGATACCTGGGTGGCACAGTAGGGTTGAGCATAGGACTCTTAATTTCAGCTCAGGTAATGATCCCAGGGTCATCGTGAGATCAAGCCCCACGTTGGGAGTTGGACTCTGTGCTGTGCATGGAGCCTGCTTGTGGCTCTCTCTCTCTCTCTCTCTCTCTGCACCTCCCCCACTTTCTCTCCCTCTAAAAAATAGAAAATTTAAAAAATTTTAAAAAGAAACTGATTCTCCAAAAAACTATTATCACTATAAAACAAACGTCATTCACGTTCAAGAAAAATACTGTTCCAACTTGGATAACAGAAATGTAGAATGTAAATTTTGAACAACATCAAAAGATATTGAAGCATGTTTGAAACTAAACACTAAATTTATCAGGGGCAAAATTAGCATAGGATCATTAGAGTAAGATAATGTGATGAACGTCTTTATCTTGAGGTAAGCAGACATCTATGCTGCATAACTTAAAGTTTAATTTAATGCAATTATTTTCGAGTACCTAGAATATGCACATTATATAATGAATGTTCTAAGGCCTAACAGAATCTCAAGAAAGGGTAATGGTATGTGTTTCTTGCCATGAATACAATAACACTCTTGAGGAAGAAATGTATGGATAGAAATGGCCTAGAGAATTTGTTAAGTCTACCCCCACTTCTGGAAAGGACTAAAGCATACCTAAACTTTTGTAGCAAGTATTCGTGTAGAGGAAATCTATGATTAAGAAAAGTCAAGGGGTGCCTGGGTAGCTCAGTCGGTTAAACATCCAACTTCAGCTCAGGTCATGATCTCACGGTTTGTGGGTTTCGAGCCCCATGTCGGGCTCTGTGCTGACAGCTCAGAGCCTGGAGCCTGCTTCGGATTCTGTGTCTTCCTCTCTTTCTGCCCCTTCCCTGCTCATGCTCTGTCTCTCTCTCTCTCTCTCAAAAATGAATAAACATTTAAAAAAAAAAAAAGTAAGTCAAGAGATTTTCCCTGATGAGCAAACAGATGACAGTGTTTTCAGGAGTTAAGCATCATACATTCCAGTCCTGCTTTGTGATCTGTGTTGGCACTTAGCTTCACAGCCAACTCATCCCCAAAATGGTTCTAATAATATATGCCTAACTTGTTCTACAAAAGATTACAAGTTAATTCGTATTTATAAGATATCTAGAGATAAGTAGATTATGTTAATAATACTTTGTGGCCTCACAATACCTCTTATCCAAGACACTAAAGACTTATAAACTATTACACTGACCCCATACTCTGTTTCTCTTGTTTTATTCATGGGACATTTGGGCAAAAGATTAAAATGGTTACCAGGTCACAAAAAAATCAAAAACAAGTCTCTGAATACCAGCTGCACCTCCTATCACACATTGTTCTAAACCTGTAGCAATGGGCTGAGTTACAGTTTTATATTATCTTAAAATATTTTGGTCAAAAAAATCCATGTGTTGTGGCCTGCCAGATATTCTGTATCTTTCAGGAGCAATAATTTTGGGTGTTTTTCAAAGTATCTGATATGCACAGCATTGAAAAATCTCATCCAGGGGGCTCCTGGGTTGGTCAAACATCTAACTCTTGATTTCAGCTCACGTAATGATCTCACAGTTCATGAACCCAAAGCCTGTGTTGGGCTCTATGTTGTTGGCAGGGACCCTGCTTGGAATTCTCTCTCTCCCTTTCTCTCTGCCCCTCCCCCACTCACGCTCGTATGCATGCTCTCTCTCTCTCAAAAATAAACATTAAAAAAAATCTCATTCGGAAAAAATTACTGTTTCTAAACGATCTAAACCCATAATCAGTAGCCAATTTGTAGCATTATAAGTTATAGACACCTGACCCTGTCTGACATGTTCGTTTTATTATAATAATTTAAATAATTAACATCTACAAAATGTTTGTGCCCTTCAGACTGCTTTATAGTCATTAATTATCAGAACTGCTCAACATTCAGTGTTAGTATTTTCATTTGCCTTGCGGGGAAATGAAGCACAACCATATGGGATAACTTCCCATGGGTGTCAAAGGAAGAGAATGAAGAGGCTCCTTACCTATGACAACTAATTTTCCATCTCGAGTACGATAATCATTGGTTTTCTAGGTAGGGATGAAAACACACCTCTCCTTCAAATATTTTACTCTGTATTCATCAATAGGAAGTTCAGTTCTCAAAATAATTCTTTTTTTTTTTTAATGTTTATTTTTGAGACAAGAGAGACAGAGCATGAACGGGGGAGGGTCAGAGAGAGAGGGAGATACAGAATCTGAAGCAGGCTCCAGGCTCTGAGCTGTCAGCACAGAGCCGGACACGGAGCTCGAACCCACAGACCGTGAGATCATGACCTGAACCAAAGTCAGAGGCTCAAAAAGTATGGCAGGATTTCTATTATTTCAGTTTTCAACTTAAAAAATCAATTAAAAAAACCCGACTATCAACAGATCACTGTATACTGCGAGTACCTCTTATTAATAAGAAAGGAAATGTCCAGTAAAGCATGAATAATAGAAATACTCCATAAACATTCTCAGGACAAAAGCCGTAGACATTTCTCGTGTGAATTATTAATTCTTTATTGTCTAGGGGGGAAAAAAAAACACTAGACTCTCTTCCAGAAGTCAAAAAAAAAGAGATATGGGTACTCATATTTAATTTTGACCTTTGAAACTATGATTTAGTATTACTCGACCTGGTACCTTTTTCATAGACCAAGATATCCTGGGGGCACTTTTCTACCTACAGACTGGACCCTATTAAAAATCACCCAATTATGAAAAACAACAATTAGGGAGCAAGTAATATTTTATTACAGCTTGAAACAGTCAAGACTGAAATGACCTACAGACTCCTATAAAAGGCCAATGGAGATCCCGGCTATGGATGGTGTACTTTTGCTTCGCTCCTCGCTGAGAAAGGGTCGCTCCGCTATATTATTGCCATGTCTTTTCAACTTTCTGGTGGCTCCAGGCGAGTCTGCTCACGAACTGGCCCAGGGCGGCTGTCTGGTGGAGGTCCAGGTTTCGGGGCTGGGAACGTATGCCGTGGGTCTGGAGCCGGGAGCAGCGTTTCTTTTCCTCTTGGGAGCACTTCTTCCGGTGGAGGTTTCTGTAATGGTGGTGGGGGCTTCTCTGCTGGTTTTCTTGGAAATGAGCATGGCCTCCTTTCCGGGAATGAAAAGATGACCATGCAAAACCTCAACGACCGCCTGGCATGCTACCTGGACCACGTCCGAGCCCTCGAGGAGGCAAACGTAGACCTGGAGCAGAAAATCAAGGCCTGGTACGAGAAATACGGGCCCGGTTCTTGCCGGGGTCTAGATCATGACCACACGAGATATATCTCAGTCATTGAAGATCTTAAGAGACAGGTAAGAAATATAGATTTGCATACTTTTATGAGACTCTAGGTGTATATACACTAAAAAAAAAAAAAAAAACAAAATATAAAATGTGCTTAAAATTTTTGCATGATGTAGAATTTGCTCACTCTCCATTCCCAGTGCTTAAAGCAGTAAGTGGGAAAAAAAATTGTAGTATTAAAAAAAAAAATCATAGACAAATAGTTTCAAAATGGACATAATTGCTTTATTGATCTTATATTTGGCTCATATTTTTTGATCAAGAGAAATAAAAGTATCTGTGATTGTAAAAGCTTACACTTTGGCTCTTAAGCTCTGGACATTCATTATCTGAAGATAAAGCCAGATTCCTTTAATGTGGAAAAAATGATACTAAAATAGATACTTGATGGGTTGAGAAGATTAAGAATCACATTTAAATTCTGGACTCTCCCTCGACTTTCAGCACTTAGCATTTTGCACAATCTACCCTATTCAGGTTATTTCCATGGCCACCTGTAATGCCAGCATTATTCTGCAAAATGACAATGCCAGACTGACTGCTGATGACTTCAGGCTGAAGTAGGTGAAATAACGTAATTAATTGTAATAAAGGTAAATACGACCATTGGAGTAAAAAACAGACCTTTTGCTTTAAAAGCCAACATGTTTTTATGACATCAGACTAAATCCCTGAAGAAATTAAATGCACCCTTATAAAAAGAGCGATCATAAATTTTAAACATTTTAATTCAATGATTAAGCACATTGGATGATAAAAACTCTGAATAAAGAACTCTTCCAAAATATTCATTATAAATCAGTAGGGATTCCAATTTGCCTATGCAATAAGCCTCAGGAGCATGCATAGAACATCCTATCCTTCATTATACAACATGTTGGAAACAGTTATGCTTTGCAACTGCCTACGGTTACAATTCTCAAGCGCTTTAATAACCTTTCAGGTATGAAAATGAACTTGCTCTACACCAGAGTGTAGAGGCCGACATCAATGGTCTTCACAGGGTTATGGATGAGCTGACCCTTTGTACAACCGACCTCGAGATACAGTTTGAAACGCTCAGTGAGGAATTGGCATACCTTAAAAAAAATCACGAGGAGGTAAGGGACCCTGCAGGGTAGCTTCAGATGTGACCTGATTTCAGTCCTCTGTCCACTTCAGAGCAGAGTTGGACTATCAATCAAAATTCTTCCTTGAGTGTTAAGACTGATCCTTTTTCCAGGAAATGAATGTCCTACAGTACGCGGCTGGGGGGGATGTGAACGTGGAGGTGAACGCAGCGCCAGGCGTGGACCTAACTGTCCTGTTGAACAACATGAGGGCCGAGTATGAGGACTTGTCTGAGCAGAACCGCAAAGACACGGAGGCCTGGTTTAATGAAAAGGTACATCTGTGGCCAATCACAGACCAAGGGCTTGGTCAGTAGACCATCGAGCCGCTCACTAACCCTTCTGATGATTATGCTACAGAGTGCCTCACTGCAACAACAGATTTCTGATGATTCAGGAGCAGCCACCACAGCCAGAAATGAGCTGATGGAGCTGAAACGCAATCTGCAAACCTTGGAAATAGAACTGCAGTCCCTCGTGGCCATGGTTCGTAGGAGTCACCATTGATTTGAATGAGTGTGTGTATATGTATGAACAAACACACATCTAACTAACTATATATAACTAATTACATATAACCAAAAGTATAAAATGTGGTAAATGTAGTAAATAATAAGAATGTTGTCCATAAAACATTACTCCTTTTTTAAGTTTATTTATTTATTTTGAGAGAGAGCGCATGTGCACAAGCAGGGGAGGGGCAGAGTGAGATGGAGAGACAGAGAATCCTGAGCAGGCTCCACACTGTCAGCACAGAGCCCAATGTGGGGCTCGATCTCACGAACCACGAGATCATGACCTGAGCCAAAGTGCAGAGTCAGACGCTTAACCAACTGAGCCACCCAGGCGCCCCCCATAGACTTCTGACTCACCAATCCCAAAGTTTAAAAATTAAACTTTCTCAATGGAGAGAAAATGTTTGTTTGAAAAACAAACAAACAAACAAAAAACCCCTGGCTAATGCAGATTTTCAACTGAAAGGATTTAGACCTCATATAAATGCTTCTTTCCACCTTGAGAATGTTTTAAATATGAATGCACTGTTTATCTACTGTCCATGCAAGCCTGGCTTTATTCTTCTTCCAGAAACATTCGTATGAATGCTCCCTGGCTGAAACTGAAGGTAATTACTGCCTCCAGCTCCAGCAGATCCAGGACCAGATTGGGGCAATGGAGGAAGAGTTGCAACAGATTCGCACAGAAACAGAAGGCCAGAAGCTGGAGTACCAACAGCTTCTAGATATCAAAATATTTTTAGAAAAAGAAATAGAAACGTATTGCAAATTACTAGATGGAGAAGAAAGGTAAATACTAACTTGTGAAAAAAAATTAATCTCACGTCCACTGGGTTTGCTCGGTATCACATGTGTGCCAGTATCATATTCTAGAATTTCCTACTCTAAGGATCATACCCACTGTGGTCTTGGGAATTTATTACTGCATCCAAGTGAAATGAAAACAAGCAGCCATGTGTAAGCCAAATCAAATATCTAAGTACATAAAGGGTGTGTATCTGTATTTTTTTTTAATTTTTTTTAACGTTTATTTATTTTTGAGACAGAGAGAGACAGAGCATGAACGGGGGAGGGGCAGAGAGAGAGGGAGACACAGAATCGGAAGCAGGCTCCAGGCTCTGAGCCATCAGCCCAGAGCCTGACGCGGGGCTCAAACTCACGGACCGTGAGATCGTGACCTGAGCTGAAGTTGGCCACTTAACCGACCGAGCCACCCAGGCACCCCAAGGGTGTGTATCTATAATAACAGGACATCTAAATACCGAAGGTTAAACAATTCCTATACTCCAAGTGGAAAATTGCCTTCTATGATTTACTGGGGGAGCACATGTCCCATAACAACACACTCTATTTTATTGTTACTTCACCAGTTACCACACGTGCACCCTGTCTTAGGTGGGTTATTACGTTTTCATTTGAAAGAGGAACAATGACGACTTCATTGGAGAAGTGATCATAGCTTGTTAGCCAAGAGCAATAGCCCTGGAATCGTAGCCCTGGGCACACCTCACACCACTGGGTGAATTTGAACACATAGCTTAAACTCTTTAAATCCCAGTTTCCTTATTGGTAAGATTGTGAGAACACCAAAACCACACTCTTTACTCTTGACCATAGCACTTCACTATGTAGGTGAAGTGCTCATGAGAGTGGCTTGCACACAGAAGGGGACTTGGTAATCAGTGGCTATTACCAAATGCTTGCCTGTGGTCACACCGGGAGTCAGTTCTATCTCATGCATCTTCCAAGGCCAGTGTCAGTCCTCTACAATTTATTCTCATAGGAACTCAACAGTGATGCTCCCTCCTTCAAACTAAGGGCTCATTACACCGTTCATTATTCACTTCTTTTACTACATCTTTCATGCTGTTTTCCAGACAACTTCTTACATGCATGTACTTTATTTTCAATGGTGTAAACTGTGTCATCACTCTACATTTTCTATAGCAGCTAGCCCAGCGCCTTCTGCATTGTGACACCCCAAACATGTTCATTGGCCAGGTGATTGACTGAAAAGTCAGAGTGAAAACTTGTAGTCCCCGGATAGGGAGACAAAAGAGAAAATAGCTGGTCACAAGGGAATTTCTTATCGTAAACATTTATTTAATTTCCTCCTTCAGTACATTGAGGTCATGAGAGGCTTACTTATATGTCTCTTAGGCATAAGAGGAATTTAATTTTGTGGAAACTAGAACACCAAAACTTTTATTCCCAATTCATAGGTATTTATGAGCTTCCTTGTGAAAGAAAAAAAAAAAAAGCAACAATTTACTCTTCTCTTCACAGAAAAAGCAAGTCCACATGTTACAAATCAAAAGGACGTGGGCCAATACATTCCGAAAATCAAGTCAAAGGTACAGAAGGGTTTTTTTTATTTTTTACTTGGTATAAATCTTTTCGAAAGCAGCAGTTTTAATAAGTCACTTATTTGTACACTAAATCAAATTGTTTCTAAGATTGGGGTGCCTTGGTGGCTCAGTCGGTTAAGCCTCCGACTTGGCTTAGGTCACAATCTTGCAGCTCCTGAGTTCGAGCCCTGCGTCAGGCTCTGTGCTGACAGTTCAGAGCCTGGAGCCTGCTTCAGATTCTAGGTCTTCCTTTCTCTCTGCCCTTCCCCTGCTCATGCTCTGTCTCTCAAAAATAAATAAACATTAAACAAAATTTTAATTAAAAATATAAAAAATTGTTTCTAAGGTTACATGTAGCCAATGAAGGAATCAGGGGTCGTTATGGAAGTTCTTAATGTTTGTATTTTATATTCTTGTAGAAGAGATGTGGTCAAATTATAAACTTACTGAAATGGGGACTCAGTCTCCATTTTTCTTACCTAGGACCTATTATTTTCCCAGTTTCAATGCTTTGGTGGAAGAGCTACTTTATTTTAAACCACAAAAAATAGGGCAGGTTGGTATTAAAAAGAAGACATTACTTGCTCCAGGCCAGTACCTGCCTGACACTTAGGTTGTTCACACTCTTAAACACTCATTGTTCTAAAAACAGTGGCAAGTATAAGGCAGTTCTGGGCCTCGCATAGGCTTCAAACACAGTATTATATCTCAATTTACTGCAAACTTACAAACACTATTTTTATTTTTGAATTTTTTAATGTTTGTATTTGACAGAGAGAGAGAGGGAGATGGAGTGCAAGCAGGGGAGGGGCAGAGAGGGAGGGAGACACAGAATCCAAAGAAGGCTCCAGGCTCTGAGTTGTCAGCACAGAGCCCCATGGGGGGGCTCAAACCCACGAACCATGAGATCATTGCCTGAACCGAAGTTGGACGCTTAACAAACTGAGCCACCCAGGTGCCCAACAAATACTACTTTTAAAAGCCTACCATGAATGACTAAGTATCTTTCAACCCGTTAAGAATGAGTACTAGATTTGCATTTATTTTATTTTAGACTCAAAAGAAGAAATTGTCGTCAAAACAGTGGTTGAGGAACTAGATCAACTTGGCAATGTCCTTTCCCTGAGGGTCCACTCAGTTGAAGAAAAATCCTCCAAAATAAGCAACATTACAATGGAGCAAAGAGTACCTTCTAAAGCACCAAAGTGAGAAAACAAGTTATGAAGAAAAAAAAAAAAAAAAAAGCCTGCCTCTGCAGAATCCCATTGACTAAATAACCCAAGGAAATAATTTATTTCTGTTCTTAAAAAATGCAAGGGCTAGAATTTGGTTTCCTTCTCTACTCTTCTTTTTCTCATGTTCTTTCCATGTAATCTTTCTGAGAAGTAGGAGAAATCTTGCTCCATCTCAATGTTTTGTTTCTATCACAGGGGACTTTTTTTTTTTTTTTTGCCATTCATTAAAAATGTTTTCTGTTGCAATTTTTTCTGATGAGTCTGGTGCTTTTGAATTTCTATGGTTGATCCTAATGTGACAGATCTAAGGATTCTCTGGTAAAATAAAGTGCCTCACACAGTCACATTTACTTCAGTTCATGACAAGATAAGTTGGAAAGAGCACTAACCCTAATCTCTGGTCCCAAATCTGTCCCTGATCCGCTACGTGAGTGAGTAGATGTCCTTGGGTTTCCATGGATGGGAAGAAGAGTGTCCCCATTGATCACTGGGATTTGCTCACCTTTTAATGGCTAGCCTGCATGGGCGATCAGTTAATGTTAGTTTGTTGAATCTGAATCTGGATAGCTGTTTTTCCATTTTGCAGCACCTTCATCTGTCTGCTCCTACCACAGTGGAGAAAGCCTATTGTTTCAGAATGGTGGAAGAAGCCTCAACAACAACAACAACAAAAAAAAAACATGTTCAAGGAACTAACTGACCCCATAGAATCCAGGAAAGATTCAGGACTTGGAAGAACCAAGTAGGATGGTGGACCAGGCTGAAGGCAGGGATATTGACAGGTGAATTTACCATGACAGTAATGATGCATAAGCCTCAGCGTCCCTCATTAGCACAGGAAGGGCCCTAGAATTATATCTGTATAGCCATTTTTGTAAAATTTGTGCAAAACTAAGATAATTTTAGCACCATTGGTTAAGTCTGCTATCTCTACTCCAATTTCTCCTCTATCACTTTCCCTCATGTCTGGGGGTGACCTAGCATGTCTAAGATGGGTGACCATACAATTTATTATATAAATGTAACATTTGAGGGAAAGTAAAGGATGCAATTAGCCAGGCATATTAGCAGACATGAACTGACTTATCGTAAGCATATGGACATAAAGTCAACTTAAGCCAAAGACAGTTGAATTGAACATCGTGGAATATATTAATGAGGTTCTCATCATTTCCATGGGAGGCTTCTAGGACTATTCCCACTGCCCACCATGCCCATGTAGTGTCATTTCATAAAGGCACAGGGCTGCAAGTTGTAATATGAACGTGTCTTATAGCACATAGCACCAGAAATATGTAGATAACAGAAGAAGATACAAGGTATGAAGTGCATGGAGCCAGAAGCTAGTCTATGGAAAATCTTTTAACTCATCAGATGTGTAAAACTGTAGAGAATTCATTTTCACCAATGCCTGCTAAAGACAAACATCTCCTCCTGTCAGGAATATAATGGGTAATGCAACATATTTGTTATTTTCCGTACTGCTTTATGCTCCTTATACACTAGAATTTTTATAAATTTTATTTTTGCACAATTCCTATAAGAAATGTTCGCTTATGACAGGTCCATAAGTTATGAAAATTGCATTCCTCTGGGAGTGAGCACAAGACATATGGCTCTTTGTGACTCATTTTAACGCCCTCTACAGAACATCCACCCCAGAGAAAGAGCTCCATAACTACGTGGACAAGCTGATTCATGGAGGTCAGCCAGGCTCCCTCTTCACAATGAGCTTGCACAATAAGCCCACTGTCAAAGTGGCCATTATGGAGGCTGTACTTCAGTACATGTGCGTGACATCCCTCTCTCTCAGGCTGGTCAAGCTACTGACCTGTCATCAGCAGACATAAAAATGGAGTCCTTGAGATGGTACCATTTTTTAAGAAAGAAAACTAACCACATGCTTATCAGGATACTACTGGGTTCCTTTACCCTGGAGGGAACAGCAAATTTTCCTTAACGGAAGTAACACTTCATTCAAATATAGGTTTGCCTTTTAATTCCTATAGTACCTCTGCAGCACTACCATCGGAGACCAAAAATTGGATAAGCTTCAGGCCCTAGATCTACCTCTAGCAATTGGTTTAAAGTCAGAATAGAGAAAGTAAACCTTTTCTGGCTTCCTGAAGGATAAAACAGAGACAACTGGGGTAGGACAACAGTTGAAGAGGTAGGAGCTGAAATTTCTCCAGAACTGATGAAAGACACCAGTTCACAGATTAAAAGTCCTACACATCGAAATAAAATGAAATGCACATGGATCAGATCAAAGTAAAGCTAAAGACAAGATAAAAACAAAGCCACAATCTTACCAATAAGGAAACTGGGATTTAAAGAGTTTAAACCATGTGTTCAAATTCACCCAGTGGTGTGATCTGCACCCAGGGCTACAATTCCAGGGCCGCCACTCTTAGCTGACAAGCTATGGTCATGTCTCTGATGAAATCGTCATTGTTCGTCTTGCAAATAGAATATCTTTAAAGTCAGGCAAATGGGGGGAAATGATTACCTTCAAATGAGTGGCAGCAAGAATGAATGCCAACTTCTCAACAGTTGGAATCCAAAAGAGAGTAGAATGATATCTTCAGTGTGCCAGGAGAAATCCTAAATGGCCAGTAAATGTATGAAAAGTGTTCAACCTCACCAGCAATCAGAGAAATGGAAGCGGAAACCACATGAGACGCCATTACACAACCACCCGCTTGGCAAAACTTTTAAAATATTTGGCGCAACTTGTGCTATCTTCTGTTGAATTGTTTCCAGTTGGGGACTAGTATGAACAATACTACTATAAACATTCTGTACATGGTACCTATGATGTGTGCACGAGTTTCTCTACAGAGCAACTCACATATATACTGTCTACAAAAGATTCACTTCAAATATAACAAATACGGGTAGACTGAAAGTGAAAGGATGGAAAAAGATACATCATATAAACATTAATCCAAAAAATTGTTTTCAAATTTGTGAATATGTGGGGTGATGGATGTTCTTGACTTACTCTCTGGTGATCATTTTGTAATATATACATACATGGAACCATTATGTCATATATCTGAAACTTAATACAATGGTATATATGAATTATATATCTTAATTTTTAAAAATAAATTTTAATTTACTTTTAATAAATCATGAGTGGTTGTATTACTATCAGAAAAAGCAATCCTAAATATATTAAACAAGAAAACTTCAAAACACATGAAGAAAAACTAATAGAATAGAAAGAAGCAATAGACAAATCCATAAGAACACATTTTGCATTATTGCGTTTATAGCACATTTGTGACATAAAATAATTATAGAGATGGAGAACAGATTCATGGTTGCCAGGGGTTAGAGATTGGGAGGGAGGGGGGTAGGTGTGACTATAAACGGGTTAGCATGCAAGGGTCTTGTGAACATGGTACAATTAGGTATCTTGATTGCAGTGGTGATTTCATGAAGCTGCACATGTGATAAAATTGCATAGAGCTGCACATGCGTGCACATGCATGCACACACACAAATAAATGTGTGTACAACTGGCAGAATCTGAATAAATGCTATGGATTATATGAATGTCAATTTCCTGGTTTTAAAAGTACTACAGTTATATAAGGTGTTAGCACTGGGGGCCTGGGTGAAGGCTGCCCAGGACCTCTCTGAACATTTCTTTGCACATTTTTTGCGCTTTTCTGTAAACCTATAATTATTTCAAAATAACTTTTTTTTTTTTAATTTTAGAAGAAACCATAGGAGAAAAATCTTTATAACTTTGGTTTAGACATAAATTCACTACATATGACACCCAAAGCATAATTTGAAAAAAAATACATATATATATATATATATATATATATATATATATATATATATATGTTCATTTGGACTTCATCAATGTGAAAAATGTGTACTATTTAAGAAAATGGAAAGACAAGGGTTGCCTGTCTGGCTCAGTCGGAGGAGTGTGCAACTCTTGATCTTGGGGTCGTGAATGTGAGCCCCATATCGGATGTAGAGATTACTTAAGTAAAGAAAACTTAAAAAAAATTTAAAAACATGGATTATGAGAAAATGCCTGCAAATCACTTATCTGATAAAGTACTTGTATCCAGATTCTTATACATAAAGAATCCTCATAACTCAATAGTAAGGATGCAAAATAATCCGATACATAAATGGGCAAAAGAATTGAACTGATGTCTCACCAAAGAAGAGATATGGGGGTGCCTGGGTGGCTCAGTTGGTTGAGCGTCCGACTTCGGCTCAGGTCATGATCTCACAGCTCGTGGGTTCGAGTGCCAGCCACGTCGGGCTCTGTGCTGATGTTTGCTCAGAGCCTAGAGCCTGCTTCGGACTCTCTGTCTCCTTCCCACTTCCCCTCCCCCACTCCCACTCTATCTCTGTCTCTCAAAACTAAATAAATGTAAAACAAAAACGTTTTAAGAAGAGATATGGATGGGAAGTGAGCACATGAAAAGATGTTCAACATTATGAGTCATTAAGGAAATGAAAATTTAGGCCACAATGAGATACCACCACACATCTATTACAATACATAAAACACATTTTTAAAACTGGCAATAGCAAGGGATGGAAAGGATAAGGAGCAACTAGGACTCTTATTCATTGTTGATGAAAATGCAAAATGGTACAACAACTTTTTTAAGTTTTATTTTTTATTTTGGTGAGGGGGGAGGTGGGAAAGAGAGAATCCCAAGCAGGCTCCGCACTGTCAGTGCAGAGACTGACATGGTGCTCGATCTCCCCAAGCACGAGATCATGACCTGAGCTGAGATCAAGAGTCAGAAGCTTAACGGATTGAGCTAGCCAGGCGCCCCATCAGTTTCTTATAATATTAAACATCCATCTATATATATGGCCCAGCAATCCCACTCCTTCATATTAAATAAAATCAAACTTACATTCACATAAAAACCTGTATGTGAATATTTATAGTGGCTTTATTCATATTTATCAAAAACTGGAAACAACTAGTGAGTGGACAAACAAACTGCAGTATGCCAAAAAAAGTGGAAAACAGTCCAATAAAAATTAACAAATGTTTAATAAATACACTCAACAGCATGAATGCATGTCAACTGCATTATGCGAACTGAAAAAGTCAGACTCAAAGAATTCACTGTCTAATTCCATGTATATCACATGGTGGGGCAAAACTACAGACCTAGAAAAGCGATCAGTGTTTGCCTGGAGCTGGGGCTGTGGGCAGAAACGGAGTACAAAGGGATACAGAGGAATTGGGGGTGGGGGGGTCAGGGGACTGTTCTATATCTTGGTTATGGTAGTGGCTACATGACCATGTTTTTGGCAAAATCTATAGAACTGTAGGCTATAAAAGGCTAATTGTATTATGGATATATGAAACCTCAATAAATCTGATTAAGAAGAACTGGCAAAAAAAAAAAAAAATCTTAAGGAATCCATCCTAAAGAAAAATGTGAACATGTTCAGCATTATCAATAATAGCAATAAGCTGGAAACAATCTGAAGGTCCCTTAGTAAGAGAGTGGTTGAACAAATTACTTAAAATTAGGTTTGGCTCCGAGTAACAGTACGAGAATAACAGGACTTTATACAATTAGAAGTTTCTTTCTTTCACGCATAAAACTGCAGAAGTAGAGCATTCAGGGCTATGATGACAGCTCCGCACCAGAACACCAACAGAAACCCAGGTTGTTTTCAGCTTTCCACTTTACCAGAGCCAGAATGTGGCCTTGGCTCATGGTCCAAGGGGAAGCACCAACCATCAGATCCAGCCATCACACCCATGCCAGCAGGATGAAGGAAAACGAGAAGATGGGACAAAGACTTGTGTCAGCTTCCTCTTAATTTTTTTAATGTTTATTTATTTTTGAGAGAGAGAGACAGACAGACAGAGTGCAAACGGGGGAGGGGCAGAGATAGAGGGAGACACAGAATCTGAAATAGGATCCAGACTCTGAGGTGTCAGCACAGAGCCCGATGTGGGTGTCAAACCCACGGACCATGAGATCATGACCTGAGCAGAAGTTGAACGCTTAACCGACTGAGCTACCCAGGCGCCCCTCAGTTTCTTCTTAAAGTTTCCAGAACATGCCATATATACTCCTGCTTGTATCACATTGGCTAGCTTAATCACGTTGTCACAATTAGCTGCAGAGAATGCCTGAAAAAGCAGTCTTTATTGTGGGCAGACATTGCCCAGTTAAAAATTTGGGGGTCAACCGACAGTTTCTACCACATTAGGCACCTACTCATGCTCTAAGGCATATTATGTACAGTGAACAAAGCAAGTTAGAGAACAGTGCATATAACACAGATGATTCACGTGTGGCACTTGTGTATTTACATACTATGCATGTGTGCAAATGAATAGAAAACCAGTTGGAGGGTGCAAACAGCTGGAAGGGTACACTGGGAGAGTAGGGAGGACAAAAACGAGGAGGGACTTTGATATTTTACTGGATATCATTACACACTGCTACATTTGTTTACATCAAGAACGTTTTCATGCAGAACAAAATGGTGGTTGCCGGGGCCTTGAGAGGGGGGAATATGGGATAGGTTTGTAAAAGGGCCCAAACTTCCAGTTAGAAGATGAATAAGTTCTGAGGACTTAACATGTAGCATGGTGACTACAGTTAATTATATTGTATTGCATACTTGAAATTTGCTGAGAGTAGATCTTAGGAGTTTTCCCTCTCACACACACAAAGGTAACTTGTGAAGCAGTGGATATGGTAATTAACTTGACTGTGAGAATCATTTCACGGTGTATCCATGTATCAAATCATGACATTGTACAGTTTAAATATATTACAATTTTCTTTGTCAATTATATCTCAGTAAAGCTGGAAAAAATAAATAAAAACTGGGGTGAAAAGAATAGAATGTACAAAGTTGATCAAAATCACTAGGCAAATATCAATTGCATTTCTTTACATAGTAAAATTTATCTAGAAAATGTGATTTCTAAAAGATGTCTTTGGGGCTCAGTTAGTTGAATGTTCATCTCTTAATTTCAGCTCAGGTCATGATCTCAAGGTTCATGAGTTCAAGTCCCACACTGGGCTCTGTGCTGACAGTGCAGAGTCTGCTTGGGATTCTTTCTCTCCCTCTCCTCCCTGCCCTTCCCATGCTGTCTCTCAAAATAAATAAATAAACATTTTAAAAATAAAAATAAAAGATATCCTCAACAACAATATTAGATAAATATCTGGAAGTTGTTCTAAAAAATGATATGAAAGCACATATGGAAAAATAACTTTTTACTAATGGAAATTGAGGAAGACCTCAGTGAATGGAAAGGATATTCAATTTTCTGGATATACACAATATCATAGGGATGTCAAATTTTCTCAAATAGTTTTAAAGATTTAAGGCACATCTTAAGATCTTATTGTATTTAAAAAGCTGATTTTAAAATTTATATAAGAGGAATTGGGATGAGCACTGGGTGTTGTATGGAAACCAATTTGACAATAAATTATATTTTAAATTTATTTTTTAATGTTTATTTATTTTTGAGACAGAGAGAGACAGAGCATGAACAGGGAAGGGTCAGAGAGAGAGGGAGACACAGAATCTGAAGCAGGCTCCAGGCTCTGAGCTGTCAGCACAGAGCCCGATGCGGGGCTCGAACTCAGACCGTGAGATCATGACCTGAGCCGAAGTCGGAAGCTCAACCGACTGAGCCACCCAGGCGCCCCAACAATAAATTATATTTTTAAAAAGAATGAAAAAAAAAAGAGGAATGGAGAAATAAAAATTGACTTGATGGCAAGGAGTTGGTGGAGTTCTTGCCTTACCAAATATCATGTTATATTATGGAGCAATTGTGACAAAAATGATATGGTTCTGGCACAGATAGAAAACTGGTACCAAATGAATCCTCACCTATATGAAGATTTTCTTAAGGACAGAGGAGGCAGTGAACACTTTCTTTATTGACAATATGGCACTACAGGGAAAGGATGGCACCGTTCAGTAAATATGCTCAAAGTATCATTATCCACATTTTTTTAAATATTTACTTATTTTTGAGAGAAAGAGAGAGAGGGAGAGAACAAGTGGCAGAGGGGCGGTGGGGGGGGGGGGGTACAGAGGATCCAAAGCAGATAGCAGAGAGCCCGACGTAGGTCTCAAACTTATGGGGAGATCATGACCTGAACTCAAAGCCAATGCCCTACCGACTGAGCCACCCAGTTGCCCCCATGATCCACATTTTTAAAAATGAAATTTGATTCTGTATCAAAGATTCAAAAAAAAAGAATACTAAAAAATTATTCCAAACTACCAAAGCCTTAAATGTGAAAGGCAAAATGATTCAATGTTTAGAAAACAAAATAAAATATTTGTATGAGCTTGGAGAATTAATCATTTCTTAAATAAGATAATAGAATCACAATCCAAAAATAAAGAGTGATAAATTCAACCTGTTTAACAATGAAATGATAATGGATTAATATCCAGAATATATAGCACACTCCTACAACTCAACAACAAAAAAACAATATGACTCTAAAAATGGGCAAAGAACTTGAATAGACATTCCTCCAGAGAAGATATTCAAATGGCCAACAAGCACATGAAAAGATGCTCAACATCACTAATCATTAAGGAAATGCAAATCAAAACCACAAGAAGACACCACCTGATGTGCATTAGGATGGCCACAATAAAGAAAAGAAAAAAAAGAAAATAACAAATGTTGGCGATGATGTGCAGAAATTGGAACCCTTGTGCACTATGGATGGGAATGTGAAATAATGCAGCTACTATGGAAAGCAGTATGGCATTTCCTCAAAAAATTAAAAATAGAATTACCATAAGATCTAGTAATTCTACTTTCGAGAAGTAGAATTCCCATGGGAAATAAAAGCAGGGACCTGAACAGATATTGTATACCCATGTTGATAATAGCTTTAATCACAATAGCCAAAAGGTAAACGCAACTCTAATGTCCATCAACTGATGAATGGATAAACAAAATATAGTATATACATGCAATGGAATATTATTCAGCCTTAAAAAGAAAAGAAATTCTGACACATGCTACAATATGGTTGAAACTTGAGGACATTATGCTAAAGGGAATAAGCCCATCACCAAAAGACAAATAATGTATGATTCTACTTATCCAAAGTGCCCAAAACAGTGACTGGCACATAACAGATGTTTACTACATATTTATTAAATAAACGAATGAATGAATCTGTAACAGCCTCACATAATAAATATTCATAGAAATTGTGCCCACAAGTCAATTTCCAGATGTTTCAAAATTTTCCAAAATATTCAGGGTTTTCAATAAATATATGGGAATCCACACCCAGTAAATAATTAGTCTACTGATGACTTTCACCTAAGCTAAACCACAGTGAAATAAAAACAGACGAAACATTTCCTTCTAGGTTTGCTTTAGATTTTTGCAGGGTCAGGAAATACGTTAATGTCCTTCCAAACTCCCGCAACACATAAGAGCAATTAGGGGTGTGTTCCTAATTGCCAAAATGGATAAGAGAAGACAACTATCCCCCAACATAAGTGTCAACAGGAGATGACGCACATCAGCCAAAATGGAGGTTCCCATTAGAAACAGCGCCAAGAGGGAGGGAAAACTGATAATGGCAGGACCATTTGAGGGGAATAACACGAGTCTGTGCTCTACTTACGTGGAAAGAACTGTGAAAATAAAAGTAGGAAAGGTCTCAGAAGCATCAATATCTATTAGCATAATAGCCCAAAACCATGACGCCAGATTTTTACTGTGTGATGGACGGACAAGTTTTATCTTCTAAGGATGGAAGTGAAGAGTGACTCACTCACCATTTAAAGATGTAATAAGGAAACTGACATTACTCCACCCAGACCAATTTCTCAGATAACCACCAACCTGAGGGCAACTGCCCTCCTACAGAAAGGAGCCCAGCTAAGTTAGTTACTAATTAGGAAAAATCATCCAATTATGCTAACTTGCTGAGGCTGGCAAGCCATGTTTTACTCTATGTAGGCAGAATTTCGTCCAGAGCACACTTGGGAATTGTCTATAAAAAGGCAAACAGAAGAGTTGAGGAGACGAGGCACTCCATTCTGACTTCCTCCGAGACAGCTGTGCAACGCGCTTGTCCTGACACCATGTCTCTGCGACTTTCCAGCGGGTCCAGGAGGGCCTGCTCCCGTCCTACCGCAGGGTCCCTCAGGCTCTCTGGCGGGGGAGCCGGCTTTGGAGTTGGAAATGCTTGCAGCATGCCCGGAATTGGAAGCAGTTTCTCCTGTGCCTTTGGGGGCAGTTCATCAGGAGGCAACACAGCGGGAAGCAATCTCTGTGCTGGCTTTACGCTGAATGAGGGTGGCCTCCTGTCGGGCAACGAGAAGGTGACCATGCAGAACCTCAACGACCGGCTGGCCTCCTACCTGGAGAATGTGCGCGCCCTGGAGGAGGCCAACGCCGACCTGGAGCAGAAGATCAAGGGCTGGTATGAGAAATTTGGGCCTGGTTCCTGCCGTGGTCTTGATCACGACTATAGTAGATACTTCCCAATAGTCGACGATCTTAAAAATCAGGTAAGAAATTACACTTCACAATCATGTTTATTTCTAAACGTTCTTTTCCTTTCTTCACTGAATACTGAAAACACTTATCGTCCCTATGTGTAATTTCTTAAGGAAATTTCAATTTAGCATTGGAAATAAGCATTGAGTAGATTCAGTTGGTGAAACTCATGATAAAAATGTCACTGACTAGTAACTATATTAATTTTTATTATTTCCATTCCCTACTCTAAAAAAAAAATACTTGTATCTTATTGGCTGTAATAAACTGCCTTTTAAAAGTCAAACCCCCCTTTTCCAGATCATTGCTTCCACCACCAGCAATGCTAATGTTGTTCTGCAGATTGATAATGCCAGGCTGACAGCGGATGATTTCAGACTCAAGTAAGTAGGCTCAGAGAATGAAAAGGATACATGGTGATTGATGCAAAACATTAAATTTAATTTATTTTTTGATCCCTCCATTAAATATTACCAACTCTTATTCTAATACTGGTAAAACACTTGGATTTAAGCAGAATATAAAAAATAAACAGAATGTTATTACTTCTTTATATTTGGCTATGAAATATAAAGTATGAACTGCTATAAAAGCAGCATCCCATCCCTTAGTTTCTTTTCTGCCAAAGAAATGCCTCAAATTAAAGAAAATAATAGCTCTTATATATACAATATACTTTGAAAATGTCTCTGTGGCCAAACCTCCCACTTCAAAAGTCCAGACTTCTAGTGTTTGATCACTGATTGGTGACTATTTCTCCCACCATATGACATCCTGGAAAATCATTAATATTCTCTAAGGTATGAAAATGAGCTGGCTCTTCATCAGAGTGTAGAGAGTGATGTCAATGGGCTACGCAGAGTTCTGGATGAAATCACCTTGTGCAGAACAGATCTGGAGATTCAGTATGAAACTCTCAGTGAGGAGATGACTTACCTGAAAAAGAACCATAAAGAGGTAAGAGCTGTCTGCGCACATTTTGCTATCCCTCTGCAGATACCTTCCATCTGACAGAAAATAATGCGCTTGACTTCTTAAATAAGAAATTGGTACTAAAGACCCATTGTCAGACAAGCATGAGGCCTGAGTTGTCTTGAGGAATGGCCTCATATTTGTCTAGATTCACCCTTGCTTGCTCTCTCATCAAGTTTCCCATGGAGGGGTGGGGAGGGGGGAAGAATCCTGTTTTCCAGATCAATCAGGGTTACAAGAGTAGTGTTTGGCTAGGTAATTATAGCTAAGTTAAAATGATACAGTTAAGAGATTACATCTAATTACATAAATACACTATAAGCATATCCTAAGAAAACTAGATCTAAATTTCGATGTAATTGTGAAAGATTCAAAACACATAAGCATTTACTTTATACACGCAGTAAATATATACATTTAATATTGATGTATATTCTTTTAAAAAAAAATTTTTTTTAGTGTTTATTTATTTTTTAGAGAGATAGAGAGACACGAGTGCAAGCGGGGACGGAGCAGAGAAAGAGGAAGACACAGAATCTAAAGCAGGTTCCAGGCTCTGAGCTGTCAGCACAGAGCCTGACACGGGGCTCAAACTCACTAACTGTGAGATCATGACCTGAGCTGAAGTCGGCTGCTTAACTGACTGAGCCACCCAGGCACCCCTTGATGTATGTTCTTAATAGGTGTATCTATAAAAATAGTGAGACTGAAAATAAATTGTTATATCAAAAAATTTTCTTCCAAATGAAGAGTATACCTCAAAGTGGTCATTGTTGGAAGCTACTTCGAAATCAGATCATACAGCCACTGTTCCTAAGACACAGCTTTGGGATTGCTTTCAGAACCACTGTTTTCTGGGGAAAAAAAATCTTTATTCTTTGAAAGTGAATTTGATATTTTTAAACAGCCAAAAGGCTTCTACAGTCGAGCCTACTACTTAACACAGGAGATCAAGCTAAAAATGCTACTTGATTAGTCATGAGGCTGTCTTATAAAAATAACTACTTAAAAAACAACATTTATATGGATATATGGGTTCAACTGTGGGTATAGCCCATGGTTGTTACTGAATACATTTTTGATAAATTAAATACAATTGACTTTTTTAATGCTTCACTCACAGACAAACCCACATGCATCTTTTTTTTTAATGTTCATTTATTTTTAAGAGAGAGAGAGAGAGAGCGTGCACAGGTATAGGAAGGGCAGAGAGAGAGGGGGAGACACAGAATCCGAAGCAGGCTCTAGGCTCCAAGCTGTCAGCACAGAGCCCGATGAGGGGCCCGAACTCACAGACCTGAGATCATGACCTGAGCCAAAGTCAGATGCTTAACCGACTGAGCCACCCAGGCACCCCTATTAATTATAAATAGACAAACATTTATAAATATAAATAAATATAAATAAACATAAATACTTATAATTATTTCAATTGTTCAGAATTATTCAGACTCAGCCCCTCAACCCTGTCCATGCTGTGTTCAGGATGTAGCTGAGTCAAGAACACATGGAAGCTGCTCTCTAAGTGGAAGGAAGACCAGTCTACCAATGTGGAGACATTTCAGTTGTAAATGAATAGAATAAGAGATGACAGATAATTCATTTTAAAGATCTTAAGGAATTAAGACTTTCTGTGCAACAGAACTAAAACCAACGGAGTTATAAAAGCAGGACTTTGGTTCACCATATGGAAGAGCTCTGGAACAATTTAAAAAATTCTCCCATAAGGAAACAGGCTGCTTCGTGAGACGGGAATATAAAAAGTAGAGAAGGGTCGTTGCTTAACTGGGGGCGGGGGGGTGGGGATGTACAGCCAAATGTACTCTAAGCATCCTTCCAAAGCTATGCCTCTGGACTGTCTGTGAGATCCCTGCATACCTGAGCAGCACACTTTTTGGCCTCCAGGAAATGCAGGCCCTGCAGTGCGCGGCGGGTGGGAACGTGAACGTGGAGATGAACGCGGCGCCTGGCGTGGACCTCACGGTCCTGCTGAACAACATGCGGGCCGAGTACGAAGACCTGGCCGAGCAGAACCGCAGGGACGCGGAGGCCTGGTTCAACGAGAAGGTGAGTCTTGCCCAGAGAACAATCCCTCCGCATCTTAGTGACAGTCACAAAACAGATTTGCTCCCTCGTTTATACCTTTTCAGAGCGCTTCGCTGCAACAGCAGATCTCCGAGGACGTCGGCGCCACCACCTCAGCCCGGAATGAACTGACTGAAATGAAACGCAATCTCCAAACACTGGAAATTGAACTTCAGTCTCTCCTAGCCACGGTAGGCAAAGGACGAATTCCCACCGTCTCCTGGGGTATCCTTGCAAATATGCGCCAGTTGGGGGCGCCTGAGTGGATCAGTTCCTTAAGCTGAGTTAAGTTCTGATTTAGGCTCAGGTCATGATCTCCTTGCTTGTTGCTCCTGGATTCCAGGCGTGTTTCTTGTGCTGACAGCTCGGAGCCTGGAGCCTGTTTCAGATTCTGTGTCTCCCTCTCTCCCTGCCCCTGCTCCCCTGCTCATGCTCTCTCTCTTTCAAAAATAAATAAATGTTAAAAAAAAATTTTGTTTTTAAAATATGCACCTATTGGTTTTAAGGCCCCTAACCCTTGTGGAAACATATCCACATACACATTTATGTAACTAACTTAGAACATAAGAAAAGAATAGGATTTTACATAGAACGGCCAAAACAGCCACATTCATGTCTCCAGTTTATTCAACCAGAGACATGTGCTCCTTTTTAAGAATTTCACAGTTTTAACCATGTGTCAGTGTGAAATTGAACACAATTGTAGACAAAGTTCACAAGAGAAGAAAATCATCTATCAGAGCAAATTTCTGCCTATCTGTATCTGCCTCAGGTTCTTTCTTGTTCCCTGATAGAAACACTCCCTGGAGTGCTCCCTGACCGAGACCGAAGGGAACTACTGCACGCAGCTCGCCCAGATCCAGGCTCAGATCGGGGCCCTGGAGGAACAGCTGCACCAGGTCCGAACCGAAACAGAGGGCCAGAAACTGGAGTATGAGCAGCTGCTCGACATCAAGGTCCACCTGGAAAAGGAAATTGAGACCTACTGCCTCCTCATCGGTGGAGATGATGGGTGGGTAAAACAAATTTATAGGGACGATGTCCTGTACTGAAGTCCACTTGAAACTTAGATCCCTGGAAAGTGAATGTAAACTAACATGACTGTATTTATTGTCACAAATGCTAAAGATTAAACAGAATACGGGCCTGCCAACATACAAATTAGCAACATCTGACAAAACCAAAAGATGACAAGCCTGTATTAAAGGTATGACAAAAATATCACCTCTAGATACTAAGGCAGAGTCGTCCCAACTGTGTAACCCACGGCAACTGTTCTCACCAAATAGCTAAAGAAAATGCAAGAGTGAATCTAGAATTAAAGGGGTTCCCTCTGAATCACTCTTTGGTGATGTTTCCAACGATATGTGTTCACAGGGCTTGCAAGTCTGGAGGTTACAAGTCTAAAGATTATGGATCTGGAAACATGGGAAATCAAGTCAGAGGTAATTAAAATGAAATTCTGTGTGTGTGTGTGTGTGTGTGTGTGTTTTTTAAGTTTGTTTATTTATTGGGAGGGGAGGGACAGAGAGACAGGGAAACCAAGAATCTCAAGCAGGCTTTGCACTGCCAGCACAGAGCCCCATGCAGGGCTCAAACTCACCAACCGTGAGACCACAACCCAAGCCAGAATCAAGAGTCAGATGCTCAGCCGATTGAGCCACCAGGCACCCCAAAATGGAATTGTGTTTTTATGCTGTCGTATTTCACTTGCAATGTCCAGCTTCGTTGTTTTTGTATTAGGCTTAATGAGAACAGATATGATAAAGATTTATAGTAGATATCAGGGTGTGCTGGGTGTCTAACTTTAGTGATATGTGCTAATTTTAAACAGTGGAATATGTCACCATGTTTTTAGCGAGCCAAGAAATAAAAATTCACCAAAAGTTTATCTATTTGTGCTTCCTACATAGTCCATGCTATTCAAAAGTCTATTAGTCCTTTAACTGATATAATTTCTTATTCATCTTTTCTTTCAGTTTTTTCATTGTGGTAAAATATACAGAACATAAACGTTACCATCTTAATGATTTAAAGGATACAGTGCAGTGGCACTAAGTACATTTATGTTGTGGTACAACCATCAACACCATCCGTCTGTAGAACTCTTTTCATCCTGTCCTACAACTATTGAACAATAGCTTCCCATTACCCCCTCCTCCCAGCCCCAGGCAACCAGCCTGCTACTTTCCTTCTCTATACATTTGACTACCCTAGGTCCCTCATACAAGGGAAATCATACAATATTTGTCTTTTTGTGATTGACTTCTTTCACTTAGCGTAGTATCTTCAAGATTCATCTATGTTGTAGCATGTGTCAGAATTTCCTTCCTTTTGAAGGCTGAATAACATTCCATTGTATGGATATACCGTATTTTATGTATCTATTTATTCATCCATTGGTGGACACTTGGGCTGCCTCCACATTTTAGCTATCGTGATCTTATTAATCTTTTATCAACTCTCTAAAATCTCCTTTTAAATTTTAATTTTTAGATCTGGCCAAAGCCATAGTGGTTAAGAAAGTTCTTGAGGAGGTAGACCAACGAAGCAAAATACTTACCACCAGGCTGCACTCCCTGGAAGAGAAATCTCAAAGCAATTGATTCGAGACACAAGAGAGAGAATTTGGCAAATACTCTCTAAGAAGAGAGAGCATTGTGTCTGGAAAAATGAGCAAGCCTAAGAAAAATGCCTGTCCTGTTTTCTTTCTGTTACTGAAATATGAGCACCATCTGGGCAATCAATAGTGGTATCTCCCCACTCATCTGGAAGAATGTCACATACAAATATGATGACTTGATTGTCCTACAGAAAATGTCAGTTCTTTGTATTCAATAAACCTTCTTCCTTTAGCAAGTTACCACGGGTGGTATTGTCTTATCTTTAAAACGTTCATGTCTGTGGTACACATGTATGAACATCTAACAGCTTTTTTTATTATTATTTGTTTTTACATTTGATTTATTTTTTTGAGAGACAGAGAGACACAGAGCATGAGCGGGGAAGGGGCAGAGAGAGGAAGACACAGAATCCGAAGCAGGCTCTAGGCTCTGAGCTGTCAGCACAGAGCCCAACATGGGGCTCGAACTCACAAACCACGAGATCATGACCTGAGCTGAAGTCGGACGCTTAACCGACTGAGCCATCCAGGCGCCCCTAACAGCTTTGAATATATGAAAATTTTAGGGACACCTGGGTGGCTCAGTCAGGTATCTGGCTTCAGCTCAGGTCATGATCTTGCGGCTCACGGGTTCAAGCCCTGCATCAGGCTCTGTGCTGACAGCTCAGACCCTGGAGTCTGCTTCGGATTCTGTGTCTCCATCTCTCTCTGACACTCTCCAGCTCACGCTCTGTCTCTCTCTTTCTCTCTCTCAAAACTAAATAAACATTTTTTTAATTATTAAAAAAAAGAAAAATTTTAAAAATAATTGACAGGTTTCCCCCTAGATTTTCATGAGGCTTTCCCAATAATTCAAATAAGACAAATTCAGGAGGAATAAAAATACTTCCACTTAAATCCCCAATCTGCCATACTGGTGATACAATAACAAGCTTTTTCTCTTTCATAATAGCTACGATGCATACATTTCAGGTTAATCTATAAAATAATAACACTACTTCTCTCAAGGGGTTATTGTAAAGATTAAACAAATGAACTACAGGATCATGTACTTATGGAGCGAGTGCTCAATGAATGCTAACTCATTTTTTAATACTTGACATTTATAATGATGAATTTTCAAATCTCATTTTCTTTTTGAATATGTATTTAAACAATATCCCAAATATAGGGAGGTTAAAGCAAACATCCTGGTTTAGAATCCAAGTTCTATTTATTAATGGAGTCATTCACTTGTATTACAAAGTATGCTTGATGCTTATAACTCTCTTGACCAATGGATCCATTTCCAGTAAAGGGAAATAAATCAGATGAACTGAAAACATAATTTCCTCAGGTCAAATATTACCCCTAGATACTTTGGTGACTCTCAGTCTTCTATGGATGGGCTATCCACGTTGTAATCCATCCATGAAAATTTGATTTCAGGCTTCATCTGAAAATGTTAAGCAGAGAAGATGCTGGGATCCTTTAAGGGCACTAGAATTATCCTTGAGTTACTTTTATTGTCTTCTTCTAATGAATCTTAGCCAGAGGCCACTACAGTCAAAATGCCTAACAAGATCCTACATCGGATTATATGAAACAAAATATTATAATCTCAGAGAAAACTCCACTTAGAAAAGAAAGATCTTGCACAATTATCTAAATGCTGAAGGAACTTACACCACCCTTCCCACCTATCATCAAATCCTCCCTCATTATAGTGATGCTGCCAAATGTAAATTCTTTAAAAAAAATTTTTTTTTAATGTTTATTTATTTTTGAAGGAGACAGAGCATGAGCAGGGGTGGGACAGAAAGAGACAGAGACACAGCTTCCAAAACAGGCTCCAGGCTCTGAGCTGTCAGTACAGAGTCCGATCCGGGGCTGGAACTCACGAACCACGAGATCGTGACCTGAGCCACAGTCGGATACTCAACCGACAGAGCAACCCAGGTGCCCCCAAATGTAAATTCTTATTTGTCAAAATTTATAGCCCTGTACACATCAAAAGGGCAAATTAATATTTCTGTCAATTATACCTAGTGGCGTCCAGGAGCTGTTTCTCTATCTCACAAGAATCAATTCTGTACATTTCTTCCCACCTCTCCATTTAGTGATGTCACCTAGCTTGAAATCAGCCGCAGAGAAGGTATTTACACCACAGAAATGGGCTAGCACTGTAAATCAGGACTCATTCCTCCCTGAGAGTTGGTCATTAAGTATTTACCAGCATATCACTGATTGCACCTCAAGAAAAATGACTTCATTTATTTCTTTTGAAATATTTATTTTATTTTGGGGAGAGTGCAAGTGGGGGAAGGGCAGAGAGAGGAGGACAGAGGATCTGAAGTTTGATGCAGAGCTCAAACTCATGAACCACGAGATCACGACCTGAGCCAAAGTTGGACCTCAGCCAACTGAGCCACCCAGGTGCCTCAAGAAAAAGACTTAAAAAAAACCCACAATGTTTAATGTTTCAGTATGTGACCTGCATGACCTGGCCTTGCTTATCCTTCCACTCATAACTTCTTCTCTGACCCCACCCTCAGTTCTAACCGTATCGCCCTTTGTGTTATTCCTTGAATACAAGTTCATCCTGCCTCTGAGCCTTTGTGCTAACTGTTCCCTCTGACGTGCACTTCCCCTGGACCTCCTTATGGCTGGTTCCTTTGTATCATTCCCATCAGAAGAGCTGTCTGACCACTCTAGCAAAAGTTGCTACTATATTAGAACACTTATCACCATACAAAATTATCTTGTTTATTTTCTTTAATGTTTATTTTTTGAAGAGAGAACGTGCAAGTTCATACATGTGTACCACAGACATGAACGTTTAAAAAATTTTTTTTAATGTTTTTATTTTTGGAGGAGAGAGAGACAGAGCATGACGGTGGGAGGAGCAGAGAGAGAGGGAGAGAGAGAGAATCCCAAGCAGGCTCCACGCTGTTAGCACGGGGCCCAGTGCAGGACTCAATCCCAAGAACCATGAGATCATGACTTGAGCTGAAATCAAGAGTCAGCTGCTTAATTGACTGAGCCATCCAGGCGCCCCACAAGGATATCTTTAGAAAAACACACAAGAAAGTTGCAGCACTATAGTAACTATAGTAATGCAGCCAAACTGCACAGAGTGGTGATTGCCCAGGTAATGTAATAAAGCACTGATTCTCAACTGCGCTCAGTGTATGTTCACTCCCCTTTGGAGTAAACCTGAAAACAGCATGCCAGCCACACAGAAATTCTGATATTCACTCTCCTCCCCCATTCTCAGCCGAGATTGTTATCACAAAAGGTTGCCAGTAGGGCTTTGGCAGGTCATGCCCTGCACTTGGGTACCCAACCCACGTTCCTCTCCCCAGGCAGAGTGTCCAAGAGAGAAGGCACCATTTTTCCTTCTGTACAAACTTACAGGAAGGAATATAGCAGTACTGGGACACGTCATTAAAATACCAGAATATTTCACAGGACTGTTAAGTAGCCACTGCCCAGAGACCCTGTAAAAGCCCTCAACTATGGCCCCAGGCCCTTCTCCATGAGTCCTTCCCCACCACCCAGTAACTAAACACCTGATGCAGAGCAGAGGACTCTAGGACCCCACTCCAGACTTGCCAGCTGCCAGTGTTCATTCTGATTCATCAGTGCCTGTGCCATAAGATTGCTAACTATTTTATTTATTTATTGTTTTATTTTCTAATATAATTTAGTGTCAAGTTAGCTAACATACAGTGTATACAGTGTGTTCTTGGTTTTGGGGGTAGATTCCCATGATTCATCACTTACATACAGCACCCAGTGCCAGTGCTCATCCCAACAAGTGCCCTCCTCAATTCCCATGACCCATTTTCCCCTCTTCCCCCTACCCCCATCAACCTTCAGTTTGTTCTCTGTATTTAAGAGTCTCTTATGGTTTGTCCCCTCCCTCTCTGTTTGAAACTATTTTTTCCCCTTCCCTTCCCCCATGGTCTTCTGTTAAGTTTCTCAAGTTCCACATATGAGTGAAAACATGATATCTGTCTTTCTCTGATTGACTTATTTCACTTTGATTGCTAAACATTTTAAAAGGGATTTTATCCCTTTTCCTTTGTTTTCTTGTTCACATCCTTCGAAAAGCCTTAAGGAAACATTTGTATGGGTTCAGGAATGGTCTGGTATATGATATAAAGTCATATTTCACAATTGTTGTGGTCAGTTTCCAGGGCACAAAACAGCGGCCAGACCAAGAGCTCTGTGACAATGCAGACTGGATCCAAGTGGTCCTGGCCCCAGCTGGCAGGTCAGGGCAGCACGGCTTAGACCTTCTCCTCTAATTCATCCCATTAATGAATCAAACTAACATATCAAACTAAAGAAAAATATATTCTCTAACTTACTTATTAGAGAAGCCAGCACTGAAAGCATGCTTAAAGGGTCAGGCCCTGAACTGCCTCGATTCAAAATAATTTCTACCTCTTTCGTGCTGTGTGCTTTTTGACAAAGTTACCTAACTGCTCTATTCTTCAATTTCCTTGCCTGTAAAATGGAGATAATAATGATAATACTTTTTTCAGAGGGTTGTTATGGGGATTAAATATTCGATTTATGTAGTTTGAAAAGTGTTTGGTTCATTTTGAACCCTCAATAAATGTAGCCTGTATGATGAAAAACTAAAAATGTAAAAACTAAGTTCAAGATTATTAGAGAACTTGAAAGAGGTAGGAAAATGTAAGGATAGTCAAATCTGAGTTTCCCCAAAGGCTACTGAGTCCCCAAGGGGATTTAGAGTCCTCCTTGGTACTCAGAATGAGAAATAGCCTTATCAGTCCTTTTAAAGGTGAATGATAATTCTCCCCACTTTGCATAAGGCTCAGGCAATGAATTGAATAAACCAGCCAAGTAAAACCAAAGCATTCAGGAGAAAAACGACCTAATTCTAAAGAATGTGTTGCCAAGATGGCAAGTCTACAAAGAAAACACAGAGCACAGCTCCAAATCCTATCGACCCTATCCTTTGTGCACAGGTGCCCCCTGAGGCCAAGATGTTCCTGCTCAGGTGGGAGGTACCACCCAGCTAGGTGGGTAACGTGCTTGAACTAGTGTCTAAGGCAGGAAGCAGCTGAAAGCTTTCCAGAAAGGGAAAAGAACACGGCTGCCTTGGTTCATTAGGGACCTCTCCCTGCTTGATACAAAATGGGGTATATTTATACAAAGTACTGAGAGAAGATAGCTACAATTTTTTTAATTATCTGGAAGATTTAGTAAATTTGAAACAAAAAAATATACAGGTATCAGTGAAGTCTTCTTAACATTTATACACTAATTTTCCTAATTCTTTAATGTTTACTATAAAACTACATACAGATCTTTTCCACTGTAATTTAACAGTCTGCACTAGGCTGTTGATAATCTCAAGTCTCATGATGCTACAAGGACTTGGAAGTTGTACTGGAAAATGAGAAAGAAAACACCCCTTCCTCTCTTCTCTGACCTCTGCTCTGTGCAGGTGTGTTGGGAGCCCCAAGACCATCCTCAGGTTCAGTCATTCCCCCCAGAAGGGCTCACAGAACCCAGAAAAGCTGTTATATTCATGGTTATGGTGTATTATAGTGAACATATACAGATTAAATCACAAAGGCAAAAGGCACAGAGGGCCAGGTATAGAAGAGACTAGACACAGTGGAATCATAGAAATGGGACTTATTTCTCCCAGAAATGACATGTGACAACACATATATAGTGTGTCCAACAAGAGAAGCTCACAAAACCTTGGTATCCAGGGTTTTTATTGGGGGTCGGTCATGTTGCCAGGGGGGATCCATCTGACACACCTTAGTTACTCAATCTCCAGCCCCTTCAGAGACCACACTGATATACGGTAGCCCAAGGACCCCACCCTAAATCCTATTGTTACATAAACTATCTGGCATCTACAAAGGCACTCTAATCAGGCAAGATATTCCAAGGCTTAGAAGTAATCTCTCAAGAGCTGGGTAAGGGCCAGACCTCTCTTTGGAATGTGCAAGGTTTGGGCATCCTAAGCCTGCTGAATTAACCCTACACTGCATGTGGGATCTCATGGCAGAGCCCCACGACAGTACAGAATCCAGCTCGAAGCAATTATTCCCTACAACTCAGCCCTGAACTGCCAGGATGGATGAACAGTCCACACTCAAGACTTCAACGCTCCTTGGATATCCAGGCTCTGTAATCAAGTGTAACTCATGGAGAGTCCATCTTTCCTTAACGTGAATTCTATCTTAGAGACCTCTTTTATTATTTAGCACCTGCCAGGTCCTGCTGATCTGCAATGGCATATTTTCAAAACCCAGCCACAAAGAAAATTGAGACTGTTTCACAGAAAGCCCCTCAGTTCCCACATAAAATAGAAGATGGAAACAATTACCACTGAATGTACCTAAATCTCCACTCAGGATCAGAGGGATTTAATAGTGTTTGGAAGCTTTTACTATATAAGAGAGATAGATGTTTGTGTGTGTGTGTGTGTGTGTGTGTGTGTGTGTGTGCGCGCGCACGCACGCGTGTGAAGAATACTTGAATCAAGTCAAGCTTACTAAGAATTTACATTCCTTGGAACCATTTTCCAGGCAATTAAACCAAAAACGGGAAGTTCAATCAGTACAAACAGACATGTTTCAGACATATCAGAAAATAGTATTTTCTAACCTATTGCCACAATTAACTTTCCAGGCCTGAAAACCCGAGGAGAGAGAAAATACGACTGGATACTTACTTAAATCTAACATAAAAATTCATCTTCCAGACATAAAACTCATTCCTCCCTTCTTCCTCACCTTCAATATCGATTTTTCTTAAAGTCTGAAGATAAGAACTCAAGGAAACACACACTGACATCACAATTAATTGAATGGTGATTATACATCAGGTTTATAGATCACTTTAGAATTTGAATATACAGATACATAACAAAACATCGATCTTCATGAAACCCTAGAAGATAAGTGTGATGACCATTTACAGATCAAGAGTCAGACTCAGAGATGTTACCTGTCTTGTCCTTGGTCTCACGGCAATTAAGCGACAGTATGGGACTTGGACTCAGGTCTCCAAACTGCCAATCCAATGCTTTCCCCACCCAACGCACTACCTTAGGAATTTGACAAGGATTTCAAAAACTTCAATGCCTTGAACTTTATTCCACAAAAGGTTATTTTACATAAAATGTTTTAAAACATGTGGAAAGACATAGAAACTAATAGATATATGGGGCACCTGGGTGGCTTGGTCAGTTGGGTGACTGACTTCGGCTCAGATCATGATCTCACAGTTTGTGGGTTTGAGCCCCATGCGCTGTGCTGAGAGCTCAGAGCCTGGAGCCTGCTTCAGATTCTGTGTCTCCTTCTCTCTCTGTCCCTTCCTGCTTGTGTTCTGTCTCTCTCTCTCAAAAATAAATAAAAATTTAAAGATTAAAATAAAATAAAAATAAGTAATAAAAGAAACAAATAGATATACACTTCTTTTCTTCAACATGGACCTAAAATGTTTTATGCCACCAATCAACATGAAATGAACAAAGAGTAAATTATATTCATTTCATTAAGAAGAATTTACTAAGGCAAAGACTGAATGCTTGTAAAGTGTGACTGTCCAAGAATCATAGGAAGATTGGTAGATTTCATGGGAGTTTTTGCTTAATTGTAACTTTCACCAAGCTTGTTTCATAGTGAGCATCTCAAAGCAAAGCTGGCAGAATCAGAATTCACAATAAGAAAGTATCACTCACTAAAAAGATCAAAATTTTAATTTCAAAAAGCTGCTTTAACACCTCTCTCTCTCTCTCTCTCTCTCTCTCTCTCTCTCTCTCACACACACACACACACACACACACACACACACACACACACACAGAGGTTCTTTCTTTCCCAAAACAAGGAAATATTACAAAACATAAAATATCTAATGATCATTTTTAAACTGCTGCAAAGGGACAGAATTTAAGGTGGGAACACTGAATTTCATGTGTAAGGGATCCTAGAAACAAGGAGATCCATGGTTTTTACTCATAAACTTCATTTGTTTCAGGATTGATCCCTTTCAGGCTAGGCTCTCTTCAAGGTACATGGCTAGTTGGGGACATCCACTTAGAGACTCTCAGCGAGGGGTCACCGCGAAGAGAGCACATCAGCAGTCAGAGAGCATTTGATGTAGTGAAATGAGTGTTGCATGGACTCCAGAGACCCTGGCTCCAACCCTAGTTTTTGCACCAACAAGTTGTATTATATAAAGGAAAACAGCTTTTTTTTTTTTAGTTTTATGAAGTTTTTAATTTTAATTCCAGTGTAGTTAACAGTGTTATATCAGTTTCAGGTGTACAATATAGCAATTCAACACTTCCATAGATCACCTGGTGCTCGTCACGACAGGTGCATCCTTAATCCCCTTCACCTATTTCACCCACTTCCATCCCATCTGGTGACCACTAGTTTGTTCTCTACAGTTAGGAGTCTGTTTCTGGGTTTCTCTCTCTCTCTCTCTCTCTCTCTCTCTCTCTCTCTCTCTCTCTTTCTCTCTCTCTCTTTTTCCTTTGCTCATTTGTTTTGGGAAAACATAATTTTAGATCTTCAGTTTCCTTCTCTGTGAAATGTCCTGACTGCCTGTCACAACTCTAATAATTATTTGATTACGTTGGTATGTACAAGTGTGGTTGAAAACAGCAAAAATGATGTGGAAATGCAAGTATGAATAGCAGAAGAGATCAGACAAGACAATGATGTCTTAGTTAAAGGAGCAATAAGCCTTGAATCTGATGAATCATGAGAACAAACTTGTGAAAAATGATACTTAATGCAGATTAAGGATAGTGGTGTAGGTGTAAGTATAGGTTTCCATGGTGATAAACACACCTACAGTTAAGGCAGTGTCATGAAGTAAAGACTGGAGGTTACAATGGTAGGCTTTTCCCACGTGAAAAGCATACCATCTGGAACCTCAGTTCCCAGGATAGAGCATAAACAAGCCACTGATTTGAAAATTGAAATAAATAGAGATTTGGTCCAGCCAGAGAAGAGCAAATATTATCCAGTAATTATAGAATGGAGGAGTCAAGCAAGAAACCTACTACTCCTCAACCTTTCTTCTAGGTAATAGTTTTGTAGGATTTTTAAAATTAAAAAATAGTGCATTGCAACACATACATAATATTGCTTTCTGATTTTTTTAGGTAACTGGTTCTAGGGATTAAAATCTCAGAAATTTTTTTAAATGAGTAAAGACATAATGGTTATTGAATCCATCAATTTGTCGTTAAAAGCAAAAGCAATCTTCTATTCAAAGGGGGTTGTAGGGGCACCTGGGTGGCTGTCAGTTAAGTGTTGAACTCTTGATTTTGGCTCAGGTCACAATTTGAGGGTCATGGGATCAAGTTCCATGTTGGGCTTTGTGCTGCATGTGAAGCATGCTTGGGATTTTCTCTCTCTCTCTCTCTCTCTCCCCTCCTACTTACATGTGCTCTCTCTCTCTCTAAAAAAAGAAAAGAAAAGAAAAGAAAAAAGAAAGAAAGAGAAGGGGGAGGTTGTATACCAAGAGGGTTTTTTAAATAAATCTTTCTACTTAGCTAACACATTTCATACTTGCTGTACGCCAAGAGTATACTTACTCTTAGTTCTTTACAATGATACCTTGTTCAATCCTCATGGTAACTCTATGGGGTAGGAAGTGTTGTCTTCACTTTACAAATGGGAAAACCAGTGTACAAAGATGTTAAGTAACTTCCTCAATGCCACACAGCTGGTAAATAGCCAGATAATAAATGGGGAGCTGGAAGTACAAAACTGTGGCTCCAAGAATCTTTAGGCATGCCATTCTGACCTTTTGAAATTTGAATACATCTTCCTTCAGAAACAATGTTATAAATAATTATAAAGTTCCACCATAGCCCATTTTAACCACATGTAGCTGAGCTGAAATTCTGTAGTATCTGTCGAAGAATAAGCGCTCAATAAATGTTTGTTGAATTTAGTAGAGAACAGATACCCACCTATGACATTAGCACTGGAGGACAGCATAAAGCCCCAACAGCAGGAACATGGATGTTCTCCTCTCCAGCATCTCCTACGTCAGTCCTAACAGTTGGTGGTGAAAAGGAAATTGGGATATGGGGCCTTATGGAGGTGGCACAGGTCTCTGGAAGCAAATGACAGATGGGGGTCTTGATTTTGGCAGTGGGGCTACAGCAAAGAACTTCGGCAGCAAAACTGCGAGAGAATCGGTTACTGTCACTGGGTAGCACAATATGGTTACACGTCTATGACAGAAGATGGTATGAAGTGCATAGTAAGGGGACAAGTGAGTTTGTAGGACTCAGCTACATAGAGACTGGGTTTCTAAGTAGGGCAGCTATTTGCATTCAAGGAACGATGATACATCAGCCACCAGCAACCAAGAATCTACAACTAGGTCAAACGCTGGGACAGCAAATAATCTCTATTGTTTTTCAGTGGGGAAAAAAAAAAGTAAATTATTTTTCTGAGATGTTCTCAACCTTGTGAAAATTACATAAGAGAAGACTTGCTGTGATCATATAAAATACAACAAAAATTATACACAAGTTCTCTAAGATCAGGGACTGTGATTTGTCAATTTCATTCCCAAGACCTAGCAGGGTGGTCTTTGCAAGAAGCAGTTAATAAATGATAAGGTAGCAGAATTCTCGCAACAGAGAGTTGTGGCACCGAGGCTTTTTATCCAGGAAGCAACTTTTATTCATGCCAGCACTGCTCAGTTGGGTTCATACCCAAAGAACTGAGCACTGAACAACACATGGCATAGTTTTTTTATACCTTTTCTATTTCTTTGTCTCCCATATATGGTAACAAACATAAACATGCAGTCTGGTTAAGTAGTCTCAGTTTACAAGGTCATGAGGGATGTTGTCACGTAGGTGCATAGCCAGGTTACCTTGAAGTTTTCTCTTCCTTTTTTCTCTCTCCTTAGGGAGGGGACCCTACCACAATACAAGTTGACTTATTACTGCTATGTGTAAAATATAAACTAACAAGATAATAATAGAATGATAAATTAGAGGATGATAAATTATAGAATGATAAAAACAGAAAATATTAGAATAGATAGAATAATTGATAAATGAATATAGTAATAGATTGAATAATAAACAACAGAATCATAAGTGAATACAAATATCCCCCACTTTTTGAAAATTCTTTGTTATACCACTTCGCTTTTATGAAAGATGCATGTTTGTACCTGACTTTGCTAACTGAAAGAATTCCAAAGAGGATTCCACTTTCACAAAAGCATGAAAGGAAAGACAAGTCTGTATCAAGAAAATAATGTACAGCGAGAAGCAAAACAAAATTGAAAGAAAACATTGTAAACCTTAATAACGCATGGTCAAAATCCATTCCAACACCAACGGGAATCTGTGCAGCTCGCCAGCCCAAAGGACTCCAGATTTGGGCTACCCAATTTCTATCTCGTCTTACCTACAGTTTGGCACCACCCACTGGCAGCTGTCTACTTGTCCAAAATCAAGAGAAGATTCTGGAACCAGCCAGCTTCCAAGAAAGCAATAGTTCCAGGAATCCACAGCCCGTTTTGCTTGCCTGACTGATCCTCAGCCTTCTATTCCCCAAACACCCCTTCCCTAACCACAGCCCCTCAACCCTGCCTGTCTACCTGCCACACCTCTCCATCTCAGCCCAGAAGATATGAACTTAACCCACCTTCTTGGAGGCTGGATGCAGCAGGGGAGTCAACAGCCAATCACTTTGCGTCTAAATGTTCAGCAATACCACATGGTACCAGGAATTTTCACTGTCCTTGTCACATATGACTGTCCAAGGGCTGATGTCCCCAGTACATTAAATTCATGAACAGATCCATAAGTAAAAGATAACCATCATAAGAAATGGATACATGATACACATAAGCAATTCATACAATATGAATGGCCAAACAAGCATTAAAAAGTGCCCCATGCCCAACATCTCTAGTATTCAGAGAAAGACATCACAACAGGCCCATTTTTGTTTAATGATCATACCCATTTCAGCAAGGATGTAGGGAAAAGGCACTAACAGATTGCTGGATAGAGTGTAAATTGGCAAAACCATCAAGAGAACAATTCAGCAACAGGAATCAAAGACCTTTAAGAAAAGAGTAAATGTTCTTAGAACGTGCAGTTTCATTCCTGGAAATTTATCCTTAAATACTCATATTGTATGCCCATTCCTCCCAGCAGTGTCTAATCGTAGTAAAAAATCAGACATAATAAAATATCCCACAACAAAACATCAACAGACTGTCACAAAACACCCATCAAGGTCCACTGAAGGAGAGTTGTGCAGCCAATAAGAATGTTCGAGTTGGTGTATTGGCCTGAAAAGGTGTCAGTCATTTTTTGAGAAATGAAAAGTAGAGTTTCAATACAATAAATACAGTATCATCTACTTTTGTAAGAAAATAATCATTCATGAATTACATACATGCTTATTAAAAATCTGAAAGAATGTACATCAAAATGTTAAAAGTGGCTACTCGTGGGTAGTGAGAATATGAGTGATTTTTATTTTCTGCTCTGTGTTTATATGCACTTTCCAATTTTTATGAAATAAACATGTATCACTTGTACAATTTTAAAATCTTAAATGCAAAGAAAAACCATCTGTATGTTTAAGTGTTTTTGCAATGAATAGGCTCCTTTTTTTAATTTTTAAGGAAAAATTAAAAAATAGCTAAGTGGTATAAATGTGGTAGAAACTGTAAGAACAAAAGAAAGAAGCAGCATGGGGGGAGGTGGGGAAGCTGGTAAATTAGAAGTTGGTAGGTGGAGCCAGAAAAGCATTCTAGAAGAGGCAGGTCTTGAAAGGTAGTAAAATTTGAATACATAGAGAGAAGAAAATAGGGCATAGTTTGGGTCCTTGGCTCCAGGACTAATCATGTCAACGTGCTTCTAGAAACATTTAGTCACTCACAATGAATAGGTCACTGGCTAGTACATAAACATCACCCTGCAGCCCTTCTCAGAAATATTTATGTCTTCTCTGTACCCTGGACTCACTGTCGAACACCACTGTGGGAAAGACATGGGGTTACTCAGTACCCTTCAACCACAGTTCTATGGACGCCCAGTTCCTCTGTCTTCTTCCAGGGCACAGACACCAGAGAAGAAAGAGAATTGCTTTCTAGGGCTTTCTCCTCACTCAATATGGCTCCCACATCAGAGCTAAATAAATCCCATCCCTTTCTTCCCTCCCTGGAAAGATCTTTTGTCATAGCCTATGCTCCCATGAACCCATTGTGTGGATTCCCTCCACTCTGGTAACCCTACTGGGTGTCCCCCTAGGTCCTAACCCCACAACCAACCCTACCAAGCCTGGCTCAGAGTTGTGAGCTCTCTACTCAGACTTGCCTTGTTCCATGAGCCCTTCTCATTCCAGGCCACAGCTCTGCCATGGTTTCTAGACAGCCTGCCTTCCTGGGGTGAATCCTGTGCCCTTTCTCCCCTAGCATGCCTCAGGGCCAATGCAGGTAGGCTGTCAGCCTGAGCCTGCCACAGTCCCTGCCCCTGGAATGAGCCTTGACTGAACTGGTCTGATGGGCACTGAGATCACTCACAGGATAGTATAATTTGTCTAAATACTAGAAAGATCTCCAAGTGTGTTGCCATTGACTAGTATATGGTATTCTCTTATAATTATTTTAATATTTTCTGTACCACCATTGTGTCTCCTATCTCATTTCTAATCTTGTAGATTTCGATTCCTTCTCTCTTTGCTTTAATCAGGCTCGCAAAAAGATTGTCTATTTTTTTCAATTTTTTTAAACGTTTATTCATTTTTGAGAGACAGAGAGAGATGGAGCATGAGCGGGGAAGGGGCAGAGGGAGGGAGACACAGAATCCCAAGCAGGCTCCAGGCTCTGAGCTGTCAGCACAGAGCCCGAAGCAGGGCTTGAACTCACGAACTGCGAGATCAGGACGTGAGCCAAAGTTGGACACTCAACCACTGAGCCACCCAGGAGGCCCAAGAGGTTGTCTATTTTAACCAAGGGCTCCCAGTAGCCCGTTTCTATCCTTTGCTTTGTCTTGACCAAACTCTAGTTAGGCTTCTCTCTTTCCTAGTTTCATGTAGGAAAGAGAGAAGCCAACTAGAACTGATCAGTTGTAACTCAGATCAGAAAACATTGCCTTGGAAGAATTCCTGTGCAAACAAGCATCCTCTTCCTCCATCAGCTGCCCTGAACAAGTCTTCCCTTAGGACCCAGTTACGGAGGACCTCTAACTCAGATTAATTGTGTCTATTCTGACCTCCCATTTGCCACAATCTCTATCCAATAAGCAGTACTCTCTACCCAGTTCTTAAGTGCAAACACTGAACTTTTGCAGCCTATGCTTTAGTAACAAAAATCCCTCCTCATTTGTAATATAAAACATTTCCTAAATCTGACCGTGAGGTAATTCACTAAACCCAATTGCTAAATATTAGAGCTTGAAGGGAACTTGGAAATTATATAGCCCAGTAGAATAGTTTTACAGATGGAGATACTGTGGCCTCATCTAGAGACATCCAAAGAACTGAAATTTGAGGACTGTTTTTATAAAATTTTGCTACAGTCCTGGGTGGGAAGAGATCAGAGGACGTGGACAGGTAAAGATTTCCCCTGAACCCACGGGATCAAATATCACCCATTCCTTTGCTATGAAACAATGACTTTACTACTGGGATTCCTTAACTGAAGGTCTGCAGTTTTTCTGAGATCAGAAGGCCAAGAAGATTGAGGGGTCGGGGTCAGAGAGACAGAGGGGAGAACACCTAGCAGATTGACTTCACAATGGAAAGAGACACAGAAGGCTGGGCCTTGCTGCCTGTATTACAGTCTGGGTTATATATGTCTGTGGGTTCTCTGAATAGAAAGCTATTGTCTCTCTGGCATGAAGAAAAGTCCAAAGGCCCTTTCAAGCAAAAATAATCAATAAACTCTGCCTTCCAGTGTACTGAAGATGGCGGAACAGCATGGAAGTTTTTTGTGTGTCTCACGTCCATGAAATACAGCCAGACCAACACTAAACCATCCTACACACTTAGGAAACTGATTGGAGGATTAACACAACAATCTGCACAACCTGAACCACAGAATTCAGTAGGTACGTGGTACAGAGAGGTGAACTTGGGGAGTGAGAAGGCGCAGGAAGGGAGGTGCTTTTGAAAGCGGGGAGAGAATGGAGGCTGGAGGCAGGGGGGGTAGGATATGGGAAAAGCACCCCTCCCCAAAAGCAGCTGGAGAGAAAGTGGAAAATTGGAAACAGCCGCAGGGACTAAACTAAAAAGGGAGAAGGGAGAAAGGAGAAAGGAGAGGGTTTAAATTCCATTAAGACTGTAAACAAGGGGAGCACAAAGTCTGCAACTCGGCAGCTCGATACCTGGCGGTGCCTGGTGGGAACGTCGAATCTCCAGGAACAGAGTGGGGTCTGGGAGGTTCTCTGGCCACATGGGAAAAAGTGGTTCCACTGCTGGAAGGACATTTGGCAGAGACTATTGAAGCCACCTGGTCCCAGCAGACCCCAGAAAACGGCCACATTCGCTGGTGCTGGAACAAGGTCATTAAGTGTGAAGACTGGTGCCAGATGTGTGTTGTGATTTTCCATAATCCCTGAAAAGCTGCTGCCACAGTATCTCGCGAACTTTTTCTGGGGCGGGCTGGCACCTAGCCGCAGTCTTGGGGCACCAGAGGCAGCGGGGTCCAGCAAGCATTCCTAGGTGCAGCCGGCATTCGGCCATTGCTCATTTGGCCATTGCTCGGTGAGACCCTCCTGCAGAGGGGCAGAACGGGTCAAAGCTGCAGTCCTTCAGAAGTAAGGGGCTGGGGAAAACAGCTGCATCTGAGACAAAACTCGGGAGAGAGGTACTGCCTGGGGCCTGGTCACAGACAGTGAAAAAGTGGGGAGTGGACAAAAGCTGAAGACAGAGGACGGGTGCGCAATTGCTGATCCGGGAGAACAGACTGGGTGACTGGGTGGCGCCATTTTCACCACTGCTGTGCATGCGCATACGCACCTACGAGCGCTAAAACACTGCACCCCAGTAGGCTAGCAGCGCCATCTAGTGGAGAGCGGACCATTACACTGAGCCCCACCCAACTGGGCCAACTTCGCTCTTCAAGAACACAAGTCTCATCGCCGTCTTAGTTTATGAACTATAAAGCTCCACATAGACTGACTTCTAAGGGGAAATGAAGTAACTTCAGTCCATCTATTCAATTTTCTTTCCTTTTTTTCTCTCTCTTCTACATTTCTTTTTCTTGAATACAGAAAGAGAAAATATTCATTTTTATTTTCAATTTTTATTGAAATATTTTTATTTAATCTTTATTACTATATTTTTTGCTTTTATGTAAATTTTTTCAAATTCTATTTTACTTCCATCATTTTATTTTAGTCTACTACAGTGTATTCACTTCTTCAAATTTTCAAACGATTTCCTTTTTTTTCATTTTTAATCTTTTTCTTTTTTGTTTCTTTTCTTTTTCTTGAACACAGAAAAAGAAGAAATTCATATTTATTTTTAATTTTTATTAAAAATATTTTTCTTTAATTTTTTTCTACTATATTCTTTACTTTTGTGCATATTTTTTCAAATTCTATTTTACTCCCATCATCTCATTTTAGTCTACCTCAGTGTATTCACTTTTTCAGATTCTCAAACGATTTCCTTTTTTTTCTACCCTCCCTTTTTTTCCTCTAATCTGTCAAATCATTTTCAACACCCAGACCAAAGCACACCTAGGATCTAGCATCATTTATTCGATTTGTGTGTGTGTGTGTGTGTGTGTGTGTGTGTGTGTGTGCTTTTAATTTTTTAATTTTAATGTTTTAAAAATTTTTTTAATTTTAATTTTTCTACCTCATTAATTCCCTTTCTCCCTTCAAAATGACAAAACGAAGGAATTCACCCCAAAAGAAAGAGCACAAAGAAACAACAGCCAGGGATTTAACCAACACAGATACAAGCAAGATGTCTGAACCAGAATTTAGACTCTCAATAATAAGAATACTAGCTGGAGTCGAAAATAGATTAGAATCCCTTTCTGCAGAGATAAAAGAAGTAAAAAATCACCAGAATGAAATTAAATATGCTATAACTGAGCTGCAATCACGGATGGATGCAGGAGCAGCAAGGATGGACGAGGCAGAACAGAGAATCAACGATATAGAGGACAAACTCATAGAGAATAACAAAGCAGAAAAAAAGAGAGAGATTAAGGCAAAAGAGCATGATTTAAGAATTAGAGAGATCAGTGACTCATTAAAATGAACAACATCAGAATCATAGAGGCCCCAGAAGAGGAAGAGAGAGAAATAGGGGTAGAGGGTTATGTGAGCAAATCAGAGCGGAAAACTTTCCTCACTTGGGGAAAGACACAGACATCAAAATCCAGGAAGCACAGAGGACCCCCATTAGATTCAACAAAAGCCGACCATCAACAAGGCATATCATAGTCAAATTCACAAAATACTCAGGCAAGGAGAGAATCATGAAAGGAGCAAGGGAAAAAAAGTCCCTAACCTACAAGGGAAGACAGATCAGGTTTGCAGCAGACCTAGCCACAGAAACTTGGCAGGCCAGAAAAGAGTGGCAGGATATATTCAATATGCTGAATCAGAAAAATATGCAGCCAAGAAATCTTTATCCAGCAAGGCTATCATTCAAAATAGAAGGAGAGATAAAAAGTTTCCCAGACAAACAAAAATTAAAGGAGTTTGTGACCACTGAACCAGCCCTGCAAGAAATTTTAAGGGGGACTCTCTGAGGAGAGAAAAGATGAAAATATATATATAGAAATAAATAAATAAATAAATAAATAAATAAATACCAAAAGCAACAAAGATTAGAAAGGACCAGAAAACACCACCAGAAACTCCAACTCTACAAGCATCATAATGGCAATAAATTCATATCTTTCAGTACTCACTCTAAACATCAATGGATTCAATGCTCCAATCAAAAGACACAGGGTAACAGAATGGATAAGAAAACAAGATCCATCTATATGCTGTTCACAAGAGACCCACTTTAGACCTAAAGACATCTTCAGAGTGAAAATAAGGGGATGGAGAACCATCTATCATGATATTGGTCAACAAAAGAAAGCTGGAGTAGTCATACTTACATCAGACAATCTAGACTTTAAAATAAAGACTCTATCAAGAGATGCAGAAGGGCATCATATGATAATCAAGGGGTCTATCCACCAATAAGACCTAACAATTGTAAACATTTATGCTACAAATGTGAGAGCACCCAAATATATAAATCAATTAATCACAAATATAAAGAAACTCATCGATAGTAATACCATAATAGTAGCAGACTTCAACACCCCACTCACAGCAATGGACAGATCATCTAATCAAAAAATCAACAAGGAAACAATGGCTTTGAATGACACACTGGACCAGATGGACTTAACAGATATATTCAGAACGTTTCATCCTAAAGCAGCAGAATATACATTCTTCTCCAGTGCACATGGAACGTTTTCCAGAATAGACCATATACTGGGACACAAATCAGCCCTCAACAAGTACAAAAAGATTGAGATCATACCGTACATATTTTCAGACCACAACACTATGAAACTCGAAATCAACCACAAGAAAAAATTTGGAAAGGTAACAAATACTTGGAGACTAAAGAACATCCTACTAAAGAATGAATGGGTTAACCAAGAAGTTAAAGAGGAAATTAAAAAGTACATGGAAGCCAGTGAAAATGATAACACCAGAACCCAAAACCTCTGAGACGCAGCAAAGGCGGTCATAAGAGGAAAGTATATAGCAATCCAGGACTTCCTAAAGAAGGAAGAAAGGTCTCAGATACACAACCTAACCTTACACCTTAAGGAGCTGGAAAAAGAACAGCAAATAAAACCCCAAACCAGCAGAAGACAGGAAATAATAAAGATTAGAGCAGAAATTAATGCTATCGAAACAAACAAAAAAAAAAAAAAAAAAAAAAAAAAACGAAACGAAACAGTAGAACAGATCAATGAAACCAGAAGCTGGTTCTTTGAAAGAATTAACAAAATTGATAAACCACTAGCCAGTTTGATGAAAAAGAAAAAGGAAAGGACCCAAATAAATAAAATCAAGAGTGAAAGAGGAGAGATCACAACCAACACAGCAGAAATAAAAACAATAATAAGAGAATACTATGGGCAATTATATGCCAATAAAATGGGCAATCTGGAAGAAGTGGACAAATTACCAGAAACATATACACTACCAAAACTGAAACAGGAAGAAATAAACTCTGCCTTCCTTCAATCTGTATTGGCTCTGGACTCCGGAGGACAGAAGTCCCTCAACCCCTACAAAGTCACTTACCCATTCTTTTAACTCTTGGTAAGCCGACTAAATGATCTTCAGGAAAATTAGAAAATCAAGCTGTTTGAAGAGATTGTAGGTCATTCAATCTCAACAAGGACGAAGCTGAATCATTTTCTCCCAGAACAAAATTTGGCAAAGTGGCGTGACCAAACAGATGCTGGTAAAGAAGAGGAAGCCTAACTGAAACTATAAAGAGAAAAGAATGCAAAAGGACGACGGGGAAAGAAAGTGGGAAAGGAGAAGGTGTGAAGGAAGAGAAGCAGGCACAGAATGGGTGGCGCTCTCCCCAATCACCAATGGGTGATTTGGTGTCTGACCATAGCACAGGGCTGAAATCCATTTGTGGATGGCACTACCTCGTCTGTAAGTGGCTTCTCAGGACACGTACTATTGCAAAAAAATTTTTTTCTTTTTCTTTCTTCTAAGTAGTTGAGCCTGGTGGGGCTCACGGTGGCCACTATCTGGACACTGGCCTAAACAGTGATTATTTCCAGGGGCCGCCCCCAGGGGATGCTGACATGTCCTCCTCTGCCCACTCCCCAAACAATACTTCCTCTCACTGACAACACCCCCAACACACACAGGATCACAAACCCAGATGGTAGAAAACAGGGGTTTGGAAGACAGAACACGTAGTAAAGGACAAAAGTGATCAGCTCCCGAGTTGTTCATGAAGAAGGAGAGCCGTGCTGTTTTTTATTCATTCAAGGAATATTTATGGTTTATCTACAATACGTAAGTTTCACAAAGTGCCTGTGCACACAACAAAATGGAGCTTTTCCCTTTTCCCTACTGTCTGTCACGAGAATTTCTGCCAACACCCAGAGAATACTCCATGGCTAGTTACTTCCCTTCGCTATTCTGATCTTATGCTTCCATTTGAAAACCATGTAACAGGGGCGCCTGGGTGGCTGCGTCGGGTAAGCGTCTGACTCTAGATTTCAACTCAGGTCATGATCAGAGTTCGTGCCACCGAGCCATGTGTTGGGCTCTGTCAGCATGGACCCTGCTTGGAATTCTCTTTCCCTCTCTCTGCCTATCTCTCAAAATAAATAAATAAACATTAAAAAAGAAAAGAAAACCATGCAACAGATTCCCTAGAACAAGCAGAAAATAGGAGCCCCAAGTTTATTCTAGTCCCTCAACTCAAGATTCAGCAGGGGTAGGGGCGCCTGGGTGGCTCAGTCGGTTAAGCAGCCAACTTTGGCTCAGGTCATGATCTCGCGGTCCGTGAGTTCAAGCCCCACATCAGGCTCTGTGCTGACAGCTCAGAGCCTGGAGCCTGTTTCAGATTCTGTGTCTCCCTCTCTCTGACCCTCCCCCGTTCATGCTTTGTCTCTGTCTCAAAAATAAATAAACGTTAAAAAAAAAATTTTTTTTTAATAAATAAAAGGGGCGCCTGGGTGGCTCAGTCGGTTGGGCGGCCGACTTCGGCTCAGGTCATGATCTCTCAGTCCGTGAGTTCGAGCCCCGCGTCGGGCTTTGTGCTGATGGCTCAGAGCCTGGAGCCTGTTTCGGATTCTGTGTCTCCCTCTCTCTGACCCTCCCCCATTCATGCTCTGTCTCTCTCTGTCTCAAAAATAAAAAACGTTAAAAAAAATTTTTTTTAAATAAATAAATAAATAAATAAATAAATAAAATTAAAAAAAAGATTCAGCAGGGGTAGAGGTGCCTGGCTGGCTCAGTCAGTGGAGCCTGTTCAAACTCTTGATTCCAGGGTTGGGGTTTGAGCCCCACATTGGGTGTAGAGATTACCTTAAAAATATAAAATCTTTCTTTCTTTCTTTTTTAAATTTTTTTGAGTTTATTTATTTACTTTGAGAAAAACAGAGACAGTGCAAGTTGTGGAGGGGCAGAGAGAGAGAGAGAGAGAGAGAGAGAAAGAATCCCAAGCAGGCTCAGTCCTGCCAGCACAGAGCCCAGTCCACGGCTGGAATCCACGAAGCTACAAGATCATGACCTGAGCCCAAACCAGGAGACACTTAACCAACTGGGCCACACATTGCCCTCCTCCCCCCCAAAAAAAATCTTAAAAAAAAAAAAGATTTATCAGGGGCAGTATCCCACACCTTTCAGTACTTGGTTTTCCTACCAGTCTAAAAACATAGACTATATTAATCTGGATATTTAAAAAATGCTAGTAATCTATCTGATAAAAATTTTGTCAGCGGTCACTATTGGCAAATCATTCTGCACCCATTGCAAAAGTTTGATTGCATAATGAACCCTAGTTTACATGATTCTTTGCACGTAAAAGAAACTGTTAACAAGAAACTGTTCAAAACAATGTATAACTGAGGGCAGCATTGAACTGGGAGGCTGGATATTGGGGATTCACTCCATTTCTTTTAAACCACCTTATACTGAGCAACTTTTGATGCCAGGCACTGAAGCTGGCATTTCTGAACATTATGTTTCACTGGAATCTTACCAGATTCTTGATTCATTTCAGTTTACAAATGAAAGAAATGGCAAGAACTAATTTGTGAGCTTTGCGCGTCATTATTTCAAATAAAGAGAGTGGGTATCAAATTTGGAGGATGTCATAAAACAACGGGGACCAATGTTTACTAAAGAATTCTAACACTTCAGGCAAGAACAGAGTTGTATTGACATATGTGATTAAAACCCTTTAATCCACTGAACACCAATGGTCTAGAGTTTGCAAATCATAGAATTAGGATTAGTCGGATAGTTTTATCATTTAAAAGTAAAGGAACACGGGGCGCCTGGGTGGCTCAGTCCATTAAGTGTCCAACTTCGGCTCAGGTCATGATCTCACGGTTTGTGGGTTCCAGCGCCATGTGAGCCTCTGTGCTGACAGCTCGGAGTCTGGAGCCTGCTTCCAATTCTGTGTCTCCCTCTCTCTTCCTGCCCCCCACCGCTAGCACTCTGTCTCTCTCTCAAAGAAAATAAACATTAAAAAAAAAAAAAGTTTAAAAGTAAAGGAACATAGATACATACAAAGAAAGCATTAAAAATGCATTTCAGGGAATACTAATGAACAGAAAAAAATCTGTGGGTTTACATCTACATTTATTTATACATTACTTCATTAGGCAAAGAATTTGAGGTAGTAATAGTCGTTTTATTTATTAAATGCCCTTCCCAGCCATCCTCTCTGAATACAGAGTATTAGAGAAGCATCTTAGAACTTAATCTTGAATCTGAATTTTAAAAAACAAAGAAGAAATAGATGTTAGCATTAAAAATTATACCAAGAAGAAAGCTAAAAAAAAAAAAAAAAAGGACACAAGAGGAATACCTCAGTCATCACATGCTTCTTCAGTGGAGACCCAAACATCCAGATATCCCAAAACAGAAGGTAAGTAAAGCTGCCAACATGAAAAAGGCACAACTCACAGGACAACTAAAAACACAAACTCCAAGCAAAATTCAGAGGCCAAAGATCCTGCTGAATGTTGTCTTTTAGAGCTCTTTGCACAGAAATCTCTTTCTACTTAGGCTCTGAAATTTCTCAGTTTTATGAGATTTCTTTCACTTAGCTCTTGTTCCTTTCTTTAAACCTTCTTTTAGCCAAATGCCAGCCTTTCTGAATGTGGAAAGATTACATTTTATAAATTTAAAAGGGAAAAAAAAGCCCAGTGATTGTTTCTCCTCTCCAGTATTTACATATCATTTAATCCTTCCTGCTCCAGCTTCCTGGGTTTCCTAGCTCTGGGGAGGGGTGAGGCAAGATGACCAATGTAAGGTAATGGTTGGTGCTTTTTTTTGTTACGGGTGTGATGGGTGTGATGAGAATTACTCCCAGCTTAACAATTTAAAATTTATAAAGCACCTTGGACGCCTTGGAGAGACAGCACCCTACATATAAGAATGTCAACACATCCCTCCTGTGAAAGCAGAGCAGGTAAATATAAAAGCTAATTCCTGAAGAGCCACCCAGCAAAGGAAACTATCACCTACTTAATAGTGTGCCCCAATCAAAGGCAGTCCAAGAAGAAATTAACAGAAGGCAGAATGCTGGAAAATAAATGATCAATTATAAAGGTTAAAGCACACACATAGTTTAACATGGACTGCCAAGATAAAAACAGTTTTAAATAAGCAAAAGTCAGCTACTTGAGCATACAGCTAAGGAGGCCAAGAAATATTTTAGAAGCATCTATACTTTTTTTAAAGACACTTTTTAAAAATTGTGGTAAAATGGACATAACATAAAATTTACCATCTTCACATTTGTTAAGTGTGTGTTCAGTAGTGTTAAGTACATTCACATTGCTGTGCAACCGACCTCCAGAACTCTTCATCTTGCAAAACTAAAACTATATCCATTAAAGAACTCGTCATTTCCCCCACACCCAGCCACTGACAACTACCATTCTATTTTCTGTCTCTGAATTTGGTTACACCAGGCACCTCATATAAATGGAATCATACAGGAATTGTCTCAAGAAAAAATAACACTTTTAAACATTGTTTTTTAAAGTTTGCTTATTTACTTTGAGAGAGAACAAGAGAGCAGGGGAGGGGCAGAAAGAGAGAGAAAGGAAGAGAGAGATAATCCCAAACAGGCTCTGCACCAGCAGCTCAAAACCCGACTCGGGGCTTGAACCTATGAACCGTGAGATCATGACCTGAGCCGAAACCAAGAGCCGGATGTTTAACTGACTGAGACACCCAGGCACCCCCCCCTCCAAAAAAAACTTTTAAACCACAGAAACTACTAGCAGAGGCAAATGGAAATAATCTAAAGTACAAAGGGACAGAAAAACAGGAAGCAGAAAGTGAACTGGGGAGGATTCTAGACTTTGGTATTTATAAAATGATCCCAATCATAACATTAGTTATCAGAAAAGGATACAGATCTTTTCTAAATATCTTTTCAACAAAAATTGAAAAACACGAGCAGAAAGTAGACTGGGGGAACTCCACACTTTGGTATCTGCAAAAAGACTCCAGGCATAATATTGGTTAGCAGAAATGGATTCAGGACCCTTCTGTAGGTATCTTTAAAACAAAGATGAAATCAACATCATCCCTTAGTTTCTTAATATTTTACTCCAAAGAAAGAAAGTTGGTATCACCATCTCAGACTTCAATTCAATCAGAAAGAAAAGCATCTTCGTACCCATTACATCAGTGACAATCAACTCCCAACGGATGCTGAAGCAATCCACCTAAAGACGTTGTCAATCTCTCTGAGACATTCTCTGCTCAGATAAACGTGTTGCTGAGATCTACTAATACATGCAGGGAAGACTGTTATATTTAATGTTTTCTTATTAACAGCAAAAATATCTAGCCTGATCTCAGAATACAGAGAAAACTTCAACACAAACGTAACCTTAGAAATATGCTGATTGAAATAATCATAGAGAAAGACAATTAAGTCTAAAACTAATGCTGATGTGAAAGCTAATTCCAACTTTAAGAGAATAATATGAACAAAAGTTATGAGTTTGATGGGAAATGTCCATCCTCACTGCATTAAGTATTTTAATTACATTTGCTAATCTGGGGATGTGTCCTTCAATTGGGAAATCATGAAGCAAAATGAATAGAACTCATTCAGAAAAGCATGATCAGTCATCTAAACCTCTGAAAGATTAAAACTGTAATTCTGGGGGAAAAAAGTTTTTGCTTTGCTCCACCTTATTTTTTTTTTCTTGATATAGTAAATGCCCTGAGGCTCTGGCCTAGCTTCAGAAAAAGAGCCAGGGGAGTGTGTTCACAAAAAAGAAATTATCCAGTTGCAGATTAGCAAAACTGTAACAGGGATTAAGACGTGACACAGAAAAGGAACACCCTAAAAGTGTGTATGTAAGGGCAAAAGGAGAGCTTGCAAGTGCATTCTTCCCTGTCCTCTCTCTTGTTCACCTGGACAAGCTGAACGTTTGCAGGAGCACCATGTCTTGCTCATCTCGTGTCTCCTCTTCCAGGGCTGGGGGCAGCGGCTTGGTCAGGGTGTCCGCTGCTGGGAGCAGCTTCAGCAGTGGAAGCAGATGCGGTCTGGGGGGTGGCTCTACCCGGGGCTTCCGAGGAGGAACCGGTGGCTGTGGCCTGAGTCGGGGATCAAGCAGTGGCTCCGGAGGAGGTTTTGGTAGCTCGGTACAGGGTGGCTTTGGAGGCACTTCAGGCTCTGGGGCTGGCTTTGGTGGGGGTTCTGGCTTTGGCGGGGGTTCTGGCTTTGGCGGAGGCTCTGGCTTTGGTGGGGGGTCTGGCTTTGGTGGGGGCTCTGGAATTGGGGGGGTTGCTAGTGGAGGCTTCTACATCTATGGCGGTGGTCTGGGGGGTGGAAGAGGGGGTGGTGTTGGTGATGGGGGACTTTTCTCCGGAGGTGAAAAGCAAACCATGCAGAACCTCAATGACCGCCTGGCCAGTTACCTAGACAAGGTCAGAGCCCTGGAGGAGGCCAACAGTGATCTGGAGAACAAAATCAAGGAGTGGTATGACAAATTTGGGCCTGGGTCTGGAGATGGTGGATCTGGAAAAGATTACAACAAATACTATCCAGTAATTGAAGATCTCCGGAATCAGGTGAGACACTATCCACTGCTGAGTTCTATTATTTCTGTATCTTCTGCTCTTATTCAGATCATGTACTGTAATGAAGGTTTTAAGTCAAGGAATTATTTGAAGACATATTTGCTTGTTGTATATGTAAAATGGGATTTGGTGTGTTTTAACTATGACAATACTGCATATGACATCCGACCACATTAATGATCTATTTGCCTCTCAAATTTGAGTATTTCTACATAAGAGAAAAATTTATATAATGTGAGGCAGCTAATTAACATGTACATAGAAGAATGATGGCAGTGAGTCAATACTAGCTTTATCTAGTATTTATTTTCATGATTAATTCTAGCAGGTTGACATATTCCAGTATCTTATTAGATTTAAATAATCTTTACAACTGTTTTTCTTCCTGGAAAATCTGGTGCAAATATTGTATGAGAATGTGTGTAATCTGAAATGTTTAGCCATTGTTGTATGGGGAATATTTTTTAAAAACTTTTTAGAAGTGAAATTCATTTTTTGCACAGTTTTCTGAAAGAACTTATAGAACAACTGATCTTCCAAAGCAGCAAAAATAAGCAGAGGACTGTGTTCTATAAAACAATGTTCCATGCTGATTCCAGCAAACTGTTACCTTTTTGCAGAAAGATGTAGTTCAGCTATGCCAGATTATCATAAAGATGTCATTACTAAGCAAGTTTTCAAAACAATTTACCTTTAAAAACCGACTCACGGGACACCTACCCTCACAGGTGCGTGTGCAGATACAGGTAAAAAGCATCCATGATTCATTCACTATTATTGTCTTTTCTAGATCATTGCTGCAACTATTGAAAATGCTGGGATCGTTTTGCAGATTGACAATGCCAGATTGGCTGCTGATGACTTCAGACTGAAGTAAGAAAAGCAAAGACTTGAAAACAAATGTTGTAGGAAAAATAAAATTCAATCTGTCTGTTTCCTTTATTCTAAGCTCAAAGAAATATCTTTTAGGGGATCAAGACCTACATTTACAAACATTCCACCAAGAGTAAATTTGAGAGAGAAAGAGAACACCAGTGGGGGGGAGGGACCGAAGGCAGGAGTGAGAGAGAGAGAGAAACAGAGAGAGAGAGAGAGAGAGAGAGAGAGAGAGAGAGAATCTTAAGCAGATTCCATGCCCAGCACAGAATCCAATGCAAGGCTTGATTTCACAGTCCTGAGATCATGAGTTGGGCCAAAATCAAGAGACGCTCAACTGACTGAGCCACCTAGGTGCCCCTCCAAGAGTAAATTTTTAAAACCGCCACTCCACCAACAAGGAAACAAAAAACAGGTCAAAATAAAGATGAGTTTTTGTTATAAAAAAAAATTAGCCATCAGTAGGATTAACATTAGGTTCATAATTTTCTTTCCATGGGAAAAACTCCTAAGAGAAAACTTGGTAGCTTTCTTTTATCAAATAGCTCAGAGGAAAAAAAACTTTTTCTTGAATACATAAGAATGGATGTACTCTGAAATGCTCTATACTGTCCTTTCCAGGTATGAGAACGAGCTATATCTCTGGCAGGCCGTGGAGGCCGACATCAACGGCCTTCGGAAAGTTCTGGATGACCTGACCATGACACGCTCTGACCTGGAGATGCAGATTGAGAGCCTCACCGAGGAGCTGGCCTACCTGAAGAAGAACCACGAGGAGGTAGGAGCACATTCCGCACTATTAAATGACTCTGACCTACGTACTTCCCGCACATCCATTCTGTAAAAAATTCTATCTAAGTGGATTTCCAACTCTTTTTTTTTTTTTTTTTTTTTTAAGTGGATTTCCAACTCTTATGTCCAAGGAAAAAAGCAGTCATGAACAAATTATATCTGATTTTGGTGGGAAGCAGGGGGTAGCCTTTAGTGTCCTAGTTTCAATTTTTTTGTTGGCTCTGCATGTTTTAAGAAGTCTTGGGGCGCCTGGGTGGCTCAGTCAGTTGAGTGTTCAAGTCTCGATTTCGGCTCAGGTTATGATCCCAGGGTCATGAGAGATCCAGCGCCTGAGCCCCTCATAGGGCTCTACCCTGAACATGGAGCCTGCTTAAGATCCTCTCTCTCCTGCTCCTCCCTCGGACACACACTTGCCCTCTCTCTAAAAGAAGAGGAAGAGGAGGAGGAGGAGGAGGAGGAGGAAGAAGAGGTCTTTGCTTTTCTGTTTTTAAAATTTTTTCTTTTTAATGTTTATTTTTGACAGAGAGAGAGACAGAGCACGAGCGGGGGAGGGGCAGAGAGAGGGAGACACAGAATCGGGAGCAGGCTCCAGGCTCCAAGCTGTCAGCACAGAGCCCGAGCGGGGCTTGAACTCATGAACCTTGAGATCACGACCTGAGCTAAAGTCGGACGCTCAACCGACCGAGCCACCCAGGCGCCCCTTTGCTTTTCTGTTTCTATCACCGTGATCTTTTTTCTTCGCGCTAGGAAATGAAGACTACGCAAGGAAGCTCCGGAGGTGACGTGACCGTGGAAATGAACGCCGCCCCCGGCACCGACCTGACCAAGTTACTGAATGACATGAGGGCACAGTATGAAGAGCTGGCGGAGCAAAATCGCCGCGAGGCCGAGGAGCAGTTCAACAAGCAGGCAGGTTATCACTGCTGGGTGTCTGAGAGTCACACGCAAGCCACTTCAGGTCATTTCTTCAGCCTGCAGCGACTGCCATTCTCTTTTTTATTTAGAGCGCATCACTGCAAGCACAAATTTCTACCGATGCCGGAGCAGCCAGTTCTGCCAAGAATGAGATCACAGAACTGAGACGTACTCTGCAAGCCCTGGAAATTGAGCTTCAGTCCCAAACGGCCACGGTGAGCGCAAAGAGGTTTGCAAAACCTCCAACAGGGAGTTGAGCGGTTTCATTCTCCCTCTTTGCCAAGATGTTCCGCTTGGCACGTAATAAAAGGGCGTCAGGAGCACTGGCTTGTGGTTGTAGAAAGCGTGAAACATTCTAGTGAAAGACAATATACTTTCATAAAAGATTTAGTGTCAAGGAAAGCGGTTATGCCAACAAAAATGAAGGAACCCATGATATAACAACATAGGGTGTAACTTCTCTTTGTACCTTACGCTATTTTGCGTTAAAAAAAAAAAATCATCCCATGACTTATTTTCATCATGATTTTTTTTTTTTTAACTGGCTTTTTCTTTTAGAAAAGCTCCCTGGAAGCGACCCTGGCTGACACAGAAGCTGACTACATGGCTCAGCTGTCAGAGATCCAGATGCAGATCAGCGGCCTGGAGGAACAGATCTGCCAGATCCGGGGCGAGACCGAATGCCAGAACGCAGAATATGAGCAGCTGCTGAACGTCAAGACCCGCCTGGAGATGGAGATTGAGACCTACCACCGCCTGCTGGATGGAGAGGGAGGGTAAATGACAGTCAGCCGCTCAGTGCGTTCCTTGGGGTACTTATGTTACCAAACCAAAATGGGGGTTGGGGGCTGGACTTGGGTTTGAAAAGTCACAGTGACATGGTTGAATCAAAAGTCATTTACCTTCCGCAGGGAGAGCCCCCTGCGTGAAGGGTTCGTCCCGCCTTTGCAAACTACAAAGGAACACAATTCCTTTTTTCCTCTAGCAGTTCTGGTTTTGGAGGATCTGATTTTAGAAACTTGGGCTCCAGAAATACAGGATCCAGAAACATGGGATCTAGGGATTTGTCCGTGTCTGGTGACTCAAGATCTGGAAGCTGCTCTGGCCAAGGAAGAGGTAAACATATTTTAATGTTCGTGATCATTTTATCATTTAAAGTAAAGGCATGCTTTGCTTGTCATATAAAAAGTGTACAGGGGCACCTGGGTGGCTCAGTCAGTTGAGTCTCCGACTTCGGCTCAGGTTGTGATCTCACGGTCCATGAGTTCAAGCCCTACATTGGGCTCTCTGCTATGAGCACAGAACAAGCTTTGGATCCTCTGTCTCCCTCTCTCTCTGCCCCTCCGTCCCTCCCTCTCCCTCTCTCTCTCAAAAATAAACATTAAAAAGAAAGTGTATACTCTTGTTTACATAATCTTAACAGAGAGAACATACTTAAGGAATGTACTTGAATTTCTCTTGATCTGGGTTTCTGTGATTATTTCCAAACTGACATGGTGATTCTGTGATTTTCAGAGGCAAACAAGACAAGAGTAACAAAGACCATCGTGGAGGAAGTGGTGGACGGCAAAGTCATCTCATCTCAGGTCAGCAATGTTTCTGAAGTGAAAGTTAAGTAAGCAATTTCCAGATCAGCAAGAGTGTCTTTCAGAAAAATAATGAAAGGACACAAATGAAGAAATCACATCAATCTTTCTAGCCATCTTTCTGGATGTCTTCAGGGAAAAGATTCCATCCAGAAATAGCTAACAAAATAATTTTTCTGCATCTTCTTCTTTTCTTACCCACAACGCTCTTGAAAAAGTTGAAATGACAATTTTGCTCTGTTTCCATGCTTCAATAAACTTACTTTTGCAAGTTAACTAAATGCTTCTGGAAATTTTTTAAGAAATTCAATATTTTCCCTAGAAATAAAGCTTTCAGTTATGATCTAGCTGCATTGTTATTATACTAATATTAATTTGTTATTTATATAGTACCCTCTTCATAAAAATCAAGATTATAGCCATTTGGCGTGTGGGCATTTCTAGCAACATCCCATTGGAACTCACTGATAGCTGAAATTAGGTCTTAGTGTCCCTAAAAAAGTTGTGAGAAAGAAAATGGGATATGTGATATGGCTCCAGATTTCTGAAAACCTCAAAAGCTCCAAAGAGAAGAGATCTCAGATACTTGTACCCTTACCAAATCTAGCCACACCTCTAGCCAAAAACTGTCACTTAGCCAAGCTGGTGTTTCCTTTTCCCACTGTCCACTGCTGAGTTGGCCACGGGGCTCTGTCTTGTCTTGCTTGGGACAATGAAGCTTGTTAATGTAGGGCAGGAGATGGTACCGGCTCAGTCCCAGGAAGAACCAGACACAGGACAAAGCCACACTGGTTAAGGACTTTTCCACTTGAGGAATTCAATGGCACCAGATCACAAACTAGAGAATCAACCCCAGAAGCCAGTCCTCAAGAAAAGAATGCCAGGCGTGGCATAAAAAGCCAAATTTAAAATTACAAAGGATGAACCTGAACATAATTTATGCAAATTATACCTTCAAATATAAAACCAATAAGATCTGTATGAGAGTATCAAACTTTTTAAAAAAAATTTTTAATGTTTATTTATGTTTGAGACAGAGAGAGAAACAGCATGAGCAGGGGAGGGGCAGAGAGAGACAGAGACTTAGAATCTGAAGCAGGCTCCAGGCTCTGAGTTGTCACCACAGAGCCCGATGCAGGGCTCGAACTCATCAACTGATGAGATCATGACCTGAGCCGAAGTCAGACGCTCAACCGACTGAGCCACCCAGGTGCCCCGAGAGTATCAAACTTTAATAATCCAAAACCACCCAAAACATGTAGCTTTTCATTTTCTAGGCATATTGAATAAAACCTAAAAATGAACCTGCAAGCACACTGGGACTTCTGCTTTGATAGATAACTACAGAGTTATATATAATATATATATAGTAATATATATATATATATATATATTATATATATAATAGCTACAAGCACAAACCACTACTCAAAAAGAGCAACACTGTCTTCAAACATATGTTTCCCATCAAGCCATTACAGTAACTTAAACCTTGGATGTTTTTCCTCTAGTGAAAATTTCAGAAATATGAACCAGCTGATCCAATGTGGATTAATAGTGGAAAGACACAAATGGAAACCAGTTGTGTGCAGCCTCTGGTCCCTCGGGTCATCACGGCCACACTGGGGAAGCCTCTTTCTGTGAGTCTTCCCAGATGCACGCTTGTAGTCCTGTACCACCTGGCACCTACGTTTATGCCTGGTATTATCTGCATGTCAAAGCAACAGTATATGGCCACTCTGAAAATCATCTTTAGGTGAAAACCCTCATCCTGTGTTTCCCTGACATGTGTTAAGAGGCCACATTTGTACTAAATGACCATTTACAGATACAGAAAAGGCCAGAACATGCTGAGATGCAGTAAAATACGTCTCTAGCATTTCAATTAAAAAAAAATTTTAATGTTTATTTATTTTTGAGAGAGAGAGACACAGACAGAGTGTGAGCAGGGGAGGGGCAGAGAGAGAGGGAGACACAGAATCTGAAGCAGGCTGTACTCTAAGCTGTCAGCACAGAGCCTGACTCAGGGATCGAACTCATGAACTGTGAGATCATGAACTAAGCCAAAAAGGACGCTCAACCGACTAAACCACTCAGGTGCCCCATGACCACTTTTTTTTTAACTGGTTCCTCTATAATGCCTGCTCCATCTTTTCTCCCCACCACGTGCCCCAGGAGGTCACCTCTCCTCTTCAGAATTCCTCTGCACCCAGAATACTTCTTACAAACAGTAGCCATCCAACAACCAAATGACTGAACCATGAGATCATGACCTGAGCCAAAGTCGGACACTCAACCAACTGAGCCACCCAGGCAACCCGCATTTCAATTTTTAAAACAGGAATTACTGAGCCATTTGGGATCATGAAATTTCCTTAGAGTACTGAACAAAATGTTAAGGATAGGGTGTTTGCACACTATGACCTGTCCTGAAATCACTTCAAAACCACATGACATAAAACTGCGTATGTTTTATTCTGGAACTCTATAGTTCAGCAATCCACCAACTTTTCAATGAGTGCGGACTTACTCTTAAGAAGGAAGAGCCAGTGCCTACGTGGTATGAATTTTCATCGGTTGACTTTTGATCCAGAGATTCATATGGTCGTTCTTGTCACTCCGACCTCAAGGGACAATGGGCAAGAATGGTGAGGGTGCTGGACATGGTATCTGTCCTCACAAAGATTAGAAGCAAGAAACGAGGTTTGTAGGAAGCAGGGAAGAGGAAACAGCCAAAGGATTTGAGACCCTATGGAAAGTAGCCTAAATTTGCTTAATGACTTCATGGAATTAGACCCTGTTCCAAAGACCTATAAGAGAATACAGTGATGAATATAAATCACCCAGAATGTAGCTCAAGTAATATTTTCCCAATAACCTCCTCAACTAGCAAAATACTACATGTAATACAACATTTTAAAAAATTATCAGTGGCTCAAATGGGATACTTGAAAAAAAAACAGGAAATATGGGTCAAGCTCTTTTAAAAACAATTTTCTGGGGGCACCTGGGTGGCTCAGTTGATTAAGCATCTGACTGGATCTCAGCTCAGGTCATGATCTCACAGTTTGTGAGATCCAGCCCTGTGTAGAGTTCTTTGCTGACAATGCGGAGCCTGCTTAGGATTATCTCTCTCCCTTTCTCTCTGCCCTTTCCCGGCTCCCATGCTCACTCTCTCTCTCTCTCTCTCTCTCTCTCAAAATAAATAAATAAATAAACATTTAAAAAGAAAGAAAAAAAATTTTCTCATTTGTAATATCACTGGCAATATGAAATGATAAGGTGGAAAGGAGCAAACACTGAGATAACATTTCAACTAATTTTTTTTAATGTTTAGCATTTATCTTTATTTTTTTAAGAGGTGGGGGAGGGGCAGAGGCAGAGGGAAAGAGAGAATCTTAAGGAGGCTCCACACCCAGCAGGGAGTCCGATGCAGGGCTCCACCTCATCAATCCTGCGATCATGACCTGAGCTGAAATTGAGAATCGCTGCTCAACCAACTGGGCCACCCAGATGCCCTTAATGTTAGTATTTAAATGGCGTATAGAAGACAAGCCCAGAACATATCTATCACAGATCTATCATGTATCAAGTGCATAGATTTCTGGGGTGGGGGCGGGGGGGAATATGTTTATTTCATTGACCAAACCGCAAGGAACACGAAAGCCTACGGTTACAACACTGCAGGAGGACTATATCACGCGGACTCCAGCTTGCTTCTTAATGGCCCCGTAGAGCTGGGAAGTGTTTCCCAACACCACCACCTCCACTAGCTCATCCCTAACACCCTGATCTTTAGAAACACGTACTGCTTTTAGCTTTATTCATTGCTGGCAGCTAGCTACAAAATAAATTACTTCAAATGACTTTTTATTAGTTTGCCTAAGACCAAGAAGTCAGGTTTTTAAATCTCCATGATGGTTGTCACGTAAACAAAGGCTTTGTGGCACCATTTCAAGATAAGGCAATTGTACTTTCCCCTCCGGGGGTGCCACACTCAAAAGTTTCCATGAAGATCCAGTATTAATGCTTGCGATTTCTATCACAATAATAACATAAAAATCACAGAGTTTTAAAGAGTTGGATGGCGACTTTTATTCCAAACCCTCAATTTCTATCCCAAACACCCAGGATAGAAATTCTTCCTGGAAGATTATTCTAGGCCTCTAGTCCCTGCTTGAAGGTGCCCAGACCTTGCAAAGTTCATGACTTGGTAAGGGAGATCATTCCATTTAAGAACAGGTGTAAAGTTAGAAATGGTTTCCTTATATGGAGCCAGATCTGTCTCTGTGTAACTTCCAGCAATCTGATCCTGGTTCAGGCCTTTGGAGCTTTTTTTGGTTTTTTAAATCAAGATGTTGACAGAGCTGTGTTCCTTCTGAAAGCTCAAGGGAAGAATCCTTTATCTTGTCTTCAGCATTCAAACATTCTTTTTAATGTTATATTTGTTTTTGAGAGAGTGTAAGCAGGGAGGGGCAGAGAGAAAGAGGAACAGAGGTTCTGAAGTGGGCTCTGTGCCGACAGCAGCCAGCCTGCCATGGGGCTTGAACTCAGGAACCTGGAGATCATGACCTGAGCTGAGGTCGGACACTCAACCCACTGAGCCACCCAGATGTCCCGTTTGGAACTATTTTTAAATGGTCACGTGTCTTCTTTTTTCTAAACAAAAATCTCAATTTCTTTAGCCATGCCTCATCTGACATTGTTTCCATACTCTTGATTACCTAGACCACATGTTTTGGATATAATGGACATATTCACAATTAAATAGTCTTCTTAAACTATGGCACCCAGAATTGAACACAAGGATCAAGAGCAGTGGGAGGATGACCCCTAAACTTGTAAATCTTTTGATAGAGTCTAACTTCAACGGCCATAGCATATTCACGACCATTGAGCTGGGACTTTTACAGAGAAACTTTATCCTTCACCAGATGTTTTATTCTCTCTTTTTCTTCTAACTCATGGAACTTCCTTTTTTTAATTCTATTTACTTTATAGAATCTTACCACTAATTTGGGGTCATCATTTCACCCTAAAAAGTGTTTAAAATACATTTTTTATTCTCTCACTCAACATACTAAATAGGTATTATTTAGAAAAAATGCAACAAACCTTAAAATGCAACCAGTATTACACCAAAGCCCCCCACCTGCCAGTAACTATCAGCTTGACATGTATGTTTCCTGAATAAGCCATTTGAATATTTTATTCCACGTTAAATTGTTTCAATGTTAATAAACGTTTTAAGAAATGCTTATTTACTGGGCCAGCAGGTTGTATAAAGACATAGGAATAGGCTCATAGGAATAGTTACCCTTTAGAAAAAGGAAGCAAAGGTCATGCATGAAAAGCACATCAAGTGACACGGAGTTTATTTACCAAAAATATTGTCTTTCTAGTGTGACAGCTTTTAGTTAAAGATAGATAGATACACAGATAGATAGATAGATGACAGATTTATTTCACTGCCTCTGACAATATACATAATGAAGAAAAATGTGTTTTGTAATATGGAAATCATGGGGGGGGGGGCTTCCCATTAGAAAAAGGCATCTGGAGAGAGGAAGTAGGATGTGTCATGGTTATTGTCTCCAAGTTTAGATCACCTGCTGCAATTCAAAATCTGCATATGTTGATTCACCTGCAGAAGGAGCCAGGGGTGGCCACAGCAGAGGTTTACAAGAACCTGGAGAAACTTACAAGTTTGTTATTTAATACTAAATCAAAACATTATAGCGTATCAGTTCCTCCTTTTCTCTTTAACTTTCTTGGGGGTCCTACACTTCCATAAAACAAGAATATACAGCTAGATATTATTAACCACTTTGAAAGCCCAAGGTAGGCTTTGAGAAAAATTTAAAACTTAAAATATTATTTTCTTACAATTGACAAAATCAAGAAAGAAGAATATTAAAAGGAATCTGACCATTCTCTCTTCCTACATTTTATTCTTATTTAAGACAGGATACATAAGGTAAGGATCTGCCACTTACTATAACTTCACCGGAAATCCCTAAAATTGATTTCAAATAGCTTCATCTGAAAAGATGGCATATTCATCACACAATTCCAAAGGAAAATAAGTTGGTACAAGCACAGTCACCAAAATGCATGAGGGCAGAAATTCCATAAGTGAAAATACAAGCTTAAGTAGGCTGATATCTGCTTCATTTCTCCAGTGGGAGATAACAAATATCTGAAGGCATTTTCTGTGCTTTAAAATAAATAAGACAGTCTATGGGGTTTAACAAACAGTTAACAAAACAAGAATTTAGTACTACAGATGTCACTGAAAATCCTTTAGGTAATTGTACCAAAAAGGAAACACCCACTTTATCAACTAGAAAAAGAGGTACTAATTGATAACTCCCTAACATTCTCTTGGAGGATTGGTTTTGCAGGGTTGAAACCCTTCCATCATGTCCCATTTTGCCCAAAAGTCTAGTCTATTAGATTCTGATCATGGGAAAGGAAGAATCATAGGGGAGAAAGTGGCTCAAGTGGCTCCTCAGGGGGAGATTTTCCCACCAACTTTGGGGGTGCTAACCAGGGAGGAGGTGTGAGCAGGTTGCTCTCTGATAATGAGAAGGATATGATGCAAAACCTCAATGACCCTCTCCCAGTCTACCTGGACAAGATGGCGCTCTGGAGCACCATCAAGTAAACTTCAAGTTCACTTGAAGATAAAATCAAAGAAATTTGGACCTGAGGCAATGGTCAAAAAGTAAAACAGGACTAAAGAAGTATCATCATCTGAGGGGCACCTGGGTGGCTCAGTCAGTTAAGCATCTGACTTTGGCTCAGGTCACAATCTCACAGTTTGTGGGTTTGAGCCCCACATCAGGCTCTGTGCTGACAGCTCAGAGTCTGGAACCTGCTTCAGATTCTGTGTCTCCCTCTTTCTCTGCCCCTCCCCCACTTGCACTCTCTCTCTCAAAAATAAATAAGCATTTTAAAAAAAAAAGTATCACCAGATACTTGAGGAACTTAAAAACAAGGTAAGAAATTTTGCTACTGCTGGACAAAATATGACAAAGTGACAAAATATGAAAAGATTGAGACCATCTTACACCATATCTGTACTTCCCTCAATTCAACCAGATTAAGGAATTTAACAAGCAACAGAATGTACTTCTTAGCTATGTTCCATTTTTTTTTTTTTCTAATTTGCTTACTTTTATATAGTTCATTTTCTGGAAAGAATTATAGAAATGTTTCCAAAATACTTAAACAAAATTAAACTGAGTACATTGCCTATAGTCACTCTATCCTCAAAAGAAGAGATAAATGCTATAGATATACTTATACAACTATTTAATGTATTTGTCATTAAGAACGATATACATAAAAAATTTCTGTGAAGACCCTGAAACAGGCATTGCTAAATACCAGTGTATGAAAGTTCAGAATATGAGCATAACAAACACAGCTTCTATGTGTGTCCTGCTTTTCCAGATATTAAACACAACCATTAATAACACCAGCTTCACGCTCCAGACTGATAGTGTAAAATTAGCAGCTGAAGACTTCAGACAGAAGTAAGACGTGGTTACCTTCAATGGCACAATGGAACATACAAGCTATGGAGAGAAGCTGTGGGTGAAGCCGTGCTTATTTTTATACTGGAATCACAAGTTACAAAAAGAGGATTGTTCTTTTTAGAAATAAATGAAATCCTAAAAATGGAAAGATGCTTTCGCTGAATACACTACAGAAGGCCATTATTTACAAGAACATTATGGCGATTGTGTTCAAAGAATCATCGCCTAGTTTATAAGTAAAAAATTTTTTTAAGTTTATTTATTTTTGAGAGAGAGAAAGACAGACAGAGAGCAGGAGAGGACAGAGAGAGAAGAAGACACAGAATCTGAGTAGGCTCCAGGCTCTGAGCTGTCAGCACAGACCCCATCGCGGGGCTCAAACTCATGAGCTGTGAGATATGACCTGAGCTGAAGTCGGACGCTTAATGGACTGAGCCACCCAGATAAGTAAGAACTTTTAGGGTCGCCTGGGTGGCTCAGTTGGTTAAGCATCTGACTTTGGCTCAGGTCATGATCTCACAGTCCCTGAGTTCGAGCCCTGTGTCGGGCTCTGGGCTGACAGCTCGGAGGCTGGAGCTTGCTTCAGATTCTGTATCTCCCTCTCTCTGGCCTTCCCCCCGTTCATGCTCTGTCTCTCTCTGTCTCAAAAATAAATAAACATTAAAAAAAATTTATAAGTAAGAACTTTTATGAATTAGGTATATTTTAAGTGAGGTACCATTATGTGTGTCTGACGATTCTTTAACTCCTTTCTTGACATGTATGTACAAGGCCCTCATGAACAAGAGGAAAATAAAGTATGGCAACTGTGTCCAAAGAAAGAAAAATGCTAGAGAGTTCTTCCTCAAAGCTTTCAGTGTTTTATATGCAGTGCCATGGTACTCCCACCCTCCCCAAAATGTGAAATGCAAATAGCAAATTATATTTGCATCAAATATAAACTGAAGCATTTCTGGAACAGTCCTTAAAAAGATTGTTTAGAATACAGTATTAACACAAAACTAATAACCACTGAAAGCACTTGAAACTTTTTTTAGGTGTGGGTCTGAACTGGCCCTGTGCCAGAGTATGGAGGCTGACAACCACAGCCTGAGCCCAGTCCTGGATGACCTGACTGTCCAACACTGACCTGGAAATGCAGGTCGAAACCCTGGCAGAGGAGCTAGCTGATCTCAGGAAGAACCATGAAGATGTGTGTGTCTGTAGGGTGAAGTGTAACTTGCCCTTTTCTTTTAAAAAAAAATTTTTTTCTTAGGTTTATCCATTTTTCAGAGACAAAGAGGGACAAAGCATGAGTAGGGGAGGGGCAGAGAGAGAGAGGGAGACACAGAATCTGAAGCAGACTCCAGGCTGTTGACACAGAGCCTGACCAGAGGCTGGAACTCACAAGACCACAAGATCATGACCTGAGGTGAAGTCAAAGTCAGACGTTTAAGGGATTGGGCCACCCAGGTGTCCCTAACTTTCCCCTTTCTTATTTTTTGTCTTTGATTCCAATCTAATGATGAGGTTAAAGAAAAAAAATTTTTTTAAGTTTATTTATTTATTTTGACAGAGACAGAGACAGAGTGAGTGGGAAAGGGGCAGAGAGAGGCAGAGAGAGAATCCCAAGCAGGGTCAGCGCCATCAGCCCAGAGCCCGACCAGGGGCTTGAACTCACCAGCCGTGAGATCATGACCTGAGCTGAAACCAAGAGTCAGACACTTAACCAACTGAGCTATGCAGGCATCCCAGAGGTTAAGGAAAATTCTAATAAATGAAGTGAATGCTACTGCCATTGTGGTTGAATTCCTTGATGGTTGTTTCCCACTCAGGAAATTAAAGGCCCACCAGATATGGCAGGCGTGTGGAGACGGTCGTCATACCTGGAGCTCAGCTATCCCGGCTCCTCAATGGCAGAACTCACCATGGGGCCCTCACCGAGCAGAATCACCAGGATGCTAAAATTAGGTTCAACAACAAGGCAAACTATAAACACAGTCAAGGCCGGAGAATTAGGACGACTTCCCTTTGCTGATAAACGACTGTGTTTTATAATGGTATTCCAGAGCAGAGTGCTACTTCAGCAGATAGCTTCCGCCGCGGAAGCCGCCAATTCTGCTAAGGTTCAGATGAATGAGCTGAAGCAGACTATTCAGGCCATGGAGCTAGAACTAGTCTGCAGGAGCCCTGCTATGTCACGATCTCCTCCTGGGGGACTATGCCAAAGACCAATTTGTCCCCACAGATAATTTCCTGATTTCACCTCAGCAATATGGTTCCAAAATATTATATTCCCAAATGGGCTCTATTTTTTAAAGCTCTTAAAATCTTAAGATCTTTGGCTTCTTAATTATTAGCTTAGACGGTAAAGTGTTCACTTAATGCATGAAAAATACGTAGAAGCAAAATGAACTGCACATACCAGCCCCTATTTTGAAAATACCACAGCCCCTGAATCAGCTAAGACACTGCAAATATCAACATGAGCTCGCTGTGAGGGAAACACTGGGCTGGCTCATTTTCGGAATGAGATCACTTGTTTCTATTTCCGGGTAGGTGGTAAGGCAAGACACCTGTCTAAAAGCTTAAGACAATTAGTGTCGGTAAAATGTCTTCAGGAATATCCAGCTAGGATTTCTTTCAATATCAAGGAGTGATGTTGAATGTTGTGTTTTAATTATGAAGATTTCATACATTTAAACTTGAATAACAATGTTTTCCTTTTTAAGTCAATCTTCACTTATATTCCCAAAAGATGAGATGATTTGTGATAAGCATTTATTAAGTATCTGATGTTTCAACAGCTGTGACATAGGAAACAGGATAGTGGTGGCATGTCTGTCTTCTGGGAAGCACATTTCCACCATAGGGAAACGTTTACTAACCTAATAATGCATTAGCCAGTTCCTATATTTTGCATCAGCCCAGTAGACCCGAGCCCCAGTCCCAGGCTGTCTCTAAACTCAGAGTGTGACCTTAGATAAGTCACTTTTCCAAAAGTATCCATCTCTAGACCTCATTCTTCCATTATCTATACAACAGGGGAGTTGGCAATCCCTACGATATCTTCTTATTCTACAGTCTATGACCCTATGCAACCAAATTTTTAAAACCATCAAAAAATATCAAGGTGGGTGAAATGAATATTATAGTGAATTAAAATTAGGCCAGATTTACTCTAATTCAAGGAGTTTGTTATATCTTTTTAATACATCCAATGTCAGGTTCTAAGGTAGGGTTTATCAACCCTGCAACTCTAGACATTTGAGGTTGGAGAATTCTTTGGGGAGGGGGTAGCTGTCCTGTACAACCTATGCGTTGTAGCAGCATCCGTGGGTTTTACCCACTAGATGCCAACAGCATCTCCTATCACCCATTTTGACAGCCAAAATGTCTCCAAATGTTGCCATATGCCCTCAAGAGGAGCAAAGTGACTCCTTTTGAGAATCACTGCTCTTCACACGCAAAGAGCATTTTCATACTCCACAAAAGCGAGTGCTCGTCACGGTATGAAATGCTCAGCCTGGTACAAAACACACAGGATGAAGTACCCTCCTTCCCTCAAATCTCAAATCTTCACCCCTTTAAAACATGGCGTCCAAGCAAAAAGGGTTATCTCTGTTTCACTTGAAAGAGAAAGGGCTGGAATAGAGGAAAGAACACGCCTATGAGTCCTGTCTTCTTTCTCACAGCACAAATAGGAACCCCTTCTGATACTTATCTGCCTAAATAACTCTTTGTTTCATCTTTTCTCGGGTGCAAACTTCAAACTTCACTATATCCTCAGTAAACATCCCTGCAAGCCAGGCTGACAGAACCCGAGGCCAACTACCAGACTCAGCTTTCACAGACCCGAGTACAGATGCTGACCCTGGAGATCCAGGTGGTCATGTTTGCAAGGAGATAGAAAGCCAGAACACAGGCTACCAGCAGCTCCTGGGCATCATGGTGTACCTGGAGAACCAAACTGAGACCTCCCACTGCCTGCTCCAGGGACAGGGCTGGTACTTGGGAAGCTGTATTCTGTGAAGAAGGGGAGCAGGTGGGGCTGGGGGAAAGTATAGGTGTCCAGTTGCTTCTATGCACGTTCTTAACTAAATGCAACAGTATTACACTACAAGGGCTGAACAAACTTCCACAAGACCCATCCTGTAAGTGCCGGCTCTATAAAGGCAGCGACTGAGGCCTTGATTTATGAACGCACCCCCCACCCAGTCCCACGCATTACCATCCCACACAAGACACTCCACGAATGTTTGCCCAACTGAACTGAAGTTTAGGGCAGCGCCGTGGCCCTATTTCCCCTGCTCAGAAAACAAGCACATTATATCCAACCTGTTATATGCTTAATAGTCATTTGGGGCCATGTAATTCAAAAACAGAATGAATAAAAATACACCAAGTTAAAATGCAATGCCTTCAACTCACAGTCTTTAAAAACAGTCCTGGGTATTACGATATTTATGAATACCTCAAACGATTAAAACAGAGTATAAGATGTTCTATTTTTCTTTTCAGTCATGAGTTTAAAACTGGATCCAAAGGAGGAAATAAATCGAGGGTAAGTTCTATAAGAAAGATTGTCTTATTTCATTTTCTTTGGAGGAACAATATATTCCAGGCCCAAGAGAATTGTGTTTTTATATGAATTTATCATTTATATTATGCAATTAAAAGCATATTTTTAAAAAAATTTTAACATTTATTTATTTTCGAGAGAGAGACAGACAGACAGACAGAGCACAAGCAAGGGAGGGGCAGAGAGAGGAGGGAGACACAGAATCTGAAGCATACTCCAGGCTCTGAGCTGTCAGCACAAAGCCCGATGTGGGGCTCGAACCCATGAACCATGAGATCATGGCCTGAGCCGAAGTTGAATGCTCAACCAACTGAGCCACTCAGGTGCCCCAGCAATTGAAGGCATATTAATCCAAGGCTTAATTATGGAATAGTTTCAACTGACATATTTGTCAAAATAGCACTGTAATTTTTTTCTTTGAAATGTATGCCTATATGAAGTAATAATAAATGTCCTAGAAGCTTTTATCACACCACATTTAAATGTTTTCCTTCCAACATTGTTCGACTCAATATGTGGGGAGACATTTTAATGAACATTTCTTTTGAAAGGTCAAAATAACAAGATTTATGCTGATAGGTTAGTTTAACACCGTTTTTCAAACTGTATGCTTTGACCCGTTAATAGCTCTTTAAAAATATTGGGTCACAGTCAGCATTTTTAAGCAGAATGTAAGAGAAAACAGCAAAGTACATATTATCTATGAGTGGTAAATATTATTTTACAAATGTTTTAATTATAAGTGTGTGTTTCTGGGTATGTGTGTGTGTGTACGCTGATGTCACAGCATAAAATGCATTTCTTCTTATGGAAGAAATTGGAAAACTACTGTGTTTTTTTGGGTTTTGAGGGGTTTTTTGCAACCTGCCTCTACCTCTATCAGTTCATCGTCCACACTGCTGCTAGAGCCATCTCCTAAATCTGGATCACATAGTTCAGGCACTGTTCCAAGCACTGTATGTGTGTCAACGAATTCAGTTCTCATTATGATCCTGTGAGGCAGACTATTAGTAACCCCATTTTACAGATGAGGGAACACATCTGTAACACAGATGTAACACAGAGCAAGTTAAATAAATTGACCAAGGGAGTCGATAAGTTACTTTCCAAGTTTCTGACACAGGTTCTTCTCTGGATGAATCGACAGTCTAGAAAGAGAAAAAATATATGTAAATATATAAATAATAAAGCACTAACCATAATTCTGACTGGACTTTAAGAAAAATCACTCTGCATTAGTGAAGCTCTAAAGAGTAAAGATTGAAATCAACAAGATTTATATGCTTATCTTTCTGACTATTTAGTAGGTAGAGAAGTTAAAAAGTGCCCAATAAGACAGCTGTCTTGGGGCGCCTGGGTGGCTCAGTTGGTTGGGTGTCCAACTTCGACTTAGGTCATGATCTCACGGTTTGTGAGTTTGAGCGCTGTGTCAGGCTCTGTGTTGATAGCTCAGAGCCTGGGAGCCTGCTTCGGATTCTGTCTCTTTCTATCTCTCTCCCTCTCCTTCACTCATGCTCCGTCTCTGTCTCTCAAAAATAAACATTAAAAAAAAACTTTTTAATACAGCTGTCTTACTTTCTTTTTATATATTTTTTAATGTTTATTTTTTTATTTTTGAGAGAAAGAGCACATGAGCAAGGGAGAGGCAGAGAGAGAGGGCAAGAGAGAGAATCCCAAGCAGGCTCCACACCATCAGTGCAGACCCCAATGTGGGGCTCAAACTCATGAACCGTGAGATCATGACCTGAGTCAAAACCAAGAGCCGGAAGCTCAACAGAGTGTGCTACCCAGGCGCCCTGACAGCTGCCTTACTTTTGATTAAAGTGGAATGCTTTATCAGTTTACTTCATTTCCATCAACATAAAATTGACTTTTCATTTTCCCTATTTTCTTTTCACAGAACCAACAAAAATAATCCAGTACAAGACAATTGTTGAAGAACTTGTTGATTGCATTGTCTCATCACACACAAAAAAAGATATCTACCAAAGACCAGCTTAAGGAACATCACACAAATCAGCTCACAAAAACTAAGACAAATCAAGGACCATTTAATCTTAGTCGTATATATAAGATAAGCCATCCAATGTTTAGAGAATCAAACTGAAAAAGATGTGAAGACCATGGGATACATCCAAACAATACTGATCTTTTAACAATGGGAAAAAGAAATGTCAGCAAGATAGTTGGATTTTTTTTTTTTTTTTTTTTTTTTTTTTTTTTTTTTTTTTTTGCTTATCTGCAATGAAGTCATAGGAACAGATCCATCTTCATTTTGAAGTTATTTTAATCTTTCTGAATTTACTAAAAATGAATACACCTCTGATTTAGGAGGTCTAATTTTGAGGTTTTCAGTTCTGGTCTGAAGCAATCAACTTGGCTCAAGTGCCTGGCTAAACACTCTAGATAGCAAACAATAAGAGGTAATATTTTCCTTCGAGAAGCTAACATCTAGCTGGAACGTAAGAAATACGTGAAAAAGTTCAGTGGCATCAGAATATCACATAGCACCAAAATTAGTAGTACAGATGGTAAATGCCAAGAGAATTCACAGATGAGAGTTCAATATGGTCCAGAGAGGCCAATGAAGATCTCATGAAGCTCTAAAGTAAAGCTACACTAATATAATAGTTCGTACTCAGCAGTGAGCAAAAATTTAAAAGACAGTATCAAGTGTTGACTAGGATATGAAGCAACTGGAACTCACACCTACTACTAATGGGGGTACAAATCAGTGCAACCACTTTGGAAAATGCTGTTATCTACTACAGTTGAAGAAGACACACTATGAACCAGAAATACCTCTCATTCATTCATTCAACAATAATTGAACTCCTCCCATATACCATGCACTGTTGTAAGCACAACTTTCCAGTCTAAACTACCCTGGGTCCCCACTAAAGCAAAATGTATGCATAGATACACCAGAAATCATGTTCAGAAATGTTACCAGAAGCACTGATTATAATGGCCAAAAAAGTATTTTTGAAAACAGGCCTGTGGATTAATAAATTGTGAATTTCTTCATAAGAACAGAATTCAATAAACCAGGGAAAATTAATAAACTAGAACATACAACAAGGATGAATTTCAGGAACATATTTTTAAAAAGCAAATTGCAGAAGAATATATATAGTATTATTCCATTTATATAAAATTACAAAAACATGTACCACTATTAAATAATGTATGGTTTAGTGATGCAAACAAATGAGGGCACACTGAAAAGAAAAGCAAGTGAAATATAAACAGAATATGAAGGGGGCAAGGAAGTGGGTAGGGGCGCACAAGTGACTCATTGGTAATGTCAATGTTTTATTTCTTTTTTTTAATGCTTTTTTTTAAACTTTTTTTAACGTTTATTTATTTTTGAGACAGAGAGAGACAGAGCATGAACAAGGGAGGGGCAGAGAGAGAGGGAGACACAGAATCTGAAACGGGCTCCAGGCTCTGAGCTGTCAGCACAGAGCCTGATGCGGGGCTCGAACTCACGGACCGTGAGATCATGACCTGAGCTGAAATCGGACGCTTAACCGACTGAGCCACCCAGGCGCCCCAACGTTTTATTTCTAAAGTAGGTATGGTTCATGGGTATTTGTTGCATTGTTTTCTTACTACCTTGTACATATTTTATAAAAATTCTTTTGCATCTACTCAATTATGTTTTTTAAGTTCAGTAAAGTGCAAAGTGTTGTCTTTTGAAGGAAGGATTTGAATAGGCAGACATGAAGCCAATACAAGTGAAGGAAAGGGATAGGGTTGACCATGATATACATGGAACCATGAAGTGGAATCTGGCAGAGTGAAGAATTCATCTTGGATAACGACAGGGATAAGACTAAATATGGAATATGGTCAAATCATGGAGAGTCTTAAGAGCTTCTTTGAGGAGTATAGACTAATCTGAAATTCCACAGGGAACTCTTGAAAACCTTGGGCTTAGGAGTAACCTATCAAGGGTTGAAAAAGGAAATTAATATAACCTCTGTATGCAAGATGGATTGGGGCAGTGGGGATGGAGACTAGAGATAAGGTAAATAGGTTACTGTGACAAATTAAGGATAAATTGAAATTTTTCTGGACCTAGATACTCCTGGGGGAAGTAAAGAATCTGAGAGACAGGATTTGGTTAATTATTAAACTATAAAGAATTGGGGTGCCTGGGTGGCTCAGTCGGTTAAGCGGCCGACTTCGGCTCAGATCATGATCTCACGGTCCGTGAGTTCGAGCCCCATGTCGGGCTCTGTGCTGACCGCTCAGAGCCTGGAGCCTGTTTCGGATTCTGTGTCTCCCTCTCTCTCTGCCCCTCCCCTGTTCATGCTCTGTCTCTCTCTGTCTCAAAAATAAATAAATGTTAAAAAATAAATAAATAAAATAAATAAAAAAATAAAGATTAAAAAAGTTTTTAACCATAAATTATAGAGCTAAGATGGTAAACAAAAATTCTAAAATTGCAAGGTGAAATAAAAACTGGAAAGTGGGGAGAGAGAGCAAAATCAGAAGGGAAGAAGATACAACAGGCCATGCATATATTGAGTTTGATGTAACAATGGAACATCCACCTAGAAATATCCAACAGAAAACCAGAGATACAAATGGATAATGTCTACAAATTGCACTAAGATAGATATTTATAGCATGAAAAACACAATAGTCTTAACTGTCATGTAAAATTGATTATACACAACAAAAATCCTAACCAACAGGTAAACATTCAAACCTTTTAAGTGCATTTTAAAAACCATGTTATGGCTAACAAAACTCTAAAAATTCAGAACTAACTGTATTTTGAAGTATGAATTATCAAGAACCATAGCAGAGGGGTGTCTGGGTGGCTCAGTCAGTTACGCGTCTGACTCTTGATTTCAGTTTAGGTCATGATCTCATGGTTTGTGAGATTGAGCCCTGTGTCTGGCTCTGCACTGGCAGCACAGAGCCTGCTTGGGATTCTCTCTCTCCCTCTCTCTCTCAGCCCCTCTCGGGCTCACATGCTCGCTCTCTCTCCCTCTCTCTCAAAATAAACAAACTAAAAAATTTTTTAATAGAAAAAGAACCACAGCAGAGAGGTCCCTTTCAGAAATGAGTCACACACAAAAATACCCAATTCCATATTCAGAAAGGAATCATGCAAAGCCAGCCTCATAGGTACTTAACTCACAAACCATTTATTGCTTACAATATGCAGGTACAGTTGTAAGGTAATACAGCTAAACTATCAAATAATAGAATATAGAATATAATATGATGTAGCTAAAAAGTAATATAGCTAAACCATCAAAAGTATCATAGTTGAAAAAAGACCAAAGTGAATCCTAAAAGATTAACACTTAGGATTTCTCAAAGAAAGTTGAAAATGTTTCCCTAAGTCTCAAACAATGCTGACTTCAATGACCATCTCTTCCAAAGTATGAGTCACTAGTTTTCTGGCTACTTGGAGAAGTTTCAAAGGTAATGATTTGTGAGGGTAACTGAGCTTGTAGTACCTGCGTGTCAACATATCACCAAGTTTCATGTCAGGAGTCAGCAAGGATAGATGTACTGAGCCACTGGTGAGCTGAGATATTTGAAAAAAAAAAAAAAAAAGCAATTACGAAGGAGTTGAAGCTTAATGGATTAGTATAATGAATTTTTCTGAAGGCAACACTGAAAATATTCATAAAAGGTGTGGCAGAACGTGGAGTTGCTAAAGGGCAACTATTCTACCCCTACCAACAGTTTGTTTTTCATATAGACTGGACTAAATTTCAGGAAATGTGTTAATTTCCAAATGTAATTGCTTAAGATTTAAGCCAAAAGACATTTTAAAAGGTATTAAACTTAATTTTTTTTTTTTCCTGAATGGACCAGTGGTGTAAGAAGCCAAAGAGAAACAGAAGCCAAACTGAGGGGCCAAAAAATTAAAAGGAAACAAAAAACGTTCACTGATTTCGGAACACTTTGTACCACCAATGAACATAGTATTGCTGAAGACTAGTCTTCAAGAAATCAGCAACTGTGTTAAGTGCTAAATCAGCAAATCAATCAGCACACTTTTATCTTAATACCAGATTATTTTTTTTAACTCTTTTTTTTAAGCAGGCTTCATGCACAGCATGGAGCCCAACACGGGGCTTGAACTCACAACCCTGAGATCAAGACCTGAGCTGAGATCAAGAGTCAGATGTTTTTGTTTTTTTTTTTTTAATGTTTATTTATTTTTGAGAAAGAGAGACAGAGTGCAAGCAGGAGAGGGACAGAGAGAGAGGGATACACAGAATCTAAAGCAGGCTCCAGGCTCCAAGCTGTCAGCACAGAGCCTGATGCGGGGCTCGAACCCACAAACTGTGAGATCATGACCTGAGCCGAAGTCGGACGCCTAACCAACTGAGCCACCCAGACACCCCAAGAGTCAGATGTTTAACCAACTGAGCCACCCAGGCGCCCAAATGCCAGATTATTTTTAACAGCTCAAAATTTATTGACCGCTAACTATATGAAGTTATGATTAGAAGTAAAAAGGTAACATAACTAAACTATGAAAGGTATCGTACAGAATCCTATAGTTGAAAAGAATGGGTTCTGATTTACTCAATCTCTAAGATTAACACTGAGAATTTATCAAAGAGAACAGAAAATGTTTCCCTAATTCTCAAACAACGCTGACTTCAACGATCCTATCATTGAAAGCACACATGGCTAGTTTTGTGGCTGCTTGGAGACGTTCTGAAGATGATTTTTGAAGGTCAAACTACTGATTCCAGCATTTTCTCCAAACATGTAAAATTATTCACAGAAGTAGAAGTACTATTTTCACATAAAGTGATATGATCTGTAGATGTAATTATGTTGCATTAAACCGAATAATTGCTGGGTATGCTGGATTAGTGTCTTTAATCTGAACACAGCCCCACACCCAAGAGGAAAAGATTATCATTCTATCTTGAGTATACAACACCAATCCCTAAGAGAGCAACTCTTCTCCTGGTTATACAACGAGAATGTCAAAACAAACCTGAACCTTGCAATGAACATTTCCAGAATCCAAAACATATTTTTGACAGAAGTTTAACAATAATCAATTCACTTTCAAGACATGATATAAAGTCAGTAAAAGATGATCTACTCTGATATTCATCCATTTGTTCGAAAGCATTAAGTGAACATTAAGTCTAAAGGAGTCATGGCAAAACCCATTAAAGCCGGGAGTTGGGGCAGGTTCCAAAGAAATATAAAACATATACTCTGTGCCCTGGAGAAGTTCTCAATTTAGTGAAGGAGGAAATAATTACCAAGCATTTTGAACGCCACTAAAAGGTTGTGGAGAAGTAAAATTTTTATTAATCTATGTACTTTTAAATGCCATTCATTTAATAGTTAAGGTCAGATACTACCTCCTCCAAGCCAGTGGGGAAATAAATTAAAAAAAAAATTTTTGTACAGCTAAAATTTCTTTTGTAAAATGTGTCTTTATAAAAAGCCTCAAGGTACCACTGCTGGGACTCCAGTTTTTATACATCAAGCTTAGTTAGAAAGGGATCCATGGGTATATACAAGTATGAATGTACTACTATGCTTCCTGTGTCCTCCAAAGCTATATAACCTATCTGAGCAGCTGGAAGGCACTCAGATACTTACACACTAACCAGGAAGGTAGAAGCAAGAAAAGAAGAGAAAGATGGGGAGATAGAAACCGATGCATTTGACAGCAGTTGGCAGGGAGCAGAGTCCGGCCCAGGGAAAGTTGGAGGGCTCAGCACTGGCAGCAAGAAATTAAGGAGACAATGGACATCATGGAGAAATAAAGCAAAAAGGGCCACGGGATATGGAGAGGCGTGTCTGGAGTGGGCACATTCATCTGGCCACTTTGGGCAGTGGAAGAACATTTAAACCTGAAAATAGAACTTAGTAATTCCAGTCATTATGTGCAGACCAATAAGCAAAAATAATACCCAAAAATATATGAACTTGGGTTATAGATAAGAACTACGTCATACCTTTGAATGCAATCCATGCACGTCTCATGCTGCTCACACAATCTGTCATGGGGAGGCTATTGGAGAGGACAACCACAGCGGGGTCCTGCATTCAGGGCATTTGAAACACATAAATGCTCAATTCTGAGGACTGGACTATCGCAACTACAAGAGTTGCACAGGGCGTATATCCAGGACCAGGAATTGACCGGCCCTATGATCAGAGAAGGTTCACACTGAGGCACCAGCTGGCTCAGGTAGGGTGGATGTTGAAAGCCAAGCAGAGGAATTTCTGTGAAGTCTTGCTTCTGCCATCATCAGCCACCCTCCGATTTTCCACTTACCATCTCTTCCACTTTACTACTTCTATTTACCAGGAAAAAAAAAAAACAAAAACAAAAACAAACAAAAAAAAAAAACTCCACACAATGACCTAATCATCTCTGATATAATGCATATAATGCATTTAGCATCTAATGCTATATAATGCATATAATGCATCTAGCATATAATGTCTTCCTGCATGTGCTAAAATGTTCCCTCAACAATTTTTTTGTTAACCAATTCTGGACATTTCATATAAATAGAAGCATACAGTATGTGCCCTTTGGTGTCTGGCTTCTTCCACTTTGTATAAGGTTTGCAGGCTCTTCCATACATCAGTATGTCATCCCTTATTATGGATGAAGAAAATTCCATTGTACAGAAATACCACAATTAGTGTGTCCATTCATTTGCTGATGGACACCTGGGTTATTTCCACCATTTGAGTATTATGATCAATGCTGCTATCCGTGAAGACACAGCAAATCGATGGTAATGATGTGAAATTGTTGGAGTTTGGGAGTGAATGGTCAAGAAAGAATTTTGGGGGGTGCCTGGGTGGTTCAGTCAGTTAAGCTCAGGTCATGATCTCATGGGCTGTGAGTTCAATCCCCATGTCAGGCTCTGTGCTGTCAGCTCAGAGCCTATAGCCTGCTTCAGATTCTGTGTCTCCCTCTCTCTCTCTGCCCCTCCCCCATTCACATTTTGTCTCTCTCCCTCAAAAATAAAATAAACATTTAAAATTTAAAAAAAAAGAAAGAAAGAATTTTGGAAATGCCTTCTGTGCAAAAAAGAGTGGTATTAGTAAAGCAGGAGGACAGGACCTGTGGGCAGAAAGACCTGAGAGGCTAGCTGTTGTTAGGAAAATGTCATTTACTACTAGTAAAACCTTAGTCATGAGACCCTTCAGATGTATATCGGGGGCCATATGCTTGGAGGATGATTGTTAACATATATCTTGGGGGGTAGAGACATAGGAAGTTTCTAAAGGGATTTTTGGTAGGATCCTGGAGGTTGGGCTAATGTTGAGCTAAGGTTGCCTTTTGCCTTTAGCAAAGTATTAACACTGAGGCAGCTGAGCTCCTTGAGGAAAGTCGCTATGCTTGTCTCAAGGACTTGTCAATGGGCTATAAGTTATAAGGAAGTTTCATTTTTTTTCTTTTGTCATTATTCTCCACATCCATTACATAGGCTGGGGGAAGAGGGAAATGGGGAGTGACTGTTTAATAGGCTTGGAACTAGATAGATATGTTGGTTATACAACATTGTGAATGTACTAAATACCAATGAACTATACATTTTTTTAAATTTTATGTTTTGTAAATTTCATCTCCATTAAAATTTTCTTTTAATTTCAAAGCAAAGTCTCCACCATCACCTGCCTAAAATGTAGGTTAAACTACAAATAGAGAGTGTTATATATTTTTAAATAGATTGCCTGTAACATTGCCTGTAAGCCATCCTTCAAAGCCAAGGTTGGACACTATCTCCCCCATGAAACCTGTTGGGGAAATAGAACTAAAAACAAAATCTTCTCTGCATCTAGAAGTCTTCTCCACAAAGTATAGAGAAAGAAAACACTTGTATTATTGAATAAGCATCAAACCCGAATGCAATTCCCATTACAGGTAGTCACTAAGAGATCACAAAGACAGAGAAGAGTCTCATTCTGAGCAGACAGAACCCATTACACACATGTTCTCAAGATAAATAATAACAGGTCCTTGAGTAAAAGGACTTGTCAGCATCATCTGTCACATGTAGCTCATCCTAACTTTACCTGGCAATTGGGGTCACCATCTGTGTTAGCTATTAGACTTTATATAAAGGAAAAATAAGTTCCTTTTATCTTTAGGACAGGAGGTGGTTGTGGAGCAAGGCATCCACCAAAGTTAAGCTCCTAGCCTCCTACAGAGACTGGGAGATGGGGCTGCTATGTTCCTTGGATGTTTACCACCCAAAGATCTGGTTCCCAAGTCCTTGAGAAAGACATTCCAGGGTCCTAAAGAGGGCCAAAGATTTATTTAGTTTTTAAAAAGATTTACTTACATTTCAAAGAGACAAAGAATGTACACTTAACAAGGTTTCTAAAGCTCTAAGAAACAAGGTTTCTAACTTAACAAGGTTTCTAAACGCTCTAAGAAAAGGGAGTGTGAGTGTGTGTGTCTTCCCTTATTTTCAACAGGGAGAATTAAGCTCCTTTTTTTAATTTGTATTTGCCCTTACAAGCCTCCTCTGATCCCATCAGCAAAAAGTAATTACTCTCTCCTCGGGAGGTGCCTTTTCTGTGGCGCCTTCCACTTTCCACCTTGAATGGATACAATGTCAACAGGATCCATATCTGGTGCCTTTCTTCATCCCTTGCAGTGCCCAGCATACCACACAGAGCCACCAATCGGGAAAGGATGCAGACAACAGGAGGGAACTTTGTGGCAATGGCAATCTTGTGATTCTTGACTGTATAACATCTATGTCCTGGTTGCAATATTGTCCTATGGTTTTCTAAGACATTATCACTGGGGAAACTGGGTATGTGGGATTTCCCTATACTATTTCTTCCAACTGAATCTACAATTACCTCAAAATGGAGAGTTTAAAAAAAATAAATAAAAGCGCCCTAGGGGCACCTGGGTGGCTCAGTCAGTTAAGTGTCGGCCTCTTGATTTTGGCTCAGGTTCTGATCTTACGGTTTGTGAGTTCGAACTCCACATCAGGCTCTGCGCTGATGGTGCAGAGCCTGCTTGGGATTCTCTCCCTCTCTCTCTCTGCCCCTCCCCTGCTCACACTGTCAAAATAATTAAATAAACTTTAAAAATTAAAAAAAAAAAAAAGAAAGATTATCTCTCCCTCTCCCTCTGCCCCTCCTGTGCTTGCTCTCTCTCAAAAAAAAAATTTTTTTTTGGAAAAAAAATAATAAAAAGGCCCTTGAATAAATAAACACATGTGTGTTATTAACATCAAACATCAGTCACAGAATACAATAAAAAGAAATACAGGGGCACCTGGGTGGCTCAGTAGGTTGAGCATCCAACTCTTGATTTCGTTCAGGTTATGATCACAGGGTTGTGGGATTGAGCCCCAAATTGGGCTCCGCACTGAGTGCGACACCTGCTTAAGATCCTCTCTCTCTCCCCCTCTGCTCCTCCCCCACTCCTGCAATCCCCATCTAAAATAAATTTTTTTAAAAGGGGGGTGGGGAGCTAAGGGAACACCTGTCAAATTGTTGAGAAAGTTGTACTCAGGGCCCAACAAAGACCTGTACTCCAGGGACCAGAAAAGAAAGACAAATATTGTAGCTCAAGTGGGAGCAGTGAACGGGGTCACAGTTTCAGCTGGAGAACTAAACCTTCAAAGGTTGGGGCTTCATGAAGGCACCTCCAGAGGAAAAGGGGATGGGGAAAAGAACATGGAATTTCCTGAATTATTTGCTTAGTGCTTATAATCTGCAAAGCTAACAACATAGCGACATATGAGTTGTATCTGCAATACATGCAAACTGTGTATAACCACTATCTGAAATTGCCCTCATCCCTGAGTGACAGTGATGCTCATTTTTGAGCATGAAATGCCTGTGTGTCAGGCTGCAGTGAATAAAGTAGGAACAGGCACTGTCAGAAGGTACCAGAGAAAACAAGACCCAAAGGCAGAGTCCGTGATTAGAGAAATGGCTCTGCTTTTTACTTGTGGGTTCCAGGAGCAAAGAATGAATTCAGTACCTGCCAAGAGCAAGCCTGTGCATGTACAGCCTGCTTAACCACTCCAAGTGAAATGTATGTGCAGGGCATGATACGTGTACAGACATTGCACATGCAACTTGAAACATGCTAAAAATGCTGGCAAATATGTTCCAACACTAATCTTTGTCTACTTACATTCTTAACTGATACTTGGAACAAGACTAAGCCATATTAGGCGGAGGCATGTTCCTATGAATAGAAAAATCACCAATATAACAAAAAGGGGACAAACGGGTAAAGTAAAAGCCTGTCACTTAAAACAATTTTTTACAAGTACAAGAAAAACACATCTTTATTTTCTGACTAATTATGCATCTATAATCTTATTAAAGTGCATGACTGAGTAAAAAAAGAAACACAATGTCTTTAGCTGCTGAAGAAATGACACTTAATAAATAAAATATTACCCGAGTTCTATGGGATTATCTGCCAAATTAAAAGATCAGTTGGACTGATAGCTCTGTCTAAGGAAAAGAGATTCATGTTTACAACTGCCTGGAGTAGAAATCCATTTAATATAAACTTATGTTGCCTTCAGTTCTATCTGCTATGCTTGTTGGAATAAAACCTGATCACATTTATGTGTAGGACCAAACATTAAATGGACTAAGATTTGTGACCCTTGTATTCAACAAACTTAGGTACCTTAAAGGAGGTTCAAGTGCATTACATAAAAAGTGCATACATATGTGTCCAAGTGCAATGCATAAAAATAAATTAGTTCATTATTTTATTTTCAATATTTTTTTCCTCCTTAAAGCAAAAATCCAATCTTAAGTCGAAACAGGTTAGAAGAGATGTTATTTCCCCCAAAGGTTAATGAAAATTCTCATCATATGACTCAGTAGAAACCCACCAAGATGGTGCATCCCTGACTCACTTGGATCTACACACGTAGAGAGGGTAATGTTCTTGAACTTCTTACCTGATCCCTGGTAGTTCATCAGCAGCTCTGTTCTTACCTCCTTTGAGCAAGTAAGTAGCCTCTGGGGAGAGTGAACAAAGCCCTTCCTCCTAGATTGAAGAGGTCTCAGGGACCAGACAGAAGATACAGAAGAAACATTCATTCTACACATTTTTTTTTTTTTTTTTTTTTTTTTTGTTCTGCCATCTCAGTGCTAGGCACAAAGCTAGACAGATTCATGACCAGACAGACAGGTCTTGGAACTTACATTCTAGACTAGAACCCTCAAGAATAGAAGAGCTTCTCTGGACCAAAGGGAGAGGGTAGAAAGGAGATGGGCAGCAGTAGGTCCCTGAGGGAAAGGGATGCCCAGACCCCTCTTCGGAGTCAAAGCAGCAAAATGGGAGGTAAGTTGGGGACCTGACTGCTTAGGAGCACTGTGTCCTGCTTCTTGGATTGTGTCCCCAGGAAAGGGACAAGGGCCAAATAGGTTTTGGTTGAGCAGTGTGTCTGGGCAGATGGAGCCACAATCTACCTGCTACTTCCCTGCCATAGGCACACTGACGCAGCAGAATGGCTCCCAAGCCCTCAGGCATGGAAGGGTGTATGGAAGAGAGCAGCTGGATGTCGTGAGGGCAAACACAAATTAAAAATAAGAGGTTTAATTCTCTCTGTTGAAAATAAGGGGAGAGACACACACTCCCACTCCACTTTCTTAGAGCGTTTGCTTTAGAAACCTTGTCATTGTAAATTCTTTCTCTGTCTCTTTGAAATGTAAGTAAATCTTTTTAAAAGCTAAACAAGCCCTTAGCCAGCTTTCTGACCTAGAAATGTCTTTCTCAAGGACCTGGGAACCATATCTTTGTACTGCAAGCATAAGGCACATAGCGGCCCTGCCTCCCAGTTTCTGTGGGGAGGTAGGAGATTCTCTCAAATCTACATCCTGTTATAAAGAAGTAAATTTTTCCTTGTATGAAGCCTCTTAGTGAGCCCAGATGGTCACCTCAATTACTAGGTAAAGTCACCAAATTACCAGATGAGCTAGTGTGACAAATGGTGCTGGCAAGTCCTCTTACTTGGGGACTAGTTATTGTTTATCTTGAGAACAGGGATGTATGGGTTGTATCTGCTTGGCTACATAAGAGGGTGAGATTTCTTTCTGTCTTTGCAACCTCTTAGTGGATTACTTGTGCTGTGTATCACATTTGGTTTAACGTGTATACAATAACGAAAGTGTTTTCTTTCTCTACTATAGAAGATTTCTGGGTTGGGGGATATTGTTTGTAATCGTTTCCCCAACATCTTGAACGGGACAAATGGAAAGAACAATGGACTGACCTAGTGAACCCAGACTTGGACAAAATGACCTCAAGGACAATACTGACCTCCTAATCCCAGCTACTGAAGTTCCCCAAAACTTAGACGCAAGGTTTTGGAGAAAAAGCAGGAAACCCAATTGATGAGATTTCATTACACATCCTCTACAGAATGGGAGCTCAAAGGAAAGATTAATTTGTTGTAGAAAAGTAAACAATTCTTATGTCTTATCTACCTGACTCAGATCTACAACAGCTACCACACGAATACTGGGATTTGCCAATGTTTAGCTCCTAGAGTCTTACTTAAGACACTTGTACTAACAACCCATTTCCTTTGGGTGAAGTGGGAGAGGGATGAGTAGAAGGAAACATTCATAACATGTACAGCTATAATTGTCAAACTTTGCCATGTATTGGACTCACCTGGGGAGTTTTTAAAAATGCAGATGCCCAGGCAAAACATCCTGAGCTAATAAATCAGAATCCCTGGGAGGGGATGCAGTGTCCCTATTCCTTAAAGTTCCCCAGGTGGGCTCACTGTGCAGCAAGTTTGGGACCAGTGATTTTGTTTTTAAATTTTTTATTTATTTTTGAGAGAGACAGACAGACAGAGCACTAGTGGGGGAGGGGCAGAGAGAGAGAGAGGGAGACACAAAACCTGAAGCAGGCTCCAGGCTCTGAGCTGTCCACACAGAGCCCGATGTGGGGCTCAAACTCGTAAACGAGATCATGATCTGAACTGAAACTGGAAGCTTAACCAACTGAGCCACCCAGGCGCCCGGAGAACCAGTGATTTCAAAGTGGTACCAGTGTGCACACAGATTAGCTAGAGATCTTGATTAAATGCAGATTCTGATCTAGGAGGTTGGGGTGCAGCCTGAGAGCCTACATTTCTAACCTGCTCCCACTCTAAGTAGCAAGGAGGTAAAGACCTCTATTACATGCCAGTGTTTTACTTCTGATTACCAGGAAATTAGAAGTTGTGCTGTAAAGGGGTAGGCTCTGGAGTCAGACTGCCTGGCTTTGAATCTTGGCTCTGCACTTGATTGCACTTCAGTGTCTTTATCTGTAAACCAAGGATGACAACAGCGTCTACCAATGTTAGCAACCATAGTAGTAGTATGAGAAATGTATCATTAATCTTAATTCACAGATGAGGACGTTGAAATTCAAAGAGTATCAGTACTTTACCCAAGCTCACCTTGCTAGTAATTGGCAGACAGAGGTTTGACCCCCAGTCTTTTCCCACTATATCCTGCAGCTTTAAGGGTCTGGATTGAAATTAGCCCATTATCCTCCTGTCTTCACTGTTTCTGATCACGTGACCACCGATGTTCTGGTCGGAGAGTGCGTTCCTGAGTCACCTCTGACTCCACTCCCCTTCCCTTTAGTAAACAGCTGTGCCTAGCTGAAGCTCCAGAGGTCATACCTGCTCCCCCTGCTCTATTCCCACAGTGTTACTCAAATTCAGCTTTCTAGGGTCTCTCACCCTGAACTTTGGTGGAAATAGCTTTGTTCTTTTTCATTAGCACTGCTTCTCCAATCGGCATCCCTACACTGAAATCTTTTGCAATTAATTAATTAATCCAAATTAATCCAACCATGGGACTTCCCTTTCATAAATCAGCAACGATTCTCCATTATTTGCCAAATAAAACCCAGCCTTCATCACCTGCTTTTCCATGATCTGGCCCTGACCACTTTTGTTTTTAAATTTTTTTTAATGTTTATTTATTTTTGATAGAGAGAGCACGCGCGCGCGCGCGCGCGCGCGCGCACACACACACACACACACACACACACACACACACACGCAGGCGCGCGCGCAGGAGCAGGGGACAGGCAGGGAGAGAGGGAGACACAGAATCCGAAGCAGGCTCTGCACTGTCAGCACAGAGCCCTACTCGAGGCTCTAACTCACAAACTGTAAGATCATGACCTGAGCCAAAGTAGGACACTCAACCGACTGAACCACCCAAGTGTCCCATGACCACTTTTTTTTTTTAACTGGTTTCCCTGTAATGCCTTCTCCATCTTTTCTCCCCACCACGTGCCCCAGGAGGTCACCTCTCCTCTTCAGAACTCCCCTGCACCCAACACACTTCTTGCAAACAGTAGCCATCCAATAACCAAATGACTGAATGAATGGCTTCAGTCTTGAATACTAAGCCCCAAAGGTCTGGGGCCCACTCTCAGGAATGTCCCTAGAGCCAGTGTCCTCAACCACAGCATTTTGGCTGTTGTGAAGTGTGTTATAACTAATGAGTTCCTATTAATAAAGTACAACATTTTCAAATGATTTCCTTCTGATAACCAGAGTGGATTCAGGATTGTCCCTATGACACCCTTGCTTATTTGCAATGTTACGATTTTTGAAGCATAAGAGAACAGGGTGTAATAGAGTTAGTGCACTGAAAATTGCATGAAACCTGCAATTTTATATATGCCACAGTGTTTAATGAGCTATTGTTACTGATATTTTTAAATGAAGGGCAGTGGGTTTTTAAAAAAATGTTTTAATGTTTTATTTTTGAGAGAGAGAGAGACAGAGACAGAGTGTGAGCAGGGGAGGGGCAGAGAGAGAGGGAGACACAGAACCTGAAGCAGGTTCCAGGCTCCGAGCTGTCAGCACAGAGCCCGATGCGGGGCTCGAACTCACGAACTACGAGATGATGACCTGAGCCAAAGTTAGATACTTACCTGACTGAGCCACCCAGGCAGTGTTTTTGAAAAGTAAATTAGCAATATTTTTTCCTTGAAAAATGATATTTGAGATTTTTGAAATAGTTAACTTCATTGTTCACATGCTTGCAGAATACCTTTTTAAAGAAATTTTTTTAATGTTTATTTATTTTTGAGAGATAGAGAGACAGAGCACGAGTGAGGGAGGGGCAGAGAGAGAGGGAGACACAGAATCCGAAGCTTAACCAACTGAGTCACCCAGGTGCCCCAAATACTACTCCTTCCCTTCTCCCCCCACCTCAAAAAAAAAATCTAGCACTATTTCCTTTAATCTAAGATTCATGTGGAGGGGCACAGGCATGGAACTCTCATTTGTGTGAGGCAGTGGGGGCCAAATTCTAGAGCTGCACTGTTCAACACAGTAGTCACTAGCCATGTGGCAATTGAGCATTTGAAATGTGACTTGTCTAAATTGCAATGGGCTATACCAATATACGTTGGCTTTGAAAGACAGTATCAAATATAAAGAACATAAAATATCTTAATATTTTATATTGATTACATGGTGAAATAATTATACTTTGGCTTTATCAGGTTAAATAAAATATAATATTAAAATTCATTTCACTTGTTTCTGTTTCTCTCTCTCAATTTGGCTACTAGAAAGTTTAAAAATATGCATGTGGTTTACATGTGTGGCTCGTCTTATATTCCTATTGGAAAGCACTGCTGTAGGGTACTTAAGACACATCTGGGAGTCTTATTTAAAATGCAGATTGCCAGGACCAGTCCTCTATGGAATCCAGTTCAACTCTCTGTATTTTTCAGCAGAGATTAGCAGGAGCTACATAAAGTAATGACTGTACTTCTTTACTTTCTTGCTGTTTTTCCCACTACCAACCACCTGATTCTCTTCGTATGTCTCCGTTGCAATTACCAAGAAACAGGAAGAGTCTGGTTTAGATATTCATAACTGACCCTTTGTAATCAGAGCTTTTGTATCAAGCTAACTCATAGGTCTCTGACCTATGGACTGTCTGTCCACACTTCAGTCAAGTGTCCGTCTCTAGGCCAATCAGTTGTGGTTGGTGGGGAGGGTGGAGGAGGCAAGGGTCAGGTTAATCAGAGGACAGGAATGACCTGGAACCTCTCCTCTCAGCTTGGTTTACACAGGACTGTAGGAATGCCCAGCACAGACTGGCCTGGCCAGCAGTGCGTTAATTCAGAAATTAAAAGAACACGTTGCATATTCAAAGGCCCTGTGAGCACTAGAGCCAAGGATTGATTATTTCCTGAACTACCATTTGGACACAATTCCAGCCAAGCCACTCTACAAATAACAAAGACGATAGATCCATTCTCAAAAATATTTCAGTCACCCACATTTCAGTCATAACAGCGAACTGGCCAGAGTAAACAATAAATTTAGGTGACGAGGGAGAGAATACAGAGGCAGATGAGGCAATATATGGAAGAAAACCAAGCAATCATAGTTCCAATCCCAAAGATACCATCACATCGCCATAAGGCAAGACATCTTAACCCCTTCTGCTTCCGGTTTGTCACCTTTTCAGGGTACAAAGTGACAGGGATTAAGAAGTGGCTTAACCCCTTCTGTTTCCGGTTTGTCACCTTTTCAGGGTACAAAGTGACAGGGATTAAGAAGGTTAGATGGAATGATAGATGTAATGATGCTTTTTGAAGGTAAAAGAGTGCACAAATGTTATATTTACAGGTATGAGTTGTCTGTGAACTATACGTTTCCTAATGAAGGAGTAACCCCACAATAAATCTTACCCAGTGAATACCCCCTGTAGGCAGACCATCTGGTTGTATTTCTTCAACCTTGTTAAAACATTGGAAATGTTAACTCTCAGCTCTCACAATCTATTAGCCCTTACCTGCGGCTATAGCCCTCATCAGAATATGCCTTCAGGAATCTGCCTCAATACATCAAACCCTGCCATCAGGCCAGCAGCCTGCCATGAACCACACAGTATACATTTGAGAGAAATACAATCAGTCCTGTGGCTAAGGACAATGGCCAACTTAATCTGATGGTAGCCTTTTCCAACACCTGTCAGAATACTCCAGACTTACAACATGTTCTAATAATGCCCTACCACAGCATTTCTGTTTAAATAATCTAAATGGCAAGAAAAACTATAAAAGAAAATTTTAGCTATCATGTTTGCAGCCCGGATTAATTTCCATGCACTATCTTGGGAAAAACAAAATACAATTTCCTTCATCTCGTTCCCCATGTCCTTTTCCACAAGGTAAGTTGACCCACACACACACCCCCACCCCCCGCCAAGGGCTCAACTTTACAGAGAACCAATTTCAGAATACTGCGGATGTTTTCCTTTTTCTGTTCCTTTATGGAGAGTCTGACACATCTACCAAACCGACAGTAGGAGAAAAGGGTTTGCCAAGTATTTGCACAATTGATTAGAGACACACAGGAATTTCCGCGGTTGTGAAAAAGGAGCTCTGCGTCTTTAAGGCTCCGCGGAGCTCTCGCTCTCTGCTCGACGCAGACAGACCAGCTCTGCCGCAGCGACTCATCCTATCGATAAGGTTCACTTAGCCAAGGTGGAGGATGGGAAAAGAATGGAGCTGTCCCAGCTACTCAATGAGATCAGGGCAAACTATGAAAAGCTCCTCACGAGAAATCAGATAGAGACCGTGCTCTCAACAAGGATCCAGGTAATGATTTCATACAGACAGGCACCTTCCAGGATAAGGAGACAATCCATGTCTATCCAATTCCTGTCCCGGCCTCTCTGAGGTACAGTATTTCCTTTTCAATGCAGCGTCTACTGGGGAAGGAATTTAGGTTTTACTGCAATGTGACTGGACTACAGGGGGAGACGCTCTAATTAGACTATTAAGTGACCATTCAATGAATGTCAATTGATGCATTTGATTTTTGTATCAATTAGGAGGTTACTATCATTAACGAAACATGGGGCCAACATACAATAAAATGGGGCACTCTAACCTCTTTTAGACATCCTTCAGCAAGGAAGTATTTCAAATACCCTTTGAAGATATTACGGAGTTATTTATAGAGATTGTTTAAATAACATCTTTTAATATGGCAAGCTTTCTAGTAAGATTTATTAGCTTGCATACTTTGTAGAAATAAAACTAAGTAAAATATTTCTGAAAGGTTTCCATCATCGTTTTAATGAGCTCAGTTTTATACCAGATTGTTATAAATAGAAATTACCTAAATATGTGAACATGGCATTCGGAAGCAGTGGTATAAATTGGGACAAATCAAAATTCCCCACATTGATAATGACTCCCCACTTATACAGTTTTGCTTGTGTACTACAAGATGAGAAATGTTGATTTCCAATAACATTGTCCAAGTTATTGGACAAGCCATGAACTATTTAAGCACTGAAAAAAAGAGAAAGCCAAGTTAAATAAGGGCTGACTCTCAATTTCATAGACTTACTTTGCTTTAAAGTGACAATCACATTTAGCAACTCATGAATACCTCAAATGTTTAAATAAATGCACAAATAAATAATTTAGAAACAAAAATTTACAAATTCAGGATTTGGGGGATTTTGTTTGTTTGTTCATTTCGTTTACCTATCATATCTGAGTTCAAGTTCTAGTCCAGGCACCGAAATATGGCAAAGAGTGAACTTAAGAACCTCACTGAAAGGGAAAAAATATTTCCAGGAAATCATAGGGCTTTATTTCATTAGCAGTTCATTTTTGGTAACAATATAAATTGCACCTCAGGGTAATATTCTCAGTCTTCACAAAGAATGATCAGTATCCTAAATCAAGCAAAGTCACTGGAATATTTAAGTACTGGAATAGTTCACTCACCTTTTGCAAAGAGAAGGGAAAAAATTAATAGATGACAATTTCTGAAAATTATAGATCAAAGAAACTATTTTGCAATGGTACCAATACAAGTTATCTAGTTTGTAAGTCATGATGCCAAAATGAGTAAATTAAAGTAAAAGGGAAAAGTTGCAGTAACTTGTTTCGAGTCTTCTTAACGTCAGTCTACTTTAGGGGATTTCTTTCAAGGAACTCAGAAATTCAGAGAAGCCTGATTAATTATTACAAAATAAAGAAACATAAGCTTTTGGTGATTCATTGTTGTAGAATAAACTACCCCAAAATTCAATGGATTAAAACGATGGCATTGTCTCTCATGATTCTGTGGGTTGACTGGGTTCAGTGGGGGTGATTCTTCTGCTACATGTGACGTTGGCTGAGACTATAATCATCGTGGGGCACAACTGGGCTAGGACATCCAAGGTGGCTCACTCATGTGTCCGGAACCTCGGCAGGGTGTTTGGGGAAGGCCGGCTCAGCTGAGACCATTGGGTTTGTTTCTCTCTCTCCATCTGGCCTGTGTGTGATCTCTCCAGCAGCGTATCCAGACTTCTTAACGTGCTGGCCCAGAACTCCCAAAAGCACAGGAGTGCAAGTTTTCAGGGCTTCCTAAGGTTTAGGGCTAGAATGGGCACTTCTGCCACATTCTACTGGCTAAAGCAAGACACAGGTCTGCCCAGATTCAGTTTGGAAGGGGACCACACGAGGACATGAATTTGGGGGAGGTGTGGTTCAGTGGAGGCCATCTTGGGACTCCAGCTGCCACGCGAACATAGCTGCCAGTTTCATACACAATCCAAACGACCGGCAGACACGAGCATTGTTATGCTCTCCTATTTCCTAAGTTCTTGACATTCTGTTTTGTAATTGCTCTGGTATGTATTGCTGCTTGACTTTGCCAACATAGCGCTAAGAGCAAGTGATACAACAAACCTAAAGAAATGTATGAATTTTGTTAATGCCTTGCCCTGAAGTTTGTAAACGTTCATTTACTACAATGTTTGCTTTAAAAAATAGCTATTGTGTCATCAAATTAAAATTTTTTATTTCAAAATGCATTTTGATAAAAACATTAAAAAGTTATTTTTGCTTTAAAAATTATACACAATCAATTCCTTCCATTGCTCCTGCTGCTTTTGGGGCCAAATGTTGAGAATTCTGTCAAAAGATACTTTCATTTGATTTGAACATCAGCATAAGAGCATTTAAAGCCAAATATAACATATTCCATTTATTATTTAATATGTCGACATTTAGAAAACAATCTTTAAAGATGTAATTTTTACTACTTCCCTAGATACCCAAGATTAACATGCTTTCCAAAAAGATCATTTGAAAAAGGTAAATCACCAGTGGGTTCTCTTTATACGGAAGTCTATTTTAGAGCTTCTAATGCCTATGATAACTTAATTCTCTAAATTATTCATAATATACTTTCCAGCAGTGTTTAATCCCCATCCATATACCCAGTCCCAGAATTGATTGGTTTAGACTATATGGCTGTTTATCTGCTTTTACAAAGCAGCCTACAAGAAAATATGGGGGGAAATAATAGCTGAGTTTCAATCCTTCTTCCTGAATAATGCCATAAATAATAGAACGGTCAGAATCAGAGGTCTCAAGCTTAGATCCTGCAAGCTGTTACTTTTCATTAAAATAGATGTATTTTTCTCTGCATTTCCTAGACTGTCATAGTAGGAAGAGACTTCTAAGGTTCATCTTATACCTGAGAAAACTAAAGCTCAGCATGCAATCCACTCACTCCCATACCTGATTAATTAGTAACTAAGCACTGGAACACACATTTGAAATTTAACAGGTTAAAGAAAAAATGAGACACCTATATTATGTTTTTAGGATTTACTTTTAAAGGTCTCATTTTCAAGAGTGCTCTTTGTGTCTGTTGTTCTTGGTGGTGGTGGCTTTCTTAAAGCTAGAAGAAGATATGAGCAAAAAAATGGACAAAGACGAAGAGGCTCTAAAAGCAGCTCAAGCAGAACTCAAGGAAGCTCGACGCCAGTGGCACCACCTGCAAGTGGAAATTGAATCTCTCCAGGCGGTGGTGAGAATCATCTTGATCTTAAAAGTGACTGGCCCACTCAGTCCCCAGGCATTTGCTGATTAAGAGACAGAAAGGAATAATGCCTATTAACTTCCAGTGAGAAACTGAAAATCAAGGCCACTGAAATCTATCCCTGGTGCTAGTTCGACTACCCTGCTCCGTCCATCGTGGCCACGGCTATTAGCAATTCACTCGAGGTTTAGTTCACGCCTATAAAAAAGGAAGTAATCCTTGCTTATCATCCTGGGGTTCTCTAATTTCTGGCATGGGAGAACATAGCCTTTTTCGTTATCCAAAGTTGTGACTGTGGGGAGTCTTCTATCTACACCCCTGTGACTTGTAATAGTAAAAAAATATTTAAACGCTTTCCTAACATGCCTTTAAAAGCAGCCTGCTCTGCTTTGACATATGATATGCTACATTTTCAATTTTTTAAAAATCAAAAAATCAGAGTGATAAGTCAGTTACGTTGTAGATTTTTTGTTGTTGTTGTAAGAATTATCACAGGATTCCTTTGAAATAGTACGCTCTCTAGCTATGATTTTTGTCATTTGAGTCATACACAAATTTGTCAGGAAACATCTCTTGCATAAGTGATATACTACGATTGCAAATCTTTAAGAAAGAACATAATCGAATGAAGGCATTACACATCAGATTCAGAAACACATTTTGTTGCACTGATTCACTGATGACAATCTGTATAAAACAGGAAAGGGGCCTTGAAAACTCCCTACATGCCAGCGAGCAGCATTACCAGATGCAGTTGCAAGACCTAGAAGCTGTGATCGAAGGACTAGAAAAAGAGCTACAGGAAGTAAGGCGCGGCATCGAAAAGCAGCTGCAGGAGCACGAGATGCTTCTCAACACAAAGATGAGGCTAGAACAAGAAATCGCCACTTATCGCCGCCTCCTAGAAAAGGAAGAAATCAGGTACCTAATTCCATATACAGTACTTAATGACAAGTGGCCAGAAATACAGAGTCACTTACATCTTTGTTGAGGTAGTTAGAAATCACATCTAAAACCCCAACATTCAGGGCACCTGCATGGCTCAGTTGGTTAAGGTGGGACTCTTGATTTTGGCTTAGATCATGCCCTGCATCAGGCTCTGCACTGACAGTGTGGAGCCTGCTTGAGATTCTGTCTCTCCCTCTCTCTCTCTCTGCCCTTCCCCTGCTCCCTCTCTCTCTCAAAAATAAATAAATATTTTTTTAAGTTCATTAAAAAAAAAAAAAAACCAACATCACCACAGCATGCTCACTGAGTTCCTAAACAAAATAGGATTAAGTAGGCAGAGAACTATTTTCAGCCTCCCAAAATTATGAACAGAATGGCCAAAGTCGGGTACATTAGCTACAAGGAGCGTGTCAAGCCTAGAACAAACTGTAAATAATTCTCAGTTGCTACAAAAATGACCTTTCTTAACTTCCTCATTTTCCTTGCCATTCATCTCTTTTAGAATTAGTCACTGTCTTCCATGGACCACCCACAAAGAAAGCTTGGAAAATTCACCTATGACCACATCTCCCCACCCAAGGCCCACTCCCATCACACATCAAAAGCCAAAATTAATAATGACAATAATAATAATTAATAATAATAATAAAACATGATTATATTACAACCATAAAAAGTTTAGTTCTGAGCACATGTTTTGAAAGTCTTCCAGATGTCCTGATAACAAAAGGTATCAAAATATCACAAGAGAAATTCTTACTAATTTACAGTTTCATAACCTGTAATCACGTATAAGGTCACATGGCTCTGAACACAGCACAACCTCCAATTTTCCGTGTTCCCGTGTTAAGAAACTTTCATTCTTGCTTGCTTCAGAATTCCTAGTCCTCTACAAAATTAGAGGAAACTACTTTAACCTATAAGTCTTGACGTTTATTAAGTGTCTTGACATTTATTAAAGTTTTGGAAAACACAAAGTGAATTCCAAATCTACCGCTTACTAACTGAGGCACACGAGGCAAGTTACTGAACCTCTCTGTGCCTCAGGGTTTTTTCATCCATAAAATGGGAATAATATTACCTACCTCATAGGGTTCCCTTGTGGATTAAATAGATTAATGTTTGTATAGTGCTTAAAAGAGTGCTATATAAACATATACACACATATAATTTGTTATTAAATAAAATAAGTGGTGGTGGATTTTATTAAATGCCTAATCATTCAAGATGATGATAAAGTGGTCTTTAAACCTGTATTCCTTTAATACAACTTAAAACATTTTTGTTATGCTATATTTAAGATACATGAGAAAGCATCAAGAAGAATCTCACAAGCCTCACGTACACACTTCCCCCAGCTCAAGAAATGAAACGTATACAGTATTGTTGCGATCGCTCCACCCCGACCCTAGACACCTAAAGCACATCCCCCCACCTTCTCCTTCTCCCTCAGTCTAACCTGGATCCTGAATTTGATGCTTCTCAGTCTCACACATTCCTTTATACTAATATGTAGGTATGTATCCCTAAGCAAAAAGTGAAGATATTTTGCATGTTATTTTATTATTATTATCTTTTTAATGTTTATTTCTTTGAGAGAGAGAGAGAATGCAAGTGGGGAAGGGGCAGAGAGAGAGGGACACAAGATCTGAAACAGGTTCCAGGCTCTGAACTGTCAGCACAGAACCTGACACAGGGCTCAAACTCACAAACTGTGAGATCATGACCTGGGCCGAAGTCAGACACTTAACCAACTGAGCTACCCAGGTGCCCCGTGTGTTATTTTAACCTTTATAAAATTACCTACAAATTACCTCCCCCCACCCCCACTCAATGTTATACTTGGGAGATTCATCCATAAAGGTACAGTGTACCCTGGGGCGCCTTGGTGGCTCAGTTGGTTAAGCGTCCAACTTGGGCCTAGGTCATGAGCTTGCCATTCCCGAGTTCAAGGTGTACATTGGGCTCTGTGCTGACAGCTCAGAGCCTGGAGCCTGCTTCAGATTCTGTGTCTCCCTCTCTCTGCCCCTTCCCCATCACGCTCTGTCTCTCCGTCTCTGCTTTCTCTCAAAAATAAATAAACATTTTTAAAAATTTTAAAAACGATACAGTGTATCTTTAGCTCATTTATTTTCACTGCTAAGTAGTATTTCCATTGTATGAATATACTACAATTTATCCATTCTCTTACTGGCGAGCATTTGTTTCAATTAAAGGCTAATATGGTCTTGCTTCTATAATATAATTCTTTCCAATTTCAGATACTATGGTTGTATCCAAGGTGAGAAAAAAGAACAAAAACCTACGACAAGTAGAGTTGGTTTTGTTTTACCTTCAGGTGAGTTTCTGATATAAGTAAATGACTTGAAAAGTAAAACGTCATTTATAGGGATTATAAATAAATACTGTACAGTAGCAAAAACAAGCAATGTTTGAGTAAACTTCGACACAGAAATTGACTGTGACTATTATTACAACATTGTGATTGAATGTTTCATGTTAATGTTTACACAGCCATTATAAATGAAATATCTTTCTCAACCAAACTCCCACAAAAGTATGAGAATGAAAAAGTGGAAACAGTGACCAAACAAGCAATACTGAATGGAAATGTTGTGAAGGAAAGCACAGAGGCTCGTGGCACAATTCAGTAAGTAAAATAATTTTGACTAAGAAACAATAATACACACATGCAAAGAAATTAACTTCACTTGTGTAATCTCGGTGATCTTTGCATGTTTCCAAACATAATTTTAATATGCTGTGATTTTTTTAAATCTGACATGACTAGATATATATAAACAAAAACCCAGAGGAAGGAGTACTCAACCCTTAATTCACCATTTTTCTAAAATTATAACCAAAACATGTGAATTGCATAGAATTCCTTGGAAATTATATTCATTTGATTTTTAAAGTATGTAAATTATAAATTTCACTATGTCAATTGTGAGTTATAATTCAAAATGTGTCAGTTATGAACTATGCAAATTTCTTGATTTCTTTTTCATATGGAATATATATTAGGTATTTTTAATAGATCCATCCTTCTTTATATGGAAAGGTTTATTTTATCATTTCAGGACAGAGAAAGTGGATGAAGTTATTAAGGAATGGGAAGGCTCCTTCTTTAAAGACAACCCTCGATTAAGGAAAAAATCTGTTTCTCTTCGTTTTGACCTTCATTTAGCAGCCACTGATGAAGGGTGTTTACAGACTAAGCAGGATAATCTACCAGATATAGAAGTCAGGCTTATCATGAGAAGATCATGTAGTATCCCCTCTATCAAACCTCCATCCGGAGCTAATTAATCCAAAGACAATATTTGACTTGATTTGAAAATGACATTAGGGTGGACCAAGGGTAGGCCATAGGGTAGGCCATACTGATCACCCTCTGTCCCAATTATTAAGTATGTATGTTATGATCAATGTGCAATTCTCTTCAGAAAACAAACAGTAAGGAACAAAATTTCTCTGAATCTAATTATGGATGTACTCTTTGAAGAGGGGGAGCTTAAAAATAAAATCAGAAATTCAGTATGGTTTCTATTTTATTTGCTCCACATAGTCTTCTCTTTTTTCCTTGAAATGTTATCGGAGACTGTAAGTGTTAAGCTGGCTTAAATCTTTGAAATTTCACTCAACTGGCCAAAAATTCTAGGGAAAAAGAACAGTTTGTTTAAGTATGATTGTATCACATTAAGAATCCTACTAACTTATGCATCATTATTCCATGACTGGTTATATCTAAAAAGATTTTTCTACTTAGAAAGGAAAACAATTATAAACAAACTTTTAAAGAGGGCTCACTATTCACATAACTAAAAAAAACTTTTTTTGAGACAATTATTTGCACACTTAGAAAAAAAACAGTTACTTTCCATGAGCAGTTCTGAGCAAGCTATAGAACACACCCCTCGCTAATTTGATGATTAAATAAAATTAAGTTAATCTTCATACAAAAGCTTTTTGTAACCATTATCTGATTTCCAGAAGAGTAACTTTATTCAAAGAACTTGAAGGTTGTGTCCTCCCCCACAAAAAAATCAGAAGGCCAGCGGCACAAACAAAAGATGAAAATCTCGTTGCTATGGTTACTAGAATAGTTCTCCAATCTCACCATCCCAACTTTTCCATCTGTCAAGCTCAATGTGACTAATTTGGATATTCAGTGTGAGCATTAGATAAGATACTATAAAAAGTATTATAAATATTTCTTGCAATCATTTATGTGAACTATGATAACAGTACTGTTATCTAAGCTATTTGCAGGATTTATGTTTTTAAATTGTTCAAACTGTAATAAATATGGACAGAAAATATATTTGTGAATAAGTCAAGTATTGTTGCAAAGTTTTTTAAACAACCTAATTTGTTTAATACAGGCATATTTATTTATTTTAAGACCTTAAATAATAATACCTGTTTTAAAACATTAGAAATTTATAGGCTATCACTTTTTTTCTAAGCAGAAAAAATGTTGAGTACAACTCACCATACTTTTTCCCAGCTAAAGTGTCATATAAGGGCTACAGCTCATTTAGCATTTTTAGTATAGCCTCTGTAATCTCCCTCTCTCTCTGTCTCTATTATTTCAAACAGAACAAAATGTATATTTTAACCAGGAGAAAATTGTGTTAAATAATCTTTAACATAATACAGGGATATAAAATTTTAAATTTTCTTTTTCAATTACTTTAGATTCCTTTTAGCCTGTCTTATCCTATTTAGCAGAAGGGATGATTTTGTTTTGTCAAGGATACAATGGCACGTTAAATGCTTATTCTTGTGCAAGCGTCTGACATAAAATACATCCTGTACATAAGTGTTTTCATTCAATATTAGTTACATGCTATGCTACAAACTTTATCAATGCTTTGGAAAAATGCAATCGTATAAGCTATTGTATTAAAGTTACTATACTAAGCAACAGTAAGCATAATAAAACAATGTATCCAGCGTAATCTATATGCAGTGTTAAAAACAGTACTGGGCGTCATGAATGTAACTGCTTGTTATAGTAATTCCACTATGCAGCTCTTGTGTGTATAACATGTACATTTTAAAATACAGTACTTGACTTTATAAAAAAGTTTTATTTGCTTTGGGGTATTTTAAATTGGGATATGAATTTACCAGAGTAAATGATACCACTACAATAAAAAAAAAAAACCTGAAACATGAACTTGAAAGTTGCATTTTATTTGAGTGTGATACATTGTATTAAGTTTAACTGTTCTGATATTATTAGCTCACTTGGGGAATGAAGAAATGTGCAAGCATGGTGGAGACAGAACAGTTTTTATACTTTTTTTGGCAAAAGAGAAGTTAAGAATGGTATAGTCGAATAAATGGTATATTCTAATTAAGAGAATCAAAATAATCCCACCATCCTGGGAAAAGTGTAACAGTAGCTATAATTTGCAAAATGTTTACTCTGCCCTTGGCACTGTACTCAGCAAAGTTGTACATAATCTCCAAATTTTACAGCAGTCCTACAAGATTTTATCCTCATTTTACGGTGAATAGAACTTAATATTCTGGAGTCTCTGACTTTTGTATATGTCAAAATACAAATACAAAAGTAAAGAATGATTCCAATTACTAACGATTATAGGATCCTAGCCCAGGCACCATCACTAATTCCCCATGTGACCAGAAAGGAATTACTTGAGTCCCCTAAGCCTCAGTGTTCACACTTGAAAACAAAGGAAAGGTGATGCTTGGCAATATTCCTACCTTGATTACAGCACAGAGTTGTTTGAAATAATATATGTGCGAAAATATTTGACAAAGCACTACTCAAATATACAATGCCATTTGGATGAAAATTGTCATTGGGAATTTGTGAGGACAGTTATAGCTGATGGTGATTAAGTAATAGTTCAAAACACAAACGGTGAAGAAATTTTCCAAATTCTTCAACTGCTGCTAAATTATTCTTTCCCAGTGAGTTACCTAATTTGAACTGTTCTACCATGATAGTTTTCAAATTACAAAAGTGTTCTCTAAAGTAAAAAAAAAAAAAAAATGCTTAAATTAATTTGAAAGTGTCAAGTGGAAATGTATTATGGAGAGGAGGAGCCAAGATGGCAGAACAGCATGGAAGGTTTTTTGTGTGTCTCGCGTCCATGAAATACAGCCAGATCAATGCTAAGCCATCCTGCACACCTAGAAAACTGATTTGAGGATTAACATAACAATCTGCACAACCTAAACCCCAGAACTCAGCAGGTACGGATGCAGAGAGGTGAACTGGGGGAGAGAGAAGCCACGGAGGGCAAGGAGCCGCTTTTTCATGTAAAGAGAGGATGGAGACGGGGGGATACAGGAAAAGCACCCCCCAAAAGCAGCTGGAGAGAAAGTGGAAAAGTAGAAACAGCCTCAGGGACTGAACTAAAAAGGGAGAAAGGAGAAAGGAGAGGGTTGAAATTCTATTAAGACTCTATAGAGTCTGAAACGCCACAGCTCGATACCTGGTGGTGCTCTGGTGAGAAGGGCGAATCCCCAGGAGCAGAATGAAGTCTGGAGGGTCTTCGAGCCACACAGGGAGCGGCGGTTCCCCTGCTGGGCGGACACCTGGTAGAGGCTGTGTGGGTCCCCCAAAGGGAAGGACCCAGTGGACCCGGGAGAACAACCACATTCGCTGGTGCTGGAACAAAGTTGCTGGGGGTGAAGCCCGGTGCCAGATGCACTTTGTGATTTGCCATAATCCCTGAAATGCTGCTGCTACACGATCGTGTGTGAACTTTTTCTGGGGCGGGCTGGCACCCTGCCGCAATCTCTGAGCATTGGCAGCAGCACGGTCCCGTGAATGTTCCTGGGTGCAGCTGGCACCCGGCCATTGCTCGGTGAGACCCTCGGCAGAGGGGCAGAACGGGTCAAAGCCGCAGTCCCTCAGAAGAAAGGGGTCGGGAAACACAGCCGCATCGGAGATAAAACTCAGGAGGGAGGTGCTACCTGGGGCTTGGTCACGGATAGTGTAAAAGCGGGGAGTGGATAGAAGCCGAAGACAAAGGACAGGTGCAGGGTTGCTGGTCAGGGAGAGCAGAGTTCCAATACTAGAGACTGGGTAGCTGGGTGACACCATTTTCACTGCTCCCGCGCATGCCCATACACACCTGCATGCGTAACAGCAATCCACCCCAGTAAGCCAAGCAGCGCCATCTAGTGGAGAACAGAGCCACTACACTAAGCCCCGCCCAACGGGGCCAATCTCACTCTTCAGGAACACAGAAGAGTGTTCTCCGCCTGCTTAGTTTATGGACTATAAAGCACTTCATAGTTTGACTTCTAGGGGAAAATGAAGTAATTTCAATTGTATTTCAATCTGTTTGCTGGTCCATCTATTCAATTTTCTTTTTTTTTCTTTTTTTCGTTTCTTTTCTTTTTCTTGAATACAGAAACAATTTATTTTTATTTTCAATTTTTATTAAAAAGATTTTTAATTTTTTTCTACTATACTTTTTACTTTTGTGTAAATTTTTTCAAATCCTATTTTACTTCCATCATTTCATTTTATTTCAGTGTATTCATTTTTTCAAATTTTCAAATGATTTCCTTTTTTTTTTCTTTCCCCTTTTTTCTCTAATCTGTCAAGCCCTTGTCAACACCCAGACCAAAACACACCTAGGATCTAGCATCATTTATTAGATTTTGTGTGTGTGTGTTTAATTTTTTAATTTTAACTTTTTTTAATTTTTAAATTTTTTACCTCATTAATTCTTTTTCTCCCTTCAAAATGAAGAAATGAAGGAATTCACCCCAAAAGAAAGAGCAGGAAGAAACAAAAGCCAGGGACTTAACTAACACAGATACAAGCAAGAGGTCTGAACCAGAATTTAGAATCACGATAATAAGAAAACTCGCTGGAGTCGAAAATAGATTAGAATCCTTTTCTGCAGAGATAAAAGAAGTAAAAGCTAGTCAGGATGAGATAAAAAATGCTATAACTGAGCTGCAATCTCAAATAGATGCCAACGGCAGCAAGGATAGATGAGGCAGAGCAGAGAATCAGCGATATAGAGGAAAAACTTATGGAAAATAATGAAGCAGAAAAAAAGAGGGAGACTAAGGCAAAAGAGCACGATTTAAGAAATAGAGAAATCAGTGACTCATTTGAAAAGAACAACATCAGAATCATAGGGGTCCCAGAAGAGGAAGAGAGAGAAATAGGGATAGAAAGGTTATGTGAGCAAATCATAGCAGAAAACTTTCCTAACCTGGGGAAAGATACAGACATCAAAATCCAGGAAGCACAGAGGACTTACGTTAGAGTCAACAAAAAAAACAACCACTAACAAGTCATATCATAGTCAAATTCACAAAATACTCAGGCAAGGAAAGAATCATGAAAGCAGCAAGGGAAAAGAAGTCCTTAACCTACAAGGGAAGACAGATCAAGTTTGCAGCAGACCTATCCACAGAAACTTGGCAGGCCAGAAAAGAGTGGCAGGATATATTCAATATGCTGAATCAGAAAAATATGCAGCCAAGAAATCTTTATCCAGCAAGGCGGTCATTCAAAATAGGAAAGACTAATAAAAGTTTCCCAGACAAACAAAAATTAAAGGAGTTTGAGACCACTAAACCAGCCCTGCAAGAAATTTTAAGGGGGACTCTCTGAGGGGAGAAAAGATGAAATACATACATACATACATACATACATACATACATACATACATACCAAAAGCAACAAAGACTAGAAAGGACCAGAGAACACCACCAGAAATTCCAACTCTACAAGCATCATAATGGCAATGAATTCATATCTTTCAGTACTCACTCTAAACATTAATGGACTCAATGCTCCAATCAAAAGACATAAGGTAATAGAATGGATAAGAAAACAAGATCCATCTATATGCTATTCACAAGAGACCCACTTTAGACCTAAAGACACCTTCAGATTGAAAGTAAGGGGATGGAGAACCATCTACCATGATATTGGTCAACAAAAGAAAGCCAGAGTAGCCATACTTACATCAGACTATCTAGACATTAAAATAAAGACTGTAACAAGAGATGAAGAAGGGCATTATATGATAATCAAGGGGTCTATCCACCAATAAGACCTAACAATTGTAAACATTTATGCTACAAATGTGAGAGCACCCAAATATATAAATCAATCACAAACATAAAGAAACTTGTTGATAATAATACCATAATAGTAGGGGACTTCAACACCCCACTCAGAGCAATGGACAGATCATCTAATCAGAAAACCAACAAGGAAACAATGGCTTTGAATGACACACTGGACCAGATGGACTTAACAGATATATTCAGAACATTTCATCCTAAAGCAGCAGGATATACATTCTTCTCCAGTACACATGGAACGTTCTCCAGAATAGACCACATACTGGGACACAAATCAGCAAGTACAAAAAGATCGAGATCATACCATGCAAATTTTCAGACCACAACGTTATGAAACTCAAAATCAAACACAAGGAAAAATTTGGAAACGTAACAAATACTTGGCGACCAAAGAATGAATGGGCTAACCAAGAAGTTAAAGAGGAAATTAAAAAGTACATGGAAGCCAATGAAAATGATAACACCACAACCCAAAACCACTGGGACGCAGCAAAGGTGGTCATAAGAAGGAAGTATATAGCAATCCAGGCCTTCCTAAAGAAGGAAGAAAGGTCTCAGATACACAACCTAACCTGAAACCTTACAGAACTGGAAAAAGAACAGCAAATAAAACCACAAACCAGCAGAAGACAGGAAATAATAAAGATTAGAGCAGAAATTAACGCTATCAAATCCAAAACAAAAAACAAAAAACAAAAAAAAACCAGAACAGATCAATGAAACCAGAAGCTGGTTCTTTGAAAGAATTAACAAAATTGACTGGCTAGTGGTTTACTAGCCAGTTTGATCAAAAAGAAAAAGGAAAGAACCCAAATAAATAAAATCAAGAATGAAAGAGGAGAGATCACAACCAACACAGCAGAAATAAAAACAATAATAAGAGAATATTATGAGCAATTATATGCCAATAAAATGGGCAATCTGGAAGAAATGGACAAATTACTAGAAACATATATACTACCAAAACTGAAACAGGAAGAAATAGAAAATTTGAACAGACCCATAACCAGTAAAGAAATCAAATTAATAATCAAAAATCTCCCAAAAAACAAGAGTCCAGGGCCAAATGGCTTTCTAGGGGAATTCTACCAAACATTTAAGGAAGAGTTAACACCTATTCTCTTGAAGCTGTTCCAAAAAAATAGAAATGGAAGGAAAACTTCCAAACTCTATGAAGCCAGCATTACCTTGATTCCAAAACCAGACAAAGATGCAACTAAAAAGGCAAACTATAGACCAATTTCCCTGATGAACATGGATGCAAAAATCCTCAACAAGATATTAGTCAACTAGATCCAACAATACATTAAAAAAATTATCCACCACAACCAAGTGAGATTTATTCCCGGGATGCAGGTCTGTTTCAATACCTACAAAACAATCAATGTGATTCATCACATCAACAAAAGAAAGTTCAAGAACCATATGATCCTCTCAATAGATGCAGAGAAAGCGTTTGACAAAATACAGCATCCTTTCTTGATAAAAACCCTCAGAAAGTAGGGATAAAAGGATCATACCTCGAGATCATAAAAGCCATATATGAAAGACCCAACACTAACATCCTCAATGGGGAAAAACTGAGAGCTTTCCCCCTAAGGTCAGGAACAGGACAGGGATGACCACTCTCACCATTGTTATTCAACACAGTATTGGAAGTCTTAGCCTCAGCAATCAGACAACACAAAGAAATAAAAGGCATCCAAATTGGCCAGGAGGAGGTCAAACTTTCACTCTTTGCAGATGACATGATACTCTATATGGAAAACCCAAAAGATTCCACAAAAAAACTGCTAGAACTGATTCATGAATTCAGCAAGGTTGCAAGATATAAAATCAATGCACAGAAATCGGTTGCATTCCTATACACCAACAATGAAGCAAGAGAAAGAAATCAAGGAATCGATCCCATTTACAATTGCACCAAAACCATAAAATACCTAGGAATAAATCTGACCAAAAAGGTGAAAAATCTATACACTGAAAACCATAGAGAGCTTATGAAAGAAATGGAAGAAGACACAAAAAAATGGAAAAAGATTCCATGCTCCTGAATAGGAATAACAAATATTGTTAAAAGGTTAATACTACCCAAAGCAATCTGCATATTCAATGCAATCCCTATCAAAATAACACCAGCATTCTTCACAGAGCTAGAACAAATGATCCTAAAATTTATATGGAACCAGAAAAGACCCCAAATAGCCAAAGCAATCTTGAAAAAGAAAACCAAAGCAGGATGCATCACAATCCTGGACTTCAAGCTATATTACAAAGCTGTAATCATCAAGACAGTATGGTACTGACACAAAACAGATACTCAGATCAATTGAACAGAACAGAGAACCCAGAAATGGACCCACAAACTTATGGCCAACTAATCTTTGAGAAAGCAGGAAAGAATATCCAATGGAATAAAGACAGTCTCTTCAGCAAGTGGTGCTGGGAAAACTGGAGAGCAACATGCAGAAAAATGAACCTGCATGTGGTATATTTCTTACACCATACACAAAAATAAACTCAAAATGGATGAAAGATCTAAATGTAAGACAGGAAGCCATAAAAATCCTCGAGGAGAAAGCAGGCAAAAACCTCTTTGATCTTGGCAGCAGCAACTTCTTACTCAACATGTCTCCAGAGGCAAGGGAAACAAAAGCAAAAATGAACTATTGGGACCTCATCAAAATAAAAAGCTCTGAACAGCAAAGGAAACAATCAGCAAAACTAAAAGGCCACTGATGTAACGGGAGAAGATGTTTGCAAACAACATATCAGATAAAGGGTTAGTATCCAAAATCTATAAAGAACTTATCAAACTCAACACCCAAAACACAAATAATCCAGTGAAGAAATGGGCAAATGACATGAATAGACACTTCTCCAAAGAATACATCCAGATGGCCAACCAACACATGAACAAACGTTCAACATCACTCATCATCCGGGAAATACAAATCAAAACCACAATAAGATACCACCTCACACCTGCCAGAATGCCTAACATTAACAACTCAGGCAACAACAGATGTTGGCAAGGATGTGGAGAAAGAGGATCTCTTTTGCACTGCTGGTGAGAATGCAAACCGGTGCGGCCACTCTGGAAAACAGTATGGAGGTTCCTCAAAAAGTTAAAAATAGAACTGCCCTATGACCCAGCAATTGCACTACTAGGGATTTATCCAAGGGAGGCAGGTATGCTGTTTTGAAGGGGCACATGCACCCCAATGTTTATAGTAGCACTGTCAACAATAGCCAAAATATGGAAAGAGGCCAAATGTTCATGGATGGATAAATGGATAAAGAAGATATGGTGCATATATATACAGTGGAGTATTACTCGGCAATAAAAAATGGAATCTTGCCATCTGCAACTACGTGGATGGAACTAGAGGGTATTATGCTAAGCAAAATTAGAGAAAGACAAATATATGACTTCACTCATATGAGGACTTTAAGACACAGAACAGATGAACACAAGGGAAAGGAAGCAAAAATAATATAAAAACAGAGAGGGGGACAAAATATAAGAGACTCAAGTATGGAGAACAAGCAAAGGGTTACTGGAGGGGTTGTGGGAGGGGGCATGGGCTAAATGGGTAAGGGGCATTAAGGAATCTACCCCTGAAATAATTGTTGCACTATATGCTAACTAACTTGGATGTAAATTTTAAAAAGAAAAGAAAAAAAAAAAGAAAAAAAGAAATGTATTATGGGACACGGGCCAAAATGAAACTTTAGTTAAATGTATAGACACATCATTCAAATGATCAACACATAAAACCAAAGGAAAGTTTGTACACAGGGCAGAATCTGCTTCTGTGGCTATAAATGATGATCAGCATGGACACACCAACTGCTAATATTAATGGACATACTACAGATTTTGAAGGAAGGTATGTGTGCAAATCAGTACAAGCCTCTTCTGGTTTCCTTTACACACTTAGACCCTAGGCCAAGGTTGGCCAACTTTCTCAGTAAAAGCCCAGGTAGCTAATATTTTAGGCTTTCCAGGCCATATGATCCCTGTAGGAACTACACCATTCTGCTTTTGTAGCTGAAAGCAACTATAAATAATATGGAAACAAATGGGCATGGTTGTGTCCTAATAAACTACAAAAACAGGGGGCAGCTCACATTGGGCCTGCAGTAGTCCTTTGCTGGTATCTTCCCCAGATCCTCAAACAAGGTCTATGGATGCCAGACCATACCTTCAGATTCTCCACGACCATCCTATTTTCATCCTTTTCCATACCATGTGTCAAAACTCATGTCCCAAATCCTCAAGGTATCTTGTAGGCAATGCAGAAGCTTGTAAAAACAAACCATACTTTGTCAAATTCTACAACACGCTGTGAAATTACTCTGTCCTGGAATCTACCGGGCTTCAAGATTTCACAACTATTTCTAGTGATAGAAACTGAATACCCATAACTTCTGCTTTCACAGACACAGCTGAGAAAATTAACCTATTTCACCATTTTGCCTATCACCAGACTTTTATAAGCTATTTGGCCTGGGAGAACTCTGTCTTCTCTTTCCCTATTTTAAGAAAAAAAAATTCCAGGGGTGCCTGGGTGGCTCAGTCTACTAAGTGTCCGACTCTTGGTTTCGGCTCAGGCTTTGCACAGAGCCCTTTGGGATTCTCACTCTCTCCCTCTCTCTGCCCCCCCCTCCCCACTCACAGTCTCTGTCTCTCTTAAAAGAAAAAGAAAACTTTAAAAAAAAAAAAGAAAACAACCATTTAAAATAGCTTCATTAGAAAATACTACAAACTGCATGGTTCAACGATTGGTTCAAAATCTTTCTGGAGTCACAGATCTCTTTGAGAATCCGTTGAACTACTAACACTCTACCTGGGAAAAAAAAAAGTACAAAAAATTGCACATAATTTTAAAGGGTTGATAGACCTCATTAGGGCCTATTCTTGGACTACCTAAGTATCTAAGGACTGTAGATTTTCCCTTGTTCTCCCATTTTCTCCTTTTCCTTCTTTCTTCCCAGCCACGGCTCTCTTCCTACCCCTCATTCTGTCTCCTTCCCCAGCTTCTTCCTACAGCACTGTGCAAAGAAATCAAAGAGACCTGGGCTTAAATCCAGCTTAATCACTTACTAGTTTTGGCTTCCCTGTTTGAGAAAGTATGGGTACGTGTCAGAGAGGAAAGCAGACCAAGTTCCTGGATCTTGCTGCCAGAAAGAAAATTAAACTACTTGGGCCTAAGACTATCTCTGGGGTTTACCACTAGGTTTCTGTAAGGGTTCCCAACACCCTTTATAGTTACAATAGTTTCAATAGTCATATTAATGATGCATCTCATATTTTCCAGGAATAGTCACGATTCCAAAAGCCTGTCCTGTTGTTCCAATAAACACCCTAGTACATACAAGATCATACCTGAGTTTGCCTTGGCGGGGGGGGGGGGGGGGGGGGGGGGGGGGAGACACAACACAGTGTAAGTAGAGTCAATCTTGGTGAATATTTCACTCTTCAGTCTTAATTTCTTCAGGACTAGGGAATAGATTTTTTTTGTCCATTATATTTTGTCTGTATTCTTCCTTTCTTAATTTTGCAAATCTTTGGGAATGGAAAAAGAGCCAAGCAGAGAAAAGGAGGTAACTATTTATTCACTCCACAAACATTGAGCACGTGGATGTACCATACACTGTTCCGGATATGAAAAGTCCCCACGCTGAAAGAGCTTTCAATCTGATGGGAAGAAAAAGGCAACAAAATAAATACATAGTATGCCAGGTGGTGATAAGAGCTATAGAAAAACAAAACAAAGCAAAGCACAGACCATGGATAGAGATTGGGAAATGAGCTGCAATTTTAAATAGGTCTGAAAAGACCCACTGAGAAGATGACATTTAAGCAAAGACCAGGAGGTGGGAAAGTGTATCAGTGTCACTACTCCACTCAGATCCCCTTTTCTTTTTCCGCCATTTTTGTGCCACCTCTTTCCCACTACAGTGTAACATCCGGCACCTGCAGGACTGCCTGGAAATGACACAGAGGAACACCTGCCCCAGCACCACACTTGCCCAATCCCCCCACCATAACCCCAAGTGCAGGGAAGAAACCAGGCTGGAGGTGCTGGACAAAACCAGAGAAAGAAGGTACTGAGATTCTTGCTGAGGCTTTCATGTATCTTACATTAATCTTTTATAAGTCTTAGATGCTTTTATATTAAAAAGGTGGTTTCAAGTACAATTGACCCTTGAACAACATGGGTTTGAACTGCACACGTCCACTTACACGTGGACTTTTTTTCAATAAATATATTGGTAAAATTTTTGGAGATTTGCAACTATTTGAAAAAACTTGCAGAGGAACTGCATAGCCTAGAAATGCCAAAAAAAAAAAAAAAAAAAAGACAAAGTTAGGTATTACTGTTAAGAATATAGTATGTATTGGGGCACCCGGTGGCTCAATCGGTTTAGCGTCCAACTTCGGCTCAGGTCATGATCTCCAGGTTGACGAGTTCGAGCCCCAGGACGGGTAGTGTGCTGGCAGCTCAGAGCCCCGAGCCTGTTTTGGATTCTGTCTCCTCTCTCTGCCCCTCCCCCGCTCATGCTCTGTGTCTGTCTCAAAAATAAAAATAAAATAAACATTAAAATTTTTTTAAAAGAATATAGTGTATAATACAAGGCATAAAATATGTGTTAATCAACTATTCATGTTATCAGTAAGGCTTCCAATCAGAAGTAGGCTATTAATAGGTAAGTTTGGGGGGAATCAAAAGTTACAGCTGGATTTTCTACTGGGGGGGGGGGGGGAGGAGGGCATCTCTAACCCATCCCCCTAATCTCCCTCCTTCAAAGTCAGCTGTACATTATCTCAAACACCACTCAGACTACCTGTCATCCTTTGATGACCTCTCTTTTAGTCGTCCCCTTCAATTTCACTTATCTCCATTTATGACTATGAAAATATTGAGAGCGGAAGAATTAGACAAAATGTCACTTATGCCTGGCTTTGCAGACTTCTAGAAATGTCCTCATCTCTGCTGGCATGCCCAGGATGGTGGCTAAGAGCAACCCAAAAATTCAATCAGTCAAATGTCAACAGTGTTTTCAAGTAATTACAGATTCTTCTCCCTTCACAGCGGCCCACAGCATGGGTCAGGTGTTTATATACCCAAGGAACGGGGTACTACCCGGTAAACCAACGTACTCATGGTTTGGTGGAAAGAGCCCTGGACTACACCAGAAAGCTGCCTCAGTGCACATTTATTGAGCATCTAACAATGAGCCAAGCCCTAAGTAAGCACTGGAAATAGAAAGATGATCAACGCAAGATGACTGAACCTTTGCTCTCAAGGCCCACAATACGCTCGAGATAGCAAACACAGTCTGATACAAGAGAGTGGGTACACAGTATCATAAAGTTACCCAACTACCGTGGGAATTCAGAGGAAGGACTATTGGGGGAAAGTTCCAGGAGGGCACCACAATGAGAATCTGAGCAGGATCCGGAAGGACAGAGGTGTTTAAGCTGAGAGTGGGGATAAGGCAAGGCAGCACTGGGCAGAGACGGGTGGCATCCCGGCGCCGCAAGGGCGCACAACCTCGGGCGAGGGGATTTACATCTCTGGGCCCCGGCTCGGAAACCTGGCAATTCGACTCCCCTCGCGCTTGGAAAAACTGAAAAGGTCCGTGTTGCTTTTGGTCAAGGGTTAATGCCCAGCCGTTAAAGCAGGAAGCCCTGCGAGGCGCCCGTGGGGACCGAAACTCCGCGAACCGAGTCGTCCTCGCCTCCACCCCTCGGCTCGCTGAAGTATATACTCTTGTTCCGAGAGAAAGAGCAAGGAAGAACCCGGAAAAAACAACCACTACTCCCCCCACCGCCGCGAGCGCGGTGGGGGCCAGGCCCGCGCGGCCGTAGTGGTTCTGGGCCTTTCTTCTCGGCGCGAGCCCCGCCGTCTTTCGGCCCCGCTCGTGGAAGCCGAGGCCCACGCTTCCCGCCACGCCACCTGCCGCCGTTCGGGCTCCGCGCGGTCGCCGACCGGGCCTCGGCCGCCGCCGGGCCCCTCCGCCCACTTCGCCGTGACGAATCGGCGCCAGGCCTGAAGAGTGCCCACATTCGGGGGGTTTGAGGAACGTTTGTGGCCTGAAAAAAAATCCCTGACTGGACCAAACACCACCGCGTCCTCACCTGGAGGTTTCCTTTTGCAAAAGAGTCGGGTGAGGGCTGGAAAGCAATTAAAAAGAGTGTGGAAAGTGCGAGTGCGGACGCTCCGGACGCGAGGGGCGGGGCGTGCGCGGGACAAAGGAAAACGAGGCCGGAGCTACGGGCGCTTTTTCTGCCCGCGGGTGAGTGTTTCCGACTGGGCCCGATGGGGTCGGGAGGGTGGCGAGTCGCGGTGTCCCTGCTTGGCTGGACCTCGAGTTCCCGGGGGTTGCTGAGGTTCAGGCTGGGCCGCGGGGCCGGAGCTGGGGGCCGGTTGCGGCCTCCTTGAGGCCTAGCGGAGCCGGAGCCGGGAGGGAGGTCTATCTCGGGCCCCTCCTCGGCGGCAAGATTTGCCCCTGCCACTAGCCCCGCCAAACTGGTCAAGGCACCCATGCATTCCCTTCTTTAGTGGAGTTGCTGGTGAAGTGCCTTCTCTACAACAACCTAAAGGAAACGACCTCAGGGGAAGCCCTGGGGCAAGCCAAGCCCTTGGTCCCTCCCCCCCAGGAAGGTGGTTTCCCCTTGTTTCGGCAACGACCGAGGAACTTGTGGCTTAGAGTGGAGAGCGAGAGCTCTGAAACAGTTTGGCCTGGGTTTGAAACCCGGCTCTGGCACTTCCTGGCTGTGTGGCTTTAGACAAGTTACTTAAACTCGCCGAGACTCCCATTATTCCGGTGTAAAGTAGGTTATCAATACATACCTCGTAGGGTGGTTGTGACCATGAACCGAAATAAGTGATAAGCCTGCCCCGTATAAAGTGTTCAACAAATAGCTAGTATTTTATGCCAGGCACGGGGGATGGATCCAGTGGCAGACAAATGTACAAGCTCACGCTTAGAATTTATAGTAGCAGACGAGAGCAATAATTTAAAAATATTAACAATAAAGTGTGATGTACCAGGGAGCTTTGCCAATTATTGTCAGGGATCCCCGCAGCAAGGCCTTCTGGATGTTGACAGTCCCTCCACCCACACCCCACCCACTCCCTAATGTGAGCGGAAGGAAATCTATCTGCACCGGAGTCCATGGATTCTGCCCCTTCCTTAAGAGGGAGAGACCCAGGTTGGGCCATTGAAAAATTTCTTTCCACACAGTCCTCTTATTCCTTATGCTCCAGGGAATTCCCTTAAAATGTAGAATAGAAGCAAAAGCATCATGCTTGTTTTCACGTAATGTTCCATGAAAGTATTCCAGTAGTCATAGAAGTTATTTGCTTCTTTTTTAAAAATGAATGCTTGTCTCTTTGTACACATCGTGTGTGATGTATTTTGATGTGAGGAACAAGCTCACGCGTGTATGGTCTTGTTCTGAGCTGGTAATATTAGGACAAAATGCATTAAGAATTGAGCTAGGTGCTGGGACTGCAATAATGAGTTAGATGGTCTCTATTCCACAATCTAGCCATATTAACAGGTATGATACAATGTAATGAACAATATTATAGATCTGTAAATTGGATAGGAGTACAGATGAGGAAGCAATTCATTCTTCCCGGGTAATTTATCATGAAAGTTCCACTGTGGAGATAATATTTTGAAATGGGCTGTGAAGGGTTAATAAGAGTTTCTCAGGTAGACTCTCAAAGTTATTCCCAGGAGAGAGAAAGTTATTTGCCACCATTAGAGAGCGTAAAGCTCATGATCATGCCAGTTACCTTTTGCGTTGCCTCCAGGAATAAAATGCTGCCTTGTTTTAATAGAAGTTGTTATTCTAAGAGGAAGGTAAAGCTGCTGTTCATCAGTGATCTGTCAGTATCTGGTAGGCCTTGTTGGGGTGGGCCCTGATAATACATCACATTTTATTGTCATTGTATTTTTATCAGTTTAATTAAATGTTCACATGGCATTAGCAATATGTTTTCCATGCAAGAGGTGGCCCAATATCATAAGAAGAAACTTGGAAGTCTATGTCTAATATTAATGCTAATATCCCCAGTAATTTGTTTTAGTTGTTTAATTCTGATGAGCCAAATGACCTATAAGAACTAGTTAAATATGCAGAAAATTGGATTATTAGAAGATAGTGTAATTTTACTAAGAAGTACCAATTTAAACTACCCTATTCTTTAGGGAAACATCTCTTATGCTTGCTGAGTTTTGATTCTCTTTTTTTTTTTCTTTTTTTTTTCTTTTTTTATTTTAGTGTCTCAGATTCATTCTTAAGGAACTGAGAACTTAACCTTCCAAAATGTCAAGTAAGTTTCATTTTTTATATTTATCAATCTATTAATAAGAGACTAATGCCCTAGCAAATGGGAATTCCAAAATACTCTCATTTTTTTTCTTCAAAACAGGACCATTGGTAGTTTTGTTGCATAGTATTATATCTCAGTTGTTTACAAGAAGTTATTTATTTTCTTTCAAACAGAAAGACCATCTTATGCCCCACCTCCCACCCCAGCTCCTGCAACAGTAAGTTTTAATTTTCTTGTTAATGTAATAGCCAAGTCTGGCCTTGATACAAAAACCCAGATGTCTTCCAGTGACAGTCACTCAGTCATCACAGCAACAGGATGAAAAATTCAGCCAAAAAACAGCACTTCCTACTAAATAAAATAACTCTTTGCATCTTACCTTGAACCAACCCCAACATTTAAAGAAACATACTGCTGAAATTCCAACCTCCTATGCTCAGTTCTTTTTTTTAATGGGAAATAAATGATAAGTTTAACACCTCTTTCTAGTTAATCTGTCAAGACTCTTAAAAGTTAATATTGAGTGAATGCTCATTCTGCCATTTGTTATTATTTTTAAACCTAACCTTCAAGTGGTTACATTTTTCTCTCCTTGTTTATATATAATTTTCATATTAAATCAAATAGTGAAGCTTCCAGTTCTATAATAACACTCATTGTAAATGTTTATTTTTCAAGCTGTTTAAGTAAGGATTTCATTATCCGTGGGTCAGATCCTGCCTATTGAATGTTTCAAAGTTTCTAAATACTTGTGAACTAGGTTTTTCACCCAACAAGTTCTGGCCCAGCTTGGACAGCATGTAAAATAATCATCCAATCCACAAAACAGATATAACAGGAACTGTTCAGGCCTTGCTGAAATGGATTCCTTGTTGGGTTTTTTTTTTTGTTTGTTTTTGTCTTAAAAAACAAAACAAAACACTGTTAACATTGACCATAGCCTACAAAAGCAATTCTTTAACAGCTGTCAGCCCTCCTTCCTTACCCCTTAGCCCCAAAATTACAGGCTAGTCTACTAATTAGGTCCTTGTGTAATTTTTTTCTCCACTCCATGACTCTTCTTACTAACCCTCAGATGTATGCTTTAGTTATGTTTATCAACAATTTGTTTTTCTTAAGATACTTCTTAAAAGAGATACCGTATCTCATGTTCTCATTTCCATTTATGTAACATACAATTTCAGAAGTTACTTCCAGTACTCTTAAAGTCCTGTGTTTGGTTTGTTTTCTTTCTTAAATCAAAGAACATTTCTTAATGACCATCTCCTTGGCACTCTGCTAGTGGTTATACAGGTGGAGTTGAACAGTTGAGATTCCTGACCTCAAAGAGCTAACCATGTACTTCAATTTTGGAAATGGTATAATTGTAATGTTTTAGTTTTTATTTTTTTTAATTCCCTTACTTAATTTTCTTACATTGTGATTCTCATTCTTTATGCAACCTTTGAAGATGTCATTTTGACGTAAATATTGCCTCTGACACTGTATAATCTCTTGAAGACAAAAACTTGATTTTTTGAGATAACAAAAATAGCTCGAAAACCAAGTGTCCCCTTATGACTTCTCAAATGTAGAAAGGGATTTTTTTTTTTTTTTTTTGGCCTTTCTTTAGTCCTATTTCTGTACCATTGTAATTTCACATTGACACATAAAATACAGAAGACTAGGGATTAGGACATCCAACAGAATGGATATTAAATGAATTATCCTCCTTCCTTTTCTTTTTTTTCCATTACCTATTTACCATCACCACCACCACCACCACCAATACCACCACCAATACCACCACCACCCAAATGTACCACTCCAAGTAACATACACTTCTTTTGTGCCTTTGATACTTCATCTGTGTTTTGCCTACTTAAATACGCTTAATTTGCGTCTTTTATACCTATACAGACTAGAATTGCTCAGTTGTTCTCCTAAAGAGTTGCAAATGTAATATCTGCTTGAATATCTTTCTTTTGGACACTTAGGATATGTGTAGCGGCATGTTTTAGAAAATTGTGTTTATAACAGCTTCAGCTTAGTTGGGGTGTGTTAAGTGTATTTTACATTCTACACGTGAAGACTAATACTGTTAATTGCATGTTAAAATTAAATTAGTTGTTTTGATTGAGTTTCATTAGGTTAAATACCCTACTTTTGGTTTCTCTTTGCTACATCCTTTTTATGCATTCTACCTTGATTCTCATGAACATCGGATGTCATTGTTTTAACCATGAGGGCACTACTGTCTAAGAGCCCGATTGTGATTACATCAACATACAATTCAAAAAGAAAAATTCCATTGCTGCAGTGAGCAGCTGTGTTTTGAAAGGGTCAGAGCTATCAAGAAACTAGATGAAAAAGGAGAGTTCAAGTCTGTCGACTAGAAAAGTAGTTTGCATTAAAACTAAATGCAGAAAGTGTTCATGATTGACCTCTGGGTGATGGATCAAAGAAGAGATGGAAGAGAAAGTCTAAAAAAGAAAGACTGGGTTGAAAAGATGAGATAGCACCCCAGAATTAAATCCATGCATTTCTTACAAGTCTTTGTTTTGAAATCATGTATGTGACATCCATTGAATCCCACATATGTTCTTTTCTATTGACAACTCTGGCTTCCTGATTTGAGTATCTTTTCATTTCTCACATTATATAGAATGATTTAAAACTGTCTTTGAAAACAATCCATTTCTTGTTTTTATTTGTTTTTAATAGATAAATACATTGGCAGCATCTACATAACTGTCAAATAAATCACATTTTGTTTTGCATGTAAAGTGTTTTCAGACTTCTAGTTTATCACACTTCAAGCCTTCCTATCTCAGACATGTATTGCTAAGTTGTTATGTTATTGACCATAAAGTAATCCTGAGTGTTTGACACACCTCAGTGTGTTGCTTATTTCAGAAAAATCACACACATTCTCACTCACAACAAACACCACTGGCCCCCCCGCAAAGAGGAAAAAAGGGAAGGAAGAAAGAAAGAAAGAAAGAAAAAAACACTTGCAGACTGGTTTCTCAATGAAAGAAAAAGAACAATTACAACACATCATTGCTTGTTTAAATTCAGGTTGCTTTTGCATGCCATATGCAGATCATTTTTCATTTCTGTGTTTTCCTCGTTTGAGCTCATTTCTCATTCGTGTTTTTGTCTCATTTGTTTCCATCAGCAAATGCCCAGCACACCAGGGTTTGTGGGATACAATCCATACAGTCATCTCGCCTACAACAACTACAGGCTGGGAGGGAACCCGGGCACCAACAGCCGGGTCACGGTAGGAGAATCAACTATTACAGCATCCGGCAAACAACTGGATTTGACCAGAAATGCCTCCAGAGTTAGGTCCTTTTGAGTCATCAGCACAGCCATCTAAAACAATTTTTTTAACCTGGCTTTTTCAGTATTTTAAACATTCGTTGTACGATTGTACACTGGAAAAAAAAGTAGTGAGATCTGGATATGTATATAGAAGAAAAGAAGAATCCATTCTGTTTGGTGGTTGGTAGAGATAAAGCCCTGGGCACTGCTTATACTATATGTAGACAAACCTAGAATTTATTACATCTAAAATACCCTTTTTGAGATAAAGAGTATCTTTCATTTAAGGTCATTGGCGTCAAGCTCAAGGACTCAGTTTCTTAATAAAAGCCGGGCTTACGGACCTGAGCTTTTTTCGGTGGCCCACCAGTTTGAACTGCTACACATAATTGTTTGTCTTTTGGATTTAAGAGCTGACTTTCTGAGATTCATTTCTCTCCAGTTAAAAAGAGAAAAACATTTTCATATCACTTCAAAGAATTGCAGAATGCAAGTTGAATGTGCCAGACCATTTTGAAGTGCATTTATAATCCATAGGACAAGGGTATGATTTCTGTAACTGACGATGTTTCATTTAAATGATCAACTTAAGACACCCAAATTGGGTAATGTACTTCACATTTTCATTTTAGAATCATCTTAAACTACAGTCAAAGAAGCTTAAGTACCAAAGAAAGATAAATGTGAAAATGATTTACCAAAAGTAAATAAAAATAAATCCAAAAGCCAAATACCTACATACATTGGAATGTGGCATTGGTGAGAATTTTTACAACCCATAATGGCTGTAAAATTTTTAATACTTGGTTTTTGTTTGCTGTATTCATAAATAATTGAATTAATGTGACTTCAAAAGAGCCCTCTCACCCTGTAGTCAAGCTAGAGCAGAAAGCTTGTAACTATCAAACTGTATGTCTATCTTGGTAAGCATATTGCTTAACTTGATAGTTTTGTTTGTCTAAATTTTTCATTGTTTCTGCATAATTTGTACTTCATAAGCATATCAAGTTTTATGTGCCATGCATATTTCATGGTATCTGGAAAGAATTTTGACAAGTGTGTGTATGTATGCATTTCACAATGCATACAGTTTTTATGTGCATCGGTACGTGTTTTTCCCTGGCCTAAATGTGTTTCACAGGTATAATGGGTGGCAAGGTTATCCAATGATAAAGAACATGTAATTTAAACAAGGAGCAGAATCAATTTGGGTCATTCATGTTAATGCAGAAAATTATTCATGGGGAGTGAACAAGAGAATGATTACATTTTAATAGCTCTATACAGTCAGCTCTTGATTATCTATGTTAATGGCATAGAAATGGTGATAAGTGTAATATTAGAATCATTTGTATTTCAGTTTGTATAAGCATTTTGTTCCTAACTTGGATGTATCTGCGGGAATTCTCTGTTAATAAAGAGAGATCATTCAGTAGGAAAAGGAAAGGTCACTCGCTGTCTCAGGGCCTGTGAGTCAATGATCTGTTTCTCATTCCCTCTTGGAGATGTTAGAACCCAGCATTTGCATTGGGCACTAGTTTCCGGGTCGATTAGTGCAGGAGGGTTGTTGGGCATAGAAAATTTAGTATTTTGCTTCTTTGTGGTGGTTTTCTTGGTATCATTGTCCTCAACACCAGATTGAAGTGTAATCAAACTGCTTGCTAGACTTAACCTGAAGGGCCTAGAAACTGAAGGGTTTCAGCCTGTGTTAACCCCAGCCCCTTCAACTTTTAGTCTTCTCTCCTTTAGGTCACTGAATTGCTGTCTAAGAAAATTAGTTATGCCTGAAGTTTCATACACCTTTTTTGTATATCTAACTTAAGCTTTGTTATGACTTAATAGATCGGATTTTGACCATGATAAAAGTGTTTTATTTTCAAATGATCCCAATTATGTGTTACCTTTTTTTTTTCTCCCCTTTTTGGCTCTTAGTTGGTATTATTGTTTGCAAATAGTCTTAAGTCAGTGATTTGAAGGAATGATTCTGTGAAACCCCATCAAGTAGCTTCCTTTAGGCTCTACAGAACATCTGGTTTCCCTGGTGACTCTCATGCACTTGAATGGTTTTGAGACTATATGCAGTGTGTTGAAACCTCTTGGAGTACCAGTGACAGCTGTGAGATGGAATCCATTCCTAGTCAGTCCTTCTTCCCGAAGGTGATTAGCATGCTCTTAAGTACAGGTGTGAAACCAGGTAGAGACAAGATGTTAAACACAGCTTATTTCTGTACTGCAATGGAAATTCCATCCTAGAAGGAAACCCTTAAATGAGACCCTGCCAGAGAAAGCAGGGAATTGGAAGAAACAACAATAAAATCTCTTGAGTGGCCAAAATAAATTTCATAAAATTATGGTGATTCCCAGGAATTACTCTCATGTGAGCACAGTTGTGACAAGCATAGTCACACAGTTACTTTCCCCAACTCATTGCCAGTTAGAAAATGTAAAGGTGGACAGTTGCGGTTAGAGGTAGCTTTCTTGATAGAAACACGTGAAAAAACCCTCCAAAAGCATAACCACTGGGCCATTTGGTAAAGGGGCCAGCAGCTTTTCACTCCTCAAGCTAGAGGACTACAGGAAAGCAGGGGTTGTTTCTAATGGACTCTTCTCAAAACAAGGTTAAAGTGTCTTAAGTGCAAACTGGTTTTGTGTGTGTGTGTTTTTTCTTTAAGAGTAATGTTTAAGGCATTGTAGAAGTCTGCTGAGATGGCAAATAAATTAGGGATGTTTAGTGATATAAATCTTCAGTGTCCTGAAAACCTGCTAGAATTTAACTTTGTGATTCTTGTTTTGGGTTTTCTTTTGTTTGTATTTATAAATTGACTATCATTGTAATGAAAATACAGCCTCAGTATGTAGACGATTTAGGTACCTTCCTTTGGAAGAAAGGAGGAGAAATAAGCAAATCCATTAATATTATCAAATGTGGTTCTCTGAAAAGTAATCAGAGCAAATATTACTAGAACTTGTTTTTAAAGTGTTTTAATTTGATATATTTAAACAGACCTTTTAGAATTCTTTCTCTTAAAAAAAAAATCTGTGAGTGGCGGTCTACCAACTTCAGTTATTGGCATAATTCCAACTTTATTTGTAACCCACTTCATGGAATTCTGAAGATTTATGTTGGAGATGCTTTCTAATAACTTTATGAATGAAAAATCAGACCTTTGTGTGTCTTGCTCTGAACCCATGATTTAAGTTTAGCCTTGTAGGAGTTCCCTCACCCCTCGTTGAAACTGCTGCAGACCTGGAGACAGATCTTCTCTTACTGGCTGTTCAGATCACTGCTGTTTACAGTTTCTATCCCTTGTGGCTCACCTCCATTGCCCGCTGCTGGCTAAAACAAAACAAAACAGGGTCTGTCTGCATGGGCACCAGCATGAATTATTGTATAAATGTATAGGAGGAGTGGAAAGAAGAGTGGAAATCCTGCTTCAAAGGTGATATGCTTTCTAACAATTTCATGTATGAAGAAGCAGAGTTACTGAAAAATATATAAGGATGGAGGAAGACCCTCCTTGGAGGAGGAAGCGTTGTTTGAAAACAGTGTAATTGGGGCACAGATACACTAATCTCTGAGCCTTGGACAAAAAATAAGGTTGTAATTGATGTCCCAACTCAAAAGAGGCGTTTGTCCAGGGTTTTATCATAACAACTGAAGGGCAAGGGAACAAAATGTCACTAAGTCTCTTTATAAGGAGTTGCCAGTCTCTGTCTTTTGATAATTAGAGTGAAGCCAGCACCTCTTCCCCCTCCCCCAAGCCTGGCAAGGAGAATCAATATCAGTTGTCTCCTAGAAACTGGGGGGAAATATATGATTTGGCCATGATTAATTTATTCTGGGTCCTACATCAAATGTAGTCATATATGTTAAAATGAAAATAAGTTCAGAGAGAAACACTCTTGGATTGGAGTTATCTGGGGTGCTCACTAGAAGCTCTTTGGTATCTCTTGCCTAGATATTAGCCCATAGAATGAACCAATCTCTCATTTTTTCTGCTTTGGTTTTTTTTTTCTCTAACTCACCTTTTTCTTCTCTAGCTCACCTTTTTCTTTACCTTTTTAAAAAATATTTTGTCTTTCCTCTTGTTTTCATTTTTCTTTGTTCCCACCAACCCCAAAATTTTTAAATCGATATAAGGTAAGGCCTCAGAAATAACTTAATTGGGCCCTGTGTCTGCCATTTCTCTGTTCCTGATAACTTATTTACTCCGGCACTGTTATTACGACTCAGGACAAGAAAAGGCATGACTTTAGTTTACGCTTTTGGATCCCCTCAATACAAACCACTAGATACAGACAGAACCTTAAGAAAAATAAAATGTCTAGTCCTGATAAAGGAAATAAGGGTTGTTGTTTTTTTCTGTTTTTGAACCTAGGAGGTAGTTTTTGTAGGGGTGTCATTCATGTGGGGGTGCAGTGTATTCCTGAAGCTGTCCGAGTAGATACAAAGCCCCCCTCAGACTGTGAGTGTGGTAAGTGCTGAAAGAGCCCAGACTCGGGCAGATAATCAAGTGTTGACTGTATGTGTAATGGTAAATTAAGCACAACAAAAGGGTGCTAGGTAATGTCCTAACATGGGACATGTGATATGTAACTCTATATTTTTGATGTATGGATTATTATGTAATACTTTGTTTGTTCTTACAGCCAGGTTGTCAAAGCAGTAGCAATAAACTGCTAAGTAAAATATTTTAAAATTTTGTGCCTAAAGTCATTTTCTTTATTTTCTTTTGATGTGAACATTTCTGAATTTGCAGTGATAGCTATTTTCAGTGGAGAAAATATAAGAATCTTGTATCCATGGACGAGTAGAAGAAAGGCGCATTAGAATTTGTTAAGGGACTCTCTTTTCATTTTGCTGGTGAACTACTTGCGATTGAATAATGAATATATTTAACTCTTTTGTAGGCCTCCTCTGGTATTACGATTCCAAAACCCCCAAAGCCACCAGATAAGCCGCTGATGCCCTACATGAGGTACAGCAGAAAGGTAGGTGCCCAGGAGCCAGAGGGGAGTGAGGACTGCTGTCTTTGCTTGTTTGCTTTCCATCACATTTCATAATGGCTTAGCCAGTTTTTCTGTGCACAGAGGGAAGGATAAGGAATTGCAGTTTTTAAAGAACTTAGTTCTGATTTCAGAATTCCAGAACTAAAATCCAACAAGAATAACATGATTAAATAAAAATGGTTTAAATCCAGAAGGTAATGTTATGTAGCCAATATATAGTCTTTTGAAGAAATTCAGTGACGTGAGAAAAGTGTGAAGTGAAAAAAGGAATACAGGACTACATCTGTTTATTTGTGTCATATTTTTTATTAAAACAGTGGCAGCTATATGTTAGTTTGAAGGAAAAAAAGCCCAGAAGGCAGTAGTTGTCTCCAAACAGTGTAAGCTTATGGTAATTTTTATTTTCTTTACATTTCTTAAATTTTCCCACATGTTTTTATTTTGTTCTGTTTAGTTCCATTTGGTGACAAACCTATATTCTCTTAAAATGACAAACACAGCCAGTGTCTTTATTAATGACAAGAGCATTTAGCATATTTGCCACTATTTAGAAATTTTGGGTCATAATTACTGTACATGTATTTGAAGATAAGGTCTGTTGTGTTAGCAGATTAACCACTTTCCTTCTAAATTCTGTGAACCTTTAAAGAGACAGAGACTGTTACTGGGTTAGTTCATCTGAACTGTTAACAGTGATCGGAGATGTCTGAGATCTGCTGTGTATTAATCCAGCAGAGTATAGATGAAATGAGATTGGCCAGCTATTGATAATTGTTGCAGCGGGCTGATCAGAACACAGGAGTTTAATACAATTCCCTCTGCTTTTGTTCATGTTTAAAAGTTTCTGTATTGGGGTGCCTGGGTGGCTCAGTCGGTTAAGCAGCCGACTTCGGCTCAGGTCATGATTTCGCAGTCCGTGAGTTCGAGCCCCGCGTCGGGCTCTGTGCTGACAGCTCAGAGCCTGGAGCCTGTTTCAGATTCTGTGTCTCCCTCTCTCTGACCCTCCCCCATTCATGCTCTGTCTCTCTCCGTCTCAAAAATAAATAAACATTAAAAAAAAAAATTTTTTTTTTTAAAGTTTCTGTATCAAAAAGTATTGTTAAAGGTCTATATTTTTAGGCATCAATACTGAAATTTCATGTTTCCTTTTTAAGGTCTGGGACCAAGTAAAAGCTTCCAACCCCGACCTAAAGTTGTGGGAGATTGGCAAGATTATTGGTGGCATGTGGCGAGATCTCACTGATGAAGAAAAACAAGAATATTTAAACGAATACGAAGCAGAAAAGGTAGAATGGGGACCACAGCGGGATGGAGACAATATAAAATGCATAAACATTTGCTTGTTGTATAGAAAAGAAACAAAAGATCTAATCAGCTAAGTCTGCACTGTCTGTCTGCCTGGGTCAAGTCCCTTAATTTTTCTACGCTTCAGACTCCTTGTCTGTAAAAAGGAAATCATTTTATCTTTTGATATTCGAATGAGATAAAGGTATTCATATAACCTGTAATATGTGAATTATAAAACTGAAAAACATTTGAATTTCAGATAGAGTACAATGAATCTATGAAGGCCTATCATAATTCCCCCGCATACCTTGCTTATATAAATGCAAAAAGTCGTGCAGAAGCTGCTTTAGAGGAAGAAAGTCGACAGAGACAGTCTCGCATGGAGAAAGGAGAACCTTACATGAGCATTCAGCCTGCTGAAGATCCAGATGGTAAAAAAAAAAAAAAAGTGGGGTTTTGTTTATGCATTCTCTGAGAAGTAAAATTACAAGGAATCTTTTAAGTTTGTTTTTATTTCCTATCCTCAATGGAAAACAAAGCATATTTAAGTGCCATTTCAGTATTTTCATTAATTATTTTAAGATCTGTGTATGAATTTCCCACAAGAAAAAGATATCTTTGTTAGTGCAGAAAATAGCAAAAACTATTTATTGTTTATCAGAATGTTTATACTCAGAATGCAGGAAAGGTTTTTGAGTCAGAATTTTGCCTTACCTGCTTTTAAAGAGCTGAATGCCTTCTTATGTCCTGTTTTCTTATTGGTTCCTTAAGCTTGCTGAATTAAAGGCTCTTAAGGGAGAAGGTTACTGAGTGGGTAGAAGTATTATAAATTTGTTTGCCATTTAATTCAGAAATCCAACATAACTCATGGTGACACGTGAGGGAACACATACAAATTTTATGCACATGTACAAATGTATACACATACAAATAGCAGAGCTTCCTGATGGGCAATCTGTGACTAGGTTGCAGGCGTACAGATTAATCCCGGGTTCTCCACAGCCAGGCAGGGTCTGACACTGCAAGGAGCCTCAGAGTTGGCCTCCTGCAGCTATGAGCATTCTCCTCCACGAATCAAGCCTGCTGTACAAATAACATTTTCTCCCTGTGTGGCTGTGATGTGGAAAAGGCCAGAAGCTCTAGCTACAAGTAACAAAAACATCAAGAAAATAATTTAAGATCCCATAGTGGTAACAAAGAGGAAGCTTGTAAGAACTTTAAAAATAACATTGAGGGAGGAAGCAATAATGTCACCTAAACACAATGAATAAACATATACCCAGAAGGAGAGGAAAAACAATGGTTTTTTAAAAGAATGGACTGGGATATTGATAGATATTCACATAAATACAGAGTAGAATAGAATACTGTAAATAATAATAATAGAGTAGAATACAGACTAGGAACAATGCCTAGTGTTAAACTCTGTTTAACAGAGTCAGCAGTGCTTAGGACACACTAGCAAACACAGACCAAAAATTACTCAGATTGGATGATTAATGCAAGAAAAACATACTGAACTAAAAAATAGAAGAAGATCCAGTCTACAAATAATTGAAAAGATGGTGAGGGTTCAGTATAAGAGTACACGGAAGCCACAAGTAGAAACAGTTAACAGTCTTTGTTAGGTGAAAGGTGGCTGCATGAACATCGAGCAGGATTGCAGAGATTCATTCAGAAACAGTCTTCAAAAGATCTCTTCTCTGTTCCTCAGACTTTGGCCCATTATGTTTTGTAAGTTTAAGATAGGAACTTAAAGCTGCTGGTAAGAAAGTAAGGTGAAAATAAAGATGCCAGGATAAGAATAACTTTAGACCTTGGACTTATGCCCCTGAACTGAGTAGAAAGAGGAAGGTTTGGGAGGTGAGGATGAGCATCAGGCCAAGAGAAGGGTGGTCCCTGTGAGCACAGCAGCTGCCAGCTTCTGTTACAGAGAAGGCATACACAGTTTCCACACAAAGCAGTGAAAGGTTTTTTAAATGGCATTTAGAGAATATTCATGAGATCAAGTAAATAGCTGGAAATTAGAAAATAACCAGAAAATATAAGCCTACTCCTTCCCCCCAAAAAACCCAAATTAGACAACTAGAAGTGGCAGGAAAGACAAGTCTAGATTGCTAAGACTTGATTTCCCCTCCAAGTGGTCAACACTGGCTCCAAGTAATGAAAGAAAACATCAAAAAGCAAATACATATATATAATTTAGAGGTAGCACGAATATACCATGTATAATCTCAAGTGTGAATATGGAAAACTTCCTTAACAAATAGAAAAGGTCACAATCTTTTTAAATAGTATTCTTTCTTTCAGTAGTTTTAATTTTAGAAGTATATGTCCTAAAGAAATTACTCGAAAGGAGACAAAAAGTAATTTGCACAGCAGTTTGTAGCACTGGTATTATGATGATGGGCATTTTAGGAACTACTTGATTACCAAATGATAACGGAGGTGCTAAACTGTGATAGAGCCACACAATTCGGGCCTCTAGCAAAGTTTCCTAAACCATGGTCCCTCCACCTTTGGTGGGCCACTAAGATAGTTTAGGTGGGTCGGAGAGGAACTTCTATTTTAATGTGTATTGCTTTAGAGGGAGCTTTTTTTTTTAAGTGAGTTAATTTAAATAAATATGTTAAATAAAAATAGTACAGATTATTATCAGGTATGTCCAAAATCATGGAGGTGATAGAGCAAGGGTTGAGAAGAAGGAAATACTGTTTCATAGCTATTAAAGATAAGCATGTGAGCCTGATCCATACTATATATGTATGAACTTGAGTGAATGAAAACAAAGTAATAGCTTTACAGACTGGCAACAACTATATTTGTATGTGGATTAATAAAAGTAAAATTTGGTATTAAACATTCATTTCCTATAAAATTACTTTAGGGCTTTAATGGTTTTTTAATCGAATGAAATGTATATGCTGGTCTGGGAAACAGTATTGCTAGAGATAATGTTTTCTCCGCGGTGGGCATTTTCATTATTTTGCTATTAAAATTAAACAGAGACAAAGACACTGCCCGGTTCAGATGTTGTCATTAGGTGTAAATGCCTTAAATTACTACCAAAAAAAGTGAACCATTCAGCAGCATTTCACTTTTGCTGTAACATGCAGCCTTCCCGTTGATGGATTTCCAGGCCAGAAGACACATGGCTATCTCATTTGTGTTTCAACCAAATCCTTCTAGACACATATCATCACTTAAAGATTTTGTGAGAAAAACCAATACCTTGGCCAGTGAACATGTTAAGTCCTCTGTATGACTTTTATCACGTGACTGCCCCGGTGCTCCCACAATGCCCTTGTTAGGCCCCATTGTTAGACCAGTGAGGGCCATGGCTCCTTGGTAATAAAGCATTAACATTGTTACTCTCCTGTTTATGGTTACTGGTGACCTCATTTCCAGAACATCTTGTTTATTCCAGATTATGATGATGGCTTTTCAATGAAGCATACAGCCACCGCCCGTTTCCAGAGAAACCACCGCCTCATCAGTGAAATCCTTAGTGAGAGTGTGGTGCCAGATGTTCGGTCAGTTGTCACAACAGCTAGAATGCAGGTCCTCAAACGACAGGTCCAGTCCTTAATGGTTCATCAGGTAAAGTCACAAACTGTTTGTTATAATAAGTTGGGCCTGTGTCACAGACCCCCAGTGGCGTGATTCTATACCATGCAGCGGTATGCATGTTAAGTATTTCTGTGTTCATCGTAACCTGTTCCTGATTCGGAGAAGAGCTAGAGGAAACGGAGGTTTCCCAGGGATTTAATAAGTTGTTAAAACTGTAACAAAGACGCTTGTGATGGAAAGTATGTCCATTCAGGATTTTAAGACATCCTATCATCCTTTACTGCTTAACTAAATATTTTTTTCTGAAGAAATTAAGCCTGAAACAATATTCTTTAACAGCTACTTGTTAATTGTAATCATTCCTCTATACTGCATTTTTTGCTTTTAAGATCTTAGCTAGACACATTGTGTAATAAATGATTTAAATAAAAAATTCAAAATCTTTGTCACACTGTTAAAAAGTATAGACTACTACAGGGGTGCCTGGGTGGCTCAGTCAGTTAAATGTCCGACTTTAGCTCGGGTCATGTGATCTCATGGTTCTTGAGTTCGAGCCCCACGTTGGGCTCTGTGCTGACGGCTCAGAGCCTGGAGCCTGCTTCAGCTTCTGTGTCTCCACCTCTCTCTGCCCCTTCCCTGCTGGTTCCATTTTTTTCTCTCACTCAAAGATAAATAAACATTTTTTTAAAAAAGTATAGACCGCTACAAAATGAGATGTATTTCCTGTGTTTGACATTTGCTTTTGAGAAAGTAATTCAGTAATAAGAAAGCTGGATCCTGTGTCTTTCAGCGAAAACTAGAAGCTGAACTTCTTCAAATAGAGGAGAGACACCAGGAAAAGAAGAGGAAATTCCTGGAAAGCACAGATTCATTTAACAATGAACTTAAAAGGGTATCAATTTAATGTGTTCACTGTACTTTTTATCACTGTGTCTGTTATTGTTTTTCTCATTCTTTTTTCTAAAATAGTGTTTTTATTGAATGTTACTCACTTTCAAATAGAATTAACTGTGCTATAACCAGTAAGATCTTTGTTTTATGAAATTATTTCCATTTTCTGGCAAAATTGCAGTGGGTTTAAAATATAAAAACACACACGTGCTAAGTCCGTAGACTCTGGACCCTCTGGTGTTTTAATTTAAACTCCTGCAATCATGAGTTTGTTTTCATTTTATTGAGATTTATTCATTAAATGTTTTCATGAAATGTAGTTTACAGTGTGTACTTTGTATTAAAACAAGTACATCTAATGTTAGGTAGCTTGAGATAAAAAATGGAAGCCTTGTATATAACCCAGTACTTTCAGCATCGCCTCCCCAACCGTTCTGCAGTCCTTAGGGTTACGTGGCTGCTTTCTTTTCCTGTAGACACAGAGTTTCAGAGCAGACCTAGAACCATGTTTTTTCCCTTCCTGTATACATGTACATAGTTCCTAGCCAAGAAAGCCCCCTTTTGAAATAAAATTTCTCTGGTTCAGAGATTGTAAGAAAAGAACATTAACTAAGAGAGTTTTCTCTCTTTCTGTTAGTTGTGCGGTTTGAAAGTGGAAGTGGATATGGAAAAAATTGCCGCTGAAATTGCACAGGCAGAGGAACAGGCTCGCAAAAGGCAGGAGGAAAGAGAAAAAGAGGCAGCGGAGCAAGCTGAACGCAGTCAGAGCAGCATGGTTCCTGAGGAAGAGCAAGCTGCCAGTAAGACTGAGGACAAGAAGGATGATGAGAGTGTCCCAATGGAGACAGGTGAGCTGCCAGTTGACAGCAAAGTGAATGTCAGGATTATTCTCTTTGTGATCTACACATTTCTCTGCAAATCTTAATCTCTGTCCTAGATTCAGCTAAAATGTTGGTGTCAACACAAAACAGCAGTGGGGCATTGGTGTTTAGTCTGGCTATTTGAGGTCTCAGGTATTTGCCCAGATCGAGGCATCATTTTCTAGCTTGGGAATATAAAGTATAATGATACAAAGGTTAGGATCCTGGCCCTGGAGTCAGACAGATCTGGGTCTGAACTCTTTCACCACCTGCTAGCATATGACTGGACAAATTATTTAATCACAGGTTCTTTGTGTAAGTACTCTGGTGCCAGCCTCTGAGAAGGAGTGCCCAAGGATAAATAAGAAAATGTATATAAAATCATTTAGTATTGGATTTGATGTAGTGTTGGCAGTCAGTATTTTAGCCTTTATTGCTAAAATGTGATTTGTGGTTGTTGCTTTTAAGGATCAGGGACACCTGCAAGGGACACCTGCAGGCCAAATCCTTTCCCACTGCCTATTGTCATAAATAAACTTTTTTGGAATATAGCCTTACCTGTGTGTTTACATGTTGTCTGGATGCTTTGGGGCCACCACAGTGTAGTTGAGTGGTTGCAGAGACTGCCTGGCCCATAAAACCTGAAATACTTGACTGTCTAGCCTTTACGGAAAAGACTTGTTGACCCCATCTGAGAAAAGTTCTTACTACCAAGCCTACTGCTTTTCCTGTTTAAAAGCATTTCTCAAAGCACAAAATAACATGTCAAACTCACATAAAATATTGATTAAATCAATTACTTGAAATTTTGAGATCGCCTCACCTTAGGTACTACTTTGACCCTGTCCCGTGCCCTGTGCAAACAGGACTGAGCTCAAAGTATCATGGGAAATACAGCTAAAGGCTCCCTGGACCATCATTGCAGAAGGGGGAGGGACAGTCTTCATACTTGGTATTCAGCTGACAGTTTCTGATTTGACATCAGGAAAACATTTCATGGAATATAGATCTCTTTACCAGATGTTTCTACAAGATCTAATTCAGCAGATTAGCATTTCAGATAGTCAGATTTTTAAGTTTCATTATCTGACTCTTTTTCTGCTTTGAACATATTTTTTATCTTAACAAATTTGGAGCATGAGCACATTTTTGTGGTTAAAGCAGGAGCTTGAGAATTAGGGTATGGAGTATGATTCTTTGCTTATTTTGCAAGTAGACAGAACACTCTGTCCTTTGCCTCTGTTCTGTCTATGAGTAGAACATGCCTGTATAGTCTTTACTTAGATTTTATCCTTCTAGCTAAAGAAAAAGACGAAATTGAGAATATTAGAATAAAAACTTCGTGCTCTTAATTTCGTACAGAAAACAACCCAGCATGACATTTAACAAAGTACCTAAAATATCTCCCTTTTATCATTTCCACACCTGCTTTCTTACTAATTAAATCCAAAGCACTCCAGAACAACATTGTCCAATGGAAATAAAATGTAAGTCGCTGTGTAATTGTAAATTTTCTAACGGCACTTTTTACAAGTAAAGCAGAACAAATGAATTAATATTAATAATATATTTATTTGTTTAACCCAGTATGTCTTGAACAAGATTTTAACATGTAATCAATATTTTTTTAAGTATGACTTTTTTACATTCCTTTTTCATACTCAGTTTTCAAAATCTGATGTGTATTTTATACCTGTAGCACATCTAAATTTAGAAGCTAAATTTTCATCAGAAATACTTGATCTGTATTTAGCTTTTGTAAATTTACAGCTAAAAAGTAGATTTGCAAACCCAAATTGTTTCAGGGGTGCTAACAGTTCCTCAGTCATGCTGGCTCTTAATATTACTCATGGTGAGCGGCTACCATGTTGGACAGTACAGCTCTAGACTGTCAGCATAATTAGAAGAATGAATTTGTGTCTTGGAACTAACAGTGACAGATGTGTGGTTACAGAGGAGACACATCTTGAAGAAGCGACGGAGAGCCAACAGAATGGTGAAGAAGGCACATCTACTCCTGAGGACAAGGAGAGCGGGCAAGAGGGGGTGGACAGTATGGCTGAGGAAGGGACCAGTGATAGTAACACTGGCTCAGAGAGCAACAGTGCAACCGTGGAGGAACCACCAGCAGACCCCACACCGGAAGACGAGAAGAAAGAATAAATGTTGCCTTGTTTTATGTGTTCTAAATACTTTTTTAAATGAAAAAAAGATGTTTTTTGAGTTTTAATGGTGTTATGTGGTTTGTGTATTAATATTTTTCTTGTCCATATCTCACCACCAAATGCTTTTGGACCATTTAGCATCATGAGCCGAATGGCACAGTCACCTTTCTTAAGCCGTTGTGAAGATGGTTCTTTTCTTTGGGTCTTATTTCTAGCCCTCGACTACTGAAAGCCTCAGAATTTAAATTAATTGAGAAAACACCCACCTCTTTTAGAGAGTTCTCCTTTGATGCTGCACAATCCGACTCTTACGAATGCCTTCCTATAGCTCACTGGGGTGCTTACCAAAGCCATAGCTTTAAACCTCCCGGTCCCTGTCAACAGTCTCCTGAAAGTCCCTTTTCCTGTAGCCTTCCACAAAGAGTAGCTTCTTGAAAACGTTATCATGTATGAGTATGTATTTGTTCACTTACCCTTTTTTATTTTTAATCAATGTCACATACCAAGAGTTGTGTTAAGGAGTTGACTGCAACTGAGCTTGGGTCGTATTGATCCAGAAATAGTTTCCATAGGTAGAGTAGTTACCAGCTTCTGAAGTAGTCATTAAAGTCAACATGGCACATACACATTACGTGTACTGCTTTTTGTTATGATTAATATTGGGTGTGTTCTGATAAATTCATCCTTATTGTACAGGAAAAAAAAAAATTACTTTTTTACCAAGTTTTCCAAAGACAGAATAAATCACAAAGCTTAAGGAATTGAATAGTCTTGCGGTGAACTAGACAACTTCAAAATGATTAGCCCATTTCCAGAAGGAAAACAGCTGGGAATTAAGTTCATCCACTTGGAATTGTTCTACAATAATCAAAACGTTCAAAACCTCAAGGCTCAGGATCCCATAGATCAGAGTCTACCTTTTTGATAAATTCTTAGTAAAGTCTTGGAGACTAGAAGAAAGATAGTTTGTGACACGTATGCGTCCCAAAAACTAGAGTAGATTTTTACTGAATAGTGGTATATCTGATGGTATATGTTTCTTAAAGGTCCAAATGTAATAAATAAGTGGAAAAAAATGTCTCTGTGTTTTTAATGCACTATTTTTATGCAAAGCAAATACTTTGTTACTGTGACATCAGGGAGTGGCCTCACACAGCCATTATAGATTTGCATCTTCAGGGCCCTTCTATCACCCAACGATGTCTGTAAACTGCTGCAGTAGCAAGTTCATTTGTACAAGACACTTAGAAAAATCCATCTCCTTATAGTCATGCCATATATAAAGGTTGGTCTTTGACTCTAAAAGGAAGTATGTTCCTACATTTAAAAAAATTTTTTAACATTTACTTATTTTTGAGAGAGAGAGTGTGCAAGCAGGGGAGGGGCAGAGAGAGACGGAGACAGAATCCAGAGCAGACTCCAGGCTCTGAGCTGAATTTGGACACTCAAGGGACTGAGCCACCCAGGCGCCCCTCTACATTTAAATTACCTTTGAAAAGGTGGGTAAATAAGCCCTCAACTTACATGGAGAAAACTCCATACGGACAGGACTTAATTCATAGTGATGTTTTTTATAATTTCCTGCTGTTGAGCTCACAGCACATAGTAACCACGGCTGACTCCACTCACTCAGGCGCCAGAGACTGAGAGGGGAAAGGAAGCTTGATACTGGGTGGGAACAACCCTCGATCTCTTTTTCTAAATAGCATATGGGATCTTTCTTCTGTTTGTGAATTGAAGAACCAACTGGTCAAATAGATCAGTTTCTGGGTGTCGGGCATCATAAGGCCAAGACCTGTAGGCATCTCCTACCCAACAAACTGGTAACTGCCTTGGTGTATTCCCTCCATCAAAACTGGGCAGAGAAGTTAAATATATGCGTGGAGAAGCATGCCAGAGCAAGATTCGGGTCATTCACCATGGTATTGAAGTCTTAAGACGACAGAATCAGTGCCTTTTGCCAGGCTGGATTCAGCCCTGAAAAACAAGCCTATCTACATATGCCTGCCCACACCATGCTAGGCCAATTGGCTGGAGAATGAATTCAGTCAGATCCGATGTGACTGCTTTTAACCACAGGGCAGGGAAGATTGAATTAAAACTCCCACTTGTCAGAGCGATCTGTGTAGAAGTCACCAATGCTGGAGATGTTTCAATGTTTCTTTGACAATGTGGGATAGAGCTGAGGTCTTTGATTTTCTTTTTGTTTCCCATATTCCCATAGGCACTGGTCAAGTCACATAAACTCTCAGCCTATTTCAACTGTAAAATAAATTGAACTACTTTGTCTCGGTGTCTTCCTGCTCCAAAGAGCCATGACCTTTAGTGCATTTATTTTGAGTATGAATGCGTAGAATTTAAGGGCTTATATTTTCATTAATTTTTAACAACCAAAAAAAAATGGGAGGGGGAATCCCCCACAGTCCCCCAGTTTTCTTACAGGAGTTTCAAATTTCATTTTTTACCCTGTCTGTCAACAAGCATGTATTTTTAAATGGCTCTCCTACAGTACATGAACATTATTCTGTAAAAGAGAACTTTGGGAGAAAGTTACTAGGAGCTATCCCATTTTAACATAGTAGAATGTCCTATGGAAAAGATAAAATACTTTGTATATTTGAAAAGGGAAATCTGACATTTGACTAAGTTGCTCTAAATTTTTAGTTTTGGTCCTTCACATTTAGATACCAGTTTGGGGTTTCAGACAGTTGGTGCTGACAGTGTGAAACTCCCACTGCCTGCAGTTAAATTGAAGCTTTGGTTTCTCATGTGAACAGGCAGGGAAGCTGGGATTATGCTTTGTTAAATCCTCGTTTCATGAATAATCCCCCTCTTCCCCCAAGCACTACCACACATGGTCTCCCCACCTGGTTTCAGCATACGCAGGGGTTTTATCTTGTTTCTGACCACTGGGCACACCTTGCTGGAACAATAATTGGCTTCTTAATGATTTGCACAGTAGAGGGCTTAACGTCTTTGTGAATGAAAAATCCACTGTGCAAAACAAGTTAAAAGGAACTTGTTAAAAGGAGGCTTTTTAGAAGAAATCATGCTGAATTATAATTTGGCTTACTGTGATAATGCTTCTTTGATCAGTATGGGAAGAAAAATTCTGAATTTAGTAGAAAACAATGTCTAAATGTATTAGAAACTATAAAACTATATTTATAAATGTCTTTAGTATTAGGTTGAACCATATGAAATTGTCAATGTAGGTTTTTGTCTACAAAATGACAAGTTCAACTGGTTCAACCTAGTAATTTTGCATTTTATAGTCCAAGTATAAGCTCGAAATAGCAGCTTTCTGAGTGTGAAATGATAGAACCTTCGATTTATCAGGCTGATCTATATACTTCTTTAATAATTACTGCATATTGTTAAATAAAACCCTGATTCAAATGCAAATCCCAAACTATCAAGTATTTAACCACTGATTTTGAAAATACATTGCAGGCGGGGCGCCTGGGTAGTTCAGCTCAGGTCATTATCTCACAGTTTGTGAGTTTGAGCCCTGCATCAGGCTCTGTGTTGACAGCTCAGAGCCTGGAGCCTGCTTTGGGTTTTTTTGTTTTTTTGTTTTTTTTTTTTTCCAGATCTATTGTATAGGTTTTTTTTTTTAATATACGAAATTTATTGTCAAATTGGTTTCCATACAACACCCAGTGCTCATCCCAAAAGATGCCCTCTTCAATACCCATCACCCACCCTCCCCTCCCTCCCACCCCCCCATCAGCCCTCAGTTTGTTCTCATTTTTTAAGAGTCTCTTATACCTGGAGCCTGCTTTGGATTCTGTGTCTCCCTCTCTCTCTCTCTGCCCCTTGCCCGCTCACACTCTCTCTCTCTCTCTCAAAAATAAATTAATATTAAAGAAAATGTTTTTAATTTAAAAAAAGAAAATACACTGCAGGAAAGAGTTAAACCAACAGGTTTACGTTCACATGTTTTCTCATTTAGCACCAAAAAGTTTCTTATTATTTCTTTTTTTTTTTTTTTTTTTTTGCATGTATCAGGAGTAAAAAGTATTGTGTAGGGAGGGGAAATTCCCCAACGATTTAATTGCTTTTTACATAAAACTGAGACAATTGCAGATAATGGCTTCCTATGTTGAGCCATTTGAAAGGAAGGAAAGACTGCCCCAGACTCCTTGACATTCAAAAGTGGCAAAGAGGGGCGCCTGGGTGGCTCAGTTGGTTGAGCGGCCGATTTCGGCTCAGGTCACGATCTCACAGTTCGTGAGTTCGAGCCCCGCGTCGGGCTCTGTGCTGACGGCTCGGAGCCTGGAGCCTGTTTCGGATTCTGTGTCTCCCTCTCTCTCTGACCCTCCCCCGTTCATGCTCTGTCTCTCTCTGTCTCAAAAATAAATAAATGTGAAAAAAAAAAAAAAAGTGGCAAAGACCTTAGGTCTCATCCAGCCTTAGGACAGAGAGCATCCCCTTCCCCGTATTCCCTAGAGTTGTCATGCGCTGCTAAAATAAATAATCTCTGGTCTTGGGAGACCCATCCACTCCGAAGACAGAGCTTTCCTTGTTTAGCTAACTCAAAAGTATTTCTCCTCATTGAGCTTTAAAATCTGCCTTCTTATAATGTCAACCCTCTTGTCCTGCTCCCACACCTGGAAATCGAAGAGAATAAATGTAATCTTCTCCTGAGTAAAACACCTTCAAATATGTCAAGACCAGTGCCCCTTGAGATCCTGCCATAGGACACAGTTTCTCCCGTCCAGTGTCTCTTGATGAACTGTGGGTAAAGGACTATGTCTTTTCTACTCTTCAGGTCCGAACTGCTAGAAAGCACTAATGTTCTCTCTAATAGGGTAAAATCATAGTTCCTCTGCCGTGTACTGCACTTGATCAAGGCACATGTCGAGACCTCAGAAACCACCTGTCTGAAATAGGAGGGCTGTTCGATGATGCCCTTAAGGTCCTGTCTGGCATAAAATTTTTATAACTATGGTATAGATGCAAACTCCGTACAATGAGTGTTGATTAATAGTTTCATATGGACCAAAACGGGGAGCAAGGGGGCTCGATTCACTAACACGGTACTTCTCAAAGTTCAATCATTTGCATACATCACCACAACTACCATTTCTAGGTACCACCTGTACCATTATTACTTAATAGCTTTCTCTGAATCAACTTACTCATTCCCCTTGAATCATTTATTTTAGAAGGAAACTTTATATCAGCATAAATGTGAAACCATTATCTTTTGTCATAAAACGAAAATAGTCTTAAATACAGATATTTTGCTGGTTGTGTTTATACTTAAATCACATTATTTTAAAGAACATTATTTAAAAGATCTGCACAGGGCCACCCAGGTGGCTCAGTTGGTTGAGCATCTGACTTCAGCTCAGGTCATGATCTCGCAATTGGCAAGTTCAAAAGATCTGCACATCATCCAAAATCATCTGAAGGCTCCCATGTAGTAGACTGGATAGAGATCTTTGGGGAAGGCTGCAATAAAAGGAAGGCATACTTCCTGCTACCTGGAATCCCAGGAAACTATCCCTGGGTCAACAGCAGTTTGTAATTCAAGGACAAAGTAGTGAAAGCTGACCCTGTGATCACCTAATATTAAAAACCAACATCTGTTGAGCACTTACCATATGTCTCTGTGCTTTTCATACTTTTGAGTTTTATTTTCTAATTTCCTAAAGTTAATATTAGAATAGATCACTTTACCAATGAAATCTGTATTTATAATCTTAAGCCAAAGTTAATCAACCCCTACAAACCATTTTCCTTGGAGAAAAAAACAGCCTCAGGCTGTAGCACAAGGTACTAAAATGATATGGAGATTAAAGTTGTGTCCTAGGATTTCATCACTGCAGACCAATAACCCAAAAGACTTGAAGACAAAAGAATCTACTTGGAGGTCAGTGTTCTTACACTGGGAGTTGTATGCGTGAAACATACTCCCTTTTGAATCGTCGTCTTCTTTCCTTCAGAGTTCTCCGTACCACCAAAATAAACAACAACAAAAATGCACTGATTTAAAACTAATGACTTGTAAACTTTGATGATACAAGTTATCATGCGGCATGGAGAATGACTCCCATGTCTGATAGGGTGTGTTGTGTTTGCATTTTACCCCTGTTGTGGTTTCCTGTCAGTCTGTGAGCTTTGGGAACCCTTTGAAAAGACCTTCCTGGCTGAGTCTCAGACATTTCAGGAAGTACCAATGTCAGATGGCTGCCATGCAGTTACTTACTCTGTAAACTTTACCCACCTCTTCCTGTGTGTGAGCTTTGGATGGGTCTTCCTCCTCCTCCAAAAACACTCCACATATCCTGGGACATTAGCTTTCAAATCAAATGTCAGTCATGGTCCAAATGGATGATTCTCAAATTAATGGGCATCAAAATTTCCCCAGGGAGGCTGCCCGGGCCCCACCTAATCCTACCCAATTAAAGCCTGCCAAGTGGAAGCCTAGGAATCCAGCACATCAAAGCTTTGAGAACCACCAATTTAGTTTAATCCCCTCATTTTCCAAAAGGGGAAACTGAGGCCCAAAGAAGAGAACTGAGCGACTGACTCATCCAGGAGCCAACCATCTGGGAGCCAGGCCTAGAATTGTTCTCTACAGCTTCTCCCTCCTTCAGATCTTCAGGACATTCAAAAACCTGTGCAAGCCCAGCTGGACTGAACTTTGCCGAAAGCTTGACATCCTTCACCTGCCAATTTATTTAGACCAGGATCACTTTCCTTGCAAAGAAACCTTCCTACTTCTCCCCGCTAAACAGCAGAGGCTAGCACCATGAGTTGTCATCAGAAACCCAAAACCAGTTGTGACCGGTATCCAGGAACCTAGAGTTTGATGTGCTCTCCAGAAGCAAAACCAGTGAAATCCAACCTGTACAGGGTGAGATCCACCACGCGAAGAGAGGCTGTGAAGAGTGGTGTCAAGAACGTTGCTTTCGTGCAATCCCAAGTTCAAGTCCAGTGACGCCATTTCCGTTTTGTCGTCTGCACAATGGGGACAAAATGACTGCAGTACCAATTTCCCAGGGTGATATGGAGAAGAAAATCATTAATCATTTTGTTGGTGTTTTCAGCCAGGCCCTCCTTGCAAAACAGTTCTCCTAGGCTTCTCACTGAACTGTAATGATCACCGAAGCGTGTAGCTTCATGACAAAAAGTGAGCAAATGCAAGAATTGGTACAGGATCCCGCCACCATAATATCTGTTTCCAAACACTTCGCAACCCAGTTGAGCACACCAACACTTCAGCACTTGGTGTCATGCACCGAAGCAGAGGACTCATGTGTTGAAGCAGGGGGAAATTTGTGCTTATCAGAATAGCTGACTCACCGTTGGTTACAGCCAAGCGAAGGCCCAAAGCAGGATCTGCCTGGGTCTCCTCTCTTGCAGCAAGATTATCTCATCTTTATCCACACCGCCCCCTGCCCCCCCACCCTACCGACTTTGAAAGTAAATTTTATGATTTCCCACTTCCCAAGATTGGTCTGTAGACCAAGGACAGGTGGATAGTTAATTGACACACTTAAAAAGAAGCAAGCCGATTTGTTCTGCTGTGGTCCAAGTTGTTCTAGTCAACACAAGTTGGAGTATCCTGCTGTCAGGGGCGTTAGAGCTGCTGTCAGCTAGAACATACTGGGTAGTTTGATAGCCTGAGACGAAGTGCAATATATTTATACATGATTTCCCTTCTGGGGTCAAGAAACAGAGAGGGCTCTTAACACCAGGCTTGTCTCATGAGGTAACGCCCTCTTCTGACAACAGGTGTGAGCTCCCTGCCGGAGGGGGAGGAGATGGGCTGTTTCCTGAGACACCGGCCAGAGACAGAATCCCTAGTCTGACGGTGTCCTGGAGGTATTGCCACGCACCTGGGAGGCAAATGCTCCATCCACCTGGGTGCCTGTCTCCCAGGCTGTGCCTCCGGCACCCTCTACAGGACATTGCCAAGAACTGGATGCAGGAAGCTGGGACAAAACCCTCAAGTTCACACATTTATCTGGGACGGAGGGGGGACTTTCAGTGCTAAAACTGGGCAAGTCCCAGGCAAGCTGAGACAAGCTGGCCACCCTATTAACTAAAAGGGGAACCCTATTAACTAAAAGGGGATCTAAAGCCCAGTGTAAGGGGTAGAGATCCTGAGTTATTAAACCACCTTCACTTTTTGGTTGAGATCAGGGAATGAGGGGGAGAGAGCATGGATGGACCAGAATTCTAAGGAGAGAGGGGCAGGAGCTATCTGGGGGTTGGAAGTGAGCTATTGAATAAAAGAGCCCTTTTCCCTGAGTCAAAACCCCTCGGCCCTGAAGCAAAGAAATGTGTCAGATTCTGCAGCAGCCTGGGAAAGAGCTGGGGTTGGTCATTTCTGTTTTTCTTGGTGAGCTGTGAATCATTCTTTCAAGTGTTGCTCCCTCAACAACTATTTAACACCTAGTATAAGCCAAGAACGTTCCAAAGCACCAGTAATAAAGATTCAGTATGACCTGGCCCCTGCCTTTCACCTGGTAGAGGAGTTGTCTATACACAAGGTCAGAGTCCAGTGGGTGAATACCAGCATGGATAAAAAACTTTGCCCAAATGTGCCCTGGAAATGCCCTTACCCTACCGAGCAGTGAGGAGCTCCTTATGGGCGCCCGAGTACAGCAAGAACCACTTGGCAGGAATCAGGCCCAGGGCCTGTCTTGGGGGAGCATATGAGGGACAGCTGGAGTCTCCTGAGTCCTGCAAGATCCCCAAAGCTAGCCCACCTTCTCTACCTGGCCTCCAGGAATTGACAGAGCCCAGAAAAGACAGGTGAACACCTTGGTGGAAGTGTGAAAGAAGCAATCAAATCTCTAACCACAGGAGGTATTTTGTGTGTTATCCATGATGGGAAAGATCATGGAGCAACATGGGACCATGCATGTGCTCTCAGATTAGATTCTTTCAGAAGGTAAATGTATATTGGGATTATATCATGCACAATTAAATACCTGTCTGGACAAGGACTGGAAGGGAAATTGGATCCAGTGTGTTTGTGGTGAGATCAGGGGTGACGTTTTATTCTTCTTTTTTGAAAACTGGGTTTAATAAAGTTACATTATTTTATAACAAACAAGGACAAATATCTTTAATGTTATAAAGTTCACATGTCCTACACGTTAATGAAAAATGAAGTCAAAAAAAAAAAAAAAAAAAAAAAACAAACCCATGACTGCTATGAATTAGACCAGTTACAAAAGAAAGGACAGTCCCTAGATGAACGCATCTGAAGTTCCCCAGGAAGAGAAGAAACAAAAGTTTGCACAGCGGAATTAATTCTCCTTTCAACTCATGGTGTTAATTATTTTGTTCATCTTCCCACCCTAACTGGTGCCAGAGCTGGCGTCGGAACACCCAGGCCCGGAGTGAAGACACCAGCTCTGCCCAGCTGCCCCCAGGCAGGCTGGGAGATGTAACAAGAGGCTGGTGTCCTTCCAACACATGGTCTTTGGAGGATAACAAATCCAAGTTGCCAGCAAAACGAAGAGATGGAAGCTTCTGATTCAACAGTGAGGCCAGACTGAGCCTCGGGGTCCCGCAGGGCTGGGGTGTGTGTGGACGACCAAGGAGGCCACCAGGACAGGTTCCCAGCTGCTGAGGGCCCGGCTCTGGGGCTCAGAGGTGGGTCCAGTGCTACCCCCTCACACATCCCCCCGGATCCCCCCACCCCCTCTCCGTGGAACTTCCGAAAAGGCTTAGGATCATTTATGTAAACTTTAAACAGGATGCGTCCTGTTCATCCGGTTTCAATGCTGCAGGGAAACCAGCAAAGCCCTATCACATTATGTTCTCCACCCAGGGCCTATCCCAGGACCCAAGGCCTCCCCCACCCCCAAGGTCTGGCCTGGATTGTGGACAAGGAAGTAAGTATTAGCTGGTAGGAAATTTGAACCGTTGTTGAGTCAACTCTGTACCAGAGTTTATCCATTTGCAAACATGGTTCTGGGGGCCAAGGTGGCCACCCTGAGAGGTCGCCTAGCACCTCTGCCCCTTGCCATTCACCCCACTTGCTGTACCCTAGAAAGACAGAAGAAACTGGAATCTACCTGGGTAGAACCTTCCTGGCCTCACCTGAAAACCAACCGACCTCCATCCCAAGCCCCTAGGCCAGGCAAATTCCTGCAATGCCAGGGCCAGATTGCAAACATTTCTGCCCTCTTTCTCCTGTGTCAGATGAGCAAAGAGCTCTGTTACTCCCAGTGGCCCTGGCTGGGTGTCTCCTGAGTCTGGATCCTGACCCTGATGAGATTTCAGCTCTCTTCAGATCCAGGGGGAGGATTTGCTATGAAATTTCCTTCCCAGCCTTGTCCCCAGCCTCTTCCTCTGACACAGACAAAAACAGACTGCCTCTTCTCCAGAAAACAAGATGGTAGCTGAGGAGCCAGTGATGGATCGTTTTTCACATGTTCATCCAATACTTACTGACAGCTTAATAGATAGCTGGGTGATAGGGTACACTCCGAGATAAGAGGGACCTGGGCGCAGGCCCAAGGGGGTGGATTCTTGAAACCAGAGGAGAGAGATGCACTGAATGCCTCAAGCTGGGGTCACATTCTTGGCCCCTGAGCCAGAGGAGCTCGGAGGAGGGACATAGCAAACCTTGGAGTGTGGAGGGGCAGAGGGCCCCCTGCACGATGATCTCCATGCTTCTCCATTGGGGAACTTTGGTTTGTAGTCCAGTGGGCATGCCCAGTAGCTCTGTATTTTGATATCTGTCAAACAAGGCGAAGAATAACCCCTTCCCTCCCAGAAACCCTGATCCCCAGCTTCTCCAGCCCCAAGATCCCAAACCCCAAACAAGCCAAAACCCACGGGAGACAGGAGAGGGCCGCCATGATGTGCCCTCCCCAGCAAGCTCCCTGTCCATCCTCCATGTCCCAGACCCTTATTCTCAGTTCAACTAAGCTATACGAGGGAGTGCTCCCATGGGGAAATAGGAATGGGACCATCTGAACTGCAAACACTCTGGCTGCTTTGGAATTTCACACTTGCCCTATCATGCATTGCTGATTTTCAGCGCAGAGTATGTGGTCCCTGGAGCAGGGGCCACTGGGTCCAGAGACTCTGTCCTGGGATTTGGCCTCGGGGTTCCAACATCAGGCTGCCTCAGTCATCTCTAGCACTCCCTCCCTTCCCCACCCCAACTCCTCTATTTAACCCTCGTGTTTGTGTGCAAGTCTGTCCGCACCAGGAGACTGAAATCTCTTGGAAAGCAGGGGCTTCATCCCTTGGCTGTTTATTCTCCCCACCTTCCCACCAGCCTGTTGCATATATCAAGTTGTCAGTGAAGTCTGCCAAAGCAACAAGAAAGTTTGGAGGCATGCCTACTAGACTCTGGGAAAGTCAGCCCTCTCTTGGGAGCAGATACTGCAATTAGGAGCTCTCAAAGTCCCTGGGCTTTGGGGTGGGGGGATCCCCAGCATCCAGGAGAGTCCCAGAGCTGAGAGTAATGAGCAGATAGTGCCTCGGGGCTGGGGAGCATAGCTCCTCTGTCTTCCATGGCCGAATGGCTCCACCCAGAGGATAGTCGGCTGGGATCCCTGTTCACACAGACCTTTCTCCATCCAGTATGGATGAGCTTTCCTGAAGAAACTCAGAAACCCCAGCTGAATAGCTCTGAAGAATTACCTCCTTTTCCAGAAATAGCCAGTGTCCAGCCCTCGCCTCCAACCCCAGGAGTGCCTCCTATCTGCAAATGAGAGGGAAATTGGGGCAGCTCAGAATTCCGCCTCCCACCTGGGGGAAGCTCTGAGAACCAGATGAGGCAATCCATGGATGGGCACAAGCTACTAAAAAGTACAAGGCTCTGCTCAAACCCAAGGGGGTTTTCGGTTGTTGTCTTCAGGGCAAGAGGCGCTGTAAGAAAATTCTCCCCTCCTGTTTTCACTTCCTCTTCTCTCTCTTTACCCTGGGAAGGGGAAAATCCTGCAAAGATTTGCAGCTGATGTATAAAAATACCAAAATAAATTTCGAGTTGCATTTTAACAGTATCTTCTGGTGGCAGCCACGTGACTGGGTTCTGACGTTCCAGATGCAAAGCCCAAAAGAATCACGAGACCAAAACAAATTGTGTGAGTGGTAATGCCTTCTGGTCCAATGCACCACCATATTGTCAAAGCCCCTCCAGCCTGGATGTGGATGCCTCTAAATGATCCCCACACTGTTACCGTCTTCAGGCAACTCTGTGAAGACACTGTCTCTGGATTATGCTAGAGTCCATGGACCTACCACCCACTGGTCTCCGGTGGGGGCCAGGTGGTATTTCAATGGCACAGAGAACCCAGAAATACTCAATCCTGCCAAGCCTGCTCCCCCTCCCACAAGAAGTTCCCAAGGAAGCCAGACCAAGGAGCAGCCACTAAATGGGAGTCACAGTCCCGTAGCCATACCAGCACGGATAATGTCACAAAGCTCTGAGAGCTGTTCTTACATTTACTGGGATTAATAGTAACACATATCTGTGCTATACGTTTACTATTGTGCTGGGCCTGGGGGTGAGCAAAGCTGGGAAGAACAATGAAAGACTAGCAAGAGGGAAGGTCATGTTCAGTGGGTTCAATAGTGGGGAAGTGAAGAGTGAGGAGGTGTGGCTGGAAGGTGGTCCCAGTGTGCCTTTGAGAGACTGTAGGCCTTGACATATGCTGCCTAAATGCTCCCCTCAGCCCCACCCCAGCCCAGTGAATGCCTACCTACCGAAGGGTGTGGTCCCAACGTGAGTCACCACGGTAACCTCAGAGCCTGGCTGGTGATGGGTAGTATATTACAGAAGAGGGGCTGGGTAAATGTTCTTTGAATGAATGAATGAATGAATGCCAAGTGATTACAGGGCTAGCATATGGCCAGACTTTAAGACAGACACCCTACCTTACACCACTTTTGTCCCCATAGGGCTTCACAGTGAAGCAGCCACTTCATTGGAAGGACTACCTCGCTCAACATTGTTTTTTGGGGGCGCCTGGGTGGCGCAGTCGGTTAAGAGTCCGACTTCAGCCAGGTCACGATCTCGCGGTCCGTGAGTTCGAGCCCCGCGTCAGGCTCTTGGCTGATGGCTCGGAGCCTGGAGCCTGTTTCCGATTCTGTGTCTCCCTCTCTCTCTGCCCCTCCCCCGTTCATGCTCTGTCTCTGTCTGTCCCAAAAATAAATAAAAAACGTTGAAAAAAAAAAAAAACAAAAAACATTGTTTTTTGATGCTTATTTGTTTTTGAGAGTGAGAACATGAGCAGGGGAGGGACGGAGAAAAGGGGGACAGAGGATCTGAAGCAGGCTCTGCACTGACAGACAGTAGCCCGATGCGGGGCTCAAACTCAGGAGATCATGAGACCTTGAACTGCAGGATCATGACCTGAGCCAAAGTCAAATGCTCAACTGACTGAGCCACCCAGGTGCCCCTCAGTCAATATTTAAAAACCCCTTTCCTTTCATTCCTTCTCCTTGTTTGTCCGAGGCCCTAGACTTTAGCCCTTCGAGGCACTGGTGATGCCCTGCTTCCTTCCAGGAAAATCTGCGTTCCTCAGAAAGGATAACAGACAAGTGACTCACAAAGGGCAACACAGGAGTAGAATGGGGCCATCTCTGTCATCTGTGACAGGGGCAAGGGAGGTGACACTTTTGCTTCCTGGCTCTCAAATCTCATTCTTCATCCCCAGACAGTGTCTTCCACCCAGGGGTAGAACTGACCCTCCTGTTTTACTTAAAGTGAATTAAATTGAATCACCTTTCATAATTGAGTGACGCAGAAATGTCCCTATGGCCACCCTGGCCCTGGGCACCTTGCCGGCATTGCCCCAGCTTTCTTCCTCTGGCTACCCGGTTTCTGCCTGGGGGTCTGTTAGCCCTCCCACATGTTTGTTGTGTTACAGGCATTTGGAGAGGGGTTGCCACCCCCCAGCATGACTGTCTGCTGGGATGTGGATGCTGTTCTTAGACAGCATTTCCCACTTTCCTGGGTGGCATGACTATCTCACTAGGCACTGGAGGTGGGTGCTCAAAGACACCAAAAAACATGCTTGCACAGCATGAGGGGGTGTCTGTTTGCCTTAGAGATCTGGCCTATGTGGTTTTCTTATAGAGCTAGGCACACAGTGCAGCCTCAAAAAAAAAAAAATCATTTTTGGGAAAAGAAAAAAAGATACAAAATGCAGAAGAAGAACTGTCTATTTAAAGTAATCATGTGGTGAATTGTTGCAAAGTGGTTAAATCCTTTTTTATAGCAAGTCTTTTTTTTTTTTTTTTTTTTTTTTTTTTTTTTTTTTTTTTTTAGAGAGAGAGAGCTCGAGAGCAGGGGGCAAAGGGCAGAGGGAGAGGGGATATCAAGGAGTCTCCATGCTTCAGCATGGAGCCCCACACGGTGCTCTATCCCATGACCCTGGGATCATGACCTGAGCTGAAATCAAAAGACAGATGCTCAACCAATTGAGCCACCCAGGTGCCCCTCTAGAGCAAATCATCTTAATTGAGTTTTCAGGATGTGGATTTGTTAAAAATTTGGAGTGAATTGCATCCTTCCAGATTCACTTTTCCTATGGGCTCCCTGAAGTCAAGGGGCTAACAGCTCCTAAAAGTAGCCATCAGTTACACAATCCTTATCATACCCACAGCACTAGGGAAGGGTATAAACCTAAACCCTTTAAAGAAAGTCAGAATTTCCACCATGAAAAGGAATACAAAGGATGGTGTCGGTAAACAAAACAAGCTATGCTCCGCGTTTCACAGTTAGTAAGTCAGTCCTTCATTCTTTTCCCATTTTTGCCAGGAAAATTGAGCTCAGCAGGCCTGCTTTTTTTCTTATAATGCTAACTGATGAAACTGCCTTCAAAATGCAAGCCATCATCATGAACATAAGTCCCTAAGAAGGGATTGCAAACAATGGCCTCTCTCCCCACACAGCTAAGGAGGGAGAGGTGCCACTCTACATCACAAAACCAACTCAAAGAATCAGATCTGACAAGGTGTTAGGATGAAAAGTTTTACAAAAATAAAAATCTTGTTCTCCAGGGCAGGGTGTAGACTCGGGTATCCATCACTGTTCTCTTAGTTAGAATAAATTTGTCCCTGGATGAATACACTCAACAAAGCAGTCTGGTAAGATTCCTAAGGCTTTAGAAGTGGTTGCCATGTCCAAGAAAGAAAGAAAGAAAGAAAGAAAGAAAGAAAGAAAGAGAAAAGGGAAGGGGAAGGAAAGGAAAGGAAAGGAAAGATAAGAAAAAATAAGCCCCAGGGCACCTGGATGGCTCAACTGGTTAAGCGTCCAACTCTTGATTTCTGCTCAAGTCATGATCTCACAGTTCATGAGTTCAAGCCCCAAGTAGGGCTCTGCACTGACAGTGTGGAGCCTGTTTGGGACTCTCTCTCTGTCTCTCTCTTTCCCTCTCTTTCTCTCTCAAAATAAATAAACATTAAAAAAGAAAAAAACCAAAAGCCCTCACAGACATCTGTAGTTCTGACTGGTTTGCTCACTTGAGAATGGGCTGTTATCTAGAAACTGACATCTTCGTATTTCTACGCTCTTCTGTCAGTTTCTCTATCAAATCATCTACAAAGCCATTCCCATTTCCTCATCTCCCACTTGCATGATAGAAAAACATGAAACCTAACAGCATGTGGGCTTTATAACATAATTTAAAAGGCTCGGGTATTGAAATTAACAGGGCTAAGCATTATTTCTCTATTGAATGGCCCTTTGAGTTGTTTAAAATCCACAGTGGGTGGGCATCCTGGAGATGTGCTTCCTGACACCTGTCTCCCCAAGAGGCCCTCCTCGTCCACCCTGAACTTCCCCTTTGGACCCTTCAGAGTCTTCAGTGTGAAACAAGACAAACAAATTTTTATCATTAAGTCCCTGTCATTTTGCTTCGTGTTATCAAAGATTTCTCTCATCAGGAATAAACAGTTGGGAGGGAGAGAAGGGAAGGAGAAATGGGAAAAACAATAGTCACTCATCACTAAGAGTCACTCATATAAAAAAAAAGTAGCATCTCAATTAAAACTTGTAGGTGTTTAAGTTCAGTCTCACTCTGTAGAGTCAAATATTGAATTTCGGTTGCCTTATGGGGTGTCATTGAGATCCTGATTAGTCAGACACAAATTGTACAGCTGGCTCAATTCTCGGGACCCCTCAGGAATTCTCAGAAGAAATAGCACTGTCACATCCACAGTCTACCCCCACCCAAAAAAATTACACATACATGTAAATGTAATCTACCTGATTCTGGGAACTCTTCTGGCTAGTTCCACTCTGCTGAAATGTAACCAACACTATGCTCTTGGAGCTCATATCATTCCCTCCCACAAATCTACTTCTCTACCCGGCTTGGCTGATCAAAATCCCACCTCCCACTGCTTGAATACAGTGGATACATCCTTATAATGAACCAATATGCAGCCATTTATTTTTTTAGACATAGATTTGTTTTTTCATTTATTTTTAAGTTTATTTACTTATTTTTGAAAGAGAGGGAAAAAAGCAAGTAGGGGAGGGGAGAGAGAGGGGGAAGAGAGAGAATCCCAAGCAGGCTCTGCACTGTCAGTGCCCCAACTTGGGGCTCGAACTCATGAACCACAAGATCATGACCTGAGCAGAAATCAAGAGTCAGACACTTAACGGAGTGAGCCACCCAGGTGCCCCAATATACAGCCATTTAAAGTGACGTTGTGAAAGAATAGTTAATTACAAGGAGGAAAGTTCATGATGTATTTGTTAAATGAAAATAGCAATTACAAAACAACAGGTGTTATATACCTATTTTTGAAAAGCATATATTCTTTTTTTTTTTTTTTTAAGTTTTTTAGTGTGTATTTATTTTTTAGAGAGAGAGAGAGAGAGACAGAACTCGAGCTGGGGAGGGGTAGAGAGACAGGGAGACACAGAATCCAAGGCAGACTCCAGGCTCTAAGCCAGCAGCACAGAGCCCGACACAGGGCTCAAACCCACAAACTGTGAGATCATGACCTGAGCCAAAGTCAGACACTTAACTGAGCCCCCCAGGCATCCCTTCTTTTATTTAAAAAAAAAGATTGGACAGACACGTGCCTGGGTGGTTCAGTCGGTGAAGCGTCCAACTCTTGGTTTCGGCCCAGGTCGTAATCTCATGGTTGTGAGTTGGCGCCCCGAGTTTGGGCTCTGGGCTGGGTGTGAAGCCTACTTAGGAAAAAAAAAAAAAAGATTGAGCAGATATGGTCATCTCTTAGTGGTTTATTTCCTTTCCATACTTCTCAGCATTTCACATTTTACTTTTGCAATTGAACGAATATAATAGCAAACATCCCACTTGCTATTGGCTGCATTGTGCCCTTCCCCAAGTTAATATGTTGAAGTCCTAATCTCTACTACCTCAGAATGGATTTGGAGACAGGACCTTTAAAGAGGGGATTAAGGTCAGGGGTGCCCAGGTGGCTCAGTCTGTTAAGCATCTGATTTTGGCTCAGGTCATGATCTCATAGATCATGGGTTTAAGACCTACATCAGGCTCTGTGCTAATGATTCAGAGTCTGGAGCCTGCTTCGGATTCTGTGTCTGCCCCTCCCCTGCTCATGCTCTTTCTCTCTCTCTCTCTCTCTCTCTCTCTCTCTCTCAAAGATAAATAAACATTAAGAAAAAAAATTTTTAAGAGGGAATTAAGATCAAATTAGCAGCCCAACTAACTTAACACACTACCGGTCTTCCAAAGACCAGCTCAAATGCCAGCCCTGCCCCCAAACCTCCTCTCACCCCCAAACTGCCCCTCTTTCCACCTTTCTGTCGCCATCACTTTTGTGTCCTCTGGCCTCATTTAGAGTCACACTTGTTGACACTTCTCCCGGGCTAGGCCAGGCCAGGCCGGAAGCTTCTTGAGGGCTAGCGAGGCCCACACCTCACTCCCTCTGCTTCCCCGCAGCCAGGGCCAGCTCGGATCCCCGGACGAAAGAACAACTTCCCCAGGCCGCCAGTAGGGGTCAGACCGCCGAGAGCTTTCCCCTTTCTGGGGGGGGGGGGGGGGGGGGTGTGCGGCTGTGGCCCTGGGCCCGTTTGTGTCTGCGTGTAGGTGTGTGTCCCCGCTGGGGGAGGGTGTGGCGGTTCCAGGAGGGCGCCACTTGGTGCCAGCTGTGTAACCTTGGGGGCAGTCACACGTCACACCCAAACCTAGAAAGTTCACACAGCATTTGTATCCTCTGGTTTCGTTGTCATGACGATCCACTAAGATTGCCTATTATTTCCCCCCCGTTCACAGGACAGGTAACCATCCTCCAAGAAGGTGGAAGAACAACACATTTCGTTGTGGAAACTTGTGACAATAGCAGCCAGAATGTACCAAGTGCCTGGCAACGCACTGCACAGGCCGTGTGACTTGTCCCAAATAATCCTCACAACAAAGCGTAGAAGGGAGGAATTATGACTTGACCCATTTTATAGATAAGGAAACTGAGGCTCAGAGGGGTTGCCTGAGATCACAGGACTGGAAAGTGGTGGAGTTGGGGCTTAACCACGGGTTTCATAGCCACGGCCCACGCTTGAAACCAATATGCCACACTCCCCCTTCCCCACATAAATTAGCACATCGAGAAGGTGTTCAATGAGGGGAACGGGCAGGAACTGTTTCAAACACCAGAGACTAAGTTCTTCTGGAAGGTCTTCTTACAAATGGGGTGATTTGAGCTAAGCCCCTTGGACACGGTTGAGTGGAAAGGATGGGGAGGGGTCAGGCTGCCTCACTTAATGCTGTTTACGACTGAGTTTCACGAGTCAGATTTAACCACCAGCTTCAACTCCCTACATCCCCCTTGAGCCCCCCAGCATGTGCCCTCCACTGGGCTGGGAGGTGCAGGGGAGAGGAAGACAAAGGAGAGCTCCCTTCCCTGGGGAAGGCAGACTGTGCCTAATAATAGGGACTCAAGATGACACGCATCAATTCCATTGCCCTGATTTTAAGGCTCTACCCAGGGCTTTGAGTGGGGAAGCCCTGCTCCCAATTCTGCCATGAATTTTCTTCCTCCCCCCCCCCCCCTTTGGGGAACCTGGTTTGTTTCTGATGCAGGTGAATCTCAGAACAGAGGCACTGCCACGAATTTTCTATTGAGATTTTAGGCAAATCTAGCCAGTCTCGTGGCCTCAGCCTCTGCACCTGGAAATGGAGTCACTGACTATGTATTGCAGAATGACTTCCGTAAGCTAACAGCAATCATTTACATGCAATTTCCATTCTTTCTCTCTCTCTTTTCTTTTTTCTTTTGTTAGAAAGGTGATTTTAGGGGCACCTGGGTGGCTCAGTTGGTTGAGCAACCGGCTCTTGGTTTCAGCTCAGGTCATGATCTCACGGTTCAGAGTTTGAGGCCCACATCGGACTCTGTGCTGACAGTGCAGAGCCTGCTTAGGATTCTCTCTCTCCCTCTCTCTCTGCCCCTCCCCCTGCTCAATCTCTCTCTCTCTCTCTCTCTCAAAATAAATAAATAAACTTAAAAAAAGAAGAAGAAATGTAAGCTTAATGTTAAGGAGAGAGGTCAAAACAAAGACATAGGTTTAAAAGTCAGCAACATACAGATAAAAGTCATGGGAGTGGATGGACACTCCAGGAGAGATGTTTGTTAAATGAAAGAAATGTTAATCCATTCTCCCAGGCCCACCTCATGGTTCCACACAATCAAAAACTCTAACCCTGGCAATTAAAATAAAGAAAAGCAGGGGCGCCTGGGTGGCTCAGCTGGTTGAGCGTCTGACTTTGGCTCAGGTCATGATCTTGTAATTTGTGAGTTTGAGCCCCACATCGGGCTCTGTGCTGACAGCTCAGAGCCTGGAGCCTGCTTTGATTCTGTGTCTCCTTCTCTCTCTGCCCCTCCCCCACTTGTGTTCTGTCTCTCTCTATCAAAAATAAATAAAATTTAAAAAAATTTAAATAAAGAAAACCAGCTATTTATTGAAGGAGGGGATAGAAATAGCACCAATCACCAGTTTTCATGCCCCTGGACTGGATGATGCTTTCAGAGAAGATGGTATAAGTGGATTAACCTCACAGTCCCCCAGGAAAACCAGAGGAAAAGAGTTGGGTCTACAGCAATAACGTGAACCCAACAGTAGCACCCATGTGAATCCAGAGGGTCTGGTTAGGGACCCTCTCCTAACTTCTGCCCCTCTTGCTGGACCCACTCTTACCAGAACAGGTACCTGAACAGTGGGGGCATACTTCTCATTGGCTTATTTCTTGTAAGGCTCAAGACACAAGACAGAGTCTTAAGGAGTTGACTTGAGAACATTTTCTTGCACAAACTGAATAAATGGGAACATTTCCCTGGCTGGGGCCAATGCAAAGTCACTTTAGATTCATATCCACATTTAGCACCTTGGCATGTATCTGATTTCTCTGTATTTTCCTTTTTTCTTCCTTCCTTCCTTTCTTTCCTTCTTTTCTTTCTTTCTCTCTCTCTTTTGTTCTTTCTTTCTTTCTTTCTTTCTTCCTTGTTTCTTTTCTTTGGGTCTTTATTTTCTTTCTTTCTCTCTTTCTCTTTATTTTCTTTCTTTCTCTCTTTTGTTCTTTCTTTCTTTCTTTCTTTCTTTCTTTCTTTCTTGGTAGCAGAAAAACTATCTGCAGAGAAAATTTCTTCCATGTGGATTGAACATGCTACCTTTTTCATCCCAGCCTCCAAGTTTAGATATCCAAACCCAGTTTTGAGAATATTATGACCCCCTTCTGCAGAAGGTAAAGAAGAGAGGGGTCCCCTCATTCCCTCATCCTATAATCCCAGGGCTGCCTAAGTAGTGCCTGGCCTCTCCTAATTGCTCTCAATGTTAGCATTCTGCAATGCACCCAGTGTATCAAGAGGCTGGGGCTCTGTAAGGAAACCTCACTTTCCTGAGCTTCTGCAGAATCTGAGAAGATGTGGTGAAAGAGAGAGATTTCTCAGTAACTGTGCCCACGTGGTTCCGGGGCCTTCGCAAGCTCTGTCTATGCCAGATGATTCTCCTGTCAAGCAGGACAAGCTATCAGTGCTGCCAGTCATTTGGTGCAATGAGGCCCCCTTATCACCGTCATTCGTTTATCTGACAAACATTATACATTTATCTGCCTGGCACCATGTTCTATACTGGGGATACAAAAATGAAAAGACAAAGTCCTTGTCTCCAACGTCTCAAGACCTACTAGGGCAATAAGAAAGTCTCCCTTTTTTCTTTCTCACCCCCTCACCCCCACTCCAGTCCCATATCCCTGATATCAGGAAGTAAGACAAGCCTGGGTTGAGTCAAGTTGGAAAAACTATTGGGTTGGGCTGTTGGCTACCATTTTGGCTAAGAACCCAGTAGAATCTGAGACATTTAGAGTGTGCAGTAATGTTGGTTGCCCAGATGATCTTCTCTGTGGCACTATTTGGAGTGGGCTGGGGGTAAGCCTTACTCTAGGCTCCTAGGAAGGGACAAGCCTACAAAAGGAAGATAAAACAGTCACAAAGCTAAACACACTGCCTGTTCCCCTGGAGAAAAGAAGATGATACAAGTAGAAAAATATCCAGGCAGCAGAGAATTATGCAGGGACAGGCAGCCAAGCGGGGGAAAGATGTGAATCTAGGTGCCAAACTCCACGCAAGGGCCCTGAGGCCTGGCCCCAGCAGCAGGGGGTGGAAAACTGTTACCACCTCCCCTTTTCTGGTTGGGGAGGTATGGAAGGTGAGTGGAGAGGTTGCTTAGGTAGACTAGACTTATGCAAACCCCTTCCCAACCCTCTCCCTGCCAACAACTTGATGCCAAGAGGCTGGGTCTAATTGACTCTGGTCAGATCTGGTCAGGTCTGGTTGCGTCTGGCTGAGTCTGATTGGATCTGGTTGGATCTAGTCAGGTCTGGTCAGATCTGGTCAGGTCTTAGTTGAGTCTGGTCAAGTCTGATCAGGTCTGGTTGGGTTTGGTTAGGTCTGTCCAGGCATGGAGCTGAAATACTACCCCTGCTCTACATGGACTAGTAGTCAACACAGACACCTAAGTTCAACTCCCGGACTGCTCCTTGCTAGGAAAAGTCTCTGCTTCTCTTTAAGCTTCAGCTTCCTCGTGTATAAACAAGGGCCCTATCAGTACTTATCGTAAAATTGTTGTGAGGAGTGAGACAACTTGTAAAAAGCACTTGAACAGTGCCCAGCAGAAGTGGGGTCTCAATGCCTGTTATTATCAGCTACCTGGTATCTTTCCACCTGCTGCCCCTGCCCCAGCAAAATGGACTCTGCCCGCCCCCTGGAACTCACATCACCACCTGGCTTTATCTTTCATCTTCTGCCCTTGAAGGGAAGAGACGTGTTTGACTCAAATCTGTCAGAATTCAAATGAAAAGTGAGAATTTCATTGATTCTTGTGAGAGAGGGAGAGAAAAGAAAAAAACCTAGAAGTGATGGTGTCTATTGGCAGAAATAGGCAACCCGTGCCAGTTCCCAAAATACAACATAGATTGAATCACTGGTAGTTAGAGACAAGTGGACATTAAAGATAGACTTGCAGGGCTCCTGGGTGGATCAGTCGGTTGAGCGATCGACTTCGGCTCAGGTCATGATCTCACAGTTCATGAGTTCGAGCCCCACATTGGGCTCTGTGCTGACAGCTTGGAGCCTGGAGCCTGCTTCCAATTCTGTGTCTCCCTCTCTCTTTGCCCCTCCCCTGCTCATGCTCTGTCTCTCTCTCTCTCTCTCTCAAAAATGAATAAATGCTAAAAAAAAAAATTTTTTTTTTAAAAGATAGACTTGCTACTACCAAGTGTGGCCCGTGGGCATCCCCTATGAGCTTGTTGGAAATGCAGACTCTCGTAACCTACGCCAGGCCTATGGAATCAGGATCTGAATTTTAACACAATGGCTCCTACGGTCTCCTATGCTACATTTGAGATGTACCGGATAAACCAGTGGTTCTCAATCTTGGTCACACTGGAATCATCTAAGGGGCTTTGAAAATTTCTGTATCTCAGAACAGCTCAAATCTCACCAGGTTTTTCCAATACGTAACCTGGGTTGAGAACTATTGGGCGACACCAACCCTACAATTTACAGGTCAAGAAGCTCAGGTCCAAGAGGTAAACTGATCTACCCAACTCACATGGCAAGGGAATGACAGTGCTTGCGACTTGAGCCCAAGTCTCCAACTCCCAGGCTCCCTTCACTGTACCTCACTGGCCTACAGTAGTTTGGGAAATGGGAGTGGGGAGGGGAGAATCAGGTTTCCCTTTCTGATTTGGTGTCTCTGTGGTTGGGTCCTCGTGTCAGGTCCTAAAGGAGGGCTTCCTGGACATAGGTGGCCTTAAGCTTTGAATTCCACAATGAACTATGTCCATGGGGACCTCACCCTCCCAGGTGGTAAGTTCCCAAAGCTCAGGACCCTGTGGGATTCTGCTTCCTAACAGATTACCAGTATCTGGGTTAAAACACTCTTACCCAGACAGCCTGGCCCTGCCATTCCCACACACCTCTGTCTTCCCAGAGCTTCAAGTGCTCAGGGACTGTCCCACCTCCCAGGCCACAATGTTCTCAGAACTCAGGTGAAGTTTCTGAGCCCCCACAGTCTCAGCTCCCGGCCCCTCACAGAACTGCTGGGACAGGCCCGTTCTCAAGTCAGCAACCGCGACCGTCTCGAAACCATCAGGGCTAGAGGCTCCCCCGTGACTTGTTTTTGCTCTCTTTCAGGGTTTGGAGGGGGTGGGGGGAGTGTGTGCCTCTCAAACCTCTGATTGTGTCTGCTTTCTGACTTTTTCTGGCATGTTTTTGAAGTGGCTTTTTGTTATTCTGCCTCAGCTCACTCACCTTTCTCAGCAGCCGTGGAAAACACAGCCCTGTTCTACTCTCCGCTGAGCACTTGGATTCCATGTAAACAGCTCGCCTGCTGGCCTGACCCGGCTGAACAGGTCGGAAGGGCCTGGGCCTGTCGAGCCCTTGAAAATAAACATGTGGCAGAAAGTTTCCCCATGCTCAAGGTGGAGGATGGGGTAGACACAAGAAAGCATAAGGAACTTTCTAGGCACAGGATTATTGATGGCCCAGGCAGCCCTGGAGCAGCCAAGGATAGGGACTTTCTCTTTCCATGAGCATCAGGCCTCCAAGAAAGAGGCCTTTCTGATCTCCTGTCCTGAAAACTGAAGGATAGCTGTAGAGCTGTGCTGTCCAATATGGTAGCCTCTAACCACGTGTGGCTACCGAGCACTTAAAATGTGGCTGGTGTGGGGCGCCTAGGTGGCTCAGTGGGTTAAGCGTCCAACTTCAGCCCAGGTCATGATCTCACGGGTCGTGGGTTTGAGCCCCGCGTTGGGTTCTGTGCTGACAACTCAGAGCCCTGGAGTCTGCTTCAGATTCTCCCTCTCTCTGCCCTTCCCCTGCTCACGCTCTGACTCTCCCTCTCTCTCAAAAATAAATACTAAAAAAAAATTTTAATTAAAAAAAAAACATGGCTAGTGTGACTAAAGAACTGATTTTTAGTTTTACTTAATTAAATTTAAATAGCTACATGAGGCTGGTGGCTGCCACGTGGGACAGTGCGACTCAACGGAAGCGGCTCTCAAAGCTGCACATTAGAATCATATGGGCAAATGTAACACTCTGATGCCCGGATGCACCCCCAGGTGATTCTGATTTATTGGCAGAGGGTGTGGACCAAGCAGCAGAGTTTTGAAGGCTCCACGGGCAACTCTAATATGCAGCCAAGTCTGAGAACCTCTTGGCCCAGAGAACTTGCAGCAGCCCCTCCAACCCTAACTTCCTACATTTGATTTCGTTTCTGCAGTATTCAGAATTCGAGGACCAAGGCGTTTACTTAGGGGATCAACTCAAGCACTTGAAGATGTTTTGCCATGCTCTGAATGTAATAGGAACATGTAGGAAATGGAGAAAATTCAGAAAAATAAAAAGGAGAAAGTTAAAATCCCCTAAAATCCCACCACCTCAAAAAAGAATTAAAACATTTGGATGTAAATCCTCCCACTTTCCCGTGGATACAGCCTTATGTTTTGTTCAAAATTGGGGCCATACCATGCTTCCTATTTTGTGATGGATTTTTGGCACTTTGCTTACTTGGTTAATACCCATTCATGTACCATAGATTGTCATGGCTACCTGGTATTCTATCACATGTATAAACCACAACTTTTTTATCCAAATCCATATGAATATTGGTCCCATTTTTGCTATTGTTTAAAAAAAAATCGCTAGGAACATAACAATAGCAATATCTTTATGAAAAGCCATTCACTAACCCCTTAAGAAGATGGGGGGGGGGGGAGGGGAAGGAAAGAGAAAAGAAAACAATACAGTCAAGAGGCATACCAGATTCAAAGTAATTCAAATGACTCTCCTGTCAAACCTGTTTACATTCTTACCAACAGAGCATGAGGGTACTTATTTTTATGCATGCTAGCACTGGGGATTGAGTTCTCAAATTTAACCAGGTTGAAAAAAAAAAAAAAAACCACCCACAGGCAACTCACAGTGAAGTTTGGCGTGAAGTAAGGCATACCTAAGGTACTGCCTTAGGTATTGGAGATAAGGATGAATGGAACACCTACCTGCCCTCTGAGCACTCGGGGCAGGGAGGAATTCAAGGGCTTGGCTTTAAGTCAAGGAGAACATGGATGCTAAATACAGGTAGGAAAGCCATGCTGCGGAGCAGGGAAGAAAAGCTCGAAATTCTTCATGATGATGTGGGGAAGTCTGGTGTGGGGGTTGGGATGCATTTGAGCTGGCTCAAGACGGATGAATACAGGCACCAACAGGTGGTGAGAGGTGATGGTACTTGGCAAACACCAAAAGGTGCTGGAGGCTCAGGGACTGGAAAGGTGTCACTTCCATGCTTCGGTGGCTCTCACAACTCCCTGCAATCAGGAAGCTCCCCCTTAGATCCATCATCCCACAGCCTCTTATTGACACTTAAATCCCTTCCCTCCAGCTATTCGCAATGGGAATAGGAGATGACTTGGTTGTCCACAGTCACCTTCAGAGAATTCTAGATCAATGCACTATCAAGCATGGTATGGTATGTTTTTATTTGGATTATTCCCCCCCCTTTTTTTTTAAAGCAACACTGACATATAATGTCATTATGTCCATTTTAAAAATGAGTCAGAGCATTCCAGGTCGCAGGGCAAAAATCTGAGTGACTTGGATTCCCCGGGCCTCAGGCCCCGAGCCCACCCTGTACACTCTTCTTGGGATGGCCCATGCCAGCCCCGTGTAAAGAGGAAGGCAGCCAGTCCAAGTTCTGGCTCTTCCACTTAAGACCATGGGAGAATTCACTTCATCTCACTGAGCCTATAAAACATGGATTGTAGGAATCATGACCATTAGATTTGAGGGGTGGGAAAGCATTCTGTTAAAAATAACAATGAGATGAAGAACCTATAACTCCCATCAACGTGGACAATGGCCAAGTAAGCCAGCCTCTCGCTTTCTCTTTTTATGAGTCTCTGTGGCACACACACACACACACACACACACACTTTAAACCTTAAAGTCTCAGACATACTGGCATTTCAGGAATAAGGCAAGTCCCCAAAGATGGCCTTTCTTCAGAAGCTCACGAAAAAGGAATTAAGAAACTTGCCCAACCGTGACCTGAAGCCAGAGGTATGAAGGGCATGACAGCCACAGGACCTTTGAATGTGAGATCCCCTTTTCCATCCATTGACCTACCCTCCCCCTTTCCTCAGATCTGTCCTATAACGTCAGGAACAGAATCAAATTTCCCACCTGCCCGTTCTCCTTATAGCTCTGTGATACATGTCCCTGGAGAGTCCCACACATCAACGCAGAACAAAAACAAAAACAACAAAGAAAAAATACCAAACCTGCCCCCTCAAAGCCCCCGCCCCTCTACTATGAGTCGCCCACATGATAGGAGTTCTTTTACTCAGGTTCCAAATACTAGAAATGAAATGGCCTTTTTTTTTTTTTTTCACTTCTGCTATTTACGCAGAAGTGCCTGCCAGTGACCTCAAGGCTAAACCCACCATATTCAAGTTTATTTTTAGATTTCTCAGCTGTAGAAACCTACAAGATGCCAAAATGAGTTCAGTGATTCAGTCAACAAGGGGAAGGAGTTGTGGGGGACCGAGCCCTGTGGAGAACCTGCTTCAGGCCAGGTACCTTCCTGGTTCTGTTTTGTGTCGTCCTTCCAGAGACAGAGGAAACTCTGCGAGCGATCGTACCTTCGCAGGTATTGAAATCAAGGTTCCAGGTAGTTATATGACTGTCAAAATCAATCAGTTAGTAGTGGAACCTGGATTTGAAATCAGGAATGACTCAAAACCCAGGGTTTTTGTGCCAAACCCTTCCCGCCTCCCTTCTTTTCTCTTGTTCACAGCCAACTCCCACATATCTCCTTGACCTGAGAGTTTGCACTCTCTCTGCCCTAGCTACCTGTACCTTGCCCTTTTATGCTTGGGAACAAAAATAGGGTCAACCCAGGGAAGGTTCTGGAAACATAAGGTTGGTTTTTTTTTCCTCCCCCCTCAAAGCAGCGGCATAGGCCTGATTCCAACCCATCCAAGTGACTGACTGCTTGCCCCATACAAATCCTAGTGTTAAGGAGAACAGAAGTGAGGTACAACTCTCTAGTACCATGGGGCACCGCAGCTGGATCCAGGCTGGAATCCCGGCTTGCACCCTGGAGGCATTTACACGTCACTAAGCCTCCATTACCTTATCTATAAATTGGCAATGATATACCCACTTGTCAGGGTAGTTGGGCCCAGGTCAGATCCCAGCACATAGTTGATGTCTAAAAACTGCTCGTTCTCTTCCTCTCTTACCTCCCAGGGAGAGAGGAACAAGGCTACCACCAGGGAGCAGGGCCCACAGAAACCTTTGGTAACTATCTCTGAGGAAGCTGAATGGATTCCTTTAGGCCTGCCTCAAACATCTGCAGGGCCCAGGCAAGAGTACCAAGCAATGGAGGCCTACATACCACATGCCCAGATATTTATGTTATAGATCAAGCCAATAAACTGTTAAATAACATAGGTTCTATCCTAGTTTGAAAATCTATGTTTCCATAATGAAAAATGTATTTTATAATGACCTAAAAGGCCGTGTTCCAATTTAGAGTTCTCAGACTCCATGGAGAGCTTCCCTCCCAGCCCTCAGCGCAGGCCTGCAGTCCACTCCCCTTTTCTCTTTCTCCGCCCCTGCCTGCACATCTAAGCTATGTCTACACCACCACCTACACATACTGCCAGCCTTTGGCCACCTCGTAAACCTGGGAGTTTCTGGATGCTGTGACCTGGAGCATGACGCGGAAGTGGGGACACAGACCCACCACGCGCCCCTCATTTGCCCGACAGGGAGGAGGGCCATCAGAAGGCCAGAAATGGGCCTTCCTCTACCCGGGTCTGCGGAAAGCACTGCATGTGGTCAAGGCACTGTGTGCCTGTCCTACTAAGCAGGAATTCATGCCGTGAGCTGGCACCACGACAGTTAACCTCATCCTTCTTCTATTGCTAAGCCCTAAACCTGACATTTGAAAGGAAATTATACTTTTGACCATTTCAGTCTATTTGCAGCAATCTTTGTCTTTCTCTACCCCCAGGGCAGGAGCCAAGGAGGGGGAGATTCTGATGTGCATATGTTGATAGTTACACATAGAATCTCTTCAGCTCTATTTTTGTTCTCTGCTTAAAAAATCTTTGCTCTGAGAGCTATAGGGGATGATGAAACTGTTACATACTGTGTCTCCCTTGTGGCAGTGGTTACACAACTGTATGCATTTATAAAAACCCCTAGACGTGGGCACTAAACTAGGTGAACTTTACTATACGTAAATTATATCCCAAAAAATTATGTAATAAACGTTCTTTCGTCAAACCACATTTTAAGAAAGGAGCAGGAAGAGAAATATGTTCAGGCACTCAAAATAACTTCTTTCAGTGTGACATTTAGCATGAGTCAGTGTCACGAACATCTGTCACATTCGTAGATGCCCATCATCTTACGGATAGCCTTCTTTTTCTGGAGGAAATTCCCTTGTTAAGGTCCTGCCTCCCCAGGAAGAAGTCAAGAACTCAAACTCCCAGGCTCCCTTGAAGCTAGGACATGAGCACGTGACCTACTCTCTGCCAATCAGAAATGCAATGAAGACTGATTTCGAAGTGAGTAGGTGTGAACACCCAGACCGTAAGGGGCTTACATTTTTGCTGACATGTTGGCAGTAGAGGCGGTCCACTCTGGGGCTTTCGGTGGTGGAGTGTAGAGGGGAAAGAGGATGGATGGGGGAGTTCCATTCCTTGCTCTCGGCTACTGGCTGTGAGTCCCCTTTGGGAAAGTCCTTAACTTCTCTGAGTTTCTATTTCCTCATCTGCAGAATGGGCAGCAGAATACTTACCTCGCAGGATTATTGTGAGATCGAATGAGGTGATGCAGGGTCTGGCATGCCGCAGAGTCCAAATAAGTATTAGCTCCCTTCCTTCCTCAAACGGTAGGTAAGATCCTTGAAATTAATGGCCCTGCCTTACCAGCCTTCCCAGAGTACAGACCCTATGAGTTTTACTCAGAAGCCAAAGCTGACACTGACCTGTAAGGAGCAGGGGCAGGTGGCCATGCAATTAGGGAGAGATAGGCACATTAAGCTTCCCTCCTCCACCCATCTCCTCCCTGTTGTACCAGAGTGGCCACTATTTCATGAGCTCTAGGTGAATCCTGTTTGGGGTCAATTCAACAGAAAAACCCTTCGGTGTGACTTAACATCCACTAGTTGAACACCAAAAATATGCCAGGTGCTGTGAAATAAACATCTATAATAAAAATAAATAAGGTGCCACTTAGTTGTACCCTGATGGAGAAAGATGCATACATGCCTAGGATAAATATTAGACTGAGGGTGCCATCACAGCAGTGTGAACAGCATGGTGTGGGCATCAGGTGCGAACGGCATGCTGTGGGCTTGAGATATCAGAAATTCCTCAGGAGCCGAGGGCTGTTTGAGTTGAGTCTTAAATAACAAGTTAGAGTCTAACAGGGGAAGAAAGGGACTTCTCTCCTTGAGAAGTGCATAGTGCTTTGGGAGAACTCAAAGTTGGCCCAGAAAGGCTGGGTACAGGTTGGGGTTGGAGACTGAGGCCAGGGCTGGTGAATGAGCTGTGTTGAGAAGGGCTTTGCATGCACAAGAGGAGAAAAAAGCAGACATGGTTTCCCTAAACAACTGTGTGAGAAGGATGGTTTCAAGACTCCTCCTGTGTTTTTTTTTCTCACCAATGCTCTACTAGGATTTCCGAAATGTGCTTAAACAGAGCTTCTCTGAACGCCACAGCCCCTCCTGGAGATGATCAATGGAATCCCCAACCGTGAGGCCAGAGAGGACATCCAAGGTCATCTGGTTCAGTCCCCAGAGGAGGAAGCAAGAGAGGGGCTCCTGGAAACTTGGCAGGCCAGGCTGAGACTGGAACTCCAAACTCTCCCACCACAACAGATGGTCTTGAGCTAAACAAGCATAAAGACACTGGGCTTTCTAATAACTAACATATACAAACTCCAGGCACTGAGCCAGCAGCCCGCAGGTGAGAGATCACGGGCAGCTTCTTGGAATGTGCCGTGGGGACTGCTGAGTGGCTCTAGGCCCTGGGCCTGAGCCTGTTCATATGCCCCAACTCGGGAGGGTCCTCCTGGACCCAGGAGTGGACCCTGACTGCGGTGAAGTCAGGTGGGATGCAGCAGCGGCTTGTTGGGGATGTGATCCTGTGCTTTGAGAGGAGGGGCTTCAAGCCGGGTGGGGATGAAGATGCTACAGGCACCAGAGTCCTTGCCAAGCACTGTCGTGACCTGCAGACGAAGCCCTTCTAATGAGCCCTCCTCAGCTACGTGAGCTCCGGCTGGTGGAAGCCATGGTCTGGGAAGGCCTCGACGTGGTCTGGTCCTCCAGGGCCCTGATAGGACACAGTGACTCAGCAGAGACTGCCCCCGACACCATCAGAGGGGACTTCAGCATCCACATCAGCCACACCAGTGACTCCATGGAGGGGGCCCAGACGGAGATCCAGCTGTGGTTCCAGAGCAGTGAGCTGGTGGATGGGGCAGACGAAGGCAACCAAAGCAGCATTTACCCAGCCTGAGCCCTCAGGCTGCCCTCAGCCACCCCGTCAGCCACCCAGGATCAACTACCTCTGTCAACAAGAACTTGAGCCCACATCCATGGTCCACCTATCTGCTCCAGACCACCTCCTTGTCCACCTTCTGCCCCACTGCAGCCCAGGGGGATTGAGCAACCAAACTTTACGCACCTTTAAGTATCCTAAGCCAGCAAGAACTCGGACCAAATCCTCTCTGTACCAAAGTGCCAGAAAACCTTTGGGGTGTCTCCAAAAGTGTGTAGTGTGACCTCCCTTCCCCGAGAGGAGGTGGACATTAAAATTCAATGTGTCATGCACAGAGGTGGATCATTTATTATATTCTTCCATGTCTGAGGTAACGATGAAGACTTTATGGAAAGTTGTAAGAGTCTGAGAGTAGAAATAAAGCTTACCCTCTCACACACCTTAATTAATTAATTAACTAATAACATGTACAGACTCCATTGTGAAATATGTAGGATTAGCCCAATGGTGGGCTCGGTCTGGGGGGTGGGGAGTTGGCACTGTGGATTTCTCACCCATCACTCGCCTTAAGATCAACCTCACCATTTCCGGCCCCTGCTTTCACCACAGAGGCTATTTTAGCCCGAGTTTCCAGTCGCCCTCACCACCTCCCCGAGATAAAGGTCACTGCAGAAGTCATCACCAGGTTCTCACTAAGGAACAAAAAGAGCCAAGGGGATTCTGGGCAGCCCTCCGCCACACACAGGGGCTCTGGCACGGAGCTGTTGGGACAGTTGGCATAGTGTGGCCATCCCTTCTCCCCACGGGCTGAAACTAGAACGGCATGAGGTTTCTCTGAGCACTTCTAGAACAACTGCTCCCTTGCTTTCCCTTTCACCTTTCCTCAGACCCCCATCCTCACCTGCCCCCACTCCTTCCCTCACAGAGCTTGGCGACGTGAAAAACACAGACCTATAAACTCTTCCTCTCGGCACTGAACCCAGGTGGCAAAACAGGAAGCATCTTCTTGTTAAGGCAAACCCATTGTGTTCTCCGTGCACGCGTGTCCCGACAAGCAGCAGGAAACCGCCACTGGGCCGTGGCAACAGGTGTCAGGGTGACCTGAAGCCTCCTGCTAGCCTGTGCCTGGCCCTCCTTCCCTTTCTTCCTCCTGGACAGCCGCCTCCTTCCTCCTGCAGCCTGACAGCTCTTCACCTCATACCTCTTGCTCCTGCCCTTCGTGGTGGCCCAAGGCCTGATACAGACCTTAAAAGGCCCTAAACCCTAAAAAGATTATAGCCGCTCTCCAAATGTAATCTGTAACACTGACCAACCAACACACACACACACACACACACACACACACACACACACACATATGCTGGAATTAAGAGAGCTGCTTCTTTAGATTTTTGGGTTACAAAATTCTAGGTAAGTTCAAAGCAGAACGTTTCTCAAATTTGGGGCGTCCCTGTCTGGTTGGAGCCCTAAATCTAACTAACCAAGTTACCCAGCACTGACGGAGGCCCACTCTGCTTGGCTTCACATGGGAGTAGATTGTTCCCAAGTAAACTAAAACAGGGACTGGAGCTGGGGGAGGGCTAAGAGATATGATCGTGGACTTGATCTACTTGCCCAGAGGGACTGGAAGCCAGAGGACACTCGGGAGAGTCAGGAAATTGGTGCTTTGACCAGGGCTCCAGCTGCAGGAAAGGCAGGACTGAGTTTCTGCAGATCTGGCTCCCTCCAAGGGACTCTGGGCATGCTTCCTTCTGGTAGGTCTCTCCAGATCAGACCTTCTAGAGAAGATCTCTGTTCTTTCTTGCCCTTTTCAAGACTCACCCTGTTCTTTCTAATGGTAATGGGCGGGGGGTGAGTTTATGGTAAGCTATTATTCCTTTGTATGTATTTTTTTTTATTTTTTACGTTTTCCACTTTTACTGAGACATAATGGACATAACAAACACTGTGTTAAGTTCAAGGTACACAACACAATGACTTTGATTTACACATATTGTGAAATGATTGCCACAGTTTGTTAACATCTATCATCTCGTAGATACAAAAAGAAATGAAAAAAATTTTTTCTGGTGATAAGACCTCTTAAGATTTACTCTTTTAGGAACTTTCTTTTTTTTTTTTTTTAAAAACGTTTATTTATTTTTGAGACAGAGAGAGGCAGAGCATGAACAGGGGAGGGGCAGAGAGAGAGGGAGACACAGAATCTGAAACAGGCTCCAGGCTCTGAGCTGTCAGCACAGAGCCCGACGCAGGGCTCGAACTCACGGACTGTGAGATCATGACCTGAGCCGAAGTCGGACGCTTAACCGACCGAGCCACCCAGGCGCCCCTTAGGAATTTTCAACTATACTGCCTGTCAGGGTTGCCTACCACATGTTTCCTACCACACTCCTGCTCAGTCTTTACTGCTCCTGAACTCTTCCCAACTTGTCTTGTGGTCTCATGTTTCAGCTGACGCCTCAGCCTGACAAAGATAAATGTGTTTTTATTAACATTTTTGAGATTTCAGCGAAGAGGGAAAATCCAGACTTTTAAATACTGTTTTCAGACATGCCTTTGGTATATTTTAATTTCTTCTGGATTTTGTACTCAGCCAATATCATCTATTCTGCATGTCCTATATAATATACCTGAGTAGACCGGTTAGTCTAACCTAGGCCTTTAAAAACTAATCTTGAAAAATCAGTATTTTCCCAGTTTGTTGTCAGAATTAGCACACGGACCACGTTTCACTTGAGAAAACTTGATGGATCAGATCAGTAGATAGTATATCACTCTTTACAAAGTCTAGCAGCCTACCTTCTTAATTGGAAAGCACAACTCTAACCAATTGATTCCGAAAAAGGAGTTCATCAAAAAGATACAAGGTGGGTCCGAGAATTGGTAAGAAACAGCAAGACCACGTTCAGGGCTTTGCAGACAGAGACAACTCAGCTAAGGTATATTCATATATATATATATATATATATATATATATATATATATATATATTCAGTGGTTGAACTGAATAACTACAAAAGTTTCTTGCAGATCCTGCTCCCTGCTCCTTCTTAGAAACCTTTGCTCACGGGCAGGACTTCCCCAAAAGCAGTACGCACATCCTCGGAGAATAAGACAGGGTGTAGAAAGTGTAGTATGAGGGCATCTTTTCCAGGCAAGGAGGGGGACAGCCAGGACCTGTCTTTCATGTATGTCAGGTCATGCCTAGCGTCAGTCTGGCATGATGGGAAAAGCCCCTTAGCTTGGAATCAAAGGTCAAGTCACTTTCTCTCTTGGAAGTCTCAGTTTCCTCAATCAGAAAACTGAAACATAGCGAACAGAGTAGCCCTGGAGGTTACATGGATAAGATATAGGAATGTGCTTAGAAATATGCAAGCTCCATGCATATGCAGAGACTTATTACTTCCCATTAGTTGGCATGCTCTTTGGTCATTAGTTAACTGTGGTTTATTGGGCCTTCAAGTCCTAGCACTTGACTCAACACCTGGCTGAGTAGGGGCTCAGTAAATGGATGCCAGGTGAATGGATGGATGAACAAATGGACAAGCAGAGTCGTGAGGAACAGTCAACTCTAGGAAATGCTTTGCACACCATCTATTGACACATCACAACAGCAGAGAGAGACTCGTTCGCTCCAAAGATACAGCGAAAGCAAAAGATGTCTCACGTGCCAAACACAACTTACCCATCGCTCAGGTAACGAAGGCCAGAAACCTGATCCACAGGCTACGTGTTCCCTGCAAGAAGGCCAAGTTAAACAGTGTGGCTCTCCCTGTGTCCTGAACTCCCAAACTGAGAGATGCTGAGAAAGTAAGCAACCTGTTCAAGGTCTGCTGGGCGACACTTCTGGCCTTGGCACTCGCTACTGATCACTCACCACTACCTTCCTTCCTTCCCCTGGGTCACTCCGACTCCTCTTTGATGGCACTTTTTTCATGGCCTTCCTCATTCCCTTCCTGTGTGCTCTAGTGGCTTCCTGGGCTTGCCCCACCCCTACTCCATTCATTCCTACAACATTGTACTATATTTTGTCTTCCATTATTTTTAAAATATTCTGAAATATTTAAATATATAAAGGTATAACGAATAATACAATCATATTCCTAGACACCTCTCCATTTGCAACCTCTTCCCTTCCCATATTGAGTTTAATGTATGCCTTGTCATGCACATTTTTGTACTTTTAGTGCTTATGGGTTAACTGCCTCTTTATTTTTCCATCTTCCCCACTATTATGGAATAAATGTTTGTGTGTCTCCAAAACCCATATGTTGAAGCCCTAACCCCAAGGGTGACTGCATTTGAAGGTGGAGCCTCTAAGGCAGTAATTAAGGTTAATTACTTAACCTTAATTAAATTAAAATAAGGTCGTAAGAGTGGGACCCTGATCCAATAGGATTAATGTCTTTATAAGAGATATCAGAGGCCTCACTTTCTCCCTCCTTCTCCCTCTCCCTCTCTTCCCGCCCCTTTGCACATACTGAGAAAAGGCTATGTGGGGACATAGTGAGAAGGTAGCCATCTGCAAGCCAAAAAGAGACGCTGACTCTCCTGGACCCTGATCTGGGACTTCCAGGCTCCAGAACTGTGCGGAAATAACTTTCTGTTGTTTAAACCACCCAATGTATGGTATTTTGTCAGCTTGAGCTGACTGCTACATCCACTGTGCCCCAAGTGGGCTAGGAAAGGCCAGGGACCACGGGTGTTCATCTCTGTAGACTCCACAGCCATGCCTGACACGTACATGCTTGTCAAATATTTGTAAAATGAATGAAAAGGAAGTCACTGCAGAACCAAAACAGATGTCCTAGGGCCTATTTCCCGGGACCAAAGTGTTCTCTGCTCTGCCACAATACAGGTCCCATTCAAGCTGCTGCTGAGACCACTATCTATAGTCAACTCCCAACAAAGTAAATTTAAGAGGAGAAAAGGGAATTCCCAAGAAAAAAGTGCAGGAAGTGCTGGCATCTTAAGAAAGTCGCTTTAGCGACCAATTAAATGTGTATCAGGCACCTGCTTATTAGGAATTCAGTGTTGAACAGCCTCCATTTCTGTAAGGCAATAGTCTTTATATTTTTTAGTTTTTTTATGTGTTTATTTTATTTTTGAGAGAGAGAGAGAGAGAGATAGAGTGCGAGTGGGAGAGGGGCAGAGAGAGAGGGAGACACAGAATCTGAAGCAGGCTCCAGGCTCTGAGCTGTCAGCACGGAGCCTGATGTGGGACTCGAACTCACGGACCGTGAGATCATGATCTAAGTTGAAGTCAGACGCTTAGCTGACTGAGCCATCCAGGTGCCCCGGCAATCAGTCTTTAAAAGACCAAAGACCTAGTGGTCCTAAGATGCCCTGGATATAAGCAAGCACTATGTGTCTGCTTCTGTTATGGACATGTCCTTTGTATGAACACTTTGGAGTATTCATGGCACTCCAAATGGAGAACATAAGCTGAAAGACCTCTCCTTCAGTTTATAAGACTAAGCACATCCGTGGCACAGCTTGAACATGATCGTGGCCACTCCCACGAGCCCCTAAGCATCAGTAAGGGGCTTTACTTCTGGAGTCTCTGCTTTGACTTCTAAGATTCTCCAGAGGGAAAGAGGCAACAGTCTCAAGAAGCTGGCTTCAAGTCTCTTGCTCAACGTGCATCACATGCTCCATAACAAGTGCGATGAGACAGAACCCTCCATGATGGAGGATATCACTGTGGGACCCATTATTGAACTACTATTGAATTATACCAAACTACATAAAAAATCTGTTGTTGTTGTTGTTGTTGTTGTTGTTGTTGTTGTTTAAATCACAGCATTGTTTGAGACAATGCAAAGACGACCCAGAAAAGTACCCAGCACAATTTTGTTTTCAAGAAGCATAGAGTCTATTCCAGAATAGAAAATAGTTCCCGTGCCATGGCCGTATATACCAGTTTGGGTGTCACCAAACTAAAGTGCTATGGAAGTGCCGAGAAGAAAGGGCAGAGGAGGTGGGCCATCCTGAGTCTCCAAGGATGGGATGGGACTTGGAAAGTCATACTGAGTTCTTCCTACACTGCACCTCCCATAAAGAGTGTATTCACAGTAAATAGTCACTGACTGCATGCTAACACTCATGAGGGATTATGAGGGAAAGCTCATAATCAGTGTTGAAAATACTAGGGAATCCCCAACGTCTCACTCAGAGACCAGCTAAGAAACTGAAACTGAAGGCTCCCAGGCCACAACATGCCACATCCACGTAGCCAGAGCTGGAGGGGCTTGGCAGTACAGTGAGAGGAGGAAAAGGCTCTGAAGTGAGCACCACCACTTAGCATCAGGCAGAAGCTACTAAGGAGACCAGAATCAGTAGCAGCCCATTATCTCTCTACCCCCAAAAACGTGGCGTATCTGCCACAAAATTCTCTAGTCCTTCCCAGTGTACTTGTGGACTTTCCATGGTGGCCTATACCAGTGAGAGAACCGAGAAAATCCCTAAGGATAACAAGGAATATCCTGAAAAGAGAGTCTGGAGCTTATGGAGAGTCTGGAGATTATGTCTAATCCCGTAACTTTTTAGATGGGCAGCCAAGAACCAGAGAGAGGAAGTGACTTGAGCAAAGTCACATAGTAAGTTATGGCAGAAACAAGACTAGAACACAGATCTTCTGCCTCTGAATTTATTTTTTCTTAGAAGCATCTGGCACATGGAAAAGGGCTCCAGGAGGAAGCTTCCGGAATAATTCCAAACTGAAGTTGTCCTGACATTCCTTACCAACACCCTGCCCAGATATAACTCCTGAGGACCCTCTCCACCTGGTTCAAGAGATTGCCCATATCCCTGAAAGCAAATGGGTTCCAGATGCCAATGATGAGAGTAGCCAAAACCTTTGGGTTGGAGAAAAAGTTCAATGAGGTCTTCTCATGCTTCCATTTAGGGATTTGGAATAACAGGAAGTGGTTAAGCAATAAGCAGGATGCCATAAAAAAAAAAAAGTCCTGCACTTCAGAGTCTCAGATGCCAAAGTTTAGGCATCTTCTAGGCAGCCCAGTCTCCTCACTTTGCACTTGAGAAAACTGAGGCCCAGAGAGGGGAGGCAATTTGCCCAAGATCATACAGGGAGCTAAGCCCACTGCACTATACCCCAAAAGAATGTTCATATGTCTGGGGAGAAGAAATCCTATTCTATCTACTTGCCCATCTGCTCTGTGAAATCTTGGATTTTTTTCCCCCTTATTTTAGGTAAAGCATCATTTCATGCTTGGTTTTGGTTATAACTGTAGGGAACAGGGGTATAATCTAACCTTAACTTCTTCTGTACCTTAAACTCTTTGGGGACAGGAATGACCTTGTATCAGTCAGGGTTGAAACAAGCAAGACCCATTCTAGATATTTAAAACAAAATCAATTTAATATGGGGGGCTAGTTATCCAGGTGATGGAAGAGCTGAGAAGTCAAACAAGGGATGGTGAGGCTGCCCAGAGATTAATAACAGTAGAAAGTTTCCAGCATCCCTGTGGCTGGAGAGACACAGGAAGAAAGTAGTATTACCAAAGCCCAGAAACTAGGGCAGGAGCTGCAGCCAAGGTGGGGGTACTCATCAGATGCCGGCACCACAGCAGCAGGGGCTGGCTGATGGACTCTAGGATCACAGACATGAAGCCACTGCTGGGGACACCACTGGAAGCAGAGAAGGAAACACCCTAGTGATGGAAAAAGCCATACCATGCAAACAACACCCACAAATGAGTTTGAAAGGCTATACTAATATCAGACGAAACAGACTTTAAGACAAAAAATGATTATAGAGACAAAGAAGAACATTTTGTAATGATATAGGGATCAATCCATCAAGAAGATATAACAAATACACATATATTCAGTTAAAAAACAGAGCCCCAAAACACATAAAGCAAACACTGACAGAATCAAAGGGAGAAATACTCAATTCAACAATCATGGTCGGAGATTTCAAAACCCTCCTTTCAATAACGGATTAAAAAACTAGGCAGTAGATCAATAAGGAAGCAGAAAACTTGACCAACTATAAATCAACTGAACCCAACAGATGTCCATAGACTGCTTCACTCAACAACAGCAGAGTACATATTCTTCTCGGGTGCACATGGAACATTCTCCAAATAGACCATATGTTAGGCTATAAAATGAATCTCAACAAATTTTAAAGAATTAAGATCAGGGTGCCTGGGTGGATCAGTTGGCTAAGGTCTGACTCTTGATTTCAGCTCAGGTCATAATCTCATGGTTTGTGAGTTTGAGCCCTGTGTTGGGCTCTGTGCTGACAGTGTGGAGCCTGCTTGGTATTCTCTCTCTTCCTCTCTCTCTGCCTCTTCCCTGCTCTCTTGCTGTCTCTCAAAATAAATAAACATTAAAAAAAAACTACACATATAAAAATATTTAAAAAAAATAAAAGAACTAAGACCACGCAAATGATAGTCTCTGATCACAATCAGTAACAGAAGGAATGGGGCACCTGCGTGGCTCAGTCAGTTGAGCATCCAACTTCAGCTCAGGTCATGATATCATGGTTCATGAGTTCGAGCCCCACATTGGGCTCTGTGCTGACAGCTCAGAGCCTGGGGCCTGCTTTGGATTCTGTGTCTCCCTCTCTCTCTCTGCCCCTCCCCCACTCTTGTTCTGTCTCTCTCTCTCTCAAAAATAAATAAACATTAAATAATTTTTAAAAAAACAATCAATAACAGAAGGAAAATTTCAGAATCCACAGATACGTGGAAATTAAATAACACACTTGTAAATAATCAGTGGACCAAAGAACTCACAAAGGAAATTAGAAAATGCTTCTAATGAAAATACAACATATCAAAACCTATGGGATGCAGCTAAGTCAGTGCTTGGAAATTTATAGCTATAAATGACTATATTGGGGAAAAAAAGAAGAAAGATTTCATATAAAGAACCTAGCTCTCACCTTGAAAAATCAGAGAAAGAAGACCAAACTAAACCTGAATCAAGTAGAAGGAAAGAAAGAATAAAGACAAGAATGTAACCAAATGAAACAGAGAATACAAAAAAGTAGGGAAAATCAATAAAACCAAAAACTGGTATACTGAAGAGATTTAAAAAATTGACAGATCTCTAATTAGACTTACCCTGATACCCAAACCACACAAAAACATCACAAGAAAATAAGACTACAGACCTTTATCCCTTATAAACATATATGCAAAAATCCTCAACAAAATGTTAACACCCCAATTCAGCAGCATATAACAAAGATTAGGGGCTCTTGGGTGGCTCAGTCAGTTAAGCATCCCACTCTTGATCCCAGTTCAAGTCAAGATCTCCCAGTTCATGAGATCAATCCCCACCGTGGGTTCTGTGCTGACATCGAGGAGCCTGCTTAGGATTTTCTCTCTCCCTCTCTCACTGCACTCCTGCTCTCTCCTTTCTCTCTTTCTCTCTCTCTCAAAATAAATAAGTAAACTTAACATTTTTTTTGAAAAAAAAAAAAAACATTATACACCATAACCCAATAATTTATCCCAGGTATCCAAGGCTGGTTCAACATACAAAAATCAACCTACATAATACACCATATTTAATAGAATAAAAGACAAAAAAAAAAACAAAAACCAAGGTGGAAACAGAGAGAGCATTTAACAAACTCCAACAAATTGGGAATAGAGGAGAACATGATATATAGAAATTAACTCAAAATGGATCAGAGTTAAATGTCAGAGCTAGAAGTATAGACCTGTCGGAAGAAAACATAGGAACAAGTTAAATCTTGAACTTGAATTAGGCAGTGGTTTTTTAGATAGAATACCAAAAGCACAAGTGATGAAATAAAATAAATGAATTGGGACCTAAAATTAAAAAATTTTATGTTAGAGGTGAAAGACAGGGGCACCTGGGTGGCTTAGTCAGTTAAGTATCCAACTCTTGATTTGGGTTCATGTCATGATCTGATGGTTCATGGGTGTGATCCCTGTGTCAGCCACCACTCTGACATTGCAGAGCCTACTTGGGATTTTCTCTCTCTTCCTCTCTCTCTCTCTGCCCCTCCCCTGTCCCCCCCCCCCCCACACACACACACATACTCTCTTTTTTTCTCTCTCTCTCTCTCAAAATAGATAAATAAACTTAAAAAAAAAAAAGAACATGAAAAGACAATCTACTAGATTGGAAGAAAATATTTATGAGTCCTATGTCTGATAAAGGACTTATACCCAGAATAATGAAGAACTATTACAACTCACAATAAAAAAACAAATAACCCAATTCAAAACTGGGCAAATGATTTAAATAGGCATTTCTCCAAAGAAATATAGAAATGATCAACACCATTAGGGTAATGCAAATCAAAACCACAATGAGATACCATTTCATAACCACTAGATGACTAGAATTCAAAAGACAATAACAGGGGCGCCTGGGTGGCGCAGTCGGTTAAGCGTCCGACTTCAGCCAGGTCACGATCTCGCGGTCCGTGAGTTCGAGCCCCGCGTCAGGCTCTGGGCTGATGGCTCGGAGCCTGGAGCCTGTTTCCGATTCTGTGTCTCCCTCTCTCTCTGCCCCTCCCCCGTTCATGCTCTGTCTCTCTCTGTCCCAAAAATAAATAAAAAACGTTGAAAAAAAATTTAAAAAAAAAAAAAAAAAAGACAATAACAGGTTTTGCCAAGGATGTGTAACCTTCATATAGAACTTATGAGACTGTAACATCATGAGGCCACTTTGGGAAATAGTTTGACAGCTCCTCAAAATGTTAAACCTGGAATTGCCATATGACCTCACAATTTCACTCCTAGGTCTGTACCCAAGAGAAATAAGAGCATATGCCCTACACAAAAACTTGTAAATGAATGTTCATAGCAGCATTATTCATAAAAAACAAAAAGTAGAAACAACCCAAGTGTCCAACTGATGATGAATAAACACAATGTGGTATATCCATACGATGGAATATTATTGGGCCATAAGACGCAATGAGGAAATGAGACATGCTATAACATGGATGAACCCGGAAAATATTATGCTAAGTGAAAGAAGCCAGATATAAAGGCCACATATTATATAATTCTATTTATGTGACATGCCCACAATAGACAGATGTATAGAGATAGAAAGATTGGTGGTTACCAGGGGCAGGGGGCAAAGGTGGAGGGGAGATGGGGAGTCATTGCTAATGAATAGGGGGAGGGTTGCAGGGGAAAGTGATATAAAATGTTCTAAAATTGATTGTGGTAAAGGTTGCACAACTCTGTGAATCTACAAAACCAAAAAGAGTGAATCTTAAATTTATATGTGGGTTATAGCTCAATAAAGGTGTCAGAAAAAAAGGAAAGGAAGAGAAGAGAAAGAAGAAAGAAACATTCTGACAATGTCTCTCATTCATTCAATGCCTCCCATTGGCCAAACCTATCCAAGAAGCTGGGAGGCAAAATTGTTTGGGAAATGTAGTTCCCTGTGACACTGAGCAGGGCAGAGGAAGGATGGAGATAACCCCTCACTCACCTCTGATTCTCTGGCCCGTGAGATTCAGTCTATAAACACGTGTCAAATCTATAACTGGCCCTTATTCTCCTGCCTTGGGCTGGGATCTGTCTGTTGGACTATACAGGGGGCTTTTTGAATATAAATAACCTGATGATTCATGATCCTATGACCAGTGAGTGGGCTATCACTGTCACCTTCTCATTCCCCTTGGTTCCAGAAAGCACTATAGGGTTGAGGCCGGATTGGAGGGAGGAGCGGGGGTAGGAGGGGCAGAGAAGAGGGTGGCTGCTCTCACAACTTAAAAGCACTTCCTCCCCAGACAGTGAGAGCTCAAGACCCGGCACAGCCTTCCTGTGTGGTTTCAGCCGCCCAGAGAGTGTCATGGACCTGGGTGAGTGAGCCTCCTATGTGAGAAAAAGCAGTACTGGGGTCACTCTGACATCCAGCCTGACTTGGTGGAATGGAGGTGGAGGAGGGGGATGGAAGGTATGGAGGAGCCTCCTGAGGAATCAGGTTCTGAATTTGGTGTCTGCTCCCAGAGAGTGCCACCCTGTTCTCCCAGGCATGGTGGATGCACCTGTCAGACCTGGGGAAGGGGGTAACCATCGGTACTAGGAAAGACAAGGCAGAGTGAGGTTGTGTCTTTCTAGAACAGTAGGGACGGGAGAAGGCTGCAGGGCTAGGGTTGGTGGTGATCTGGACGGCACCTGTTCTCATCTCAGCTTGGGGTGATGGGTGAGGCTCTCTAGGACCTGTTCCATCAGGGACAAAGTCTCCCCAGAGGGCTCTGGGCCCCTCCGCTTCCCGCCTTCCCTCTGATTTCCACCTTTATCACCTGCTAACCAGGGATCAGAAGCTCTGTTACCTCAGGGTTGCGAGGAGGAGTAAATAGGAGATGATGCCTTGTGCCAGTGGTATAGGCGGTGCAAATGCAAGCCGGCTGCCCACCTCTCTGGCTTTGCCGCCGCCTCTTGCAGGTTAAAGGCTGGGTGGGCTATGGGAGATGGGACCGCAATGGGGCATTCAGTTTGAAGTCAGAGCCCAGGCCTCCAGCACAGCCTCTGTGTCACTTCATTGCTTTTTCTGCCCTGGCAGATGAGTTTTCCCTTTAAAAAGCCTGTCCTCTGGTCTAACCTCAGTCTTAACTAGAGGGAACGAAGCTCTTGAGAGGGTTTTGAGGGGTACGTCCAGCTCCAGACACCCCATTTGTAAATCTCAGCTGTGAAGTCAGACCCGGCTGAGGCTACAAAGGCCAGGTTCCTGGATGGTTCATTCTCACCAGCAAGCGAAGCACCACGGCGGCCTCAAAGCCGCAAGAGGTTGGCTTTAAAAAGTGAAGGTTCACTGGTGCTGTCCTCATACTCCTCCCACCACACCACAGCTTCTTGCCTTTACTCTACCTCCCCCACACCTGCCCGGAACCCTGGGCGGACAGAGTGATCAGCTGTAAAGGGGTTAAAGTAGCCACCCACCCCACCACCTGGGGCTCCTGGGAAGGTGGGGTCTGATCTTTACCTCTCCATCACAGGTGCTTTGGGGGTGTGAGCAGAAAGTATCTGTGGAATGAATGAATGACATCAAGAACTCTGAGTTGATTTTAGTTTTTAAAAATCTCTTCCAACCTCCTCTCCTGCCACCAGCCTGCTCACTAATCCCACTCCCCAGACCCCCACCACTTACCATAATCACAAAACGCAGGCATCACCCCCTAAGAAGCGGTCCCTGACTCTCTGTGTGACCTCTGTGAAGGAAACCAAGCAGGGTCCCAGTGGTGTGATGGGAAATGTTGGAAAACCTGCTCCCCCCCCCATCCCCCTAGGAGGAAAGGCTGTGATTGGTAGTTCTTGCCAATTTCCATTGTGTAAATTCTCCCGCCATGGTTAATTTCAAGCCTTAGACAATTTCAAGGGATGAAATGGCTGAGCACAGAGTCAGGGAAGGATGTACACAACTAGCTCCCTGGGCCTGTGAGAACCAGCTCTCTAGTCCACCACTGAGGGTCCCCCACCCCTCCCCAACCTAGGTTTGGGGAGCTAGTCTCACAGGCTTTGATGGGGGGAAGGAGGGCAACCTCTGGTTTAGGAGAAAGGGATGTTCTTGCCTGCCTCACTCAACTCAAGAGAGAGCCCCAACGGCCAAGCCTGAAATGCTGGTAAGAAGGGAAGCCACTGAGAGAAGCGTTGCTCAGAACGGACTCTGGACGGTTGGTTAAGGCGTGTGGGCCACAGAGGATCTGTTTTTCTCTCTTCATCTGCCCAGCAGGGAGCAAGAGGTGGGCGAGGAGACAGAGTTTCTGTTACACAAAATGAAAACACTGAAGCAGGACTGAACTGGTCTTTGATTCACGATTTGAATGAGCACCCCCCACTCCAAGCATCCTCCCCACCTTCGAGGGAGGAAACTTAAGACCTCAGAATTCTCCAAAGCAGAGAAGAAAAAAATGAGTCCATCAGAGACTTCTCTCTCATAGCTTGACCTGAAATGGTGGCAGAGGGGTATTGAAGGAACTCAGGGCCAACGCTTCCCGGCCTTTTGGGGCCTGGCCGGGTGGGGGTGGGGGTGGGGGTGGGAATGGTACAGCCTGAGGGGGCTGTTGGAGAAATCTCTCCTCTTGGTTTGGCACCTTCTTTCCATCGGCTATCATTGATGGGCGAATTGGGGCATGACAAGTCTCGTGGAGTGAGAGACACATATGTCAACAAGCCACTGAGACAGAGCGAGATACAAAGCTGATGGGGTGAGCGTGAGGCACTTGGGAAGCTCAAAGAAAAGAATAGTGAGCATGGGTCAGAGGGGCATTTCAGTTGGGTTTTGAAAGGTGGGTAAGCGTCACCAAACCAGACAAGGAGGAACAAGGGATGCGGGATGTGGCAGGGATAACAAATCCAATTTTCATCAGAGGCCAATAAGTCAAATGCCCTTATGTCAGGGCAGATGTGGGGCCAGTTCTGCGATGTTAGGGGGATAGAAACAACAGAACTGGATGACCCGTAAGATATGGGAAAGTGAGGATTCCCATCCTGCCCCATGGAGGTCCCTATACACAGTGGGTTCATCAGAAATGTAATGGGATGCAGTCGTGAGAGTTCCATTCTAATCTCAGATCAGTCTCTTAGAAGCTGTGTGGCCCCAAGCAAGTGGCTTAACCTCTCTGGGCCTCTATTTTTGGGAATATAGTATGAACATCGCAAGACATCGCTCATAGGATGTTGCAAGGGAGACATACACAAAGACGAAAGGGAAGAACAAAAGAGGGGTTAGGAGTGTGGTTTCTGGAGATGGAAGGATTCAAAGCCCAACTCCACTACTAGCTGACCGTGTGACTCGGAAAATTACCAATCTCGCTGTGCTTCAGTTTCCTCAGTGCCAGATGGGGATACCAGGAATACCTATGTCAGGTCTTCTGTGAGGATGAAATTATCAGACCTGGGAAGGGTTTGGTGTGGACTGAGAGCTCAGTGGGATCTGAATGATATCACTGGATAAAACAGTTGATATCACAGTGACTGCAGGGTTCAACAGCCCTGCCTACTGCCTGAAGGGCACCCCCCCCCCCAGTTCTCCCACCTTCTCTCCAAATTTCCTTACTGCTTCCTTGCTTCTTCCCTCCCCTTCTCCACTGCCTCCTCTCCCTCCAACCCTGCCCCCTGTAAAAAAAAAAAAAAAAAAAAAAAAAAAAAAAAAAAAAAGTGTCAGCAGGTGAGGAATTCCAGAGAGGAAAAAGTCTGCAGGGGCTTTGCGGAGGGGCAGCTGATGGGCAGCTATAATTCTCTGGGCAGCCTGGAGGGCCCGGAAAATGTGGAGATGGAAGTTCAGGATTTGGGGGAGTAACTGACCAGCAGTCTCCTCCTCCCAGACAGGGAGGCAGTTTCCCTTGCTGGGGGCTCAGGTTGGAGTTCTAGGGAATTTTCTTTCCATTATGATTATTACTAGAAACTCAAGAACTCAGAAAATACCCAACATGTAAGTCACCCACTTCTCAACCCCTGAGATTCCCAACGTCAGTGACCTCACCCAAGCTGGTGCTCAGGGTCCATTGCTTTATGACTTTGTGCCAGACAGAAGCAATCTGACTCATGGCCGTTGACCAGGCTCCTGTCCCACCACAGAGTTCCCCTAAATTCCCATTTGATAACCTTTCTTGAAAACGGCCTATTTTTGTTCTACAAATCCTTGCTCATCCGCCATTTCCAACACACCTGGAATGAGAAATCATCTACACACACACACACACACACACCCTGGTCCCGCCCCGTTTCTCTTCCCCTCCACCGGTGAGCAAAGGAATGGGACAGGGCCCAGGAGGAGAAGGGGTTGATGGAGTAAAATAGAGACACCTCTTGCTCCTTGTATCTCACCCGTTGTGACTTAATCAAACCTTTGAGGTTTCTCAGTTCTCACTGACAGTCAAAACGAGCTTTCTCTAGAGTAACGAAATATTTGTACGTGTTTAAAGAAACCTCGAGCGCTTCACGCCAAGATGAGTCAGTGGAGGCTGGGCTGTGCGCGTTGGACCCTGACGAGAGCGTGGCTGAAGTAAAGACGTGGGCTTGGGCAGGGCCCCTCCGGGTAATTCAGCGGATGGGAGAGGGGGGCTAGGATGTTGCATGACAATCTGTTCCCCACCAGGGAACAAGGGGGCAAGCTGGGGAAAACCGGCTAGTGGGTGCCTGCCCTCAGAAAGAGAAGACAGCCAGGAAGGCAGGTGCAGGCAGACCATGAGGGTCTTGACTGCCATACTAAGCTAAGGGGGCTTCCTCCTTAGGGGTGGATGGCAAGGTCCTCAGGATTTCGGAGGACAGCTGGTCGGGGTGGGCATCAGAGGTCAGCCTCAGAAAGACGTGTCTAAGCGGTAGTGTGCCGTATAACTTGCTTGACGTGAGAGAAATACCTATTTGCTTATGTGGCCTGATGCCCTTCCTCCTTCACTCAGGAACCCCCAAGCCCAGAATCCCCAGCGTTAGGCTCTCCATCAGAGCACACGGTGTGTGAATTGGGTGTCATGCAGAGAGGCTTCCAGCAGGTGGCGCTGTGGCCAAGGAAACAGACTCCGGTGCTCTCCCTCTTGGAAGCAGAATTCCTCGCTGCAGGAAGAGGGCCCCCAGCTTCCAGAAGGTGCTTGAAGCACAGTCCGAAGCATTTCCCTGTCCCTGCTGAGGCTGGAGGTGCGACCGGCCTGCAAGTCCTGCCTGGGCATGCATTGGTGGCACCCCAGTTATTGACTGTCCTGTGGGCCAGGCCCTGGCTGGGAACTGAGGGTCCTGTTATTATAGGGAGGGGGCTACAAAGGCAAGAAAGCACAATCCCTGCCCTCCGGGTGCTCCCAGAAGGTTAGGTGATCTGTACATAAAGTACCCTGTGAACTGTCCTCCCTGCTCAGGCTCAGAGGAAGTAAGCTCCCGCTCCAGCCCCTCAGCTCCTCTACAAAGCCGAACTGAGCAGCCAACTGTCCATCTTCTGACTGCAGCACACCAGGCCTGTGCTCACCTAGGGTCTCGGCCTGCTGCTCAGACTCAAGGAGAGCCTCCTGGCTTCCAGAATGTACCCAGGGCACACTCTGGACAGGCCAGACAGGGTCCCTTCCCCACAGCTGAACACGTTCCCCTTTCCCACATCACACAAGGCCCCGGATTAGCAAGAAGTTAAAGAGAGAATGTATACACACACTTCAGTCAAGCCAAAAAAGTAGTTACTTCAGAGAAGTCTCCCATCATACCACACTGTCACAGGACAGTGTCCCCTCAGGCCATCCTGGTGCTCTCTCTCCCTTGGAAGAAGGGGAAGCAGGGCATTCATTCGTTCATTCATTCACCAACACACAATTCCCTGGTGCCTTCTTGATTTGGGGTCTGCGCTGGGTAAAAGGGAAGAGATCCCTGCTCTAAAAGCAGGCTGAGAGAACAGGCAAAGTAAACCACCAGTTGGCCTTGATGAATGTCACTTGAATGAGAGGCTATGGAGGCAGACGGGTCCCCAGAGCACTTTCCCATCTTTGAGATGCCAGGAAATAACCTCACTCCTCCACCCATCCCTGTGACATTACCCTATTTCCTCAGCTGGCCTCACCCAGAAGACACTCAGGGCTGTATTTGGGGCTGCCCACTCACCTGGGTGTAGGAAAAATGCTCCCCAGTGGCTACTGGCACCAGAACGGTGCAGGACACACACACACACACACACACACACACACACACACACACACCCTGACCACCACCACCTCAGGGCTGTGCTACCCATATAACCTGGAATGGGAGGGGCCGCTCAGACCCAGGAGTCAAGGTCAATCAAAATTCAGCCTTGAGGGGTGGTATGGGCCAGAGTGGACTTTCCAACTCCAGAAGACACCCTGAAGAACCAAGAAGGGGGTGGGGAGCAGGGACTGCCCGCTGATCCCACTCCTTCCCAGGACCTCGGAGTAGAGAACGAGGAGGAGAGGGCGGCAAGGCTGGGCAGGCAGCCAGGTGCTTCAAGGCACAATCTGGTTCTGATGTTCCAGGCAAATGTGGTGCCTGGGGCTTGTGATGAAAGTTCCCAGCAGTGCCCCCACCCCTCCCAGAGGCTTTCTTTCATAACAAATCCCTGGCCCTGCCACGCAATAACTTTCTCACCTTGTCTCCTACAGGGAAACCAATGAAAAGCGTGCTGGTGGTGGCTCTCCTTGTCATTTTCCAGGTGAGATCTGTGGCCGAGAAAAGCTCTGTTCCCTCCTCCATACCCCCTCCCCAAGTCCCCCCCCCCCTTCCCATCCCTGGGGTCCTGGTGGAGGAGGTGGGCACTTGCTGGAAGAAAATAGACCCAGACACAAACCCACTCGTTATTCCTTAAGCTGATGGCCATCCCTCTCCATCTGCTAAGTGACCCTACAAAGCCACAGATGGTCTACGAATGTCCTTTACTCCATTTAAATGAAAACATGGGGTCAGGGAATAAGACAGCACTGTCTCCCCCACCCCACTTCCACTGTCCCCATTCAGGATCCAGAAATGTGGGCTCCATCTGAGTTCGTGGGATGGAACTGCACAAAGCACAGGCTGTGAGGTGACTGGAGTCTATGCATATGTATGCATAGCCACACATGTAAAACTTCATACGTGAGCTGAGAGAACCCTTGGTCTGGTGGCCTGGTTACTATCCAGTTACCGCAAAGCTGTCTCCCTCCCCCAGTGTCCAGCCGAAGCCTCCCCTGGAGGCCCCAGTCCCTTCTGTGAAGTCAAGAGGCCCATTTGAGCCCCACTTAATGGGGAGGGAAGAAAGGATGAGGCCTGGGACACTGGGGGTGGGGGTTGGTGCACATACTTTATGGGGGCCTGAACTCTGCAGGAGCAAAGTCCCCCAGTTTACAACGTTCTGCTTCGCAATCCCAGAAACGGAGACAGGAAATCTGGCCCCGTGAAGTACCAGAGTTAGAAGAAACTGTAACTCATACAGTCTACTCTCTTCCATTTGTTCGGGCGGGAGCTCTCTTGGAGGGGGAGGGGGAGGGGGAGGCTGAGGCCAGAACTGGAGAGGCAGTCCTTCAGAATTTGGCGCTTCCCCAGGTCTGGAGGCCAGAGGGGCAGCTTTCCAAGAGCTCCGGCCAGAGGCAGGCCCCAACCTGGGCGCTGTTCCCAAAACCCCATCCCAGAGGCCCCCCGGAGCTTGGGCTGCAGCCCACAGCCTGGCCCCCCTCCTCATCACCACTCACTCCCCTCTTGTTTCCCATTTCCAGGACTCGGGAGGGGCTGTGTTGCTGCAAGTGGAGCCTGGAAGGTTGGGGAGGGGACAAGACAGCTGGGGCTCATTCTTCTCTTTCCTTGGGGGGAGGGGGGTGGCTCAGATGGGGCAGGATGTGGTGGGGCTGAAGGCTACAGAGGCATCAAGCCTGGTGTCCTGGAGCCAGGAGGTAATAAAGGGGAGAAAGAGAAGGCGGGACAGGGTGGTGGGGAGCATGCTTCATAGAGGCTGGGTGTACCCCCTTATGTCCAGGGACCCCGGACTTAAAATCCTGGGCCTTACCATGGGTGGCTGAGAGCAACCAGCCTCTTCCAGGACTCCCAGGCTGCCATCATGCCCACATGAGGGAAAGGGGGTTGTCACTGATATTTGCTCAAGATAGCAAAGCCCAAAGAAAAGGCTCCTGGACATTAGTTTGTCCTTGTTCTGTCCCCAAGCAGGACAGTGATAAATTCGGAATTCGGAAGTAAGAAAGACAGAGACAGGATGTGGGGAAGTCAGTAGACTGGGTTCCACTCTGGCTATGTAACTTTGAGCGAGGCTCTCCAAGAGCCTCCCTTTCCTCAGCTCTAAAGTCACTCCAGCTCCCCAGTTGTATGCAAACCCCATCCTGTTGAGCTGCCCAGAGCCCACTTCCCAGAGGAGGGACCGTGGGCTTCCTGAGGCGATCTTGCAGCCCCACTGCCAGGCTGCACAGGCTTAGCCATCGCTGTGCGCTGAGGCACGGGGCAGGCGGACGTGAGTCCTCCTTCATTGATAAAATCACAGCAGGCTGCCTGAACCCTCACCCTGCCCTGCAGACAGGCTAAAAAAAGCCCTGAGCAGCTGAGCCTGGCTGATTGGGATCTGCCGGAAGAGACTGCAAGGAAGAAAGAGACAGAGAGGTAGGGGAAGAGGGTAGCACAGAGGGAGAGGGAGACAGAACCACACTCTCTTCCTGAGGTGCAGGAAGGACTCCGTCACAGCTGAGGAGGCTATGGCCCAGTGGTGCATCAACCACTCCTGCCATAGCCGTGCAGTTGAGTGCACTTGGGCACACATTGTCTGAGCCCCTACCGCGTGCCGGGCACTGTGCCTTGGGCCCCAGGGATTCATAGAATTCTTCGCGTCCCTAACCGCCCAAAGTCACAGCAGCTCACCCCACACCAGGGTTTCAAGGCCTCTCAACCAAGCATTTGCTTTCCTCTCTTCTCGCTCTAGGCCCTCCTCAACCTTAACCCCAAGGTGGATTTTCCCTTAAAAGCTCAAGTATTTTGTAGGCTCCCTGGAAAAAATATTTCTAGCAGATTCTAAAGGAGGCTCAAGAAGAAAGGCACACATCCCAACTCTCCTGGAGTTTCCAGGCGCCAGAACCTAAGTTAGGCCCCTCGCCACAGCCACGTGAGGGAGATAGTACCCATGTCCATTCCACAGATGAGAAAACTGAGGCCCAGAGATAAAGTGTGTTTATCTGTCCCAAGGCTCATCTGACCCCAAAACCCAGACACTTTCCAGTCCCCCATCAGGGCATGTAGTGACAAGTGTCTCAGAGATGGCAAGATCAGACCCTTGCTACCTATTAGAAATGCAGAATCTTGGGTTCCAGCCTATTAAATCAGGACATGCATTTTGACAAGATCCCCGGGTAATTCATATGTGTGTTAAAATTTGGGAAGCACTGGTTTCACACCAAAGAACCACCTGGAAAGTGGCCCAGATCCATAGAGCCCCGCCCTCTGAGATTATGGTTTGTCTCAAGTAGGGTTTGAGAATTTGCAGGTGATGCTGATGATGCCAGTGGTGGGGGCCACATGTTGAAACCACTGCCCTGGGGCAATCCCAGGGCAGCAAGATTCGCTGAGCTGAGCTGGAAACCACTTCACTAAGCTGGATCATGTTGCCCTATTCCCGTCCCCGCAGGTGTGCCTGTGCCAAGATGAGGTCACAGATGATTACATCGGAGAAAATACCACGGTGGACTACACGCTGTATGAGTCCGTATGCTTCAAGAAAGACGTGCGGAACTTTAAAGCCTGGTTCCTGCCAGTCATGTACTCCGTCATCTGTTTCATGGGTCTGCTGGGCAACGGGCTGGTTGTGCTGACCTACATCTATTTCAAGAGGCTCAAGACCATGACTGATACCTACCTGCTCAACCTGGCCATGGCAGACATCCTCTTCCTCCTGACCCTTCCCTTCTGGGCATACAGCGCGGCCAAGTCCTGGGCCTTCGGCGTCCACATTTGCAAGATCATCTTTGGCATCTACAAGATAAGCTTCTTCAGCGGCATGTTGCTGCTTCTTTGTATCAGCATCGACCGCTACGTGGCCATTGTCCAGGCCGTGTCGGCCCACCGACACCGTGCCCGCGTCCTTTTCATCAGCAAGCTCTCCTGTGTGGGCATCTGGATGCTGGCCATGGTGCTGTCCACCCCAGAGCTGATGTACAGCGGCCTCCAGAAGAGCAGCAGCGAACAAGCACTGCGGTGCTCCCTCATCACTGAGCACGTGGAAGCCCTGATCACCATCCAGGTGGCCCAGATGGTGGTGGGCTTTCTGATCCCCCTGGGGGCCATGAGCTTCTGCTACCTCGTCATCATCCGCACCCTGCTCCAGGCACGCAACTTCGAGCGCAACAAAGCCATCAAGGTCATCATCGCTGTGGTCGTGGTCTTTATAGCCTTCCAGCTGCCCTACAATGGGGTGGTCCTGGCCCAGACGGTGGCCAACTTCAATATCACCGGCAGCGGCAGCTGTGAGCTCAGCAAGCAGCTCGACATCGCCTACGACATCACCTACAGCCTGGCCTGCGTCCGCTGCTGCGTCAACCCTTTCTTATACGCTTTCATTGGCGTCAAGTTCAGAAGCGATCTCTTCAAACTCTTCAAGGACTTGGGCTGCCTGAGCCAGGAGCGGCTCCGTCAGTGGTCTTCCTGCCGCCACACCCGGCGCTCCTCCATGAGTGTGGAGGCTGAGACCACCACCACCTTCTCCCCGTAGGAGGCTCCTCTGCCAGGACTAGATGGACCTCCCCCAGGGCCCCTGGGCTGGGGATAGGGAGCAGATGACTTGGGCTCCAAAAACTGCAGAGGGAAAAGCAGTCCTGGCTATTAAGTTTTATCTCATGGGGAAAGCCTGTGCCGCAGCCCGGGCTTCACCCTGGCCCTAGCTACCTCCACCAAGGTTGCAAAGAGTTGTGGCCGATGAGCCACACCAAGTCCTGCAACACTCCCAAACCGAGGCTGTTGTCTCCCAAACCAAAAACCCAAAGTGGAAGTCGGAATACGGTCCACACTCTTGGGGTAAACAAGTAGTTGGTGACAGGTAGGCTGGCGGAGGGGGCCCGGCGGGTCCTCTGAAGGAAACTCCTTCTGACCTAGAATGACATCCTCCCTCAGATTCAAGGGCTGAGACAAGGTCTTCCAGAAAACAAGGCTTTGTCTCCAAGACCAGAGATGGTGGGGAGGCTTGGCATGGCAGCGAGAGGAGGATGCCAGTGGGCCCAACTCCGACTTTCTGCCTTCATCGCTTTTTCCACTGTCATCTGAGCCAGCAAGAAATGGCAGCCTCTAGGCCTCCCCCAAAGCACACTTGCCCCTCGCCTGCCACCTCTCATCAGGCTGCTGCCCTCCCAGGCTCTCCTCAGGGAGGGGTGTGGTGTTTCTTGCAGGTCAGGCCAGCCGCTTCTGCCCGGCCAAAGCCATGCTCCCAGCCAGGACTCTGGGGCAAGGATGATGTGTGGCCAGCCCTTCTCGGGTCTCAGCTCTGCTCAGATGGAGGAGAGGGCAGGGAGAGGGGTTAGGGGCCACAGGGTGGTGACAGTGCTGGCTGCCAAAGACCAATGAGCTGCTTTTTGTTCTTAGTCGTGGGGACAAAAAACTCTCATCCTGTCCAGCACGGTTTACTCACATACAAATACAAGTTTTCCCTTGAGGAAACAACAGCTTTAAAAGAAGGGAACATTTTTTGATAAATGACAAATGGGCATGTTCCTGTTTTGCAAACTCTCACTTCCCACCTGACCACCCCCACTCCTCTCTTTGCCCCGGTCTTCATTGCTCAGAGATGCTCGGAGCCACGAGGTCTGCCGAGCTATGTCCTGAGCCCATCCAATGACACAGCTCCAAGAGACTAAAAGAAGCAGGGGGAGGGGAGGCACAAGGTGCCTGTCTTGCACATGCCCTTCCAGAGCTCATGGGAGAGGACCTAAGCCTGCATCATCAGCAGTGATCTAGAGTCACCAGTGTGAGCTGACCTTTGGAAAGAACCAAGTTGTCCCTATAACCTCAATGGCTGGGAGCTCTCCCTGACCTTTAGGAACATTGACACACTGATCTGCTCATCTGTCCCGACTCAGCCTGGAACCAGAGCCCCTGACCCTTTGTCAGTCCCTTCAAGTTCCCCAAAATGGTGTTTCCAGGGAGGGCCTCCCCCTGGGCACAGAGACCACAGTATGCTGGATTAAGGGGGCTTGGGATGAGACCCATGTGATAGGCTTACCCTTTGCTGGCTGCTTGAAAGCCAGGTTCACCCACGTCCCTCCCTACTGACCACTGTTGCAGCAATAGCCAATGTATGATTACCCACCATGGAGGGGCAAGAATCAAGAAACAGCCACTGCCCTCCACATATATCCATGTCCCTGGGTGCCCTGATGCCCAGAACCTGACCCCTCCAAGCCAGAGCGGAAGTTAGCCCAAGCTGTGACGTATGAGGAGGGGTCTAAAGGGCCCTGAGCACCAATACTTGGGGGCCTGATGCGGGGAAGGGGGTGACATTTATGCAAAGGTGATTCCATCAACTTTACAAAGTGAAAAAAAGCCTGTCTGGTAATGAAGCCCATTGTCCAATTTCACAAGCACATTACATTACCCTCCGCCGTGGGATGCCCTGGGCACTGTTTGTCAGCCGGCCTCCACACCGGGAACCGGCGCCCTGGGAAAAAGGAACCCGGCAAGGACGCAGTCAGCGTGGGGCAGTGCTTGCCGCAGCAGCATTAAATATTAAATGGTGCAGCTGCAAATGTGTGTGCACGAGTGTGGGGAGAAAGGGGGAGCCCCAGAGTGCCTGTGGGACCCCAAAAGGAGCGTGGAGCCCACTGGTGTGCACATCCTAACGAGGGTACAGGCAGGAAACCCAGCCTCAGTTCCTGAAGGGAGAAATGTAAAGGAACGGTCGTGAACAGGAAGCCAGTCCAACCGCACAAACATGCCACCTCAGCTTCAAATACATTTTTCTAAAATAACTGGACATCTCCAAGTATTTACAAAACCCCAGCAAAGTTAATTCCCCAAACTGCTCTATCTCAGCTCATTGCTGGCCTGGCCCCTGTTTCCTTGCCCAGCACCCTCATGTGCCTTCAATGAACTTTGGGGGACCCCTAGGAAGAAAGAATAGACTCACTGGGGAGCACTCCCCCAAGGGCTTCTCTCTCTCTCTCTCATCTGCTTCATACAACCGCGCCGTCTTCCTAGGTTCATGGCCCCCACAGCCCCTCCCCGTCTCCCACAGCTTCCCCCTTCTTTCCAGCTCCAGCACCTTGCCCCCCAGCTTCCCTGGCTGCAAACCCAGGCCACAAATCTGCCCTTCCGGCCAGAAGCACCACACCTCTACATGGTTTCACGGAGCTGCAAGGGGCCTCAAAGATCCCCAAAATGGTGTTTCCAGGGAGGGCCTCCAGCTGGCCCAAGCCCCAATCACTCTCTAGATGGGGAAACTGAGGCTCAGAGAGAGGAACTGACTTGCTTAAATAGACACTGCAATGTACTGGATACTGGATAAACTTGCTTTGGGCGCCTGAGGATCTGGCAAGATTGTGGAGGCGGATGGGGGAGAGCCGAGGCTCTGGAGACTGGCTGACTGTGAACCTCAACTCTATTGCCTCCCAGCTGTGTGACCTCCAACTGTTGCTCAACTGCTCTGAATCTCAGATTTCTCAACTGCAAAGTGGAGAGGATTTGGCAAACATTTAGCACGGTGCCTGGAATGCTGCATGTGGCGGTGAGGAACCCAGCCTCTGCGGCCAGACTGCCTGGCTCGAATCTCAGCTGCGCTACTGGTCTTAGTCTCTCCATGCCTCGGTTTCCTAATCCATGTGATGGAAACAAAAATCATTGCACCTACCTCCTAGGGTTGTCATGAGGAGCAAATAAAATTCATATATGTAAAATGCTTAGAAATCCTTACGGAAGTGTTGTTGATAATCGTTCAGAAATGTTCAAGACACAGTAACTAAAAAAAAAGTTGCTAACCACAAGGAAACCAAATTCAATTCTTTAGCCCCATTTCCATCCTCATACAATTTGTAAATCAAGCTGGAAGACAAGCTGAAGATTAGTCAGTCTGTCCTTCCCACCAATTGTACAGGTGAGCCAACTGAGGCTCTGAGAGGTGAATGACTCCCCTGGGGTCTCTCAGGAGCTCTTGGCCATGCTAGAACTTGAACCCAGGTTCCCAAGCTCCATCCAGAGCTCTTGCTCCGGACCTCCTGCACTCACTCACACTGCCCTACACATCCACCCTGGCGTTTGCCACCCTCATCCCAGACCACGTAGCTCTGCCCTGACAAGCTCCAGCCCTCCTGTCCTGTGGCCAGGTCCTTAAGGAGACTCTCCCCTCTCCCCCTTAAATCATTCCTGTCCTTGCCATTGAGTCTGGGAGAATGAGGTACAAAGAAAAGAACGATGGCAGCAGGCCCAAAGGAATTCAGGCAACTGATCTTTTTAAGAAACGATCCTTTCTGGAGGTCACGTTCTCAGTTATTTGTCTGTATTGAAGGTAAATAGTTGGAGGGAGAAGAAACAGGCCTATGGGGGCGGGGGTGGGAGTTGAGGCGAATAAGATGGGGAGCAGAGGGGCGCAATTTTGAGTGGGGGCAAAAGGCAGGGGGAAGGTGGGGCAGGGGTGTATTCTAGGGACTACTCAGGTAGGGACCAGACTTGGAGAGTGTTGTCAGTGGATGGAAAGATGTCCTCCCACCACACACACACACACACACACACACACACACACACACGGCTTCCCTGGACCTCCCAATCACAGGTGAGGAGAAAGGAGCTCTATTAATCTTAGACACAGGTGGGCTCATGGCCTTCTTTGCCAGGAGGAGGCTAGAAACAGCCCAGTTCCCCTAGTCTGAGCCCCTAGAAAAACCCTATGGAGTAAAAGAAGCGGGTGTCTTCTCCCTGAAATCAAAAGAACAACCGTGTCAGCCCTCCCAGCTTCCACTCTGAGAGCAGATGTTTGAGAGGCACTGCAGGGAGGAGAAGCCTCATCACACACGCGCACACACACACGTACACACACGTGTGCACACACACCACCCCCCAGCTCAGCCATTTGTCTTGTCAGGGGCCTAGAAAGAGACACAGACAAGGGGTCTGCTGTAGAAAAGGCTACATGGCCCCTTGCTCAGCCAAAGCAGCTCTAGACCAACAAATCTCATCTGATCTCCAAAATCAGCAGCGAGGGCACGTGATTGCTCCACGACTCCCCTCCTTGGGTGCCTGCGTGGCCAATTCAGACTGCTCTTCCTCCCACATTTGCTGTGAAGATGAATATAACCTTCTTTTTGTCTATTGTTTCCTAACCCCAGGGAATCCACTTGCTGGATTGTTCTATGTGTAATAGTAACCACTACACAGTGTGGCCTCCAGGTGCTCCTCTCTGTGTAAATAAACATCGGCCTGCACGAGCAGGGTGGGGTCAGGCTTTGCCCGTTTCTGGCCAGTTTCATTCCCTCCGGGTGCAATAGGTCCAGAGGTCAGACAGCCATCCCCCTAGCAAGAGGGCAAGTGAGGAAACATGCCTTGCCCCGGCGTTCTCTTGTGCCTATGTCAGAGCTTGTTTAGGGCAGCGTAGTTTATATTAGTCCCAAGTAAATATCTGACACGGTGAAGTTCAACAGATACTGCAGATGAAATGCCCCAGACCCTTTCCCAGAGTTTAAAAGGAGGCCTGGAAATGCACGCACATTTATCTTCTATGGTTTATGCAAACTACTCAAGTGACTGAAACAGGAACATGGTCACGTGTGAAGGCCAAGTGAAGCATTCTTCCCAGGCCCAGGAGGTGTTTTCTGTGGCATGGTCAGAGCCTATGGTCCAGCCAGGGGCCAGGAGTCACCTCTGGTGGCACCAGCTCTGTCTCTTGCGTGGAAGCCTGGGCTCCCACCCCGGTAGCTAACTCCCCGGACCCTGCCATCTTGCCTGCACTAACACCTCTTTCTGCCACCTGCCTTCTTTGGACACCCCCATTTCAGGGATGCTCAGCTACCAAGGGGTATTTCTGGCAACCTCTGGCCTTGGGGGTCCAGGGAAAGGGGAGCAGGAAGAACAATGGGAAGCTTTGAGCCTGGGGAGTTCAGGGAGAGGCCCCTCTGCCTTCAACTTCACCTTCAGATCAAGACACAGGCCTACACCTGCCTGAAATCCTTCAGTCCCTGTCAGAGGTGGAGCTTCTGAGTCAGAGGCTGGATAATTACAGGGTGGGAGGCTATCACAGAAGTGACTGCAGGAATCACAGAGCCTCTAGGTGGAAAAGACCTCACGTAGGAGGGGAGACAGGCTCACATTTACTGAGTGCCTATGATGTGCCAGGGACTGCTGGGTATACCACCTCCCGCTGAATTCTTAGAACAGGTGAAAACGCTGAGGTTCAGAAAGCCTGTGTGACTTACCTGAAGTAACACAGCCATAAGAATAACTACAACCTTACCACAATTGTGTTAGCATCAAACCTGCACTAAGCATCAAACCTTAACTCATTTAATCCTCAAGCAACCCTGCTAGCGTCCCATTTTACAGCCGGGAATCTGAGGCTCAGAGAGGTTAAGTAACTTGGCCAAAACGCACAGCTGCCACGTGATAAATCTTCACTAAGTGGCTTAGTTCTTGACCAGTTCTTTGACCAGCTGGCTTCCGAAGCCCGTGTTCTTGCCACTTGACTACACAAGCCAACTAAATAGCTGCTCGGTCATTACCAAATATGCATGGAGCCCCTCCTTTGCGCCAGGCCTTGTGCCAATATTCTCAAAATGTACCAGCCAAAACTTTGCAAAACCTACTGGACACAAAGCTCTGACCTGGGAGGAGGGAGAACCAAATAACAAAGATACAGCCCCCATCCACCAGGGGGATGTGACCCCACGGGCCCTGTGGCAACCAGGTCTTTGCTGCTCCTTGAAAGCTTTGTCTCCCCTTCTCTCCTCCAGGCTCTGCTTCCCACCCAAGCTTCCCCCACAGGCCAGCCCTGCAGGGCTGCAGGCTCTAGGAGGCAAGTGTCTGGACTCTGCCACGGACATACTGGGCAACACCGGCGAGTGGCTCCCCCCACCCCCACCCGGGCCTTCATCTCCTTAACTGTGAGGTGGGGGAGCTGCACCAAATGATTTCCACCATTTCTTCCCGCTCTGATGCGGTGGTGGCTCCTCACCTGGGTGGGGTCGGCCAGGCAGGGCTCTGGGCACACTGATGCCTGAAAGGGGTACAGAGTGAGTGGGTGAGGGGCTGAGGAAGCTGCCCCACCCCCAGCTGTGGTTTCTGGTGGGGCCACCGTGGCAGCAGGTGGAGGGAAGTGTTTGTCACCCTTCCAACAAAGCAGTAAAACAAAAGCCTCCCGGGGCACTATGGGAGCAGGCAGCAAAGGGCGCCAAAAGTGCCAAAAATAAAGCACACCTTTCCTTTGATAGACACCAGCGGCTGCCGAGGTGCCTGGCCTGGGGGCGGTGAGCAAAAGGCTTCGATTTCATGCCCGAGACCGCACCTGCACACAACCGGCACGCACATACACATATACAAGTTGCACACACTCATATACACAACCAGCTTCACGGGCCTGAGACCCGTGCAGTCCCACAGAGCTGCGCTCAGAAGGGCCCACACTTGATTTAATGCTCAGCTGTCTCTATCTTGAACTTCTTAATAATTTTTGCGCAAGAGGCTCAGCGTTCTCATTTTGCACTGGACTGGACTGTACAAGTTCTGCACTGAACCCTGCTGGTGTACACGCAAAAGTATGTACATTCACAATATGTTTAAGAAACACACAAGCATTTATATACACCACACGCGCACACACACACACAAGTATAGATATGTGCATACACTCCCACATAGAGCAGTAGTCCCCTCATCCTCCATGCACACTCACTGCAGCACACACATGACCGAGGGGCCATGGACACTCACCAGTAACACTCAGACACCTGCAGTTCACCCACACCTGTTGGCACAGCTCAATCACCTTAACGTTGAGAGACAGCCGAACAAAGCTTTGGGGAAGGGGCATGGTGGGAAAGCATTTCCTCCTGTCCCCAGCCTCCCCAACAGCTACAGCTGGCTTCTCTCATCAGCCCAAGGCCAGCAGCTGGGACCAGAAGCAAGGTAGAGTTTGGGAAGTGGAGGGATCAGTGGGAAGGGAGCAGGACATGGGGTGGAAGGGAGAGAGACAGCAAAAAAGAACAAGAAGAACAATAATGGAGTCTCCAGGCAAGTTAGCCAGAGCAGTGGTCCCATACGAGTTTAAAAGGCCTTGGACTCGGGGCACCTGGGTGGCTCAGTTGGGTAAGCCGGTTTCAGCTCAGGTCATGATCTCACGGTTTGTGAGTTCGAGCCCCACGTCAGGCTCTGCACTGACGGCACGGAACCTGCCTGGGATTCTCTCTCTCCCTCTTTCTCTCTCTCTGCCCCTCCCCTGCTCACACACACACACACACTCTCTCTCTCTCTCAAAATAAATAAATAAACTTAAAAAAAAAAGAAAAAAAGGTATTTGACTCAAAAAAGTAACAGCACTGTCCGCCCCTGAAAGCACAGTAACCCCACCCCACCCTGGAGAGGCAGTCACAGGAACCCCACCTCCTCTTCTCACTAGCTCCAGGGCCTTGAGCAAGCCACTCAACTTCCCAGCCTCAGCTTCCTTCTCCTCGGAATGGAGAAAACGATGTCCACACCGGAGGGGTATGAGGTACGCCCAGATCCCGCAGCCTCGCCTCCTGGATTCTTCCCAAGCTTCAACATCTTGTCTCCTTGTCAGGCCTTGCAATCCGATCCTTGGTTCAGAAACTCCAGACCCCTCATTAATGGCAGATGTTCAGACGTGTTTATTCCCTGTCTTCCCCTCCCCTCCTTTCCTAGCCAGACACAGACGTGACAGGTAGACACATTCCATGACCCACCATCCCTTCAAAGACCTTCAGCATCCTAAGGCCCCTTTTGATGCCACTGCACACGCCCCCTCAAACCAAGCAGGGCCTCGAGGCCTGGAACATTTTCTTCCTTTTCTGCTTTCTGCCCCCAATCCTAATGCTCCCTCCTTAAAGTTGTTCCAGACTCTGTCACTACCCTAAGGGCCCAGCAATCTGTTCAGTGTTACCAGACACCAAGGAGTTAACCGGGAAGCAAATCAGCTCCAAGGGGTGCCTCTTTTCCCCTAAGAGATGAAGGAACTATTTCCCTTGACACATGAGAGAAGAAGTCACTTGCTTTGGTTGCAGAGTGAGGGCCATGGCCCTGCCCCCCTTACACCTGCCCACACGAAGAGCGGAACGGCCATCTGAGTGATGACCACCAAGAACCTTGATTTCATTAGAATTCTTACAAGGGTGTAGATCCTTCAGATCCCCACACACACTCCCTCGATTTATGGAGAAGGAAACTGAGGCACTGATGAGTGAAATGATGGGGAAGATGGGCCTGTGGTCTTTCTGCCATGCGGCCCCTAAGAGACGAAATTCAGAGCGTCCTTCCCCACCCGCCCCCAGTCTCTCTCACACACAGCTGACTTTTCCCATTCCTCAGGCAGGTTGGAGGTCAGCCAGGGAGGGGTAGAGGCGGTCTGGTCACCAGGTACCCCTTGACAGGCAGGAGTGGGGCAAAACAAGGGATCTGGTGCCCGATTCCCATTCTGGTTTCACCATTTACTGTCTGTGTAGCCTTGACCAGTGCCTTACCCTCCACAGCCTCTGTTTCTCCCTCTGAAAATGGGCATGATGTTTTTCCAACAACTTTCCTACAGCTGTTGGGAGAATTACATTGAATGACATAGGGAAGATAGGAGCGCTTTGTGACAGTAAAGTCGTGTGGAAATAAAGCCTTTTTGTATTGGCTTGCTAAATGATACCTAACTGGGAAATTAACACAAAACAAGGGCCTCGGCCTGGCAATCACTAGACAAAAAGCCCTTCAGCCTGAACGACACCTTTGGAAAAGACACCCTTTCCTTCACAGTAACTGGAATACTCCCCTCTTATGTGAGTACATGCTTGATCATTTAGGGGCAATTTTTCCCCAAAAGATGCGGGAAGTAGCCCCCCTTGGCACATGAGAACAGAAGTCTCTTGCTTTGGTTGCAGAACAAGGGCAGTGGCTTGGGTGCACCTGTGTGCTCCTGTACCATGTGGTCGGTCCTCAGCAGGTGCCCACCGTGCTCCTTGATGACTGCAGCTCCTTCCAGGAAAGGAGGCTTCAGCCACCAACCTGAGCTGATACAGACCAGTTCCTGATTGGCCAGCCGAGCCCAGTACCTGGCACAGAATAGGTCAAAAACATTTGTGGAATAAATGTATAAATGGTGAATTTGGGGTCTTCCCACACCCTTGACTCATAAGTTTAAAATCTACCCAAAATCCCCTGTGCTGCAGAGATATGCCCAGCAGACGGGCCTCTGTGTGGGAAGAGCTTAGTCAAGGCTAAAGGTAAGCGGGGCCCTTTCAGACGTGCTGTCCTGAAAGAGTTTCAGACCATAAACAGATGACCTTGCCCTCTTATGGCCGCCCCCACCCCCACCCCCCAGCACGGGGTCCAGGTGCTGACGCAGGCTCCTCTACAAATAGATGCCGTTTCCATGGGAACTGAAACCCCAGTTTGTTTTTCCCTCCAAGGCACTCTGTAATTTCCAGCACATTTCTGTGCAACGTCAGCATCGTAACCTCACGGCAAGCTGCTCCTCGGAGTGTGAGTCCAGACCACACAGCTGAGCTGACCCAGAGACATCACAATGAGGGTCCTCTCCCGGAAGGGTCTCTGGGGGCAGCAGTCGCCAGCCTCTGCCTGCCTCCCCACTGCGGAGTGGTGCCCAGCAGAGGAGGAGAGGGAGAGATGAGTCCTCGAACCTCCCCAGGGAGGCCGGGTGGGGGACGGGGGCGGGGGGCGGGGGTGGACGGGGGACTCATTTCCAGTAAGAAGTAGGAGAGATGCACAAGGTCTCAGTCTGGCAGCCTGGGCCCCAGCGATGGGTAACAGATGATTTCTGGCTGCAGGGGGGAGGGGAGGTGGTGCTCTCAGCGGTTGGATCATCAGCCTCTATTGTCTGAGCCTCTGAGGAAACCGCCACGAAAGCAAAAGCAGAGCAGAGAAGGACTTGGGAGCTGGAGGGGGTGTGGTTGGTGGACAAGGCAATGGGGAACTTAAAAGCCAGGATGAGAACTATATGGAGCAGGGGTGGGGGGACGATTCTCTGCTCTCTGTCTCCTGTCCATTCAGGCTTAGGGCCTGGGAGGCATGTCCTTCCCAAGTCAAGCCCTGAGACGGCCACAGCCTGGGAAAGACCCAGAGCCAAAGGACCCAGCTAAGCCCACCTGGACTCCTGGCCCAGGGCGGCTGTGGCCTCTGCCTCCCACCACCTATAAAGGCAACAGGTGCATGGCCCAGGCACCCTCAGGGGCCCCAGAAGGGGAGTGTGAAGCCAGGGCAGGAGTTTGGATGCCTTTGAACTAGGCCCTTGACCTCACACTCTCTCTCTCTGAGCATCATCATCAGCAACTTGGGACATAACAATAACGCCTACTCCTGCCCCTTCCAAGGGTGTCGTGGGTGGGGTGAGGAAACGTGTGACAATGCTCTGCACCCCAGAGCCCTCAGCTGCTGCTGCTGCTGTTGTTGTTATTGTTACCTGTGGGGACAGCTCCACTGCACCCTGCTTCAACCCCAGAGCTCTCCACACTGCCCACCCCTCCTGCAGAGCGCCCGGCCACAGACCGACTGATGGCCTGCTCTCGGCAGGCCGGGTTCCCCGATTACTCAACAGCGTCCACTCGGGACGCTTCAACCCCAGGCAGGCGGCCGAGGCCCCCAGCAGAGCGAGAGGAATGTTGAGAGGAAACGGGACACGGCCAGCAACGTGCCCCCCCCAGATTGGTAGCCATGTGGTTGCTTTCTGGGGGCCCCTGTGGCCCGGTGGCCCCATACCCTGGCCTCACCCTTCTGCCCTCAGCGCTTGGAGGCCATGGCCATTCATACTACCTATTCAGTGCACCATGTGGTTAACGACAACAGTCAAACCACTGACCTGATTTTCTGCAAAAAAGAAAAGATAACAGGGCACTTCCATGTGGGTGGTGTCACAGGCGCTCACTTGCACACACATGCAAGTTCCACACAGTGGAAACTTTCTCTGTCTCCTTGACAGGAACCCAGCCCTGAGAGAGAGGGGGAGAGACTGAAGTGCCTGTACCCGGAGCTTCCTGGGGTACAAACTCGGTGTTTACCTGAGCTCACTGAGACCTCCTTCATGAGCACGGCCGGTTTGAGGTGCCTCCCCTGCGGGGGACATTGCCTCTAACATGGTCTGAGCTTCTGTGAGGTGTCAGCTTTCCCACCGGGTTGCTAAGTTCAGGCAGGATGGGGCCATATACCACACCCCCACAGATCCCCCAGCTCAGCGCCATGCTACGGTCCGACAAAGGAATTGTTAACAAGTTCCCTGACCCCCAAAAGGTCTGGAGAGGTCCTGAGTGGAAATATCTGCCAAAGGGAAAAAAAAAAAAAAAATGTGTCCTGTCCCTGCACTTTCTCTACACCCAGAGTCCCGCGGACCCAAACAAAAATATCTTAGGGCCAATTCTGCCGCTTATAAGTGAGATATGGTCTCCTCGTGGTTAGTTCTTGGTGGTGGGCAGCTGTTATTATTATTAGTCCCCATCAAAGGGAAGCTGCTTTCCTCTGTCAGTCTGGAACAGCATCGAGAAGAGCCGTCGAGTGGCCGAGCTCAGCACTGTGGCCACCCACCCCCATGTGGTCTTAGCTGTGCAGGGTGTCAGAATGGAGACACCAGAGGTCACAAGCCAGCACCGCAAGGACTTGCCTCAGGCCTGGAGAGTCCCCAGCACCCCCACTCCCCATTATCTATCTTTCCTACTCAAGCGTGGTCCTGAACCAGCAGCACCTGGGAGCTTATAGGAAACGCAGATGTTCAGGCCTTACACCTCTGAAATCAGAATGTGCATTTTGACAAGCTCCCTAGTTGACTCCCCAGCCCAGGCCCAGGTCTCCTGGGAGTTGTGTTGTGCCCCAGGGAGGCTGCGGCCAGCTCACCTCAGTCACCACTGCCTTCTTTCCCCAGAGAAAAGTCAGGTGAGGTGGGTGTGCTCATGACTCAGAGGGTGCTGGCTGCCTGTGCTGACAATGGGCAGAAGCCCCATGCCCGAACCTACCTCTCATCCCCCCCACTCTCTCCACCTTCCAGACTTTGTCCGTCTCAAAGCATGGAGCGGTGGTGGGCAGGGGGCCACATGCAAGGTGTCGTCTGGTCTGACCAAACCTTTGAAAGTCTTCCGGCTCGCCCACTCTCCAACAGTTGATGGTCACAAAGGTGACCCAGCACTCCAGGTGTGCCTACCCCTTGCCCTTTGGCTTGTGTCCCCTGGTTAGCTCTATTCTGAACCTCCTCGGTTGACTAGAGCCAAAACTTGGGCCTCCACTCCCTGCAGGCAATCAGCACTCCAGACGAGCCCCAGAGCCCCAGCGGAGTTCAGGGAGGGGAGTCATGTTGGTTAAGAAGGCAGTTTGGCTGAACAGAAAGCCCTTAACAGCTATCAACGCCCCTAGGGTGTGAATATCATCGATTCACTTATTCACTTAACATCTTAGTGTGAATTAGCTACTGGCAGAGGTGGGTTGGGACGTGTGGCCTGTGAGAGTTTAAGAGACCTGGTCTCAGGATTGGGAAAGCAGGGGTCTAGCTCGTTTCCACTCCTCTCCCCCACTACTCCAGCCAGCCACTCCTGCAAGGGCAAAACCTCAGAGGTCTGTGCCTAGGGGTGAAGTCACCAGTTTCCAGTTTGCCCCTGTCTCCTGACCTGGGATTTCGAGGGGTTCTATGAGGAGGGGGCTGCCTCAGAGCTCTTCCTTCAAAGCAGCTTTGAAATTTCCCAGAATGGAAAGAAGAGAGGTAAGAAGAAGGGAAGGAGGGAAACTGGTATTTCAGGGGCTCCTAATATGCATTGGTCACTGTGCTGACTGTGTAACCATTAGCTCATTGGGTTCTCCCAATGCTGTGAGTTGGTACTGTTATTATTCTCATTTTATAGTCAAGGAGATTGAGGCTGGAAGAGGTTAATAATGCACACAAGGTCACCCAGCTAATAAGAGGCAGAGGCAGGATTAGACCCAAGTTCTGTCTAACCTGGGGACTCCCCCACGACCAGCCAGGTCTAGCGAGGCAGGATCATGAGTCCGTTTGCTCTGCCTCTGAGACCACCCAAAGGAGGTGGACAGCTCCAACACATCCCTCCTCATGGACTTTGGACAAAAACTGGCAAAATGAACCTCCATCCTGAAGCCCCTCTCTGTAACGCTCCTCCTGGAGAAAGTTCACAAAAGGAAAGGGAGCCGGCAAGCCAGCCTGAGTGGCACCCTCTGGTGACCTGGTGGCTGTGCCAGCATTGGGCATAGGGCCCAGAGATCCTGACACCGCCACCCCTCCTCCACGTAGTCTCATTCCCAGCCCCTGGTGCTGGAGGGCTCCTGCTGGCCTGATGTCACAGCGCCCAGGACGCCACAGATCCCAGGGCCCTACCCATCCTACCAGGTGGGAGAGCCAGGGGAGGAGCCAGCTGGGGCCGGGAAGGGCACAGGTGTTCCAGCTGCACCCTCCTCTCCCCCAACCAGGGCAGGCACAGGGTGAAAAGGAGCAGGGGCCATTTTGCCAGGCTGGCCTGCCACAGTACTGAAGAGTTCCCCCACCCGTGCCATTCCCAATATTTAGAAAACTAATATTTATTGAAGTAAGCCAGGATGGCCATCTTATTTTACCCGTGAGCCACAGGTGTTGTTATGCTCAGGTCACTCTGAGGAAACCGAGGCCCAGAGGGATTTACCAACGTGCCGAACGTCCCACAGCTGGTGGTTGCAGCAGCCAAGAGGCAAGCCCGGGCTTCTCTGGCTCCCTCTCCGCTCAGGGCTGATACTTCCCCCAGGATCTCAGTCCTTTAAATGTGAGCCTGATTTGATTCTTGAGACCGGAAGCCGAATTGCCCGTGCGCAAGCCCTCTAGCCGCTTCAGTGTGGTCAGCGCTGCTCGGGGCCTGACCCGCAGGCAGGTGGACGGTCTCACCACGGGGTGAGGGCGGCTGGAAAGGTGTGTTCCACACAAAGAGCAAGCTGTCAGTTATGTCCTCGTCCTTCCTCCGCTCAGAAACCTCACAAGGGTCCCATTGCCTCTCGGTGAAACACAAGCTTCACATTCGAGCCCTCCTCTGTCTAACCCCACCCTGCTCCATACCCCCCTGACTCCCCATCAGCCCTTTGGTTTCAGCTCAACTGGACTGGTCTGTGTTCCCCCACTGAGACCTGCGTTTCCCTTCCCCTCCACCTTTGCTGGGCTCTTTCTTCCCCCTGAAATCCCCACCCAGCCATCTTCACCTGTCCGAGTCCCGTGTCTCTGTCATGACCCATTACCAATGCCACTTCCTCCAACTAACACTTTAATGCGAACTCCCCTTCCTGTAGCTCCCCATGGGTCTACTCCACCAGGTTTACAGTTCTCCAAAGAATAGCTCATCCCCCACTCCCCCTCGCCCCAGTCTGTTGCGAGCTCCCAGGGCAAACCCTGTCTGGTTTCTCCGTGCGAATTCCCTGGTGCCCCACATAGCACTGGGAACGTGGCAGGTGCCTCGCAGGCCCGGGTGGAACAGAATTGTCATGGCATCTCTCTGGAAGCAGGTCTTGCACCTAGAGACCTAGGGTGGTTCAAAACGAGACTCGGATTTCCTGGGGTGCGGGGTGTTCTTGAGCAAGGCTCTGCCCCTCTCCAAGACTGGTTAGAGGTGCCAACTCTGTCACCAGGAATCAGGAGAAATCTGGGAACGGTGAGCAGAGCCAAGGAATGTCCCACCCACAGCATCTGGAGCCACTTCCTTCCTGGAAAGAGAACAAAGCAGAAAGAGGAGATAAAACCTCCCCTTGCATGGAGGGTGTGGAGGGCTGGGCCCCAAGTGGGCAGGCCTCCAAAAAGGGAGGCTGCCAGGTGACAAATGGGAGACCTGAGGGTGTGGTCGGCCAAGACCCCTTCTCTTCCCCCCTTATCCTCTGTTTCTTCCAGCCTCTCCTCTGTGAACCCCAGACTTTCCTCCCCCACCTCCTTTGTCTTTCTATTTCCTCACCTCCTCCCCCATCTCTCCCTCCTTTGTCTCCATGACCACCTACTCCCCTGGACTCCACTGCAGAAAGACCACGCGTGACTCTGCATTTCCACCCCCTTATCTTGACATTCCAGGCTTCCTCGTGGGCTGCCAACACACCTCTCCACCCCTTCCCGCCTCCGCCTCCCCCTCCCTGAGCTTTCCTCCCTCTTGACTCTGTTCATGTGATTCCCTTAGGCCTCCATGAGCTTTCTCCACCTCCCCCTATGTGGCTGTCCTGCCTCTCCTTCAAGACCCCTCAGATTCCACCACCACCACACACACACACACACACACACACACACACACACGTCGGAAGTCAGAATGTATCACCCCCTTTGCTAAGCTCCCCCTGTGCTTTCACCTCCCACCCGATGTTTACTACGCTCTGCTATGGATGGAAAGAGCAATAATAACAGAAATAGAAATCTTTGTTTCCCAGAGAGTCCTGCCTCCCCTCCCGTAGTACACAGAGTCGACCCTGGGAAGTGGCTGCCCGCCCAGAACTACATTTCCTGGCCCCCATGGCATTAAGATGAGGCCACGAGACTCACCAATAGAATGTGAGCACACGTGGAGCTCCTGGGCCGAGGCGGTAAGAGGCTGATGTACCTTCTCTACACTCTCTTCCCCACCCACTGCCTGGATGCCCATGGCCGAAGAAATCTTGGAAGCCACACGTTGAAGATGGCGGAATTGGCAGCAACCTGGTCTCCCAATGAGCTCCACGGCCAACCTGGTATCTCCCGAGACCATCCTAGGAGCAAAAACCAAACCTCGAATCGTCTCTCAGCCATTATACATTATTGGGCCTATTTGTTACACCCAGTTAGCCTGTCGTGACCAATACAAGCAGCTACCAATGCATGGAGCACCTACTATCTGCCTGCAACTCTATTAAGTGCTTTCACATTCATTACCTCAGTTCATGCTCCCAGCACTTCTGTGAGGGAGTTGCTGTTAAGTCCCCATTTTACAGATGAGAAAACTAACACTTAGAAAGATTAAGTAACTTGGCCAAAGTTACCCAGTTAATAAGCTTCATTCTAACTGGAACCAGAGAACAGAGCCATCTATAGTGAGTTGGGCACTTGTCTGATATCCTCCCTGAGGTTATTGTCACTGGGAGGGTCAGGGTGGTGTTCTAGTCAACCCTTTCTCCGCTGCACGGCCAAGTGTGTGAGCCACCCTAGATATTGTTAAATGTAGCTGCTTTTTAGTTCTTATTTTCCAAAAGCCTGCTAGGTCCTACAACAGGGGGTGGGTGGGGGGTGGCACTGCCCATATGTCACCTCTGATCACTGCAGAAACCCTGCCCGGCGGGTATTTACTTGGCTGACCTGGAAGCAGTTTCCAGGAAGCTAAGCGACCGGGCCAAGTAGAAGGAGCCGTGTCTGTTGGACCCTCACCTCCACGCTGAGCCCAGGAGAAAGCCTCACCTTCATTCCACCTCTCTCTTGTCAGATCACTGCTGACCCTCCCGGGGGGTTCTGGCAGAGCCAAGGTGGGAATGGAGGGGCACATGCACACGCACGTGTGCCCGTGGGCACATGCACACTGCACATGTGCAGGCACGCGTCCTACATGAGTGTATCAGTGTTTTGCCGTTCCTCTCTCACTCAGTCTGGTTTTCATTTCTTCAGGGAAGGGGGTGGCGTATGACCAAAAAGTAGAAAGAAAGAGAATTCCTCAGGCTGATGGAATGAAAGATCAGAGAACATCAAGGTCGACAGAAACTGTGGGTATCATGGCCAGCCCACTGGCTTACCTCAGGAGGAAACAGGCCCCAAGAAAAAGACTAGCTCGGTGAGCTGGGGTTAAAATCGGCACTTCAAAACCCCCACAACTGTTCTTTGTATAAACCCCTCCGCCCCAAAGCTGCAGAGGGCCTAGAGCACCCACAGCTTCACGGGTCAGCTCAGGTGTCCCCTCCTCCAGGCAGTCTTCCTTGGCGCCTCTACCCCTTCCCTGTACTGCAACGGTTGTCTCACCCACTAGATTGGGAGAGGGCAGAAACAGATTCTGTCTTTGTCACTGTTGCCTCCCCAGACCTCAGAAGACCTGGCATGTGGTAGGCGCTCAGTAAATACCTGTGGAACTGAATGTCCACCTGAGCAAATGGATAAACCGAGTGGTTATAGGTGCTCTTATACATAATAGTGGCCTGATGATGCCCGCACATTGCTTTCGTTTCTCAGACCAGATAGTCTCAGTGGAATCCCATGAGACCCCTGGGGCAAGAAGAGTGATATCAAGTGTACGCACAAGTGCTCACGTACACACATGCAAGCCAGCACAAGCAGTTCCCATTCGTGCGTAGGTATAAGCATATAGAGACTCATCCCCTTTCTAGCTAGCAAGGAGGATGCCATGACGTGCTATTTCCTGTTTTATCTGCAGAAATGGAAGCCTCCTCCACCACACACACACACACATACACACACATCTGGTCCCTCACAAGTGCAGGGCTGGTTTTCCCCTTTAGTGGAGGAGAGCAAGAGAAAGCCAGCTGGCCACAAGGGGGCATCCAGAGACCATTGGGACTCAACGCCTGAAAGCCAAGGTGACTACTCTCGCCTCAGAGACAAGGAGACCCGACCGGCAGGGAAAACTGAAGGGCCTGGGTGGGGTCTCGTGTGGAAGTCCGGAGGAAGAGATGACCAGCCGCTGGAGAAATGAGGCCAAGAGACGAGGATAGAGCCTCAGTCAGTAGATAATGGAAATGGTAATAACAATTGTTCTATTTACTCGGTGTTTACCATGTGATGTCCCATGTGCTGATCTAATCGCCCAGCAGGTAATAACCCATTTCATCCTCACCTCACCTCTGCAAGGCTCAGTATTGCTATAATCCCTGTTTTATAGGTGACAAAACACATGTCTCAGAAAGATTAAGGGGCAAAGTCAGAATTTGAACTGAGGACCCGTTGTCCACAGTCAACACTGTTAACTACTCTGTACCCTCGGCATTAGACCTTCAGACTTCCTATTTCTTAAGAGTTTTTTTTACGTGTTTATTTATTGGCGGCAGGGGGGTGGCGGGGGGTGGCGCAGAGGATCTGAAGCAGGCTCCGAGCTGTCAGCACAGAGCCCGACGCAGGCCTCAAAGTCACAAATCACGAGATCATGACCTGAGCCGAGTCAGACGCTTAACTGACCGAGCCACCCAGGCCAGGCGCCCCCAGACCTCCTATTTCTCAGCCCAGGACTCCACACTGCACCCCATTTGCCTCGTCTGTGAGGCCTTTCAGGTAGTTTTGGAAGAGCCTGGGAACTGATTTCCCAAGAGTGAATTGCTTGTTGCCCTGAAGCTATCCCTTCACATGCTCTAAACTATTGACGTTGGTTGGCATAGTTCCTTTGAAAGCAATAAAGCATCTCACAGCAACACCCATGAAGCTGTTTCTCTTCCTTTGACCCAATAATCTCATTCCTGGGACTTTATTCCAAGGAAATAATTCCAGCGGAAGCCCAGTGTTATCTGCATAAATGCGTGCACTGAAGTCTTTTCTTTAAAGGTCAAAAACTGGGAACCAGACTAGGGAAGTGGTTTAGTAAACTGGGACATCAACACAATGGGCAATCAGGCCTGGAAAACTGCAGCTGTAGAACTGTGACAGGAATGGGGAATGCTTTTACTACCCGCTGTGTCACCACCAACACACCCCCCCCCCCCCCCCACTAGCTAACTCAACTAACCACGCTTATCAGAGACACGGAGAGGGAGAGAAATCTCTGCTGGTGTTCAAAATAGATTCTTAGCCTCCGCCGCCCCCAAGGAAATGAAAGACAAGCTGAAACACAGCGACAATATAAAGAAGGAATTCTCTGCTTTTGAGTTTCTGAGGCCCCAGATCCTAATGATCTAGAAGATTTTCAGAGAGTGATTTTGATTATTGGTTATTGATGATTTTCACTTTCACACCGTGGCTGTGATGGAATTAAGTGATGTGATTCTTCATAAATTCTGTGAAGGTTTAAAAAAATAATAATAACAGGGGCACCTGAGTGGCTCAGTTGGTTGAGTGTTCGAATCTTGATTTTGGCTCAGGTCAGGCTTTGCACTGACAGCATGGAGCCTGCTTGGGATTCTCTGTCTCTCCGTCTGCCCCTCTGCCGCTCGTGCTTTCTCTCCCTCTCTCTCAAAATAAATAAATAAACAAAACACAAATAAAATTTTTTCAATTTTAAAGAAGAATAATAAAATAAATTCTGTGAAGGTAACTGGTATGGTTTCTGCTTTCTGGCGGGACCCCGGGAGACACATACACGGACCACAGACCCTGATGTACGATATCGCCCCCCTTGTTGACAAATGGAGGGGAAAAAGGAGATTTCAAAATTAGCCTGCCCGCCAGGAGTTCAAATTACGTGAATGTATATATATATGTTAGGATGGTGACAAGGATGGCTGTCAAATCAGTCATACTTTTCCAAATCATACTTTGTATTAGTCACCTACTGCTACGAATTGCCCTAAAACTGAAGTGCCTTTCACCAACTTTTATTAAACCGCAGGTCACGGTGAAGGTCGTGAATCCAGGTACAGCTTAGCCGAGTCCTCCGCCTCAGGGTCTCTCGAGGGCCACAACGAAGGCACCGTCCAAAGCTCACTCACGCGGTCGTTGGCCGGATTCAGCTCCTCGTGGGCTGCTGGGCCAGAGGCCTTGATTCCCTCACCGCCAGTTGGCCGGAGGGCTCCCTCGGCACCTTGGCACATGGGCTCCTCCATAGGGCAGCCCCAAGGCTGCAGCTGGCTTCAACAGAGCGAGTGAGAGAGAAGAGTCACAGAGAGTGGGTTCGAGCAGGACGAAAGTCACAGTCTTGAATAGCCTGACCTCAAAAGTGACATCCTCTCATGTGTGCCATGTTTTATTCATTAGAAGCAAGTCACTAGGTCCAGCCCACACTCAGAGGGAGGGGAATACACAAGGACGTGTGGTGTGCCTACCACATACTTGAACACTTATAGTATCTTCTCAATAACAAAAAACAGTATTTTCGACATGACTTGTCTAACGTGGGGATTTTCTAAATGTGTCGGCAAACTCCCACACCCATTTCTCATAGGCCGCGGGCGGGCGTCCCCTGCCCCCATGGAGCTAAGGTTCATGGTGCTCATGGCCTCTGATTCCCACCTCACCTAGCAGAAAGGCCCGGCTTAATGAGTGAATTCCAGACTTGGAAGGAGGGTGACAGTCGTGTGGGAATGGGGCAACCAGACACTTGCAGAAGCCAACAAGGCCTGGCCGGAGGTGGCCTCATCTCTCTCAGGCTCAACTCCCCCCTTTCTTCTCAGCCCTCCTCACTCCAGCCACACCGGCCTCTTCCCCGGTCTCAGACAGGCCAGCCTCTCCCATCTCCCTGCAGGAGCTTGTGATCTTGCCTCTCTCGGACCCTGGCCTGCCCCAAAGCCTCACCTGCCTAACCCTTACTGAACCTTCAGCCTCAGCCTGGACATCACCTCCCTGCAGGGACTTCCCTTGGGCCTCCACACTAGGCCAGGTCCCCTCCCTAGAGATTTCTTTTTTTTTTTTTCTCATTTCGAAGAATTTTGACATTTATTTTTAATCAGTCTCCTAAAAGCTTTAGCACAGACTGTTTTTTCAAAGTTTCAAAGTATTCTTTGCACATAAGTTCTTTCATGTTTTTAAGTTGTGTCATCTACTCTCCATGAAACTTGTCTCCATTAAGTTGACGATATATCCAAAAGGGAAGGAATTCCCCCAAAATGCCAAAACGAAATAAATTCTAGACTCTAAATCATATTGATATCCATCTGGTTATGTCTACTTTCCTCTGGATCCTTAAAAGTGACATTTCCCAAAATGTTCCCTGGGAAAAGAGTTCTGTGGTCCGGTCGATTTGAGCAAAGTTGCGTCCTCTGCCTCTATGCAGATCTTGAAAACTCCTGCAGTAACTTTGAGCAGGTGCAAATCTGTTTAAATCCATTTTCTTACTTAAGGTTATTTGGTCACCAAACTACCCAAAAAAAAAAAAAAAAAATCTGATCCTACAAATACTCCAGTGTATACACTTAGAGAGCCACCTGTCTAGAGGAAGCTGGAGACAGGACGCTTCCCTGGAGATTTCTGAGGCTGACTCAACTTGGAAGAGCATTTTCAGCAAGCCCTGGGGGATTTGTTATGTAGTGCAGGTTTGGGAGACCCTGGCCATCACTGTTACAGGCTCCCACAGCACTTCCTTCCCCAACCTCAGTCAGCACATGGCACACAGGGGACTGATTAGTTGGTTCCCTGAAGGCCGGGTCCACGGTCGGGGGGGGGGGGGGGGGGGTGGTGAATGGGGAAGGGAGGGAGCAGGCCAGAGGGAGATGGGGACAGTCTGCCACCAAAAAGGTGGGGCAGAGCAAAGCAGCACTGATTGCTTTGATGTGGACAGGAGGGAGACTCAGCTTGGTTCTGAGGGAGGCAGGCCCCACAGGACATCTGGGCTCCACTGAGAACACTGAGGATGCCAGGGGAGAGTCAGAGATCCAGGACAGGCAGAGATCTTCCAGAATTCCTGCAGAAAATCGGGATCCTTGGGTTCCTTCAGGTTCCTTCTCGTGGCCCACAGCCCCGAGATTTAGGGTTGCCAGATTCAGCAAATAAAAACACAGATGCCCCCATTAAATTTGAATTTCAGGGAAGCAACAAATAACTTTTTAGAATAGGTATGTCTCAAATATGACACGGGCGTCTTGTATTTTATCTGGCAACTCTGCCAAGTATGAATTGAGTCTCTGGCACCCGGGCTGGAGTCCATGATTGTTCCAAGGAGTTTCTGGAGAAAGGAATTAATTCTAGGGCTCCTCTCTCCAAACAGGCCAGGCCCCAGCCACACTGCTCAGAAAATGGCAGCAAGCATCACTATTATAATAATGCAAGATTAGAAGCAACATAAATGTCCTTCAAGAGGAGTGTCTTGGGTTTCCTAGGTTTGCTGTAACAAATACCACAAACGAAGTGGCTTAAAATAAGAGAAGTTCATTGTCTCACAATTCTAAAAGCTAGAAACCCAAAATCAAGGAGGCAGCAGGGCCAGGCTTCCTCTGGGACTCTGAGCAGAATCCTTCTTCGCCTCTTCCTAGCTTCCAGTGGTGGTCATCAATCCTTGGTGCTCCTTGGCTTGTGGTTGCATCACACCGGCCTCTGTCTCTGTCATCACTTGACATCGTCGCTGCATCTCTGTCTCTCGTCTTCTTATAAGGATACCAGTCACCCTAATTAAGTGTGACTTCATCTGCATTCAATCGCCCCTTGCCAAGATCCTCTTTCCAAATAAAGTCACATTCCCAGGTACCAGGGATTAAGACTTCAACATATGTTTTTGGGGTCCCAATTCAACCCACAACAAAGACAGTGCATACATTAGAAATGGATACACAGAAGAAAGTTCGTTATGGACTTTTGAGTAAAAACAAAACAAAACAAAAAAACCAGGGTACATGAAATAAAGCATGGCATGATCCTCTTTGTGATCTTCTACAAAACCTACGTCTGAGCCTTTATGTGTAATTATTACTTATTTGTTAACTCATTCAACAAATATTTACCGAGCACCTACTAGGATACTGCAGTGAATAAGGCGGGTCCCATCCCTGCCTTCCTAGAGCCTACACAATTGGGGAGCAGCTTGCTGGAAGGGCACACATCTACCCATTGTTTCTATTTCCAAGTGAGTTTGGAGGGGGAGAAGGAAAGAGGTTTTCTTTGCAATTTTTTTGCTGTGCTGCTTGAATTTTTGTAACAAGCATGTTATTAATTTGTCACTTTCAAAAAAAAAGTGTTTAACCATTTTTTAATCTGAAAGCCTGGCCCTCTGGAAGTTCCTCTGCCATGTCTTCCTGAGCACGGCGGTTCTGACACAGTTACAAAACTTGTGACACCACCTTGTGTGGCTGTCGGACCAACCAGCAGGGCATTCCCTGAGTGTGGGTAAGCGATACCCAGTAAGAGTGCTGCGTATGATCCAGGTGCTTATTTCTTAAAATTTTATTAATTAAGAGTGAGATACTTATAACTACACACTTATCTATGTGCTTATTTGACGTCTATCTCTCCTACTAGATTCTAAACCCCAAGATGGTGGGGCCATAATTTTTTTGTACAATATTGGGTAACCAGCCTCCCGACACAACGTGCAACACATATCAGTGAGGTACTCCATAAAACTGCGGTGAATGAATGAAAGAATATCAACGCTTGGGTTGGCTCCTACCCATCATCTAGTCGAACCCATTCGTTTTATAACTGACAAAGCTGAAGCCCAGAAAAGTCAAGCCGCAGAACCAGTAAGTGGTAGCATAACCTAGAAGCTTGTCGCTCTCAATCCAGCCTCTTACTCTGGGGAAAAAAAAAAAAAGTGATACACGTTCTACAGTGAGATCAAAAGACATACGCAATTAAGTATAGAGAAGCACTGTCCAATAATTATCAAACTTTGAAACCACTGTTTTCATCTAACTGTGGCTTTTCCCACTGGGGCTACGTAGGCAACAGATGTTGGGTTTTGCGGGTGCTAGTTAATCACACCCCTCGATTTTCCAAGTTCTGATCCAATTGAGAAATAGTCACAGGAGACAAGTAGGGATTAAAATGTCGGCTTTATCTCTGGTCCAGATGGATCGGAGGATGTGGCTGAGACCCAAGACCCGAATGGGCTTCCTTTCCCTTCTCCCCTGACTTGACCCTACCCACCCACTCACACCAGAGCAGCTGGACTATTGAAGTCCTCTCGGGCCGGGGCTGGGCCTGCCCTGGTGCTCAGCGCCTGGAGGACGCAGGAGCAGAGAGGGCAACATGCCATTTGGAGTCAGGTCAGTCCCAGAGCGAGAGCCAAGAACAGGCTGAGCAATTGCACACTTGATACCTTTTCCCTGCCCCACCAACCCAAGAGGTCACTGCTTCTCTCACACTGAGGACCCAGGAAGGGGGTGGCAAGAAAGTCGAAAGGTTTCTTCCCAATACTTCCAAGAGGATGTAAGTTCCTGTTTCATAGGCTGGTGGGAGAATGGGGAGAGGAAAACATTGTCCCCCTTAATGACAGCCCTCAATTCACTCAATACCTCTGTGTTCCAGAGGATCTGAACACCTTTTCAGGGATCTGAATACCTCTGTGTTCCAGAAGGCAGCTCCGAGTTTAAAGATTGGATCAAGTGAAAGGTGAATTTGCTGGGGGTGGGAGGGGGGAGAAGCCACAGAAATCTGAACAATTGGTAACTTAAACTAATAAGGGATATATTTTTCTTATCCAACAGGAAACGCAGAGGTGAGCAGACCTGGGTTGGTGTAAAGCTAGGTGATGTGCCCCAGACCAGGGCTCGTTCTGTCCTTCTGCTGCACTTTCTTAGCAAGTGGCTTTTGTCTTCATGCTCACAGGATTCCTACTCCATGTCTAGGCATGCTGTCTACGTTCCAGGCAGGAGGAAGGGAGAAGGGCCAAAGGGCAGCTGAGTCTGTCCCTTTTACCCAGAAAATGGTCGTTTTTTTCATTCAGTACATGTGTGTTTTCTCACTGGCCAGAACTGGGTCACTTTCCCCACCTCTCCGCAAGAGGACCCGTGAAATTTAATTTCTAACTTGGCAAAATTGATTTCTTTCAAGCAAAGGAAGAATAAGAACAAATACTGGATAGCAGAATGACCTGCCACAAAGGTCGTAAAACAATGATGAAAGAACACATAGAAAATATTGTCAAAATATTGCTTATTTTTAAAAAAAAATCTAGGGGTGCCTGGGTGGCACAGTCAGTTAAGCATCAGACTCTTGATCTCAGCTCAGGTCATGATCTCAAAGTGTGAGATCTCCATGCTGAGTGTGGAGCCTGCTTAAGATTCTCTCTTCCTCTCTCTCTCTCTCTCTCTGCCCCTCCCCCACTTGTTCTGTATTTCTCTTTCTCTGTCTTTCAATAAATGAATAAATATTTTAAAAGTTTTTAAAATAGAAAAATATCTAGGGGCACCTGGCTGGCTTAGTCAGTGGAGTATGCAATTCTTGATCTCAAGGTTGTGAGTTTGAGCCCCACATTGGGCATAGAGATAGCTTGAATGAATGAATGAATGAATAAAACTCTTTTTAGTTTTATTTATTTATTTTGAAAAAGAAAGAGAGAGAGGCATAAAAAGAGAGGGAAAGAGATAATCCCAAGCAAGCTCCATACTGTCAGCACAGAGCCTGGCTCAGGGCTTGAACTCATGAACCGTGAAATCATGACCTGAGCTGAAACCAAGAGTCAAACACTTAACCGACTAAACCATCCAGGTGCCCCTGAATGGATAAAACTTTTAAAAATAAAAAAATCTAAATGGGTTGGGCTTACTGGGGAGGGGAGCAAACATTCAAGAAAGAGATTATCCCCTGTGCAAACACATTCAGAGCATAAAAAAGATCATAAGCTTAGTTCATTTTACAAAGCTAACATAACCCTGATGCCTAAACCTAAGAGAAAACATACTAACGTAATTAATTAATTAATCAGTTAAAACCACATACCAAGCTAACTTGCAGGCTGACAAAAATTCTGCTTTTCCCTTTCTTGGTTCCCCCCTTGTCTTACTTCAGCACATCCTCAAATAACTTCCTTGGAAAGACCGTGTGGCAAGTAAACTTCCTCAGCCCTCATCTGTCTCTGTATGTCTTTGATTTGCCCTGGTACCTAACAGACAGTTGAGTCAGGTAGTGCATTCTAAAGTGAGCGTCATTTTCCTTCAGAATTTTGAAGATACTGTTCCACTGTCTTTTGGCATCCAGCACCTCTGGTGAGAAATCTGGCACTTTTCTGATCTTCATCCCTTTGTAGGTCACTTTTTTTCTCTCTCTGGAAACTTTGAGGAGATGCCTTCTCATTTTCTTGGGTATTCTGAAATTTCAAAATCTTGTGTGTTCTTTATGCTGCGGGCTCTGTGAGCTGTGTTAGTTTGAAGACTTGAGTCTTTTTGGTCTGAGAAATTCCGTTCAATTATTTATTTGGAAATTCTCTCCCCTGCTTGCTCTCTTCTCCCTAAAATACTTATTCATCAAATGTGGACTTCCTGCATTGTTTCTTTTTTCCTCTGTCTCATCTTTTCTCTAATAAAATTTTGATTATTTTCCTTTTTGCTTTATTTTCTGAGAGATTATCCTGACTTTAACTTTCAACATTTCTATGAATATTAGTTAAATTTTTTTTATGTCCAGGGACTATTTTGTTCCCTAAGTGTTCCTTTTTTTTAATACTACTCATGTTTGAGAAATTCAGTGCCTTCTTGAATTCTCTTTTTAACTTCTACCTATAAATTGTTGTGATTGACTCAGAGGTCTTATTGTCAGTTTGTTTATCTTTGTCTTTCTATTTCATATTTCAGGTTTCCTTAAATAGCTCCTGGCTCGTGGTTGTCCCTTCATATTTAAGAATCGGGCAGTAGAAAAGTTTCCTGGAAGTTTCGTGCACATGGATAAGAAGAGATGAATGGCAGGCTTTGTTTCAGAGTGAGCTGGTCTTTACACTTTTGGGCTTCTAAATGTCAGCCTGTGATGTGCTTTACTTGAAAATACCACCTCAAAACCCAACTTTCCTAGTCTTCCTCAGACAGTTTAATTTCTTTAAAGAAGACTCTCCATTTTAGGGGGAAAAAGTAATATGGGGGTGGGGAGTAGAGCTGAGCACCGTGCTTGTCTGGCCAAGCACTTTGTGTGCAAGGCTCAGGGAAATTTATTGTCCCATTTATAGACTTTTTTTCTTTTTAGAGAGAGACAGAGAGAGAGACCATATGAGCAGAGGAGAGGGGCATAGGGAGAAAGAGAGAGAATCTCAAGCAGGCTCCACGCTGAGTGGACTCAGCAGACTTGACACAGGGCTTGATCCCACAACCTGGGATCATGACCTGAGCCAAAACCAAGAGTCGGACGTTCAACCAACTGAGCCAGCCAGGTGCCCTCCATTTATAGACTTTCAGTTAAGCCCCCATCTTCAGCCACATATCCCCTTGCCATCTTCCATTTAACCCAGCAAACCCAAGTCCCAAGTTTCTCCCCCATCAAACCACTCCTCCAGAAATTTGTTGAGATTTCTCTTGCCCACAGATGCCCTTCCCTTAAGCCTTTCTTTGGAAAGGTGTATATGTTTATTATTTATTTCTAAGACATTTCTGAAGAAAGAGGACACAATGTGCGTTTAGTTGACCGTCATGGACTGGAAGTCCCACCTGCCTCATGATGGAGGGTGGAGGGCATGGAAGTGTTTTCTTTTTTATGATTTTACACGGATGGACCTAACCAGACTGTGCAGTCTTTCTAATCAATGACACATTTACAAGAAATTCAAAAATCTGCACAGAGATGGAAGGAAAACTTGTTTTTATTACATAATATTTGAGAGTGTGATTAAAATATATTTTAATCTATGAAACTAAAATCGGACATGTCCCTAAAGCACCTCTTCAGAATCCTAAGTTTCATAGAATATGCTCAAGAAACCACTGGCCTAGTAAAATGAGCCTGATATTTGGAGTCAGACAAACTTGATTCAGAACATGGCTCAATCATCTATTCTCTCCAAATGTCAGTTTCCTTAACATCGATACCACCTCCTTAATCGGTACCCACCTCCTTAATTACTGGGAGGATTAAATGGGGTAATACACATGAAAAGCACCTAGCACAGAACCTGGAGATTAGTAGGTGCTCAATAAATGGAATTACTCTTCCTCCTTCCCACCTCATACTGAGCTATCCCCCATGCCCACTTTGTTCATGCTATTTTTCCACCTCCCCCCTCTCCACCTCTTGAATGACTGCTCAGTTTTCAAGGTTCACATCAAACATTCCCACATTTACAGAGTCTTCTCCAACCCGGCAGAAGGTTCATTGTTCATACCTCTGGCACCTGTTCACACTTCTGTTGTAGCTGCTATTTCTCTGCAAAAGAGACAGCTGTGTGCACACACCTGTCCTTCGGGTGGAGAAGGATTCCTTAAAGGCAACATCCTGATCCTGTTCCTAAGATTCCCCCCAGCACCCAATATGGTAGCTGGCACATAGTAGGTACTCAGCAAATGTTGGAATCGAATTGCACTGCAACAAACTAAACTGGATTATGGGTAGCCTTAAACAACTTCCAGGCTGAGACACAAAAACCAAGTCGTGACCCAAGGCAGACAGATTCTAACTTGTCCACATTGCAAACACCTTGTTCCTTTCTTGCGGGAGTTTCTGAGCTGTTGTCATCATGACCTCTGCCTCCAACCTTGCCACTATGCCAAACACAAGTAAACACGTTCAACTCCACGAGACAGAACCTTGGTTTGGCTTCGCCCTTGCCCCGCCCCATGAGACAGAGTCAGGAGGACTAGACAGAGCTTACCTGAATTTATGGGAACCCACTGGGTGGGGATAGGATTTTTCATTCGCAAGAATGACTTGTTTAGCTCTGGGGCTGGGCGAGGGCAGGATGCTTTCTCTGTTATTCTTCTCTTTACCTTCCTGGGCAGCACACGGCAGAAGAAGATGTCTTGGGCCTGGACCTCTCCCCTCTTCTCCCCTCTACCTTCACCTCCTACCCAGGCACGGTCGTGCCATTAGTCAGGCAAAATAGAGATATGACACAATCTGCAAGCAGGACCCTGTTCCCCGGCCTCACACAGAGCCTGGGGGTGGAAGAACATACTGGGAGTCACTGGCCTAATGAAGAATGCAAAGTCCCTACCCTCAAGAAGCCCCCAGTCTGATAGGGTGGGGCGGGGGGACAAAGCACAACTCCCAGGCTGATGTGGTCACATCCACACCGAGGTAACACCCAGTCTAGTGGGGGAGACAATGCATGTGCACACAAGCATCATCCAAAACTGAGTGGATTCGGCACTGGTCATGTGGCCCACCGCGTCCCTACTGTGTGCCAAGCGTTTAACATATGTTCTCACTTACAAGGTCATCACCCAAGTGGTCCCGTCTCAAAGCCGCCTTACCATCCACAAAGGCCACCCAAAAAATGATAATTTCAAAATAACTCAGCTTGTGGATTGGAATTCCTTAACCCCACCAGAAGGGATTTGTAGGTCAGAGCGATGCTGTGGAGACCTCCTTGCCCTCCGATGCTCCTTGATCTCCAGGCTCTCCTTCCTGACACAGGGCAGCTGCCCTCACAAGGCCCTGCTCTCTTAGCCCCGCCCCCAACTCCCCCTCTCCCTCCCTCCTCTCCATTCTACATCACATTTGCTCAAGGATTATTCTGACAAGTCGGCACCCTCCTCAGAGGCTGAGGGAGGCAAAGCAACTGAGTAAGCCAAGCCGAATGTGCTCCAATGGGCAGGGAGGAGGGAACGCCTGGGAAGGAACACTCGTGCACTAATAATTTCCATCCTGTCACACACATATTACCTCACTTCAGCCTCACGGCCACTCTATAAGGTTGGCGCTATTATTTCTATTCTATAGAAGGAAAAAAACCGAGCTTAGCAAATAATGTGGGGCCAGCGGCATACCACAGCTCAGTGGTAGAAGAGGGACTTGAACCCATGACGTCTGGCTTCCATGCACAGAGAAACACTAAAAGAACAAATACCAGTTAGAACGGTGCCCAGAGGGAAGGAGTCGGGTGACTCAGGGCTTTGAGGGAATGCTTTGTGGAAAGCACTCTCCGGGGTGTGGTAAACTCTTCAGTACCTCAGGATATGTATGTGTTTGTGTCTGTATGTGTCTGGGAGGTAGGTGAGGTGACCACAAGGAGTTCCCCTCAGCCGTGGTCCACCTCTTACAGCTCACGGTGTGGGAGGACATTCCATGCGGAGCCACTCACGCTGAGGAAGTGCAGGGGCAGCTGTGAGGTCACCTCCAACCCTGAGAAAGACGCACGGGGACTCTCACCCGGGGTCAGAGTGGGCCAGGGGACTCCTGAGAGTATAATTCACTCAGGGAATCTTGCCACAGAACGTGAAGATTCTGTCTCTGACAACAGGGGGCTGGCAGGGCAGAGAGGGTTGTCCCCCTTTACAAGCAAGAAAGGTGGGGCCCAGTGACGTTTCACTGCCGTAGAGGAGTTGGGGCCAGGCTCACGCCCCGACCTCCTGACTCCCACCACACCCTGCAGCCGGCCCAGGCTGCCGGGGAGAAGCAGAGAGTTCTACACCTCACTCCCATGTCCCCAAACCCCCCCCCCAAAATGGTGCTCCAGATGGGGCTTTAACACTTCCCTCTTTTCCTTCTGGGGCCACCAAGTGACTGTGTGCGCATTGGGTAGCTCCTCAGAGTCTGGTAAGAGAAGGCACCCAGTGAACGGAGGGGTGCGGGCAAGAATGGCAGATGGTATAAAGAGAAGAGCGCTGGGCAGGAGTCCATGGGGACCTCTTCCTGTTCTGCCACAACCCAACACCCAGGACAGCCTTCCTTCACTACCCAGGAGGGGGTGAGAGCACACCGTGCTGTACAGAACCCTTGGAGGGCAGGGGGGTGCAGGAGGATGGAGGGGGCCGAACAGTTGGGGTGCATATGCCTTTCCTCAATGCCCACCTCCCTTCAACTGGATTAGCTCCGACTTAACTGTTTTATGCGTCCACACTTGCTGGCAGGCTTCTGCTTGAAGAAAGGTTCAGGCCTCCTACCTTCTTGCTTAAGAACACCTTTGTACAGGGTTTGTTTTCAATCCTTTTCTGCCGTATGGGTCGAAATCAGGATTCCCCGTTTAGGAGGAGGTTCCTACGCGGAGCTGGAACAGGCCGAGGGAGTTTTCTCCCCTTCGCTGCTCCTGAGTACCCCCCCGCCAACTCTTGATCTCAGAAGTCTTGAAAATATGGCTTCTCTTTGAGGCCACCTCCCCCAAACACCTTCCCCTTCAGTATCTGAACCTTCTGAACGTCTCTCTCTTTTACTCCCCTTGTGGTCCTTGCCCTGCCAAATTTGGAGGCTACTCCCAAGTGTTTTCCTCAGTCCTTCAAGAAGGGAGTTTGTGTGGGATATTTCTGAAGCCCTCGAACACATAGGCTGTGCCTGTGCCCTCGGATCTTCTCACAGCCCGTCGTGCATCCCTGGTCACCCACGGTCTTCCTGTTTCACCTGCACGTTGAAGCCTGTGGAGCTGTCTCCCAGCCCCATCAGTTGTAGAAGATTCCAGCAGAATGCTTGGGTTAATTCCCTTTTCTCTTCATCATCTCTGAGCTCTGTTAACCCCCTTCCCCCGCCTTCTTTATTTATTTATTTATTTATTTATTTATTTATTTATTTATTTATTTTTGAGAGAGAGACAGAACATGAGCTGGCAGGGGCAGAGAGAGAGACAGGGAGACACAGGATCCGAAGCAGGCTCCAGGCCCTGAGCTGTCAGCACAGAGCCCAACGCGGGGCTCGAACTCACAGAATTCGAGATCATGACCTGAGCCCAAGTAGGATGTTTAACCCACTGAGCCACTCAAGCGCCTCCTCCCCACCCCCCACCTTCTAGAAAGCCCACAGCTCCATGATAGTCCATCTAAATACCCAGAGTGCCAGGACAAAGGGGACCAGGGGGGGAACAAGTGTTCTATCCTCCAAACACCCCTCCCCATGATCTGAGGAGGTTTGAGTAGATACCCAAAGGCAGTAAGACGAGAGCAAGAATTGGAGGACGCTTCAGTCCACAGCTCACCCTGGAGAGAATCCCTCCCTGTCAGGGGGCTGGATTGGATGATCTTGAGCTCTTAGCCCTGGGGCCCAATGGTGGGGCTGCCCCCAGGCCTTGGTGCTGGTCAGCAGAGTCTCTTCCCCCTCTGACCTTCCAGGAGGCAGCTCTTCCCCTCCCTATGTAGGTCTGTTGGCCTGGTCTATGAAGTAGACCCATGAGGCCAGGAGGAGGTAGAGGGAGAGGGTGCATGCTGTCAGTACCCCCAAGGCAGACATAAAAACCACCCTGAGGTCAGAAGCCTGAACATCATGCATGTACCACAACCCATAAATCTTGACCCCATTTCTAGCCACAGTGAGCCCTGGGGATTATGGATGAAATGGGTAGATTGGGGAAACACCTCAAAGCCTACAAATGCTCCCCACAGCCCAGGCCCCGAGCACAGCTGGAACCCCCAACAGTCCTATCCTCAGCACCCAGAGGACAGATGGGAAGGCAGCGGTTGTAGCCTCACACACCCACCCCACCACTCACCATCCAGACTTTGGGAGGGTCCCTCAGAGCTTTCTGGGGGGCCTGGGGATGATAGGAAGGTTACCAGCAATAGGGCCTCTGGGAGGGAACACTCCTCAAAGCCTTGCAGGAGCCCCAGTTTCAAGGCAAAGAAACATCCCTGCCCTCAGGGAGCTCCCACTCCAAGGGGAAGACCCTGGCCTTATTTGGGGTAGGGGGTCAGGCTTGCTTGCTGAGACACCTCAGGGCTCCTCCACTGCTCCCTCCCCCAGGGAAGGGCGGGGCTGAGGGTGGAGACTGTGAGTAATCGAGGTTGCAGAGAAATACACTTCCAGGGAAAGTGACTCAGAGGCCGGAAGAGAGTGAGAACCGGGCTGGGCCCTCACCTGGCCTGGTGGGCACAGCTGCCCCAGGCACCTGGGGAGACCCCTGTGCCCTCCCAAACCCTCAGGCTCTACTACTCCGAGAAAAGGGCCTCGCAGGGGTGACATGTGCCCAGGGGTGCCAGATAGATTCCCAGGGTCAAGAGTCCTGCAAATGATGGCAGGGTGGAGAGGAGACCTTAATGGATTCCTCTCCCAGAGCCCTGACTTCTCTCTGCCAGAAGCTCAAAAGGTGTTTGCAGAGAGCACCCACCCCAGGTGCCCGTTCTCCCTCCAGGCGTGTGCCTTGGGGCAGAGGCCATCTGAACCTCTCAGAGCACTTTGCACTTTCAACCTGGCTGGGACGCCTCTAGCTGGTCCAGAGAGACTGTGAGCTACATGAAGCCAGAGACCAGCCTGACTGTGGCTCAAGACAGTACAGAGCAGATTCCCGGTAGGTGTTTAAAAGTGTTGAATGAAAAAATGACCCACTAAGTACAGTATTTCTTTTTTTTTTTTTTTTTTTTTTTTCAACGTTTTTTATTTATTTTTGGGACAGAGAGAGACAGAGCATGAACGGGGGAGGGGCAGAGAGAGAGGGAGACACAGAACTGGAAACAGGCTCCAGGCTCCGAGCCATCAGCCCAGAGCCTGACGCGGGGCTCGAACCCACGGACCGCGAGATCGTGACCTGGCTGAAGTCGGACGCTTAACCGACTGCGCCACCCAGGCGCCCCTAAGTACAGTATTTCTTAAGGCCAGTCATGTGCCTCCATCTCCACTCCATCTTGGGGATGCCACAGCCTCCGAACCGGTCTCCCAGCTTCCTCTCTTGACCACCTCCAGCCTTCAGCCATAATACAGCCAAAGGATCTTTCAAAAACACAGTATCATTACACTTCAAACACCATTGCTTCCCGCTGATCTTGGGATAAATCCAAAATCTCTAACCTAGCCCACAGGAGCTGACCCTGTCTATACCCCCCACCCAGCCTTCTTACTATAAGCCCCTCATTCTTTGTGGCACTGAATTTTCTTTGGCACTTCAGGTGGACAGCTATCACTCCTACCTCAGGACCTTGGCACTTACAGTCCCCTCCCCCTGCCAGCTCTTTCTCTTTTATCCTCTGAATCCACTTGCCTAAATCTTCAGGTCTCAGATTAATTGTCTCTTTCTTGGGGAAGCCCTTCCTGATCCCCCAAAGGAAAGTTCCCCATTACATACCCTCAAGGCAACCTCAGCTTTTCTTTCAGAGTATTTTACACTGTTTGTAATCATGCATTTTCACAGTTATTTCATCAACGTCTATCCACCATACTCATGCTGCTCCTACCCCAAAGACCATCAGCAGCATGTGGACCAATGCCCAGCCCCAAACCAAGAACACACCTGACCCAGAAATGCCCCGCACCACATGGGACTGGGATTCGGGAAGTACTTGAACCAAGAGGTCAGCCCCACCCTGTGCAAAAGGTGTGGGGGGAAGGAACTCGGGGGGCAGCATACTCACCTGGAAAGGGAAAGCTGTGGAATATTTAGAGAGAGAGATAAGGTGGCCAAAAAGCAGGAAATGAGCTGTGGGGAGCTGTTGGCTGAGACAGGGCAGTTTAGAATGAAGGCTGCAGATCAAAGCCACAGGAAGTGGGCTGGTTTTTTCAGTAACGGAAGAATCTGATCAAAGCCACACTTTCCGGTCTGGGTGGGGTAGGCAATTCATTCACTTATTCATTTGTGTTTGTACATTATCATACGATCACTCCACAAATATTGATGGAGCACCTCTCTCTGAGCCAAGCACTGTGCTGGGCCCTGGAAATACAGTGCTGAATAAAAGTGGACCTGGCCTCTACCACCTTGAGTTTACAGGCTTCGAGCTTAGTGTCCAGACCAGTTTCACACTGCAAATCTGCCGTCCTTTTAGTGGATCACAGCCAGCATATTTTGAAATGAAATACAGACTAGAATGGAATGAGATGGGATGGAACGGAATGGAAAATATCAGTGTATCCCACATAGTAAGGAAAAGTATTGTTTCAGTTATTTATGTACTGTGTGAACTGGGTCCCAGCATAAAATGTATTTCTCAGTGTGGGTCACAACCAAAAAAAGTCTGAAAGCTACCAGTCTAAACATTACTTAAATAACCCCAGAAGTCTATAGCTGATGTCTATGCTAGGGAGTGAGCAGAGATACAGGAGTGCTAGGGGAGAATAGGACAGTAGGATCCCACTGGTCCGGGCTGGAGAAGGCTAGTCAGGGACGTCTTCCCTGGGGTGAAAGGCAGGGCAAAGGAGCAGAGGAGGCAGAGAAAACTGAGTGTGCCATCTGGGAGAAGAAGCATGGAAAATGTAAGGGGAGGAGGGGGCAGGGGCCTGTAGTCCGGTGAGCGGAGGAGAGGACAGCATGACATGCAGATGGAGAGGTAGGAAGGACCCTTATGTGGTTTGTTGAAGGGTTTGTTCTTGACCCTAAAAGCAAGGAGAAGCCACAGATGGGTTTATTCATTCATACACTCGACAGTTTGCTTGACCTGGCTGTCCTGGTGCTGGAGGCACGGAGGTGAACGAACCTGCACGCCTCTTCTAGGCCAGCTAGAGAGTCGCGATACATGGGAGCGGTTACTCCAATGGGCAGACTCACATCCTATTTAAGTAAACTGATGCCTTGGGTTGGGTTCCCCCAGAAGCAGACTCTAAGACAAGAATGAGCATGCAAGTCATTTACTTGGGAGGTGATCCCAGGAAGCACTGGTAGGAAAATGGAAGTGACACAGGGAAAGGGAGGAGGCCCGTTGCAGGGGATGGACCCACAGCCTTGGGCAACCATCTCTATCTGCCAGGAGACCTCTGGGAGACTGTGAGGGGCACACTTCCTAAGGGGCAGGAGCTGTGGTTTCCATACTCCTGGGGCACTCCTGGCCTGTCCTCCACATAGGCTGGGCTGCTCCTGTTGCAGAGATAGCCATCTGGCAGGATAGCAGGGTACAGCGCCAGAGGGATATGGACAGGGCACTGGCCATTTCTGCCAAAGTCATCCTGTACCACTTCTAGAGGATTCTGTGGTCCCTTAACTCATCTGCATTTGATTTAAGGATTACCCCAAAATCTCTAACTCCACTCCTCACTTTTCCTCTAATCTCCGAATCTTTATATCAACCAACCATCACTCAGACCTCCCCCTTTGGATGCCCCATGAGCACCTCAAACCATCAAGCCCTAAACTTAATTCATATGAGTCCCCATCCCCACCATCAGAGCAACACCTCCAATTTCCCTGTTGGGATGAATGGCACCCCAATTACCCTGTCATCCAAGTCAGAAACATAACATCCCTTCTCCTCCTCTGCCTCCAACCATCAGACAACAGTCCCTTAGTCCTGCCCCTCCCTGGTCCAGGCCACCACTGCCCAGCCAGAGGATGCCTCAGCCCCTTTCACCAGGTCTCATCAGCTGCCTGGCTGCCTTCCTCACCCCCATCGGGCCATCCCAGGTCAGCCTTCCAAAATGCAGATCTGGTTGTGCCAGTCCCCTGATCAAAATCCTTCACACCTCCTCACTGCCCTGAGGATGAAGTCCAGACACCTACTTGCATACAAAGGCTTCCATGTAGGGCATCACCCTTGGCCATCCTGGTGTCCCCGCTCCATCATTGCCACCATCTCACCTCATCTGCTCCAACTATTCAGATTATTCCTAATTCCCCCTCACATACCCATTCCTTTGCCCTTGTACCTACCTGGCCCGTGACCCTTCTGGTCTCAGCTCAGGCTGAGTCCCCTAGAAAGGCCACCCTGATCTCCCCCAAATACCTTACACGTCCTCCTTTACAGCAAGGATGTCATGAAATAGCCACTGTTTAACTGCAGATCTGCCTCACCAACTATATCGTGAGCTCTTTGAGGGTGGGACATTATTTCATCTTTGTTTCCATAGAACCTAGCATGTGGGCTTCTCCCAGAAAACGCTCCATTAACATTGGCCCACCAATGAAGTGACCAGGCTCAGGTGACACTGATGGACAGTGGCTGAGCTGAGATGGGAAGCCATCAGCACAGGTGACAGACACCTGTTAGGACAAGACAGCATAGAGTACTCCTTCCTCTACTGGCACGGCACTCCTGAACCCTGTCAACAGGACCTAGAGTTGTCGTGAGAGTGGGGACACGTGGCACCTAGCCATCCTCACTCTCTCAGGACCAGAAGCAGGGTCAGACTGACAGACAGGCTTTGAACTAGGCAGAGCAAAAGGTTTCTATCCTGCTGGGTACTACAGACAGCCTTGGCTTCAAGGGGCCATGTGCACACAGGGCTGTACCCACATGGGCCAAGTGCCCAGTGAGGATTAGGTGATAGATTTGCCATCTGTGACTCTGGACGTGTCCCTTCCCCTCTCTGGGCCTCAATCCCCCCATTTGTATAATGGCAACTTATACCAGGTCGATTCTAGTTCAAAAATACTATGAAGCGAGCCTGAGGGCCAAGTCCAGGACCCACGACATGGTGTGGAAAGGATAGTATTTAGGAATGGCTGCCTCTGTCCAGCCTCTGCCCTTGGTACCTGTTCTCCGAGCGAGTCCCTTCACCTCCCTCAGTTTCTTCATCTGTAAAAGAGAATATTGGCATCTACAGAGTAAGATTGCTATAAGGAGAAATGCAATGAATCTGTAAAGTACCCAGAGCAGTGCTCCACCCATAATTGGTGCTATAATCAATGTGGGCCCTTTCCCCTGATACTAGAAGGCACCTGTGAGTGCTGGGCACACCCCGGCTCAGCCTCCAGAGCACCAGCCTCGAAAATTCTTCCCTCACTTACCTCCCATGCCTGCCTCTCCCTTCTCCCCCATATGTGGCTTCCCTCAGCACCAAGCTCAGCTCCTTGCCTGAGTCTGGCAGAGGGCCAGAGTGGCCAGGTGAGTATGGTTAGCCACAGATGTGACCACCCAAGATCCTAGACCAGAGCGGCAGAGCCTGGATTCACACTGAGGTCTGGGGGCTCCAAGTCCAGAGCTCCCATCACAAGACAGCAGACCCCCATGTGATACAGGCCCACAGGCTTGCTGCCCACTCGCTGTCCAGCCACCCTCCCTCTGTCCCCAGGTGACCCCACTGCGTTCCTGTGGCTTGGGGTTTGCAGTTGCGGTGGCGGGTGACCAAAGGTTTGGCACCCTCCCACCAGCAAGTGGGGAGGGGGCTCCAGGGGCCAAATTCTTCTTCAAATGAGATTCCCGTGGTTTCCTCAGCTGAGACGTCTGCGGAGCAGAGAGCAAACAATGTGGAATTAAATTTCTCTGGAAAACAGCCTCTGCGAGTGAAGATCTAAGCATCCCTTTGGGCATGGGGCCGACTTCGCCGGGTGCCAGGCTGGACTCCCACTGACTTCCAAGCCCAGCAGTTGAGCAATGCTAACCCCTGAGGCCATGCACCCCTTACCCCCACCAGCAGCCTCCCCACCCCGTGTGACCTCAGAACTGTCACCAGAGAAGAGCTCTGGCTTTTCTTGGACTCGGCTGGGGCACCCTGACCAGGGACAGCTGAGAACCCCCAAACAGGAGCATCCTTCTGGGACAGGTCCACACCAGCTGCGTCTGCCACCGCCACCACCACTGGGCGGGATTCAGGATCAGGTTGCAAAGACTAGGGGACGTGGTGAGACTGGCTGTCTCCCTGGGTCCCTAGGCCCCAGCAGCATATTCTAGAGTGACAGACCCCAAGAGGCACAGAAGAGGAAAGAACAAAAAAGCACAGCCACCAGCGAATTTCCCCAATCCCCTGCCCAATATCGTCTTAGATCCTGGCAGGAAAAAAAAAAAAAGGCCCCTACACATGTGATGTATTCGTACAATGGAGCACCACACGGTCATAATAAGGAAGGACATACTGACACATGATACAACATGGATGAACCTTGAAATCATTATGCTAAGTGAAAGGAGCCAGTCACAAAGACACATATTGTATGATCCCATTTATAGCAAATATCCAGAAAAGGTAAATGAATGGAGACAGAATTCAGATCAGAGGTTGCCAGGGCCCGGGGTGGGGGTGGGGCGGGTGGGGGGGTGGGGGGATGTGGAGAAGGAATGGGGAGTGACTGTTTAATGGGTATAGTATTTCCTTTTAGGGATGATGAAAACATTCTGGAACTCAATAGAGAGGATGGTTGCACAACATTGTGAGTGTGCTAAGTGTGGCTAATGTTACATTTATGTTATATGTGTTTTACCACATTAAAAGAAAAAAAAAAAAGAAAGTCCCTGTCCCTGGGTCCCCCACTTGCAGAGGGATCCTGCTGTGGCCGCCCCTGAGGAATGAGGACTCCAAAGGTCTGAAGTGGATGTACCCACCAGAGCCACAGCCTCCCTTCTAGAACACACTTGACACACTATTTTATTTCCTGCCTAAACACCCTGAGACTTCTCCAAGTTCCTTTTCCCAAAGGCAAACTGCAGTCTGGGCCCAAGGACAGACAAGGGACAGCAGTTTGCAGGGGAGTAGATGGAATTTAGCTTATCTGGCCTTGCCTGTCCACCCCTTCTGGTGCAGGGTGGAGCCAAGAATGACAAGAGAAGAGGGTCAGACCACAGGCCAGGGCCTGGGACCCAGGGGCCAGCCCTCCCTGGGCAGCTGCCTGCTGGCACAGAATTTTAAGTCATCAGAGAATTATGAATTTGACCCTGGCCCTCAAGGTCATTATGAAGGTATATATGCCAAGATGTATGGATAGAACATACTTCATTAACGGTGTGTAAGCTTGACTTAGAACTTTTGAATATTTAGACTCATGGTATTTGGGCATCTGTATTCACCTTCTATTGCTGTGTGTTAACAAATGACCACAGAGTGGCTTAAAAGAACACGGATTTATGAACTCACAGCTCCACAGGTCAGAAGTCCAGGTGGACTTAACTGGGTTCTCTGCTTCAGTTCCTGTAAGGACGAAACCAAGTGTCAGCCGGGCTGGGCTCTTGTCTGGAGGTTCTGGAGAAGAATCTGCTTGCAGGCTCACACAGATTGTTGGCAGAATCCAGTTCCATGTGGTTGTAGGACTGAGGTCCCCATTTCCTTGCTGGCTGTCAACTGAGGGTCACTCGAGTCAAATCTTTCTCATGCTTCAAATCTCTATTACTTCCCGTTCTGCTACCAGATGGGAGGGAACTCTCTTCTTACAGAGAATTCATCTGATTAGGTCAGGCCCATCTAGTTCACCTCCATATTTTAAGGCCAACCAACTTGAAACTTTAAATTTTTTTTTTTAACGTTTATTTATTTTTGAGACAGAGACAGAGCATGAACGGGGGAGGGTCAGAGAGAGAGGGAGACACAGAATCTGAAACAGGCTCCAGGCTCTGAGCGGTCAGCACAGAGCCCGACGCGGGGCTCGAACTCACGGACCGTGAGATCGTGACCTGAGCCGAAGTCGGCCGCTCAACCGACTGAGCCACCCAGGCACCCCAACTTGAAACTTTATATCTGCAAAATTTCTTCATAGTGTACCTAGATTAGTATTTGATTAAGTAGAGGATGGCATCTTAGGATTCTGCCTCCGATTGCCCCTATTTGTAATCTTTCCCAGGGTCTTGGAAATGTTAGGGGACAACTGCTCCAGCCAGGCAGGTCCAGTTCTCTCTACCTCAAGACTTAACTCATGGGAGCTTTGCTTAACCTAGAGCAACCATGGCCCACTTCTATGGTGTCAATGCTACCCTTTCTCCTTCAAGGACCTACTGAAATGCTACCTCCTCCATGAAGCCTTCTGCCTGCACCTCAGACAGAATTAATCTCCCCCAGGGAACACTTTACTTATACCCCTCCTCTGTGGCACATCCCAGCCTGCCTTGGGTTACAGTAGAGAGCTCTGAGTCGTCTCTGCCCACTAGACCAGGAGCAACCTGTACCAGGTCCAGCAGGGATCCAGAGAGATGAATCCAATGTGGTCCTTGCTTTGGAGGATGCCAAGTCCAGCAGGATCAATGAACCTAATAATAATTACCATTTATAAATATTTAGTGCGCGGGAATCAGGAATCATTGCACATACCTTTCAAACATCCCAGAAAACTGAGGTTCAGGGACATTAACCAGTTTTCCCAGAGTCACATGGCTCATCGGTGGGGAAAATTGGGAGTCCAGCTCCAGAGTCTAAATTGTAAGTCCTACACAATATTGGCTCACAAAATCTTAAAGAATTCAAGCCCCCCAACTTCTCATCTGGGGTCAGACACTGTGTTAATCAGGCTGTCACCGCTGTACTCACTGCAACATTTTGGTGGCTTCACATATGAAGATTTCTTTCTCACATAGGTGCAGTGGGTGTGGGCTCTGCTCCTCACAACTCTGCAGGGGCCAGGACCCCTCCACCCCACTCTGGTGAAGGCCTTATCATCTTCCCCTGGGCCCTCCATAGCTGACCATTGGACAGGGAAGAGAGTGAGCCAAGGTGAATTTTTCAGGGATCAGACCAGGATAAGACACAGGTGACATTTCTTTGACTACATTCCACCGGCCAGAACTCAGTCCCTGGTCCTGTTTAACTGCAGGTGAGGCCGGGAAGTGCAGTCTCACTGTGTGCCCAGGAGGAAAAGGAAATTGAATCTGGGGAACAGACAACATGGGTGTTGCCACGGATGCCATGCTCTTTGGCCACACGTGGCTCCAGGGGTGCTGTGTGCAAACGGCCACCAGGTGCATGACAACAGAGCTGAGCTCAGGAAGTGAAGACAAGGGTGGCCATGCTGGCGGGGGGATTGGGGGCAGGGAGGTGTGAGAGCACAGTGTGTCCTTTTACTCACTTACCAGGCTCAGCAGGAAGCCTTGCTCATCCAGTGAGCTCACTGTGGGCCTAGAGCTATGCAGAATCACCTTCTTCCTCCCTCGAGCTAGCCGGGGATCCTCTTCCATAGGGCCAGGCCTGGGCAGATGGTCCAGCAGCTTGGGTCCAGGGGTGGAGCACAGGCACTGATGTCCCAAGGAGCATCCTTCCATCTCCCCTCCCCCAAAAGAATGAAAGTCCAACAAGGTCTGCCCAAGGGGAGCATTGTCAAGCCCTCAGCCTGCCTGTTTTTGGGTCCAGGTAACTGCTTTTCTTTTCAAACTTAACTCTGGTTAAGGTATAAGAATCCACAAATTATGTTCCAAAGCCAAGTATGGATTATTTGGTCCAAAGAGGCCACACAACTTATCCTTGATCGAATGATCCAGGCTCTGCCATAAGAGAGGAAGGGGTGGACAGGAAAAGGGCATTCTAACAAGAAGCATGTCCACACCTGCACTTGGGGCCCACCCAGTGCTGCTCCCCAGAGAACACAGGGTAGAGAAAATGCCAAAGTGCTGGCCCTGGGCCCTAAGAGGGTAGGTATTCCTGGGGCCCCAGGACCCTGTGCAGTGGGGATGGGAACTGCACAGACCAGCCTGCACTGACTTCACACGCCCTGGTTGGTATCAGGGGAGGGCCCAAGAAGGCAAGGACCTGAGTTTCAGTCTGGCTCTGTCACCACTTGCCGTGGGCCCTTAAGCCACCCCTAGCCCCACCTCTGTGCCTCTCTGAGCCTCAGTGACCCATCAGTCCACTGAGATCTGACCTTCAGAGAAAAATGCACATACCCCTAGGGTAGCACAAAATGATCCATCGGCACCTGGGAAGAAGAATTTTAGAATTCAAGGTATATGTATGTGCATGTATTTCCGTCTAAAAGTAAGGAGGAAATGCAGCTCTAATAATATTTGACATACAGATGTTATGTACCCCTTCTTGGCCGATCACGTCCCCCACATTGGTCAATGTCTGCAGGGAGGTGCAGGTGCCCCTCAGGCAGACAACTTGAGAGTGACGTGCTTACTCTCTTGTTTGCTTTGCAACAGATCGTGACCTACCGCCGCTTACATATGCCCAGGTCAGTGGAATTTGCAGATTGTAATGTCTGATTCAATCTAAATTAACCCTCCTAAAGAAAGGACAAGTGGCCTAAAAAGATTTCTGCAAAGACACGGCAGGAAAGGCGCTTCCCCCTTAATCCTAGGACATGATTTCATGTGACATTTCATAAAGGAAAAATAAGGGTTGTCTGTTGAGATTTCCAAAAATGAAATCCTTTTCAGCAGGATAATGGCGAAGTTTAAACAGTTGTTGAGGAAGTAACTTTTTTGGGCAGGAAAATAGTATATAGAGCCTTTAGAAATAAAGTTTGAAAGTGTTCCCATTGTTATAAGATTTTGTGGCTGGAAACCTTGTGTGTTCCCAAAATCTTTCATATCCACCCTTTAAAAAAAATTTTTTTTTAACTTGGTTAAAAATCTTCCAAGTGAGGGGCGCGTGGGTGGCTCAGTTGGTTGAGGGTCCGTTCATCTCTTGATTTTGGCTCAAGTCATGATCCCAGGGTCATGGGATTAAGCCCTGTGTTGGGCTCTGCGCTGAGCATGAGATTCTCTCTTTCTCCTTCTGCCCCTCTCCCCCGCTCGCTCACTTTCTCTCTCTCTAAAGTAAAAAAAGAAAAGAAAGAAAAAAAAATCTTCCAAATGAGTTTGAGTGGGTTTTAAATCCATTTGCTGAAAGTATTAAAATGCACCACATTCCAATTTCTTTGCAAGAACAACTGATTGACATGAGAGAGGATGGAAATTTGAAAGTCAATTTTGAACAAAACCTTTGCATAATTGGTGGATGGCACTGAAAATTGAAACATGAATGTCATGACTTAATGAGCTGAGCCCACAATGCACCTCGTCCGTCTGGATCTAGGTATCTCCATGAGGCCTCCTTTCTAGCCGTGACAGCCTTAAAAGCTGAATATGAAATAAACCGAATTTAGGACCAGACATTCAAGCCACTGCTCTACGAAGTGTTAAATCAGGCTTTTCAAAAAATAAAGAAGCATATTCAGTGGTGGTGTTCTCACTATGAAAGCAAAAAGGGATTTTATACCATGATTAAATGAAAAGCCTTAAAAATTACTTTAAAACTTGGTGTTTATTATATTTTTAATTTCTATTTGTATGGCTTTACAGTATGCATAATATTGTACATTATAGCTAATTTGTACCTATATGGATAATGCACATAATGCATTTTGTAATGTACATATACTTATGTAATGTACATACTAATATATATTTGTGTGTGTGTGTGTGTGTGTGTATAGTTCATGTATGTAACATTCTATGTATATAATTTGTAAACTAATAGCTATGGGGGGGGTGCTTGCTCAACATTTTTTGCTGATGGGACGAATGGATTATAAAGCTTGAGTTCAAAGATGGCTTCAGTGCCAGGGACCCCTCTGGCTCTGGCATTAGAGACAGCATGGGGCGCCCTTTGTCTTGGATGGGGGTATTCATAACGATAACAACGATGTTCCTGGCTTGGGCCTCACCTGACCTGCAGGTGGAATTTCAGGCATGCACATTTTGTAGCTAAGGAGTCAGAAGAACAGAAGAATAAGACCAGAGAAAACTCCACCTCCTGAAGGCAGCTCCTTTGTAAGGGCAGAATGCCCTCCTCCCTCCCACTGCAACAGGGGAAGGAAAACAAAACTTGCCTCCCGCTCAGGGGGAATCCAGAGGCCCTGAGAGGATAACTATCGTTCCTGGAGCATGACAGCAAATGGCAATGGAGAGCAGGTATAAATTCAGGCCTCCAGAGTGCCAGGTCTGGCCTGTTCTGCTCTCCCTGGACCTTAATGCAGAACCTAGTTCTTACTTACCAAAATTCTCACCACTGTCTCTGTTGAGAAGGCCTTCCTGCTATTAATTTTAGTCTCGAGTGCTGCAAATAAAGCCTGATGTTCAGGTCAGTTCTCTCTGCCCCCCTGCAGCAAAGACCATCCCTCCCCAACATCTTTTGCATCTGTCTTAACACCAAAGAAAAGAGAGTTCCAGAGAAAAGTAAGGCCTGTGCCTCTGCTATGCTTTCAGGGGGCTCGGCAACTCCCAGAAGCAAAGATCTTTCTATAGCACAAATATGTCCATGTTATTCCTTCCCTGGTCCTGCTGTGCCTAAAAGCATCCCCTGTATCTCCACTGCCAGCAACAGAAAAGCCAGGCAGCTGAAGCCCCAACCCACATACCCTTCCCCGCTGGCCCCATATCAGTCACCGGCAGGAAACAGAAACCACACTAGCAAATTTAAGCAGAAAGGAATTCCATGCATCCTGTGCTCACAAAATCATCAGAAAGGCTAGAGGAACAGGCTGCACCTGCAGGAATGGCTCCCAGAAAAACCCGCGACCCGACTTGAGAGCTCGCCTCTGGCGCCTTCAGGAAGGTAAAGAATCAGGAGCCACCCAGTGTCTGTTGACTTTAAGACCATCACCTAACTGGTTCAGGATCAGAAAGCCATTTTTAGGAACAGCCTCTCCACACCCACAAAGCTGGACTCTGGATGCTAGAAGGCAGCTGCCCCCAAATCCCAGTGTCTCCACCACCGTGTTGACCAGCAGCAACAAACCATGTTCCCAAGGCCATTTGATTGACAGAAACTGTTGCCTAACCAGGACTCCAGGCAAGGGAGGGTGAGAAATACAGAAAAATGCATCTGCTGCGTTTTGGGAAATCAATTAACATACGCCATCGCATCAACAAGCTATAGAAGGGGGGCATCTGGGTGGCTCAGTTGATTGAGCATCCTGCTTCAGTTCAGGTCACGATCTCAGGGTTCAGAAGTTCAAGCCCCACATCGGCTGGCTGCTGTCAGTGCAGAGCCCGCTTCAGATCTTCTGTCCCCCTCTCTCTCTGATCCTCCCCTGCTTGCGCTCTCTCAAAAATAAATAAAACATTAAAAGCGAAACAAAACAAAAAACAAGCTATAGAAGAAAAATCACACAACATATCCACAGATGCAGGAAGAAATGCTGCCCCAGGCTCTGAGGAGACTGATCGTGTCAGGGGGAAGGAAGGGTCAGGAGAGGAGCAGAGAGAGGTTGGGGGAGAAGCAGGGTGGCATGGGGATGAGTAGGCAGGGTCTGGAAGGTCGCTGAGACTGGAATCAGTGTTCGAGGACGGGCCTAAGGTGCAGAAAGTGACCAAATGTAAACCAAAAACAGCCACACCTTCCAAGAAAGACTATAACCTGAGGCACAGGGTCATAAGGCTGGGGGGCCTCCCAGCCCTGAAAGAATTGCCATAAAGGCCGTCCTCTGTGCCAGTCCCCAGGGAGGCAGCCAGGACTAATGCCAGAACCACCACAATCCTGGCCCAACGTGATCACCTCCCTGTGACGTGCCCCTTCCACAGCAGATACTCAGCATCTGTCCCTCTGCACTCCCCCACCCCTACCCCATTCTCCCACCCCCCTCCACCCCCAATGCCCTTCCTGAGCTACTGCAGTGGGTAAGGCCACTGCATGTAGTGCACCCAGCTTATAGCTTACAGCTTGCAACCGCCTCATTTTCTTCATTCAAAGACACAACTGTTCCCCAAGCCATGTGCCAGCCGGGCTGCACGAATCTCCAGAGACGCCTTTTAACGTGACCGTCAGGAGGGAGCACCTTTTTATAACTTGGCACAGTTTTGCTCCCTGGCCTCCCATGACGCTGGTTTATCATGCCTCCACCAAGCCACAGGGCATCAAATACTTTGAGGCAGGAAGCCTTTTCACTGAGCATAATGGGGGCACTAAGTGTCCCACCCACCCACCCAGCCATCCCTGAGATTAGCCACTGCTGGGATCACCACGAGTCCCTGAGCTAGTGACTTTGCCAGCTCCCTCTCGGCAGACCGACCTGCCCAGACCTGGCTCGGCTCTGCCACCAGCGCCCTCCCCCCACTGTGACTGGATGCCCCCTTGCAACTCTCTGGGACCCCTGGCACAGAACAAGGAGGGGGTTGGGGCCAGGGAGAGGGGATGTTTAGACTTGAGGTCTTTCTGCCATCACCCCTGCATGGAACATCCACCCCGGGGGCACAGACCAGACCATGCAGAAGGGTAGCCCCTGAGTGAATGAATGAAGAGGAGCAAGGTTATGTACGAGCCCTTCTCAAAGTCCTCCAGACACTCAGAGCGCCTCCCCTTGGTTCAGAAGCCCCATCCCCAGGCTAAGAAGGAAAAAAAAAGAAAATAGAAGATCTATGCCCAGGGGCGCCTGGGTGGCTCAGTCGGTTGGGCGTCCGACTTCGGCTCAGGTCATGATCTCACGGTCCGTGAGTTCGAGCCCCGCGTCGGGCTCTGTGCTGTCAGTTCGGAGCCTGGAGCCTGCTTCGGATTCTGTGTCTCCCTCTCTCTCTGCCCTTCCCCTGCTCACGCTCTGTCTCTCTCTTTACCAAAAAATGAATAAACGTTAAAAAAAAAAATCTATGCCCAGCCTTAATTCCAGTGCACCCCTACCCTGGGCTTGCCACAGTGTGACCCAGCCCAGAGAGTACAGGGGAAGGGTCCTTGCTCACCGATGTCCTCCTTTCCCAAAGGCAAGGACTTCACTTTCTGCTGGTTCTGCCAGCCCACAGTCCCTTTCCTGGCTGCCACATGGTAGGAGGAATGCCCACAGTGCACCTTAGTCCTACAAGGACCTTGTCCCTAACAGGTAGAGCTTGTCCTAATAAGCAGGGCTCCACTGACCACATGGTACATAGACCCCTCTCTCCCATAACAAGGGGCATGGGGCAGGGGGCGGGGGAGCAGGCAAGCAAGAAGCTTGGGAAACATACACGCGCGCACACACACACACACACACAGCCCCAGCAAACGCCAGGCCGGGTCACCACCCATTGTTTCCCTTCCCTGGTGCCCGTGCCAGCCCCACCTGAGCTCATCCAGACACAGGAGGGGTGGGGCCTGTGGGCTATCAGCCACGTGTAGGGCCTGGAGGGGAAGAGGGAGGGAGGGTGGGAGGGCCAGGTGCTGCTCTTCAGGCAGGTCTGAAGGTGAACTGCACCTCCCCCTTGAGCAGTCTTGGTCCCAGGAGTCAGGAGTGAACACAGCCGCCTGCCCGCCCTGGACACCAGGTATGTGCCTTTATTCTTTAAGGACAAGAGAGGGAGACTCAGCACCTTCACCAACCTCATTTAACCCTTTGTCCTCAGCTTCTCCACGTGTCCTGGGACTCCAAGTGAAGGTGGAGAGAAAGGGGAGGAGGCCGTAGATGACAGAGAGATGGTCTCAGGACCACAGACCTCAGAGTTCAGCGCTTTAAGAGAAGGAAATCTGTACCCTTCGGTGTACAGATGAGAGAACCAAGGTCCAGGGCTGGGGTGGAAAGAGGCTTGCCCAAGGTCACAGAGACTTGGGAAGGGAATGGACAGAGAACCCAGGCCTCCTGCCTCCCAGCCCACAACACGAAGCCTGTCCCTGAGCCCCCATGCTGGGCCATTCAGAGGCTGCCAGGAATGGGGAGGGGGGGTGGGGGTGGGCCATGGCCATCCAAGGGTCTGCTTTAGTGAGTCTGGGATGGGAAAATCAGAAGCCACTCTTCAAGGATGGGGGTGGGGTGGGGATGGGCTGTAGAGGCAAAATGCTTTGGAGAGGAGGCTCAGGCTTCACCTTCTGTCGCCCTCCCCCTTTGCTGACCTGGGCTCATAATAGGAGGGAGAGAGTAAGTCAATGAAATGGAAACAGGGATTTGCCAAGGTATCAGGATCCCCCTGCCTCCGGAGCCCTTGGAAACAAAGAAAGTTATTTGAGTCCAAATCAGAAAGGGGAATATATGGGAAGGACCTATGAATAGGGCAGAGCTGGCTGGAGCCCTATACACCCCCAACACATACAGAGGCAGGTGTGTGCGTGCACACACACACACACACACACACACACACACACACACAGAGTCTGGAGCCCCAGCAACCCTCACCTTTACCTTACAGCAGAAAAGAAAGAGCTAGAGAGTGGGCTGGTGAGGGTGTCCAAGAATAAAGGAGTGAGACCCAGCCCCTGCCCTGGAAGTGTTCAAGGTGAGAAGAGAGTTTGAACAAGACCCTGAGGGGCTACCTGCCTTTCACTCAATCCCAGGCCTGTCCCACTGGGTTCCAGAATCCCAGAAGGAGCAGATGTGAAAAGGGTCTTAAATCTATGAGGCAGTAACACAAGGTTAAGAGTTTGGGACTGTGGAGCCAAGACCATCCAGGCTCAAAACTACTGGGTTCAAACCCCATTTCCACCAGTGGATTCTGCAGGCTCTATGACCTGAGTCAAATCCCTGAACCTCTCCAGCCCCATGGTAATAGTACCCTCCTCATGGAGCCACGGAGAAAATGAAATGAGTACATTTTAAGCTCCATTATTATTATATCCCCATCATACAGATGGGACAACTGAGGCTCATAGGGGAAAGGGTAGCAGTTTTCCAATCAGTAAGCAGGCATCCCGAGTGATAACCCCAGCCCACAATGTGCTCTGCAAAGTCAGTAACCCCAGGCTCCTCTGTGGGGCCCAGCCAAAAACCCCTCAGGGTGCACTGAGATCCTGCCCCAGTAAACTCAGGCCACTTGGAGCATGTGAGGAAAGAGTCACAGCTCCGCGTCCTCGGTTGCTCCTAGGAAGGAGCCCAGAGGACTATTCCCTTCCACTGCCATTTATAGACATCCTTCCCAAGCTTGGGATGCACCGCCCCCTCCAGGCCCCAGCCAAGGAGAAGTCTGGCAACAGAGCCTACAGGAGCCATGGGGGACAAGGGACACTGGCTTTTCTCATTAATTTGCTGTGTGACCTTGGGCAAATCGTACACCCTCTCTGGACCTCGGATATCCCTCTGCATTTGAACTCCATGCGGTAAAGGGAGTTAAGAATCCCAAGTCCCGCAGCCTGGGTTTGAATCTCAGCTCTACTTTTCTGGATGTGTGACCTATGTAGATTCCTTAACCTCTCTGAGTCTCAGTTTCTTCACCTGTAAAATGGACTAGTTAATAGAGATACAACAATTCCTAGTGATGTGGGGATTCGAATAGTTACCACGTGTAAAACACATAGGTGAGAGCTTGGCACATGGCGAGTGCTCAGTAAACGGGAGCTATGATTACTATTATGAAAGTGTTATACTCTACATAAGCCCTTCTTTCCAAGAATTTAGAATTGCCCAGCTGCTTTCACTCACCGATTTCCACACCTCTCTCTGGGAGGATACAGGGCAGGAATTCTTATTCTCAGCTCACAGACGAGGAAACTGAGGGTCAGAGTTATACCTTACAGAGCTGTTTGAGCTGGGACTTGAATCTGAATCTTCAGACTCCACAGTTTGCATTTGCCCTAGACTGGTCTCTATTCCTTCTCTAGCCCTGGGGTCTGATGTGATGGAGGCGTTTTGGAAAAAGGGAGAAGTAGAGTCAGGGGGTGTTGTGGGGCACACAGTGAGGCTCAGGGCTAGCAGTGGTCATACAACCAGCAAGTCCCCTCTCCTTACAGTTTTCTTGGCAGCCCCAGTCCCAGAACCTGTCACCACCTACCCAGCCCAACCTATAAGAAACTACTAACATGTGGCATTAAGGCTAGACAACAAGGAGAACTTTCCACACTAAGGGAAACAGGGAAGTCGGAACATCTCTTTCCCAAATGAGCCCACAGGGAATGATTATCAACTGATGATGTCACTGCCAAGCTCAGAACTATTCTGTGGCTCCTCATTGCCCTCAGGGTGCAGCAGGCACTACAGAGCCCAGCCTACATCTGCAGGGTCTGGCCAGCCTGCCTCCCCCCACCTCATCTTTCCCCCCATCCAACTAGGTGCTCTCTGTTTCTCAGATGCTCAGTAATACCTAGTGATGTCCCCTGCCCACTAGGGCCCTGAACATACCTGTCTCTTCACCCTACCTGCCTTGCTCAGCTAGCTCCTGCTTTTCCTTGTTGTCTCCCTTTACATGTCCCTTCCTCCAGGAAGTCCTCCCTGACCTCCACACCAGTGCCTACAGAGTCTCCTTGCTTTGCCTCTTCCCTGGTAACCCTGTTTAGAATTGCTCACCTGCTTGCTTGTCTGTTTCACCAATTGGCCCACATGCAGTAGCAGCTAAATACAGGGTTTCTGACATCAGGCAGGCTGAGGTCCTGTCCTGCTCTGATACTTGTTGGCCGTATGACCCTTGGGCGGGTAACTGACCTCTCTGTCTCTCCAGTCACACATCATAAAATAGTATCTACCTCATATGGTTGTTAGGAGGAGTTTAAATGGCTTTCTGTGTAATATGTGTGCATAGTAATTACTCAATAAATATTAGCTAGTATTTATTTAATAAATAAGGCTGTGACAGAGTAGATATTCAATAACCTCTCAATAAGAGATTTTAAGAATCACTTACATAATGCTTTTTATGTGTCATGCACTGTTCTAAGTATGCTACAAATCTTAACTCATTTTACAGATCAGGAAAACTGAGGTACAGAGAAGTTAATTAACTTGTCCAACATTGTACAGCTACTAAGTAGTAGAGCCAGGATGCAAACCCAGACAGTCTGGCTCCAGTATCCTTGCTTCTTATTTTATTATTATTTTTTAAATACTTATTAAGTAATCTCAACACCCAACATGCCACCCAAACTCACAACCCTGAGATCAAGAGTCACATGTTCTTCCGACTGAGCCAGCCAGGCGCCACTCCACCCCCACCCCCACCCCTGCCAGTATCCATGCTTTTAATGAATGAATAAATAAGCCTTTGCTTTGTGGGGAGGGGTGGCAGGGGCTTCATCTACCAAAGTTACTCAGTTCCCAACCTTGGTATCTTTCAGGTCCTGGGAGCTTCCGGTTGGCAAGCGACATCTCTGGGGTGTAACTGAGGCTGATTTGAAACCAGAGGTAAACCGACAGTCACTGGCCCCACCATGTCGCAAGTGATGTCCAGCCCCCTGCTGGCAGGAGGCCATGCAGTCAGCCTGACTCCCTGTGAAGAACCCAGGAGGGCCCTGCACCCAGCACCCAGCCCCAGCCTGTCACCCCAGTGTCCTTACTACACCACAGAAGGCTGGGGAGCCCAGGCCCTGATGGCCCCTACACCCAACAAGGGGCCCCCCAGCAGGCTCCAGCAAGGCCCACAGACTGGGGCCAAAGCCAGCTGCCTCCTACAGTCCCCTGGTGAGCAGGCCTCAGGGGCCCTGGAGGACCTTGACTCCTACATTGACTTCTCACTGGAGAGCCTCAACCAGATGATTCTGGAACTGGACCCCACCTTCCAGCTTCTCCCCCCAGGAGCTGGTACGCCCTGGGCCGAACCCACCCAGAGCATTACCACAAAGAAAAAGAAAGATGAGCCTGAAGCCTTGGGTAAGGACGTGGGGCACAGTGCCAGGAGGGGGGACCAGACCTCATGAGGAAGAAGGACTTTTTCCAACAAATCAGAGGAGCAGGAGACTATGTCCTATTGGGAGGTGCTGTGCAGCCCTAAACAAGTTACTTAACCTCTGTTTTCTCTCCTGTATAAAGGAGATAAATACAAGTTTCCCTCACTATCCAATTCTATTTTATTACTGATTTTGGAAAGGTGATGGATACCTGTTTTATGCAATTTTTCAGACTTTAAATAAGCTACTATATATAAGAATTTCATACAATGCCATGCAGTAAATAAGAGCTTGATAAATGTGGAATCCCTGAACCTCACTGTTCTATGGTATATCCCTTGAGGTCCTAACCCCGGTCCCCTGAAACTCTTGTAGGATTGCTCTCTGGGCCCCTGTTGCTGTTTAGGGGAGTATCTGTCTGGGGAGTCCCAAGCTGGAAGTAGAGTCACAGAGGTCAGTCTACTTAGGGCAGAACCCTGCTGTGTCTCAGGGGTGGTGTGCTGGTAAACGCCTAACACCTAGCTCCACGATGGGATGGGAGAGAGCCCTGATTTGAAACATCTGCCACCAGGGGCGCCTGGGTGGCGCAGTTGGTTAAGCGTCCGACTTCAGCCAGGTCACGATCTCGTGGTCCGTGAGTTCAAGCCCCGCGTCAGGCTCTGGGCTGATGGCTCGGAGCCTGGAGCCTGTTTCCGATTCTGTGTCTCCCTCTCTCTCTGCCCCTCCCCCGTTCATGCTCTGTCTCTCTCTGTCCCAAAAATAAATAAAAAACGTTGAAAAAAAAAAATTTTAAAAGAAAAAAAAAAAAAAGAAACATCTGCCACCAGGGCTGATTTCAAACTACCAACATGATGTCACTGAATGTAGCACTGGAAAGACATGCCTGTACAAGGCCGTTATTGTATTTATAGTATTTCTACTATACAATACAATAGATATTAATAACCTCAAGAATATAGATGATAGTGGAGTGCCTGGTTGGCTCAGTCAGAAAAGCATGTGACTCGTGATTTCAGGGTCGTGAATCTGAGCCCCACGTTGGGCGTAGAGATTACTTAAATAAACAAAACTTTTCAAAAATAGAGTATAGATTATAGTAAAATAATTGGAATGTGGTGAGTTGTATTTATTACTTTTGTTTTTACCATAAGTTATTTCGTTGTAAGTTTGCATGATTAAAAAAATGTTTAATGTTTATTTATATTTTGAAAAAGAGAGAGACAGTGCAAGCGGGGGAGGGGCAGACAGAGAGGGAGACACAGAATCCAAATTAGGCTCCAGGCTCTGAGGTGTCAGCACAGAGCACGACGCGGGGTTCCAAACCATGAGATCATGACCTGAGCCGAAGTCGGATGCCCAACCGACTGAGCCACCCAGGCGCCCCTATATAATTTGATTTTTAATCATGTCTAAGTTTAGAAATCAGCTGGACAAAATCTGAAAAATTTAACAATCAGCTCTCATGGACTGGTACAACTAACTTCAATATACCACCACATCTAAGGAATTCTAGAAATCCCTACATCTGGTGTCGGTTTCCCCAACAAAGAGTTTCAAGTATACTCTGAGGATAAGGATCAAGAAGCAGCAGCCCCATTAGATAGGCCAGAAGACTGAGATCTCCAGGGCGTTAAACATGGATTAAGGGGTACAATTAGGATTAGAGATAGGGTCCATAAGAATTTATACTTATTGAACACTTATTATGTCCAAGCACTGTGCTGAGCCCCTTACAGGAGAACATTTAATCCTCCCGATCTATTCCCATGAAATATTTTCTGCCCATTTTACAGATGAAAAAACTGAGGCTGATGGACTTCAGTAAGGAGCCAGTCCAGCCTAATCACTGGAGGTGGACAAACCTTAAAGAAGCTATTGACTTCACTTCTTTGTCTCCTACTCCTAGTCTGTAAAACAGAGACGAGTTCTTACCTCAAAGGGGGTTGCAGGGATTAAAAGAAATAACACTTGTTGAGGGTTTATCACAAGTCCTGGCACACTGTTAGTCATTATGAATGACAGCTGGGTTTTTTCTTAATTTTTTTTAACATTTATTCATTTTTGAATAATGAATAAGAGTGAGAGAGACAGAGCATGAGCGGGGGAGGGGCAGAGAGAGAGGGAGACACAGAATCAGAAGCAGGATCCAGGCTCCAAGCTGTCAGCACAGGGCCCGACGCGGGGCTCGAACTCACAGACTGCGAGATCATTATCTGAGCCGAAGTTGGATGCTCAACTGACTGAGCCACCCAGGCACCCCACAGCTGTTTTAATTAAACACAGGGGTTGCATTTAGGACCAGTCCGAGGATAGGTTCAGGGTCTGGGGCAGAGGTGAGCCCAGCACCCAGGTCCTCTGGCGCCTGAGTTTCCAGCCTCCAGCCTGCCTCCTCCCCCTCCCATTGAGCATTGCCGACCAGGGCTGTTATAAGAACCACCTCTATGCCCCCAAGATCTTCCTGCTTCTGGAGGCCACTCACAGGCATGTCTCTGCAGGGAAGGTCGCTTGGGTCTAATTACCATTGGCAGGAGCAAGCCCAGGGCTGTAATGTTAATGCCCCAAGGCAGGGGTTCCACACACTCAAGGCCAGCTGGGGCAAGACAGTCTCTGTGGAGCATCCACATGTATGGGGTGGGGACGCTGACAACCAGGCCCTTTCTCCAGGGGCCAAAGGTCAGTAGTCTGGAAGCTCAGATGCTCTGGGTAGCAGAGGGATTTGGGGAATGAGTGGGCAGCCAACAGTGGTCAGAGGGTCCTGATGAAGTCCCCCAGCTCTGCCCTAGCCTCTTGTGATGGAACAAGAAAACCCTCTCTCTAACCTCCACCTGAATGGCGGTGATGCCTGGGAGCTCACTACCTCCTGAGAGAGCCAGCATAGTCAGCTCCCAGTTAGACTGTGATCACTAATAGCACATCACTGTGATGGGTGGCACCTGTCTCATGCATCTCCACCTGCCAAAACCCTCGCCTCAGACCACCACTCCTGGTGACAGCAATTGCCAGCCCATGGCAGCATAGCTAATTCTGGGCACAGTGGTGAGTTCTCATTGGGCCAAAGGTATCCAAATGTGTGGGATGCCCCACCTTTGCCTCTCATCCCTCCTTCTCTTGGGGTGTCAAAGGGAATTGTGGTGCTAGCAGATGTTTACTGTTTCTCTTCGTCCTCACTTGGCAAAATTAGACATTAAGCGTCGGCGATCCTATGTTTCTCCCTTCCCTAAATGTACATAGATTTTGTAGTGCATGATCTCAGCATCGACCCTGTGAAGGAAATAGTGGCAGGCTCATTTCACAAATGAGAAAATGAGGCTCAGGGAGAAGAAGAAGTAATGACCCATGGCCACACAGCCAGTGAGTCATAGGCCAGGCCTCAAAGCCCAGGCTTCTGGCCTCCAGAGTCTGTGTTCTTGCCTTTCTCTCTTTGGTGCTAGTTTCCTGCCCTCCAGAGCTTTGAAGAACAAATCTGTTTGGAGGCAGCCTGAGGGCTCCTCTTCTGGGGTTCCACCTCCCCTCTGTACTCACACACCTCCCCCAGCTCCCCTGCCCCTGCCCCTTCCTTCAGACTTACCCTGGGCGGGGGGGGGGGGGGGGGGGGGGGGGGGTGGGGCATCCCACCAGGAGGATGGCTTCTCCAAGCAAACACCATATCCATCTCCAACACCCCTCCCCATCTTTGGAACAGGAGCCCACATTTCATTTTCCAGCAATTTCTGCCAGGCAAGGCTGTTTGCCAATCCCAAGTGAAGGGTGTTTAATAACTATCTCTCTGCCCCCCACCCACGTGCCCCCTTCCACCAGCCCAGCTTGGTGCTGGCGCCTGCATCCACCCAGCACTGCTCAGACTTGCCCCACGGGCCTGTAAACAGCGGCTGCACCCTGGGGAGGGTGTGGGGGCCTCCACTCCCCCAGCCACATGCACCTCAGGGCAGCAGGGAGAGGTGACTCACAGCTCCAGGACTCCTTCCGTCCTCCCTTCCCAACCCTACTCTGTAGTCCCCAAGAAAGGCCTTTGGTTGGTGTTTGGATGACCCAGTGAGTAGGAAGCTCAGAGCTTCACCGGGCCAAGAGACCCTCTGCAAAGCAGCCAAGGACTTCTCACAAGGACCAGGCCTTGGGAAAGTGTCCTGAGGAGCCCCTCCTCCTGGAAGGGGCCCCCGAAACTGAGCACAGGAGCAGGAGTCGGATTCCTCCGCTCCCTGGCTGTGTGGCATTGGATAACTCACTCAACCTTTCTGAGCCTTGATTTCTCATCTGTTATATGGAATAACATTTTTTACTTCAACGGAGTTGTTGTGAGGATTAAATGAGCCAATACAGGTAATGTGTTTGCAACAGCGCTGGCACACAGCACTCAATAAATACCAGCCTTCATTAAAAAATTATGCAATAAATGCCAGCTCCATTGCCACATTTCTCTGAGCCTCAGTTTCCTCCTCTGTAAAAGCAATGGCTGCTGGAATTGGGCATAAGGGCCGAGAGGATTACGGCTATAAGCACTATAAAGTCCTATAAAAATAGAAGTTGTGCTTGCCAACCTTCCGGAGGAATCCACCCCTTTCCAAGACCTCTACTTTTTCAGAACCCACAATACATTGTGCCAAATCGTCTTCTCTTGCCCTCAGCAGTAGGACTCCCACTTTAGCTGGACAGTGTCAGCCATCTGACCAATACTGGCCTCAAAAAGCAGGCACTCAGGAGAAGTTCCCTGAAGCCCACCATGCACCAAGCTCCAGGCATCGTTCATCAATGTATTTTATCCTTACCAAAATCTCGGGAGGTTGGTTTTAGATCCCCACTTTGCAGATGAGGAAACTGAGGCTCACAGTGGTTAGGAACGTTACCTGATGCCTCTTGGCGGGAAAGTGGCAAAGCCAGGATTCACACCCAGGTTTGTCTGACTACAAAGCCAGGCCTGTTCCTCTACCCCTTGGAACAGCATGCTCAGGTCAGCCTCCCAGCCCCCCTCATCTGATGTAATCCTCCACCTCCACCCCAGCCCAAAGCAGGATCAGACAGAGGCAGTAACCGCCAGCAGGCTCAAGGTCCTACCCGGGAGCGGGCTGGGGCAGGCAGGGATTCCACAGTCATGGTGGGCAGGAGTTGGTGCATGTGCCAAAGCCCAAGGGGGTGGGAGGCCGGCAGACAGGAGCTGAAGGTGCAGTTTCCCGCTGACTTTGCCCCAGTTTCCATCCTGGGAAGCCAGAGGCAGGACTCAACAGGCCTCCAGGAGGGAGCAGCTAGGTAGCCCCCCCCCCCCCCCCCCCCCCCGCCCCACACACACACACACAGCTTCTACCACCTTTGCTGGAACAGCACCAAGGACAGTTCCCTCCCCCCAGGTCAGGACCAGGGGTGTCCATACTCACCCTGGAGAAAACCACCCAGTGCCCCACTCCAGGGAGGAGCAATTTCTCAGAACAAGAGTCCTGGATGCCCCCATTGAGAAAAGGAAAGAGCACTGGAGTGAGCCACCACCCTGGGGCATGTTTAATAGCCAACAACTGGGCACCAGCTAGAAGCATGACCTGGGAGGTCCACAGCTTGATAATGTAGCAAACCCTACCTTCTGGGAGCTCCTGCTCTAAAACAGACTTCTCAAAACTCTAAAGTACACTCAGATTCCAGGGAGTCTTGCTAAAATGCAGACTCTGATTCAGCAGGCTTGCGGTGGAAACAGATTATACGCATCTTACCAGCTCCCAGGTAAAGTGGTGGTGCTGGGCTGGGCTGGGGGCCACAGTGGTGTGGCTTGGTGCACATTGGAACCAGCTGGGGGACTAAACAAACAACCTGAGGTGTGGGTCTATACCAAATATTCTGATCTATTTGGCACAAGGTGTAGCCTTGGGTATTAGGACTTTTAAAAGCTCATCAGATGAGTCTAATGTGCCACCAAGCTTGAGACCCCCTGCCTTCATTGTAGACACAGATGTAGAAACACCCTTCAAACACCCTGACCAATGGAGGCATCAGAAAATGTGACTGGCACACTCCAAAAAGCAGTCATTTCAACCTGAGGAGGGGGACATTCACTCAGGAAAAGATTCCCTAGTTTAAAAGATTTATGTGCCAAGAACAGTGCTATGTCTCCTACATTCATCTTGTCTCATCCTTACTGTAACACAAAGAGGCTGGGTATAGTCACCCCATTTTACAGGTGTGGAAGCCAAGGTTCTAGTTGCTGAAGTCCTTTGGCCAAGTTCTGTGATAGTAAGTGGCAGAGTCAGATCTGAAACCCAGGTCTGTCAGATTCCAAGACCTGTGTTCATTCCACTGCATCTCCACATGAAAGGAAGATATCACAAAGAGGGTGACTTTGGAACAGTGCCTAGAAGGTGGAGCTGGATGCTAATCCTAATCCAGCAAACTCCTCCTCCCTGAGCCTGTTTCTACATCGGTCTAAAAGAGGAGAGACCAGATGGGCTTGAGGACTCTTCCAGCATTCCTGTTCTGTGACTACAGGCTCCCAGGTTTCACCGATGCTCTGCTCTCTCCCCAGACATAAAGTACATCGAGGTGACCTCCACCAGATCAAGGTGCCATGATGGCCCCCAGCGCTGCTCCAGCCCATCTGTCACTCCACCCTTCGGCTCCCCGCGCAGTGGTGGTCTCCTCCTTTCCAGAGACATCCCTCGAGAAACTCGAAGCAGCAGCGAGAGCCTCATCTTCTCTGGGAGCCAGGGCAGGGGGCACCAGCGCCCCCCTCCCCACTCTGGGGCTCCCTCCTCTCATCCCCCACCCTCTCCCAGCATCTCCATCCCCTGCATCGGGAACAAGACGTCAGGCTCCCATGGCTTGGGCTCCCCACTGGTGGCTTCTCCAGGCTTGGAGAAGGGGCTGGGGGGCCTGGCCCCACAGCGGGGCAGCAGGGTCTCTGTATTGTCAGCCAGCCCAGCATCCGACATCAGCTATGTGTTTGGAAGGTAGGTCACTCCCATCATAGCTTCTGATATTGCCTCCACAACACACACACACACACACACAGATCCTAAAATAGATGGGCACTCTGCTCTATCTGAGCAAAATCAGGATGTGTACCAAAAACATGAGCGAATATTCTCTTTTACACCATCACAGCCATTTGGACCTCAAGCTTTCCTCAAGCACTTAGAATATAACTCAATATACAAAGATTTTTATTCATGCCTACCACTTGGGAAAAGAACTGATGAGGCTTACCTGCATCCTTTCCAGCATTCATACAACCCATCTCAAGGAAGAGAGCTCTTTTTTCAACCTCAAAACACAAGTGCATAAATAAAATTTGGGGGCTTAGGGAAAACCATTTAGGAAAGGAAAGCCTCCCTCCTCTTTATTGCTAGCAAGACCTAGGAGGAGGGAGGCCGACCTGCCTGAGCATTATTCCTAATTGCCGCAGCCCCATGTGCAGGCCTCACAGTGGAGCTGCACACACACACACCCTTCCCAGGAGGACCAAACTGCAGGACCTCTGTCCCCCACACCGACTCCAAAGCTGCTGTGCCAAGGCAGTCGTTGGCAAGGAGGCTGGGATTCCACAGCCATGGCCGTTGGCATGGGCTTCTGAGCTCAGAGAGAAGTCTGGCTGGATGCAGAGCTGGCCTCCTCCTCTTCCACCAGCTGGGGAGCTCCCTCCGCATCCACCGTAGACACGGTCCAGCCTGTGTCCAGCCTGCGTGCAAAGCTCTTGGGAATATTGGGGTGCTTGTGTGATAGCTGTCAGAACTTTCTGGCTGGGAAGGCAGAGGGAATCCGGTCCAGCCCAAGCCCACATGACCTGCAGGGAATCAGCTCTTTGGCTACTTTAAGTGACCAAAGACTTGGCAGTACAGAGATATTTCTGTACCCTTCAGCATCCCTTGGGGATCAGGTGGGCATGCACTTTGTCCTGGGCTATGGGGAATGGAGTATACAACACTCTGTTTAACCAGAACTCTAGGCCCCGAGTGTCCACTCTGACATCCTAACACCCTGCCTGTCTGGTGCCCTCCCTGCAGCAGCCAGTCCCTCCTCCACTCCAGCATCTCCAGCCATCAGTCATCTTCTAGGTCCTTGGAAAGCCCAGCCAGCTCTTCCTCCAGTCTCCACAGCCTTGGCCAAGTGTCCCTGTGCACGAGAGCCAGTGACTTCCAGGTCCCCAGCAACCCCACTGCAAGCATGGGCCAGCCCAGAGCAACCCAGTCCCCACCACTGGCCAAGGAGCATGCCAGCAGCTGCCCGCCCTCCATCACCAACTCCATGGTGGACATACCCATCGTGCTGATCAACGGCTGCCCAGAACCAGGGTCTCCTCCATCCCAGCCAACCCCAGGACACCAGGACTTTGTCCGACCTGGGGCCACTTCTTCCGGCCACTCCTGTCCGGCCACCAGGAGCCACAGCCAGACCCTGCCAGATGCTCCTCTTACCACATCCTCGGAGGGTATGTTGTAAATCAGTACTTAAACCGTTGTGAAGTTTGGCTTGGGGGAATAGATAAAACATCAGTGGGTTTCCGCAATAGCAAGTCAACACGCTGAATACCTACTGTGTGCCAAGCACTTTGCCAAGTAGTAGGGACAGAGAGATGGCCACAGTCTAGAAAGAGATACAAAAGCCAAGGAATCCGTGTAGAGTAGGATAAACACAGAAGTAAAGAGATGTCCTAAGTCTTGGGGGGCCACAGAGGGAGGAGTGATCCTTTTAGTCTGAAAAACTGGGAAAGCTCCTCGGAGGACGTGACATCTGAGCTGAATCTGGAAAGTGGTGGAGTCTGTAGCCAGAGCAGGAGAGGAGGGGCATTCCCAGCAGAGGGAACAGCGAGTCCACAATCATGAAGGTGTAGAGGCACATGCATGTTTAGGAAATGACTGCAGTGTTGGGTGTAGGGTCAAGTCATTGAGTAATCTGGGGCCAGATTGGGAAAGGCCTTGAACCCCAGGCTAGAGTGGATTTTACCCGTTAGGCCACGGGGGCCTTAGCAGAGCGTCTCAATCGAGAGAGTGATGGGGTCGGAGGTGCACGTTTTTTTGTTTTTTGGTTTTTTTTTTAATTTTTTTTTTTAACCTTTATTTATTTTTTGAGACAGAGAGAGACAGAGCATGAACGGGGGAGGGTCAGAGAGAGGGAGACAGAATCGGAAACAGGCTCCAGGCTCCGAGCCGTCAGCACAGAGCCCGACGCGGGGCTCGAACTCACGGACCGTGAGATCACGACCTGAGCCGAAGTCGGCCGCTTAACCGACTGAGCCACCCAGGTGCCCCCGGAGGTGCACGTTTGATAGATCACTCTGGCAGAGGAACTGTAGGGAGAACTGTTTTGTTTTGTTTTTCATCACGAAGTGGTCAGACAAGCTATAATGGGGGCCTGAACCAGGGCAGGGCAGGGCAGTGGAGGAGAGAGGACGGAGCCAAGAGACCCTCGGGATATGAAAACAGCAGGCTTGATGACTAACCCACAAGAGGGAGAGGGAGGAGAGTCAGTCCTACCTCTGACGTTCATGGATGACGAGCACACAGAGGGCTGACCGAGACAACGCATTCCAATTCAGACAGCTAAAAACCACAAAACAGCAAACACCCTCCTTCCCGTAGTCTGTGACTACAGGCATCCAAAAAGAACAAAACCAGCCAGAACCCAAAGCATGAAACACACAGGCACAGCCTTAGTACCCACGGGGTACATCTCTCCAGAGTAAAGCTCTTGCACAGCCCCCGGGGACACTGTCCCTGCTCTGGCCTCATTCAGTCACCTCCTTCCTGAGGCTTCTCAGCCCTCACTCAGCCACAAGCATCAGGGTGACTCCTGGGGGGTGTGATGTTCACTCTGGCCCACGCTGCCATTCAGGGAGCCATGTCAATGTAAGCAAGAGAAAATGGTATGACGGGCGTGCTTTGAATCTGCTCTGATCGTTTTCCCAGGGCAAATCGTTTGCAGATTTTAGTACATTTTTTTTATAATGAGTTACTCTCAACCGGCCATAACACACCTTTTTAAGATGCCAAAATTGAGAACCACAGCTCTCTGTCTTAGGGGACCCGGGAAAATGGCCATTCTGTCATTTCAAAAAGCACATTTACTTAGCCTGGTAATATTCCCATCCTGGTTTGGTGATGCCCCAGGATATCACTAATTATACCCTGGAACCTTATCAAATTCTGCAAACCATTCTCAAAACAAAATCCATGCTAATCGCCTAGGCTATTGGAGTATTAAAGACCCTCAGAGGCTGGTTAGTACATTCGGTCCTCTCTGGGCTTCAGGAGCAAAACAATTGTCCCAAATCAGAGTCAGGAATCCTGTCTCCTGACTTCTTCTGCACAGGCTCATCGGCCCAGATCTGCTGCTTTCTTTTCCTCAACTTTTCTTTCAATTTCTTTTCCAACCCCCCCCCCCCAAGACACTTGTAGGATTCTTAAGGAGGAAGAGAGGATAAAATCAAACAGATGATGCATCTCAGAATCTCTTATTTATCCCTTCTTTCGGTCCACACCAGACAACACTAGATTTGAGAAACTGTTTCTCATTAAACTGAGATTTTTATCTGTTTGTGATTCATTACCAAGGATACAAGGGGAGACTCCTAAGTCCTACATGTGCCAAGCCCTGGAATTCTTCTGTTGGATTTTGCCTCTTGCAGGACGTTGGAGATACAATGGGGTTGGGGTAGGGTGGGGCGGGTTGAACGGGACCACTGCACAGAGGAGGGGGGAGGGTCTCTCAGCTCCCCTCTGTCCAGCCTACAGGGTCCACCCTCTCTGTCTCCAGGTCCCCCCAGGGACATGCAGCCCACGATGAAGTTTGTGATGGACACATCTAAATACTGGTTTAAGCCAAGCATCACCCGGGAACAAGGTAAAAGGAAGCACTGTGTTTCAACGGATGAGTGACCCAAGAGTCTGGGTTCCCCACCTTGTATCAGGCATATGGGGCCCTGGGTCATGTTAGGGGAGGGAAAGACAAATGGTAGGTCCAGGGAAGGGGGTTATCCTGTGAACCTCTTGTCTCGAGGAAATAGAGACTGCAGCAGGAAGGGTAGAGATTAGATAACAGAAAGGACTTCCTGGGAACAAAAAGTGATTCTGTAATGTCTGCTCTATGAAGACCTAAGGGGGCTGGGGGACAGAGGGTGTCCAGAAGAGAGGGAGGAGGGTGCGGTTAACTGTCTCTGACCCAAGGATTGTTCCAGCAATCGAGCTGCTGAGGAAGGAGGAGCCAGGGGCTTTCGTCGTGAGGGACAGTTCTTCCTACCGAGGTTCCTTCGGCCTTGCCTTGAAGGTGCATGAGGCTCCCGCACCTGCCCAGAACCGATCAGGTACGCACCGGTCTCTGTCCTCACTCAAGACCTCGCAGATGCAATGGAGTGTGGTAGGCTTTAGTCCCAGCTCTGCTGCTGCCTTGCAGCAGGCCCGTAATGACAGCTGGGAGGACGGTCCACCTCAGGGCTCTCCCAGCTGCCTTCCTGCAGGGGGACTCTAGAAGGAGCTCCTTCCACGGCAAGCCTAAGCTGCTTCTGCCTCCCAGAGTCCCCAGATTCCCCACTCTGCTCTCCTGGGGGGCCGAGAGGAAGTTCCCAGCCCCTCTCCAGGATCCTCTCCTCTGGGCGCCCACCTCTGTCCAGACCAGATTTATTGTGAAGGAACCTAAGGTAGTCATAACGTGTGTGCCCTAGCTTATGATATGTGTGTGACAGTTTATCACATGTGATAGCTTATCACACGCTTTCCCGTGGCCTCACACACAACACACACAGCTGTGGGGCATCCACCCTACACCAGGATACCTCGCTGGGAAGACAGATAAAGACTGATCATATCATTATAGTACAAGGTACCTAAGTACCAGCCCCTCACCAAACCCCAGAATTGCAGCTCTCACGTGACGAACAGATGAGGTAAATGGGGCTCCGAGAATTAGCCGATGACCCCCCAGAGCAAGGATG